>NC_139612.1:50757943-51986657 GCF_964270895.1 Podarcis filfolensis | reverse complement strand
CCAGGGTAACAGAGTTGAGCCAGCTGTCATGGATTGAATAATTCCCTATCATACTGTAAGAGAGAGGAGGCAGGAAAGGACTGATGGAGGCTGGGGCTGGTGACCAAATCTGCTCTTCAGGAGGGGCGGAGAGAGCGAGAGAGCGAGAGCTTGGCTGCAGAAAACCTTGTTGAACTCAGTTTAAACATTTTGACTGCTGGAAATCATGTTTGTTTATCCACAATAGGGAACTGAAACTGAACTCAAGGCAACTTTTTTTCTTTCTTTCTTTTAAAAAACCCTCTTCATTTAAATCCTGACCGTCGGGAATCTTGGAGGGGGGATGTTTGAAGATATTGTGACTATGCTCTGTAAAGCTGGACAAAGCTTTCTTGAATTTTTTAACACCCTGGGACCAGTGGCGTAGCGTGGGTTGTCAGCACCCGGGGCAAGGCAAGTAATTTGCGCCCCCTAACCCGTGGAGCCAGGTAGGGGCAGAGAGCTGCGAGTGCGAGCGTGCCCCCCCAGATGTTGCGCCCGGTGCGGCCGGCCCCCCCCTGCACCCCCCACGCTACGCCACTGCCTGGGACCCAAATCTAGCCATTCTACACAGCAGGAAAGCAAGTAGATCACAGACACAGACAAGGGGTGCATCCCATTTCGTTTGATCTCGGTGACATGCTGTCCTCAGTGTCCCAGAGGGATGATGGATGCTATATTCCATGCCCCTCAACAACCATAGGCAGCCTGCAAGCAGTTTACATTCAAAGTAGGAATTCTCAAACCCTTTCTTACATGGAGGAGGGAAGGGAGTCTTAAAAAAAATAAAAATAAGATTTATGACTCAGTTTCATAATCTCTTACTTGACAGCAGCTGGTGATACAAAGTGTGGAGTCTATTGGATTAGTTTATATAACAGATGGCTCTGTTTTCAAATTTACTCCAAATGTTCGGATGCTTCGCTAAATTAATATTTCCCATCTGATGATGGGCTAAGCTTGAATCAGTTACTTTCCAAAAACCAGAACAAAAAAACCCAAAAGAGTTCAGAAAGAGCATCTGGGATATTCACACTTTATTTTAAAATCATAGGCTGGAGACATTTGGACAGGATGCAAAGTTAGGTTGAAGTCAAGGTGTGGAATGTAATAAATGATCATGTGCTGTTCTTGGTTTCTGTTCATGAATCACCTCTATGTGGAGTATGAATGGTTCTTGTAGAGGGGATGCAAAGGGAGCAGGGATGGTGAACCTCTCCTAGGGCCACATGCTATTCTCCTGAGGCTGCTGAGAACGCATGATTTTGCTGGAGGTATAGCCCCTCAAACACATGACCACAACCATGTCAAAATGGCTTGAGCAAGGGCTTTGGGAGATCGCATGACTGGCAAACCATGGCTGGGCAGTGATGGAAACATGACCATAGCCACAACCATATCTGCAGCAGCCCTGCTGTTTGTGCTGTCCAGGGCAGAAGGTGGGAGACAGGCAAAAGCCCATGCTAGGCTATGCCAGCATCGTGTGCTGCAAGGTGATGACAGTGAGGCTGGATCAGGATCCAATAGGGCTCAGCATCACTCCACGGGTGTACAGGCAGGGCTGTTATGGGCTGGCCAGAAGGCGACATCCTCCTCATTTGTGTGGGAAATGGATCGAGAAGTAAATCTGTAGATTTAGATCTAAACTTCCTATCCCACATGTGTGGGAGAAACACAGAAGTAATATGGATGTGAAGCCTTTGTAGCAGAGTAAAACACTTATAAATTTTGCAGCTTATTAAAGCTTAGGAATTAGGCAGTTATATCTTTTTATCCCTTCTATTTGTGGTGTAGTGGTTCAGAGCGGTGGACTTGTAATCTGGGGAACCGGGTTCGCGTCTCCGCTCCTCCACATGCAGCTGCTGGGTGACCTTGGGCTAGTCACACTCCTCTGAAGTCTCTCAGCCCCACTCACCTCACAGAGTGTTTCTTGTGGGGGAGGAAGGGAAAGGAGATTGTGAGCCGCTTTGAGACTCCTTAGGGAGTCCTTCTTCTCTTCTTCTTCTCTTCTCCACCCCTGTTGCAGAGAATGAACCACATGTTTTCAGTAAGAGGAACAGAAAAAAGGGGTTACTTACATTTCAATGCAGGCAGGAAATACAACAAAGTAGTGTGCAAAAAATTGCTCTTAAGTTACAGTAGAATAAAAGCTGGCAATCTTAGCTAAAATTGCTGAAAGCAGGAGGTTTAGCCATGCATGTCTGGTCAGCTTGGAGGCATGGTGGGAAAGAGAGTCTCCTCCTCACAGGCAGAAGGAAATATAAAGTACAGTATTGTCTTCTTTGTTACAGAGTTCTGCCCAGATAAGGCAAAGGAAGTGACCACACACAGAGGGTGCCCTCTAGGAAGTTCAAGAACTCTCTGTGTACTAGCCCTGCGCCTGTCTAGCACAAACACCACAATTCATACATACCCCAGTGTGGCAGAATTGGGGGGTTGCATTGTGTCATAAAGTATGTAAGTGCCTTGGCCCTTTACTCTAATGGGGAAAAAGTTTCAGATATCTTATTTCCAATTATGTGGTTCAATGTCTTAACAATAAAATTGTTTTTATCTATTGCTTAAATGTGCCTATGGGTTTGGACTTCTGAGCCAACCTTCATGCTGGTCAGACCAATCCTATGCTGTACAGCAGATGGAAAATTAGTGGTAGAGGAACTGCCATATCCAAAGCCCTGTCTCATACTATCAGGACAAAAGGTACTGGGGGCAATTTCTCACCTTTTCTTCATGCTAGTTCTCTCTCTCTCTCTCTCTCTCTCTCTCTCTCTCTCTCTCTCTCACACACACACACACACACACACACACACACAAGCACACACACATTCCCTCCCATTGGTTCCAGTGAGAAGGAAAATTAGTATGTCAACTCTACAGCTCTTGTACATTTCTTATCATTACAGAGACACAGCCTGGGAAGGAGGGGGGCTTAGGATCCAGTGGATCCTAAGTCTCCCCCAATCTTGGCCCTGGAACATGCCAAAGGGTTGTGCTACATGCTGCTGGTTAAAAGTATTGTGTATGAGGAATTGATTCACCCCCAAATGTCTAGAACGGGGAAAGAAAAATATTAATTATTAAGCATTATTCATCATTAAGGTACCCATTTTGGGTGGCTGGAAGCACTTTATTATTACAATCTGGTAGTTGCTTGAACACTGAGCAATAGGCAAAAGGTGAGGAGCCAACTCTTCTTCATTGCTACGCACAAAAAACCAAAGAGAACGTTGGGTTGAGCATCTCAAAAGCTGGAATTGTAGAAACGAGGGGTGGAAAGCCAATGTTAGATCATCTACACAAGATTATTTCTCCTGCTAAGGCAAGCATTTTACTGCCGAACAATTGTTTCTTGCCCAAAGCCACAGAAGGAATTGGAGCGAGTGCCAGGATTAGAACCTGGCTCCTTGTGTTCTACTCAGGCAACCAGAGCGTGCTGCAGTAAAACGGCGTGCTCCAAACATTAATGAAAACCAGTTGCAATGACATGACCAGTTTGCTGTTGGTTGCTAAAATACCTCCTGTGGTTTGGACCCAACCGTGTGGACCTGCAAGGACTCGTGAGGAAACAGCAACCCCCCCCCCCCGGTTTTCCCTCTTTGTCCTCAGGGTCTTAACATGATTTTTGTTGAAGGCCATGGCATTGCCTTGCTCATCTATCACATGTTTCATCCAGGGATCTCAGAGCCATTTAGAAACAATAAATCTGGTGCCATGGTGTAGCCAAAACGCACAGAGCAGGCTCCAGGAGCCGGCTGGTTGCATATGCAGCAAAATGATTGAGCTTGATCACTTTTGCAGCCAAAATGGATTACCAGGATTACTGTTGCAGGAAAATTGTTTCACTGACAGTATCAGGAGTCGCCAACCTTTTCAGGCCTGCGGGGGCACATTTGGAATTTGGAGCGAATGCTATGGGTGCCACTCCATCTGATCATTTCTCTCTTCCGTCACCCAGATCACACACACACAGCGAGAGATTGAGAGGAAGTGTGCACCCACACACCAATACCATATCTGCACCTTACACTCAAAGCCCTATTATACAGTGGTACCTTGGGTTACAGACACTTCAGGTTACAGATGCTTCAGGCTACAACTCCGCTAACCCAGAAATAGTACCTCGGGTTAAGAACTTTGCTTCAGGTTGAGAACAGAAATAGTGCTCCGGCAGCGCAGCAGCAGTGGGAGGCCCCATTAGCTAAAGTGGTGCTTCAGGTTAAGAACAGTTTCAGGTTAAGAATGGACCTCCGGAACGAATTAAGTACTTAACCTGAGGTACCACTGTAAGAGCCATGGCTTACCCCAAAGCATCCTGGGAATGTTATTATTTATTTATTTTTACAGTACTGGAGTTGTTAGGAGACCACACTTTCCCTCACAGGGGTACATTTCCCAGAGTGGTTTAACAATCAATACCTCTTCCCAGGGAATTATGGGAATTCTGGCTCTGTGAGGGGAATAGTGTATCTTCTCATTACCCTTAGCAAACTACAGTTCCAGGATGCTCTGGGGGAAGCCATGACTGTTAAAGGGGTATACCGGTAATAGTGCTTTAAATGTAATGTGCGGATGATACCTTTGTTTTTCTATGGGATGTAGTAAAAGTTTGATCCAGGAGAATTAATATCAGCCTTGACAAACGCATAGAACTATGAGCAAGGTATTATCACTTAAACTCAAAATCCTCTTTTTTTTAAAAAAAACAACTGTGTGCATCAATCCCCTGGAACATTCAGTGCTGCAAATGAACACATTTTGTTATAGTAGGAGCTGATCATTATTTTTTTTGGCCCAAATTCTAAAAGTTGTTAATTAAGTAAAACTCCCTCCGGTTTCTATGGGAATTTTGCTGGTATGACCACAGAATTTGGCTAAGTTTTTATTGTTCACTATTGACATTATATTTGATGCTGTGCAGAACCCGAAAAATAGGCTACACTTGTCCTGAGAAACCTGCAGTTTAAACAAATGGACGACCCCATATGCATTGAGAAACGCCTTATGAGTAAGTTATGAACTAATGGTTTGGGCTGGGATCCGAGGAAGAGAGGCGCAGGCTCATAAGCAAACTGCGTACATAGCTGGAGCACTGCATGCTGTTTTCGCCATTGCATTTCCTGTTGTGAAGAGGTAAGGAAGACTAGTTGACATTTTAGGGTAGAACTAAGCACATCCTTGCTTATCTCTCCCTACCACTTGATCTCTGAAAGCCAGGAGGAACCAGAAAACTAATCATTCACTATCTGGGGGCCAGATATACAGTTGGATACCAAAACCGGGTTGAACAAACTAATAGGTCACTTTATTAATTACAAAACAGACCTGCAGTGGGAAACTATTGGGGTTTATTTATCTCTTTTATGTTTTTATGTATTTTTTTTTAATGTAGCTTAGAGATTTTTAAATATTAAGCAATATAGAAAGGCTTTCAAATAAATAAATAAATAATATTATCACATGATGCTGATGTTTCGGACATCTGGCACTACTGGAATATTTTTTAGAAGCTCCTCCTTAAGCTGGAGCTGTTTCTCTGTTATCCTATCTTGAGCGCTGGATATTTTAAAAATTCATATACCAATAAATTTTAAATAAATAAATAAATTGTAGGGTGTATTTTGCAAATACCCACTGTTAGTCATATTCAGACCTATTACAATCAAAGGGCTCAGCCTACACTATGACTCAGTTGGATATCATCCAATACCTGTCTTATTTTACCCATATCACCAGTCCTTCTTCTGTTCATCATTATAAATGAAAAGGGAAATAAACTTTATCTTAAGCAAGATATATTTTTGTAATTTTAAAATATTTTAAATATTTTAAAGCTGGGAATTGGAAACCAAATCTGTATTCTTCTAGTCAGACCTGAATTGTTGCTAAGAAATCTTAGCCTCATTCAAAATTCTCACCTTATCCTTAGTATTAAAAATAAATAAATAATGTAGCTGGTACCCCACTTGTAATTTTTAACACATACACAGACACCATAACTTTGTAACCTTTCCTCATAGAGGAAATGCTCTAGTCCCATAATTATTTAGTTTGCCATTTTCAGCATCTTTCCTAACTCTACAATATCCTTTACCTGATACCCTAGAAATCTCTGCAACACACAATGGGTTCTGGGGTAGACTTGTGGGCAAGACAATGCGCAATGACCGCTCCCCATATTAAACGGGGGGCGCCCTTTGTGTGGACGCGTGCAGCCCCTGGACCCGGTGCAGCTCCATCAGCATAGGCTTGGCCTCGCCTTCCCCCCCAGGTGGGATACCTGGAGGTCTCCGCCTACCTCAGTCAGTTGTCCAATCCCGCCTGGGGGAAGCGTTGCCAAGGAGACCAGGCCAGGTAGGGGAGGGACTACCTGCCCACACAATAGAGGGAGGATCTTATCTGGGAATCCTCAGTTGGCTCCAGAGGTTTTTCCAAAGCTGGAAAGCTCAAGAACCACTGAACTAGACCAAGTAATCCGTTCCCAAATGAGCAGAAGGACTCCAAAGGAGTGACTACTGAACTCAACAAGCAACATCCTCAAATCTTGACTGAAATAAATCACGGTTCCGATTACGAGTTCCAGAGGGGTTTGTGCGGGCAAAGGTAGCTGCGGAAAACTAGCCAGTATCAACGTCTCCCCCAACCCTTCTCCTTTCGCTCCACTCAGAGCAGGTTTAGGAATAAGCTGTGCAATCCTAAACGGTCTTATTTCACACACTGAGGGTGAGTTAAGGACAGCTTTCCCAACCCCAATGATAAATTTCCTGGCTTTTGTGGCCTTCAGTTATATCCTTAATGTTGCTTGAACATTTTTCAGTGTGGTTGAATGTATACTAGAACTTGTTCTTTTGTGACAACAGGATTTATCCTGGCTTCTGTTCCAATACCACTGGAAACTGGAAGCAGGCTCCGGAGTGTGAGCTTGTTCTCTAAACATTTTAGAGACTCTGCCACCATTTCTGTGCAGGTTTTGGGTAGCAGCGCTGAAATCCTTCAATAATAATAATGATAAAAAGCCTGTGTTAATCTAATGTCAACAGGGCATGCAATCTTATTGCCTAATTGTCCAGTTTAGCATTAGGAAAGCAGGGGAAAGAAAAGAACATGAGTGCCAGCGTAGGTCCTTCCTTTATGTGCACCAGCGTATGCAGAAATTGACCACACAGGGCTCTGGGCATGTTTCTCTGCTGGAATGTTTAATTCTCCAAAGAAAGCCAGCTCAAGACATTTCACTGCTGCATTTGGCCAGTGGCGTAGCAAGGTCAGGTGGTACCCGGCGCAAAAAGATTCTTGTCACCCCTCCCCCCAACATTGAAATCTACTTGGGCTCCCAAGAGACTGCGATGTACTCGCAGTAAAAAAAGACTGGCTGTGATCTACCCATTGTCATTGCCAGGACTTGTTCAGCTTTTTTTAGGGGAGGGTTGGCCAAAGTTGTTGAGCTTTTTGGGGGGTTACAGGGTTTGGGTCCTGAGTTGAGGGAGCTTCTGCTTCTATCCTTCCCTCCACCCTCTACTTGTTTGCTCACCTGCCTCCTTCCCGTCTTCTCCCTGCCTGCCTGTCTCCTCCAGCAGCCCGGGGTGCAGGGCTGTCAAAACTGCAAAGTGACGCAGCTCCCCCTTCCCCTGACAGCTCGTGGTAGGCGGGAGTCATGGGCAGGGAATACGCCAAATGTCACCCCCTCAGTGATGACACCCAGGGTGGTCTGCCCCCATCTCACCCACCTTGCTCCGCACTCGCATTTGGCTACACTGTGCAATCCAACAATGGGGTCAAGTGCGCCCCCTTTCCAGATTTCTCTCTCTAGCCTTCAGAATTATTTCATTTTTAAAATAATATTTTTTATTAAGTTTTCCATTTTAACAATCCAATCAAATCACATTAAATATTCCAAATTATACAAATACACATCATAAAGTCCAAATATTTTGCCAAATTATAAATTTTTATTGGGGCTTCCCATGCTTCAAGTTCAGTGGGGTCCAATCATCTTACGTTTCTACTGCCTTGAGTTTCCAAAAGTTCCTTCTTTGAGTCCTTCTGTTGTTATCCTTCTTTCTTTCACAGCCTCTGAGTTATTTCCACAGGCGAGTTGGAGTGAACAATAATATACTTCTGTGTGAAATTTCCTCAGAATTATTTCCTGGCCACATCCCCTTCTTAGTCACATACACTCCCCCCAGGGCCACCCTTCTTTCATACTCCTTGTGACTGTTTTTGCCTGGCTGGAATGTATCCTTGAATTCTGATAAAGCTTCTTGGTGGCTTGGGTGAAGGATACAGAAGGGTGAGTAAGTGTGTGTAGAAATTAGCCTATTTTCCAAAGGTTACAATAATAATAATAATTTGCTCCTTCGCCCACTTCAACTCTGGCTCAAGGCTACCCAAATGTCAACTTTTGATCTCAGGAGCTGGCTACAGATTATAGCATAGACACTATGGGGGTCTGCCATCCTCCTCACTCCTCTCCCAATTAACCTCCGTCTCCAGGGCCTTCCCTAGGTCTTAGGTTTTGGCCCTGAAATCTCAGGGTCTGGAATGGTCCTGAGTTGGCATCCCTATTATTATTTTGTAATAAAAATTAGCATTGATGCCTAAGGAAAGACTAATGGCATAATGGGAATTTTTTCCCCTGTCTTAGGTTCCATCTGTGCCATACATTTAACCATATTATATCACTTTAAACAGCCATGACTTCCTGCAAAGAATCCTTTAGCCTATTCTTCACTTGAGTCCTGAACTGCTATGGGCCTCCTTTGGTGTGTGAGTGGCTGATGGTAGTCCACTGCTGTCAGAGCTACCCTAGGTCCCAGCTCACAAAGGACCAATGCTGCTTCGTTGTTAAGTACAAAAGTCTTTATTGAAGTTCAGTTTCACTTCCAAAGCCGCAGCACGCAGCTCTACGTCTCAACCGTTAGACCGCTGATGCTCCGTCTGAGTCTCCTCCCCCTTGACACCAATTTAAGATTCTAGCCTTGCTCCACCTTTTCCGCTGCTCTTTCCTCCTCTGGGTCCGCCTGCCCGCCGGGGTCTCGCCCTTCCTAGCCTCCTCTGACGCTGATTCCCCTGAGCCCTCTCCCTCCCTCCTGCGGGCTTTAGGAGCTGGCTCCCCATCCGGGTCTCCTGCTGTCCCGCGCGCCTGCACATTTGAACTTGGTGCGCGCGCCCAGCCAGCAGCTTTCCTCCTGACCGTTTCACTGCTGCTGTCACTGCTTCCCCCTTCAGGGGGGCTAGCTGCAACTGACCTCCTTTCCGTTCCTCCACTCTCCGATGGAGGCGTGGTCAGCCCTGACTCCCTCTCTGGAGGAGACGCTGGCCCTGACACATGTGACTCCTCCCCCCCACTACGCTCTGGTGGGGAAACTGGTCCCGATCCTCCACTGCTGTTTTGGGGTTCCCCTCTGGCTCCTTGTTTCTGGTGCGTCCCCCCTGGGACCCCCCTTGCCCTGACCATCGGCGCCCCCTTCTGGGAATCTTCTGATTCGCTGGAGAAGCTCATGGAATCTCTCGGGCCACTGTCATACTCCCCTACGCTGCCCTCGGATTCTTCCCCTTCGCTCTCCAATTCCTCTCTCCCCATTGCTCCTGCTCCTGATTCCCTGACAACTGCCATATGGACTGGCAGAAACTACCACAGTGACAGAACCCAGGTTATTCCAGATGTTTCATTGTTCTTTGATCTACACATATTGACATTCTTTGGTGAGGTTCTTCTCTCACCTTGCAAAGGAGTAGTGAATTGGCTTTTAGAAAGAAACATATGCATACATGACCCAATGACTAAAGTATGAACACAAGGTTGCCCCAGATTATCTCTGGGTATTGTAGAAACAGCTGTTGTCTCATTTAGTATATTGCTCTTTCAGATGTGATAAAGCCGCAGAAAAATATTCTGACAGAGCAACTTTGTTTGTGTCTTTGTCTACTGCACCGAGCAATCAATGTGTGTTCAGATAGATTTCTCCTTCTAGATCACTTCTGTCTTTCTAAGTCCTCAGTGTAATACAAACAAACCATGTTAAACTAACATAATGTGATGGCTGAATAGCATGTTCCTTAGAACACAGTAAATTTTAATCTGCTGCAATCATTCTCAGTAGTTATACTCCAGTCCTTTCTGGTTCTGTGCGTTGTTGGAATTTTTCCTTGTTGATTGTCCTAAATATTTGGTTCATCTGTTTTCACATGCACCATGTACACCCTATTTGGTATCTTCCTGAAAACAGGTCTAGTTTCCTTTTTGTTTTTCTCAACCTATGTCTTGTTATTACAGCATTCAGCTTGGCAGTAGTAGGGATGCATTTTTTCTGAACTGATTGCTTTGCACATCTAATGCCAGCTTGTTTTTTATTTGTTTTTTGACATTGCCATATTTGTAACAATGATTTCAAACGTGATATGATTGGATAATTTACTCTGGCTCTTGACATCCACCATCCATACTTTTTTCTAGATGTTTGAAGATGAAGATGAAAAGAAAGCTTTTGCCTCAGGCATGCAAGCATAAAAGCAACCCAGAGATGCACAGTGGAACAGTGGAACAGTGGGCATGGTTTGGTGGAAATGACCTTGTAGGCCAAATTAGACTGCTCAGTGTGACCAAATTGGCCTTGGGCTGGAATTTCCCCACTCTTTGTTTAGGCTGTATGATACACACTAATTTCCTATTCCAAACTTTTCTGAGTTCCTGGATTACCTTTCAAACAACAGTTATGGATTTAGCTTTCTGTAAGGAGCCAATATCTCCCTCCAACAATTTAGGAGATGATGCTGAAGTGCTCAAAGCAGATGGCCCATAAATAGACACCAACAAATGTTGTAGTGGAAGATACCACCATTCAGCACTTGCTGGTAATTGATGTTCAAACTGTAAACAGGAAATGACATCCCCCCCAATCTGAGCCTATCACCTGATCTCATGTATATAGCCTACATTCAACCCTTTTCTCCCCTTCCCCACCTCCACAAAGTTGCCTCTCTGGATTACCCCATTAGGTTAATTTAGCGTGACCATATCAGTTATACTGTAACTGAGGCAAAAATTGTCTCTTAAGTTGCTAACACTGAAGGTAGTATAGATCCCTTCTTTTCATTATACTAGCCAGCCAAAGATGGGTGTTACATAAGCTATGTCTAAAATCCATGCTGGGGTATTCACAGAAGAATAAATTTGCCAGTCATTTGTATGTGCTAACCTATAAGTTTTTAACATCTAAAAACCTCCTTTCGATATTGGCCTCATGTTGATTCTGCCTAAATATTCTGCAGGGTAAAAACACTCTATTTCTTCCTTGGAACAGGGAGCAGTTTAAGTGCACTGTTATTTGAGGGGAAGATAGTGAGTCCTATTACATTTGTAATCTGGCAAGAACATTATTTCTTGTCATGCATATGGGACCTAACAGAACGTTCAGTCTCTGCCTCCCGCCCCTCTGGAATCAGGACGATGTTTATGCATATTATTAAAATTAGCAATGCCTAAAAACCTAGCAGTATCTAAGAGTGAAAATGTAGTTGGTTCTGGGTTTCTAATGGCTCTGAGTGCTGGGATTATTGCAATCTATCCATCTCTCTGGCCTGCTTTCATGTGTGGGGAACCTTTGGCCCTCCAGATGTTCACTGAACTACAACTCCCATCAGCCTCAGCAAGCATGGCCAATGATTTTTAGTTCATCAACATTTGGAGGGCCAAAAGTTCCTCACCATGTGTGATGGCATTAGTGGTACCGTGTGAGAGTTGCTTCCATCTGGCTAGATCCATACCTCTCAGGTAACGTCTCAGTAACTGAATCAAGTGAGCTGTGTAGACCATGTTCTGGGAAGTTCCCACGTTAGCACAGCTGCCCCTTTTCCTGTAGGGTGAGAATTCACAAGGGAATTTCCAGTGTGAGTCACCTGTGTTACACACAATGCAGCTATCCAAATATTATCTTAGATGTGAGATCACAGCACACTAGTCAAATAAGCCCTGGTGGCGACTAATAGGGTCAAAGAGAGAAGTGGGGGAGTGGGAAAGCGAGAATGGAGGAGCAGGCCTAGTTGCTTTTGTCAATCACAAAAAGGGAAGCTATTCTGTTCAAGAGTCCGACAAACAGCCATTTTGTTTGGCAGCCATTTTGAATATTTAATTAATTTGGTAAGTGGCCACAGTGTCCTTTGGCAGACGAAGAAGAAGAAGAAGAAGAAGAAGAAGAAGCAGAAGAAGAAGAAGAAGAAGAAGAAGAAGAAGAGTTTGGATTTGATATCCCGCCTATCACTCCCTTTAAGGAGTCTCAAAGCAGCTAACATTCTCCTTTCCCTTCCTCCCCCACAACAAACACTCTGTGAGGTGAGTGGGGCTGAGACACTTCAAAGAAGTGTCACTGGCCCAAGGTCACCCAGCAGCTGCATGTGGAGGGGCGGAGACGCGAACCCAGTTCCCTAGATTACGAGACTACCGCTCTTAACCACTACACCACACTGGATGTCAAAAAGCTAAAATGCTGGACATAAAGGATTTCCATATATATTTTTTTAGAATTTGTGTACGCATGCGTGTATGCATGCACTTGTGTTCATGTATGTTCCTGTACTGTCAAATGCATGTTGATTGCTGCGTTTCAAGGTTTGACCTGAAAGGTTTGACCATTGTCTCAGCATCTCCTGGGGAGACGATTTGTCTGGAAGACTAATTTGAATACTTAACTAAGTATAACTGGAAGAAGAGGCGGAGGCAGAGTGGTGTGGCAGCAGCATGTGCTTACCTAAATGGTTGTGTTGGACAAAAAGGAATGGAGGAGCATATTGCTGGTAGCTGGAGTGGGCAGTATGTGGCTAGTGGCCATCTGAAAGTTGGGCTGGGTGGCTCTGAGAACTTAAGAAGTGGAAACGCTTTCAACAGGACTTGGTGTCTTTAGCGGAAGCCCACTGGGTGGTTTCAACAGGACGTTGTAATATGTCTGGTGATAATAATCATCGCTACCTATCATTTGTAGGGTTCTCCTGTGTGCTCAGAGGGCTTCGCAAGCATTATCTTGACATCCTCACAACAATCTGAGGACCTTCCTAATTTGTGTGGCATCATGCAAGCCTCTAATGTTACTCAGAAGTAAATCTTAATTTTAATTTCAGGCATGTGAGTATAGGATTGTATCCAGTAAACTCGCATGGGGTGAGGTGGCTTCAAGAAGAATAAAAGGTCAGTCACCTACAAATCCTTCAGAGATGTTTAAACATATCTCACTGGATCCCAGCTTTTACTTTGCTGAGGTTTTGACTCTTTCATCTGAAAAATAGGCCTATATACTTAAAAAAAAAAAATCCCATTAAGTTGTAACCTTTCAAACTAAAGGGGGGGTTAACGTTTAAGCCCCTGGCACTCGTTTTCTTTGAGGTATCATTTTCTGGTAAAAAAAATATATTGTCTGGAAGAATGCCCTGAGAGTCTAACAGACTAATAATACCAGTATTTTTTTATATATATATATAAATGTACTGAACCACAAACAAGTTGGAACAACCTATTGTGTAATCCATTATGTTTTTGCCCATAAGGTTTCATTTTTCTCTCTCTCAGTATTTTTGTGATGTGTTATACAAGTGTTTCTATGAAATTTGTAGATCTGACCATTAAATAATTGCACAAGGAGAGAAATGTTACATGTTCATTTGGGGGGTAAATCACTCATGTGAGATGAAGTCTAACCCAGAAGCCTCCCAAATGAGGGTTGTGTGTGTGTTTTTTTTTTTAATGCTACTATCCATTTATTGTTGTGTATTGACTTTGAAAACACACATTTCTTGTTCATCCAGCTCCCTGGCCTCACCTCTCTTTCCCTCCTCACTCCCTCCATACAGATTTTATTTTTAAGCAGGAATTAGATTCTTTCATATGTACTTTTTCAAATATTATTTGATTTTGTTTAAATAATGTTTCATCAGCTGTCTTGGAAGGGCTTTTGCCCTGAAAGGTAGCAAATAAACAAACAGATAAATGTATGAGATTTCTGATGTTCTGTTAATTTGGTTTATCAGAACAGTCGTCCTCCTGCCTCTCTTTTTCTGACTACACACGTTGATAGTGCTTCAACATTTGGAATCCATTTTGCAGTTCAGGTTAGTTAGTTGCCTTTCCCCTCTAAAATGATATCATAGAGTTGGAGAAGTGTCAGAAAAAGACAACCAAAAAATGATCAGTGATATAGAACATATTTCTTTATGGCAAAAGAGAATGTGATGATGATGATGATGATGATTAGTCTGAAGAAAGAAGAAAAGGAGATGTTTATAAAATCATGAGCAACTGGAAGAGAAATTGTTCCTTATGCCTCTTCCTGGCTAGAAGATATACTTCTTTCCAGTTCTTAATTGCTCTCCCAACACTAGAACACTTAAATCCAATTAAATTCATTGACCGTAGATTCAGGATGAACAAAATAGGGTATCTGTATATGCAATATAAGCAGGCACTCTCAGTATTAACTTTTAGATGTTTACTTATGCAGACAATTAAAGAAGAAACACCTTTTTTTTACAGTTAGCTGGTGATTTGTGATTCCGCTTGTTTTTATTGCATATGTGTTGTTGCTGTATACAGCTTGGATATGTTTTGTGAAATTGGCTGCTATTGCGATGATATAACAATGTGCAAGTGTCTTGGGTGTAGCCATGATCACTACCAATGGAGCCTCCATCTTTGGCAACAGCGTACCTTTGAACTTCTGAAGGAGAAACTAGAGGGAAATACACTCCATCATGAACTGCTTACAAAGTGCAAGGCAGTCTTTGCCAACCTGGTGCCCTCCAGATGTTGTTAGACTCTAACCAGGGAAGGTTGGTCTATTTGGGAGAATGGGGCACCACCACGTCAACTGATCTCAGCCGGCCCCTACCTGCCATCATTCTTACAGCCAGCCTATCAGCCTCCTTCTTAGTTTCAGTGTTGCCCCTTGCAGAACTCAGCTGGGAGGACAATAGAGGCAAAAACGAGTTACTTGGGTCTGCCTGTCACTGGTTCTGCCTCCACCTACAGTTGGTCTCTCCATTTCCCACCTTACCAGTCTCAATGGACACCAGCCGCCACTGACTCCAGCTCCCATCAGCCCCAGCCAGTACGGCCAAGAATCAGCAATGACGTGAGTCGGAGTCTAGCACATCTGGAGGGGCACAGGTTTCCCCATCCCTGATGTGGAGTATCATTATAGGCTGTGCTATTTTTGCCAAGTGCTGATATAACACAGAGATGTGTTGTAATCCTAGGATTTTAAACGTATGGCATTTTTTACCCTGAAGCTGTGGACAATCAATCATCAACTTCCCTGACATACACACATGAAAAACAATGGCAGCGCTCCCATTTAAACTTAAGTTTTGTTGACCCAAAATGACTCCAGCTTAATGCTGCTATCCTTCGGGGGGAAAAATCTTTAAAGGAGAAATGGTTATTCGGGCAATATTCTTTAAAACAACAACAACAGTTGCACATGAATCAAAGATGGTCATAGAATCATAGAATCATAGAATCATAGAGTTGGAAGAGACCACAAGGGCCATCGAGTCCAACCCCCTGCCAAGCAGGAAACACCATCAGAGCAGTAGTAGTAAGTAGTGGTTGTTGTTATTTGGGAAGGCCATAGCTCAGTGGTAAAGCATCTACCTTGCAAGCAGAAGGTCCCTGGTTCAATCCCTGCCGTCAGGCAGCTTTGGGAGAGACTTCTGCCTGAAATCCAGGAGAGGAAAAAAGTTAAAGGACCATTATACAGTTAAGTCCAGTCAAAGGCGACTATGGGCTGCGGCGCTCATCTCGCTTTCAGGCCAAGGGTCATGTGGCCAGCATGACCCAGCCACTACTGGTGCAACGGAACATCATGACGGAAACCATAGCGCACAGAAACGCCTTCTGTGTTTACCTTCCCGCCACAGTGGTACCTATTTATCTACTTGCACTTTTTTGGCGTGCTTTCGAACTGCTAGGTTGGCAGGAGCTGGGACCGAGCAACGGGAGCTCACGCTGTCGCAGGGATTCAAACTGCCGACCTTCTGCTCGGCAAGCCCAAGAGGCTCAGTGGTTTAGACCATAGCTCCACCTTCCCAGCCACTGTCTGTCAGTGTATACAATACTGAGTTAGCTGGACCAGTGGTCTGACTCGGTATAAGGCAGCTTCCTATGTTCCTATTGTTGTTGATGTTGTTATTATTTCTTACCCACCTTTCACTATAAGGTCCCAGGGTGAATTACAATGAAATAATATATCAAAACACTTTCAAACAAATTACAGCAGCAAATGTTTCTGTCAGGCTAAAGAGGTTTGCCTTCAGCATACAGTCTTTAGCAGTATAATGAAGGTGCCCGATGCATTTCTATGTGCAGGAAATTCCATAGTTTAGAGGCTGCCACGGTGAATCTCAGACTATCGCACCCCAAGCTTCTGAGAGCAATGGAAGCACCAAGAGTGTCCTCTCTGCTGATCTTACCTCTTGAGGCTCTGTAGGAAAGGAGGTAGGTAGTCTTTCTGATACTTGGGGCCTAAGTCTGCTAGGGCTTTAAGCACTAACGTGGCAACAAGTGCGGCTGTTTTAAAAGAGGGGTTCTATATGACGTTTCTGAGTCATTTCCAAGAGCAGCACCAAGCTGAGTGCATTGCAATAATCCCTTCTGGTTGTTTACCAGAGTTTGGAGTACTATAGCCAAGTCATCTCTGCCCAAGAGTGTCTGTAGCTGGCAAACCAGCCAGACATGGAAATAGGCATTCTCCTAGTCAGGGAGGTCACCTGGACCTCCAGTGACATTGTTGGGTTCAGGAACACCCCCAAGATGCAGATCTGCTCCTTCCAGAGGGGTTTGGGACTGTCCAGAATAGGCTATCATTCCACCTCCTGGACTCAAGAACTTGGAACACACTTTCAGGATTTAGCTTCAGTCTATTGGTTGTAGTGGTATGTGAATTGAACAGGAAACCCAGATGAAATTTTTAAAGAAGTACTAGTCATTTGGATAAGAGCGAACTTTTATCAGTGCCTCTTTCTTGAAGTTTCCAACAGTGATGCAGTGGAGAATACAGCACCCATGTCATCTTATTTGGCAGAGGAGGGGGGAAGTCAAATTCTTTGTACAAGAACTACTTCCAAGTGTTTTTTTCCCCACCTGTAAGTGACTACTTCCAGACAGGCGGCACCTAGTGCTATCCAGTCGTTGCTCTTCTGTTGTATGCTACAAATAAAATTTGAAAACGACTTTCCGCATGTGTATTTTCTGTGTGTGCATCCCATATGTTCCATTCACACCAGTGGGTAGAGTGTGTACACATTCACTGTAAACCTTCACGATCCTCTCAGAACACAGCTTTTCATCAACCGAAAAGACAGATACGTGAACACTATCTGATGTAACGTTACACCTCACATGTTACATGTTACATGTTACATCTCACATGTCAAAAAAAGCACTATAGAATCCATGAGCCATAGCATCTCCTAAAGATCTTAAACACAAAATTTGTTTGAACTTTCTAAGTAAAACTGTCTCAATGAAACTTGGGTACTGGGCTTAGGGTGAAGGACAGGGTAAAACACCCACACCCTCACCACAGATGAAGGCATGAAGACACACACACCTTTTATTATTTGGTGTTCTTCACTGTGACATGGGTGTAGAACAGTGGTGTCCAAACTTTTTTCAAAGAGGGACAGATTTGATGCAGTGAAGGGCCATGGAGGCTGACCAAAGGGCTGACCAAAGTTGTTGACCTTTTTTGATTTTACCTCAGGAAATAAACTGCCACAGGGGCAGGATTAAACCCCCAAAACGGACTTTGGACATGCCTGGTGTAGACTGTTGTACCTTACATGTACCTCTTCTGCAAGCAAATTAAAATTAAGGAGGTTTGAAATATGCTCCTATTGACCGACTGTAGTGTGTTAAGGGTGCCGGGAGTTGTAGCTCTGCGAGGGAGTAAACTACAATTCCCCAGGTTCTTTGGGGAAAGCCATGTCCTTTCAGTGTATGGTAGGAATGCAACCCTAAAGTCAGCATCTCCCTGGGAAAGCAAACCTCAGCCATGCTGCTTTTGTAACTCCGTGACTGAGTGGCAGTCATCAACAACAGCTGGTTCCATTCACTTGCATGTACTTACATGTGCACAATGTTTGTTTCCAAACTGGGAATGAGAGGTTACGGGTGTGGAGGATGAAAGACGAAAGAGAGGGCTGTTGCTGTTGCTGCCGTTGCTGATCTCTCTACCCCTTGTATGATGACACAGGTTGATAATTCAGAAGTCCAACACCCTCTGGGTGGGGTCCTTATTGTATCTATTGTTTCAGAGTTTCACCAACTGGTTTAAGATTTTTTTGTGTGTGAATTAGTAAATGAGGAAATCACAAATCAATGTAATGTGTGTAACCACAATGACTCAATCATGTATCTTGTGCCAAATGGCAAAAACGAAGATTTCTGAAATACCTTTTTGCAATTCCATTAGCTGGAAGATGTTTGCATGCAAGAGGAAATCTGTTACAAAATTGCTCTTTGTTTCCCGTTTAAATTCACCTTATGGATTTTATTGAATCTTTTATAGAACCACTCGTCTGAGCTTAATACAATTTGGGTGTGCTCTCTTGACATTGCTGCAGGACAGCAACCCACAAATGGATATAATTAAAGGACAATATGAGGGGAAACAAACGGGGGCTTTGCTTGGAATAGATTGAGATAATTTTCTAGCTTGCCTTCAAAGGAAGCATTGAAAATCAATCTGAATATTTAAATGTTAACTTTTTTTTTAATGTTAATAAGATTGGGCCAGACTGGCTGAATAAATTGCAGCACAGTCCTATTCCATAAGAAAATAAAAAGAGCCTGCTGGATTAGGCCAATGACCAATCTAGCCCAGCATCCTGTTCTCACAGTGGCCAACCAGATGCCTATGGGAAGCCCAGAAGCTGAATCTGGGTGCAGCGCCACCCCACTTGTCATTCCCAGTGATTTGAAGGCAGACTGATGCAGCCTATGGGGCATCCCAGATGTTGTTAGGTTCTCCCTGGGAACTTAATGGGGCGGCAAGATCTGCTGAAATGTTTAGGTTGTGCCCTGGTTGTGCATCTAAAGGTAGGTTGTGCATCTAAAGGTAAAGGGACCCCTGACCATTAGGTCCAGTCATGGCCGACTCTGGGGTTGCGGTGCTCATCTCGATTTAGTGGCCGAGGGAGCCGGCATACAGCTTCCAGGTCATGTGGCCTGCATGACTAAGCTGCTTCTGGCGTATCAGAGCAGCACACGGAAATACCGTTTACCTTCCCACCAGAGTGGTACCTATTTATCTACTTGCACTTTGACATGCTTTCGAACTGCTAGGTTGGCAGGAGCAGGGACTGCGCAATGGGAGCTCACCCCATCACGGGTATTCGTATCGCCGACCTTCTGATTGGCAAGCCCTCGCCTCTGTGGTTTAGACCACAGCGCCACCCGCGTCCCCATCTGGGGTTGCATCTACATGCTGGTAAAACCATATATTCTAAAGACACCACAGCCTCCGATGACCTTTACTGCAAGGAAACTGAACCCTGGAAAAGGGCAGCGCCCCCCCCCGGAGTCTCTTGCTGCTCAGGGATTGGGGTGTGCGTAACAATATCAACGTTTTTATTTTTATTTTTTGCTACTGCACACTTCACTTGTTAATGGCACATCCAGGATTTTATCAGCACCCCCCTACAACGTACTAAAGAGGCCAGGGGGGAGGCAAGATGGTTATTATTCTTTTCTTTTTTTGACCCAGAACGTTTACGTGTAAGAAACGACCTGCAAGCAAACTAGAACTGGCCACCGAGGATAAGCGGGTGATGAAGCCGGGATGCTGGCAGAAGTCGGAAAATACTTTGGAACCGGCAGTGCTGACACTCTGCTGAACACGAGCTTAAACAAAAGCAGTGGGAGTGAGGGACTAGGTCACCAAGGGGGAAGCGCAGGCTTCAGAAGAAAGGCCCCGATGAAACATCTGCAGGCAGCACCAGTGATGAGGAGCAGGGAAGCAGGAGACACCCACCGCCCCAGGTGCTCTCCTGCCAAAGGGTCCGCAGTGCAAGCCAGCCTCATTTGTGTGTGGGATTTTCCTCTCTCCCTCTTCTCTCCCCCCTCGCCTCCCCTCCCTCCCCTTCAGATCAAAAGGACAGCAGCAAAGCAATCTGCTCTTTTTCCGTAGTTGTTGTTTGTCGAACAGAGAGCTTTAAGCCAAGGCAAGGATACTGGAGCATCTGTTCTAAGAAGCCACTTTAAAAATAATCTTATGATAGCATGGGGAAAACATCTGGTGAGCACGCAATAGACCACCAGTAACACCGCTGCGGAAGAAGGAAAAGTGGCGCGAGGAAGCTAGGGAAGAGGGCAGGAGTGGGAGCAGGCAGAGAGCAAGTGCCCTGCAGGGTGGCAGGGCCTATAAGCAAAAGAACGGCTTATTTCCCTTTTAATCCTCCACAAGGAGGCAAATTTCACCCCCATTGAGCTGTGTATATGGGAAGATATTACCCAACGTATGTGGCTTTGAAAAATCCCCAAAAAGAAGCACTGTGTGTTTGAAATGATTGAACTGAAATTGAATTGAAATACTTTATTGTCACTTGTACAACTTGTACACAGTGAGATTACACGAGCACCCCCCACTCAGCTCTCTTAGTCTTAATTCCCCTCGTTTACTGACGCACACCCACCAAACCCAAAAGTCAGTTGCCCTGTTGTTATCTTTTCATTCAGCAGCCTAACAGCAAACGGATAGAAGCTGTTCTTTACCCTGTTGGTGCGGCTAATCATGCTTCTATATCTTCTGCCTGAGGGCAAGAGATCAAGAAAGTGCCAGCTAGGGTGTGACTCATCCCTGAGAATTTTCCTCACTCTCCTGAGGCAACGTTCTTCCGCTATTTCATCCAGCGGATTCACAGTACAGCCCATAATATCTCGTGCTGTATTCACCACCCTCTGTAGGCACTTCCTATCAGTTGATGTCAAACCAGCGTACCACATCGTGATGCAGTATGAAAGGACACTTTCTATTGTGGACCGGTAGAAGGAGATCATCAAATGTTGATTGATATCGTTCTTTCGCAATACTCTGAGGAGATGGATGCAGCTAAATGATGCAGCTAAAGAGGTCCCTTTCCTAACCTTGTACTTCCTGCACCCACCCACTTTCCACATCCTTTGCAAACATAAGAAAAGCCAGCTGGATTAGGCCAAGGGCCCGTCTAGTCCAGCCTCCTGTTCTCACAGTGGCAAGGCAGGTGTCTGTGGGACACCTGCAAGCAAGACCTGAGGGCAAGAGCATTTTTCCTTCCTGCAGTCTCCAGCAACTGGGGTTCAGAAGCATTGCTGCCTCTGACCGAGGATGGTGATGTTTGTCTCGATTTAAAAATGGCATCCGTTTCAAATTTTCTTTACCACCAAGGCTGGCAAATTTGACAAAGCATATATGTCACAAAGGGTCTGTGGCAACAGCCGGTCCAAGCACAGCTAAAACACAGGCAGTGCTTGCAGCTGGTGCCACTGTCACCAACTGCACCCTTTTTTAATTTTGTTCATTAGTTAGGATGACAATGACTAGTGAAAAGCGAGTGGTTGTTTTGTTTATCCTGCGATTCTATGCCGGGAGTAGCCTGAAGGTAAAATACTAGTCATACTCATATGACTAATAAATGTAAAACACCTCAACCATAAAATAAATCTTAACAGATTAACCATATGTGTTTCAGCAATTTAGTAACCAAATTTGCTTATATTTTGCAAATTTAGAGAAGAAAAATGTATGCGTACTTGTTTTCAGACGATGCGTGTACATGTTTCAGCAAACACTATAGTAGAAGAAGCATTCTCTCCTATGTAGGAGAGTTTCAGTCAATTAAATCTGCATACATTCATATGTAAATCAACAATATTTCTGGGCAGAGAATCTTTGTGGATGATGTGTTGCAAATGAGTCAGCAACCACTATATTAGAAGGAAAAAAGTACATGAATTACTTCACGGAAATAAATAGGTGGCTACTTCAAGTTGGAGTGACTAGATGGCCCTTGTGGTCTCTTCAAATTCTAGAGTTCTATGATTCTATGAATGATGCACGATAGGAGTATATTAGCACAATGGAAGCCAATTCTAGATGAAAAATATTTTCTGGGTATAGCAAGATTCTTGATCCTTAGGTCCTACATCTCATGACAGCAGCCACTTGACAAGTCATAGCTCACAACTGGGAGACACAAAGAGTTGTCACTAGACCATCCTTCCAAGTCTTTTGCACTACAAATCCCATCAGCATGTCTGTGCTGGGGCTAATGGGAGTTCTAGTCTGAAACATCTGGAGAGTACCAGGTTGAGGAAGGCTGGACCAGACCAATGGTACTGCATTAGCAGAGAAATTAACAAAGTTATTGAGAGTCACAGGACGACAAGGAAACATGGGGAACTTTACTGAACTACAGTACTGCTTTATAACCCCTGGAAATAAGCAGCGTAGACAAGAACTGCAGACGAGTTATGGATTGACATCCAGACCTAGGATAAAATAAAATAAATCACCTGCAAATATAAGCCTTAACTCTTATTCACAAGATGTATCCTGTCATGGTTTATATGAAGCAACCTTCTGCACCAGATGTGACGTTTTGTGTGTTTTTATGCTTATGAGCTGAAAAGAATGTAAATATTATTAAATCAGAATAAAAGGTTGGCCTTTATTTTCAGCTTCCTTTTGAGCCAACCAAGGGACCCCATGTTCCTCCCATAATCCGACTCTGCCCTTTTTCCCTTCACAAAACATTTGTGACCTTCGGGCAGATCTTCTTAAAGATTACCGTAATCTTTACTGCCAAAACAACAGTTGCTGGAACTAGAAAAACGAAATAGAAAGTTTCAAGAGAATGGCAGCAAATGGAGCAGCAGATAGTGGATAGTGATGGAAGCTGAGACAATTCTTAAGTTGGCTGCCTCTGTGCTGGAAATAGCCAATAACCTTTTCAGTAGTGCCGTGCTGATAATTCCTACTGGTCATTCTCCATGAATTCACGAGAAAAGAATAAATTCATTAGGAAAGAAATAGCACCAGAAATCACATAAAGGATGAGCAAACTTTCATGAAATACTTATGGGCAGGTGCAGGGCTTTGGTCATGTCGATATTATTTTTTCAGGTGGGGATTTGTGAGTGTCCTCTCTTTCGTCTTACAAAACATCTCCCCACTACAGCCTTTCCAGGTGCTCATCCTTCAACAAAACCCAAGGGGAAGACTTCATGATGTAACTCTTCCAGCGGACTTGGGTACTGTGGTGCAAGGCCAAAACTTGGTGCCACCCTAGCCCTCGCACTGCCTTCCCACATGATTTAGCACACACATGCTAAAGCCAGAACTGGGACCTACTACTAGGAATCCTATGCTTTACGTTTTTGTGTGATTTCCAGCTCTTAGAGACACAATGAGGCAATAGAATCATTTACCTTCTTGATCTGATGTTCCTCTCAAGAAGAGGGTCTGTGTGTAGAGTCCAGCATGCAGGAGAAGAAGGTACATTGGTGTGCGTGAGGAGCCAAAATCTACCCTTTCCCTGGGAGTTTAGTCCCATAGGAATTCATGGGAGGAAGGGGTAAGGTGAAGCAGGAAGGTGGTAGGGATGGACTCAGTGGCGTAGCGTGGGGGGTGCAGGGGGTGCGGGCCGCACCGGGCGCAACATCTGGGGTTAGGGCAAATCCATGGGTTAGGGGGCGCAAATCCACGGGTTAGGGGGCGCAAATTACTTGCCTTGCCCCGGGTGCTGACAACCCACGCTACGCCACTGGATGGACTGACTGCTTGTCAGGTGAACCTGAGGATATGATTGTGCCTACGTGCTTTTAAATACTAGTTCCTGATTTATCAGGAAGTCTGGCAACCAGGTGTTGTCTTATTGACTCAGGTTTGTCATTAATTCGCATCATATGTATTTGGCAAGAAAACAAACTGTTTCCTGAGTTGAGGGGACTACTTGGTGAAAGGAGTTAACCCAGCAAACCTTTGTTTCTGCCAATTTTTATCAGTTGCCCCTTTATTGCCACACATCAGAGCGAGGAGCCAGAAGGTCTGGTCACGAGGGAAAGGGGGAAAGGGTGAAGGAGAATTGATTTCCCAGCATGCTTCAGTGGTCTTGTCAACTTTTCAGTCCAGCACATTGGACCAAAGAACAGGCCAATGGAGGCTGCCATGTTACAAACATAAGGTAGTGATGGGGAGGGGAACAGATGCTAAATATCCCTCCTGTTGAATAGTTGCATAGTCTCTCGTACATTTGCTTCCGTTAACTTTCTTCAGCAGCGGTTGAGAAAAGTTGCAAGGGAACCCAGGCTTTTTTTGATCTGGAAATCATGCTTTTAAGGAATACTTCATCATTTCACAACAGCCATTAGTAACTGACTCTGGTCCATTGCAGCATCCAGTTTGCTTAGGCCATCTGTCCAAAGTCACCTAGAAAGATGATGATGATGATGATGATTTATACCCCGCCCATCTGGGCGGCTTCAAACAGGATATTAAAAACACAATAAAAAGTCGAACACTAAAAACTTCCCTAAACTTCCCTCTTCATAATTGCTAAGTAAATCTTCCAACAACGCAGTGTTTCTGTCACTTCAGTGTGTAATTGATTTTCATGGGAATTTCCAATGGCACAGCTGACAACTTCCTTTAATTGTGCTGGCCAGAACTGTGCTGGGTATCTTGCCAACTCCTCCTTGTCATACATCTGCCTGGCAAGTATTGCTAGGTCAGCTTCACAATGAGTTTCAATGGCAACTGTTGCAGCTGTTCTTAATTAAGACAAAGCCAATGATTCCAGCAGTCAACAAAAGGAAATATCAGCTCCCAAAGGAGATGCATTATTATTATTATTATTATTATTATTATTATTATTATTATTATTATTATGGCTATCACCCCGGCTTGCTAAACTGTTGTGTGAAGAGCCTCCCTTTGGTGGCAACACAAACTGCAGAAGCAAATTTTGGGCATCGTAAAAGGGCAGCAAATTCTTAAGACATTTAAGTTGTTGTTGATGATGATAATGATGATGATGCTATTTATATTATTTTACTCCAAGGGAGAGGCACTTGTGGGATTTTCTGTTTCTGGCACCCAAATATCTGGGCTGGCCTCGGGTTCTATGCAGCTTGACTGCTTGTGGCAGGATGTCTTTTGCTGTTCCACTGCAGGAAGAAAAGAGTCTTGGACCAGTGCTGTTAATTCTAGTTCTCTGGTGAGCACAGTATCTTTTGGAATACTATTCATCTTTTGGAACACTGTATTCATGTGTCCTGTGTACATTCCTTGTTATTTTGTGCAGATAAAAGTTTGGTAGGCTTTTGCAGCTTATTAGCAATTGATAACAATGATGAAATGAAGAGGTGCCATTCCAGCCATTTTGAAAATGCCACTTGACACCTAAAACCCAGCTGGAAACTTGTAACTTTCAAACCTGCATCAGAGAAGGATTACAGTCTTTTCAATAATCATTCTGGCTAAAATTTACTGTGATTCTGGCAGAAAAACAATTAGGCTGGATAAATTGGCAAAATTTTCTGGGAGAGACATATCGTATTTTTCTTTTTCTTTTTAAAAAAATAATATTTATTACTTTTAAAGCCTTGCAAGAAAAAAAGAGAAGAAAAAAGACAAAAAGAAAAAACAAAAGAGAAAAAAAAGAAACAATACAATACAATATATAAACAATACAAAACACAACCTTAACACATTAAACTAAACAAAACAAAACAACAATTTAAAAACATACATCATACCATTTCAATACTCTATCTTTCATTCCCTTGTTTCATCGACCTCCTCTCACCTCCCTTTTTGTATTCCACTTCTGTTAATTGTTTCAGCAATTCCTTTCCATCTTTCTCAATTTTTTGTCATATAAATATCTTAACATATTTTTAACCTTATTTTCCATTAATGCTAAAGTACTTATTTATGCTTAACTCCTTATCACATTTCTACTAAAGCCATAAAATTTCATTCCAACATTTTTCTAACACTCATTAATTTTACAGTATTTCTATATGTAAACTTTAAACCTTTCCAATCTTTTTCCACCATCTCTTCTCCCTGGTCTCGGATTCTGCCAGTCATTTCCGTCAAATCCATATAGTTCATCAACCTGGAGATCTTCTGTCCGAGGCTCTTAACTCTTTTCCAAGTCCCTTCTGCAGGTCTTCTTCATATTCTTTGATGCTGAAGTGCAGATCTTGGGGAGACTCCGGTCTAACAATGCTTTTATTCCTTCTCGACAGATCAGCCAGCTCTCTAAGGTCCATATAATATTTCAGGACATGTTTCAAAATTCCTCCAAATCCAAAGGCCCCCACAACTCCAATCACCTCCTGACCCAAATCCAGGTCCCAACAGTCAATAAATCCCTGCATGAAGGGATCTATCCAACTTTCCTTCTCCAGGACATATCGTATTTTTCCATCTATAAGACGCCCCCATGTATAAGGAACCCCCCCCCCAATTTTTAGCAACTCGGTTTTAAGAAAATTCCTTGGATTGTTTCCTGCTCTCTGTGGCATCGGGAGAAGTTGCACTCCTGTCAACTGGCTGGCTGGCTGGCTCCCCCATTTTGTACTAGAAGGCAACAATTTTTTAGAAAATAATTACAAAAATTAGCAATGCAATCTATTTTCAGGTTCCTTATCATGTCTCAGGGTTGCCAATCAGCCAATTTATCTACTGGTATGATCAATAAAACTGCATTCAGTCTTTAACTAGTAATGGCTTCCCAGTGATCCACAGGTAACTCTCCTTCCACCGATGCTGAAATTCTCAATTGTCATTACACACATGAGTTAGTTCTAGCATGCTGGTAGATTATCAATCCCATATTATGTCAATTTACAAAACTCTTAAAAGTCTAGCTGAGATTGCATAGCACAGTTTGCTGCTTTAACATAACAGTTTCTTTAGGGTCTGACACCAAGTGGTACTTTGCAAGCTCTATGCTCGATGTTTGGGAGGCTGATTGTTGGGCATTTGGGCTAATCAGCTGATTTGGGAAGCACTGTGCCCTTTAAATGATCTCTCCCCATGGAGCAATGTTCACAAGTGTCTATTACCTGACCTGACATCATTATGATGCCAGATGGGTGATCCCAGCCACCTGCAAAGTTGCCCCATGTATGTGGGGGGCGAGATAAAGTTCCAAACCACACTTTAATGCTGGAGGTAAAAACTTAAATTCCGGTCATGTTGTTTGCAGTGAATCTTGCATAGCAATTACTTCCATGGTGCCAGTTTCACTGTTGCTGCTGTGATTTCTCCTCCCATCAGTACTGCTACAGGTGCTTTTATTTATTTTACTTTACTGCTGCAGGTGCTTTTATTTATTTTATTTTACTGTCAGCATTATATAGCTGAAATATACTCGGAGTCAAGTGTGGATTTCATGCTCTTTATTCAGCTCATAGGAGCGAGGAATGAAAGTTCCCCCAAAATGTCTGCTTTATATACAGTGGTACCTCAGGTTGCATACGCTTCAGGTTACAGACTCCACTAACCCAGAAATAGTGCTTCAGATTAAGAACTTTGCTTCAGGATGAGAACAGAAATTGTGCTCTGGCGGCGCAGCAGCAGCGGGAGGCCCCATTAGCTAAAGTGGTGCTTCAGGTTAAGAACAGTTTCAGGTTAAGAACGGACCTCCGGAACAAATTAAGTACTTAACCCGAGGTACCACTGTACATTATTTACACAATGGGTCGCACGTGATTGGCTAATTCCGGGATTCTCCTGTAGGCCAATCAGGTTGTAGATTCACTTCCACCTGGAGCTGGATTGGGTGGCTCCTGCGGACTAATCATACTGCTGCATTGTTCTAGGACCAATCAGGCTGCTGCATTCTGAATCCTATTCAACTCAGTACATAACAATAGCCATATCATGATGTTTGCCATGATGTCATCAGGTACTGGCAGTACAGAGTGCCATTTTGAAGAGATCAAGATTATCTCCAATTATATTGAGCTAGATCAGACAGGTTTTATAAAAGACATGCCCTTGGATATGGATATTTGCAAGTTAAAAACATATATATTATTGGCCATTTTAAGAATACACAATAATGAATTTATTTATTTTTTGGGTGCTGAAAAAGCCTAGAACAGGGTGGAATGAGATACTGTATACAAAAGAATGTACAAGTCCATTTGGTTAAGAAATGGATGGACATCATAGATGCCAGCAACGCTTTCAGTAAATGGAAGATGGTTTTTTAAAAAGCCTCTTTTAGCATGAGGTCACAGAGAAGGTATTGGCTGCTTCAAAGGAGCTGTAAAATGTTACAGAAGGATAAAGGTAGTTCTTAGACCACCTTGTAAGTACAGTATAGATCCATGTCCTCATTGGATCCTCAACTTTGTGACTTGATCCACAGATTAATGTTCCAATCCATGCGTGGATCTGAGAGGGGTGGAATGGGTAGGTTCACGCCATAACACAGAACAAATGTGCATCCTCCCCATCGCTAGTTTTAACATAGCCTTACGGTGTTAGGGAGTCAGTAGAACCTTGCTGTCGTGCGTAGGGCTCCCCAGAGAAGGAAGAGAGGAATTTTGTGCTGGGGCATTGAATGCCCTTGACATTGTTCTATCATTTTGTATAGACGGCATGAAAATGAGATAGCACTGGAAATGAGAGGCAAACAAACTGGTATGCAAACACGAAAGAACAGGAAGATAAGGTTGATTTACACTGCTCTCCAGCAATGATAGGAATAGCATTTTACAGGGGGGAGCCAGGGTTGCAGTTTACATAAGAAGCATAATTTAGGTGCACCCATGTCTATGTGGCCACGTATTTGTCATTTTGTTTTCTTTTTTTAAAAAGGAAAAGCATCACATAGAAAGATATGAATGGGAGCTGATCTTGGCTCCCATTCTTATTTTTAATTGTTATATTTTATTGTTGTGTTTTGGAGCAAACTGCTTTGAAGTAAACTGCTTCAGGCAGAAAACCAACCAATGAATATATAAATTTATATTTTATATATATGGGCTGTATTCAGTGGAGCACTAAGCAAAATGATCCATCACTGCAAGGATTTCTCCTTGCAAATGTAGCATTCTCCCCCTCTCCTTCCTCCATGCTCCCCCTTACTCTCTTCTGGGTTTTCCCCAACACTCTGTAGCAGATTTGGCATGGGGCACAAGGGGGGAATTCCATTGCACTGGTTTTTTATTTATTTTTATTTATTTATTGAATTTATATACCACCCTATACCCGGAGGTCTTGGGATGGTTCACAAAATAAAACCAAAATATAAAACTATAAAATACACAATCAAAATAAAAACAACCCAACCCCCCCCCCCACAAAACCCCACCATATTTTAAAAGGGCATAGGATACAAATCAAGCCAACTAAAAATCTGGTTGAAAATGAAAGTTTTTGCCTGGCGCCTAAAGGTGTACAATGAAGGCGCCAGGTGAACTTCCCTGGGGAGAGCATTCCACAATGGGGAGCCACTGCAGAGAAGACCACCCTCCAGACCTTTTGATGAGGAGGCAAACTATGAAGGGTCTCAGAAGATGATCTCAGAGTCCAGGTAGGTTCATATGGAAAGTTGCGGTCCTTGAGGTATTGCAGTCCTGAGCCATTTAAGGCTTTATAGGTCAAAACCAGCACTTTGAATTGGGCCTGGAAACTAACTGGTAGCCAGTGCAGTCAGACCTTGCACTAAGGCAACTATTTAGTTGAATATTGCCCTATGTATACACTTAATCTGTTTGTGTCCTGCCCACACCCACAGCTCTCACATCAGGTAACAAAACGCAACAAAACCCAACATTTAAAAATCACAGTACATAACAAAATGAGGGGCAAAGGCAGGAGAGACAAGTTTGCAGATACATAGAGCCCTTCCTTGCATTATGTGGCTGATCAGAGAGGTATAATACAAAACCATCTCTTCTCTAGAAAATATTTTGGTTAGATTTATTACTGAGACACCGCCATGCTTAAGCTGTCCCCAACTGTTGTTGCTAAGTAAATGTATTTAATGTGTTTGTAAATTCTCTCTTTCGGCATGTAAGTAAATTGTTGTGAACTGTATTGTTATTGTTATGGTTATGTTAAAGTTCCTTTGTATAATTACATATTGTATCATGTTGCGACGTCATGGATTTATAAATTAAAAGAATTAAAGATTATGATACTGTAAAATACAACATTACGTACTATGGCACTTTATATTTTGTTAAGTCTAATGTGATTTTTTAAGTCTCACTTAGAAACCACAATACAATTTTGTCTAAGATGTACAAATGTGTGGCATCAAGCTAAGCTTAATGCGAAACTTTATTTAAACAATGTGACAAGCTTTGGTCACACTTTTTGTTACTTCTATGAGGCAGCAAGCCAGTTTTTCAGAAGGGAATTGGCCTGGAAACCACTGTGTGTAAAACACAACAGGGGATTTACAGCATTCAATCTGCATTGTCCGAGGCATTTACTGAGTATTGACAAGCAGATACCATTCTGATCCACAACACAAATGAAGTTAGAATATCAGGATTTGAGAGCTCTTCTTTGTTGTGTTGTGAGGATGTTCCTGACAACCTCGAATGCAGCAGTTGCTTATGGATTTGGAGAACTAGAGCTGTTGCACAAATAACCTCAAATTTGCTACTTTTTTGGAGCAGGAAAACTGGGGAGACAATTTCACCACCTTTCTCTAGATGAAATTCTTTAACAATTTCTTGGGTGGAGGATGCCAGACACTGTAGTGTACCCTTCACAGAGTTCCAGTAACCCTTAAGAAGCTACAGTGCCCAGAATTCTTCAAGGGGTGAAATGTGCTTTGAAGATGCTTCAAAGGTATAGTGTGTAAACAGACTAAGAACATAATAAGAGCCCAGCTGGATCAGGCCAATGGCCAACCTAGTCTAGCATCCTGTTGTTACAGTGACCAAAAAAACACCTGTAGGAAGCCTCCAAGCAGGACCTGAGTACAACTGTGGTCTGCCCCACCTGCAATTCCCAGAAAGTAGTATTCAGAGGCATAGCAAAAAGAAGCCATTTTGTTTGCACTGTGATCTGACTGAAAAGGCCTCAAAATGCCTCTTTCTAGAGAAGCATTTTCTTAAATAATGGCACAGAGGGAAGTAACATGAGCTTAATCATTTCCAAATGGATCTTGAAAAATGTTTGGAAATTTACCATTTTACAAAATCACTGCAACGCTACTAGAAAGTTACAGCAGTTTCCAGTAAACTTGCACTTTTAAGTTTCTTCCATGTGGTCAGTTTCAGGACGTCCAGTTCCCCTTTTTATTGTATGTAAACCCTTGATACTTGTTTTAAAGACGGTTTTCAAATGTTGGTATTTACCAAAATGTTGAACCTGGTGTTCCAAGAAAGAGTGTTCCACCGAAACACTTAGGCTAGATGCAGGATAGTTTATGTACCTGCAAAATGGCTTAAGCTGTATCTTCCCAAAAGGCCACAGGAAAGAGAATCTGATCAGGTCGTGACCCAGTCGAAAGAGCTCATGCAGAATTCCTTATTTTCCTTAGGAAAGCAGAAATATCAGCAAAAATTCCAGTTGTGAAGCTGAAAGATTTAGTAGCCTTTCATGAAAACCATCTGCTCCCCATCAGCTGACCATTTTGACATCTCATCAGCAGTGGAGACTGCTGATATAAAACTGCAGCTACTGTCTTACTGTGCCAACAGCACTGTGTAGGTATAGATATCAGAGTAGGTTTTAAGCTAGCACTGTGCCAAAAACTTTATTCCAATTTCCTAAAACTCTTCTTACCCTTGCAAAACAAGTTTCCATTTCTTGGCCTTGTTTGTCAGTGGATGCAAAATCAAACTTGCCTTCTGTTGTGAGGTGGCTGAGGTGTGTGTGTGTGTGTTCTCCATCTTTCCATTAAACATTTTTCCAGTGCCTTGCAGCCTCCCTGGCTGCCTGTCCTTCCTGACCCGAAAAAAGCCCGATAAGAAGAGTTCCAACATGACATCTACCCCTGAACTTTGTGGGAACTGACTGCTGAGTCTCTGAGATGGGTGGGCTCACAGGCTTTGTTTTTAAGGGAAGTTGTTCCTTTTACCTTAAAAAGAAGATCTGCACTGATCAGAAGTTTGAAGACTTTAGAAATAAAAGCAATAATAACACTTTAACACTGGTGCCCTAAATGGATGTGGATGTGGCCTCAGAAGAGGGCAGCTTCCCAGGCTTCCAGTGTTCCTATGAGGCTGAAGCAAATTTAAGTTAAGGGAAATAATTTTGATACCCCCCTCACACACAATCATTTCAGTCCTAGTAAAGAACACAGATTGGTTGCCGCTGATGAACACGGCAATGAACAGAAACAAGATAACTGCCGGGAAGCCTTGCCCTTGCGTTGAACTCTTGCCCGAAGGCTATGACCGGCAACACCTTCAAGAAGGATAATGTTTTAAGCTGAAATTAATGTGAAATGTTAAAAATTATATACATATGTGGCTGATTTGTGTGACATTTAATACGGGCTCCTTTTCCCGGCCTTTTGGGCAGCTATCCACAAAAAGCGTTGTTACAGGAAGGGTTAGGTTTGTAATTCGGTCCTGGTGGGTGAAGTTTCCGGCCCTCTCTTGCTGATGACACTGCCTTAAATTATAGTGTGCGTTGCACTGGGGAGAGCAGCACTGCATCTCTAAAGAAGCTCTGGTCCTTTCTGGAGGGCTCCCCCCCCCCCCGTCTTTAAAGGAATTGGCAATGTAGCTGAAACATTGGGTGGAATTTGGCACTTACTCTTTGCAGACTATAAAGTATGCAGGGGATTCAATCTACATAACCTTGAGAATGCTTTTTTCACCAGCTGTTGCTATTGCTGCTGCAGCAGCAGCTATAGGCAGGGTAGATGGTGCTCAGGTTTCTGTTCTGTGGATTGTATTTAATCTTTATTCAGAGTAGACCCATTGATATTAATGGCCATGACAAACTTAGGTCCATTAAAGTCAATGGGTCTACTCTGAGTAAATGTTGATGGACTCAACCCTATACACATAGGCTGCTGATCATGGAATTATAGAATTGTAGGGATCACAAGGGTCTTCTACTCCAACCCCCTACAATGCAGGAATCTTTTGCCCAACACGGGGCTCAAACCCATGACCTTGAGATTAAGCGTCTCATGCTCCACTGACTGAGCTATATCATATAGGATGTTTGGTGAGGGATAAGACTCCTTCAGCATATGCCATTCCGAAAACTCAGTCGGTGCCAATGTGGTTTTCACCAGAATTTAAATGTCGTCAGACAAAGTACAGCATCCTTACCGCTGTCTCTGTTTATGTGGTTTGGTGTCAACGTGGGATTCGAACCCCCAGCTCTGAGATTAAGAGTCTCATGCTCTACCAACTGAGCTATGTCAGGGTGTATATGCCAGGCCCTGCTTCTTTTGTGAAGTACATTGGGATAGAGGAAGGCTTTTGCATTGAGATTGGATACTTTCCTCACTTTCTGTTGATGAGGATTCCTACTTTAAATGGCAACAGTTGTCTGTTGCATTATCTGCATTTTTAATTATAAGGTTGCATTTCAGCTGGCTGAAGAACTTTGGTGATAGCTCAAGGTGTTTTGCAGCCTTCCTGATTGAGTGGGGCTGCCTTCCACCGAGACTTTTAAAAAATTAATGGAAAACTAATAATTTACTCCCATTCAAGAGAAACTTAGAACCCTGTGCTCAAGCCCCTATTTATGTGTATTTCAGTGCTTTTGAACTGCTAGCTCAAACACATGCAAGTTGAGCAAAGAAATGTGATTTAAGTGCAAAAGTTTATTATCTACTTAGACTCAACACCTTTCTTAAATAAATAACTTCCTTAAGCTTCCATTGATGTCTTTCAATTACTCTTCCATGTTTACAACAAAAGTAAGTACAAGAGGATTTATTAAAGATCATGTAAGCATGATTGATGGTAGGGAAGGGGAGATCTTGAATGGGGAGACTTGTGCAAATCAAGAGTTTGGAGTGATATAAGCTGAACTGCCAGACAGTTTGTATACAATTTGTCAGACTATCCATTCATCTAGTCCAGAATGTTTACTTGGACTGGAAGTAGCTATCCAAGGTCTTAGGCTCCAGAGGTTTTTTTCCATCACCTGCTACCTGATCCTTCTAACTTGAGGCACCAGGGATTGAAGTTGGGGGCTTCTGCATGCAGAGCATGGGCTCAACTACTGAGGTATGACTTTGAGAACTTCATTTTAAACAGAATTCTACCTGTTTAAAAATGAACCTTCATTCTCCATATAGAAGCTATCATGTGTCACAAACTGAAGGGCCTGGATTTGAGGGTGGGGGTAGGTGGGGTGATTCAGTACTTCAGGTGAGCCCCACAATGGTTACAGCCTTGGTGCCACCTGAAGGCTTTGGTTCATAAGAACGTAAGAGCCTTGCTAGATCAGACCAAAGGCTTATCTACTAGTCTAGCATCCTGCCTTCACACTGGTCAGCAAACAGGCCTTGAGTTGGCATCTCTCTCCCCATCTATGATTCCCATTCAGGGGCAGATTTCCTCTGATAGTGGATGCAGAGCATAGCCAACATGCCTAGCAGCCATTGATATTTATCCAATCTGCTTTTAAGGCAGCTTGAGTTTGTGGCCATATCTACGTCTTGTAGAGGCAAATGCCATAGCTTATGTACATGTAGAAATACTTTCTTTTGTCTGCCCTGAATCTTCCAACACTCATCATCATTTGATGTCCCCAGATTCTAATGTTCTGAGAGGCGGAGAAGAACTTTTTGTACATTTCTAGCATGTCTCCAATTACTTGACTTTTTTTTTTCCTAAACAAAAACCCTACAAATAGATTTCCTCATAGGCGAGTTGTCCCAGTCCCTTGACCATTTTGGTTCCCAAAGTCTCTCCATCCATTGGGATCTCCACCTGTGTCCAGAGCCTCACCTGCACCCTCCTTTCAGACCCCTGTCTTCTTCCCCACTTCCTACCATTCCTATTCATCTGCAGCTTATGATCTGTATGAGCATAATGTGACCTGTATGACCACCATATGCATGTGGAAATTTGGCCATTTCTCAATCATATGCTCCTCGCAGCTTCTGGATTTCTTGTAAATTGAAACCTGTGCAACAACAACACCGACATTGCTGAGGTTGAAAAATCAAGGCACACAAGATTCCCACCACAAATAGGTTATGAAAATTAAATTAAGCTGCTTCAGATGACGTAAGGTCATCTCCAGACGATGTAAAGTTCAAGCTTAACGTCCAAGGGAGTTTCAATAACAAAGGGGGCATTTAAGAGTGCCAATGTGGTTTTCACCAGAATTTAAATGCCGTCGGATAAAGTACATTTCAATATACTTACAGCAGTCTCTGTTTACGTGGTTTGGTGCCAATGTTTGGATTTATAATTAGTTGCTATTGCAAATACTTTGGAAAGCCTCTGCTAAAGTCATCTTTCTCCACCATCAAATCACTCCTTCTCCTTATGTCTGTTCACCAGCCCATTATCACTTCCCACATTGACTTAAAGATAAGCAAGGCAAGGAATACCGGGATAAGAGATGTGATTGGATGTGCTTTTTTTTTTTTTAAGGACTGGTTTAGACAGCTTCTGGGATTCTCTTTCTGTTCTAAAATAGCATAGATGTCCAAATAATGTGTACAATGAGTTTAACAGATTCTTCGGGATTGTCTGAAGCGGGAAGATGCAGTAGGAAGAAAAGGCTTGCAATGAAAACTCTATAAATGAGAGATCAATGGAGGCTGGTCCTTTATGGTGAATCGGCCTCTGCCCCACCAACTTGAGTCCGCCATTAGCCAGCCCCCACCAGCCTGCAGTGGATGGCCTTGCCCTTCAGCTTCCTCCTCTTTAGTGCTGCCCTTCCAGAACTCACCAGGGAGGAGAAGAATAGGGGCAAAACCAGAATCAGTTGGTTCTGTCACTCATTGGCTTTGGCACCACAAAGGGAGGCAGTGAGAGATTTTACTTTCTTGGGCTCCATGATCACTGCAGATGGTGACAGCAGTCACGAAATTAAAAGATGCCTGCTTCTTGGGAGAAAAGCAATGGCAAACCTAGATAGCATCTTAAAAAGCAGAGACATCACCTTGCCAACAAAGGTCCATATAGTTAAATCTATGGTTTTCCCAGTAGTGATGTATGGAAGTGAGAGCTGGACCATAAAGAAGGCTGATCGCCGAAGAATTGATGCTTTTGAATTATGGTGCTCTTGAGAGTCCCATGGACTGCAAGAAGATCAAACCGATCCATTCTTAAGGAAATCAGTCCTGAGTGCTCACTGGAAGAACAGATCGTGAAGCTTAAGCTCCAATACTTTGGCCACCTCATGAGAGGAGACTCCCTGGAAAAGACCCTGATGTTGGGAAAGATGGAGGGCACAAAAGGAGAAGGGGACGACAGAGGACAAAATGGTTGGACAGTGTTCTCGAAGCTACCAGCATGAGTTTGACCAAACTGCGGGAGGCAGTGGAAGACAGGAGTGCCTGGCATGCTCTGGTCCATGGGGTCACAAAGAGTCAGACACGACTAAATGACTAAACAACAACTGTTGGGCTCCCTGCCTTCTGCCCTGCCATTCCCAAAGGGCACCAGCTACCAGTGTGAGAAATCACCAGCAGTAGAGTCAGACAGGCAAGCATAGATCTTGGAGAAATAAAAAAACCCAGACTGGTAGGATTTAGATGTAAGAAGAAAAGAAAAAAAAGGTGTGTAAAAGAAACCCCATTGTCACAATGTGTAAATCAATTCTCCATGGTATCCAAAGAGCAGAGGTTTGTATTTCCTGGATTCAGAATACAAGTACAGTAGTACCTCGGGTTAAGTACTTAATTTGTTCCGGAGGTCCGTTCTTAACCTGAAACTGTTCTTAACCTGAAGCACCACTTTAGCTAATGGGGCCTCCTGCTGCTGCCGCGCCGTCGGAGCACGATTTCTGTTCTCATCCTGAAGCAAAGTTCTTAACCCCAGGTACTATTTTTGGGTTAGCGGAGTCTGTAACCTGAAGCATATGTAACCTGAAGTGTATGTAACCCGAGGTACCACTGTACATGGCCATAATGCTCATCCTCAAATACAAGGTGAGAATCATGACCCCAAATTTCTTCTTCAACTCAGATTTAAAATATACCGGTAAGTCAGGGGAGAATTCAGCTCATTCCAGCTCTGAGGTGTAGGCAGAGGGCAGGGCTGCCCTGGGTGGGAAGAAAGGGGGAGCGGAGCGGAGCACAAGGAGTCTTGATTTTTTTATTATTTAAAAAATGCTTTGTGCATCCATGTCTAATCTTGCCCTTTTCGGAAATTCATTTATTGGTGTGTGTTTTCCTTTTTGTAAATCTACTAAAGTATAAAGTAAAATAAAGTTGGGATTAAGGGTTTTTCTCGGGGTGGTGGAGGGGGTGTCTGCTGCATCCCACTGCTGTGGTGGTGGAGGGAAAAAATGGGGGTGTCAAGGAGGGTCAGTTGGGGGGGAGGAGTGAGAAATGCACCTATTTTTACCTGAGGAATGTTGGGGGGCATGCATTTTCTGTTTTGTTGGCAAATGGGCTTCCTCCATTCTAGGAAGGAGACGTTCTTGCAGGGATAACTTTCTTCTCTCCCATGTCCATAGCTGTAGGATCAGGACTGGTGTATCGATTGTTCTAACAGAAAAGAAGCTGCTGTCATATCTAAGTTTAGGGAATGACCCCATGGTAGAGCATCTGCACACAAAAGGTCCCAGATTCATTCCCTGGCATCTCCAGGCAAGGTAGGCTAGGAGAGACTCCTGTCTGAAACCCTGGAGAGCTTTTTCTAGTCAGTGTGGACAATACTGAGGTCAATGGTCTAACCCAGTACAGTGGTACCTCGGGTTACATACGCTTCAGGTTACATACGCTTCAGGTTACAGACTCTGCTAAGCCAGAAATAGTGCTTCAGGTTAATAACTTTGCTTCAGGATGAGAACAGAAATCGTGCTCTGGCGGTGCAGCAGCAGGCGGAGGCTCCATTAGCTAAAGTGGTGCTTCAGGTTAAGAACAGTTTCAGGTTAAGTACGGACCTCCGGAACGAATTAAGTACTTAACCTGAGGCACCACTGTATAAAGCAGTTTCCTCCGTTCCTATGTTTCTAACTCCTGATCTGTGTTTTGCCTCAGCCTAGGGTCAACCCAACCCAACTAACTTGTTTCTGAGAGCATATCCTATGTCCGAGAACAAGCATGGTAGCTTCCCCGCCATCTGCACACTGGTGTTCAGATACACCCACCTAAACAAAACCCTTTCAACTAAGTCAGCTTTTGTGTGTGCCACTGGGGTGGTTCAATATGATTATGAGCAGGTCCGAAAGCTGGCTCTGACTTTAAGTGTAACAGAAACTCAGGAGCCTCTTCTGTATGTGCTGGCCACAATCTCTGCCTTTCCTGCCAGCAAGCTTATGCTTTGGCATCTGCAGACACATCACAGCTGTCCAGCTGATAAACTGACGCACTCTGGGTGGCCCCATCCTCCTCCTGAGATTTCACAACTGCTGCCGCTGCCGCTGAGAAGCAAAGCGAGAGGTTTCCAAATTCTCCTACAGAGAGAGAGAGGGCTGAGATTGCAGCGCCAGTCCAGGGCTGACTTCTCAGCAGTGCTGATGTTCTCTTCCATACAATGCTGTGTTTTCCTTCAGCTGCGGCAAAACTTAAAGCTGTGGGTCATAGCTTAATGGTAGGGTGCCTGCTTTCTATGCAGAAGGTCAATCTGCTGTCTCTGCTTAAAAGATCTTTAGAAAGTATCTGTTGCCATACAATGCTAGGCTAGGGATGGACCCATAGTCTGATTTGTTATGAGGTAACTCAGTCAGAATGGGACACGGGTGGCGCTGTGGGTTAAACCACAGAGCCTAGGACTTGCCGATAAGAAGCTCGGTGGTTTGAATCCCTGCAACGGGGTGAGCTCCCGTTGCTCGGTCCCTGCTCCTGCCAACCTAGCAGTTCGAAAGCATGTCAAAGTGCAAGTAGATAAATAGGTACTGCTCCGGCGGGAAGGTAAACGGTGTTTCCGTGCACTGCTCTGGTTCACCAGAAGCAGCTTAGTCATGCTGGCCACATGACCCGGAAGCTGTACGCCAGCTCCCTCAGCCAATAAAGCAAGATGAGCGCCGCAACCCCAGAGTTGGCCACGACTGGACCTAATGGTCAGGGGTCCCTTTACCTTTACCTTTTTAACTCAGTCAGAAGAGCAAGAGACTCTTAATCCTAGGGTTGTGGGTTTGAGCCCAACGTTGGACAAGAGATTCCTGCTTTGCAGGGGGTTTGGACTAGATGACACTTGTGGTCCCTTCAAACTCTATGATTCTGTGACTCTGTGTATGCAAGAAACATTTCTCACATGAGCCTAATTACTTGCAAAAGTCTTCAGCACAAACCCCAATTCATGTCTTCATGTTCAACATCTCCTGGTGGTGAGGTCATGGTTGGTATTCCTCTCTCTCAGGGTGTCCCACCCTCAGAGAAATATCCATGCCCTGAGTTCATCTGAAGGGACATTAACTTTCTAAAGCTTTTCGCCTTGGTAGCAAAGATAATTGAAGTGTGTAAAAAGAAGTGTGCAAATTCACAGCAACTTCCCAAAATATATAGCTGTTTGTCACCTAGACACTTACTTTATGAGGTGAGCAATAAATGTAATTAATAAAAAAATTTAAAAAGCAAGCGAGCAAACTTTTAGGCATCTTTTAGGTGTTTCTATTCCTTAAGGCATTTTAATGGTTTGTATTCTAGGTGTTGAAAGGCTGCTGTGTTTTAAACAGTGGAATCGAAGCTTTCACAGATGTAATTTGCATTTAGTTGCATTATTCATTTGTTTGTTTTCATTCTTTTATTGGACCTATTATTGCCATTCCTTTATTTTGATTTGCACCGTAAACCACACTGGGGTAAAGGAGTGGTATATAAAATTCCTTCAACAAACTGATAAGCGCATCTGGAGTACTCTTTCTAATTCTGGGTGCTGTCATCCCTCCCCACCTAGAGGAGGCCATCAGAAGAGGACCTGCCACTCCCTCAAGGCTACCAGATGAAGGAACAGATGGAATCAGACAGCAGGGGGGTTGAACCGGGACAGTCAGGTCTTACAGCATCTCAGCCGTTGCCACCTCATCTGCCACCACTTTGGTTGTAAGTCACTAAATGACTAACGTGTGGAAAAGGTAGAAGCTGAGCCAGCTCTAAGCCCAAGAGTGTGCCAAGGCATGGAGGTGAAGAACCAGGTAGGGTGAAAGAAATCCAAAAGTAATGGGCTACTTGCCAGATACTGCTTCCTCACAAGTTGTCCTGGCTTCTCAGGTAGCTGCGATGACTACCAGCTGTGCCTAGAGAGGGGCTTATCAGTCTTCTGGATAAAAGCTTTCAGTCCCTTGGGAAAGTTGATCAAACAGAGTCTGTATTCCAGCTTCTTGACTGGCTGAGGTCCTGTGTGGCGTGTCTAACTTCCCTGTGTGTTTGGCCCTGGCCTGTAACTGGATTTTGCCTCTCTTGTTGACTCTGCTAAGCTCGATCTGAACCGTGACCTGGTCTTGCTTTTGGAACCATCCTGTACGTGGAATCTTGGCTCCTGGAATCCTTATTCCAAGAAGCAGAAGAGGGGTAGCATGTTAAGAAGGACAATGGCCAACTGCACCTGACCAGAGGAGGGCAAATGAGATATGGATAGGGGTGTGTGCCAATTTTGGTTTATTGTTTTTCCAACTTTTAACTTCAGTTCTCCATGTTTCCACATCAGTTTGCAATATTGTAATAATAAAAATCCTCATGAGATCTCATCTGAATTTTAGTGTTACTTTCTCCTCATATATACACATTTTTGTGAAGCGATTCGCCCCTAATGTAATGTGTTTTTGTGTGCTGTTTTCTACCCCCCATCGTTCAGCCTGGACATTGAGGTCCAGCCCGAGGGCCTTCTGGTGGTTCCCTCACTGCAAGAAGTGAAGTTACAGGGAACCAGGCAGAGGGCCTTCTTGGCAATGGTACGCCCTCCCCTCAGACGTCAGGGAGACAAATAATGATACAACTTTTAGATGACGTCTGAAGACAGCCCTGTATAGAGACATTTTTAATGTTTGCTGTTTTATTGTATTCTTTTATCTATTGCAAGCTGCCCAGAGTGGCTGGGGCAACCCAGTCTGGTGGGTGGGGTAATAATTTTTGCATAAATTACTTGGCTGAAGAGCTTCATTTCAAAATTCTGAGAAGTGTGTATTTCAAAAGATAGCAATGTTTCTGTTCACATATTGTTTTGAGATGTGCAAATTAGATAACTGATTCTTATCTGCCATGTCTTTTCTTTTTAACTTTTTTTAAAAAAAGCTACATTGGGGTTCCCATATCTGGACAGGAATGTGGAGTAAAAATTAATAAACAAGCAAACAAACAAGAAGTGGGGAAAATTCCACCAAAATCAACATATATTAGGCTAAGATTGGGCTGCTGAGTTAATGTTTTAATTCATCCATTTTGCCAATGTTTTCCTTAAGTTAGCTCCCACTTTGTTGTAGAAGATCAAGGTACCTAACAACAATGAATGAAAGAATGAATGAATAAGTACACATACACGTACACGTACACGTACACGTCAGTCACCTCCAATTCCAGCATACTGTAAAATATCACCAAATGCACTTTCATGTAGTAGTGGCAACAGGAGATCTTGGGACCAAATCCAGCCCTCAAAGGCTTCACATTTGATCTCCCCTTCCTCCAGCACAGCCCGGATGCCATGAATTCCACCACATATTAATGACCCAGGAAATTTTCTTCCATGTTAAAAACAAGTTGGTCTTAATTCTGTAGTACAACTTGCCAACCTATAACCCTCTACTTCTCCCATGTGGGTATTTATGGTGCAAAACCCAAGCAGCACATTGGGATTTAGAAACAAGAAGACCAAAGTCATGCTTTGGATGTGACACCTGTAAATCACCCTCTCACTCTCTATTTTACCTTTTGAGGGTGTCTTGGGGGGGGGGGACACAAACTTTGACACAAACTAGTAAAGTTGTCATTCTTCAGGTTTCATTCCCCTGTCCTGGGGCTCTAGAAACTGGGGGTTGACTCCGGTGCTCCCTGTGTGTGGTTCTGCAGGTATAACAGGACTTCTGTTTCCTCCCCTTTCTCCATGTACCCTCAGAAACTGCACCAAAGTGTGGCTGGAGGACAGGAGACTAAGAAGAAGCTCCATGGCATGCAAGGAAGTCTGTTGCATCAGCAGAGCTGCAGCATTAGATACAGCCGTGAGTGGAAACAGCTGCAACTTTTCCATTTTTCCAACCCTAAGTTCATTTACCAACATTTCCACATCAGTTTTGGATTTACTTCCTTTCAAGTCCTTACAAATACTCATCAGCATTCTAAGTGCAAATTTCTCCCAATATCCACATTTTGCCTAGCACAGACATTTTTGCAAAGCAGATTTCCCCAGCATTGTCATCTGTTCTTTTCACCAATATATGCCAACATATATGTATTAATTTTTGTGCCCATCAGTAGGCTGGAGAACCACATTGTAAAAACTGGAGCCGTGTGAATTTTGAAGGACAGCTTTGGTTCAGACATTGCTTTTGAAAGTGAATTAGACGGGTTCACTTTAAATGACAGCTGAACAGAAATCCTCCTTTTCTGCAAGTGCTCAGGACATATTGAAGAATGTGCAAAAGAGAAGGTTTATTGTGACATTAGCTCCCTCCCTTTTGTTGTTGTTGTTGTGTGGCCCACCATTACCTACTTCATCAGATCCATGAAATGGATGCCATTGCTTATGAAACCTCAAGAAGCCAGGATCCCAGCTGACTTTCAGGTGATACAGAACATTTTCCTGTCTTCCTCAAAATCAACTGAGTGTCGTTACAAAATGTTGACTTGCTTCCTTATCGGTGTGTCTGGCATCGCATGCTTTCCAAGGACCAGCCTTCCCTTTAGTTTACTTTCCAGGAATGTTGGTATCTAGGGGCCAAACCACACACAATGTGGAGCTTGTCCTTTGCATGTTGTAGGTTGTTTGTTTATTTGCTCTACAAAATCCAGCGATGAATGCTGCAATCTAAAGTGTAAGACTGGAGAGGCTGGTGGGGTTCTTACATTTCATGGGACAAAGATCAGCTTGTAGGGGATTTTTAGTGGGGGAAATAATATCTTCCCCTCTATACTGACCTTCTGTTTTAAATTCTAGCATCTGTGGCTGCTTTGGGTAGAGAGGAAGAGTTTAGAAGCTAGCGGCATGAAACTCACTTTTATATACTGTGTATCCCTAAAAGTGACAACACCTCTAACAGAATTGTCTTTAAAAATAAAGATAATATTTTTTGCAAAGTTCTTGGTTACCTGTTATCATGTGTAACAAACAGTGGGGCATCATCCAACAAAAATGAGTTCTAAGTCCCACTGAAATAAAAGAAGAAGTAAGCATGTATTCAACTTTTATTCGCACGGAACTGAATGGACATTTTACAGGTACTTAAGGCTACAAACTCACTCATGTATTCTAATGAAATGTATAGGTGCAGATTTAGGGGAGCCAGTGTGGTGCAGCGGTTAGTGTGTTGGACTAGGGCCTGGGAGACCAGGGTTCAAACCCCTTCTCAGCATGAAGTGAGCCAGTCGGTACCTTTCAACCCAACCAACCTCATAGGGAGCAAAGTATTGATAACAGAGGTAGATGTCAAACCATACAACACCACAGAGTGAAATTGAACTTATCTTTTAATTTAGCTTTTAATAACAGAAGCAGATTGCACAAAAAGCATAGCTCTGTCCAGTCTTCCTTGTTGGCTTGTTTTCCTTTAGTTTGACAGCAAGGGCACTCAGTGTGAAAACATGATCAATGCCCTGAGTTCATATGAAGGGAGATTAACTTTCTGGAGCTTTCCCCCTTAGTAGGAACAATAACTGCCTTGGGGTTCACTTTCTGGCTAATAAGCAAGGCCATAATCCAAAGCGTAAACAAGCAAGTTTATTTAGCAGGTTCTCTCTCTCTCTCTCTCTCTCTCTCTCTCTCTCTCTCTCTGGGTTGTTACTCAAAACTCTTTGCCAGGCTATTCCTTATAACGCTAGCAATGCTTCTGCAAAAAGAGTAAATCCAGTGCTGGCAATCCAGTGCTGGCAATAGTTCTAGGGTGCAGTGCCTGCACTGCATACTGGCATACCCTCCAACATTACTCAGGTGAAAATAGAGACATTTCTCACTCCCCCAACTGACCCTCCTCAACCCCTCATTTTGGCGTTCTCTCTCCCCCCTCTCCACTGCAGATCATTTCCTATCAGAAGAATAGTGAGTGCCACCACCACACCAACGGGGCACAGCACACATGCTCTCCACTGTCCTGAGAAAACCCCTCAATCCTAATTTTAATTTATTCTTTGGTAAATGTATAATAATAATAATATTTTATTTATATCCCACCCTCCCCAGCCGGAGCCAGGCTCAGAACAGCTAACAGCAAAAAAAGTAACACAGCATTCTAAAATCAATATTCTAAAATCAATTCAAAATCAAATGGCAACCACTGGGCCAGAGTTCTATGAGGGTCACCACAGGAGGAGATCAGGCTGCGCCCTGACCAAAGGCCTGGTGGAACAGCTCTGTCTTGCAGGCCCTGCGGAAAGATGTCAAGTCCCGCAGGGCCCTAGTCTCTTGTGACAGAGCGTTCCACCAGATCGGGGCCACAGCCAAAAAAGCCCTGGCTCTGGTTGAGGCAAAAAAAATTACAAAAAGGGGGGGAAACCCAATAAATAAATGTCAGAAAAGGGCAAGATTAGAAACAGACGCACAAAGCATTTATTTTTATTTTATTTTATCAAGACTCCTTTTGTTCTGCTCTGCTCCCCGCTTCTTTCCACCCAGGGCTGCCTTGGCCTCTGCATGCCCCTCGGAGCTGGTGTGTCAAGCAGGGCTGGCCCTCAGCTGCTGTAGCCTCTTCTCCTTCTCACCTGCTCTCCAGCAGCCACTACAAGCTGCCCAAGGGAGGAGGCCGGCACTGGAGGCCATGGAGAGGCAGCAGGGTGCTCCCTCACAGCAGCCGGCTCATCTCAGGCTCTCCAGGTGTCCCTATTTTCCAGGAGCAGTCCCGGATTTACAGAAGCTGTCCCAGTTTCTGATCTGATCCTGTAATGTCTCATTTTTCCTTAGAATGCCCCTATTTTCATCCGAGAAATAATGGAGGGTATAGTAGGAGGTTCCTATTTTCATTGGAGGGTGTGGAGTTATGTGACCCCCCCCGAACCAAGGCGATAAATAACTATACAACCTTTAGAAGACATCTGAAGGCAGTGCTGTATAAGAAAGTTTTTTTTTTAATGGTTACTTTTTAATTATGTTTTTATATATGCTGGAAGCTACCCAGAGTGGCTGGGGCAACCTAGTCAGAGGTGTGGAGTATAAATAAAATAGTAGTAGTAGAAGTAGAAGTAATAATAGTAATGGACATTCCTATTTTCATTGGAGCAATGTTGGAGGATATGTCATCCTCCTCCCTGAGAGTTTGGCAACAGCAGTACTAGGAGGGGAAACAGGGACATTCCGGGATCAAATCAGAAGCCGAAATGGCTTTTGTAATTCCAGGACTGTCCCTGGAAAATAGGGACACTTGGAGGGTATGGCCCTTGGACATTTTCTCACACTGACTGTTTCCTGGTGATTAAAATGTGCAATAAACATCTGGGGGTGGGGGCAGTGGGAGTAAGTCTCGCTACTCCCCTTGCTTGCAATGATTATTTGTTTGTTTAGTAAATTTCTACCCCAACCCAGTTCTCTATGGAGACCCCATGCATTAGCTAGATCAGGGCTGGGAAACCTTTTTGTAGCCTGACTGGCTACATTTCCTTATGGACAAGGAAGGGCCTTCCAAGGGGTGGGTAGGGGCATAGACAAAAGAGCCACGGATGTAGTCTCTCCGTTAGACTCTCCTGTTTCTTTCTCCCATCAAGCGTGGGGGCAGCAAACCCCCTGGCATTTGTAACCGCACCCTTCTGCAGAACCCTTTTATTGAGATTGCTGCAACTCTTTCAGGAGCACTAACTGTTCATTTTGGTCTGTTCTCATTAAACGAGGGAAGTTGTCCCCTGCCAAAGCATTGAAGGTTCCTGTTCTTTGCTGCTTGGACCCCGAATTAGTCAAAAGCCACCCAAACAGAACTGGCATAAACACAACCCAGCTAATTTGCCACGGGACAGAAGCCAGATTTCTGCGTTCCGTAGGTCAGCGACTCCCTAATCTTTCCCTGGCAATAGAATCGCAGGCACTAATAATTCCCGTCTTCGGGGGGGGGGGGAGAGTTTCGTGGCTTATGGGCCAAAATGGCACCACCCAGCTACACAAGAGGGAGCTATCAGCAGACTCAGGGGAAGCCGAAAGGTTTGCAGAAGGATAAGGGGAAATCTTTAAAGCAGTGGTGGTGGTGAGGAGTGAGACCTCTTTACCTTAGCTTCTGAAACCTGAAATGTATATTTTTAGGATTCTCCTTATTTCTGTGTTTGTGAGTTGTTTTAAACTGCTCTTAAGGCTGTGTTTTGAAACATCAGGGTGTGCCTTGCTGCATATGCCTAAGACCTATTTTTGTACAAGAGTCAAGAAGAGGAGAAATTCAGGAAAAGAGGAGAGAGAGAGAGAGAGAGAAGGAGAGAAGGGAATGTCCCGTTAGGAAGCTGACTTATACCAAGTCAAGCCACTGTTCCATCCAGCTCAATGCTGTCTCTGCCTGTATGGCAGCAGCTTTCAGGGGTTTCAGATGGGGGTCTCCCAGCCCCACCAGATGATGCCAGGGACCTTCTGTATGAAAAATCAGGTGCTCTGCTGTTGAGTTCTGGCCCTTCCCCATTTGGTTCCAAGCCCACTCACTTTTAGCCCTGGCCCCGCCTTGCTCATTGTTGGTGTGCCCCCCCCAACACATTACTCATCAGTTAATGTGGCCCCCCAATAAAAATGTAATTCCCCCACTCCTAATTTAAATGGTGTAAGATTTACAAATGGAGAATTATTATTAACATTCTTATTTTGCAGTTTCAAACCACCACTAAAACCAGGCTTTTGGAATTCCATTTGCTTAACAACAACAACAACAACAACAACAACAACAACAACAACAATAATAATACCCTGCCCATCTGACTGGGTTGCCTCAGCCACTCTGGGTGACTTCTAGCATATTAAAAAACATAATGAAACATTAAACATTTAAAATTTCCCTATACAGGGCTGCCTTCAGATGTCTCCTAAAGGTTGTATCTCCTTGACATCTGATGGGAGAGTGTTCCACAGGGTGGGCGAGTTTACTGAGAAGGCCCTCACTGATTTTTGGATGTTTGCATTTGAACTACCATGTCTTCTGTAGTTTTGGGTTGTTTTGCAGAGCAGTGATCACACCGGCATAGAGATTTCGTGTTTTCCATAGTGCCCTAGCTGCATGTTGTGCTTCTGGCATGCGTTGAGTGTAGTGTAGATTGCCACAAAACATCATCATCACACGTACACAATGCTAGGTTTCGCATGGCAAAGTCAAAATGTCCAGGTAGATTGGAGCTGGTTAACCTAGGTGCCTCCAGATGTTCCTTGACTCCAACTCCCATCATCCCACACAATTGACTATGCTGGCTGGAACTGATGAACAGCAACATCTGGAGGACTGGAGGTTAGCCACTCCTGATTTATGGGATTTCTAACTTGATCCATCAAAAGCTTGCCTGATTTCAGAATGGCCACTTGATGTAACCAGCACAGTCAATCTTTTTCTCTTTTTTTAAGGCAATGCCCATTTATATTGCATGGCTGTGTTTCTGTGTATTTCTCCCATTTTCACTCATTTGCCCCATGTCATTCTTACCCCACCCTTTTAAACAAAGCAATCACCCCGAATGTATCCATTCCCTTTTATGGTGGTGTGGATGTGTACACTGCGCAGCAGACAAAACACTCTGCAATATCTTTACCATGTTTTGACATTTATTCCTGTTTTTATTAGCATGGACCTTCTCCCACATGGATTTGCTCCAGAATACATTCTTCTAACTGGATAATAGGCTGTCACAATTAACAAATCATGTCTTAGAGCCAGCCTACTCTCGGTTTGTCTGTTCCCAATAAAGTTCTTTTTAGTTCTAACCCAAGGAGTCAAGAAAAGCCAGTGGTAACTGATACATACTGCCCTTTCAGGACGCAGGTAAGGGAAGAATGTGACAGAATTATTTTACTGCTCTTTTTACTAGACCCTCAATTGTTGTTATTCTCTTGGGGGCTGCACACGCGTCTTCCCCATGTCAGAAATGCCCTGCCTGGGAAAAGAGGCACACCAAGAAGGACTGCTCTGGCATTGTGTCTCTGATCGGTGATGCTTTATCTGTGTGGGATAGGTTTTTTTATGTGGAAGAGCATTCAAATGTGCATTCTGACGCAAAAATCAGTTCCTTACTTTCCTTCACTCAAATAAACAGCAGAAGATATACCAGTGGTACTTTTAGACCTGGGTAAGAAACCTCAAGCCTAAAGGCCAAATGTGGCCCTCTGCACCCCTCCATCTGGCTCGTAGGACTCTTCCCCAGGCCACACCCCTCACAGATTCTAGTTTGCACCTCCTCTTTTCCTCAGTTGGGCTCTGATTATGCCCTTTGCTTGTCCACATTGTGGACAGAGGTGTTTGTAGGAACTAGTCTACTGTAGAAAGATACATTTCACATCTGTTGCCGCTCCCGTTCCTGCCTTTGGCTCTGCCCACCACTGCCATGCAGTGCCCAGAAAGTTGTCAAGCAGGGAACGTAGACCCTGGACTGAGAAAGGTTCCCTATCTCTTTTAGACCCTGGACCTATTGGTCTTACAGCCTGCCTGCCTGCCTGCAGATGGTCATGTGTATTGCTTCAGTTGTGAAGCCCAGGAGTGGGCACTCTGTTCCAGAAATGCAAAAATAGACACATTCCTTTGTTCTGCATCCTGTGCCACTGTTTTGCACCTGATTGATGAACCTCTAGGTTCTAATAAAAAGCCCAGTGGATGTACAAACCTGAAGTCTGCTCCCGCCTGGTCTAACAGATCACCCCTATGTGGTCTCTCATGCACTTCTTTCAATATCAAGTTTTCAGATCAGTTGGTATATTGCTAAGACAGCGTAGAATGATCAGCTGTTTTGTTGTAACATAATGAAAACACGTGGTATAAAATGGCACCGCTAAAGTTCAGTATTATTTGCATCGCCATTCCCACCAATCAATCATCCATAGCTCACTAAACTGATGCGTCTCAGTTTCAATTTTCCTCTCCCCGTCCAGCTTTCTTTCTCTTTTTCTTCCAGGATGCAAACAGTTAGGAGGGTCCAGAGGCACAGCTTAATGGGGCCAGCCTTAAGGAGAACCGGACTCTTATTTTTCATGCAGAAAAGCAGGGTGGGGGGAGGAAGCAAATACTACCCCACTTCCCTTTCACTCAGTAATCCAAGTTGAACTTCTCCTAGTCATAACTGGAAAATGACACAGGAGGAATAAAACAATGTCTTCTTTCCAGTTTGGGAGGAGGTAGAGAGGATGAATGTTGATGTTACAGTTCCATCTTGTGGACAAAGCAGAATTATCGCCGGGATGCCCAAATATAATATGCACAATTATGGAACATGCTGCCTAATCAAAGAGGTGTCTTTGTATACATGAGCAGCCATCCAAAATAAGTGCAGCCTCACATGAGGCTTTGGTTGCAAACATCCTATATCTTTAAAGCACATTCAAATCACACACACACACACACACACAGAGAGAGAGAGAGAGAGAGAGAGAGAGAGAGAGAGAGAGAGAGAGAGATTTCTGGGCACTGTAGTTTATCCCTCGAAGGGACGCGGGTGGCGCTGTGGGTAAAACCTCGGTCCTTGGATTTGCCGATCGTATGGTCGGCGGTTCGAACCCCTGTGGCGGGGTGAGCTCCCGTCTTTTGGTCCCAGCTGCTGCCCACCTAGCAGTTCGAAAGCACTCTTAAGTGCAAGTAGATAAATAGGTACCGCTTTATAGCGGGAAGGTAAACGGCGTTCTGTTTGCTGCGCTGGTGCTGGCTCGCCAGAGCAGCTTCGTCACGCTGGCCACGTGACCCGGAAGTGTCTTCGGATGGCGCCGGCTCATGGCCTCTAGAGCGAGATGAGCACGCAACCCTAGAGTCGGACACGACTGGCCCGTACGGGCAGGGGTACCTTTACCTTTACTAGTTTATCCCTCACAGTTACAATTCCCAACAAAACTTAACTACGATACCCAGGATTCCATGAGGAGAGGAGATGTTTTTTGAATGCACTTCAAAGGTATAGTGTGTGTGCAGTCTGTGTTTTGAGCCAGGAATTCTATGAACGGAGTGATCATTGTGCAACAGGTGCCAGAATGGATTATCCCTTGGTGTGATACAGCAGGGCTACACCAAAGAAGCCACAAGCAGTATCGAGCACAAGTAGCTTGTCTGTAGCCACTGCGAAGCATCTGATGTGCCTATAAAAGGGCCTCTGCTCAATCTCCAACAACTTCTGGCTGAGACCTTGGTGATCTGCTGCCAGTCAATGTAGACAACTTTGAGCTAGATGGACCAATAGTTTGACTTGGTATCTCTCTGTTGTTGTTTATATTTCTATCCCACTTTTCCTCTAAGGAGCCCAAGGTGATGTACGTGGTCCTCCCTTCCCCCATTTTATCATCATAGCAACCTTCTGAGGTAGGTTAGGTGGAGAGGCAGGGACCAGCCCAAGTACTTATGCTTCTGTATTGCTTATATATTTTTTAGGGGTGCATCTAAAATATGAATGAGTCCAAGCTGTGTTTGGAAACAAATGTATTGATACAAGCACACACTCTCTAGGATGGAATTGGCAATCTTAACACTCAGGGGACTCTCCCCCCACTTTCACAAGCCATGTTTTATTACAGATTGACTACTAAGAATATGCAGGTGGCATGGTGGGTTTAACCACAGAGCCTAGGACTTGCCGATCAGAAGGTCGGCAGTTCGAATCCCCTCAACGGGGTGAGCTCCCGTTGCTCGGTCCCTGCTTCTGCCAACCTAGCAGTTCAAAAGCACATCAAAGTGCAAGTAGATAAATAGGTACCACTCCAGTGGGAAGGTAAACGGCATTTCTGTGCACTGTTCTGGTTCTCCAGAAGCGGCTTAGTCATGCTGACCACACGACCCAGAAGCTGTACGCCGGCTCCCTCTGTCAATAAAGCGAGATGAGCGCCGCAACCCCAGAGTCAGTCACGACTGGACCTAAATGGTCAGGGGTTCCTTTACCTTTACCTTACTAAGAATACTAACTAATACATTTTCTCTTTGACCGAGGAACCATCAACGACTACAAATGCACTGTAAATCACATTCTCTAAATAGTATCTTATAACTGTGATAGCTTAGGCCAAATGTTTTACGAAAGCTTTTCAAAGGCATGGCAGAGAGTTTTCAGTTCTTCTTTCAAGTGGGTAACAATTTCCTTCACTTTCTGCGGTGAGTCAAGAACCTCAACATTGCAGGTAAAAGGATTATAATGAAGAGTAAAAGGTTTCTTGATCTTAACGGTGTATTTTCTGTAGAGGAAAAGAAATTGATCAAAAAATGAGTTTTTACAAGTGCATGCAATTTATAGGGTCTGGAGAAAGTCTGTTCTTTTCCAGTTTTATGATTGGCACCACTGGAAAATTAAATAGAGCAGGGTCTCATAAATAAACTGTGGCCTTAATTTTTACCAAGTAAAAGTTTTGTATGGAGATGATCCTTCCAACTGTTGGTGCATCCCCTGTGCCTGGAGAGATCCCCATATAACACAGCTCAAGACCTCACGATCTTAAGGACCGCCGCTTGTCATCACAGCTCCTTTTCTATGCCCTTCCCTCCATAAGAAGTCCAAAGGGTGACAACACAAGAACAGGCCCTTTCTGTGGTGGCTTCTCATTTGTCGAATGCTCTCCCCAGAGAAGCTCGCCCGGCTTATTTAGTGGGTTCCTCCCAGAGGAAAAAGAATCGACTTCTTTGGCATGCAGAAAACTAGGAAATAAGACCCCCAAGAGATGGCATAATTGTCAGTGCTGTGAAATAAGAGGTGAGGCTTTGTCCCTATGTACCCTCACGCCACAACACACACATGCCAAGTTAAGAATTCCGAAAGGACAACAACACCTTCTGAGGTCTGTGCATGACTCCATGTTCCCATCAAAGGTGTTCTGAAGGCCAAATCATCCTCACTTGGCGATGGGCGATATCTGCTTTGAGTGAGTGCCATTGCCATACTTACTGGAGCTGAGACTTCATGTCTTCAAAGTGTTCTGCTACAAAGTAGACAGGCTGGAAGGACTGGTCCTGGTAAGACTGGACGGCCATCGCGTCTGTGTCAAAGGGTTTGTACTGTGGCTTCTTTGACAAAGCATACTATTAGTAAAGAAAAGCAAGAGTGTTCATGTTGGGAAATGTCAAAGATGTAGGCTTAGAATGCAAGGAGGGGGTAGCAACCATAGCAAAAAATTAAATGGGTGTGGGAAGGAAGAAAGGAATCTATGGGGCTTCAAAGGGGTGTGTGTGACAATGTTTAACTTTAGTAAAGAGGGGAGAGTTGTCCCTTCCCATCAAATATCAGTGTTTCCCTCACCTTCAATCACATGACCTGTTCACCTGGATTATTTAACCTTTGGAGACAATTTCATATCTACACTTCAAGTTTGTATATTTCTAATGATGAATGAACTCCTCATTGTGTGGCTTGGGACTGGGATGAGCAAAATGTTTTCTCCCTAAGGTGGAAATAATTGCTGCTTTTCCTTTTCTTTACAAAAAAAGCTCAGTTCTGAAATTGGATTAGTCGTGCTGTGACTGAATTAGATGTGCTACCAATGTTGTCATCATGGGTGCAAAGGGATGTGACCAAATCCCTTCCCCAAGCCCCCCTATTCCTGTCAAGAACTGCTTAACTCTGCTTCTCGTTCCCTTCCTCTTAACTAAGCTGATGGCAGTAGGACACTAGCAGCAGGTCTTGGGAGCTCTGGGGAACTGCATTTCCCAGGGTTCCCAGTGCCTGGGATACTGTGGCTGCCATGTCCTTAGAAGCCAAGGAAGCCTCACGCAGAAGCCTCCAGAGAGTCCTTCCATTGCTACTGCCCTGCCGCTACCATGTGGGCTTGGAGGAAAGAAAGGAAAGGGGGTTACTGATAGGTTGGGAGAAGGGCTGCCTGGCAGTAGTGATAAGGGCAAATCCCAACATGAAGAAGAGGAAGAGGAAGAGGAAGAGGAGGAGGAGGAGGAGGAGGAGGAGTTTGGATTTGATATCCCGCTTTATCACTACCTGAAGGAGTCTCAAAGCGGCTAACAATCTCCTTTCCCTTCCTCCCCCACAACAAACACTCTGTGAGTGGGGCTGAGAGACTTCAGAGAAGTGTGACTAGCCCAAGGTCACCCAGCAGCTGCATGTGGAGGAGTGGGGAAGCGAACCCGGTTCACCAGATTACGAGTCCACTGCTCTTAAATACTACACCACACTGGCTCTTGCATGATCTTGCATTTGGGTAAAACTCTGTTCTTTGTATTCTAAATCACCCAAGCTCTTTATTTGCCTTTACCTCTACTTGCCATTGCTTCCAAAGATGGTGTAAGAACTAGAGGAGAAAAAACTGCTTTGACCCAAAGGACACAATTTTTTTTAAAAGGGGACCCAAGACTCTAGTTGCTTGATTAGCAGTGCACTGTATGTGGGAGATTCCTGTGAGAGTCCTCATTCAATCTAAACCAGATGCATCAGTAAAAACACGCAGATATATTGTGTTTCAGGCCTTGGGAAAGCCAGCTGAAAGGTTTCAGAACCTCAGGCGTGAGTTTTCAAGCAGAGCCCTTCCTTCTTTGCTGTGGGAAGTTCTGCTTTAAAATGATCAGATGACCCGAGGTGACCTGTAGGGAGCTAAGGGAGCCCTGTTTTTCTGCAAACGAAGCATGCCAAGGGGTGAGCGCTGCCAATTGTGAAGTATGGGCCATTACATTTTACTGTACGTAGGCTAGACTCCAGCCGGGGTGTTAACATGAAATTCATTTGATTTAATGCAGAACAGCTGACAATACAGTAAAATTACAGTGCAAAACTCAGGGGTCTCGGGTGCATTCTATAGCTCAGAAAACGTAAGGTTGGCCAGCAGGCAAACTCTTTCATGCTAGTTGGGGATTTGAATATCGTCGGATAGATCTCACCTCCTATTTTGAAAGGCAAAGCTAGGTTTCTAGGCCAAGTGATGGTTGAAAAATAGGGTTGAAGTTTGCCTTAAGGATTCGGCTACAAAACCAAAACAAGAGCTGTCAATTAAAAGCACATGGTATCCACTGCTTAAAACAAATACATATTTTGAAAGCCATCTTTTGATAGCTTTGCAGAGAGACATAATTACATAGTGAGTAGATTGCTGGACCAGAAAGGTGCTCTGACTTCCACAGGGTGAGTCCAAATTTGAAGAGGGTATTAGCAGGGCACACATATACCATCATGTGATAGACAAAAATCCCATGACTGCAGTCATGGAGCAGGAATTCTAACAGTTACTGTCCCCCTCCTCATATTTCAGCAGGTGGCTGTTCTTTACACTGCACAGGGAGTTGGGTGGGTTGGCTTGCCAAGTGAGTGCCAGACTCTGCCATTATAATTGCCCACAATGCCCCAGAACAACACAACATCATTCTGGGGCGTTTTGGGGCAATTGCAGTGGCAGCTGCCTGGCATTTTTATGAGATGATGTTGGACCCTGGAAGCCACAGTCCAGGTTCAGGGCAAGCAAAACAAGCAGCAAATAAAAGTGTGGAAATAGAGGTTGTAAAGCCTTTTAAAATATGCCTTTTCCACTGAATCCCAAAATGTCCCAGTGTTGCCCTTGCAGTACTCAGCAGGATGATGGAGACAAAACCAGAATTAGTTGGCTCTGCCTTCCATTGGTTCTGACTCTGCTTATCATTGACTCTGACTCCACCTCCTGTTGGCTTGCCTTTCTGCTCTATCAGTTCCAATGGTCACCGGTCACCACTGTGCGTTTCCATCTACAGTGTTGGGCCCTGGTGCAGGAAAGCAGCACTGCAATCAGCAATGATTGGGGCACCCTAATAAGTATTGGCATTCCACTGCCTTTTGAAGACACACCTGCTTGGATCAGCATTCCCCTGGAACATCACCTTCTGATCTTATTGTTTTAATTGTTTTTAACTATTTTAGGGTTATAGTTTTTAGAATTAGGGATGTTTTGATGCAGTGGTGGAACTGTTTTATTGTGCTTTTTAAAGAATGTATAGGTTTTATAATTGATTTTACAGTTGCAAACTGTTTAGAAGCCATTTTGGCTGGTAAACAATATATAAATTTAATAGAAACAACAGTTGTGGGGGGGGGGACAGACACGCCACAGCAATGTTTTCAATATCCTGACCTCATCATTTTATTACACTCTGCTGGTGACTTGGTAGCTTCACCATTAATTAGAAACATTAGGGACAGATTCATTTTAAAATGAAGCACATGAACATTAGGCGTAATGCTGCCCTCTAGTGATCTCAGCTTGTAAGTTTATCTAATGTTAAAATAATACTTGGAGAGAGGGGTGAACAAACTTACCATCAGCTCCCCGTAGGAGGACAGGAGACCTGCTCCATAGGCTTTAATAGTTCCATTTTGTTTGCAGAGTCCAAACTCAACAGTAAACCAATAGAGCTGGTAAATACAAAGAGTAATGGGGTGGACTATGAAAACTCCTCTGAGAAGTCCCAGCCCCACCAGGTTATCCTGTGACTGTGTCCCTGGAAATACACTGCCTTACGTTGCAAATTTATTTATCTGCGTTAACATTGCTTCTCAAAGGCAGCTGCCTGCTGGCGACCATTTTGATTTCCCCACAGTGTCAAACAAATGTCAAACAAAATGGTGGCTGTTGAGGCCAACAAAACTTAGTCCTTTGGGGTGGGGAAGTTGAGGGTAAGCATCTGCTAGACCCACCTTGGGTTCTGTTTCTCATGCTAGAAGACAGGTAGCCAATGCTGTGCCCACCATATCTTGTTGGACTACAGTTCCCTGACCATTGGCCGTGCTGGCTAGGGCTGATGGGAGTTGGAATTCAAGAAAACGCAGAGGGCAATACGTTGGCTACCCCTGTGCTGGAACATGACTATATCACATTGCAAGAATTACACAAACTTTGCGTACACAAATCAGAATGCCATCTGGGGTTTTTTGGGAATAAGTGTGTGTGTGTGTAATCTCCATGAAGAGGATGCAATTTGTGTTTTCTACCTCAAGACACCCAAATGTCCTGGCATTAAAAAAACAAAATAAATAAAAATAAAAATAAAAACCAACCACTGAGCATTTTCTAGGGGAGCTTGAAATAGCTTATATTTTGAGCCTTTGGTATAATACCTGCAGTATGAAAATACATAAATATATATACTCACTGTTGACAGTTTTTCTATATCAGCATCAGATGCTCCTAGAGAAGCTAATCCAATATCCTAGATCAAGGATCAATATATTTATTGAAAGGCTGGTTTATGAGAACATACAGTCCTTTTCTGTGAATTATTATTACACTGAAGGTACGATCCTTAGCTTAAGGACAAACATCTGTGTAGTTTTGTATGCCTGTAATTTCCCCCAGTTTAATCTAGTATATCATGTAGGTTAATAATAATAACAATAAATTCAGAGCTAATGCTGCATATTTGGATTATAGTTTTGCCAAGTGTGCAGGATACATAAATTTCTAGTATGAAATAGTCTTTCCTGGTCCACACCCATGTGATTTGAGACACATCTGGCAACATCAGCACAGAACTAGGAACCAAATCGTTTGCACTTAAAAAGTGATGTAATCCAACCATGCTCAGCGGAACACAGAATAGAAGAAACTTGACCCATATCCACCTTAATGAAACCTAGCAAAACTATGTCATGTTGAGTAGCATCATTGTCATTTGTCCATTCTCAAGGAGGAAGTAATGCTCTTGTTAGTGCAACTCTGACACTACTTGAAGCAAAGGTTTTTGGAGGTTTTTTAGGTAAAATAAAGGCCATCTATAACCCTCTGCCACATATCTATCAGATAAATCCCCAACCTAATTTTTTTTCCTTTAAATTGCCATGCCTCTGAAGAGCACAGACAATTCCAGGATGCCTTTTCTGGCTCATCCAACCCCTGAAACCTTTGAAAATGGGTGGATCAAAAAATTTAGCCCCCTACTATCTGGCATAAATAATTGGGAGTTGAACTGAACCCTCAGGGTTGAACTGAGCTTTTCGGCCAGACCAAAACTGTGCAACCTCCTCACACTTGAAGTTTAGAGCTCTCCAGACCCTGGTCCCATAAAAATAGGTCTAATATCTACATTGTTCCCTTCTTTTCGAGTCTTGGAGGCCACTGCATGCCATCCCTCCTATATAATACATCCCACCTGAGTGAAGCCTGTAACTCATCCTGCTTTGGGTGGGTGGAATTAGGTAGCAAGTCCAGTGGTTTCCTATCTGGCATAAATGATTCTACAGAACAGGGGTCGTTCCTGACCATTGGCCGTGTTGGCAAGCACTGAAAGGATCTGGGGTGCACCTACATTTGGAGTACCCCAAATTCCCCGCCCTCTAGATTGAGGACAATCCTATATAGGAGACTCCTGTATATCAGACTATTTGTCCACCTGGCCCAGTGTTATCTACTCTGACTTGCTGAGGCTCTGCAAGGTCTCAGACTTTCCTTGTTGTTTGCTTCCTGTTCCTTTTGACTGGAGATACCTGGGACAGGTGACTTCCTGCATATAAAACATGTGCCCTTCCACCAAGCCACGACACCTTTCCCTGTCAGAACAACAGAAACGTTACCTGAGAGAACTGGGCAAATTCTTTGTCAGCTAACATGGGAACGTGGCCCAGCAGTTCGTGACAGCAATCACTGTGAGAACGAAAACATGTGCTGTTTTTTTTTAAGAGTCATAAGATGTGTCCCTTGCGTCTACCTGACAATCCTTGGTGTGGCGTTTGCCCTCCTAGGTGGGTCATAAGGAAAGGGTTAAATGAGTGTGAAGTGATTGGCCAGTGGGAACCCAAGGGGAGGAGTTAGAGTTAGAGTTGGAGTTGTTGGAAAGTCAGTTGGGAGTTGGAGAAGGATGAGGAAGGATAAGTCTGTGGGTTGGTCGAGTTTTGTTGTGAGAGAAAGAGAGAGAAACTGTTAGGAGGAGTCAGATAGACAGTTGGGATAATTAGTTAGAAGTTATTAGGAAGGTATATGCCGGTATAGAAACTAAGGATAAGAAACTGACAAGAAAAATTAACTGAAACCATAAACTTGTTCATGCTTATAAAATAAACTTGATTATTTGTTTTAATGTTAACAACTGTCTGGACTCAGTGTGTACCCGAGAGAAACGGGTTGGTGGCAGCCGGAAAGTGATCATAGTGGTGGCACAGGGATCAATAGACTGTCAAACGTCCGGGGACCCTGTGTGATCACCACACTTGGATTGCCACATCTCAATCCAGAGAATGTACCTAAGATGCCTCTTTAAACTCCACACCACAGCAGGCGATAGTGAAAGTGGCTTTAGTGGAGTGTTCCTTTCTTAGTCCTCTGAAAGAAAGAAAGAAAGAAAGAAAGAAAGAAAGAAAGAAAGAAAGAAAGAAAGAAATTGGGGGAGGGGACTGCATGTGATCAATGCCAAGTGAAGTTTGAACCTCAGACACATTTATGCAACTTCTAATGAAACAGGAATTTGGCATCTCAAATGCTGATGTTGGATCCTGATCTCAAGATCTGAAAGCCAGTGGAACGTAATAAAATACGGATGGTGGGCGGGGTGGGAGGTGGGGAGAGATGGATAATAGAAGTTACTGTGTGGCCACAGAAGGGTGTTGCGTGTGAACAGATCATAATAGATTGATGCTGACCGTCAAAACCATTCTCATGCCAAACGGAGTGAGAATCTTGAAGACTTCCTATAACCTTTTCCTGCTCCCAGCAGCTCTCTGAGAAATAGAGTCCTCACAACCCCCAATCCTAGCGGAACAGAAATATTGTGCTATATGGAAGCACTGAACCAGCTTCTACAGAGCCACTGCTGGCCTCCCTGGCCACTACCTGAGACTGATTACATGATCACCCGACTCCTACTCACGGTTCTGGGGAATGCATTGGAGAAGACGAGTGCCTGATGTATTGGGTTGTCTGAAAGACACGGAATGCCAGGCTAGCAAGGAAATCCCGAGCCGAGAGAAGCCCTGCAGCTGGCCTCAGCTTGAAGCCAGTTCTTTCTGCAAGGAAAATTAAAGGAGGAATAAAATTCGGAATAGGGTTGTGGTGGAAATAGGCATTTGTTTATTTATTGCATCCAAATCACTTAATGCAACCTGCCATGCACTACTCAGTTTTCATGAATGCCATCATGCCATGGATACATGTCTTTACCTTCCTCTGACAAGGCTCTCCACTCTAGATTTGGAATGCTTAGCTCATGTGTTCTTCTCACTAAATGCTTCTGTAACCTTCTCAGGTTAATAATTCTTCGCCAGCAACTTGCAAAATTGTGTAATATAAAATTGTAACTACAACAACACACACACACGACACACAGTCGCATTCTTAAACATGGATATCTCAAGAGTTGATGGGGTGGGGTAGAGGAAGGGAGAAGGATGTAGTAAGAAGAGTAACTTGTAAAAACTTTTACTTGTGATTTATGGCTCTCCAATAAAAGTTGGGATGCAATAAAGAATAGGGGAGGTGGGCAGGGGGCTCACTTGGACTGAATGCTTAACATCTCCTGGAAACCCAAAGAGAGTTGAAAGGAAATTCATGACCAGTTGCCCTAAAGGAACTTACAGGAACAAATTTCTACTCTTAGCCTCCAAATACAGCTACATAAAATTGTTTTCCCTTTTTGGCTATAGGTTTTCGTTCCTTGGAATAAAATCATGTCTAGTATCTGGATAGATGCATTCCAGAAACACAATATTCTCTCTATTTAATGACTTGGAAAGCCATCCTTCAGTTTTGTACCAAGGTAGTACAAAACCAGTTGCCATATTGTGTATCGAGGCCCCGTGACCACCCTGTTCCCCAAGGTATAAATAACTAGACACCATACAGCATATTGGTTTGGGATCAAATAAGGCCACAACTTTATTGGTTACACATGTGAGGTTTGGCCATAGGCATTGTGGTAAGCAACTGCACATGTTATTCCCATTCATCTGCTGGGAGTGTTTCTAAGGGTGAAGCTGAGGGGAGGGAATGCCCTATGACCTGCGTCAAATTGGGGCATCCCTCAAGCGGTCCCTGTTGGAGGAGTGGTATGGCCCTAGCTTCCATCTGGGCATTGGGCAGGAGCCACTCCTTCCAGAGCCCTTTAACAGGATACCCTTACCCGTGGAGGGGCAAATGGAGGCTACAACCTCCCCTCCAGCCAAGACTATGTTTACTCAATGCCTATCCTCCATACAAAGTTGTGACGATTGCTATGAGGTAGGCGAAAACCCAAATGGCGGTGCCAATTAGCCAAGTGGGGGAAATTCCTGCCCGGCCCCTGAAAAATTAGGCAACCGACATTGTCCATAGCAAGCTTGAACCATCCATGAAAAACCCTAATCTGAGGGACGGAGGGTGGAAGAACTGGCACAGCAACAGGAAGACCATAAGGCCATGCTGGCCAGGCATTTAAACTTCCCCTGGGCACAACACCAAGGGCTGCAATTGGTCGGTTGGTCCTGTGTCCAAGGGAACACCCACTAACTCCTGCCACCATTGGCCCATTTGGCTGTAGGAATACGATCCGGCCTGTGATAGGTCAGTTTGCCAGGTAGGCCTGGGGCCCACCCACAAAGCCACCCGCCCGAAAAGGGGGTGAATGGACTTTTAGGGCGATGCATGGAAACCAGTTGCCATATTTTAGGAGGTGGAAGATGGGATAGGTGAACTCATCCCACCTCAGTTTTGGATTTGGCTCTGAAATGGGCTTGAGCCAATTCTGAACGATTGTTGGGTGTGCCCCATTACAAACCCCCCGTTTCCGGATTTCACTTCTGCCACTCATAAGAACACCCTTACCTGGCAGGAGTCCTAGTGCCATACCTCCTTACCTGTTAGAAAAGCAGAGACATCCTGCAGCTGAGGGACATGGTCTGCTTGATACCCACAGTATTTTTCCAGCTGATGAAAGGCCTCCAGATATTGGTGGCAGGCATGAGTGGGATAAAGACTGCTTAGCTTCTGGTAGACTTCTCTCCTGAAAACAACAGCGGTGTTAGCTTACAATGGACCTCTTTGCAAACAGCATATTTTAAATGATACACCACACACATAAGACACACTTTTCTCATAACAGCGACAGGGCTGCGGGGCATGTTGACATCATGTGCACATGTTGCGGGGCATGCACACACAGTGTGGTGACATTGTGTGGCCCTGGGCTCTGGAGGCAAGGCAATGTGCCTGCCCCCTGCAATGCAGGAATCTCAACTAAAGCATCCATGACAGATGGCCACCCAACCTCTGCTTAAAAACCTCCAAGGAAGGAGAAGCCACCTCCTTCTGAGGGATTCCATTCTACTGTTGAACAGCTCTTACTGTCAAAAAGTTCTTACTGATGTTTAATTGGAATCTCCTTTCTTGTAATTTGAAGCCATTGGTTTGGGTCTTACCCTATTCCACGTGACAGCCCATAAGATATTTGAAGGTGGCTGTCATATCTCCTTTCACTCTCCTCTTTTCCAGGCTAAACATACCCAGCTCCCTCAACCATTCTTCATACGGCTTGGTTTCCAGTCCCTTGATCATCTTGATTGCCCTCCAGGATCCGTGGGGGCACCAAATGGACATGTACTGGACATCTGCTACTGGTATTTCATGGTGTTCACCACAGTGAACACCAATATGTACGTGGAAAATGATTTGCCATGTAAAGCAGACATGAGGAACCTGTTGCACTCCAGATATTGTTGGACTCCAACTCTATCAGCCCCAGCGAGCAGGGCCAGCAGTCAGGGATGATTAAAGTAACTGTCTTTAAAGGGAAGAAACATGTTTAGTTGTTGGAAAGAGAGCATGTAATAATCATGCAATGGCATGGAGCCTTGTGGAAGTAGGTTTTTATTCAGCTCTGGGGCTCTCACACATTTGTAAACATTGTTTTATGAAAATTGAGGTCATTCTTGGAAATGCTGACTAAGCCAATAACCTTTTCCTGTTTGTATTGTATTTCTCTTTCCCTCCCTCCCTCCCTCTCTCAGCTGCTCAAGTGTTGCTATGAAGGGTGAAATTCAGCATCACACAATGGTTGTCTCTATTTTCAATAAATATCAAGACTAGGGTGCAGTTTACGTTAAAGAATGAGAAACAAAAGACATCAGCTTCCAGTGGTGGCTATTGTTAGTACTGTTTTTAAAAACCCCCAAAAGCTTTATGAGCTTTAGACCACTTCCACAATCAGTCAGGAAAAGTTCAGGAGAGCAAGAAACCAGACTTGTGCTTCCTACACAGCATGGTTGAATTCAGCAAGATATCTGGTCCATTATTCTGTCCTATTTCTTCTTATCAAAAGCAGGGGTGAATAATCTGTTTCAATTCAAGAACTGCATTCGCTTGTGGGCAACCATGCCAGTGGTGCGCAGGGCCAGAGGCCAAAGTGGGGAAAGGCCCTGCAGGATGTAGGTTAACACAACATCATCTAATCCTCCCTGTGAGGATATCAGAATGATTTCTGATTTTGACAAATCATCAATGGTCCCTGGAGGCATCCTGTCGTGGCTAGTGGTCATAGAATCATAGAATCATAGAATCAAAGAGTTGGAAGAGACCACAAGGGCCATTGAGTCCAACCCCCTGCCAAGCAGGAAACACCATCAGAGCACTCCTGACATATGGTTGTCAAGCCTCTGCTTAAAGACCTCCAAAGAAGGAGACTCCACCACACTCCTTGGCAGCAAATTCCACTGTCAAACAGCTCTTACTGTCAGGAAGTTCTTCCTAATTTCTCTAAACCTCTTTCAAAGCCACCCATGTTGGTGGCCTCATGCGAGTGATCCCAAGAGTAGTGCAGTTAGACACCAGACTAACTGTGGTGCCTTCGTGGTGCTTTGGTGTCCTCCAGATCTTTAGACTACAGCTCTCATCAGCTCCAGCTAGCATGGCAATGGTTAGGGATGATGGGCATCGTAGTCCAAAACATCTGGAGGACATTATATTGACTGCCGTCAGCTCTAGGCTGAGGGCTCATCCTTTTGTGCTGCATCTTTAAGCACAGGTCTGGGATTTCTGAGTCTGGGTGTGACCCGGGTTTTTTTTTCTGCTGCTGCAGCTTTCCCCGGGGAAAACTGTGTTTTACTGAATTGAAGCAAACAGCAATCAGGTTTTCTGTGGATTGTCATTTGCTCTGATTCAGCAATAAAAAATGAGTTTTCCCAGGGAAGGCAGCAGGACAAAACAAAAACAAAAAACAAAAAAAACCTGACGTGGACCTGGAAATTCCAGACCTGTGCAGAAAAGCAAGTGTGGATGACTCGGCCCTGCTGTGTTCAGGCAGTGCTGCTGCTCATTCTATTGTGCCAGGCTTCTGCCCCAAAGACTTGCTCTGATGGCTCCACTGTATGAAAGTGGTCCCTTTGAAGTGCGTAGCTAGAACAGAGACCTATTGAATTGTTTAGGGGGGTGGAATCAGCCACTTTGTTGAGCTACTGAGCTGGCCAAAGAGTGTGATGTCCAGGAATCTGAAATAATAATTTGTGGTTTGAGTTGGGATATGGGGTGAGGGTCAGTATCCCCATCTCTTCTCCAAACTGGACTCAGGCACAGACTGTAAACTTGTTTTGCATTTTGGCCACCAGACACCTAACTGCATCAACAGTCTACAGCTGCTTAATGCACTCTGTAAATCCCACTGGTTGGTTTTACACTAGATGTGTACATTGCTCAACCAACGTCTTATTTATTTGTCACCTAATAATATGAAATGTCTCTAGATGACTTACAAGGGTGCCAATTTGAATAAAATATTGTGGGGGGCCCAGGTAAGCCCTGACCTGCACAATCAATCAGATGACACAGTGCACACACACCATTTAAATGGGAATGGCCATCAACTTTGCGGAGGCCTGGCCCCCTCTAATATTTTATTGTGGGGGCTGAAGACCCTACAGCCCCTAGGAGTTGGCTCCTTTGATGACTTACTACAATACCACCCTCCACCGAGAAATGGCAATAAGCAGGATCATCATGCACTGGTACTTTGGGTTACAGACACTTCAGGTTACAGAGGCTTCAGGTTACAGACTTCGCTAACCCAGAAATAGTACCTCAGGTTAAGAACTTCGCTTCAGGATGAGAACAGAAATCGCGCGGCAGCGGTGCGGCAGCAGTGGGAGGCCCCATTAGCTGAAGTGGCACCTCAGGTTAAGAACAGTTTCAGGTTAATAACGGACCTCCAGAACGAATTAAGTTCTTAACCCGAGGTACTACTATATTCCCTCAAAACCTTGGAATAAGAGGCATGTCCTAACCTGGGACCCAAAGGATGTTCCTGTCAGTATCGAGCAGGCAGCCTCACTGGGATAGGCATTCTATAAAAAGGGGTCACCACTGAAAAGGCCCTCTCCCTTGTATGAATCTCTCTTTGATGGGACGCCTTGAGAGGGGCCTCCACTTCCAATGTTGGAATCAGATGTGCTGTGTTGCATATGGTTCAAGGTGCCACTATTATTTTCCATGCCGGAGAATGGAAAGGTGGGAAGGAGCCATTTTACATTCTCACCTTCCCCCACATGTTCTACGGTTTTTGTGGGCCATTGTGACGCCAGGCACTTACCATGTAGCTGTTTCCTGGGCTGTGTACTCAACTCTTGGCAATGGGTCACCCCTGTAAAAGAGCACATGTGATTAGAAGTCCCTTACGTGCTACAGATATAGGAGATACCAAGGATCTTCTAGAAAGTGTCCCTGAGGCCTATTGTTTGTTGATCAGAGACAGAGCTACCAACTTGAATAAAATATTAGTGGGCCTAGGTAAGCCACGCCCCACATAATTTTAATATATGTTGTTATTATTAATAATAATATAAGCCAAAATATTCCTTAAAATAACTACAGATGTTCACTATCTTTTAGAAGTTCTCCCTTTTCTTCCTGTTTTCCAACAGAGGAGGCCACAGAAATCTGCAGAAAACTATACGACAACTGCATGAATGTGTGAGCGGTGAAGAAAAATGAGAGAATGCTTATTGCTTTTGTTTTGTTTTATTGTGCACTTACTGTCTGAAATTGAAGGCCAGGTCTGCAATAAAAGCCCTTCGCTTCCTGTATTCAGCATCGGTGTATCCCTAAAATTGGATTGAGAGACAACACTTCACTGCAGTAAGTAGAATAGCCAAAAAATATAATATAATAAGATCCAAATTCTTAGCATATGAATGTAGTTCTGATAATGGTTGAGATAATAAAGAAAGGCTTCATGGAAGAGGGCAAATGATGTTAGCAACTGTCCAGTTAGATCTGCAAATCACAGAGTTTATTAACTGGGCAGCACTCAGTTACCACCAGGTCTAAATAACTCACCGGATGGTCATGATCCAGATCGGGGTCAAATTTGGTGATCAGATGATGGCAGTTGTCAAGGTCTCGTATTTTCTTTGGGAACCACGGTGCTGCAGCCGAGGGTATAAACCACAGATTGTGAGTGCATGCAGGGCCATCTTAAGCATATCAGGCGCTGTGGTGCAAAAAATCCCTCCAGCGCCCCCCCTTTCCCAGAGTAGTTGACCTTTTTTAAGGGGGGACCCCAAAGTTTTTGACCTTTTTTAGGAAAGGGTCCCTAGAGTTGTTGACCCTTTTTTTTTTGGAGCTGACACCACATTTACACATTATCTCTAACAATCCCTTAGAAAAAAATAAAATGAAAAGGCAGAAGAAAATCTAATGAAGTCCACAATTCCAAAGCAAGACTCATTCAAGACTCAGCGGTTCTTCTAATTCATCCTCATGATTCAAATCACCACATATCAAAAAGTTAAAGCAATCACCAGTTTGTTGTTCTTTAAATAAATTAATAAAGACACAGACAATGAAGTTCCCAGCCAATTTGTGTTTAAGTACAAAGCGGACGTTTTCAAATATTGTGGGGGGTGGGGTGGGGGGGTGTAAAGCAGTGACATCCTGAACCTAGAAAGGACCCAAAACTTGGGTCACAAAGGCTGCGGCCCTAACTGCACTTACCTGAGAGTAAGCCCTGCTGAATCTAATAGGACCTTACTTCTGAGTAGACAGTAGGACTGCAGCAAGAAACACAGTTGGGAATTAGGGCTTTCTGTTTTAAGTATCAGCCAGAGGAAAATGTAATATTGGAGATCAGGGAGAAAGGAATATGAATAGATTGGGGGGAGGGAACTGACGAGAGACCAAAAACCACAGGTAGCAAGACCAGTGGCGTAGCGTGGGGGGTGCAGGGGGGGCCGGCCGCACCGGGCACAACATCTGGGGGTTAGGGTTAGGGGGTGCAAATCCAAGGGTTAGGGGGCGCAAATCCACGGGTTAGGGGGCGCAAATTACTTGTCTTGCCCCGGGTGCTGACAACCCATGCTACGCCACTGAGCAAGACAAGGCAGACTTTCTGGGGAGCATGTCTCACACACAGTTGCTTGGGGCGAGGACTGCAGAGGGACCATAGTTGGGTTGTGCGTGTGTGTTTTTCAGAAAAACGTAGAATTGGAAGGGACCCTGCGGGTCATCTAGCCCAACCCCCTGCAATGCTTTTTAGCTTGCATTGATCTTTTTTTTTTTTTAATTGGATAGGCAATTAACAGGCTTGTTTCACAAATAAGGGAGAAGGAGGGTTGCTGGCTTGGTTTGGTTTGCCTTTGTTCTAGTTTTTAGCATGTGCTTAGTACCATAGTCTTAGGCTGTGAGCAGCCCTGATATCTATGGGTGGAGGGCAGTAGTTGTAGCAGTAGCAGTAGTAATAATAATGGTGGTGATATTTTTCGCAGGGCTTGAAAAGCGAAGGGAGGAGGCTTCCCTTCCCCAGAACAGAGTTGCCCATAACATTAAACACAGAGCATGATTCCAGGGAGAGAGAGAAACCAGGGCAGCAGCTGCTGCTACTCATGACTCGGGCTAGATGTAGCTAAACAGGACGGGCAAGAGGAGCCTGCAAACAAGGCAGCAAACCCAGTGTGGAGGCTCCTCAGCCGGAGGAAGAAAGGGGGCAAGTCAGGGGGCACCTCTCTTCTTCTTCTTCTTCTTCTTCTTCTTCTTCTTCTTCTTCTTCTTCCTCCCACCATCACCTGCCTCCCTCTTCCCACAGGGTGAGCGACAGAGAGAGAGAGAGCGCTACACGCCAGCCAGCCATATAGTTGGCTGGGCGCAGCTTCCATCCTAAGCCTCTGCAGGGATCACTCTCCTCCTGCAGAGGCTTGGGAGGCAAGCTGCACTCCCGCCAGCCATGTGGCTGGGAGTTGCAGCTGGCAGGTGCAGGGAAAGGGGAGGCCGCCAGCAAGGCCGCACAGCTCACTGGGGTGCCCCTGAGAGGCCAGCGCCCTGCCACAAGGCGCCAGTAAGCCCAATAGGAAAGACACCTCCGAGTACATGATACCTACATCATGTGGGGGTTGAACAAGAGCTGGAGTCGGTCCAGCTCATATAATTTAGATGGAACACCCCAGATACACCTGTGGAACACCCCAGATTTGCTGGCCAGGGGTGATCACTCCTGGAGGGGTGAAGGATTCCCATAACCAAGACTTCAGCAATCATAAAACAGGCTTAGTTATTTTTGGTGTTACGGCTTAATAAACCCTTATGAATATTGCACAACTGATTAAAAAAAATGTTTATGTGTCTATATGGAAAAGTGAGGCAGAAGCCCAACAGATTGCTTACCTCTTTCTTCTTGGTTGGCTTTCACATCCTCCGCCACTCTTTTTAAGGAATTAGTGAGGCTGCTGACCTCGCAGTTAGGAACTTCACATCTCACGAAAAATTCAAGGTCATCTGCAGTGTTTCTAGATACTTTAGCTGGTCTGCTTTCAAGGTGATAGATTTTAGTATCGAACACCTGTAAAAGGCAGTCCTACATAAGCATGTGTTGTGTGTGTGTGTGTGTGTGTGTGTCCAATTGCAATGCACAGGGTTGTTCACAAAAGTAACAAGCAAATCAACAAAAGTAGCAAGCAAATAAAAGTAATAAAATACGAATTCGACTTCCCCTCCTTCCCAGAGCAATCTGGAACCAAACCTTTTGTTTAACCGGAAACTGTGCTACACAAACTTACGCATCCCTACTTGGGAAGTTAAGTCGCATTGTATTTGAGTAAGATTGGTGCCCATTTAAGTGCACATGGAATTGCAGTTGTGACAAAATCACCATTAAAAGTATGGCCACTAGCCCTAATGGTCATGTTCCGCATCCACTGTCAGAGGCAGGAAGCCTCAGAGTACCAGTTGCAGGGAACCACCAGTGCGGCGAGGGCTGTAGCTCTCGGCTCCTGTTACTGGGCTTCCCAGAGGTACCTGGCTGGCCACTGTGTGGGTGCTGGAAAAGAGGGGTCCTCCTTGGACTGGTCCAACAGGAATCTTCTTATGTTATTGAGGCTCATATGCAAATATTTCTCTACCACAATCATTGGCAGGGCATGTTGTTAATTATCTCCACATCATCTCTTCATCACCCTGCTCCAAATTAACATTTGATGCACAGTTTTGGGCAAACGTGCTGGGAGTTTACTCATAAAAAAATGAATTAAGTTGGTGATGATCACTGAAAACTAATACGCTGCCCCCTACAGACATTTATTTATTATATTTCCATTACTAGGATCTTAAAAACATTTTCATTGCTTTCTATTGCAAAAAAGGAAATCAATATCAAAATAAGCCTCACGAACCTGTATATAAAGCCCTTTTTTAAAAGAAAGAAAGAAATCAGAGTCTTGTAGGATGAAAAGAGGCAAGGGTGCAAATCCTCACTCAGCTATGAAGGCCACCTCCTGACTTTGAGCCAATCTCACCTTAACAGGGCAGGCTAAAAATGGGGACGAATAAAACTCTCAAGCTCCTTATCAATGTGATAAAGAGATGTACCTCGAACACTTTGGCCGCCCTAGAAATGCCCGCTTTTCTCCCGTTGCGGAGGGCGAAGGTGAGGGTCAGTGTGGCTTTTCCCGCAGCCTCTCTTTCCCGCGCAGAAGGTTCTTTCTTGGTCGACGGCTCCATCCTGGAGGGCAGCTCCTCGTCTAGGTTCGTGCGGGTCTGCCGGGGAAGATGTCCTGCGTCAGCTTTTCAGTCGAGGCAAAACAGTCTTGGCTCTTTCTGGAAGGAGGCGGAGAGCCCACCTCGCCTTCCAGGAATGGCAGCAGCAGCGCCTTTACGCACCTGCCTCAGCTCGGCAAGCAATCGAGGAGCTGTTCGTGGGGAGAGGGAAATCTGCCCACGACGGCTGGGGACTTGTCCTCCAGCACTTGGGACGTGGGCTCATGTAACCCAGAAGGGCGAGAGACGGCGGAGTCTCTGCTCACGTGTGGCCAGTCCCACCAGGAGAAGTGTAGGGGGGACCAACTTGGGAAGGTACTCCAAGCAGCGCCTTAATAATAATTATCATTCAAAGCAGGGCGAGTTCCCCCCTCGAATGGATATTTTGACCTTACCGATTGGTGAGCTTTATGCTCGCTTTAATGTTGACGGGTGTTAAATTGCTAAAATGTCTGTTAAATTGTGCATTGTTGGGGTTTCTTTTTAGTTATTGGTTCTAGCCAGATGGGCAGGGTATAAATAAATTATTATGATTATGATTATGATCATCATCATCACCACCACCACCATAGATTTGTATTAGGTCTCCTTGTTGTACAACTGTTTAGGGTTTTTTTGGTTTTAAAAAACGCCCTGAGCACAGATATATTTCCTGGAAAATGGGGGATATAAATAAATGGATTATTGACTGGTATGTATGTGTTATTAAAAGTGCTTATAACCCGCCCTCCATCTGTACAGATTACCTATTCAGAACATAAGGACGATCAGTCGAATTATAAAATACGACAAAGAGCCACAAGTATGGTGGCTTGGTTATAGACTCCGGCTAGGATTTGGGTTCAAATCACGACTCAGCTATGAAGCTCATTGGGTGGCCAGTGGCCAGTTTGTGTCTCTCCTCCTAGTATACTTCATAGGGCTGTTTTGAGGATAAAATGGGGAAGAAGGAGAACCACGCGCGTCTCTTGGCTATAGATGTAACGATATAGATTTAGGTAGTGTTTTATTGCAGTGTGTTCCGCTGATTTTATGTCATGCTTTATGTTCAAGGGACTGATAAACTGAATAGAAATTAATTAATTGGTCGATTCGTGTATAAAGCCCGTCAAACTAAACAGGCATCTGAAAACAACGGAGTCCGTTAAATTATGATAAACTTCTGAACTTCCAAATACCTGGGCTGTCTGGCGTCGGTCCACACACGCACCCTACACTCGGTATGGATCTGCAATTGTGTGTTGCCTTGTGAGGAAGAAAGTCCGGCTTGGATGGCAGCTGCGCATTTGCGAAATGTTTTGTACTGCATTGGTCGCTCACCTGACGTGGGAGAGAAGGTAAGCCGCCTTGAGTCCCTATAAGGGAAAAAGGCGGTGTATAAATAAATTTAATCACTTGGCATCCGTCTCGGGAGATAACGGAGGGGAAGAAGAAGAAGAAGAAGAAGAAGAAGAAGAAGAAGAAGAAGAAGAAGAAGAAGAAGAAGAAGAAGAAGAAGAAGAAGAAGAAGAAGAAGAATGCGAAAGCAGATTTCCCCGGCCATTGACAAATGATCTGCTCTCCAAGGTACCGCCAGTAAGGCAGATGGCGCTTCTCCTAGCGCCAGGTGCCCCCAAACAAACGAAGTGTGCATGCACACGAAAGCTCATACCAAGAACTGGTATCTGACGAAGTGTGCATGCACACGAAAGCTCATACCAAGAACTAACTTAGTTGGTCTTTAAGGTGCTACTGGAAAGAAAAAAATTTTTTTTTGTTTTGACTATGGCAGACCAACACGGCTACCTATCTGTAACTCAAACAAACACCATACGTGTTCCAGGGAAACGACTGCTGCTGCTGCTGCCATCGGACTTTTTTATCCTGATTTTTGGAAAATCAGTGTCTGGAACGATAATGCTGGATGTGAGAGGAGGCTGATGGCTAAAGACGGGAGGGTTAAAAAAATAAAAATCCGTCCTTTATTTTAAATCTTCTCACTTGAAAGCCAACCAGAAACGAAAGGTTTGCGGCGTAAAAACGGGCTGAAATATATTACCTCTGTTTAACTCAATGCGTTTGGATAGAGAGCGGGGCAGCAGCGGAGTTATTCCTTGCTTTGTTCTGTTGAAAAGCTGTTCATCCTGTCCTCCCAACTTCGTTCTTTCTTAACATTGTGAAGAAATGGACAACGAAATCGTGTGGGTGTGGGTGTGAATCATAGAGTTGGAAGGGATGCCGAGGGTCATCTAGCCCCAGTGGCGTAGCGTGGGGGGTGCAGGGGGGGCCGGCCGCACCGGGCGCAACATCTGGGGGTTAGGGTTAGGGGGCGCAAATCCACGGGTTAGGGGGCGCAAATCCCCGGGTTAGGGGGTGCAAATTACTTGCCTTGCCCCGGGTGCCGACAACCCACGCTACGCCACTGTCTAGCCCAACCCCCTGTAATGCAATAGCAATGCGACGTAGATATAGATAGCAATCAATGTGGATGCTTCTTCCTTAGATAATTCCTGTCCGAGGTGCTGAAACTGCCTCCTAAAAACCCAGTACAGATTCATGCCAAGCTGGTATATATTCCAGCTACCCCGATGTGAGGTGACGCTAGTTTTCCTCTCGTGACCGGTTGTTAACCTCCGGGATCAAGCAGGATGGAGTCATTCTGAAAAATCTTTTTTTAAAAATCTATTTATCATCTTTTTAAACTATATAGGCACCTACAATTAAGCTAGGGATGGGCAAATATATCACCAGCGGGATATAAATGCCTCTAACTGGGGCTGACTCGAAGACCGAATGAAAGTATTGGGGTTTTTTGTTTTTTGTCTGTCCTGCTACTAAAAAAACGAAGAAATAAAGCTAAATGGCGTGGGGGGGGGCGGTTAGAGAGCCGGACTAGGATCTGAGAGACCAGGGTTCGAATTCCCACGCAGCCATGAAGCGCATAGATGACTTAAGGCCAGTCACTGTCGTTCAGCCTAACCTACCTCACGGGATTGTTGTGAAGATAAAGCGGGGAAGGGGAGAAGCGTGAATGCCGCATTGAGCTTCTTCGAGGATGGGGAGGGTTAGGGTATAAATGTAGTGCATATGTAAGAGTTAGCGTCGAGACTTCTTTAGCTGAAATGTAAGAGGGTTTTTAAAAAAATGTTAGTTCAGCCCTACTGCTTTGTTGGTGATAAAATCAGCCACTTTTAACGTAGAACTCAGGCACGATGTAGCTGGTCATTTTTAGAAGAAAAGCTATGGAAAAAATCGGTGACATTTTGTCTTTTTTAAAAAAAGTAAGCTGATTTTATTTTGAAAGCTAGATAGTGGGGAGAGAGACGGAGACAAAGCGATAGGCTGTTTTTAGAAGACGTCAGTTCTAAATTAAACAAGCAAACAAAACCCCCGATGGTATATTTTTATTTCTTGCAGTGGTGTGTATTATTTTATTCCTAGCGAGATCTGCTTCGGTGATCCTTGACAGTGAGGTTTTATGTCGTGAAAATAACAATAAAATACAATAAAAACAGCTTTCAATCTCATCTTCACAGAGTGCGGTCTGTGGGCAACTAAAATAGTAATTGTGGAATGCAGCCATCATGGATAATGTTAGATGTTATAGCATACGCGCCTCCGATATTTTTTTAACGAAACTCATAACGCTTAGACGTGGGGTGGGGTTAATGACATTTTACTGTTGATTTTATTGCTTATTGTTGACTTTTCCTTGGATATTGTCTATGTTTTTATTAGGGTGCGAACTGCTTTGGTATTCCTTTTGTAAGTGAAAAGTGATATAAAAATCGTTTCAACTAGATGGATGAAATAAGAGGCTTCCAGGAAGAGCCCAGCATTGGGAAGGTGATCTCCGCAATGAAATCGGTACGCACGTCATCGATCAAAAGACCGAGGAAGGATCTTCTATCGCAGAATCTTAAATTCCATGCCTGCACCAGCGGGGCTCCAGACCCTGAGGTTTTGGGGAAAGTGGCCATTTCCACCAGACACGAGAGTTGGTCCAGGAAATCCAAGTAAACTGCAGTCCTGAAGTGCGAATTATCGCGTCTCCCAAACCATCTAATGAACTAAGCGTTTATTTGAATCCCTGGTCCTCCCAGAGTTCTACTTGAATTTTGCTGCAATAGCATTGTCCCCCGAGATATAATATAGCTGATCTTTTCGGATACCCCCAAGCTTTCGCTCAAATCAAGACTCCCTCCCTCAATGTCTTTTGTCTTCCGTACTACAGCGTTGCACACCAGGGGCGCGGATCGACCCAAGTTCAGCACCACCATGTCCCGGGAATTTCCGTGGAAGGAGCTCCTAGTAAGTGGGTTGCAGCTCAACAGGACCATGTCTACTTAGAAGTCAGTTCCCATTGAGTTCAGTAGGGCTTACTCCCGGGTAGGCACCCATAGGGTGCTCTCCGTCTCTTTAAAGCCTTTGATTTAGGCTGGATCCTGCCCAGTGAACTCTGTTCCATTTCCGCGCGCGCGCACACACGCCTGGGCTTTGAGTCCCCTCGATAGCTACGATTACTCACTGCAAATGTATTATGCAAATTGGGGGGGATATTTTCCAACAATATCAAGACATCAAAGCCTTGCCTCCCCCTCAGTTGTGGAATCATCATAACACTCCCCGATGCTCAGTTTTTAGCTCTCAAGAGGCCGTTTAAAAGAACTACTGGAACCTGATTTTCGGCGCAGAGGCTCTTCCTCTGCCCCCCCCCCCGGTAGGGGGAAGTTGGTGGCTGTTCAAGAGAGACCTGCTCTCCCCACTGAGCTCAGATCTCTTTGGCTTCCGCTGTGCCTTCCTGTCTAGGGAGAATCCAAGGGAAGCAGCTGCCCCAGCTGTGCAGGGTTTTACAGAATCATAGAATGATTGGAAGGGACCACGAGGGTCATCTAGTCCAACCCCTTGTAATGCAGGAATCTTGGATGCAGGGGTGCAGCCAGGCTTCATGTTGGGAGGCAGAACCTCAGTTAGTTAAGTATTTTTCTTGATTTACTTGATTTAAGGGGGGCAGCTGTGCTATGCCCACGCTTTGATGCTTCTTCATCTCCAACAACTTACTCATGGAGAGAAACTATTTGCACCGCTGCTCTGGGAGGACCCTGGACTCCAATGACATGTGGGGTGTGTGTGTGTGGGAGGGGTGTTAATGTAGGAGAGACGGAAACAGCACAAACAGGAACTGAACAGGAAGAGCAAACCATCTCTAATGCATCGTGGGTTTTTAAAAATTGTAATTTATTGATGGTTCAAAATCACATAATCAGCTTTAGCATAGCCTTGCAAACAGCTTTAAACAACGATATAAACAAACAAGAACACCAAGTAATTAAAGAAGAAAAAGCTGAGAGAAATAAAAGTTGCAGGTGAGGCTATAGCTGTGTATTGCCTAGCAATTTATTGTCATTTCAAAGAAGAAAAATAAACTGCATGAAGCTGCATACAGGTTAAGGACACAAGAAGAGCCTGCTGAGTTGGGACCATTTAGTCCAGCATCCTGCTCTCACTGTGGCCGAGCAGATGCCCTTAGAAAGCCCACAGACAGGTCATGAGCACAACAGTGCTCTGCCCACATGCGATTCCCAATCACTGGCATTCACAGGCATCCTGGCTCTGAAGGTGGACAGTGGAAAATAAATTTGGAGAACAGCCCCCACCATGCTTTGCATGTGAACTCCCGGATGAAGATGGGTGGCACCCTAAACAATAAAACAAAGGACTTTGGGCAGGATATGTCTGGGCCTTCACTGCCAAAGGATCCACTTAAATTCCCAGCTGTGTTTCTACCCAAGACTTTAATGTATAAATCAGATTGGTCCATAGGGAAGGCACAAGTTATAAGATGCAATAGGTACATAAGAGGTATAGCATGACTAAGTGCATGCTAAGATGCTGATGATTCAACAAGCAACATGCCCTCTGCAACTTCCTTCTGAAGAGCAGAGTGGATGCAGCTGATAGAGTGGCAAGTGGCCAGAGTCCTGCAAGTGGGGAAGCAAACAGGCTTTCCTTCCAATTGGTTGAGTCTGCGAAGTTTGTCCGTGGCAGCTCAGCATCTGATCTACTCTCAGTTGCCTCCCCCGGAGCAGGGGGACCCTCACTCCTCGGAGGAGGCACCAGGGGTGGCCCCGCAGCAGAAGATATCTGGTTATAGATACCACTCTTGGATGGAGCAACACTTCTGAAAAGCAGTCACTGGAAACCACAGGAGGGGAGAGTGTTCTTTAGCTTGAATTCTAGTTCCAGGCTTCCCACAGGCATCTGGTTGGTTACTGTGAAAATAGGATGCTCTTATGCTCTTATGTAAGGGGCGCAGGTGGCGCTGTGGGTTAAACCACAGAGCCTAGGACTTGCTGATCAGAAGGTCGGAGGTTTTAATCCCCACGACGGGGTGAGCTCCCGTTGCTCAGTCCCTAATTCTGCCAACCTAGCAGTTTCTCTTCAGGAGCCAACCATCCCCCTGCCCCCCATGAAACCTCCCATGAGATTCATGGCTGTGGGTTTTTGCAGGGGAAACTTGCTGAGACCTTTTGCATGTGTCATATGATATAAATGGAGATTACAGACATCTAAACTATCACCTGCCTTTATTATAACTGCGATGACAAGCGCATTAAATATGTATCACATTTCTGCATGCTATTAGTTATTGGTAGACTTTCTTCATTTGTTTTTTAAAAGTTTGATATTTGTTTCACTGTCCAGTACCGTCCCCCCCATGGCTCTTGGAGCCATCAAAAGGCATCTGAGAGCATCTTCACTTGATCTTCTGGAGAGCGTTGCAAAGAAGTCCCAACTCATCTGCAAAGAAATTAAGGAAGTCAGTCTTCTGTTTTGCTCTTTCTTTTGCTACAGTTTTATATCCAACCCTTCATCCATAGAGCACAATAGAATGTGTACATGGAGTCATTCCCATTTTATCACCTCAATGGCACTAGGTAGACTCAGTGACACAGGTGGCTGTGCATAGATTTGAATCTTGGTCTCCTCAGTCCAAATCCTGCACTCTGCGGGGACTTCCGGAGGCGGCGCCATCGGTAATGGTGGATTCCCTCCAGCTGTGAGGGAATAACTCCACGGAAATCGGGTCTAGCCGCGACGGCGACGCGGGGACACTTTAGAAAACTACAGGTGGGAGAAGCCTGTGTTCGTGGGACTCAGCAGGCACCTTTAGCGCCCCCTAACTGCGAGGGAACCCCGCAAGGGGTCCCGGAGCGAAACGGGGAGATAGGCGCGGTGCTAAGAGCCAACTGCTTCTTCCGTGGAGCGAAGCCGCACAGCCGTTGCCGGAGAGCGCTGACCTTTTTCCTGGGACAATTCGGCTAACAGACAACTACCCGTGAGTAGGTCAAGTTCAAAGACCGGGGGATTCAAGAAAAAGAGGATTAATTTGGCACTGAAACGGGAAGGCGCAAACAGGAAGTCCGCCTTCCTTTCTGTATATAGATCAAAGCAAAGACTGATCAAGCTAACGCTGGAGAGCTGGGTTTAAAAGGACTTAAATCCTAACGTCAAATTAAAAGATTTCCCTCCTTTAATTGCAGGAGAGGGGAGGGAAGAGGAGAAAATATATTTTGCCTGCAAAAAAAAAAGTGGAGGAAAAAGGAGTAAAAGACCACCACTTAATCCTTGGGAACGGACTGCCAGATTAATAAAATTGCTGTACTGAGAATCGCACTATTTATGGACAATGTAACTTTGTGACAGTTAACTCTGCAAGTGAGACACTTTTACTCTGAGGGTTACTTTGGATTTGGAACTGTTGCTTTTTTCTTTTGTAGAAGGGGGACTTTGGAAAATCGGAAAAGAGACTTTATTGCAATACTATTGATCGTTACTGTGTCCCCCTAGAGGAACTTTGAAATTGTTGCAACTAGCCAGGGGATTTTCCACTCTTGACTGGCCTGGATAACTTCCGTAGCAAAACAAGTTTTGGCCGTGGGATTGACCTTGACTTTCAGATCCCTAGATAAAGTGGCATGGCAGACTTGCTTCAGGAAAAGACAACAAGATCGGGAAAGGTTAGACAGCAGCAGACTAGTGTAACACAGCAGCGCAGAGCATCCGTATCTGCCTCTGCATCTGTATCTGCCCCTTCTGCACCACAAGGAAAAGACTCTGTACAAGGAAAAGATCCTGCACAAGTTGGGTCTAAAGGAATGGCTACTGAAGAGGGATTTACTTCAGTATTAAATAAAATTTTTGAAACCTTGGAAAAATTAAGTAACCAAGTTACTGAAGCGACTACTAAAATTGACCAAAATACTACTAGCATCAACAATTTGGGGCAGAAGGTGAACTCAAATACAGAAGCTATTGAAAGACTGTTGCAAGAATCCGCTTCGAACCAAAAGGCAGTTGAGGAAACAAAGGAAAAAGTGCTGGCTGTAGAGGAAAAGATTCCAACTATATGCAAAGAGCTAAAGGACCACCGGTCGCTTCTGTCTATGATCGAACTTAAGGAAAAACAGATTAATCTGAGGATCAGGGCGGTCCCTGAATTGGAAAAAGACAGTTTGACTGACTTTCTTACGAAGGAATTTGCAGAATTTTGGAATTTGGATGCTAAGCAAGATTTCAAGATCGTAAGTGCTTTTAGACTTGGAAGAGGAGGGAGAAAGAACAGGGCGAGAGACTGTTTGGTTACCCTCCGATTGAACATTAATACTAAAGCAGTTTTAATTTTTATAGATGCGGAGAAAGCCTTTGACAATATTTCTTGGAATTTTATGAAGAAAAATCTTCGGGGGATGGGGGTGGGTCAAGGGTTTGAAAATGGTATAAGTGCAATTTATTCAGAACAAAAGGCTAAGCTAATAGTCAATAATGTGATGACAGAGGAATTTAAGATAGAGAAAGGGACACGACAAGGCTGCCCAATTTCCCCATTGCTTTTTATTTCGGTCCTGGAGGTTTTGTTAAATATGATTAGAAGGGACCGTCTGATTCAAGGTATTCAGGTCGGAGCCAAACAATATAAATTGAAAGCTTTTGCAGATGACCTAGTTTTGACGTTACAGGAGCCAGAATCTAGTACGAAAAGAGTATTAGAACTGATTCAAGAATTTGGTCATGTGGCAGGATTTAAACTGAACAAGTCAAAAACTAAAGTTCTTGAGAAAAACTTAACACCGATTGAGAAAGAGAGGTTTCAGAAGGAGACTGGTTTAACATTAGCTAAGAAAGTAAAATATTTGGGGGTTAATATGACTGCTAAGAACTTAAACTTATTTAAAGATAACTATGAGAAATGTTGGACAGAAGTGAAAAAAGACTTAGAAATATGGTCAAATTTGAAGCTTTCCTTGTTGGGTCGAATTGCAGCTATAAAGATGAATGTATTGCCAAAAATGTTATTTTTATTTCAATCATTGCAAATTTTGGACACGATGGACTGTTTCAAGAAGTGGCAGAGAGATATTTCTAGATTTGTCTGGCAGGGCAAGAAGCCTAGAATAAAATTTAAAATATTAACTGATGCAAAGGAAAGAAGTGGATTTGCCCTGCCAGACCTTAAACTTTACTATGAATCAGCAGCATTCTGCTGGTTGAAAGACTGGCTGCTTCTTGAGAACACGGACATTTTGGACCTAGAAGGTTTTAACAATGTTTTTGGGTGGCATGCATATTTGTGGTACGACAAGGTTAAAGCACATAAAGCATTTAAAAACCATATTGTCAGGAAAGCATTGTTCAGTGTCTGGATAAGATACAAAGACTTATTAGAAAATAAAACCCCAAGGTGGTTGTCACCAATGGAAGCGAAGGCTCAGAAAAAGCTCAATATGGAGGCCAAATGGCCAAAATATTGGGAAATATTGGAACAAGAAGGAGATAAATTGAAATTGCAGAGTTTTGAGAAATTAAAAGATAAAGTGCGGGACTGGCTTCATTATTATCAAATAAGAGAGGCCTATAATTTGGACAAAAAAATTGGCTTCCAGATGGAAAAATCAAAATTGGAAACAGAATTGTTAGATCCCAAAACTAAGATACTTTCAAGAATGTATAACTTGCTGTTGAAATGGAATACGCAGGATGAAACGGTTAAATCTGCTATGATTAAATGGGCACAAGATATTGGTCATAACATTATGTTTGCAGACTGGGAACAGTTGTGGACCACCGGTATGAAATTTACGGCATGTAATGCCTTAAGAGAGAATATTATGAAAATGATATACAGGTGGTACATGACACCAGTCAAGCTTGCAAAAATATATCATTTGCCCGATAACAAATGTTGGAAATATAAAGAAAATGAAGGTACATTCTTTCACCTTTGGTGGACGTGCCCAAAGATTAAGGCTTTCTGGGAGATGATCTATAATGAAATGAAAAAGGTATTTAAATATACCTTCCTGAAGAAACCAGAGGCCTTTCTCCTGGGCATAGTCGGCCAATTGGTGCCAAAGAAGGATAGAACTTTCTTCATGTATGCAACAACAGCAGCAAGAATACTCATTGCAAAGTATTGGAAGACACAAGATTTACCCACCCTGGAAGAGTGGCAGATGGAGGTGATGGACTATATGGAATTAGCAGAAATGACTGGCAGAATCCGAGACCTGGGAGAAGAGTTGGTGGAAGAAGATTGGAAGAAATTTAAAGACTATCTTCAGAAACATTGTAAAATTAATGAATGTTAAAAATGATGTTGGATTGAAAATAAGAGGCACTAGCAACAAAGTTAGTGAGAATATGCAAAAATGAGTTGATAATGGATGAAAATATAGAGCTATAATATGTTAAGATATAGAGTTAAGATAAACGAAAGAGGGTAAGGATTTGCTGATCTGATTATTTAAATGGGAATACAAAAAGGGGAGGTGTGAGGAAGTCAAGGAAACAAGCTAATGAGTTTAAAGTTACAAAAAATGGGTTTGTTTTTAACTCTTTTGTATCTATTCTTTTTTTGTACTTTGTATGTTTATCTTTCTTTTTTCTCTTTTATGTAATTTTGTATGTTTCTTTTTTCTTTTTCTGTGATGGGATGGTGAGCTGCTTGTGCGTAAAATCCTGATCCCTCAGAGTTTGGCTAAGTTCCCAAACCTCTGTCTGTGATGGAGCTCCTTAAGCATGGCTCCATCAATCGCTCGTTGAATCGGACAGTGGGCGTTTACGGAACTTCTTCCAGCATAAAAGCTCCTTGACGGAAACGCGTCTTCTGGACTCTCGGCGCGACAGTTTCCGCCGAGGAGTGGGTGTGCCTACGGGAGGTCCTGAAACCTCTCCACTGTTCCCGCTTGAAGTATCTCTGAGCTCTCCCTCCGACTCACTTTCCCTTGTAACTCCACTTCTCCCCCTGCTGGTCCCCTCCTCCGCTGAGTGGTCTCTCTCACCCTCCATGAGCCCTTCCACCTCCTTCGTCTCAGATGACAGTTCCCTGACATCCACCTCCCCTCTAGGGCCCCCTTCACCCCCTTCCCTCCCCTCCTCTGCGGGAGGCGAGGGAGCAAAACCCCTGAAGGAACCTCCCTCATCTTCCGAAGTTTCGAACACTTCCCTCCACCTTTTGCTGTTCCCGGTTTCCAAGTACTCCTCCTCCTCGGAGTCTGTACCCTCTTCCAACTCCGATTCCCTGAATCCCTCCAGTTCCTCCTCATCGTCGGTGGTGCCAAAGTACTCCCTCCGGAACCTCGCTACTGGTTGAGGTTTCCTGGGGAACCTTTGGTGGAACGTTTCGATCAAGACCTCGTCATGGACCTCCTCTGCCTTCACCCAGGTGTTTTCCGACTCCGGTTCCCCTTCCCACGCGACCAAATACTCCACCTGATTACCCTTCCACCTGGAGTCGATGATTTCCGCCACATAGTTGCGGCTTTCCCTTTCTTCTATGGCTGGCCCCCGTGTGGATACCCCTTCACCTTCCCCCCTGTATGGTGACAGTAATGACCTGTGGAATACTGGGTGCAGTTTCATGTGGTTCGGTAACCGGAGTCTGAAAGCCACTGGGTTGACCTGTTGGATGACCTCAAATGGTCCCAATCTTTTGGGTCTCAATTTCTTGCAACTACCCTTGAACGGCAACCCTTGGGTTGATAGCCAGACCCGACTCCCCACCCTAATTGTTTCACCTCCCCTTCTGCTCTTGTCTGCCTGCCTCTTATATTCTTCTTTGGCCCTTTCTAAGTTGTGTTGGAGTTGACGATGGATCGCTTCCATTTCTTCTACAAACAGTTCAGCGGCCGGAACACTCCATCTCTCTCCTCCTTCCCCTGGAAACGCCCTGGGGTGGCACCCATAATTAGCCAAAAAGGGGCTCATCCCGGTGGACACATTCTCTGCATTATTGTAAGCAAATTCCGCTAGTGCCAACTTTTCGACCCAATCGTTTTCTCTGTCATTGACATAACACCTCAGGTATTGTTGAAGGATACCGTTTGCCCTCTCCGCCTGCCCATTGGTCTCAGGGTGCCTGGCAGTCGAAAAGTTGACCTCTACGTGCAACAAGCTCATAAGCTTCCTCCAGAATCTGGACGTGAACTGTTTCCCTCTGTCGGAAACCAGCCTCAAGGGGGCGCCATGCAGCCTAAAAATATGTTCTACAAACAATTTTGCTGTCTCTTCCGCCGTGACTGCATGTGAGCAAGCTACAAAGTGACCCATCTTAGTTAACTGGTCTACTACGACTAGTATGGCGGTTTTCCCCTGGGATTTGGGCAGATCAGTCATAAAATCTATCGACACCGCCTCCCACGGTCGTTCTGGTGTGGGTAACGGTTCTAAATACCCCGCTGGTGCCCGCCTTTCTCCTTTGGCTCTCTGGCATTGGTCACACCTTCTCACATACTCCCGTACATCCTCCCTCACCTTGGGCCACCAAAACTCCCTGGTCACCAACCACATGGTCTTGTGTTGCCCAAAATGCCCCGCTGTGGGATTGTCGTGCAGCTGTTTGAGTACTCTCCCCCTCAATTCCCCTTCTGGTATATATAGCGCCCCTTTGTAATACAATGCCCCGTTTCTTTCTTCAAAACCTCCGGGGTCTTCTCCCTCTCCCCTTAAACCTCTGAGCTTATCCTGGGCGTACTCATCATTTACCGTTCCCTCTACCAGTTCTCTTTGCCCCACCCAGGCCGCACCACACACCCAGTGGTCCTCTGGGATAATATGTCTCTCTTCTGGCGCTCCCTCCCCCTCCAAATATTCCGGTTTGCGAGAGAGAGCGTCCGCTCTGATGTTTTCTGGACCTGGCACATAGCAGATTTCAAAATGGAATTTGGAGAACTCCTGGGCCCATCTCACTTGTCGTTGGTTGAGCACTCGTGCCGTTCTCCAATACTCCAAATTCTTGTGGTCCGTACATACTTGTACCTTATGCTGTGCACCAATTAGTAAGTGTCTCCATCTCCGGAACGCTTCGTGAATGGCGAGTAGTTCTCGGTCATATACCGTGTAGTTCCTCTCGGATTTGTTCAGCTTACGCGAAAAGAAGGCACACGGTCTCCATTCCGACTTATTGCTCCCTGGCTGAAGTAGCACCGCCCCCACCGCGCGGTCTGAGGCATCAGTTTCCACTCTCATGGGTTTTTGTAAATCCACATGCAGGAGCTGTTCTTCCGAAGCGAATGCCTTTTTCAATTCCTCAAAAGCGTGCTCCGCCTCCGCCGTCCAAACGAATTTCTTCTTGCTGCTCAGACAGTCCGTGATGGGAGCCGTTAAGTGGGCAAAGTTCTTGATGAATTTACGGTAAAAGTTCCCAAACCCTAAGAACCTTTGCACATCTTTTTTCGTTTTCGGTGTCTTCCATTCCAGCACCGCCTGGACCTTGCCTGGATCCATGGCTAATCCCTTGTCTGATAGGCGGTACCCCAGGAATTCCACCTCCTTGGCGTGGAACTGACACTTCTCCAATTTCACCCACAACTGGTTTGCTTGCAGCTGGCTCAGCACTTCCCTGACATCCTTTACATGCTGCTCCTCAGGCTCCAGCTGGGTTGCTCATGATGCCTCTCTGCACAAGCTGCTTTCAGGGACTGTCCGATTGCTGTGATGGGATGGTGAGCTGCTTGTGCGTAAAATCCTGATCCCTCAGAGTTTGGCTAAGTTCCCAAACCTCTGTCTGTGATGGAGCTCCTTAAGCATGGCTCCATCAATCGCTCGTTGAATCGGACAGTGGGCGTTTACGGAACTTCTTCCAGCATAAAAGCTCCTTGACGGAAACGCGTCTTCTGGACTCTCGGCGCGACAGTTTCCGCCGAGGAGTGGGTGTGCCTACGGGAGGTCCTGAAACCTCTCCACTGTTCCCGCTTGAAGTATCTCTGAGCTCTCCCTCCGACTCACTTTCCCTTGTAACTCCACTTCTCCCCCTGCTGGTCCCCTCCTCCGCTGAGTGGTCTCTCTCACCCTCCATGAGCCCTTCCACCTCCTTCGTCTCAGATGACAGTTCCCTGACATTTTCTTTTTTTTCTTTTTGTATTTTGTAAATCTATGTTTTTGTAAAATTTCAATAAATATTTTATAAAAAAAAAACAAAAAACAAATCCTGCACTCTGCAGAAGCCAGCCTCTGATGAACAGAAGGAGCCAAGAGGGCACAAACTGGCCAAGAAGTCTTAAAACAATGCATGTTGTTGATAATGTGATATAGGATGAAGAGGAGCATTGCATTTACAAGGAGGGAGAATGGCATCATCAGGCATGACTGCAGCCTGCTTGACTCTGTTTATCTATTTGCTGCATTTACCCGGTATGTCCTGCCCTTCCTCCCCAGTGAGCCCTATCTGGAATCTAGCAGAAGTCTAGCCCTCATTTCGACGTTAAAAAATCCATTTGTAAGCCCATTCAACTTGGAAAATTACAGAAATTTGGCACTGAATGAAATTTGTAGTGGTATCCTGGCATACAGATTTGTGGCCATCTCCCAGCAAACAGATATATGGCACGGCTTGAACCAGGGATTGGCATTGCAGGCAACTGGATTTTGGCGAAAGATTAGTTGAAACTCCCCAAGAGACTTTTTGGACTGTGGAACAGATTTCCCTAGGAGTTAGCTCCTTTCGCTTCTCTGACGTGAAAATCTGCTGAAACGGCAATACCTACATGCCACAGAATTAAGCTTTTACTGATGCAGGGTTTTCAACATGTATATATTGGTGCAGGGGGGGAAATCATGCAAAAGATACAGCAGTCTCAGCTGTTTATTCCCCTTTTTTCATCCCCACCTGTGAGTTTCAACACTTTATGAAATTCTTCAGACCACATCCATACACAACGCTCTTTCCACTGTACCTAACTATGTTTTGTTCAGTTGGGCAGATTTGTCCCCTGCAATGAGATGACCTGTTTTGACTCCCAGTCCCTGAACCACAGTAAATCTCTTAGTGTGCAGCAGGATCTGTAGGCTCCATTAAAACTAATGGGGCAAAAACAGATGTGCAAGAGTTCTCTTGGACCCTGAGCCAGACTCATAAAGAACTCAGGGTTTGGGAATTTTCATAGGAAAATCGTTGTATATTAAAATACAATTACTTACTGCTGATGGCATCGGCTAAATTCTTGAGCTGCTTTGTGTTGTCCAGAACTTCAATCCGCTCAGTGTATGGATTGTAACGGACGGAGAACGGACGGGAAATTGTTGAGGCATATTTCCTAAAGGAGAAAACAGAAACTTTGTTGCATTGTTTATGGATTAATATACTGATTGAATGAATAATTTGCATCCTGCTCTTCAGCTGAGCAAGCCCTTCGTAGAGACACATGTCTTGAGAAGGGATCAAGGCCCCGCCCTTGATTTGGGATGGGAGATTAAGATTGCAATCCTCTCTGGGGTTGCCGTATTTCAAAAAGTAAGAACCAGGACACCCCAAAAATTGTTGAGCTTTTAAAAGTAAAAGCTACAACATTTTTTGAGTTTTGGAGCTTCTTAAGGCATTTTCGGTACAATTTAACCCCCGTTGCTGGTTTTCCAGGACACATGCCCGATTTCTGAAAAATAATCCAGGACGCCATTTTCGGAGGCAAATTCGAGGACATGTCCTGGAAAATCAGGATGAATGGCAGCCCTATCTTATACCCAGTCTCCTGAGAGTAAGCAACACTGAACTTAGTAGGTCTTATCTCTGAGTACACATGCATATGATTGCATTGTATATTTTCATCTCATTTTGCTATTCTACCTTCTGCCCATAGCTTCGCATTTCTAGCCCCAGTCAACATGTTCTTTCCTCACCCTTCCAGGTGGCATTTTCTAGCTAACACCAGTTTAGATTAACTACAGATAAATGTTGATTTATTCAGTTCATATGAAAATTTTTAATCCCCAGGGTGGCTTGCAGGTGAGTTTCAAGATGCAGCACTGACCTCTGTGAAATTTCTGTATTATGCACACACGGAGGGACACCGAATGATCCAACCAAATCCTAACGGAGGTAAAATTATTACCTTAACTTTTGCTTTGCATCTTTGAAACTTTCTGCAACATAGTAAATGGGCTGAAATTCGGTGACAGGATATTTTTGAACTGCTGTCCTTTCCAAATTGAGAGGTTCAATGGCAGGCTTATTTGATAAGCAATACTAAAGAGAAAAAAGCAGATAGGTTTTAATTTTAAATAAAAGTTATGATATAGATATAGATATAGATATAGATATAGATATAGATATAGATATAGATATTCCTTCTTGTGGTAAAACCTCAAAGCAGTTTACAATGAAAATTAAGATGACCAATATATTATAAATATTAGTATCATTATTATTACTGTCATACAACAGGAGGGCAAGCTTTTTAACTCTAATTATTATTTCTAGTAGCAAACTCCTTGCGGTAAGCGCCACAAGGATGGTAACCAAACAGGAGGGAAATATCAGCAGGCCTGAGGTTCACAGAAGTTCAGGAAATAAGAACAAAACAAAACAAGGAACCAAAAAGCTTTATAAAAACAAGAACAAGCCCACCCAGGACTGAGCAGCCTTCATTCTACTACTACTGATAGAGGCATTATGCCTCCGAATACCAGTTGCTGAGAATTGCAGATGACCCATACCCAGCATGAAGGTTTCTCACAGGCATCTGGTTGGCCACTGTGAGAACAGACACACAAGATGCTGGACTAGACGGGCCCTTGGTCTGGTTCAGCAAGGCTTTTCTTAGTGTTCTTCTTGTGTTCAGATCCATGGAATGTAGAGCAACAGTTAGAAGAGAAAAACAGAAGAGGGCCCCTGATTGCCATGTTCTACTGCCACTGTTGGAGATAGTATACTTTTGAATTCCAGATGCTAGAAATCATAGGAGGGGAGAGTGCTGTTGTGCTCAAGTCCTGTTTATGGCATCTGCTTGGCCACTGTAAGAACAGGATGCTTGACTAGATGTGTGCCCCCTGGTGGCCTCATCCAGCAAGCTCCTCTGATGTTCTCATTGCAGTGTTTAGTTGCAGGCCCTGCTCGCTCTTTCCAGTAACAAGGGTTATATTCTCTTTCTTACTGATACCCCTGAATGCCGGAAGCAGGACAGGGTCCCTATTATATGTCCTACACACAGATCCTAATCTAGCTCCATTCACATGCAACTAGCATGGAGCACACTCAAAGGGCCCAACTTATTTGTTGAGTGAGAGCAGGGCTCCTTGCCCATCTCTGGAAGATTATAAGACTTAGAATCATGGAGTCGGAAGGGACATGGGTCATCTAGCCCACCCCCTGCCATTCAGGGATCTTTTTGCCCAATGTAGGGGTTCAAACCCACAACCCTGAGATTAAGAGTCTCATGCTTTACTGACCAAGGTACATACAAAGCAGACCTACATAAATACCTTTTTACATATTTTTTATTTTTTTAAATATAGTGGTACCTTGGGTTACAGACACTTCATGCTATAGACCAAGCATAGGCAAACTCGGCCCTACAGATGTTTGGGACTGCAATTCCCATCATCCCTGACCACTGGTCCTGTTAGCTAGGGATGATGGGAATTGTAGTCCCAAACATCTGGAGGGCCGGAGTTTGCCTATGCCTGTTATAGATGCTTCAGGTTACAGACCCTGCTAACCCAGAAATAGTACCTCGGGTTAAGAACTTTACTTCAGGATGAGAACAGAAATTGCACAGTGGCGGCAGAAGGCCCCATTAGCTAAAGTGGTACCTCAGGTTAAGAACAGTTTCAGGATAAGAACAGACCTCCAGAACAAATTAAGTTCTTAACCCGAGGTACCACTGTACAAGATTTGATTTGCAGAAATAGGAACAACTGTGGATTCGTACCTGTAATTCTCCAAATGACGACAGCAGCCCTGCTCCGTATGCCTTTATCTCATTGCCTTCTTTACACAGTCCAAATTCCACAGTAAACCAATAAACCTGGCATAAAGGAAAGTGCAAAGATTATATTTCTTGTGCATGAACTCCCAGATGATTCCATTAATGTGGCTATGAGCCAAATAAAGGGCGGGAGGTACCATGATGGAAAACTACAGGGATGGCCGAATTTTCAAACTTGGGGCTTCAGAACCTTTATCATTTCATATATGAAGGCATTTTGCCAGGTGTGGTTTCTCAAACCTCTGCTTTCCAACAGACAGCTCATCACCACTTCCATTTTGCAACCAGGACACGGAAGGATAATTAGTTGTCCATGAATAAAGCACTGGGAATGGACACGCATGACCTGCCAAAACTCTCCCATCTGCACAATTATTAAAGATAAAGGAATCCTAATGTTGAAGCCCATCCCCCAAATGAGAACATCATATAGGTAGAAGGAAGAAGTCCATTCCAGAGATCAACTGCTGATACGCAGGTTGCGGTATATTGCAATCAGAGTGGCAGGCTCTGCAAGAACAGACACCACATTTAAGCCACGCCAGGCATAACCAATATGGTGCTCTGCAGAAGTTGCTGGACTACAACTCTCATCATCTTTGGCCATTGACCATGCTAGCTAGGGCTAATGGCATTTGTAGTTTAGCAACATCTGGAAGTCGCCACATTGACTAACAGGAGACGGAAGAGAGAGGCCATGCAGCAGCAACACAGCACATGCTCTACATCTGGCCAAAGGACCCACATCTCAGGTTCTGATCTGCTTGCAGAAGGGCTCCGAGTTCAAATGCCTGGCATTTTCTGTTTGTATAAGATTTTGGCCTTAAACTGGATCAATATAATAGTCCATCTTTTAAACATTTTCTCTATCTACAAAATGAAACTATTATTTCATAGGGGGATTTCAAGAGCATTCTGCACCCACTGAGCCTGGAGCTGTCATTCTGAATCTGGTGCTGGATCAAACTGGGGGCGGGGGGGGGGGGGGCGGATGGCACCTGAATTCTAGAGTTACCGTAGCAAGTTTCTCAATGTATTCATCTGGAGCACCCAGAGAAGCCAATCCGATTTCCTGTAAAAATGAAAGATGGTTGTTTTCAGTTGTTCTTTTTTCTAAAAAGCATTCCCCACCCCCAGGTGTGTTTTTTTGGTGTGGTTTTTTTGTTTTTGTTTTTTTGTGGGAAGCACAAGAGCCAAAATTAATTTGGGCAAAAAATTTAAGGTGACTTTCTTTCTTACTTACTTAGTTATTAATGAATAATTCCACCACTCCCCTCCTGATTATGAATCGTTATGAGTTCATATAGGTAGGTGGGTTTTAGGAAGAAGAAAACACAAAGTGTAAAAGTACAGTGGTACCTCGGGTTACATACGCTTCAAGTTACATACACTTCAGGTTACAGACTCCGCTAACCCAGAAATATTACCTCGGGTTAAGAACTTTGCTTCAGGATGAGAACAGAAATCGTGCTGCAGCGGCGCAATGGCACCAGGAGGCCCCTTTAGCTAAAGTGGTGCTTCAGGTTAAGAACAGTTTCAGGTTAAGAACAGACCTCCAGAACGAATTAAGTTCTTAACCCGAGGTAGCACTGTATGTAGTTTTCATAGCTGATGGCATTATGACCAAATTCAAGGTGTTGGTACTAACATATAAGGTCCTATACAGCTCGCAACCAGGTTATCTGAGAGACTGCCTTACCCCTTCTAAAAGTTTCTCCTGTTGACAGGGCTTCTGTTTTTAACTGTTTCAATGTACATCACCTTGAGATGGTTGTATAGCAGGTGGTTAATAAATCAGTGACGATGATGATAACAACAACATAACATTAATGAGGCAACTTTTAAAAATCGAGCGAAAACTCAATTTTTTAAAAAAATCTAATTTAAATTCTGAAATGTTACTGAATCTCAACGTCATGCAAAATGTGATTTTAGGTCTAAGTGACACATCAAAGAAGATAGTCTGAGTCTCTGTTCAGGAGCATACCCACCACAAAAATCAGTAGTGAACATATTGTGCAAGTTTATTAAGGCACAATCCACAAACAGATCATTTCATTTCAGAAGCAAAGAAAAAGTTATTTTGCTGTGTTTCCCCCTGGGGGAAGTGTGTACTATATTGGATTTCAGTCTTAATCAGGGCTTTTTTTCATCCAGAACTCAATTCCAGCACCTCTCAGGTGGGCACCATTGCCATTATAAGAAAAAAAGGGAGGTGTTCACAGTTAGTTCCAGCACCTCTTTTTATAGAAAAACAGCACTGGTTTTAATCCTAGAAACTCAATCCTTTGGCAACAATATCTGGAGTGTTTGTGCTTATCTAGATCCTGTATGATGCTTTTTGATTATTTTCTGAAAGGTGTTGTCTGTCGGTTGACATCTCTTTTTTTAAGGGTTTTACTTACTTGAGAAAACTGAGCAAAGCTGGGATCAGCAAACAGAGGGACATGTCCTAGGAGTTCGTGGCAAACATCACTAGAAGAAAAGCAGTATGAATTGATCAAGAGTGTGGGAAATACTGTTCACGCTTTGAACACAAGGAGGAAAGGCTTGAAGTTGCCCATCAATCACAGCCAGCAATCGGACTGCAGATCAAGCAGGTACACAGCTCACCTGGCCCCAGCCTTTCCCACTACTGTGAGATGGGCTGTGCGTCTATTTCAATCACAGCCATCCTTTCTAAACCTGCATCTCTACATAAAAATTAGCACATGTAAATGTTACGCAAACTAGCCCCCTCTTTTGTACCTGATATATTTCTTCCTTTATTGGCCACCCTAATTTCATAAAGTGCTATGCACATTTAAAAAACAAACAAACCAAAAAACCCCAAAACTTGGCCTTTCACTTCATTGGCCAAACACTTACGGTTCTGGCGTGTACATTGGACGCGATGAATGGCGGATGTATTGAGTAGAGTGAAAGACCCTGAACGCCAAGCCAGCCAAAAAATCCCGAGAAGACAGCAGGCCAGCTACAGGACGCAGGCGGAATCCAGTGCAGCCTTTAAAGAACAGCGGAGCTCTGCATTACAAACTGGTTGGGTGGCCATCTGCCATGGATGCATTAGCTGAGATTCCTGCATTGCATGGGGTTGGACTAGATGGCCCTTGGGGCTCCTTCCAACTCTACAATTTTTCGGTTTGATGGTTGAAATCACTTTGGCACTTGTACAAAATGCAGGAAGCTGCCTTTTACTGAGTCTTAGCATTGGTCCATCTAGCTCAGCACCAGGGGAAGCCAATGTAGTGCCCTCCAAAGGTTGCTGGACTACAACTCCCATCATCCCTGGGCATTGGTGGTGTTGGCTGAGGCTGATGGGAGTTGTAGTCCAATAACATCTGGAGGGAATCACATGGGCTACCTCTGGTCTACACCAATCGGCAGGGGGTCTCCAGGATTCCAGACAGAGGTCTCTCCAAGGTCCTTCCTGGAGATGCTGAGGATTGAATCTGGGACCTTTTGGGTGCAAACCACATGCTCTACCACTGAGCTAAAGCCCTTCTCACTTATGGATCATTTATGCAATAAAATCCTAGGCATGGTTACACAGAAGTTAAGTCCCATTGAATTTTCAGAAATGTGGGAATCGTTGGATTTAATGTGGATAGGATTGCAGCCTTAGTACATTCAAATACAGTGATACCTCGGGTTACATACGCTTCAGGTTACATACGCTTCAGGTTACAGACTCCACTAACCCAGAAATATTACCTCGGTTAAGAACTTTGCTTCAGGATGAAAAGTCGTGCAGCGGCAGCATAGCGGCAGCAGGAGGCCCCATTAGCTAAAGTCGTGCTTCAGGTTAAGAACAGTTTCAGACCTCCAGAACGAATTAAGTTCTTAACCCACTGTATTAGGATCACAGTTATAGCAATTGTGTTGACGATGTCGGATATTGGATATTCACACCTTTACTTACTTTTCAAGAAGTTTGAGACATCTTCCAGCTGCGGGATGTTGTCTTCTTCATAGCCACAGTATTTCTCCAGGAGAGGGAAAACATGATTGTGTTCATAACAAGCGTGGGTGGGATACAGGGTCTTCAGCTCCCTGAAGACCGTTCCCCATGTTCTCTTCTCTTCCTCGGTGTAAGTCACTCTGGGGATTGGCTGCCCACTAGAAAAAAAGAGGAAAAGGCAGTTAGCTTAAAGCTACTGCATAAATGCACCCCATTCCTATTAACACCAGCACCAAATAAGGTGCCTTTAATCACTGTATAGAAGAGGGGATTGCAGGTGTGGCCTCCACGGCCCTCAAGGAAACATATCTGACTCCCTTGGATCATCACAACAACTCAGTGAGGCAGGTGCCAGTGTGCTCACTGGTACTTCCTGTAGGTCTCAGCAAATATACATTTCATGATATGCCATGCCCCCACAGCAGCCATTTTGTGTTTAGCCACATCCCGGCAGCAGCCATTTTGTGCATGGCACCCACAACGCTTTCTCAAAATTCCAAATGTGACTCGAAAAGATGGGCCACCTCAGCCATGAGGTAACTCTTTCTTGTAGAAAACAGCACTGACCTTATGCACAAATAAACAAGCAAACATAGCCTGGAGTCAAGGAATAGTGAGGCAAGGTGACACACAGGGGCAGCAGATCAGACCTCCAAGAAATGCATCGCCCACTGCAGCTCCCGCTGCTACGGCGTGCTCCTTTGAGCTAAGTTCTGCCGCCTCCTTAGCAACCCCACCCCACCCCAATGCCACCTCTATGGCAGCCTCTCAGGGAAGAAGAGGTGCTGCTAGTGTCCTTCCACCCCTATGAAGGAAATGGCAATGGCTGTCCTCTGTGGTCTCCTCAGGACTGCACCCACCTTGTTCAGAGTGGTCCCCTTTCCCTTCACAACGGAGGCATTGTGGGAAATTCTAATGGCAGCTGGATTTGGCTACATGTTGCTGCCTGGAGTTGCCAGGCTGGGAAAATACATTTAAATGGGGGGGGCAGGGTGGACCCTAAAAGGCTGCTGGGCCCCTGGCAAGTATTCTGGGTGCTGATGCCAAGGACGAACAATAACAGCATCACTCAAAAGGCAGCTTGTTACCAGCAAAGAAAGTGGGGACTTATGTGCACAACACAGACATGGACACAGCCAACTCCAAGAGGCCCAGATCCCTCCAAGGCCCCCAGTAACAGATGTGAGGGGGCTGCCCTCCCCTGAAAAGCTGGTGGTCATTGCATGGTGTGTGTGCACCATGTCTTGTGACTGAATATGTGGGATGGGGGTTTAGCTGCCCCCCATATTTTGGCACTCCTGACCATTGACCCTTCTTACCAAGCACATTCAGCTCCGAAAACCACAGCGACATGCACCCCCATCTCCCGTCTCATTTTTCATTCTTAAGGCAGAAAGACTGGGCCTTTTGTCCGGTTCTCAGTCCACACAGCTCTCGTAATCTGGCTAAGCGCTGATCTGATATATAAGCCATGCTATAGCCGCAGAGGACTGGCCATAGGATCAAGGGGCTGTCTTAGCTCTCCCCTCAGATCTCCCCTGGCCCTAAAATTCTGCGGCCCTCAGAGTCAGCTGAGGTAATGGCTCAGCAGGAACAGCAAATCTGTCTCTGCCCTCCATACAGTCAGCGCGCTGTCAGTCTGGCTCTGCCTCGAACGAGAAGGGAGTCCTTTGACCTGCTTCACTTTATTGCCTTGACATTAAAGCGGAGGGAGGCTGATTCTTCAGAAAATAATTTCAAAAATGGACAGGCGGCCCTCCCCAAATCAAAGAGTCTTTTCCAGCAATTTAATAGGGTTTGAGGCGCTGCTGGGATAATGCGAGGGATTTCTAGAGCTCCAGGCTCTTTGTCGAAATACAAGCGATACCCCACCATTCCCTACCCCCTTCGTTTTAGCCGGAGCCTAATGGCAGCCCCCCAATAATTGTGCAATTTTCTGTGTCTCTGCACCAGTCCTCCTTGATCTCTGGAGCTTTAAACGTGATTTTGAATTAGAGGGAGGGGGAACCGGGACCACTGTGGTTTCTATAGCATTGACCTTTTCTAATTAATCCTTAGGCCACCTTCATGGGCCCAGAGAAAAGAGCAGAGGCTTAAGGCACCGCCAGACACCAATTTGAAAGCTGCCAAGATCAATAGACTAGTGCTCAGGGTGGCAGGTGAGGTGGGGAAAGGGAAGGGGAGGGAAACTGGGGTGTAAGAGGGGAGGAGATAAGCATGAATGCCTGAGGGTGGTGGAAAAAAATGGGGCTCGCAGAGCACCATCCTAAATTGTCCATCCTTTTCTGTGTGGGCCTTGGGAATGCTACCATTTCACTTTCACAACTTCTACAATCTCTTGCTTTAATCTGTTTTATCTATCTATCATCTATCATCTATCATCTATCATCTATCATCTATCATCTATCTATCTATCTATCTATCTATCTATCTATCTATCTATCATCTATCTATCTAGAGATATCTATGATGCTTTTCACCAGAAATGGTCACTGGGGCACTTCACAGCAAAATAAGGCAGTATAAAACATAGTATCATAATAAAAAAGCACACTATGAATGATTTTCATAATATACATTCCTTGGTTATGCAGAGATAATTTTTTAAAAGGAGGGGGAAAGCAGGGTAGGGTTGAAGGGGGGGAATAATTTCTATCCATGTTAACATTGCTACCTAAGCCTCTTTTAAGGCTCAACAGGAAGTCATGGTGCGCTGGCTGGGGCTCATGACAGCTATAGTCACATCCATGTTATACATTTAAAGCACATTGAAAACACATGACTTCCCCCAAAGAACTGGGAACTGTAGCTTACCCCTTCACAAAGTAGTCAGCTCAGACAGTAGAATATGAGACTCTTAATTTCAAGGTCGTGCGTTCGAGCCCCACGTTGGGCAAAAAGATTCCTGTATTGCAGGCAGTCGGACTAGATGACCCTCGTGGTCCCTTCCAACTCCACAATTCTATAGTTCTACAGTTCCCATAATTCTTTGAGGGCGGCCAACTGCTTTAAATGCATGCTGTGCGTGTGGCCTTAGTCCAAACCACCTGGGGGGTATCCAGTTGGTGAAGGCAGGCCTAGATGTATCCCGCTCTAGAGTTTGCATTGCCCTTCACAATGGTCAGAAGAGTTGGGTATCAGTGAGGAACTCACATCCATCTACCACTCTCAAGGGGCTTGGAATCAGCAACAGACTCACACAGGTAGGTCACTGGGCCCTGGCATTCACCTGCCTTGGCCGACTTCTTAGGTGTGATACTGGAGTCCTGCTCTTGGGAGCAGCCAAGTGATGGGGCAGATCCAGTGTGCCTGTTGGCTGGTGGCCATCTTTACAAATAGACTCCTACCCTAAGGAAACCTGCAAACCAGGACAGGAGTGCCTATGGCTCTCATGAACAGCAGAGAAGGGTAAAGGGGCAATGGGAAGGGATGGTGGAAGCAGGACAGAGGTTGGCAAGGACCCCTTAGAGAGGTGCTGAGTAAAATCAGTTCTAGATGAATCTTGCCTCTTTAGCACCCCATCCCCATCTCATGCAAAACAGTGGAGGGGAAGCAAGCCATTAAAAAAATTCACAATGCAGCTGGGCCAGGAATGACAGTCACAGAGTATGAGATCAAGACCACGAGTGATGAATTATTCCAATGCTGTTTACAGCTTCTACTTTAATGTACATTGTGCGCATTCCCCATCTCTCCCCTGTTTAATGGCAGGAGCATAAGAGGTGCTGCTTCATTTGGCGCTTGGGGCTTTGTAGTTGCCTCTGATGCTGCGAGTGCCATTAAATAACAAAGCTTTGCGAGGCCAGAGCTTGGTCCTCATCTGAATCCAATTGATTTCCGGTAAGCTGCAATTTTAGGATAAATGCAGTCAAAGGAGGATTTAAGCACAGAGAGGAAAGAAAAGCCAGCAAGGGAAAATAAACACTTTGGGGGAAAGAATTGGTTTGGTGAAAAGGTTCCTGGCCAATTTCATCTGGACTGTCAGACAGTTCAGATTTGGTGACTGAGCCCCGAGTCCACATGGCAGTGCTCCGATTTCCCCATCTCGCTTTTAATTTAGCAGCAAACCATTCACCGAAGAACACTGCAGGTTTGGTCCCTGTATGGGGCAGCTGCATATTCCTGTATTCCATGGGGTTGGACTAGGTGATCCTCAAGGTATCTTCCAGCTCTGCCATTCTATGATTCTGTGTGTTCAAGTAGGTGGTATTCAACCTTTTGTATATGCTACCTATGGAAAATAAGTTGCCTTTCTACTCGAAGACAGCCAGCAAGTGATGGTAAAGGTTAAACAGAGTCTTTTATCCATCGTGATCCTTCATTGGATAGTTCACAAAGTACACTAAAGTTAGCATATAGTTACGAAACACACTTAAACAGTAGTGTGAATCTCTGCCTGTGCGCCCACCGAAGAGATGGCTAACTATGCTTATTTGTTGTTCATTTGGAAGTGAGTTGGGAAATGTTTAAAATACAGTCATACCTCGGGTTACAGACGCTTCAGGTTGCGTTTTTTCGGGTTATGGAGCGCCGAAACCTGGAATGGGTTACTTCCGGGTTTTGGTGGTTGTGCATGTGCAGAAGCGCTAAATTGTGCTTTGTGCATGCGCAGAAGTGCTGAATCACAACCCGCGCATGTGCAGACGCACCGCTGCGGGTTGCGAATGTGCATCCCACACGGATGACGTTTGCAACCCAAGTATCCACTGTATGTGTGTATATATATATATATATATATATATATATATATATATATATATATATATATATATATGAGGGGAGGAGGGAGGGAACATGCATGAACACAGGGCTCATCTATGTAGCATCGAGCCACACTCTGGTGTTCACAGAATCATAGAAATGTAGAAATGTTGGAAGGGAGCCCAATGGTCATCTAGTCCGACCCCCTGCAATGCAGGAATCCCAACTAAAGCATCCATGACAGAGGGCAACACAACATTTGCTGAGGGAGTCTGTTCCACTGTCAAACAACTCTTACTGTCAGAAAGTTCTTGCTGACATTTCTTTGGGATCTCCTTTCTTGCAACTTGAAGCCACTGGTTTGAGTCCCACCCTCCAGAGCAGGAGAAAACAAGCCTGCCCCATCCTCCATGTGACAGCCTTTAAGATATTTTAAGATGGCTATCATATCTCCTCTTCCAGGCTAAACATACTGGGTTTGGAGTAACCCACTCTCTACACAGCCATTTCCTCTCCATCTTCCCCCTTCCTTACTGGTCCTCAGACTTTTAGCTTACGTTGAGGACAGGGTCAAATGCCTGTCCTCCTCATTCGCACCCAAGCCCCAATATAACTTTTGTAATTGTCCCATGAGAATTGGAGAAGAACCAGCAGGAACTCAAGGACTAGGCAACACTCACATTCACCATTTCTAGCCGAGTCAGAAGGGCTTTCTTCTATATATGCCCAGATCCTACAATATATCTGCAAAGGGACTGCTGCATTGTCAGGATGGAGACCCATTGACAGCACTGGTTAAGTAGAGGCAATCCAGTGTCACGATGCTATGTATATTTAAATCCTCAGTGCCCCAGACATATTTCAACATTATCCAAAGAATGAGCACACTCTCCAACCCCCCCACACCATTTCATCACAGATAATATATTGACTTTTAGGATACATTTTGTCCCTTGTTGTCTTTTGCACACTTACTGTCTGTAGTTGTACGCTATATCTGCAAATTCCTTTCTTCTGGCCCGGTAAACAGGATCTTTGAAACCCTGATGGGGGGGGGGGAGAATAATAAAAAGCACTGGTTTGTGAGTGTCAAAACAGAAATACAGTTTTTAACAAGAAGTGCAGAAGCAACAAAATGCGTCTTGTGTGCATTTAAAAAATGAATAAAAGCGTAACTTTTTGTGGACTAGAATCTATTTCATCAAATGCGTGAAGATTATCCTAAACTGGCAGGTCCACATGGAGTGAGGGAGAAAGGAAGAAATGTTGGCAATGAGGTCGGAGGGAAATAATATACAAGAAATATAGATGGTGCCCATTGTGCTAAGCCATAAATGTATGTAGAATAATGGCAGTGATACTTCACAAAGCTTTGTTGACTGTAACACAGACAGTAGCATTGGGGAAGTTACAAGTGCCCTGTGAGGAAGAGGAAGAGGAAGAAGAAGAGCTTTGGCCCATAAGCCTGAGGGTTTTCTGCACTGCAATCACCGCAGACAATGTGATGTTTCCAGATTTGCTAGATTCTTCACATCTTAAATTACCTAAATTAGCTTGGTTCCCCACCCCCCAAAAAATCCAGAAGGAAAGTCTCATTATCTAATTAATACTAGCTCATGCATGCAGGATACAGCTTTCATGTCAGTGCACTGAGGTTTTGTTTGGCTGATGATTTTGTCCTGCTTTCAACTACTGGGCCTTTTTTTTTATCCTGACAGAAGCTCTGAGAGGACTCTTTGATTCAATCATTCAGAGCAATTGAGTCTCAATTCACCCTGCTTTTCTTCTAGGACTCTGCCAAATATTTGTGTGCCAAGTGACTGTACAGAATACATAGCTCATTTCAGATTAAACTACATCTAGTGAAAGACAAATCACACTGCCCCAATTAATGTAATAGCTGCAATTTTATTTTTTATTAAAAAAAAAATGCTGCACTGCGTGTAATTTATTTGCAAGTGTCCTGGATTCGTTGAATTAATAGCAGTAAATCCTGGCTGCTGTGCTTCGTCTCCTGACATCAGAACAAGGTGCTATTAGCCTGAAAGGATAAGGCAAGTTGTTTACTTGCTTTGGGGTTGTGTGTTTCATTCATTAAAAAAAAATTACCTGCCAGAGAACCGCATCCATAGGCTTAGAATAAATTATAGCCTTTGGAGTGGCTCCACATTTTTGTTTTATAAACTGTACTAATTTGGGACTGCACCATTTCAGACTACCGGGGGGGGGGGAGTAAGGGCATGTATTTTTATGGCTCCCACACATTACCCACACATTACAAAACCCTGAATTATTTCCTATAATACATCATGGGTTCATTCTGAAAATATTTGTCCCAAGTTTTTAGGAACATAGGAAGTTGCCTTATACCAAATCATACCATTGGTGCATCTAATTCACTGTTGTCTGCACTGGCTGGTAGAAGCTCTATGGGGTTTTTGAATATAACTGTAATCATCATCAACAACCAAAACCCCAACAGTATCCAAGAAAAACGATCCAGAATCCATAGTAGGGCATTACCTTTATCAGGCCAAGAAAAAATGTCACAAAACAGTGAAGGAGCTTTCAAGTTCTTCAGAATTCTCCATTAGGCTGAATACTAAGCAAAGGCAGGGAGGGGAAGAAAAGGGTGTCTTGATTTTAAAGCCTTAAAGGTCTCAGTCTGGAGCACACCAATTATGTTTTCAAGTTGTTCTTTGTGCTCATGAGGACTAGAAATATCATTTTTTTAAAAGTATGTAAACAGAAAGACTTTTTTTTTTTTTTTTTTTTTGCCTTACGGGGTGGTCGGCATCCAGTTCTGCTCCGTAGCTGAGAATTTGATTGGCAAATCTATCCAGTTCTTTAATCGTTCTTGGGAACCATGGAACTAGACAGCGGGAAAGAAAACATGAATAGTCTTCAGCTTCTTGTTGCTGGCTCCCTTCAGTGACTTTCTGTCTTCGCCAAATATACATCAGCAAAGTGTTAGCCCTTATTTAATGTTCATGCTAGGAAATAATAATACTCGCATTCAAAGCATTGGCAATACTGAGTCTTATGGCATTTAAGAACTAGCATATTTCCTGATGGCACAAGGAATCTTTTAGTGTCTACGGAGTCACAAGCCTACTTTTTTTGTTTTTGATGTAACAGTCTAACTTATAGCTGTGCTGACTGTGACTGATACTTGTAGCCAAAAATATCTGGAAGGCACCAGGTTGACGAAAGCTGCCTAGGATGACATTTTGGCATTTACATGGCATATAAGAAAAGCTTTGTGCACTGAATTTCCGTCTCTTACATAGCCTCTGTCTATTAAAATACGACAGTTCGTAGAGCAATAAAGCAAGAACGGTATTGAAATGTGTTTCCCCTAAAAGCTAAGAAATATTATGAATTGTACCACGAGAGGGCAGCAGAAGCAAAATATTGCTGCCTCAATCACACACACTTTCTCTTACTTAAGAGTTCTGTTTACTTTGGAAAGTTGTAGGTATCTCTTAAAGACCTTTAACAATAAGCTTGTCCACACACTACAAGGAACACAGGCGCAAGCTGGCTTTACACGCATACAAGTGTTTGCATGAAAGAACCAATTATTTGTTGGTTTGGCGTACACAGGCACACAGATTGTACACCCCTTAAATGCAACAGGTGGATACAGTGGTACCTCAGGTTACATACGCTTCAGGTTACAGACTCCGCTAACCCAGAAATAGTACCTCGGGTTAAGAACTTTGCTTCAGGATGAGAACAGAAATCGTGCTCCAGCGGCGCGGCAGCAGCAGAATGCCCCATTAGCTAAAGTGGTGCTTCAGGTTAATAACAGTTTCAGGTTAAGTACAGACCTCCGGAATGAATTAAGTACTTAACCCGAGGTACCACTGTACTTCTAACATAATAAGCACAAGAAACTCAGATTTCCACCTGTGCAAGGAGATTTATGGGAAATTTAAAAAGAGCAAACTTTCTCTCCTGCTGTTAATAATAGCATTGCGGAGGAGTGTGACTGTGTTGCTAACCAGCCGGCCAATGTGCCCGATCCTCACGCGCTGCTCAGAGGTACATCCCATGGTATGGTCTGAAAGCAGGAGACAGACAGCTGATAGACAGGTCTGGGTCTGGGCAGTGACTGGATGAGAGGCCATCTGTGAACCCCACAGAACACATTTCAGTGATGGAAGGAAGCTGGGAGACTAAGGTTTGAAATAAATAGGTACCTTGTGTGAAAGACACTTTTAGACACTTTTAGGATGCGAAGAGGGATTCCCACAGTTTCAGGGACTACATTCCTAGAACCACAGAATTCTAGACCCTGAGGATCATCTCTAGTCCAACCCCCTGCAATGCAGAGATATGAAGCTGCCAAATACAGGGATCGAACCTGCAACCTTGGCATCATCAGCACCACGCTCTAACCAACTGAGCTATCCACTTCGAAAGAATGAACTTCTGGAGCTCTTTTATGTGCGTCTGTCAGTGCTGAGGCAGGTTTGTCCTGCCCAGAAGTGTCTGACGGACAGCAGACTCTCCAAGAGATTCTGCGAATGGGCTCTTAATAAAGCAGAGATGCTAAGGACTGGATCTGCTCGAGACATTCTGCATGCAATGCATGTGCTCTGCCCTTGAGCTAGGAGACCTCTCTTTATTGGATGTAGTAATTCTGCAGTCACAGTAAGGTAAAAGGAAAAGGACCCCTGGATAGTTAAATCCAGTCAAAGGCGACTATGGGGTTGCAGCACTCATCTCACTTTCAGGCCGAGGGAGCTGGAGTTTGTCCGCAGACAGCTTTCCAGGTGATGTGGCCAGCATGACTAAACCGCTTCTGGCACAACAGGACACCCTGACGGAAGCCAGCATGCACGGAAATGCCGTTTACCTTCCCGCCGCAGTGATACCTATATATCTACTTGCACTGGTGTGCTTTTGAACTGCTAGGTTGGCAGGAGCTGGGACAGAGCAACAGGAGCTCACCCTGTCATGGGGACGCGAACCGCCGACCTTCTGATCAGCAAGCCCAAGAGGCTCAGTGGGTGGCCATTGATTTTGTCCAACAATGTCTTAAAGGCTTCAAGGTATTCATCCCCGGTCCACTTAAAATTAAGTGGGGGCTTACAGTCAGGTAAAAAGGTACAGGATTGCAAACTAAGGCTGTGCTTGAAAAGCCTTCGCTATTCTCGTGTCCTCCAGATGTTGCTGGATTGCAGTTCCCATTAGCCCCAGTCAGCATTACCAAAGGGATGATGGGAGTTGGAGTCCAACCACATCTGGAGGGCGCTAGGTTCCCCACCCCAGGACTAGATGGGACTTTGGGCAAATAAATTGTTACGAGGACTAATTTGGGCTCAACTGCCCATCTTATGCCGGAACCATTGGCCACAAAGAGCAAACAACAACAGCATTCCAAGAGATCCTTTTTAAAAATAGAAAATCACATTATCCGCTTGCTGGGATGTTCTTTGGCCCATTCGATGGGCTCTCTCCTCCTGCCCCACTTAGCCAGACATGTTGTCTCTTCCTGCTGCCATTAATGAATGGCCAGAGCAAGCTGTTGCAACACTGACCCTCTGTGAAGCTCTGCAGAGCAAATGCAGGCTGATCAGTAATAAATATTGATTTGTCTGCAGGAGAAACAGCAGAGTTTTATGGTCCTGCGGTGAACACCCAAGTAGTGACCAATTTAACATGGGGTCAGATGCTTAATAGGATGCTAATCAGCTATTTATATGAGGGGGCAACAAAACCGGAGGGCTTCAGAGGTTCTGTGGAACTCTGCCCGTCCTGGGGAGGGGGGGTCAGAGACAGGGCTTTAAAATTTATTGTCGGTCCTAGGCACAGGTTGGAGCCTTTTAAAACATAGCCAACTGCTCAGCTCAGCCCCGGGGTCCTGACAAACAAGGCTTCTACAGACTCTAAGCCTCTAGCTTGTCTCTGGACAGCAAAGCATTGTCTTTAACTCCCACTGAAACAGAATCATATTTAATTCTTTTATTCAAGGCTACTGGGGGGTCTGAACTTTTTGCCCATATTAAAAAGGTTTGTGAGCAAATGGCACCATGGCTTAGTCGGCCAATAACAAATCTTGAGTACAGCTCATGGCTAGTCTGGAGAAAGCTTTTCTCTCTAGATTGGAGGGGCTCAGTTTTTAAAATGGCACACAGATTGGAGACAGGGGAGTGGTGACGTCCTGTTTGAAAGCTGCTGCTCAAAGCACTGTTCTCTGCATTGCTTTATGGGAAGGTTGGCTGCTTATGATAACTTTGCAATCTACAAGATGGCCGTGTAAATCAGCTTTCTGTAAACCCCAATCCTAACTGCGTCGACTTGAAACTAAGACCCAACAGCTTCAATGGGTCTTATGTTTAAGGGAACATGCCATAAGATGCTATAAATGACAGAGAAGTACAACCCTCTTCTCTCTCTTTTTTGGTCCAAATTATAATTAAGAAAGATGAAGCAAGATAACCTCCCCTTCCCCACAAACCCACACAGTCCCCAAAGTAATTAAACCTTCACTTTTAAGTGATTGTGATTCCCTGCCAAGCCATAACATTTTGCCCCTTTCCTGAATGGAGGGCTCCAAATATTTTCCTTTTTCTCAATGCAATGTCATGGACAGGACACAAAGGGAAGGGTAAGGAGATTATAAGGATTTATTCCAGGAAGATATTACTACCCTTTCATGTTGCTCCCGGGAAGGAAGACGAGGCAGCAGACCTAAAGCATTTTAAGCCAACCTTAACTGAAATCCTATTAAGATCACATCTGCTGCTTGAGAAGCCAGGAGGGCATTAAGATTTGGATACGTGTACATGTGTATGAGACATAGAGAAGGGTCTGCATGTGGACACTCATGGAATACTGCACTGGTCATAGAAAAGCTACCTCCAGGTGATTGTCTTACTCCTGTGTGCATATTTATTTCTATAAGGAAATCCATAAGTGACAAATTCTGAATGCAAACAGGTGGAGTGATGGAACTCATGCTCTGATTGTGGGCTTCTCTGAGGGCCTACTCTTGGGAACAGGAATTTTGACTACATGGACCTCTGGTCTGATTTGGGCCGTTAGTGAATATAGCACATATCTGAACCATTTGGCACAGTGATTGTGGGGAAATATTTGCCTCTGACTAGGTATGGATGAATCAGATTGTTCCCGACCCGTGCAAACTTCACAGGTTCATTCATAAGCCTGTTCTGATCTGTTTCCCCACAAATAAGCAATTCTTTTAAACAATCCACATTAAGAACATGCCTAAGTACGTCATTAAATATGTGGTTTGTTACAATATACATACAGTGGTACCTCGGGTTACATACACTTCAGGTTACATATGCTTCAGGTTACAGACTCAGCTAACCCAGAAATAGTACCTCGGGTTAAGAACTTTGCTTCAGGATGAGAACAGAAATTGTGTGGTGGCGGCGTGGCAGCAGTGGGAGGCCCCATTAGCTAAAGTGGTGCTTCAGGTTAAGAACAGTTTCAGGTTAAGAACGGACCTCCGGAATAAATTAAGTATGTAACCAGAGGTTCCACTGTATTTAAATCACATAGTTATAACTTAATGTACAAACATATTTTATATTCAGATTTAATACCTTGAGGGAGGAATACAATGCCACACTAAGTTAAAGACCCTTGGCAGTGTGCTAGCTGCAAAAAGACTTGCTCTTGCAGAACGGCAGGAGTCTAACATGCTTATTGCTGCTAGTGGCCCAACAGATTGCTGTAGCCCCAATACTTTCTGTTGTGCAACAACTGGTTGCGCAACTGCTGGCACAACCGATGTGTTGGATTTCATATTGCACAACTAATATTATTTCCCTTATGCAAGTTCAACAGCCCTTGCATTGATGGTAAAAGGGAGCTGAATCCAAACCTTGAGTATTATCATTATTATTATTAGCCAATAACTGTATCACAAAAATGTAGAAATGTGCAAAGGATAATTATTTTCTAATCAACAAATTAATCCAGGAGGTATGGATCACATCAGCCTACACTGGAATTCACAGAAATCAAACTCCTCAAGCATCCCTCCTACCATCTGGGTCAAAGGAGATATAGCTGCTCCAGCTACATCTAAACCAGGGATGAGGAACCTGCATTACTACCCAGGTTGTTAGAGTACAACTCCCATCAACCCTAACTATTGTCCATGCTGCCTGGGGCTGATAAATGTCATAGTCCAAAAACATCTAACGCATCACAGATGTTCCCTATCCCTGCTGTATGCTATCTAACTATCTAACAATCCCACAATATCTGGTCTCTGTAGTTAATCAATGCTAGTCCCAAAAAGTCTAGAAGGATCAGTAAGAATATATATATATATATATATATATATATATATATATATATATATATATATATATATATATAACATTACACATTTAGCTTTCCCATACCAAAGACATGCACGCCAGCCAAATTTTATATCATGGCCTTCCAAATCTAAAATATCTGCATTTTCCAATATGATCCATTCACTTAACCAACACAGATATGCTGCCTCATAATACAATTCTAGGTCTGGCAGGGCAAAGCCTCCTCTTTCTTTTACATCTATCAAGATTTTATGTTTAATTCGTGGCTTTCCCCCCTGCCAGATAAATTTAGAGATATATTTTTTTCCATTCTTTGAGGCAACTTAACTTATTTGCAATCGGGATCGATTGGAATAAAAACAGCATCTTAGGTAGTACATTCATTTTAATGGCTGAGATTCTGCCTAACAGTGAAAGCTGCATCCTTCCCTAAATCTCCAATTCGTTCTTAATCTCTTTCCATAGTTTAATATGATTATCTTGAAATAAATTGAGATTCCTCACCATCAGCCAAATCCCCAAATATTTTACTTTTTTACCTATTTTGAGGCCAGACATTTTTTCTAAGGCCTTCTTCGAGTGCTAATCCATGTTTTAAACCAACATTTTGGTTTTATCTGTATTTATTTTGAAACCTGTCACTTCTCCAAACCTTTTCATTTCTTCTAAGGCTTTGGGATCACTTACCATAGGTTGTTCCAATGTTAACACTACATCAGCAGCAAATGCCCTTAATTTGTAGACTCTGCACCCCTCCTCTATACCTTTAATTTCCTTCCCTATTTCTCCTTATATGCTGAAGCAATATTTCTAACATCAAAATGAACAACAATGGAGATAAGGGGCAGCCTTGTCTAGTACCTTTTCTTATTTGGCATTTGTCAGAGAGAATATTGTTTATTAGTATATTTGCAGATTAATCAGTATAAATTGCCTTAATTACTGCTTAGAAAGAATTACCTATCTCCATCTTCTCTAACAACTTGATCATAAATGACCAAGAGATATTATCCAAAGCTTTCTCAGCATCTAAGAAAATTATAGATGCTTGTTTTTCATTTCTTACTTCCAGGTACTCGATTAAATTAATTATATTTCTTATGCTGTCTTTCATTTGTCAACCTGGTAGAAAACCTGCTTGGTCCCTTTTTCAACCTGTAGGCTAAAACTGCAGCAAATAATTTATAGTCACAGTTAAGTAGTGAAATTGGTCTGTAATTTTTAGTCTTTGTTAAATCAGTTTTGTTTAGGAATCAGGGTAATAAATGCATCTTTCCAGGAAGCCGGAACTGCTCCAGTCACTAAAATTCTAGTCATAGTGTCTTTAAATGGTTCAATCAAAGCCTTCAGATGTCTTCTAAAGGTTATATAGTTACTCATCTCCTTGACATCTGATGGGAGGGTGTTCCACAGGGTGGGTGCTACCACTGAGAAGGCCCTCTGCCTGGTTCCTTGTAGCTTCACTTCTCATAGTGAGGGAACTGCCAGAAGGCCCTTGGAGTTGGACCTCAGTGTCCAGGTTGAACATATAATAATAATAATAATAATAATAATAATAATAATAATAATTTTATTTATATCCGACCCTCCCCGGCCAAATGGGGGCGGAGATGCTCTTTCAGGTATACAGTAGGGCTGGCAGTTAACCTCTTTGCTGTAGGGAAGGAATGTTGTTATTCTGAACAATATCTCCTTACCGGCATCCTTCCTCTTTTCACGTGAAAGCTCGTGGACATTTGCTCCAATGTCATCTCTCAGTGTATGAATGATTCCCTCAAGGGCTGGGATGTTCTTGCTTTCCAGATTGATGAAAAATTCGTACTCATCTTTGTTCAGCCGGGAAGGTCTGGATTCAATGTGGATCAGGTTTATCCCCTTCTCCTGGAACAAAGACGGTAACATAATGAAAAGTGAAGCACAATTTTGGCTGGTGGCCTAGAAAGTGGCTGGGGTCACTGGGTAGTTCACGGCACAATTTTTTAAAAAAAGAAATCACACTATGTTTACGAAGACTGAGCAGGTACACAAGTCCCCTGGTGTCTTCCCCACTATGGCAATATGCATCATATTTTCTAAATCTGAATCCTATTTTCATCAAGGGAAGTAATAGTACCACTCTATTCTGCCTTGGTCAGATACCACACCTGGAACACTGTGTCCAATTCTAGGCACTACAATTTAAGAAGCTTGTTGACAAGCTGGAACGTGTGCAGAGGAGGCCAACCAAGATGATCAAGGGTCTGGAACCTATGCCTTATGAGGAATGGTTGAAGGAGCTGGGTATGTTTAGCCTGGAAAAGAGGAGACTGAGAGGAGATATCATAGCCATCTTCAACTCTCTTAAGGGCTGTCACATGGAGGAGGGAGCATGCTTGTTTTCTCCTTTTTCAAGTTTCAAGAAAGGAGATTCTGACTAAACATTTGGGAAAGCTTTCTGACAGTAAGAGCTGTTCAATAGTGGAACAGACTCCCACGAGAGGTGGTGGACTCTCCTTCCTTGGAAGTTTTAAAACAGTGGTTGGATGGCCATTTGTCATGGATGCTTTAGCTGATATTCCTGTGGTGCAGGGGGTTGGACTAGATGACCCTTGGATCCCTTCCAACTCCATGATTTGAAACGATGGACTGGGTATGGATAGGACATCCTTATTTTCATTTTCAGAAATGTTGGAGGATACATTTGCCTAAATCACCATATGCAACTTTTATGCCTATTCTGTCCTTGTTGTGATGCAAATCCTCTTTTTCAGTAATGCCTAGCTGGCCACCTGAGCAACTTCTTCTTTCTATCAAGTGACTATTGTAAGCAATTAAATGGACCGGTATCCTCACCGCATGCCAGAAGCACAAATTCTTTTCTTTCTTCCTTTGTTAAAAAAAAAAGAGGACTGCTTGGTCTGTGTTGAAAACACTGCTATGGTCATTATAGAAAACAGTCACCTCCAAGAATAGCCATGATAAATGCTGTTTTTTTGGGTACTTTAACCTTAAATAGATTCAAGAGCAGACCTTTGTGCATTACTGACACAGACCTCTGAAGTGGCTCCCCACCATCACTTGCCGTGAGCACTGCTGTATGTGCCTTTCTCTGAGTTCTTAGCAGTGGACACTACAGATGAACTTAAATTGTTTGACCAGATACCAACACAATAAGTTGAAAAGGTCAGAAGTGCATTCAAATCCTGCAGCTCAGGAAAGATGTTCTCCTAATTGAGCTGGTCTCCATGCAAATAATGCATTTAACTAGGCTGCTCCCCGAGGTCAAGTTGTTTTAGTTCTCTAAAGGTCTGCATCACACACAGACAATGCTTTGTGTTTGCTATTTAATTAGGTGCTCGCAAATCATTAGAGGGCTCCAGCGATAGGAAAAAGTTAAAATTACTCCCAGCAAGATTTATTATGATTGAGACCAGGCTCAAAAAGTCAGAGCCTGCTCTCAGCAAGGAACCTTCCTTGGGTCATCTTTGAGATTAAGGCTTTATATCGGAGGTGTATTTGTCTTTACTGCAAAGGGCTATGGAGCATCACACTTGGTTGTATCGCATCTTAAGAGCCACAGCCAGAAATGTTACAGCATCTCCACCACTTAGGGTTCGGTGTCAGAGTAAAGCTGCAGCACCCACCACCAAGGAGGCCAAAGTAGAGGGCAGAATGAAACTCTTTTTGACCCTCTTATGTGAGAGTCCCTGGATTCACTGCAGAGCAGAATGAATGACTGCAGGGCGCCAGAAAGGGGCAGATGGCTGAAGCCGTGGAAATAGAGAGATTAAAGGAGTGGCTATTACTGTTCTAAAAGCCACAAGGCCACACAAGGAGGAGGTTGTGAAGGATGCTGAAAGTTGTCGGGAGAACACTCTTCCCCTTCGCATAGCTACAATTCCCAGATTTCCCTGTGATGAGGGACAGGATGTCAAGCCTGAAAATTGCACCACCAGAGTCCCCTAACAACTCTTAGCAAACTACAACTCCCAGAATTCTTTGCGGGAAGCCACAACTGTTCAAAGTGGTATCATGGTCATTAAATGTAGGGCATAAATGTGGCCGTAGTCACAACTAATTTGCTGGTCTGTATCCATTATGTGTTTCTTTGGGCTCATCTAGATTTTCTTTTGAGCTGTGTTTCTAGCCACAGGACCTAGAAAGTGTCTGAGCATGGGCGGGTATTTTTTTGCCCTGGCACTTTCCCTGCAGAAACCTGATCTTTGCCAGTGAAATGCAGCAAAAAGCAATTCGTGGACAAGTCGGATTTGTTTGTTCCAATTCAGCATTAAAGAGTGGGTTTTCGAAGGGAAAGTGCCAGGGCTAATAATAATAATAATAATAATAATAATAATAATAATATCACTAAAACCTGGAACTTTAAAGCACAGTATTGTGCCCAGAAGGCATGGGGCAAAAGGTAAGTGTGATGAGCCCTTTGAGGTTTGCTCAAAGATTCACTGGGCAATCCCATACTTCTTATGCAGATATAAACCCCATCAACTTCAGTGGCATTTACTCCAAGGTAAGTGCACTAACTCCAAGTTAAGTGTGTACAGGATTGCGGTCTAAGGATTTAATGCAGTACTCACTCATAAGTCCCACTGAACACACTGGAATTAATTCCAAGTAGACATGTACAGAAATGAGCTACAAAAATTGTTTTGGGGCTTCCCTAACAACATTTAGTAACATTCAATTAAATCCACAGGTCATTGGGTTGTTAAAATTTTGTGGTTATTCTGTGAGCCATCTTGAGATTTTATGATGAAGGGTAGTATATAAATTTAATAAACAAACAAATAAGTGTGATCTCTCTGTTACTAGTAATTGGTTTAATTCAAAATATTTATAGCTGTTTAGAGCTAGGTAAGTTTTTGAAATCCTAATAGCGTTTCAGTACTCATACTCCACCTAGTGCCTAATGCTAAACGTGCAACAAATTGCATATAAATTCATTTCAGAGTGCTTACAATTATAAAACAAAAGAGAGTGTTTTCAATTACAAAATACAGTGGTACCTTGGTTTACGAACAATCCTGTTTACAAACATTCGGTTTACGAACTCTGCAAAACTGGATGTAGTGTTCCAGTTGCGAACTTTACCTCAGTCTACGAACGGAAGCCGAACGGTGGAAGGGCACCACCGGCGGGAGGCCTAGTTAGGGGAAGCGCACCTTGGTTTAAGAACAGATTTGGTTTAAGAATGGACTTCAGGAATGGATTAAGTTCGTAAACCGAGGTACCACTGTAGTGTTTACAGCGTTTACTTCAGGGTTCCTTGGATGCATTATTCTGTAAACCGAGTAAAAGAAGCAGAAGAAGGTATACAGGCCTGTTGAACCACTGCACTATTTTTACCCTAAAAAAAAAAAAAGCCTAGCCTTTTTCAGGTGACCTATTTATTGAGCATTCATCCCAATATGTTTGGTCAACATTTTCAGGGTTAGACAATGTTGACTATTTACAGAGAATTCATTCTCATTTCTTTATGGGGAAGTTATACAGTGGTACCTCGGGTTAAGAACTTAATTTGTTCCGGAGGTCCGTTCTTAACCTGAAACTGTTCTTAACCTGAAGCACCACTTTAGCTAATGGGGCCTCCCGCTGCCGCCGCGCCGCCAGAGCACGATTTCTGTTCTCATCCTGAGGTAAAGTTCTTAAGCTGAGGTAATATTTCTGGGTTAGCAGAGTCTGTAACCTGAAGCGTATGTAACCTGAAGTGTATGTAACCCGAGATACCACTGTACAATATTGCATCAAGCAACTGTTACCCCATGCTTCCCAGTGCATTTCCCTAACTTTTTCTTTATTGCAGAAAAAAAATGACGGGGAGAGAGGAGCAAGTTGTGCAAGTGCTCCATTATCAGCTTTAACTGAACTTAAATTTGCTAGCATGTTATTGAATCCAGTTTGGAAATACAGAGTCTAGAAGCACCCTGAATCTATGTTCACCAGCTGAAGTAAACCAGACATGAAGTTGTGAATTGTCACCTCCCATATCCTGTACAACAATGTCAATGAACAAAGCTTTTTTTTTTCTTTTTCTTTTTTGCCCACATTATATTAGCACCAACATCTGTTTCCAGGATGCTCTGGAAAGTGGGTGAATTTCCTGAGTCAACAGTTTCTCTCATCTGGAATGACCCCGATTCCCAGCTAGTGAAATGGAAGGGGATGCGCTATAAAACCCATCTGTAGCTCCTTTGCTATTAAAACGTCTTCTTTCACATCCATCATGGTAAACCTCTTTAATGTTTTTTCAAGGAATGGTAGCCAAGTGTTGTGCCGAGAAGAGCTGTCTCTGTGTTCTTAATGATAGTGTTTTCAAGCACGTTGTCTGAACCTTTTGCCACCTTTCAAGAACATAGGAAGCTGCCTTATACTGAACCAGTCCACTGGTCCATGTAGCTCAGCACTGTCTGCACTGACTGACAGCAGCTCTCCAGAGATTCAGGCAGAGCTCATTCCCAGCCCTACCTGGAGATTCCAGGAATTGTACCTGGGACCTTCTGCATGTACAGCAGATGTTCTGCCTCTGAGCGATGGCTCTTTCGCAATTATAAAATGCATTCATCTTCTACTGGCGACAACGAAAAGACTGCCCTCAAAACCATTTGTTCCTCCCCATTTACTTATAGCATCTGAGGCCCTACACAATTCCATAACTGAATTTTTAGCAATATGTACTCCACCCATCGGGATGCAGGTGGCACTATGGGTTAAACCACTGAGCCTAGGACTTGCCGATCAGAAGGTCGGCGGTTCAGATCCGCACGACGGGGTGAGCTCCCGTTGCTCGGTCCCTGCTCCTGCCAACCTAGCAGTTCGAAATCACGTCAAAGTGCAAGTAGATAAATGGGTACCACTCTGGTGGGAAGGTAAACGGTGTTTCCGTGAGCGAGGTGAGCGTCACAACCTCAGAGTCGGTCACGACTGGACCTAATGGTCAGGAGTCCCTTTACCCTTTAACTTTACTCCACCCATGTTTCCATCCCTGATGAAAATACATCACTTTTAACAATGAGTTTATTCCCACATCCCCCTCATCAGAGTAATGGATGGGTTAATTTTTATCTGGGCTGAACAGATCTCCTGCAGCAAATGGCTATGCCAGTTGCATCAATATACAAACACCACTCCCCTCCGAAAATGATGTGACCATCCACTCGGCTGCCAAATGTGCAGACGTGACTCTTTGAAGGTAGCTAGGGTAGTTTCACTGACCAAAGTAAATATTGCTTTTTATAAGCACATCCAAAATACTGAGAAAGATAACTGTTTTAAAGTTCTGTTTGCTCAGCAGAAGGGAGAGCTGGCAGAGAAATCTTTGTTAAGAGTTATGTATCTGACTTGACTCTATACGTACATTTTGCCCACTGCATAGCAGTCCTCCAGATGTTGCTGAACTACAACTCCCATCATCCTTGACCATTGGTGGGATGACCATCCTTGATGGGAGTTGTAGTTCAATTAACATCTGGAGGTTCCCCACACCTGCCAATGCAGTTTGGGCAATTGCTCATTGCCTAGCACTAAAGGAGCCGGCAAAATTTCAATTTTTCAACTCAGAACCAACTGCATTTTCTTTTCAGGATGCTTGATAGACAGAGGAGTTCTGAGTAAGTTGCATCAACTATGGGGGAACCAGTTCTGGAATTATTACATACACAAACTTTTACTTTGCTGGAAAGGGATTTATGGTTCCCATTCTTCCAGGTAATCAATATTTTCCCCCTGGGTTAACAAACAGAAGTGGTCTTGGGATGTATAACTTTTTCTACTTGTATTTCCCCTCCATATTTCCCTTTCACTTGCCAGCTAATTTAATTTCCCCCCAGATACAAAACAAGTTGCCAGTAGTTTATTACACAACAGTTTCTCTGTTCAGAACTATTCCTCTCCAATGAGCTGCTTTTAAGAGGAGACTCAATGTTCTTTAAAGGAAACAAATGAAACCACAGAGGCTGGGCTTTTAACATGAGATGCTCTCCCCAGTGAGTCATGCCCGGCTCGCCAGCACTGGCATCTTTTTGGCATCAGGTTAATACTTTCCTCTTCTCTTAAGCATCAGATGAAATATGATCCAGCTGTGTCAAGGCTTTGTTAGTGCTCTCTCTGGGTTGCTGATAAGTCTTTTCCTCCTCACCTGCCCCTGCGTAGGCTGGTTTTATGCTTTTATGCCTTACGTGTTCAATTTTGATAGTGATTTTTGTATGTTTTAAAACAATTTTGTATATTTTAAAACTTGATTGTAAGTCGCCTAGAGACTGTCCTGGGTCACATTACTAGCAATTCAAGAAGAGCTGTTAATAAAGCCTCAATAACACCCTCTGTGGGGAGTATAGTTTGTTTTGTGATCATCCGACTTCCATAAATAGTGTTTCCCCCAAGCAAATTAATTTGGGGACACTTCCACCACATGTGCCAGAACTGTATGCAGTATCCCAAGTGTGGACATTCCATGTACAAAAGCATTATAGTATTGGCAGCTTTATTTTCTGATGATCTCTAACATGGAATTTGACTCCTTTTTTAATAAAAAGAAAGATGTCTCACGCAAATAAATAACAATTAAATACTAGAAATTGTTTCTAGCAGCACAAGGATCATGAAGTCATTGATTCCTACACTGAAAGGGGGTTGGATTATATGATTCTGCTGAGTCTGCTGTCACCTGCATGGTTATTTAAAACACATACAAATTCGATATCAGCAAAGTTTTATACGTGATCCTCTGTACTTGGAAATACGCCCCATACTGAAGACGTTCCTTTCTTCCCAAAGAGATGGGAAATGGACGGGACCCATGGACATGGCAGCAAGTTCATGGCTGTTACTAAAAACAGCAGCTGTACATCTAGCTCCAGCATCTGCAATATCTAGTAGAATTTGCCTTGTGCTGTGACGTCATGGCATTCCACTTTTCTCAGCCAATGATATGAATTGGGAGTGGGGAAATGAAGAATGATATGATGGCATAATGCAAGAGTTTTCCCCAGAGGTATTTTAACATGCATGCAATGAATACATGGGGTGTGGGGTGCAGAGGTGGTGCTGCAGTAGCACTGGACTCAACAGCTAAGAATAATGCATCAGGATTGCAGTTTTGACAGCCAGATGTTGGTTCTTAAATTTCAGTTGTGTTTCTCTTGCCGTACAGGCTTAGCAAAGCACATACCTCAAATATGCGTAGCACTTTAGCCAAAGCTCCAACTTCTTCTTTGAGGGAGAAAATCAAGGAGATTGCATCATTCTGGGCCTTGCTTTCTTCAATGTAGCTGGATTCCTGCATGATACATACGCAAATGTTGACCATAAGTCTTTTCTCATAAACATGTGTTACAAGAAAAAAGCATGGGACAAACTCAAACCATCTGGGCCAAAGTCTACAGTCTGGAAAGTCTGCTGTGTGGTCAAGAAATCTTGGAGGCAGGGGTTTCTTGTGTCTTGGCACAAGAAGCTAATAAAAGCCATTCACTACGAACAATCTTGCTAATGAGGAAATGGTGAAGACACAAAGAGATCCAAAGACTGCTGGTAGGTTGCACAATTTTATGAAGAAAATCTTGAATAGACCCATGGAAGTGTTGTTTGCAAATCTAAACAACCCATGCGGATTTGATTTTTTAATTTTTTTTTACACTAGTTAATTTTATCCCTAGAAGAGCCAAGAATCCATCACTCAGAAGACGCTTTTAACTTCAGCACATTAATTTAGTCCATGGGGGCGGGGGGGGGCAGCTGCTCCTCAAAATAGGCCACAGCTAAACAAAAGAGAACCTCACCTGTAGAAGTCTGCTTGGACACTGAAAATGTCTGAAGAACAGAAACTACTCAGGGCAAATTTATATGTATTAAACATTTATATTCAGAAGTCCCCAAATGTTGGCTTGGCATGATTGTCTCAAACAAACCTGACCTACTCCCTTCTGACTGAGGGAAGGGGAATGGTCTCAACCAATGTCATGCTGAGCTCCAGGACAGCTTAGAACCAGGGGCGACTCACTGCTTCAACGGGTGAGTATGACTGAAGGAAAGAGCATCTGACCTTTACCCAAAGTTCCAGGACTCTTCCCTCTAGTCTCACTGACCTTCAGAAGTCTTGCTGCTTTCAAGTGCATCCAACAGGCATGAGGCCAGGGCAAGCACTGGGGCAGGCAGTTGCCAGATGAAAGGATATAGTCACCATTGGAAACTTGGCGAGTGTGTTTGTGGAACCCTGCTTACATGCAAAATCTGACATGTAAGTAGGAATAGAAGCACCTTGATTTGAATTCTGACTTTTGTGAGTCTAGAGCACTTGAGTTTGTTGCAGGGGGGGGGGTGTGACAAGAATAATAACTGAACAATATTTACTTTGATTGTATGTGGCTCTCATGATGTCTCCATAGTCTCCCCCTCCCTGCCTTCAGACCTGGACAGCAGGCTGAGGGTACCATTTTTTAAGTCTTCCCATTGTTAAAAATAAAACCTGCACACAACTAAGATGGCAACTAACACAATAGGAAGAAATGTGCTAGCTCGTCTTGCCAACTGAGAGGCAAAAAGTTTACAAATATATATTATTATTATTATTACTATTATTTGGAGCAGTCCAGAAATTCATCACCCACCTGCAGTCTGAAGTGATACCACCTCATCCTGCTGCACCTTCATTCCATGACAAAATTACAGATTCAGCTGATTCGGAGCAGTATAATAGAATCAGCTCCTCCCAGCCTTGATATCTTAATTTTACCTAAAGCATGAGCAATTTTGAGGGTATTCCTCCTCAAGGAACAACTAGGGAATTCAGAGGTCAATAAGATACTGGTAAAATTACTCAGAAGAATTTCACCCACCCCTTCCTTCTACTATTCCTTCTAACTATTATATTGAATTAATTCTTTCCTCATTGAAGCTATTTACTAAAATAATTCTGTGAGACTGGCTAACTTTGGCCAGCTCCACAGGAACAAGTGTACGGACTACAGTCAGCTATGGACACCTGGACTCCTGCAGGAAATAATTGATCTTACACCTACATTTGCTCACAGCAGATATGTAATACATGGATGTCATACACAAGCGAAATTGCATCTTTGAACACCAGTGCATACACATTTCACCTATACATGCACCTATATATGGGTAGCAACCACATAGTGGTGCTATCAGGGCAAGATTTTGGGGCAGAAATCCAGGACCCCCACTAGACTGAAGGAGCAGGAGGATCCCCAAAAAATAAGGCAGACCAACCACATTTTAAAGTGATGTAATACAACCCAAAGGGGTGAAGGACCCATAAGACCAGTAAGTCTAGAGTCTAAAATTACCCTGCTGCATAACTGCATCCACACATTACATGTTCACCTGAATTTTTCCACTGCAGTCCTAAAGTATATACGGTAACTCCTCTACCCAGTTCTTTTTTTTCTTAAAAAATGTTTAGGGTTACTCTCATCTTCCTACTCATACTGAAATATTGGCACTGCATATTTGAAATGGGGAAGTGCTGTGCTCACGAGCCCTGCTCCCCAGTCCCATTAAAGTCCACAGAACTGGGCAGCACTTCCAACTTTCTGGAACTCTGCATTTGACAACAGTTTCATATGCGAAAATTAGCAGGTAAAGCGCTGGACAGAGGAAAAGGCTGTTGCCTGTGAATTTCTGCAAAGGTCAAGCCATTGTTGAAGTCATATCGAAGCTGGTCGAAAAGTTGTCAGCCTTAAAATCAGAAACTAGTAAAGCGCTTATTATAATGGACTTACCTGAGAGGCATCTCCGTTCATATGGCTAAAGAATTTATTATCCATTTCCACCCTCCAGCACTAGTGAGCAGGATGTTTCTTACAGGGAGGAAAGATGGGTGAGCTTACGGTGTTTGCAGGAACGTCTGAGTATAATGTACACAGATATTTCAAGTTTAGTTTATAATTGAAGGGTCAGCCCTCTTACTTTGATCCTTCCCTCCCTGGGGTAGGCGGGGCGCTCTGCACACACCCCTGCGCCACCTCCTTCGGGCTCAAGAGGCACACATTGTTTACTCACGTCCAACGAAAGCCACAAGGCTGGAACACCTTTTAGCGTTGCCATGTGGCTTCTGTGTGGACGGATGGAAACAATCAAGAGTCTTCTCATGCGGTTTCGTACTGTCTGCTGTGTTTAAATTCCAGCTCTGAAAAGCTTCTTCTTTTGCCACCCATGTGAGGAGAAAGCAATAACAGAATTTCGACATCTGACAACATGCGATGCTCCCATCCATGCTTAACTTATTTGCCTGTGTCTGTGTGTAAGGAAGACTGATGGGAAAGTGACATAGTTACCTCATCCGTTGCCTCTTTATAATTTTGTATCGCTGTGGACAGTTTGCCCATGTAGATATAGGACTGTGGTGTCTAAAGGGAGTTTTAATGGGTTGCATGTGTTTAACAAATGTTTAAGGGAAAGGCAACTTAAGGAGGCAGAAAAGGGCATTAATAGGCTCCTATGCTTTAAACGGGACGCAGGTGGCGCTATGGTCTAAACCACAGAGCCTAGGGCTTGCCGATCAGAAGGTCGGCGGTTCAAATCCCCGCAACGGGGTGAGCTCCCGTTGCTCGGTTCCTGCTCCTGCCAACCTAGCAGTTCGAAAGCACCTCAAAGTGCAAGTAGATAAATAGATACCGCTCCGGCGGAAAGGTAAACACCATTTCCGTGCGCTGCTCTGGTTAGTCATGCTGGCCACATGACCCAGAAACTGTATGCCGGCTCCCTCGGCCAGTAAAGCAAGATGAGCGCTGCAACCCCAGAGTCATCCGCGACTGAACCTAATGGTCCTTTGCCTTTACCTTTATGCTTTAAATAAAAACCACTAAGGACAATGTATTTAGTGGGAGGGCCAAAGCTCATCTACTCTGCATGCAAAAAGTCATTGGTTCAATCCTTGGCATCTCTAGGGAGTGAGTCCTGTCTAAAACCCATGTGAAATATTGAGGGATCTTAAAATGATCACTAATCTTACTGCTTCTAGTCCTGGGTCAGAAGAAGTAATTTAATGGAGGAGCTACCAATAGATGCCAGAGGTTGACGCCGGCCTGACATTTTCATAGTTGTGCCCCCACCATTGGATTCCTTTTGGTGCCAAGGCTGACAATTATTTGGTGCCAGCTGAGTCCTTTTAGAAAATAAATAAATAAACAAACTACCAGCCCTTTTTATTTCTGGTTTGTTTGTTTTTTTATCCTGTCTTGGCGTTTGTTGTCTGTGATGCTCACCTGTGATGTAAACCACTCTGCGGACCCTACTGGATTGAAGAGGCAAGGTATTAAAGTCTAAGTGAATAGCAGCCTCTCCTTTTGCTTCATCCTCCTCCCGCTGAGCACTCTCTGTGAATTGCCTCCAGGGACTTTTATCATCCCAGTCCCATGGAGAGGGAGGCACAGAGTTGCTTCAAGGCATGGGGTGTGTGGCTGGGGTTTCCATGCCCAATTCCCTGCATTTGCAGAAGTGAGGGTGAAGGACAGTCTGGCTCTGTTGTCACCAACAGAGGGCTCAGCCAGGATATTTTTCTGCCTCAGATGGAACAGCAAATGTCATGCTGCTTAAACTTTTCTCTTACATTCGAGCAGTAAACATTTTTTGTTAAATAAATAAATACTCCCTCTCTCAATTCAAGGCACAGAGCACCCCAGGCTGACCAAGTCATTTTGACACCTGAGGCAGAAAGTTCCACAAATCCACTCATCCCTTTACACTGCAGGAAGGTGCTCCTCCTGCCCATCATGATTCCAATGTCGGAGGCCCCGCCTTCTAGCCCACTTCCCAGGCGGCAAAGGATGTCCCTGGAATGAGCATGCTGCCCAGGAAGTGGATTCAGCCTGCTTTCACAACTGGCCAATCGTGAGCAGGCTTGGGGGCAGACCACTCCAGGGGTGGACCCGGCTGGGCCTGTTGGCTTTGTTCGGGTCTGCTCCCAAGGGATTTAAAGAGGGTTAAAGAGCCACTGTCGCTGGATCATACATCCGCCCTCTCAATTTTTCAGATGTGGGTTGCATTGAACAGCCTTGCTATGGACCTTGTCGGTCACCATATTCGGGACCAGGCTGGAATTTTCCCATATGGCTAATTGGCTCCTCCCATCTGATTTTCACCATCCTCATAGCAATCATCATAACTTTGATGGTTTGGGCATTGGGTAGGCATAGTCTTGGACAGAGGGGAGGTTGCAGCCTCTGCCTGCCCCTCCTGAAAATGGGGTGTCCTATTAAAGGGATCCAGGGGAGATGCTTCTGTCGAGATGCCCAGGTAGGGCCTAGGACCACAGCACTCCCCGAGTGCAACCCAGAGGGGGAGCTACTCTTTGATGTAGGTCAAGAACTTCCTCTCTTCCAGCTGGCCCCATATTAAGTACTTCCGGCAAGCGGGCTGTTATGGCTTGGTCTCTCCCACAAACGCAAGATGACTCTGGCTGTTAATTATTTCAGATTTATTGCTAAAACAACAAACTAGGACGGAGCTCCTCTACCCATCGTCCAGAAGATGGAGCTCCTCCCCCTTCCCCAGCATGGAAACCCCCACCTTCTCTTCCGGTATCTTTTGTGCGTCTCGGCCACTTTTGAGATCCTACGAGATTTGGGAGAGAATGTTTCCTGCATTCCAACATCTGGCTCACTTTTGGAGCTCTTACGCCGCTGCCTGTCACTCTGGCCCTGTTTTTCTCCTCCCCTTTGTTCCCAACTCAGTTTACAGCTGCTCTCCCTCTCCTCTCTGCCTTCAGCTGCTAACTGTTCTCTCCCTATGCCTGCTTCTTCTCCTCCTGTCAGCATCTGAGCTTCGCTGACACGGGCTGGAAGGAGTGTGGTCAACCCAATGCCTACGCCAAACCTCTTACATCTGTAGTCAATAAAGCTGTCTATCAAAATAAAAGACTGTTTATGTATGCAATGACGGCAGCAAGGATGCTTCTAGCCAATAGATGGAAAGATGGAGAAGTACCGACCAGAGAAGAGTGGCAGACCAAGCTGATGGGATATGTGGAAATGGCAAGACTGATGGCAGGAAGACCAAGTATTTTTAAAAGACTGGAATAACTTTTTAATATATTTGAAAGACCACTGTAAACAGTTGTAATCATTGGCAGGAACACAATGACACTTGTAAAGTAACATGAACTTTGGTTAGCATGATTACATAATAGATGGATTACAGTAAAAGATGCTGGAATAACATTTAGAAATGGAACTCATGGAGGGAAGGAAGGAGCTCTGAAGGTTCGAAAGAACCTCTTTTTTTTGGAATGGTTATTTTTGCTGTATTATGTAAAACTAATAAAAAATTATATATATAAGAAAAGTTGTGGCCTGGCCCAAATTTGAACTTGCCATGTCTCATTATTTAGACGGTCCGTTGGGCAGGGGACGCCTAGGCATGCAAGTGCCTTTCCCTGAGAGTACAAAATCCACAATAATAAATTAAATAACTAACCATTGGCTGCCCTTACATAACACTCCAAAGGCACTGCCTCACTCTGCCTAATGGGAGGGCCAGTGCTGACTTCTGGGAGATCACACATACCCCGCCCTCCCAGGAAGAACATCAGTGAGGGTTTTGGCTATTTTTATTGGTAGTATTTAATAAACTTGGATTTTGTTTTTCAAGAAAAATAAAATTAATTACAGAGCGTGTTATTAACTGCATATCAAGCGTACAATAAAATACAATTCAAGACCATATAAAACACCAACAAATGAATTAATACATTCAAAACACTATTTCCAGATGTTATTGGAAGCCAAGAGGACCAACACAAATCCAGCATTAAAATGATCAAAATCAGGCAAAAATTGGAGAGTTCTGAATCTCAGATCAAACTAGTTACTAAAGGCTATGGTACAGAGGTGGGTCTTTAAGGCCTGTTTGAAACCCACAGTAAACGAGACACATTTAGTGGAACTGCATCCCACACTTGTGGATTACTCCATGGCCCCGGAGCAGGGAGCCAACTCCTGCACTACCCTTCAGAATGAACTCTGCTGCAAAGGTCAATTGCCCTAGAGGGCAATAGCTAGCTTGGACGTGTGCCTTCTTTAAAAGGAAATTTCAATTTCTTTTAGTTTTTTTCTTTTTAAAAAAGTTTTGAAACATTAAATATTGTGTAACCTTCCCAGACCCTTTAGGATGAAGCAAGATCTCAAGCAAGCAAAACATGTTAGCTACTCACCATACTGGTTCAAACACTCCTTTTCCCCCCAGAAATTTTATGGCTGATGTCAGACAACCTGATGCAATAGGCACACAAGGCATTCACTTTGCGAGAGGCTCTGATTGGCAGCAGCAGGGGGACTGGCTTTCAGCGACGTTGCCAGCAGTGTAAACAGAACGGTTAGCACATCAAGCATTAACTCTCCTGTGGGGAAAGTCTGCCCCATGAAAGTTTCATCCTTTTTATCATCTACAAGCACAAACTCCAAAGCATATTAGTCAGCATATTGAATGAGGTCCATGTAGAACAGCCACAGTACAAAATAGGCCCTACATGTTATGACAAGCAACATTTCTTTTAAGCATGCTCACACTGACTGATTTTATTTTGAAGAAATGCCATGGGCATCCCCAGTCCTATGGGAAAGAGCCCTAACTCAGTGGTTGAGCATCTGCTTTACATACAGAAGGTCCTAGGTTCATTTCCAGGTAGGGCTGGGAGAGATTCCTGTCTGAAACCCAAGAGAGCTGCTACCAGTCAGTGCAGGCAAAACTAAGCTAGATGGACCACTGGTCTGACTTGGTGTAACTCTGTAAATAAATTCCCCATTGAGGACTGAGACCTCCTGATGACTGAAGATCCAGATGAATAGGTAGAGCCCCCTGACACCAGCACGGAAGATGCTGAAGAGCCAGTGTGGTGCAGTGGTTAAGAGCGGTAGACTCATAATCTGGGGAACCGGGTTCGCTTCCCTGCTCCTCCACATACAGCTGCTGGGTGACCTTGGGCTAGTCACACTTCTCTGAAGTCTCTCAGCCCCACTCACCTCACAGAGTGTTTGTTGTGGGGGAGGAAGGGAAAGGAGAATGTTAGCCGCTTTGAGACTCCTTCAGGTAGTGATAAAGCAGGATATCAAATCCAAATCCAAACTCTCTCCCTAGGTCTGCCTTCAGGAAGGACCCTTGGGGTGGGCTCCTGACCCACCACTGGCAGTGGAGTTCCTGACCAAGTCACCCCTGTTTCTCCCTTAAGAGCATCAGCATTAGAAGATCCAAGGCAGCTGGTCAATGATGGTGTGCACACTTGGGAGGCCAATATCACCACGCATGACTGTAGTCTAGAGGAATAGCATTCTTCATGAGAAAGGCCTCTTTGGACAGACTTAAGCACCTGCAGCTGGTATGTGGCATATTCTAGCAGGCCAGACGATATTAATCTACCAGCTGCTGGAACAATATATGCCATTCCACTTCCTAACTCTTTTGCCCTGCCCAACTTTCTATGAGATCTTACTTCCTGCCCCCTGACCTCTTGCTTGTTGTGTTGCATCTGATCTCTCCAGCCTGACCTTGGCAGAGGCAGAGGGTGGTCCTTCATGCCCAACTGTTATTGCTTCCCACCGGAGAAAATATCATAAGTGTCTCCTCCACCCCCCAACTTCCAAATCAGGAAGCCCATTGAAACACTGATCTCCCATGTAACATGTAGTTTGAGTCTGAGATAGTGGGCTTAAAGCAGGGGTCAGCAAAGTTTTTCAGCAGGGGGCCTGTCCACTGTCCTTCAGACCTTGTGGGGGGCCGGACTGTATTTTTTTTTGGGGGGGGGAGAACGAATTCCTATGCCCCACAAATAACCCAGGTGCATTTTAAATAAAAGCACACATTCTACTCATGTAAAAACACCAGGCAGGCCCCACAAATAACCCAGAGATGCATTTTAAATAAAAGGACATATTCTACTCATGTAAAAACACACTGATTCCCAGACCGTCCGCGGGCTGGATTGAGAAGGCGATTGGGCTGGATCCAGGCCCTAGTTTGCCTTGTTGTTGCTGTTTAGTTGTTTAGTCGTGTCCGACTCTTCATGACCCCATGGACCAGAGCACACCAGGCACTCCTGTCTTCCACTGCCTTCCGCAGTTTGGCTTCCAGCGTCATAACTTTTATATGCCTGTTGCCTTTGTCCATGGAGTTCTCTTGGCAGGGATACTGGAGTGGCTTGCCGGTTCCTGCTCCAGGTGGATCACGTTTGGTCAAAACTCTCCACTATGACCTGTCCTTCTTGGGTGGTCCAGCATGGCATAGCTCATAGCTTCTCTGAGTTATTCAAGCCCCTTCACCACGGCAAGGCAGTGATCCATGAAGGAGTTAGTTTGCCTACCCATGGCTGTGAAGGGAGACAGTTTGTGTTCTACTTCCTAATATGATCACTGGCCAGTAGATGGTGATCTTTCCACGTGAGATGATGGACTTCCTGTTTCTGTCCCGTCCCCCCTTTTGCTTCTTAACGCACAGCAATAAAAGGGAGAAAGGGTAGGTAGGTCCAACTTAATTAAGGTAAGGCAGTTTCTACAAAGAACCCCATCTCCTGTGCACCTGAATCAGCACCTGCCCCTTGCTTCACTCCAGTTAATTGAGTCAGTATGCGGAGATACTGTTTCCTGGCAACACCCAAGTGCTGCCACTCCCCAGGAATTTTGGTCGATGCACAAACGATTTTGCCGTCTTTTTACCACTTCGCCAAACTTTTGTTCAAAGGAGTATAATCACATTATAAAACGCTGAGCCAAAATGAGCAACCTTTTTTTATGAACCTCTTCCGCTTCTGCAAAAAAAAAAAAAAAAAAGACACACACTGTTGACATTTTTGGACAAAGTGTTCACAATGGGGTGTTCGCAAGAGGGCAAATGTTGGGAAGGAGAGGGAGCATGCACCCACATGTGGATGGGAGTCAATCTGCACCACACTAGCGTATCAGCAGAATGTGCATTTGGTTGCACATCCTCACTGACATTCTGCCACAACTAGAGACACAGGAAACTGCCTTAGACTGATCCAGACCATTCGTCCATCAAGTTAGTACTATTTATGCTAGTAGCAAACGTCTTTCTCAGTCCTCCATTAAGATGCTGGGGATTAGATTGAAGATGTTTTGCCTGCTAAGCATGTGCTCTACCACTGGGCTATGACACCACTCCAATTTACTCATGACTGAAGCTGTATCAGGATTTTAAAAAACAAAAAACCTTGCATGCAGTATTGGTGGGCAGGCAATGATATTTCCACACTGAGATTCTGAGTCAGGAAAATAAGAAAGCTAAATTTAAAGAAAACGCATGCTCGATAGGAAAGGTCTTAGTTCTAACTTAGGCAGAGGTTCAAAGAGCCATTCTTCTTAGAAAAAGAGATGAACAAAGATGTCTTGTCTTCTAAGGAAATACGAAAAGTGATCAGCCACCCAGAGTATCAGTACAACACCCGGGGGAAGGCCAGCACAGGTTAAAGGACAGTATGGGAAGCTTGGAGGTTTCTCCACCTACTCTTTGCCATCAACCTCCAATGCAAGCTGAGTAGCACCCCAACGCTTCCATGTTCCCCCTTTTCTCCCCAAATGACCAGAAGCACACTTGACTCCATTTTCTCCTATGAAAGCACTTGATCAGAAATTAGTTGCAACTTAAGTCCTTTCAGTAAAGTGCATAGAAAGTTCTTTGTTTTGGTTTTTTAGTTGTTTTTATTAAAGGATTTTCATAGTTAACAAGTGTATATACAACGTCTCTGTTTGCAATTCATAGGGTCCTTTATACAGGTCAGTTACATTCGGTGTGACACACTGCTGTCACGGACATTGTGAGGTTGCAGGGGAGAGAAAGAAGGGGGTAGTGATTTTTCATTCTTTTGCTTAGTGTATGTGCAGAGTTTCTGTGTCAGAGTTGCCAAGTATAGGTTCCTTATTTATCTGTTTGTTTTTGTTTTGTTGAGAGCCATCCAAGACAGGATCCTGAGTGCCTTCTACTTCACCTCCCTTGTAAGACCAGAATTGGCTGGTGTTGCCAAGTAGACACAATTTTTTAATCAACATTCTTCCTCTTTAACAGAGATTTACAATAGGTGGGTATTTCCTGGGCATGGGAGCTAAATCTTATCACCTGCTAACTGCTGCAGATCAAATTGCAGCTCAGGAGATAGTAACAAGGCCAGATCAAAAACAGGCCAACTCATTTTACATTTTTTAATCGAAAGCTGTGGTGTCACTGCCAACAGCCACCTGCGCTGAGAATGTCAGTAAAGAAGTTTAAAATCTGACATGAGGGAAAGTTGCTTTTCCATTTTCCTGCCTCACCTTAGCTAAGAAATAGAAGCCTCAAACCTGTATGTAGAGCCAGTGTGGTGTAGTGGTTAAGAGTGGTAGACTCGTAATCTGGTGAACCGGGTTCGCGTCTCCGCTCCTCCACATGCAGCTGCTGGGTGACCTTGGGCTAGTCACACTTCTCTGAAGTCTCTCAGCCCCACTTACCTCACAGAGTGTTTGTTGTGGGGGAGGTAGGGAAAGGAGAATGTTAGCCGCTTTGAGACTCCTTTGAGTAGTGATAAAGCGGGATATCAAATCCAAACTCTTCTTCTCTTCTAGATGGATCAGTAGTCAGCTGTGTGCCAGCTTACAGCCTATGGGAATATCAGTGTTTCTTCATTAATGTCATAGGCCACCTGACAAGACCAAGCTGACATGGACAGCTTGTCACCAGCAGGCAGGCTATTTCCCAGCATGACCATTTGCTCCATAGCTTCTCCTAAGAACATTTAAAGAGCCCTGCAGGATCGGACCAAAGGCCTATCCAGTCTCGCATTTGCTTCCCACAGTGACCAAGCAGATGCTTCTGGGAAGCTCTCAAGCAGGACATGAACACGGCAGCCCTCTCCCACTGTTCCTCAAAAACTGATATTTAGTGTTATGCTGATGATGATCCAACAAGAAGCATCTACAATTCTATGATTCCATGATCATGGCAGTAGGCCCCCTTTCTTGATGCTTAATTCTTGGGGATTTGGAAGGTTCTACTCCAGGAAAGCAGGGCTCCACTCCTTCCTCTCCTCCTCCTTTCAAGCATAAAGGCCAGGTCAAGGCAGGGATTGAGAACCTCAAGGATGGGGAACCATCTACCTGCCCTCAGGACACACCTATTTCCTAGGCCACACCCCTACTGTGTCCTTGAACGCTTGCCTGGGTGGGGAATAGAAAGGGATGCAAAAAGCAGCCTGGTGCATAAAGTCAGGATCCACATTTGTTGCTCTGGCCACTTTGACTCTGGCCCCATCCGCCACTGCCATATGGCCCCCAGAAGGCTATTCAAAAGACTTTGGGCTCTCAGATTTTGGCAGCACCCTGTGCAACACTAAAATTTGGTGTCCCTGCCTCTTGTGCTCTCTTCTACAGCATTGTTTTTGCTCCCCTGCAGGACAGCACCAGTTGCGCTCTGCTCTTGCCCACAGAGGTCAGTCAGAAGCCTATGGGAAATACACAGTGAGGGCCTCAAGCCCAATATCTGCCAGTGACTGGTGTTCACAGGTATGGGCTGCATTCAAAAAAGCATATGTGGGTGTTCCGTCAGCACAAAGATTTCAGCTTGACCAACACAATGCCACACACACCCTTCCTCCCATGATCTCCCCAAATCTGTTCTAGGGGTTCCACCAGCCCTCCAGAGCAGGGAGCAGGGGGCACACATTGGGGAAGGAGGGGGGAGTTCCATTGAGAAACAGTAAATCTGTGCACTAATGGAACAAGTGCATTTGATCCTGCCCTATCTTGCCTCTAACCATGCCTCTAAACATACACAGCCACCCTGACCAGTACCCATAGCATGAAGCTCTCTACTCCCATTTTAAAGCCATCTAAATTGGTGACCATGACCCCCACACTGGACAACCAAATTACACGGTTTAATTGTGCGTTGTGTGAATAAGTACTTCTTGCTGTGTATGTCCTGTAATGCCCACCATTCACTTTTGTTAGATGATTCCAGGTTCCAGTTTCGAATCTTCCATTCCTGGGTAAGGTGATTGAGAGAGCGGTTGCTGAACAGCTTGGTAGGTTTCTGGATGAAACATCGGCTCTCGATCCATTCCAGTCCGGCTTCCGCGCTGGTCATGGGACCGAGACGGCTCTGGTCGCCCTAACAGATGATCTCCGCAGGCAGCTGGATCGAGGTGGGTCAGGGCTGCTGATTCTTCTAGACCTGTCAGCAGCCTTCGACATGGTCGATCACGAACTCCTAGACCACCGCCTTGCCGACGTGGGGATCCAGGGCACAGTCCTCCAATGGCTGCGCTCGTTTCTCTCTGGTCGGGGACAGAGGGTGGCGCTTGGGGGGGAATTGTCATCGCGCCACTCCTTGGTGTGTGGAGTGCCTCAGGGTGCGATTCTCTCCCCGATGCTTTTTAACATCTTTATGCGCCCCCTCGCCCAGCTTGTTCGGAGTTTTGGGCTGGGTTGCCATCAGTATGCCGATGACACCCAACTCTATCTGTTGATGGATGGCCATCCTGACTCGGCCCCAGACACACTGACCAGATGCCTGGAAGCTGTGGCTGGATGGTTACGTGGGAGCCGGTTGAAGTTAAATCCTTCGAAGACAGAGGTCCTCTGGCTGGGACGGGACGATATGGGATTGAGGGGGCAACTCCCATCTCTTGCGGGGGTGCAGTTAGTGCCAGCACCGTCCGTTAAGAGTTTGGGTGTAATCTTCGATACCTCCCTCTCTATGGAGGCGCAGATTACAGCTATAACAAAGGCGGCATTTTTTCATCTCCGCCAAGCTAAGCAGTTGGCCCCTTATCTCTCTCGCCCTGACCTAGCCACTGTGATCCATGCGACGGTCACCTCCAGACTGGATTATTGTAACTCGCTCTACGTGGGGCTGCCCTTGAGACTGACCCAGAAACTCCAGCGGGTGCAGAATGCCGCGGCGAGACTCCTTATGGGGTCTTCGCTGCGAGACCACATTCATCCGGTGCTATATCAGCTGCACTGGCTCCCGGTGGAGTACAGGATCAGGTTTAAGGTACTGGTTTTAACCTTTAAAGCCCTATACGGCCTAGGACCCTCGTACCTACGGGACCGCCTCTCCTGGTATGCCCCACAAAGAAACCTACGGTCTGCAAATAAAAACATCCTGAAGGTCCCAGGCCTCAGAGAGGTTAGGCTGGCCTCAACTAGAGCCAGGGCCTTCTCGGCTGCGGCTCCAATCTGGTGGAACGCTCTGTCACAAGAGACTAGGGCCCTGCGGGACCTGACATCTTTCCGCAGGGCCTGCAAGACAGAGTTGTTCCACCAGGCCTTTGGTCAGGGCGCAGCCTGACTCCCTCCTCTGGTAACCTGCACAGAGTTTTGCTTAATGGTTGCCATCAACTTGATTTTAATTAATTTTTATAGTGAAATATTTTTAGAATGTTGTTTTATTTGATTGTTTGATTATTTGAATGTTGTTAGCCGCCCTGAGCCCGGCTTCGGCTGGGGAGGGCGGGATATAAATAAAATTTATTATTATTATTATTAGTACAGTAGTACCTCAGGTTAAGAACTTAATTCATTCCGGAGGTCCGTTCTTAACCTGAAACTGTTCTTAACCTGAAGCACCACTTTAGCTAATGGGGCCTCCTGCTGCTGCTGTGCCGCTGCTGCACAATTTCTGTTCTCATCCTGAAGCAAAGTTCTTAACCCGAGGTAATATTTCTGGGTTAGCGGAGTCTGTAACCTGAAGCATATGTAACCTGAAGCGTATGTAACCCGAGGTACCACTGTACTATCAAAGAGGGGGGAAATCACTCTTTTATCAACTGTCCCCAGACTGTGCGTAGTTTTATACAACTCTTGCCAAGTCCTTCCTTCCTTGACTCCACCCCAGTGATAGACCACATGCTGTCCATGCGAAAGATCCCAGGTCAGGCTCAATCGCCCTGTACCTCCAGGTAGGACTGGGAATCACAGAATCATAGAGTGGGGAGGTTCCCTAAGGCTACCTCTAGTGCAACCCCTGCAATGCAGCCATGCCCAAAACTCTGGAAAGCTACTGCCAGTCAGTGTTGGCAATACTGGTTAGACATGGTATACAACAACTTCCCATGTTCCAAAACCAAAGGAGAGGAACCCATGGCCATCTCAATATAGTCAGATCTACAATTCCCATCTTCCTTGACCATTGGCCACACATGTTGAGGCAGATGGCAGCTGGGAGCCCAAACCTCTTCAGTTTCTCAGCCCTATTCCTAACTTTTAAGGAAGTCTGATCTGGAAAAAGCCTGCCAATGCTAATAGAGGAGTGGGTGAGCTTTGAATTCGGGCTGGAGACATTTAGGAAACCAGCACCCTTGCTTTCCAGGTGCAAGGCAAGGAAGAAAGTTCCCAAACTCTGCAGACTGAATTATCCTATTTAGACTAATATTCCAGCATCACAGTGCAAGTCACACTTTGCCCGCGTTGCAGGGAAGCAAGCAACACAGCTGCGGACGGTGCATGGGCACAACTTGATTTCTTATTATATTTGACTTATTGGGCCACAGGAAATTGCACACGTCTGAACAGAGGGGGAAAGTCTGCTGTCTGTGAATACCGGACAGATAATGTGCTTTTTGCCCAGTGGATCTGCCCGCCCGACGGTCCGATTTCCCTAGCAAACCTGGCTGGGAATCCTCGACTTGCTTCCTCGGGCCGAGCTCCCATCGCCGTCCGTGCAGCAAGGAGCCTCGCCGCCTTGGCCGCTGATGGACGCGGGACACGTGGCCGCACAATGGGGACACACGACTGACCTCAGCCAAGTCGGCAAACTGCCCCCGACCTGATCCCGGCGTCCTTTGCGCGGGGAAGGTTGCTGGGGGGGGAGTAGAAAGGGGAGGGGCGAGTTTTCAGAGACAACCCCCCCCCCATACTCCACCCATTGCTTTTGCTGTCGAGACGTGGGCTGCATCTGCGACTCAGGCTGTTCCATTTAGAGTTGCGATAGTGACAGCAGCCGAGGAAAGCGGTTTGATCCAGAAGTCGACGTTTGCAAACGGCTCTCTGCAGCGCGTTCACCCCACTTCTCATTTCATATGTTGCAAAAAGGAGCGAGGGATGGGAGCTTTGAATATCTCTATCCCGCTCTCCTCCTGTTAAATGCAACAAACCTGTCACTTCGGGTTAGTTTGAGACCCGAGGCCGCTGATTAGCATGAGCTGTAGCTAATATGCTTAAGGCTCCCTAATTATTTATTATGCCCTTAATGGCTGGGGGGGGGGAAGCATCGTAACGACGTCCTTTTTAATTAATTTTTTTTTAAAGAATAATGGTAAATGAACAAAAAGAGTCTCGAAAACAACGGCGACGATTGATTTAGGGCTGGTCCACAGAGGCGGGGGGGAGTGATTGTCCATCGTGGCCGGACGGAGGTCAATGTCACGGTCACCCGATTTGGAAAGTGAAAACTCGGAGAGAGTGAAATACTGACCTCGCTGAAGTCCCAAGTGTGTGTGTGTGTGTGTGTGTGTGTGTGTGTGTGTGTGTGTGTTTGTGTGTGTGTTGGAGGGGCGGGAGATCCGACTGGCCATCGTTTCCTCGAAAGGTCGCCTCCTCTCCTTCCGCCGCCCCCCCCCCAAAAAAAGACGGAGTTTCAGCCCTGAAGGGAAACTTTGAATCAGAAAAACAAATGCAATACTCCCATTTAGAATTACTGGTGTGTGGGTTTTTTTGTTTGTTTAGTTTAGTTTAAACACACAAACTTTAGGCATTCCTTTCTGCAGAAGTTCCGCGTCTCTTCCCATTTTGGAGGAAATCTCAAACAATTTCCCTCTCTTTCCCCTTAATTCACAACATTTCAGCATCCAGAGTTATAGTCAGAGAACCGTTTTTTTTTTAAGTTAACTTCTCTGTGCTCTCCCCCTCTCCCTCCCCCCTCTCCCTTTTCAAACTCCTTTTCTCTCTCCAGCTCTCTTTATCTTCCTGCGGGTTGTGCCAACTATTTATTTATCTTTATTATTCCTTCTCCTTTCTTTTCTTCGCATTCCTTCTGTTCTCCCTCTCTCCCTGTGCCTGGACAGTGTGATCCTTAGCTTGTTACCACCCACTGCACGCTCCCTCTCTCCGCTGTTGCCGAGGTGTTTCTATACAAACTTCAGCGTCCAGTTGTCATATTAATTATTACACGGAGTAATGACTGAAATCGTCAAAATAAGAGGGAGACTTGAGCAGAGTCCACCCCACCCCACCCCCCTCCGCCTCCTCTTTCTCCTCCTCCTTTTTTCCTGCCTCCTCAAAGATTCAGCAAAAGACCCTTTGCAGCACAAAGCGCTAATTGGGCTCCAGCAAATACCCTGACAAGGCATGGAAGATAGGGTTCATAAAGCCCCACAATTGTGAAGGGGGGAAAGATCCCTGAATAGACCCCACGCTTCTTTTCTAAACTCTCTTGCTGAGCAAAAAATGGACTGATTCTTGAATACTGGACTGATCTTGAATGCTATACCCAGCAGAGAGAGAGAGAGAGGTGGAAATTGTAAGGGTGCCCCCTCCTCCTCCTCCCCCCGCCCTCCCAGCTATTCATGTCTTCTATGCGGAGAATAAGCTGGTTTTTTGTTTTGTTTTTTGTTTACTATGAAAGACCTTTTACTTTATTTTCGCTCTTAGAGATGGAAGGTTTGGGGAGGGGGAGGCAGAGACATGTGCCTAAGACCCTAAGCTAGCTTGCCTACTGTAACAAAACAGAGTGTAACAAATCGGACCCTCCTTTCTCCCTCCTCCCCAAAAAAGTTCCAAATGTATTGGGTCTTTTGAAGAACTAGGTAGAATTAATGACTTTCGTTATGCTTCTCGAAAGGACGGGCATTTTATCATCGCGCACGCGGGGGAAAGCTTTAAAGCAAGGTTGTTTTTTAAGCAGAGGAAAGTTTTTAAAAAAGAAAAATGGAGAGGGTAGTGGGGGGACGTCAAAAGACCCCGGGCCTGTGGCTGCCTGCAATTCACACCCAGAAAACAAGGGCAAAATAATGACGGGAGTTTCTTGAAGGGGAGCAGAAAAGGAATATTTATTATTATGGGGAAATTGAGGACTCTTAACTGCAGGTGCAGAGCTAGTGAAAGGAGGCTGTGTGAGAGAGAGAAATCGCATTTGGTACCTATAACTCTTCACTTCAATAGCTATTTACTCCGATCAGTAATTTGAGAAGAAAGCCTGATAACAAAACTAATTCAGAAGCTATATATGTGTCTTTGTGTGTATGTGTGTGAGAGAGAGGGGGGGCGAGGGCATCATATAGATATGATGCCCTTGTGTATCATAAGCAAAGCTTACAAGAGATCTGGAGCAATGTAGAAGTTTAGAAACCTCACCTGGCTGATAAAACTAATGTTCCATTTTCTCCAGGAACAAAACATCCCTGGGTAGACCTGCCTCCGTTATGGTCATGCAGGGGAGGCATGGACCTACTGGGTCCCATGCACCACTGGCTTGCTGTTTCTTGCCTTTTTTAGACACTTTCATTTGTGGCAGGGACAGAAACCTGAAGCTTCCCAGCTGTTATTGGATTCCAGCTCCTCTCAACTAGCATGGCCAATGGGCCAAGGATGATGATAGTCTAGGAACACAGAAAGCTGCCATTCTGAGTTAAACTGTTGATCCATCTCACTCAGTATTGTCTACACTGACTGGCAGTGGCTCTCAGAGGTGGATTTAGGGGAGCACGACTGGTTCAGTCACACTGGGCACTGAGTGGTGCAGGGGATGCCGCATCTATGATTTAGAACGGAGCCCGAGGAGTGGCCGCCATTCTCCTCCCTGTTGAGTTCTAACAGGGCTGAGTTCTTAGTTTTCAGACTATGGAAAAGGAAGAAGCTGACAGTCAGTGCCACACACACACACACCTGGACTAAGTAAGAAGGCAGGTGGGTGGCTGGGTGGTTGAGGACAGAATGAGTTTCATGGGGCCTCCACCTATCAAACATCACGTGGCCCAGGTTGCCTTAAATCTGTAGCTGTCCCTGCCATGAAAAGCTGGGCTTGAAACACCTTCTCAATCAGAGATGACCATTCTGGGCAAGACAGGTGTGTTGTAAGATGCTTTGTTTCCAAATATTTGGGAAATAACAGCCCCCCCACCTAATCAAAAGATCACACATGCAGTTATGGGGCATATTTACAAAGTTGTCTGCCTATGGTCAGTAGGTTGTGGGAATCTCTCCTCAGTTGCCTCTTTTGAGCAGAGGCTATTGACAGGTATGCAATGGACTAAGTGGACTTTTCTACAAACTCATTACTGTATACAACTATATCAAGGTGAGTCATTGGAATGCACTTTGGGTTTTATTTCATTGCACATCTAAGTCTGGAATATATATTAGCCTTAGAGCCACACTACATGTGGACACAAGACGCCCCTGGTCAGATCTCCCAACTTCTTTGATTTGAGTTAAATTTCCTTGATGGGCTTTACCAATTTGCTCAAGCTGCAGTGAAGTGAGGTGGATGCTATAGGACTCTGTGCTGTTTTCTTGATCTAAAATTGCCCCTTGAAGCTGATGGTAGGCCTGGGCAGGGGGGCATAAAAACACACCTGTCTAAGTGCTTTCAGCAGCATCAATATTCTCACGTTAAAAATAAGAACTAGCCAAGATATCTGGTTGAAGAGGCTCCTAGAAATATAATGCTGGTACCCAGGGCTGCTGACATTTGACAACAGGGATAGAGCATCTTTTTTGGTCCAAAGGCTGCAGACCCTTATAGGAAACCTTCCAGGGGCTGCATGCCATTGATGGGTGGAGCAAGCATAGAGGCGGACTTTGCTAATCTTTCATTATATGGTGCCCTGTGAGCCCAAAATTTGGCATTCCCAAAGAAACTTCTCAGTTATGGATCTTCTCAATTTTGTGCCCCCTCGGCTTGGAGCCCTGTGCAGGGGAACTGCCTGTATCACCCTAAATCCAGCACTGGAGTTGGAGTAAAAAGGGTCTAGGAAAAGAGGCTTCACCTTTCTCCATCCAGGAAAGGAAGAAGCATTATCACAAAAGTCCTTGAGGAGGCACCAGGCAAAAGCACTTGAGAGGAGCACGACCAGGGCTGGCGAGGGGCATGGCCTGGCACTCAGGACCAGGCAGAGATCCCTGGAGGGCTGCATTTTAAACAGCCATATGCAGGGCTGGCACTTAAATCTTGCCACTACATCCCGGCAAGTCTTTTTATGAACTTTACATTATTTTTGCAGATCTGACCAGAGTTCTTCCTTGTACTAAAGCTATGCACTGATGAATATTTGGCGGGGTATGCAAAGTGAAGCATCTTCATATGCCTGAATTGGCTTCAGATTTGTGATTCCTGCTCCTGAGCGGCATTTCACACATGTCACAGTAGTTTGCCAAGTTTGCCATCAGCTGCACACATGGCAGGGAACTGGAGCAATCCCAGCTCCCTGGCAAGTGGGATACGAGGCGTGCATTTGGCAGGTCATGTTTGTTGTATTCGTGTGTTACGGAAGCTCCCCTTCGCTCGGAAGCCCGCCGCCTGACAGCGCTCTCCAAGCGGTCGCTCCGTCTCGCAGGAAGGGCTGGTGCTCCTCGATTCTCCGCTGCCCCCGCCCCGCTCACTCGTGGGGCCCACGCCGTTGTCACCGGGCTGCTCCTCGCAAGGGTCTCCCAAGAAGCGGGCTCTCAGCCGCCCCTCGCCACGACCCTCCACCCAACTCGCCGCCTCAGAAAGCGGCTCCTGAGAGGAAAGCTCTCGCCAGGCGCTGCGCCTCCCCCGCTTGCGAGGAGCCCGGGGAACCCCTCCCCCCTCGCCCTTTCTCGACAGCCCCTCCCTCTTCTATTACCGCCTCAGCTTCAACTCAGCCAATCAGCGCTCGCTGTGCCGCCTGGGCCCCCTCCCTCCTTCCCCCCACATGCGGTGGCCCAGCCCAATTGTTTATTCAGCGGCTGGGCCAACGGCACGCGCCGGGCGCACGCACTTGCAACAACAAACCTTGCAAGCGGAGCGGTGGGGGGAGAGGAGGCGGAGTTGGGTCCAGCGCGCGTGCACGCGCGTGTACGGGGGTCTGCTCCTGTGACTGTGCGCGCGCGTCCCTGTGTATTGTGCCTTTTCCATCCAATTCTTTTACACACACACACACACACAGACCCAACACCCTTCTCCGGACCGGTCATGAAAAGACGGGCAGCACTTCCCCGACCCGCGGCCACTCATTGCAAAGCCGGGGAGTGTGGAAGGCGCAAGGTGCACAGAGAGAGAGGGTGCGTGCGTGTGTGCGAAGAGAGGCAGCGATAGGAGGCGGCGCGAGCGAGCGAGCGCGCGGGGGTGGGGGGAGAGTGTGAAGAGAAAAGGCGGCGGCCGTGGGGCGAGCGGGGGGGGGGGCACAACAGCGAGCCCAGCTCCGGCCGCCCCTTATAAGAGACACAATCTCTGGACGTTTTTGGCAAAAGAGGTTTGGCGAAGCGGGCTGCGCACACGCGAGCGCCACGAGCCTCCCTCGGTTCCAAAGAAAGGGGAGGAGGCCAAGCCGGCGGTGCCATCTGAGCTCGCTCGCGCTCTGCACCCGCAAGCCTTTTTTCCCTTCTTTTTCTTTTTTTAAAAAAGAAACCAAATTCTCCTTCCCGCGCCTCAGGCCAGCACAAGCCGCGCGCCTTTCCTCGTCCGTGCGGCCGCCCAATGGCCAGCGCCAGCCCCGCCAAGATGGACAGCGTCGCCAGCCAGCCGCCGCCTCCCGCGCCTTTCCTCCAGCCCGCCTGCTTCTTCGCGGCGGCCGCGGCGGCGGCTGCAGTGGCCGCTTCACAGAGCGCGCAGCAGCAGCAGCAGCAGCAGCAGCAGCAGCAGCTCAGCCCGGCGTCGGCGGGCCACCCGCAGCACCAGTCCTCTCCCGGCGGCGGCGTCAAAGCGCCTGTTGCGGCTGCGCCGAAGCCCCTTCCGCAGCAGCCGCAGCAGCAGCAGCAGGTGAAGCGCCCTCGCTCGTCGTCGCCGGAGTTGATGCGCTGCAAGCGGCGCCTCAACTTCAGCGGCTTCGGCTACAGCCTCCCTCAGCAGCAGCCGGCGGCGGTGGCGCGGCGGAACGAGCGCGAGAGGAACCGCGTGAAGCTGGTCAACCTGGGCTTCGCCACGCTGCGCGAGCACGTCCCCAACGGCGCCGCCAACAAGAAGATGAGCAAAGTGGAGACGCTGCGCTCGGCCGTCGAGTACATCCGGGCCCTGCAGCAGCTCCTCGACGAGCACGACGCCGTCAGCGCCGCCTTCCAGGCCGGCGTCCTCTCGCCCACCATCTCCCCCAATTACCCCAACGACATGAACTCCATGGCGGGCTCGCCCGTCTCCTCCTACTCCTCGGACGAAGGGTCCTACGATCCCCTCAGCCCCGAAGAGCAGGAGCTCCTGGACTTCACCAACTGGTTCTGAGAGGCCCCGGAGGCCCTCTTGGCGCTGGCTTGGCAGCAGGTGGGTTTGGCTGAGGCAGCTTCTCGGGCGGAGGGCGAGCGGGGAGGGGGTCGTGGCGGGGCTCCCTTGCTGGCAGGTTGGAAAGGAAGAAGGGTTTGTTCTCTTCTAGAACCGTAGAGCTGGAAGAGACCCCCGAGGGTCATCTAGTCCAACCCCCTGCATAGAACCATAGAGCTGGAAGGGGGGACCCAGAGGGTCATCTAGCCCAACCCGCCTCCGCACTGCAGGGATCTTTTTGCCCAAGGTGGACTCGAACCCACAACCCTGTGATTAAAAGTCTCGTGCTTTTAGTCAGCTATTTTTCCATTACCATCAGTGCACATGGCACTCGTCGGAGTGAGGAAAGGCAAGGCCGCTGCCCCAAGGAGGTTACAATCAAAACAAATTTGACGGGGAGGACAAGCATGTGCAAATGCACCTAACAAGAGCTTAGGAGTGGAGGGTACCATCTCATTAAAATTGATGGGAGTTGAGCGACCTGTATCCCACTGAGCTCAGTGGCTCCTCTCCAGAGTGGTAGGTTGCAGTCCACGGACCACTTGTCCTGCTTGGGCCCTGGGTGAAAAAAGAGCCCTCTTGGTCCATGGCAAATGGAGTGTAGGGTGCCTATGCTTCTCTTTTCTTTTCCTCTCTTTATTCAGTGTTCAATACTGAGATACATTCTGAGTGCCCTATGGGGAGGTGGGACCTACTTTGGACTAGCCCTATTTGATTACAAAACTGCAAATAACTAAGTGCTCCAGAAGTACTCCTGGAAGTCAGTGTAGTGGTCAACTTTAGTAGGATCTGTCAGTGAGACAACACTGGCCTAAGTGGCTTGTGTATTACATAGCCTGACTCCAAGACTGGGCTTCTGTAGTCAACAAAATGCTTAATATGCAGTAGGCCTGGAAAATGGTTTGTAGCCTTCAACTGGGATCTCACTGAGCAGCTAGGTCAATAGTGCCCTTAACCTTTATTTATTTCCCATTCACTATCTAATGTATATCACAACAATATTTTGTCTACATGAATCAAAACACTAAAACAGCAACAAAACCATGATAAACTGTAAGCTAGCACACTTGGATTCCTGCCAATTGGTACTCAAAATAATAACTCAGAAGAATATTCCATTGGTTTAATTTCCTGCTATATCCTATGAGAGGGCCAATAGATCTATATTGTGATATAGAACTGTTAAAGGGGCTTCATTCCAAATATGTCTGGATGCCAGTTCTGTGGAAGCTAACAGGACTCAGACTGTGGTCAAAGGACACTGTGAGATCACTTAGATCCCAGGTCTAGCCAGTGCCTGGATGGGAGACTGTATGTTCACTGCCTTGAGGTCCATCATGCCAGTGTAATGAATGTGATTACTAAATCTTAAATGCGGTCCAGTCCAGTGGGATCTCTGCCACTGTGTTCAGTGGGACCTCCTCCCTAGTAAGATTTAGGACTGAAGCCTTATGCACACTTTCTGGGGAAGAAGCCCCATTTATCATAATGGGACTTTTTGTGAGTTGATATGCGTTACTGTAAGCGTGTTCAGGACTTGGGAATTGCACCCATTGAAGTCATTGGGATCTACACTGCAGTCCTGAATAATTTACTCAGAAGCATCTTTGAGTTAAATCCAAAAAATTCAACGTAACAGAATTGTAGGCCTTGCTGTGAAGCGGGTGTGTCTTTCTGAGCAGAATGATCACTTAATGGAGCTGGCATGCCAAAACCAATTGTGTCCTTGTCACAACTTGGATTAAGCCTTGATGCTTACCTCTCTCTCCTTATGTTGTTACAGGACTTGCTGAAAAACGGTTGCATCTGTTTTCTTCCCATTATGGAAAGGAAGAAAAGTCAAGACAGTGAAGCACAGAATGAGTTTGACTGCATTTGCAAGAAACCGGAAGCACTCCCTGATTCTGCCTTTGCACTCCAGGCTGTTTTGAAGAGACATGCAGCCCAATTCTATGTATGTTTACTTGGAAGTTAGCCCCATTTAATGGAATGGGACTCAACTACTCCCAGATAAGCATGCACAGGATTGCAGCCTCAGTGACATTCACATACATAGGATCAGGCTGCACAATGGGCTTAGTAGCAACAGGAGGCCCAAGAGCAACTATCTGCCTATTCAGTACCCCCAAAGTTAAACAACACTGCCTATATACATCATATACATCTTCAACAGAGCAATGATCTTTCCGTTTTGTTGAAATAAATACAGTGTTGCTTCTTTGGAAAGACTGTTTCACTCGCAGCTTTCTGGACACAAAACACAGTGCAATCCTAGCATACTTACTCAGAAGTAAGCCCCACAGCATTCAGTGGGACTTCTTCCCAAGTATATGGCTTTAGGACTGCAGCTGTGCAGATGAATCCTGTGTATGCTTACTAGATTCAGTGAGACTTGCTCTTAAACAAGTGTGCAAAGGACACTCCTGTTGCCTAGTACTTGTGGAGATTTTGAAAATCAAAACTATGCTGTATTCAAAGAATCCTCTGACGTCTCCCTCTCTCCTTCATCCACTTCCTCCCTACCATCCCCATCATAAAATGCTTCCAATTTTTTCTTGTGAACTTTTTATTATATAAAAAAAAATCTATTTGTATCCTAACCAATTTTGGGGATATATTAAGCTATTTTTGTATATAAGAGACAGAGAAATTTATAGACTTTTTTTGTACAAATGGTTTAAAATGTGTATATCTTGATAACTTTTTAAATGATATGTAATGCTTATTACCTCTTCATATCTAGATGCGTAGTCAAAATGACCTTACAACTGCCATGTTTTTGTCATGTGGTCTTGTAAAGGACTTGGAAATGCCTCCGGATGTACTTTAGCACCGATGTGTCTTACTTTTTTATAGAAACTTTGCTAATGTATTAATAATGTTATTAAACAATTGTTCAAAGTGAACAAAGTTTATGCAGCTATTGTCCAAACGCAAAATGGTAGCTATTTATTTTACAAGCTGCTGCCTTTTGAAGAAAAAGAAAACTTTTACTACTGCCTTTTCACACTGTTTTATTACAAACTTACAAAAATCATGTATAACCGTGTTTTATACAAACTAGTTTGGTAATAAAACTTTTTGTTTCAATTAAAGCAACGTCTTCCTGGTTCTACTGCACATCTTGATTTTCTTTTCTGCCCTATGTTTTTCATGTATAAGAAGAGTCAAATGTTCACAGAGGGGGATATTACACTTCTGGGGCTCAATCTGTTGTTATATATAGATGCATGTGAGGATTCAAAATAAGCAGGCCTACAAGGATATTGCAGTAGTTGCTCTTCTGCTGCTGGGTTTTCCAAATGTGTATTAAATAGGGAGAGGCCTGCCTGCTTAGTTTCCCTTTCTGCATCTACACAAATCATACTCCACCAAAGAATGAATCCTAGCAGGGAGGGAGCTTTTTTAAAAAATCTGACATCTCCACTTTCTAGTGCTATATAACAGGGTGTACACAAGAAAATCAAAGATGTTTATCAGGCAATATACCTTGAAACCATGTTAGAGAAGCGCTGGCGTATGAGAAACATGACATGGGATGGCGGGCAGCAAAGCCGCAGAAAGTGCGCGCCTGAGATTCAATACGCCGATCTAGCTGGCCTGTTTTTTACGTTCCCCCAGCAGCGTGATCTGCGTGTAAAAGTGCCCAATTACCAAGATTCAAAAAGAAATTGGGTCTCTTCCCCCTCCCCGCTTTTTCCCCATTTTTGGCTAGTCTCCTTGTTGTCAGTTAGCAAAGACGTGACTAGAATCCGCCTCGGGTTCATTCTCCCCTCGTCCCTTTCCACCTCCCCGTTTCTTGCTTAGCTCCTCCCGCCTTGCTTGCAAATTCAGTTTGCGTGCGCCAAGCCAAGCGGAAAGCCAAGCGCAAAACGTATCTAATAAAATAAAAAAGGAGGTAGCCAATGTTCCTAAAAAAAAAATATCTATCCTGCTTTTTTAAAAAAATGGAAGAAAGATTGAGTGAGAGAGAAACAATGCTACGCGAATAAATTAATACAGAAAGTCTTCATGCACTGGACTATAACGGAATTTTATTTAATTTGGCAGCATTGCATTGCCATACATGCGGCCTCCTTCCCCTCCTCTCCTTTCTCCCCTCGTCCATTAATATGCTGTGGGAGGGGGAGGCAGGAGTAAAGAAACCATTGGATTGCCCATTCAGTACAAGCACTCGTTGTTTTAACCGATCTTGCAACTTTTGTTTGATTAGGAAAATAATAACGGTTACACTCTCTTCTGCCGCTTTTTTATGCTATTTAAAAGGTGGCTCCGTTTTTCGTTTGTTTACCCACCTTTACAAGGCTGTAGAGATAAGGTATGCAAATGAAGTTTAGCAAGTAATTTATGGCTATGTGTATCCCATCACGACAATGTCTCATTCTGATACTCCAAGACCAAATTTTCTGTTCCTTATGGAGACAGGTGTTCTCTTTTTTTTTTTTTCTCCCTCTCTCTTTCCCCCCACCCGCGCGCTTTTCTTCTTCTCTGAATAGTCAATATCCAGACTCGTGAAATCAAGAGGCAAAGTTACGGCGCTCCTTGTAACGAAGTCAGAAGCGGGCAGGAACCCAAACCTTTCGCCCCCCGCCCCCCCCCAAAGACCCACACCATTTCACTGGAGATAGGAAAGTGCAGGGCAGGCTGGAGCGAAATCTCATTACATCTGCTCTAATCGCTTAGCAACACAAAGCCTTTTCTTGTGCTGGGAGGCAAAGCTATTCAGGGGCTCTGACAAGACGGATTCAGCCTTAGTAAACTCCATAAATCAGGGAGCATCTATTTTATGGTACTCTCAAGTTTTCAAGCTACTCAGCTAGCGCTATATGGAGGGAGTGGGGGGCGGGGGCGGAGGACGCATTGGGGGCGAAACAACCAGAGATACCGATGGAAATTGTTAGGCGTTGTTAGAAGAAGGGGATTCGTAGAAATCGAGCCATATTTGCCAAATCCACCTCAACCACTTTCCCCAAGGAATAACTGCGCGAACGAAACAAGGGGCAGTTCAATAAACGCTCTTTAAAAAACAGGGCGAGCACCCACTGCTGGGCAGGTTGGTTCGTTAGGTTGGAGTCGCTGGCATTAAATAGGCAAAAAGAGCCGCCGACACCCAACCGGAGCAGTCGCGCGTTGCATGTGGGAAAGAGAAAAAAGAGAACCCCAATTTGTTATGTCTGTGCAGCCAACATTGTTTTGGCGAGTGTGTGTGTTGGGACACAAAGACGGGAGGTAACAGAAACTGTGCGCAGAGATAGATGCGTGTGCACCTTCTCGCAGAAGGAGGCAAGGTGATCGATACCGTTTTGGGTGCCCAGAAAAAGAAAGAAAAAGAGTTCGATTCAGTTTTTCTTTGGATCCTGCTTTAATGGCCTTTTCCCTCCACCGCTTTTTGATTTTTTTAGCTAACCCTAAATCAGGACAGAACGGAGCTCAGTGCCAGCAAGAAGAAAACTCCCAGCGACCAATGCTCGCCCCCCTCGACTCTTCTTAAACTGATCGGGAAGAAGTTGGCGCATCGATTCCCATCTTGCATGAGGACTAAGAGTTTAAAGGCCTAGGCCTCACTCTTTCGCCATCTACTGATAGCCATCGATCAACATCCAAGTGCGAGCGTAATATACGTCACGCCCACCATCAGGGGTTTAGCTTTCGCTTCCATTGAGCGAGGGTCCGAGGAGGAAGAAATAATGCCATCCATTTAAACCTTTAATGCTAAACTTACAAGGCATACTGACAGGGGTGCCAACCTGAATAAAATATTGAGGGCGGAGCCAGGTAAGCCCCGCCCCACATAATCGATCACAAGATGTGGAACGCGCACAATACTGTATTCGATTGCAATGCCCATCAACTGGGGAGCAGAGTGCCCCTCTCAAATATTTTATTGAGGGACCTCGCCCCCTAGGAGTTTGCGCCTATGCTTACTGAGATTATCGTAAACGGATCGGCTTTAAAATATATATATTCAACCCTGAATCAAACACCATATACCTTTTTTGTCGCGTGTTTTCAGCAAACCTTTGCTGCGGGAGCACAGATAGCAACTTTCCTAACCTCTCCCACCATCTCACCGCGCCTGACTATTCTAATTCCTGAAAAGATTTCAGGACCTTGTGATCCTACTTCGATCCCCAGAAAACCAGCTCGGGCTGCTGGAGCTGCAAGGCGAGCAGTCCTTGGGGGTCCCTATCCCCCCTTCCGCTCCCCCCCCCCACACCACCTTTGACGCGCAGGTGGAAGTTACAGGACAGCCTTCCCTTTTGTCTGCAGCCTCGACGAGAGGCGCAGCCCAGCCCAGCCCGGGGAGACTGAGGCGCGCGTGTCAAGCTTAATGATTTATTCAGGCTCTCGGGCCGTCCCAGTTTGTTCCCGGCGCTGATTGGCTGCAGGCATGCGCCCTCTGTCATCCGCGCGCGCGTCCCGGGCCCCTCCCGCGCGGGCGCCGCCATTCAGGGAACAGCCGCCGGAAGGGGCGCTCCGCCCGCCCGCCCATTGAAAGCGGAGGTGGCGGGTGCGGCGGGGCAGGCCAGGCCGGGGAGCCAGAGGGAGGCGCCGAGGAAAGGGGAACGCCGCCGGCGCCGGAGCCAAGCTTCTGCATTCTTGCCGCCTCCTCCTTGCTCAGCCTGCACTTTGGAAGGGCCGCCCAACTTGGAGAGGATGGCCCTCTCATGACGTGTTCCTTTTCCCGGGTGGGCGAAGGGAGGCGAGAGCACGTGGCCTGCCAAATGAGAAAAGAAAAGTCTCAAGTGTAGGAAGAAATCCTCCTTCTAGCAGGCATCTCCCGGAGGCGGCCCCGATCCTGGCGCGTGTTTGGGAAGGGAGTCACGTCCATTTCAGGCGCCGCATACAGGATCGCAGCTATCGGGTGTATTAAGAAAGCATGGCTTTCAGGATGCCTGGGGAAACATTTTAAAGCTGCAGTTCTATGCATGCTTATATGGGAGAAAGCCCCCTTTGAACTCGGCAGGGCTGTCTTCGGAGTAAATGTGCATAGGATTGCACTTCAAGGCTACAGTCCTGTGCGCACTACCTTGGGAGCAAGCTCAACGGAACATGGTGTTGCTTGCGACTGGGTAGACGTGTCCAGGATTACAGCCTATTAGGATTGATATTACTATTTTATGTGCAGGGGCGAAAGTGGGCTTTATTTCATCCATGTCTAAGACCCAGTTTGGCACACACCCCTCCATGAATATTTGCGTACACACACACAAGCTGGGAGCCGCAATGGTGCTCCTGTGGAGGCTTCACCCAGGACAAAAAACCTGGCTAGCCCCCCACCCCACCAAGTGAGAGCCAGGTAGAAGCAAAATGTGAACGTAGGACTAATACAGATTTCAAACAGAGTAGTCTGGTGGTTGCTATGATGCACCAGCTCTCTACTGCAAAAGCCTAGACTACTTTTGCTTGAAATCAAATATTTTGTCCTAACCCACCTCACAGGGTTACAAGGATGAAATGAAGAGGGGGACAAGTACACCACCTTGACTTCCAGGGAGGAATGCTGGGCTATACTTGTAACTAGAAATAAATACTACTTTGCTTTCTGGGTGTGTGTGCTTGTGCGGATGTATTTTGCCCCGCACCCAGGGATGCTGGCAAACTGGCTGGTACCGTAGTTGCTTAGGTTCTCAGAATCAAGGGATGGTTTCTTAAGAAGGAGTCTTATCACTGACTTCTTCAAGCAGGTAGAAACCACCCCCTCTTATAAAGAGGCATTGACTACCTCCCTGGCCCAGACAGCTGTCTTCTTTCTGCTGGATTTTATTAGCCAAGAAGGGCACAGGTCCAGAGCGCAAGTAGTCACCCAAACTGATCCAAGCGCCTTGTCCACATCGTCGAGCTGCACCAACTGAAACTCAAACAACATAACAGGACTAGACTGTGCTCTGGATGTCTCTTGAGAGTCAACCGCTATACAGTGGTACCTTTATTTACGAACTTAATCCGTTCCGGAAGTCCGTTCTTAAACCAAAGCATTCTTAAACCAAGGCGTGCTTTCTCATATCACTGGGGGACTCAATTTACAAATGGAACACACTCAACAGGAAGCGAAACGTGTTCTTATTCCAAGGCAAAGTTAACAAACCAAAACACCTGCTTCTGGGTTTGCAGTGTTCTTAATCCAAGTTGTTCATAAAGTAAGCTGTTCTTAAACCAAGGTACCACTTTAATAGCAGAGTCAAGGTCCCAACAAATGCAAGCGATTTTATCCTCAGAGTGCTTGGCAAACAAGTCACACCAAGCTGCCATTGGTTCTACCACTGCTTTCGGGCCAGTTTGCAAGAGGTCCTGCACAACCTGGAAAAGCTCTGTTGTCAGCATAGAGAAGAAGAAGAAGAAGAAGAGTTTGGTTTTGATATCCCGCTTTATCACTACCCGAAGGATTCTCAAAGTGGCTAACATTCTCCTTTCCCTTCCTCCCCCACAACAAACACTCTGTGAGGTGAGTGGGGCTGAGAGACTTCAGAGAAGTGTGACTAGCCCAGGGTCACCCAGCAGCTGCATGTGGAGGAGCGGAGACGCGAACCCGGTTCCCCAGATTACGAATCTACCGCTCTTAAGCACTACACCACACTGGTGATGATGAAATACAGTATGCCTTCTTTGCTGCCTGCCACCAAGTAAGCTCAATAATGCACAGTCACCAGTGTTTGGTTTCATTTGTCTCGAGTTTTCCTCCGCTTGTGTTCAAGCTGTCTCCCAGCTTGTTTCTTTGCCCTAAGATCTGGAGGAGCAAAACGAAGCGCAGCGAAGCAGGAGGGGGTGCTCAGGGGTGATCGTGTCAATGGTCCGAGTCATCCTTATGTTCCACAGATTGGCCAGGGTGTTGACAGGACTGCCAGTCATATCAGTTGAAAAATCCCCTGGAAACCAATTGGATCCCTCAACCTCCAACTCTCTGGACCATCCTAATACGTCCCTTGCCTCTGCAAAGGGCAAAAGGTGCTGAAAGCCTAAAGCTCAACAGGAATCGCTCTGACCATCACAAGGGACTGATGCCAATATCCCCCACTTCCAGATCACTTTTCCCCCACCCAATCGAAAAGACAAGATCCAGAGTGTGACATGCAATATACCGTATTTTTTGCTCTATAAGACTCACTTTTTCCCTCCTAAAAAGTAAGGGGAAATGTGTGTGCGTCTTATGGAGCGAATGCAGGCTGCGCAGCTATCCCAGAAGCCAGAACAGCAAGAGGGAATGCTGCTTTCACTGCACAGCGATCCCTCTTGCTGTTCTGCCTTCTGAGATTCAGAATATTTTTTTTCTTGTTTTCCTCCTCCAAAAACTAGGTGTGTCTTGTGGTCTGGTGCGTCTTATAGAGCGAAAAATACGGTACATCAAGCCGATGACATGCTGGGACAGCCCCATGGTTATCATGGCAGCCATGAAGCCCTGAGCCTCCCCAGAGCCAATTGCCTAGCCATGGATGCTGAAGTCCCTCAGAACCAACAATCTGGGAACCCTCGACACGACCACCTTTCACCAGGTCTGCCAGCTCAGGCAGGAAGACTGCTGGGCAGCAGAATCCCTAATCTGTCCCGATTACCCAACACCAAGAACAAACACACTAGATCTCTATTCAGCTGGACAGAAAGCTTGGAGAGAGAAAGAGAATTTCTATAGACCACAGCGACTCTCCCTCCTCGGCCCTCAAGTGTGTCCTGATGCTGTGCCGAATATCCAGGTGGGCACAGCTGGGTGAGCAACTCCACCCTGCTCCCCCACCCAGGCCTCAGTAATGGAGACCAGACAATCAAGTCATGGATGAGATAAACTTTATTCATGGCCGAACTGGCACTCAACAACAACAGCCATAGACCTGAGAACTGGCTAATATAAATTGCAAGGCATATTTACACACATGGTGCAGGAGAATATAGAGAAGTCAGAGGGAAATAATGTAGAAACAAAAAAAGATGGCGATAATAAATGTAAAACCATAATAGTTAAAAGTGCAGTTTTGGTGATTGCACAAACATTCTGGCATTGGTGAGCCAAGTAATGCATCTATTGTGATTAGAAAACCACTCTAATCTCAATTCAAACCATAAGCAATAGAATTAAATTCCCTAGAAAACTAACTCAGCAGTTTCTTGCTGGAATGTGTCTCTCTTTGAGGTTCTTCTGTTCAAGGACAACCAGCTTAAGGTCAGGAACAGAACGTCCTGGTATGCTGAAATGTTCTCCTACTGGTTTCTCAATAGTGCCGTTTCTGATGTTTGACATGTGTGCACTTATTTATTTACTGCCCAGGACAGGGATGAAGGACTTGGAACCCTCCAGATGTTGCTTGACTTCAGGTCCTATCCTGTCTGACCACTAGCCTTGGTCATTGGGTCAGAGTGCAAAAAGATCTGGAAGGCACCAGGATGGATTTGAGCTTTGTCAAATGCTGCCACTACCATCATTTAAGCCAGAGTAAGGTATACGATCCAGTGGAGGCATTAAGCATGTTGAGGTTGCACTGATTTCAATGAGAGAAGAACATGCTTCCTGACTGCCTGTTTTTATATCTGCTATTGCTTTGATCGATACACATACAGAGTTTAGGCACATTTTTGTTGTATTGTGAAATTGCTTGGGGATGCTTCATAGGAAGCAATTCACAAATGAAATATAAGAAGATAAAAATATATATATCTTGTTTTTTCATCTTATCAGCTGCTCTGAGATCCTCAGATGAAGGGTGGTTTATTATTATTATTATTATTATTATTATTATTATTATTATTAAAAAGTCATACTTTGTCAGTAGCATGTTTTAGGTTTTAAGACCGACCGCCTGCTCCCTCGCCCCCTAGCGCCAACCAGCCTATGTCCCCTGTCATAATACACATCCTATGCTTTGGTGTTGCGCTGCATCTTTTAAATGTGCAAGGAAGACTTTATTTTAAATTCCACCCTCCCCCGCCACCAGAGGCCTCCATTATGTGCTGACTGTCACGGCACTTTCCAGTGCAGGATTATTAATAATCCCATGGAGGCAATTCCCAAACAAAAGTGCGAAGCCATCATTGATACAGGCCCGAAGATTAATTTTCCTCATGTTCAACTCAACAGCATAGTTATCTCTTGAACAGGGTAAAACAGTTTGGCTCCATTGTCCCCTTGGCAGCTCCGCCTTCGCAGAGAAAGGGAGCCCAGCCAGTCTTCTCATCCAACTCGAAGGTTGGTTAAAAGGAAGAGAGGGGGAAAACCAGCTGAAAAATCTTCATGAATAATGCCATTCCCCTTCCCTGAGTGGTGGAAAAAGAAGAGCAGGTACCCATTTCAATGGCGGAGCATTTTGTTATGCTGCTCCTCGCCTAAGTCAGAATTTCACAGAAAAGGCCACGAAGAAGAAAAGCTGCAACAATTAGGGGTCGCCTGTCAGAAAACATTAACGCCTTCCTTTCCCTGCCTGTCAGGCGCCCCTGGAAATCTTAAAAAAGAAAAAGGAAAAAAAGACAACTGCCATAGTAAATAGCACCTCCACCCCTTGTGGAAATACTGGAAGGCAAAGAGGAGGGGGAGCACTGAGTGTGTGGGTAGTGATGCAGTTAGATCATTTTAGTCTTATGCACCACCACAATCACCCCTCTAGATGGTAATGTGCATTACTTCAATATGTGGGAATCCAACCCTGCTGCACTTTGGGCCCTCAGATCCTGAGTAGGGGGCCCTGCTTCTGCCTTAAAAGTCTCCCTGAGTATCTATCTACCTGTTAGCTAACTGATGCAATCAACGTTTAATTAATGTAATGGTACGCCTCGTATCTGTTGGCTCTGGCTTTTGCCTATGGCGCAATCATAGTGATGCTGTTTTAGAGATGATGATGATGATGATGATGAAGTCCCATGGAAGGGGAACATGTGGCCCTGCGGATGTTGTTGGACTCCTCCAATTCCCCTAAGCATCAGCCAGCACGGTCGAGGGTCAGAGATGATGGAAGTTGTAGCCCAGGAACATCTGGAGGGCTGTAGGTTCTCCCTCCCTAAATCAGAGTCCAATCCTTTCTTGGTGAGCCCTTCTGTGCTTTTCAAAGGGACAGGTGGGGGATAATATACCTGCATACTTTTCATAACACCCTGCAGATGCCATCCTATCAGGAAGTCCATTCCACATAATGTTGGACTCAGCACCTACCCTCTGGAACCCTAACCCATTGCATATTACACAAGCGCCTTCTCTGTTACAGTCTTTCTGGCCCTTACTAAAGATGTTCCCCTTACAACAAACCTTTAAAACACTATCCCAGTTAGTATCTACCTTGGATGTAAATTGATTTAATGTACCATATATACTCGAGTATAAGCCGACCCAAATATAAGCCGAGGCACCTAATTTTACCACAAAAAACTGGGAAAGCTTATTGACTCGAGTATAAGCCAGTTCACCACACCACAAACCTGGTGGCGGTGGCAGCGGCGAATGAAGAACAAGCAGCCCAGAATGACTGCTTTCGGGCTGCTCGTTCCTCCACTGCCGCCGATAGCGGCAAAGGCGGCGGCGGAGGAAGGAGCAGCCCGAAAGGACCCTCACTCGAGTATAAGCTGAGGGGGGCTTTTTCAGCATAAAAAATGTGCTGAGAAAGTTGGCTTATACTCGAGTATATATGGTATATGATGTTGTTTTAAACCACATTTATATTTATAATTGTTTTTAAATAGTTGCTCATATGCAACTCTTTTATATCTTACTATACTTCAGCTGCTGCAGAATTCGGTGGCCAGGATGCTCATGGGGAAGAGACAGTTTGAGCTTATTACACTGATCCTGGTCCAACTGCACTGGCTGCCAATTAGTTTTGGGGCCCAATTCAAAGTGCTGGTTTTGACCTATAACATCTTAAATGGCTCAAGGACTGCGTCTCTCCATATGAACCTACCCAGACCCTGCAATCATCATCTCAGGCCCTTCTTCATGTGCCTCCTCAAGGAGAGGTCCAGAGAGTGGCAATACAAGAAAGGGCCTTACCTGCAGTGGCTCCCCCTTTGGGAAATGCTCTTTCCAGGGAGGTTTGGTTGGCACCTTCATTATACACCTTTAGTTGCCAAGTGAAAGCATTCTTCTTCAACCAGGCCTTTGGCTGATATATATCCTATACCCTTTTAAATGTGTGTGTGGGAGGAAGGAGGGAGCACGTTTATTGGCTCATGTTTTTGTTGCCTTTGTTCTTGTTTTCATTAGGCATTTTGTGTTTTGATATTGTATTTTTATGTTGTGAACCACCCTGAGTTCTATGGATGAAGCGTGGCATACTAATTAAACAAATACACAAATTTAAGAAATAATTTGAGTGAGGGGGTATCACTAAAGTGGGTTGGGCAGGAAAGTCTGGGGGGAGTCAAGGATGGAACTGTCTAGATTATAAAAATTGTACTATAGAAATGAATCTTGACAAAGGGTTGAGAGAGAAAACAAGTAAGTTTTTCAACATAACACTAGAACTTATGGGCGTCAAATGAAACGGAACGCTGGGAGTTTTTGAACAGATGAAAGTACAGTCATACCTCTTGCTACGTTTGCTTCATGATACGTTTTTTCAGGTTGCGTCCCGCGGCGACCCAGAAGTACCCAGAAGGGTTAATTCCAGGTTTTGCCACTTGTGCATGTGCAGACGCGCGAAATGACGTAATGTGCAGAAGTGGCGAATTGTGACTTGTGTGTGTGCAGATGCGGGTTGCGTTCCTTTTAGGTTGTGAACGGGGCTCCGGAACGGATCCCGTTTGCAACCAGAGGTACCACTGTACTTCCTAACACAGTGAAAAATCAAACTATGGGAGTTGCTCTCACAAGATTTAAATGGGTGGCTTTAAAAAGGGATTGGACAAATGCATAAAGGATAAGGCTATCTGCGGCTCATAGGTGCTGGGTCCCTGGGTGCCCGAGCACCCACAAATTTCCCCATGAAGAGGCCAGGCACCCACAAAATCCAGCACCAGGGCCGTGCATGCTGCATGGCACCCACGGCTGCAGAGCCACGCTGGCACTCCTCCTGTGGCTACTAGCCACGATGGCTATGTTCTCCGACCACTGGAGGCAGTACACTCTGAATATCAGCTGCTCAGAATCACAGGCGGTGAGGATGCTATTGCATTCAGGTCCTGCTTGCAGGCTTCCCATATGCATCTGGTTGTCCACTGTGAGAACAAGGTCCTGGACTAGATTGGTCTTTCCTCTGACCCAATAATGCTCTTCTTATGTTCTTACATATATGTACATGGTTTGACTTTTATCCCACCTGATCCAGTGGTGGCATTGAAAGTGAGAAGTAGACTGTACTACCTCAGCTCAGGTGGGAGTTATCATTTCTGAAAACTCCCTCCAATCTATTATTTTAAAACCTGCAAATTTTAAACTAAGATTGTAGACCAGCTCCTTTGCTGGTTTTCTGTTTCCAAGAGAGTATGGTAATTTGCTTCTCACCTGTGATCTGAAGTGGTGCAGTCCATGCTGCCACCTAATTCTACAGTTACCCCAAAAAAAGGCTGTGCAGAGGGTCCACAAATGCACCACTGTTCCTAACCAATCTTTATCCTTATTTTCTCCTCTGAGCAGCTAATTACTCCTCCTCTCCTATTCTTTTCATTAGCATTGGTTCCACAGTGATTTATCTTTCTTCAGGGATAAAAATCCGGAAAAGGCCTTGCATTGGTAAGGCGTGAAATAATGCAATTGAAAAGAGAAGCCATTTTGTCAGGATTATATCTTGGCAGAGTAGATTAAAATGCTGCCATATGGCCTTGGTTTGTCTGATTATACTTTCAGGTCACAATGTATTGCTAATTAAATGGCGGTGACATTTCAATAGAAAGGCGAGGCTACCTGTATGTGCAATAAAATGAGAGGAGAAAGAAAAACAAGTGATAGCATTAACAAAGCTGGAGATCCAGGCTTCCTTATCCTTGTGATGTGTTTGGCTTAGAAGGCAATTCATTCACACATGCAGATCCAGACCCTCCAAGTGTCCCTATTTTCCAGGGACACCCCTGATTTAGAAGAACCATCCCTATTTTCATTGGAGAAATGTTGGAGGGTATGGTGTTATCTGACTCATGAGCCGTCTGAAGACAATACTGTATGGGGAAGTTTTGTTTTGTTTTTTAAATGTTTAATGTTTCATTATGTTTTTATATATGTTGGAAGCTGCCCAGAGTGGCTTGGGCAACCCAGTAAGATGCGGGTGGTATAAATAGTAAAAATATTATTATGGAACGGGACGTTCCTATTTTCTATGGAGAAATGTTGGAGGGTATGCAGATCAACAGAGGCACTATTTCCGGGGTTGGCTTTTGTACCCTCAGACAGACCCAGAATGCTTCTACATTTCTGGCCCCCAGCCTGGAATCTGAACTGAGCCACCAATTGCCAGGGGTGAGAGAAACTACTTCCTCTTTCTCGGCCACACAGAACATGGTCCCGTTTAAAGCAGTATGATAGAATCATTGAATTGGAAGGCAGCCTGAGGATCATCTAGTCCAAGCCCTTGCCATGCAGGAATATGCCGCTGTCCCACACGGGGATCAAACCAGCAACCTTGGCGTTTTCAGCACTGCACTCTAACCAACTGAGCTATCCAGGCTGACTATGATACCACTTTAAACAGCCATGGCTTCCCCCAAGAATCTGTAGCTGGTAAAGGGCACTCAGAATTCTTAGGAACCCTTTCCCCCTCACATAACTAATGTTCTCAGAGCGGTTTAACTGTCAATTCCTGGGAACTGCAACTCTGTGAAGGGCCTAAGGGTTTTCTAAAAACGCACAGCACCCTTAAGAAAGTACAGTTCCCAGGTCCTAGTGTAACACCCGAACCGTGGCACCACAAATGAAGTTTGAGCATGCTCAGTGAACAGAGTGCTGACTTATTGTTGAGGAAGTGGCAATGGTAGAGTCAGGGAAAGAATGGAGTATCCTGGGATAGGGAGTGTTTGAACACTGATCAGGAACTCTCTTAAGCTGCAATATCTTGATGCAGCGGGCCCCACTTGCCTGTTTATCTTCTCTTGTACATTATATTTCAACAGGAACATCCTTCCCAAGCCCTACTTTTGTGCACTAGATTTACATTCTTTATTAGCAACTCCGCAGTTACTGACAAAGCCCTTTTCATGCATTTTGTATCACCATTTCCTTTTTTCTTCCCGACAACAGGTATAAAAGGACTCTACTGGCACACACACTCATATATCTATAGACCTATATATATCTACATCTGTCTATACAGTGGTATCTCGGTTTACGAACTTAATCCTTTCCGGAAGTCCGTTCTTAAACCAAAGCCGTTCTTAAACCGAGGCACGCTTTCACTAACGAGGCCTCCCGCTGCCGGTGCCCTTCCACCGTTCGGATTCTGTTCGTAGACCGAGGTAAAGTTCACAACCGGAATACTACTTCCGGTTTTGCGGTTTTTATACCGAATAGTTCGTAAACAGGGCTGTTCTTAAACCGAGGTACCACTGTATCTGTATCTGGATGACACGGGGTTTCTGTTTTCCCCTGCATTCTTTTCTTTAAAAAAAAAAAGACTTTCATGAAATATGTTAAAAAATAAATCTCACACAGGGTGTCCCCACCCCCACCCCGCCTGCCTTCCTGAAAACTCAGTGTCCCCGTGCATATGGGTTTTGGGTGGCCTATGGAAATTGATTTACGAGTCAACCACTTTTCTCTTTTCTTGCTATCTCTCGCTTGAGTGGTTTGTAGGCCTTGGCCCTTTCATTCACTCGAGGAGAATAAGGTTGTCTATGGAAGAGGTCAGCGTTTCAAATTGGTAGAGTTCAACGGCACAAATGACACAGAACTGACAAGAAAAGACAGACAGTTTGTGGCAGCCGTGTGTGTGTGTGTGTGTGTGTGTGTGTGTGTGTGTGTACCATTGCTGGTCATGGACTGCGTAGGCCTTGCCTTGGGGTTTTTTTTTTGCTTTGTAATGGGGACTTGGCACCAAAATGAATTAAATAACAGGCTTAAAGACTATTGAGGGAAGGCCTGAATGCAAATCAAAGATAAGTAGAAGTTTTCTTTCCTAAAAGAGGGATGATTTCCTCCCCCCTCCCTCTCCCCTCCCCTCCCATTCCATATCTTCGCAGGCAGGGTCTGCATGTTAAACATGATTTAGAAGGCATTATTCCGGGATCCTTTTCATCAGGTTTCTGCAGCGATTGCCTATCTTGGCCTATGATTAATGATCTGCTGTGCAATTTGGAGCCTATAATGACTCAACAATCCACACACAAAACTATATAGTTGCATTCCTTTTGCAGATTTGCCAAGCTGTTACCAAGGGGCCCACAACCCAGACGGATTGTTGGAGAGATAGCAAAGCATTTCGGCAATGCCATTCTGCCCTTATCTTGCCGTGGAGTGTGTTGGGCAGCAAGCTCATTTACAAAATTCAAAGCCCAGATTTCAGTGGCTTCTTTTCTTTTACTTTTCCACTCTTCCTCCCCCCTCATCCCACCCCCTGCTACCCTGTCCAAAAAAAGGGAGGGGGACACCGCCCGCCCGCCCCACACAAACCCAACAAAATCAGGACTTGAAATAATTGTTTAAAAAGGCTGGTTAGAAAAGAGCCCAGCGTATGGCCCCTTAGTGATTATGCCGACAAAATACTTCCTTTGTTTCCAAATTTCAAATCTGATTAATTGAGGCCTAATGCTTTTAATGCCATTTGAAAGAGAAAAGTTAATCTTGCGAAGCCCAGGGCATAAACATAATCTGAAAATCTCAACAGATTTCCAAACATACAGGCTTTATTATAATTTCACTTGTAATTCTTGAGTAGATGGTAACAATTTCATTAAAACACTCATTTAAATATATATCTGCAGGGAGTCAAAATGCTTATACAATTTGCTGCTTTTAAAATAAAGAAAAGGAACCCTGAGAGAGGATTGTGCAATATAGCTACCATTTGTGTGTGTGTTAGATGAAAATATTTTGCAAATATTTGAAGATCATATCTGGGAGAAAAGGATCCTGTGTAGCCAAAAGTGGAGAGGGAAAGTGGAGGAAGTGTTAAAGATTTCTTCTTCTGGTTCTCCCTACCCTGAAGTGTCCACACACACACACGCACACACGCTCCATCAATGTTTAAAAAGTTTAAAATTTTAAAATATAATAAACCCATAAAGGAATGCCTATCTCATCTTAATATTTATGGAAGACATTTAGGGAGGCTTCTAACATTAAGCACTAGTATTATTGTGCATGCTCACTGCTTTGAACGCAATATATCAATGTATCAATCTATAGGAGAGCACTTATGAATGCTTAGATGTTGTGCAACTGTGAAAAATGTGAAGAATTTGCTCCTGTGTTTTGTCTCACTGTAAGATCCACCTGGTTTTGAGACTTGGGGTGAGCAAATGCTGGTGGGGAACGTAAGATGGACAATTGGTCCGTCCAGCTCAGTATTCAGCACCACCATTACTCCACAGTTTCAGACTAGAGTCTTTTCTATCCTGGACATATCAAGATGCTCTATGGCTGAACGCAGGGGGCATTTGCAGACCATCAATATTTTCAGCTAGGACTCAATCACACACATTTCAGACTGTGCAACTATAATGCATTAGGAGGTTTTTGCACAAGAACCCCCCCCCCCCAAAAAACCCCTGACTTTGTGCAATAAGGAAAGTGAGGCGAGAATGACTGGAAAGTGTGGGATAACACTTTGGTGCCACATCCTCTAACCTCCCTGCAAAAGAAAAAATAAGACCAAATGCTCAATAAATAACTGACTTCATTTCATCTCCCCCAAACCAGTCGGGATGAATGCTCCTCTGGAAGCAACCAGGGAAGCTTTGATAGAAGCCACAGGAGATAGAAGGGAGCAATGCGGAGTTTGCCTGACAAAAAACACAAAGTCCTAAGAACTGGGAGCATGGAGCTGTCCAGCCACAGCCGCTGAGCCATCCATTGACTAAACCAGACTCCTGAGGAACAGGTTTCTATCAAGCTGGGTAGCACAGATGCTGCTGAATTCACAACTGAGGGGACTCCTCCAACTCAAAATGTTGCACATCATCTTTAGCCAGGCCAAGACCTCTCAGAATTTGGGCCTGGCTTGAGATGGGGTTTGCTCCTTTCCCTGAAGCCAGTCTACCCTTCCTGCATGGGTGTAACCAAGATTGTGCATGGGGAGGCTTCCCTGAAATCTGTAAGCCTCGACAATGAGGGCTGCAGATTCCAGGGAACTTTCAGATGCATGTGTCTATGTGCAAAGGCCTCCTGACTTCAGATCTTCATGTTGTATGCGTGAGTGTCTGGGGAGGCACATCCTGTTGAACAACACAGGAGTGAATAATGTCTAAACTGGGCTAATGTCGACTATGGTAGGCAACCAGCATCAATGGATTTCACTTTGTCTTATATACTTCAAATAGCACAGTGTCACTTGCTGTTATTTAAGGAGGTTACTGCCAAGTGTGGTGAGTTTTATGCTGGCTGCAGAGGTAGTAGTTCCTGGACCAATAGCAGCAGCGGAGGGGGTCCTCAGAGAAGCAGCGGAAGGGGCAATTCCTGCAGTGGCTGAAAACCTAGTGCATTCTGGGACTGGTGCACAAAAGAACTGCAACATTTCAAAGAAAAAGCAGGTGGCAGCATAGTTGGTGAAAATTTCTGCCTCCCCTCAAATGGTTTCCGGGGGGGGGGGCATCTGTGTGTGGAGGGGTTCAACATACACAAAAGTTCAGCTCAACTGTCTTATTTTTACAGCAAAGACATTGGCAGGGCATGCAGCCAGAAATACCTCATTCACCCAGCTTTCTTTTTTTCCACCACATTCTAAATTCCTATACTTAATGTGTCGCATGTACAAGGCTATCTATTGACTCTCCATCCAATAACATGACTCTAACAGGTACACACTAATGGAAATCAAACAATTTGAATCAATAAAGAAGCCTCTTTCCTTTAAGGAACCCCCCCCCCCCCGCAATACATATTGAGAACACAATATAGGCTCAGCAGAGAGTTCTATCCCCACACCATTATTGCAACCCACCCTGATCCTCCTGGGCTCCCAGACTTAAGAGATGGGCGCTAGAGAGAAAAAGGGAAACAGGGGCAAAGCTTTTGCTGCAATTGTTTGGGCTACAGATCCTAGGTAAATGACAAGGATTTTTTTTTCCCTTTTAGAAAAAGAACACTCCCAACACACATATTTCAACTAAGCGAAAGCCCAGCGGCTAATGCCCCCTCCCTTTTGTGTGCCTGTTTGAAGCGTATTCTCCTGAGTTGACAAGCACGTGTTTTGGAAACCATTGAAAAGTTTGGGTCATAAATAGAGGAGACCGTTTGGCTTAAATGTTGCTAGGGAATACCTGGCAACAAGCAACAATAGTTCTTTTAGAAGGTCCAGGGCAAACAGTGACCGTGGTAATGGGGTGGGCTTAAGGGAGGCTGCTTGCCCAAAGCCCCTCCACTCACACAGAGCCTTCAGCATTGGTCTGTGTTCCGGAAATTCCACACACAAAGCCCCCCATTCAAGGGGAGGTGGGACAATGCATGTGCTTTTTAGAGAGGGGGGGAAGGAGGAGGCCTTGATGAGGGTGGGTGCTTTCTTGCTAAAAAAAAAAAAAAAAGAAAGCTCCCCCCCCCTTTTTTTGCAAAGAACTAAGGGAGGCCCAGAAAGTGCTAAGTTTGTAAAAGAAGCTGAAAAGATTCAGAACGAGAGCATAAAGGAGCCAGGGAATGCCCTGTGAATTTTGAACAGAGAGCAGAAAAGGGACTCTAAAAAGCAATTAGTGATGCTGCTCATAGATGAAGAGGGAGTTTGGAGGGAGTGGGGAGGCATTAAGGGGCAGGGGGAAATTACACTCATTTAGTAAAGTACTAAAGAGAAAGCAGGAGGGAGATTGACGTCTCCTGGAATTTGTATAGCGAAAGCAGACACACAAATAGCAATGCACAGCATCTAAGTACAGGAGGCCGCACTGAAGTTAAAGACGCATGCCAAGATGGGCCTTTGGATTCGTTGCCAGGGCCCTCACTTGTTCCTGAAAAGCACTATGGAGCAGCTAGACGGGAGGGAAACGAGGCTTCTTTGGCCTCAGCGCAGCTATTCTGGCTCAATATAAATGTCAGTGGCCGAGATCTGAAGCAGACCTGCTTGATGAATTGGAGCAGTGGCAGATTCATCAGTGCAGGGCCCGTTCATGATAGTCACAGTCATGCCCTCTCACAGCCACACCCCATCTAAGATTATACAATCATCTTATAATCAGACAATAATAATATTTAGGGATGCTTTGCAACAGTCAATGCAGATCCCCAAGGGTTGTGTTTCAGCTATATCTGTGATGCTCTATGCACACGCTTGGGAAATGATCCGGCTGCTCCAAACGGCCTCGGCCCAGTATACTTGAAGGAGCGTCTCCACCCCCATCGTTCTGCCCGGACGCTGAGGTCCAGCACCGAGGGCCTTCTGGCGGTTCCCTCACTGCAGAAAGCAAAGCTACAGGGAACCAGGCAGAGGGCCTTCTTGGTAGTGGCACCCGCCCTGTGGAACGCCCTCCCACCAGATATCAAAGAGATAAACAACTACCTGACATTTAGAAGACATCTGAAGGCAGCCCTGTTCAGGGAAGTTTTTAATGTGTGACATTTTAATGTATTTTTAATCTTTCTTGAAAGCCGCCCAGAGTGGCTGGGGAAACCCAGCCAGATGGACGGGGTATAAATAAATTATTATTATTATTATTATTATTATTATTATTATTATTATTATTATTATTATTATTTTCTGTGAGGTTCCATTGTATGTAACAAAACTCGTACATTGTTCTCTTGAAACGCCTGGTGTTTTCAGTGTTCCTAAATGCTTAGCTCTGAATCAGAGTGTGGCTAAAAAGCCCTCCCCCCCTTCATGCTGATTGGGTGGCTCTAGGACGCTGGTGACAGGGCTCCTGCAGGGACTCTGTTGCAGAAATGGGTAACAGGTCTTCAACCTTCCAAGACCCTGGACACTACACCACTCGGCAGGAGTAAGCTCCACGTCCAAGTTATTAGCCAAACGCAAACCTTCAAAGGGACTCTGAGCTGCTAAATGTTTCAGGGCCAGCTATGCACATATGATGGTATCTGGGTGCAGAACTGCCATAATAGAGAAATGAATGCTAATGTTGTTTACTTGCATGGGGTGGGGGTTGTGCCTATCAATGCTATTTTGAATGGAAAGAGGCTACTAACATGGATAGGGTGCTTTTTAAGGGATGCGGGTGGCACTGTGGTCTAAACCTCTGAGCCTCTTGGGCTTGCTGATCAGAAGGTCGGCAGTTTGAATCTGTATGACGGGGTGAGCTCCTGTTGCTCTGTCCCTGCTCCTGCCAACCTAGCAGTTGGAAAGCACGTCGAAGTGCAAGTAGATAAATCGGTACCGCTTCGGCGGGAAGGTAAACGGTGTTTCCGTGCGCTGCTCTGGTTCGCCAGAAGCAGCTTAGTCATGCTGGCCACATGACCCAGAAGCTGTACACTGGCTCCCTCGGCCAATAAAGCCAGTGCAAGTAGATAAATAGGTATTGCTGCTATGGGAAGCTAAACGGCGTTTCCATGCACTCTGGTTTCCGTCACGGTGTTTGGTTGTGCCAGAAGTGGTGTCGTCATGCTGGCCACATGACCCGGAAAGCTGTCTGTGGACAAACACCGGCTCCCTCAGCCTGAAAGTGAGATGAGCGCCGCAACCCCATAGTCACCTTTGACTGGACTTAACCATCCAGGGGTCCTTTTTACTAACATGGACAGGGTGTTTCAGGCTGGATAAGCAGCATACGAAATTGTTCTTCAAAAGGGCTCCTCACGCAGCCTTTCATAAGAACATGAGACTTGCCTCCATGGATTGTTACAGGAGACCACCAGATGTCCGTGGAAAATTCACAAGCAAGACACGAAGGTGATGGCTACATCACAGTGCCCGCAGAATCTAGAATACAGAGGTATATTGCTTCCAAACATGGAAGCTGTGTCCGAGAGAAAGGTCAAGTGCCTGTTCTGGATGGGGTTCTGGAGCAGGTATGTAGTCTGAGGATACCTCTTGATCCAGCTTTGTCATATGACCTACCACTGAACTATGGCCTTTCCCGGTAGCATTTCAGTATTTTTAGGAAGCACTGCCAATACCTTTCCATTGATCTGTCTTTGGAGGACTGGGATTAATCCAGTAAAGTTAGGATGTTGATGTGTTTTTAGCACTTTAAATGTTACGACTTTTCATTTTGTTTTAGTGGGCTTTTTGCATTTCCTTTCTAGCTCTTAGGTTGTGGAGGAATAAAAGAGTAAACAAAATATGATTGTCCACGCAAACAAAAAATGTCACACATGCAGAACTAGCTAAATCAGGAGTTGCTACTTGCTCAATTATCTGAAGTGGATACAGTTGGCAGTATCGGGCCATGTAAGCTCCAGAAGGATCAGTCCCTTGCATAGCATTATACTTTTGTTCTAAATAATGGCAATGGCTGCACATGTGCAGGCTTGGCCTCAGGTTTTCAACTGTATTGCCTCATTCCAGCAAGAAGGATCCTTTCCTTGGAAGATGGCTTCTATGCATGCATCTCAATGTGCATTGGCAGCTGCATGATAATCCCGATCTAAGCCTGAGAAGAACCACAGCTCAATAGCAGAGCATCTGCCTTGCATGCAAAAGATCCCAGGAATAGTCCTTAGTGTCACCAGGTAGTGCAAGGTGAAATTCCTGCTTGAAGCCTTGAGTCACTGCCAGTCAGAGTAGGCAATATTGAGCTAGATGGGCCAATAATCTGAATGTATAGGGCAGTTTTCTATGTTCCTCCACTGACTTGGCTGGATGTGTCTTTTGGTGTGTTGGGGGGTATTTAACTCAAGCTGGGATCACTCATTTTTGAATGTGACTAACTCCATATGAGCATCTTAAAAAGCAGAGACATCACCTTGCCAACAAAGGTCCGTATAGTTAAAGTTATGGTTTTCCCAGTAGTGATGTATGGAAGTGAGAGCTGGACCATAAAGAAGGCTGATCGCCGAAGAATTGATGCTTTCGAATTATGGTGCTGGAGGAGACTCTTGAGAGTCCCATGGACTGCAAGAAGATCAAACCTCTCCATTCTTAAGGAAATCAGCCCTGAGTGCTCACTGGAAGGACAGATCCTGAAGCTGAGACTCCAATACTTTGGCCACCTCATGAGAAGACTCCCTGGAAAAGACCCTGATGTTGGGAAAGATTGAGGGCACAAGGAGAAGGGGATGACAGAGGACGAGATGGTTGGACAGTATTCTCAAAGCTATGAACATAAGTTTGACTAAACTGCGGGAGGTAGTGGAAGACAGGAGTGCCTGGCGTGCTCCGGTCCATGGGGTCACGGAGAGTCAGACATGACTAAACGACTAAATGACAACAACAACTCCATATGACGAGAACTAGACTGAAGCCAACGTACACATGGCCAGTCCATCTCTTCTTGATTGCACTGTTATTAATGGATACAAGACACAATGTAATGGGAACATAGGAAGCTGCCTTATACCAAGTCGCACAATTGGTCCGTCTGGCTCACTATTCTCTTTGCTTACTGGCTGCAACAGTCCAGGGTTCCAGGCAGGAGTCTCTCCCAGTGCTACCTTGGGACCTTCTGCTTGCAAGGCAGACACTCTATGACTCAGTTAGGTACCTTCCTCTGTCAGGAACAGTGGTTTGTTTGTTTTTTCACATTCTCATTTAGTTCCCCAACCTCCCCTCTCCGTTTCCTTCAACTTTGGCTTTCCAATATCACTAGTCTGAAAAACCTCTTCCTTTTTAAACACATGGAGTCTAAGGAATGAAAATTTCAGTACCATAGACAGCACTGGACACAGTCCTTTTTTCTTTTTGGTACTCTAATTTCAGAAAGGGAGGGAGGGAAACTTTATACATTATGGAAAGTGCTTTTCAAAAAGAGAAAATGCATGACCAAATAACACTCAGATGGTTCCATAACAGTCTCATCAAACGTTAGTGGAATGGATATTTGACTGCTTTGGGCTAAGGAAACTTCCCATGCTATTTGTCTTACTGAAGAATCACCTGAATGACTTTGAAAACAGCATTCTAGAGGAGGTAGTTTGAGTCTTGGTCTTAAAAAGAGGGAGAGGGATTGTTGTTTGCTTTGCAACATTGGATATAATACAAAGATCCTTGACTAGTGCACATAATAAATTATGGTATTGTACAGATAAGGCTAGGGACGCGGGTGGCGCTGTGGGTTAAACCACAGAGCCTAGGACTTGCCAATCAGAAGGTCGGCGGTTTGAATCCCTGCGACGGGGTGAGCTCCCGTTGTTCAGTCCCTGCTCCTGCCAACCTAGCAGTTCGAAAGCACGTCAAAGTGCAAGTAGATAAATAGGTACCGCTCCGGCAGGAAGGTAAACGGCGTTTCCGTGCACTGCTCTGGTTCGCCAGAAGGGGCTTAGTCATGCTGGCGGAAGCTGTACGCCAGCTCCCTCGGCCAATAAAGAGAGATGAGTGCCGCAACCCCAGAGTCTGCAACGACTGGACCTAATGGCCAGAGGTCCCTTTACCTTTAAGGCTAAGTACCCAGGATGCTGTACTGGTACAGCAATGCTGCGCAGCCAATTGTGCCAGAGGACCATAGCCGAAAAGAGGAAGAGAGGGAATGTGGTGGGACAGGTTGGGCAAATAGCCTGAGCACAATCATATGCAACTGTATTCCACAGTCAGAGATTGCTTGTAATACAAATAAATTGTCTAGTAGCACCTTAGAGACCAACTAAGTTTGTTCTGGGTATAAGCTTTCGTGTGCATGCATGATACGTGAAGGCATCTGAAGAAGTGTGCATGCACACGAAAGCTTATACCCAGAACAAACTTAGTTGGTCTCCAAGGTGATACTAGACTATTTATTTATTTTGACTGTGTCAGACCAACACTACCTGAACGCTTGTAATACAGTGATACTTTGTAAATTATTGGAATGATAAGATTCAAGATGTGGTGCCACCTTACTTTTTATTAGTAATAGTCTCAGCAGCCACTATTTATACTGAACTTGACTTTAAAACATTTAGAAGAAGTAGCAGCATTGGATACTCTGCATTCTTCTTGTATCATTTATTCTGCATTACTTATTTCTGTATTTCTACATGATGATTCAAATGAAAATGAAAATAAATCTAATAATAAAGAAATGGAGAATAATTGACTTAAGATTTTCTCCATCTGTGCAGGCGGGCTCCTGAAGTGGTGTGTGTGTGTGTGTATGTGCGCGCACATGCACGCATGCGCATGCAGGCACATATGAGAGAGCTCTATCAATGCACATTATTGGGTACTCCATCACACCCCTTCTACAAGGGGCCAGATACATTTCCCACTTGAAATCTGCTTTGCAAACAGCATCCTCATGTGTTCTTTGCCTTCCTTTGGGTAAAGAAAGAGCAAGTGACAACTTGTAGGCCAGGTGACCTAGCCATTTATATAGTGCAGCAGAGATAAGCATTTTTCACTACAAGCAGGGTAGTGGGTTGTGAACTAGGCAGAAGGAAGGACTGCTCCAATCGTGGCTGTTGCCTTCTTCCCCATTCCCTGCTGCTATGGGGAATCATTAGTGCTTAGGAGAGCTGGCTCTTGGCTATCCCTAATACATTGCCTGGATCCACATTTTTCTTTCTTTCTTCCTCTCTGAGACTACAGAATTTGCCCACATCTGCAACTGACTTATAAGCAAAAGAAGCTACCTTGTACCAAGTCAGGCTAACATTGACTGGCAGCAGCTCTCCAAAGGCTCATGCAGGGGTCTTTCACATCATCTGATACCTGATCTTTTTTTATTTTTTATTTTAAAAAGCTGTTTATTTACAGGGGACCAGGCAGAGGGCCTTCTCAGTAGTGGCGCACTCCCTGTGGAACACCCTCCCACCAAATGTCAAAGAGAACAACTACCAGACTTTTAGAAGACATCTGAAGGCAGCCCTGTTTAGGGAAGCTTTTAATGTTTGATGTATTACAGTATTTTAATTTTTTTTTGGAAGCCGCCCAGAGTGGCTGGGGAAACCCAGCCAGATGGGCAGGGTATAAATAAATTATTATTATTATTATTATTATTATTATTATTATTATTATTCACATTTTTTCATATTCAATTTAAAAAATATTGCATTATTTAAAACAAACTCTTCTGGGTACAAAATTCTTGTTATGATTTCCAATGTTTACCAAAAATCAAAAACCTTCCTTAAAATAAACAAAAAACGAAAAACTGGAGACGCCAGGGATTAAAGTTGAAACTGGGATAATCTGTGTGTAGAGCTATGCTCACTCCCCAAAGACATCCCACTAGTGTTTGGGATGTGAGCATAGCTCAATGGCAGAGCATGTGCTCTGCACACAGATTGTCCCAGATTCAACTTCCATCTCTGCTAATCAACTACAGTCGCTACAGTGGTACCTTGGGTTACATACGCTTCAGGTTACAGACTCCGCTAACCCAGAAATAGTACCTTGGGTTAAGAACTTTGCTTCAGGATGAGAACAGAAATCGTGCTCCGGCGGCGCAGCAGCCGTGGGAGGCCCCATTAGCTAAAGTGGTACCTCAGGTTAAGAACAGTTTCAGGTTAAGAACAGACCTCCAGAACAAATTAAGTTCTTAACCCAAGGTACCACTGTATATTGACTCTCATCAATATAGCCACTGGTCTCTGGACCATAGTTGACTGGAGTCCAACTTACCAGTCAGAACCACAATCTCAAACTGGTAGAAAAAACACACCTGATTGCTGGGTGGGTGGGGAAATGATTATATGGTCCAAAGTTCCCCTACTTCCTGGAAATGTTCATTCTGTCTATTCTGTCTAAGTTTCAAAGTATTCAGAAATAATTTTGCATCAAGAGACTGATATTCTGCTTCTCTCAAACCCCTTTCCCTTCTGACTGTTCCGATAAGGGTTAACAAAATCTTTCATCTTAGAAATACTAGGCAGGTGAGTGAAAATCACCTTTGAATGTGCAGTGTAAGGTAATGCCACCTTAAGCACTTTTGGAAAAATGAACCTACACACAGGCATTCAGCATTCAACTCAACGTTGCAGTAAGTTTTTTGTTTGTTTTTTTAAAGCGAGCTTACAACACCTGTATGGAAATTGATCTCTAATCTTTCCTATTCACTTACAGGACTGTGTGGAGTTCAATCAGGCTCCATAAAGGGTGGTGGCAACTCTTATTTTATATTTTATTTAACAGCTCAGCCTGAGTGTTTGTTTTTGAAAGAACGGTGGCAGTGCCAGGAAGGGCACTAAACTTTTTTTTTTTTTAATCTACACGCTTGATAGGACAAAGCAGGTGCACTACAAAATTTCCGACACTCTCTGCAGAAGCTGTAATCCCTGCCTTACCACAGACAAGCCACCTGCCTTCAGGAAGAGAGATAATTCAGGTTCCAAGTGAGTTCAGCTTTAGGTGTCTCCTGAGTAAAGACTGATAAACGAGCCACAGTACAACACGACTGGGGGTTGTGTCAATAGATCAATATTTGATCGCCCAAGGCGGCCGTCTTTGGATTCTCCTTAGTATACGGTTGTTGAACTTTAAGTCTGAACTTTAAGTGTCCTCAGCAGGTCTTATACACCTGTAATTTGGGACTCAGGGAGGAGCGTAGCTCCCATTCACATCAATAGGAATATTTCCATGGGTTTCACTGGGCTTTCTACAAGGTCACACATATCATTTTGAAAGGCACAGCTGAGATTTGTGCTCAGTGAAATTTAAAAGACACATAGTGTTGAGGTGGATTGTGGATGGATTTTTTTTTTATTTTTTCAAAAATGTGTCTTAATTTCTCATTGTCCATTGTTAGAAGACTTGAGGGGAAATTTTCTCACTGTGCATCATATTAAGTTCAATAGGTTTTAAAATTGAAGCATGGACATAAACCACACAAAAAAGTATTTGGTGCTGACCTTTAAAGCCCTAAATGGCCTCGGCCTAGTATACCTGAAGGAGCGTCTCCACCCCCATCGTTCAGTCCAGACAATGAGGTCCAGCTCCGAGGGCCTTCTGGTGGTTCCCTCACTGTGAGAAGCGAACTTACAGGGAACCAGGCAGAGGGCCTTCTCGGTAGTGGCGCCCGCCCTGTGGAACACCCTCCTGTTCAGATGTCAAGGGAATAAACAACTATCTGACTTTTAGTAGACATATGAAGGCAGTCCTGTTTAGGGAAGTTTTTAATGTTTGATGTTTTATTGTGCTTTTAATTCTGTTGGGAGCTGTCCAGAGTGGCTGGGGAAACCCAGCCAGATGGGCGGGGTATAAATAATAATAATAAGAATTATTATTATTATTATTATTATTATTATTATTATTATTATTATTTCAAGAAGGGAAACATTTCAGTGACCATTTTCAAGACTGGTCTAATGAATAAGCATGTTAAATGTTTTAAAAATAAAAACTAAAAACAAAACCCATGTTTCCCTTCAAAGTGCAAATAATTCCAATATTTTGCTAAAAGAATTACCTTCTTATATATTATTATATAAGTAACTGAAATAAAAAATGAGGCAGTTATAAATCATATATAATATCTACTGCATTGGGTCAAAGGACAGCATCAGCTGGGTCACTTGGGCCTAGCAGCTGATTGTCTGAGGACATAAGATGCTGGTCTTGCATCTGTTGACTGGAGTCAGGATGTTAAACCAGATGGACCCTTCTCCTGATCTAGGAGAGCTTTTCTTATGTTGGAGGACTAGTTCAGGTAACTGGGAAAGAAAAGGAGGAGAGATAAAAGTCACACCAGTGAGGAAGCCCATATTGACTTGAAACAACAAGACTTCTCTTTCAGTGCAGGTCTTTTGCAGTTCTATAGGAGAAGGGAGAAAGTCAGAGAAGCTCCGCATCGCAAGAATGTGTGGTTAAATAGAAATAATGAGTTCACTAGAGTACACCATGACATAGCTGTTTGCAAAGTGCTCTTGACTGAGCACCCTGGTGAGTCTGTATCATTTTAATATTATGTGGCTCTGATTGATATATAACACCTGTCATAATAATTAGAAACAAATCACCTCAATTGGCAGCTATTAACTGCCCCTATATTGTGCAAATAACATTTGTTTGATTCAGTTACATGCCTCTGAATTTCCGTGTCAGCTATCAGTAATCTAATATCTCACAACTAGAGCTTCCAGTAATGCAATAAAAATATTGATTTAACTGCTTTCACTCTGGAATGATCAACACAACACAATTAAGTGGCTCCAACATCTCTCGTTGTACAAGCATATTATCTTACTGTCAGCTAAGGAGACTGCAATTTATTTTTTAAAAAATTGAGAAGTCCTGCATATGTACTGGATCTCAATTGCAGCTGATGCCCACCTTTTGCTTTTTTATTCAGGCCATTGTGGGGGGTGGGAAGCCAAGATGGGAGCAAAATCCCAAACGCCACAAATATTTCTACTTATGCCTGAACTCAATCCAGACAACTGGCATTCAGAGGCATATTTTATAAAAGAGAAATATAAAATCAAATAATTTTAACACAATTCAATTTTTATTAACAAAATGCAAATTTTATTTAAAAATCCAATTGATTATCTCAGTGATTTTTTTTCTGTTGGAGAAGAACACTGGAAAGTGGGAGTAGCTTTTATTTGTTTTATTCAGCACTTAGGAGAAACACTTTTACTTGTAAAAGTAAAACAGTAAATAATTGATCCATTTAAAAAATGAAAGCAGATCACACCGCTTTCCACAATCCCCCAGTGACTACAGGCTGAGACTAACTCCTTAAGAATCAATCCCCAGGGCACGCTAATCTGGGAGTAAGATCAATTTAACACAAGAGGGATTTATAAATCTAAAACATGCCGTAATTGGACTAGATTAAGTTTGGTTGAAGCCTTGGAGCTGTGCTAATATGGTCAGGAGGAGTGCAGGAAAATATGTCCATTTACTGTAGAAAGATGCAACACTCTGGTTAAGGAACCAGAATTTGATGCCTATGATACAAGCTCAATGGGTGGTATTCAAGTAAGGTTTACTCAGAGTAGACCCATTGAAATTAATGGGCCTCACTTAGTCATGTTCATTTATTTCAGTGGGGCTACTCTGAATAAAACCCAGTTTAATAGCACCCTAAGTCCCCTTTGTAATCATTTTAGACTTCATTTTTATATATTTTTATATTGTCACAACAGCCATATGTAGTGAGTTGGTGACTAGCCCAAGGCAGGAAGTGAGCAAAAGCAATGATGACTTAAGCACACATCCTTAGAGTAATATATATTAATATATATTAGTGTGTGTGTGTGTGTGTGTGTGTGTGTGTGTTTGTGTGTGTGTATGTGTGTGTTGACAAAAAATGTTTTAGTTTGTGTTCTGCTAAGAGTTGTGAAATTCCACAGGCTCAGAGCATTTTTTTTTTTGTAGCCCTCATAAGCTTATGCCACAATAAATTGGTTAGTCTCTTTGTGGGACCTTATTTATTGTGTTCCTTTTTGGAGGAAGGGGTCCCTATTTGGGGAAATGCATCAGGGCCCCCAACCACCTTAATCTAACATTGGGTAGGGTTGAGGAGAACTGGAGAAATCAGTCTATTTCCCTAGCTCAGGTAGACCTGAAGTTCCCACTCTTGCTTCAGCTCAGAATGAGTGTTTATAGAAGACCTGGAGATTCCACCCTTTTCTGGCTCTTCAGCTGGGCCCTGATCTGAGCAATTGCTTCCACATGCTTCTCCCTCCACCCGACTAGCCTTCCATGCTGCTAGCCAGACTCTCCACTGGTGTCCCTAAAGCTCCCACCCCCCGGTTCACTATCTCCTTTGGCTCTGGAGTTGAAAAGGGGGATCCAAGAGCTGACCAGGAATGCAGGCAGTTGGCATGGAGACCTCCAGTCCTAAAGCTGGGATGCCAGGCTCCTAAGAGCCGTTAGTGCTGTGGAGATCTGCTGGGGAGGGAGGGATAGGCCAAGCCATAATCTCAAGAGCAATTGCTAGGCCCCACTCATAGGCTTTCCTAATGCATGGGACTATCCATCACCTCCTAAATGTTCTCTCCGCATCCTCCTTACCTCCTCACCATGTAATAACCATGTAGTAACCACAAGCAGGTGGTTACCTGTAGTAACCATGTAGTAACCACAAGCAGGGACGCGGGTGGCGCTGTGGGTTAAACCACAGAGCCTAGGACTTGCCAATCAGAAGGTTGGTGGTTCAAATCCCTACGACGGGGTGAGCTCCCGTTGCTCGGTCCCTGCTCCTGCCAACCTAGCAGTTCAAAAGCACATCAAAGTGCAAGTAGACAAATAGGTACAGCTCTGGCGGGAAGGTAAATGGTGTTTCCGTGCGCTGCTCTGGTTCGCCAGAAGCGGCTTAGTCATGCTGGCCACATGACCCAGAAGCTGTACGCCGGCTCCCTTGGCCAATAAAGCAAGATGAGTGCTGCAACCCCAGAGTCGGTCACAACAGGACCTAATGGTCAGGGGTCCCTTTACCTTTTTAACCACAAGCAGATTTTGCCCGCTCTGGCTAAGTTGTAAAGCAGTGGAGAAAAGAGGGGAAGAGTATGAAGGAAGGTAAACATGATTATTCCTGGGACCCTTGGGAGTATGTAAGGATGGGGAAGTCCACATTTAAAGGTGATCTTATCTACGTCAAATGAGATGCAGCAGGTAAGAGTGTTGGACTAGGCCCTGGGACACAGGGGACACAGTTGGCCAAGAAGCTCACTGGGTGACCTTGGGCTAGCCAGCCTCATTTACTTCACAGGGTTGTTGTGAAGATAAAAGTGGGGAGCCCCACTTGGAGCTTTGTGGAGGAAAGATGGGATATTAATATAAAAATAATCAAGAATTTTGGGAAAGAGACAAATTTGCCAGTCTTAGAAAGTCCTAAATGAAAGCTGAACATGCCACCTGATTGAAGCCTGGTTTCCACATTCTTCTACTTTATTTTTTTATTGGCATGACAAGGAAATTGCAACATTGTAAATATTTGGACAGTGTCAAAATATCAGCCCTATATTTGTAGTCAGCCGAAGACCAACAAATGGAGGCTTAGCCCAGACAAGACAAAGACAGAATCAGCAGGCAGCTTCTCTGCCTGGGGAGGGTTCCATTTTGGGGGTACTCTTGAATTCGTCACTGTCATTAGACACAGGTAGCGTCTCTGACATGCAGTGCTTTTTACCATGTTTAGCTGGTAGACCAGCAACAGACATATCTGGATGTGGTTTCAGAGATCCAATCCCTACAAGATTCTAAGTGGGCTTTGCTTTGAAAACATTTCATTTCACTTTTAATTTGTATATTACTAAACACAAGGCGGTTTACAAGCTGAAGAAACAACATAGACAGCCAAGATCACACATGTAACAACAATCTGATCCAATACAAAAAAAGTCTCATCTGTGTATCATCTGTGCATAAATTGTAGCAAGCTTTTCCTATTTTCTGACACTTTCGTGGAAGGATTTTAATTGGAGTATGTAAATTTGTGGTGCACAGTATTTCAGATTATACTGTGTTTTATGGTCTTACAAGGCTGACTGTTGTTTAAATGTGCTGGCTATGATATTTAAAAATTTAAAATTATGTATTTATATATGGCTGTTGTAGGTTGTTTCGGTTATACATTTCTGCTACCTTCTAAGGGACTTTATTTACTGAAGGATGGTATATGAATAAATATATAAAGTTTTATGAGTTTATTGTACCCCTTATAAACCCCATGAGTTTATTGCAACCCTTTTCATATATTTGAAGTTTTTGATGTTGATGTATTTTATCTGATTTGCTATTGTATTGTATTCTTTGATTTGTGCTTCAATTTTGTGATTAAATTGCTGTACATCACCTAGAGCACTCAGTTAGTAAGTGACTAATAATTATAAATAATAAAAGTAGGCCCACATTCTTCAATTATTAGAGCCAAGACTATGAACATGGATGAAACCTAATGTTCAGGGCTCTTGCAACCAAAATGAGACACAGATCCTCCAAATAAATAAACTTACAGCATTGTTGTAAGGGTAAAATAGGAGTAACCCATATATATATATATATAGCCTGGATTCTCAAAAAAGAAAATGGGGGTAGGATGAAAATATGATCAAGATAAATCATGCAAATCCACCCTCAATGTGCTAAAACGGGCCACACACAAAACCTAATCCTTTCAGAATGAGAGGTGTACCATTCTGAAAACCAACTCTCAGTTCTGGCTGTGTGAAGACTTACAGCAACAGGCAAATGGAGATCATGCCTGGTTGCACATTACCCCATCTCTCAGCTCCCCTACCAAGATCCAGTTTTGTATGTCGGCAGGGAACTGAAATGGATGAGGCTGTTACACTGAAGAGAGTGCAAGATCTCATGGCTAAGTAGGGTCAAGCATAGCTAGAGTTTCATCTGACCTTTCACCCATGAAAAAGCTGGTCATTCCAGGTTAAGGCTGAGGTCACCCGTTTTCCCTCTGTGAGGAAACCAGCACGGCAGGGGTACAAGCTTGTCGCTGATATGGATTAAAATATATCTTATTGATAACTCTGGCACTGTCTCTAATTAGGACCGGGCACAGCTCAACTCTGGAACTATATTTTAAAACAGAGATCCACGGCAAATTGTTTATTTTTTAAATTGTGTGTATATTCATTTAGTGTGTGTAAGTATGCAAGCCTTTTCTAAACCTGTGTATTCCAAAGCTCTGATATCTGGATCACATGTCCCCCACCCCACCCCCGGATCACAGGATTTCTTTTTCTTAATCAGTTCCTATTTGCAGTGAGAAAACATCCTTCTTGCAATTGTGGGACAGCCCATCTAATAATATTGCTTCCTAGTGACCTACTCTGCCTTCTGTTCAGCTAGTTAGGACTTCAAGGATGCAAGGATGGCTTCTGGGCAATTGTGATGCTCCTGGAACTTCCCTATGACTGTCAGTTGTATCATAGGGTTGCATCAGGAAATCCCAGAGCACCCTTACTTGCTCCCTTGAATGATGATGATGATGATTTCATTTACAAGTGGTTTGCAAGTATAAATGTCAATTGCACAAGCATTTAAACATAAACACTCATAATGAATGACATAGTTAAAATGTGAAGTGAAACGGTGTTATATGGTGGCAAGGTGTTTGAGAGTAAGGTTCCTTTAAGAGCTAGCTAAGAAAGAACAAGGAGCAAAGTGTTGTGGCCAGAGTAGAAAGGGAAATAGCAGAAGCTTCATTATGATGAAGGTCTTCTATGCATAGCTGTCAACTTTTCCCTTTTCTTGTGAGAAATCCTATTCAAAATAAGGGAATTTCCCCTAAAAAAGGGAAACGTTGACAGCTATGCTTCTATGTTAAAACAAGATAAAACATTTGTTGTTAGCATACAAGTTTCCATCTTTCTTCACCAATACAGGGGGAAACACATAGTACAAGGAGTGCGGTAGTGATCCACAGGGTTATTGTGAAGCCTGAAAGACTGGGAAGAAGAAAGATGGAACAGCTTAGAGTCCCAGATGTGATAGATCTTACCAGCCATGCTGCTGACAATTGGAGATTTAAGCAGCAGTTTGACCTGGTCATGGAAGCTAGTAGAGCTGTGAAGAAGATTGATAAAAGGAAGGTAGCCCTTTTATTGAATCTTGCAGGGCTCCGAGCCGGTGATTTGTTTAATGCCTTTTCACTAACTGTGGGAGGTGGGATCCAAATGTGATATTGTGCTTGACAAGTTTTGAGGAACACTACACCAAGTGGAAACGATACTTTTGAAAGAGCCATTTTGTATTCAAGAAAACAAAGTGAGAAATGGTTTTGTCGCTGATCTTCAACAGACATGGAACTTGCTGCCTCACTGATGAGAGATGAGGTTGTGCTGGAGATACAGGATTTCAAACTGAGAGGGATGAGGTAGAAAGGGCCACTCACCTATTTCTCAGGTGGGCAGCAGTTGTAGCCCTTTGCACTTAGCCACCACAGGCCTTCAAACACAACAAGGCTTGGCTTACCATATTTTCAAGTGAAGCAATGTGGAAATGTGGTTATCTAAAGAGGGGGCCCATAAGGCCAGAATTGAAGACTGGAATCTAGAAACTACCAAACTGCACCACTGTTAGAGAGTGCAATTGAACTGATTCTGAGCCAACAAGTATAAAAGCATGCAGTGGCGTAGCATGGGGGGTGCAGGGGGGGCCGGCCGCACCGGGCGCAACATCTGGGGGTTAGGGCAAATCCACGGGTTAGGGGGCGCAAATCCACGGGTTAGGGGGCGCAAATTACTTGCCTTGCCCCGGGTGCTGACAACCCACGCTACGCCACTGAAAGCATGTCCTCCCCTTGCAGCCCCTTAAAAAAGTCAACTCTCTCTGACTGGACTCGTATAATGCTTGCTAGATGTCTAAAAGTCTACTCTGTAGCATCAGTTCCATAGTTTAAATCTCTATCACGTAGATGTATGAATTTAGTATTCTTAAGTTGTTAATGGAAGGGAGCAATGTTTTAGAAACTTGCCGCCCTCTCCCAAAAAGGATGAAATAAATTAAGAAAATTAAGACCATGCTTGAGTATATACTACTACACTCTTATTTTTTTTTTTAAAAAAGTTTTCTCTCCCACCCCAGCCCACTCAAATCACGTATTAGAAATCCCCACCGTCCTGGTTCTCTTTTCTCTCTGCACACGTGGTTAATTCAAAGAGTACTCCCAGCAAGCAGGATACAGTTTGAAAAGGGAACAAACAGATTTAAGAAAGCACCATTATTTGAAGGAGTCACTTTGCCTGCTGCAAAATTATGCCAGTGAAAAGATTTTTTTTGAGGTAAAGCACAATTAAGGTTGGCTGCTTTTGCTTAAATTAAAATAGGAGTGTAATGAAGAATCTGACTCCTTCCTCTAATTTTACAAGTTCAATGGTAATCTAACCATGCCATTCATTTACAGAAACCATTAATTTTACTGTGTGGATGAAAGTGGAAGGGCTTTCTTTCGCTCATTCCCCCCCTCTTCTCCCTTTTGCTCTTTGTCTGTGCACCTGTTTGTACCACTTTAGCATCCCATTTAAAAAACTTTGGGTAATCCTCTGGCACTGACCCTGGTGTGATAATACTTCTCTTATTCAGCAGCATAATTACAAAGGACAACACAGATAAAGCACATCTTTCAGTTCTACTTTCCGCGGCTGATATGACCGTTTTGCCAGTCTTCAAGGTGAATTGGTTCTGTATATAAGCTAAACTCATCAAACGGAGGGCACGTCTAGTAGTATTGCAAACAATGAAGAATTATTAGCTTTGATGCACTTTGCATTTGCAGTGGCCACCAAACTTTTGGCATAATTATTTGGCCTAAATACCTGTGTTTGCAAAAGTAAATTCTACAGAATTCAAAAGCATATAAACAAATGGCGTTACGATCGAGCCCATCTCCCTTTGTCCCAATATGTCATTTTGTTATTCTTTCACAAGTTGGTGAAAGCTTCAGTCCTTACTCTGAAGCTGTTATACTTTGGGATAGCTCAGTTGGTAGAGAATGTGACTCTTAAACTCAGGGTAGTGAGTTTGAGTGCCATGTTGGGCAAAAGATTCCTGCATAGCAGGGGTTTGGTCTAGATCACCCTCGTGGTCCCTTCCAACCCTACAATTCTACGATTCTATGATTCATATATAGCAAAGTGCACAGCAAAAAGCAGATAAGATTGAAGCAACTGGCCAGGCTCCTGTTCATGTGAATATTCAGCAGGTGAAGCTTTTATAACATAGTGATGCAGAAGTGGGAAAAACACACCTGTTGCATCTGCCATGCTGAAATTTGACCAGAGCATTGCTGCAAGACTAACAGGTCAGTCCTATGCATTCTTCTGTAGAAGTGAGCCTCACATTATTCAATAGGGCTTACTTCAAAGCAAGTGTCATAGGATTAAAACAAAGAATAACTAAAAGATGTAACAAATTTATCTCGGCATAACCTAGGGGTTGTATCTTCCAACTCCCACAACTCTGCCAACACAGGCAAATCTCCTGCACACAGAAACCACCCATCTACAGTGACCTCCCAGGGTTCAAGCTGAGTTTTTGAGCCTTCATCTATTCCACAAGTGGATCCATACCCAATCTCTCTTGACTCAGATGTTATGGAGAAATGGAGCTATTATGTACCAAAGTTGCCAGACACTGCACTAAAAAGCCTCATACAGACAAGAAAAATGGGGAGGTGGTACTGAGAGGGGCCAAACAGAGGAGTGGGGCATATGCACAGCCCTATGTGTATGAACAAAAGGGACGCAGGTGGCGCTGTGGGTTAAACCACAGAGCCTAGGACTTGCCAATCAGAAGGTCGGCGGTTAGAATCCCTGCGATGGGGTGAGCTCCCGTTGTTCGGTCCCTGCTCCTGCCCACCTAGCAGTTCGAAAGCACGTCGAAGTGCAAGTAGATAAATCGGTACCGCTTCGGCGGGAAGGTAAACGGTGTTTCCATGCGCTGCTCTGGTTCGCCAGAAGCAGCTTAGTCATGCTGGCCACATGACCCAGAAGCTGTACACTGGCTCCCTCGGCCAATAAAGCGAGATGAGCGCCACAACCCCAGTCGGTCACGACTGGACCAAATGGTCAGGGGTCCCTTTACCTTTACCTTTACGTGTATGAACAATTTCAAGGACCTCGCTACAACAATGCAACACTGTGACCACAAAACATGAGCATTTGCTGAATATTAACTGATAACTGTGTGTCAAAGTTCATAACCTATAGATTACAACTATGGCAACCAACAACGTGGCCTGTAGGTGTTAACCATAACCACTTTAGCTACAGCCATGCATTCCAAGCACCAAGGCTCATAGCCTTTCTCAGGGGTGGATCTACAATAAAATAAATGAAGCTTCAGCTTCAAGGCCCCTAATCCCAGAGGGACCCCGGAAGCGACTTTATTCATGCATGTATATAACATTTCCCTAATTGATACCCACCCCCCAATAACTTGAAAACTATAAGGCCTAGGAAATGTTTATTCACATCAGGGACTTCGACATGTTAGATAATCCAGTACAGCAATTTTAATCAAAAACTGAGATGTAGTAGTTGATTTTTTTTTTTTTAAAAAAAAGTGCTGATCTGTCATGGAACAACCCCACTGAAGAAGGTAACATTGGTTACCCAGACCTTGTTGCTGCTTGCGAAGGCCCCCCCCCCATAATAGTTCAAGCTTCAGGGCTCCCCAAATGTAGCTCCACCCCTGGGCTTTATTTCTATGAGCTACAAAGAAGCAATAGTATTTGCTATATGCTGGCATGATGTGCATGGGATCCCACTCTAACACAGGCATTCACATAACCAAAGAGCACAAAGTGAAAGGAGCAGTGAATGGGAAGCACAACCCAAATGGTGTTGAAAATATGGAGGGTGCTGACTCAGTGTGGGAAGTCAACTAAGTTGTAGTGGGGCAAATGCAAGTTCAGCAGAGTCTGTTGCATACACCACAAAAAGACAACCTGTCAGCAGTAGAGCACATGCCTGGTCTGCATAAGATCTCAGGTTCAATACTAGCATATTCACAATGAATGAAACCCAGGTCACCAAACACAGTACAGACAGACCAATGGTCTCTCTCAGCATAGATTCATGTTTGGTGTGATCACATCTCTCTCTCTCTCTCTCTCTCTCTCTCTCTCTCTCTCTCTCTCTCTCTCCACACAGAATGGCATATACAATGGCATATACAGGGCCAAAGGGAAATTTCACAATATCTCCATGCAACTTTCTTTGGGAAAAGGAAGGGCTTATTGCAATGGATGGGCAAACTTTCAACGATCTTGCACAGTTAGGATAATTATTTAAAAGTTTGGCATCTTCTCAGAACCTCTGTAGGGTAAAACCTCACTTATAGTAAGAGGAGCTATTATGGTCTGACTTATGGCCAGCTGGCAGGGCTGAAAATGTTAAGAATAGCTTCTTTAAAGGTTATTTCACTGCTTCTAGCTCTGGGTTCAGCTGAAACGTGGGTTGGAGGATCATAGATGTGAGTGGAGGAAAAACAAAACAGCATGATTCTGGTAAACCACATTTGGGGGGGATGGTGCTAGTTCTGACAAAGCTTTAAGGCTGAAATACTATACACATTTATTTGGCTGTAAACGCCATTGAACTCAGCATGATTCACTTCTGATAGCATAGATTGAGTGTGTGAGATAGCTATTCAAAGTTTTCAAGCCACTTTCAAAGGCAGCCCCATGTACAGTGATTTACAGTAGTCTAACCTGGAAGTGAGGGCTTTGTGGTTAACCATGGCAACGTCCATTATCTCTAAATATGATCACATATGCTGTATCAGCCAAAGCTGGTAAAAAGAGCCCCAGCCCTTGCTGCCATCCAGGCTTCCCCAGTTATGCCAAGTCCAGAAGCATGTTCTTTTTTTAATAATGATGGAAAGTAAGTATTATACCTGTATTGCAATTCAATGTCCTTTGCCTTTGAACAGGGGAAAACTTATAAATAAATAAAGCCATATGGATACCTTCCAGCACTGCAACGACAGCATGTGAAGGAACACAATCATTTTGCCAAATGATAGTTCCCCTTTTGAGGTCATAACCAAACCTTGGAGGGACAGAATTGTTTCTCTTTTCTTCCATAGTCACAGCAACTGGTGAACTTCATTGCCCTGTCAGTAATTCCTTTTTGCTTCAGAGTCCCCAGTGGTATCCTCCCCCTCCTCCCAGGTGGAATCTACACACCTATAAAAACACTGAACGTTTTGAAAAATACATTGAATTTTGTATAGCTCACTATCGCCATCTAGTGTCACATGTGCATATTGCAATTTACAACACTTTTAAAACATTTTATTTGCAACTGTGTAGCTGAGTGCCCTGTTTTGAATCTTCAGTCACACTCTAGCATGACCAATGAACAGTCTTCTAGGCTATATGGAAAAGCTTTAATTCTCCATAACTGGGATTGCTGCTGGGGTCAAAAGGCAGAAAGAAAAGTTTTAGCCCCTGTTCCACAACTGTCACACATGCAACCCTTCACTTTCTCCCATGGGAAAAAGTAAAGTGTTGCATTTGGGGACATTATTAAAGTCAAGGCAAAGCTCCCTTCCCCCGAGACAGGGCTCCCACAGAAGAGAGGCAAATCTGGGGGGCGGATCTGAAGGGTTGCTTTCTCCCATAGGAAGTCTCGCTCACTGGTTAAGATCTTCATCTGATTGCCTCCACCAACCAAAGTTAGGCACTAACTGGCGATAGGGCCTCCTCTCTGGGGGTGCCCCATTTGTGGAATATTCTCTTCCTAGGGAGATTTGTCTGGCACCATCTCTTTTCTATTAGCCTATTAACCAATTATTTTCCCCAGGTTGTTAAACCTTTCTCGTTGTTCTGTGGTTGTGCTTTGCAAAAATCTGATCTTACCAACTGAATCGGACCTTATCAGATGTGCAGAAAATCTGAAATGAGATTTTGCTTAACTGATCTTCAATTCAGTGGGCAAGATTGAGGAAAGCTATTGGACCCCTTGGAATGAATCAGTACACAAAACGATCAAAATCTGGGTCAAGAAAAATTGTGGGTGAGCCCGTATTACAGTACTTTCTTAGTTGCATTGTATTTTACGATGGTTATTTTATGTTATTCACGGGGCCCCTGAGGTTAAAAAGCAGGATTTTAGTGCTTTAAACACAATAAAGAAATTTTTAAAATGCATTGTACCCCTTTAGAGCACCTTGTAATATACAAGCTGCCACAATGGCAGGCATTTTGGCAGTGAAATATAGTTGCCCTCCAATGATTTAACGCAATATTTTGATGGTAAGAGTATCTTTTGCAAACATTTATTTTTTAAAGTTGCTTCATACACATGGCTGACTACTGCCCAAATAAAGTCTGCGCCACTACTTTTTGACACATATTTATTAGCTGTGAAGTTCAGAGGACCAGCAACTCCCTATGAATGACTGTTAAATCAATACTGGCCAAACAATGCAGCATTTGGGGACATATGAAGTTGCATTTTTTACAAGACATAGACTATTATACAATTCAACGACTTTGATGCATGTATAACATTTGCCGGTGGAAGAAAAGGGAGCCCCTGATGGTTTTTAGAAACAGTGGTTGTATTATTCATGCGCTAAGCTAACCCTCTTCAGCTGTAGAACCTTTGCAGCACCAAGAAGTGTACTAAACACACACACACACACACACAAACTCAACACACACAAAAACCCCACTTGCTTCTTTTTAAAAAAATATGAGTATTGACATTCTTGTGCAGCATTAGGAGAGCTAATTTAGCTTCCAGTTCTAAGAATTTTTTTTTTTTAATCTATAGCCAGTAATTATTGGCATTCAGGGGTACAAAGGAAGAAAACAAAGGCCACAAATTCTAGCACATTCATGTGGGATTGGGAGTTGAATTAGGATCTTCACACCCCATTGAATTATCAGCCCCCCTATTAGAGCCTTATTAAAATGGTAATGATTATATGCCAGCTATAGGGAGGCTGCCCGCACCTGTCAAAAATACCCCGATTATCCTGTTCATTCAACTGTCTGGCTCTTGAATTTATGTCTCAGGTTTACTCCACTGTGAAGTCGTCTCCCCACCCCCCCCACACCCCCTTCCTGGCCCTGTGCTCAACACCACTTTAAAAAAAAATGAAAGAAAAGATACAAGAACAAACACTTCCGCAGAGATGACAGTAAATCCTCTCTGATTTACTGCACCCATTGCCCATTTCATGTTAGCGTATCTGGCATGGTAATAAAAGGATATACAATTTCACTGGACTTAACTGCAACGAAGAAGAAAAATTAGAAAGGCAAATGAAAAGCTTTTTTTAAAAAAAGATTGATTAAAAAGCACTCTAATTTGAAGATCAAAAAATTCCACAACTACCGCTCCTATAGCCTACAAGTCTTCTTCACCAACCAAAGATGTAGGCTTTTATTAGCTCTGAAATCAGGCTCACAATAAAACTGGGAGAGTTTCAGCTTTCATTCCCCCTGCCTCCCACCCTACAACACTTCAACGTTAAGAGAAAGGCAGTATTGGAAGCTAAATGCCGCAGCTCAATACGAAGGCATAGAAGCTACGTGGTACGAAGAGACATTTTAATTATATAACACACATAGACACCCCTCATGACTTCAACAACAGTTCACCAAACTGGAGAAAAATTGAGCCTGATTCATTAAGAAAACTTTTAATGCCATATTCACCTCTGCTAATTAGATATTTTTGAAGATTTTGTTTTTACCCTGCCCTTCAGCCCAAAACAATTCCATTAGTGAGTTACGAAGATCAATAATAAGGCAATATCTCTGCTTTAGCATTCCTCCCTTTAAGAAACTACAACTTTCGAAAGACAAAAAATATTATCTGTTTGTTTATTCGACTTTTCCACTGCTTCTGAAGACAATGATTGTATAAAGCAGAGGTGACAGAAGATTCCAAGCAGGAAACCATTACCATACTTGCCCTGTGCTGGAATGCTGGGCCCCCATTACAAAGTAAACCTTCTTAGCCTTTAGATTTCAAAAAAAAAAAAAAACCTCATTATCAGATGTTCCTACTAATCAGTGCATCTTGAAACATGTGCATGCTAAATTTAAAATTTCTGTTGGCCTGAAAATACCTTTTACTCCACTATTTTGAGGGCACAGACTTCCAGAAGTCTCCCTTTCAGATTATTGCAGGGCCACTTCTGGTTTCTATAATAAATTTAGCTTCCTGGCTTATGGTAGCAAAGCTCAATGGAAAAACTTCAGACAACCATTTTGAGGGGGGCGGGTATATGAGCATCTTCCTTTTAAACTGTCAGTATATTGTGGGCGAGGTGTATGCCAAATTCCAGTCTTTTGAGTGGCCAGGAAATAACTGTTTTTCCAGTAACTGGTGTGCTTTGGCCTGTGCAGGTTCTAAATGCTAAGTGCTCTGGTTCAGGTGTGAGGAACTTGTAGCTTTCCAGGTGACACCTGAACTACAACTCTCATCATCTCTGGCCATTGGTTATGCTTTCTGGAGCTGATGGGAAGTTGTAGTTTAGGAATATCAGGAGGGCAAAGGCCCCTACATCTACTCTAACAAATCTGATACCTCTGGTGAGTGAGTGAGTGAGCAAGTGAGGTCAAAGCCTTTTAATTTTACAGGCAATGACCGATGTACGTGGATCCAACTGATGTGTGCCTGGGGGACCATGCACATTGCGTCGACCCAGAACTGGCTGGAAAGGGGGGGCAGATTAGGGTGGGGACATAAGGGGGTGGAGCAGGTTTATGTGCACTCTGCCATTGCGCATGATGACCCAAAATGCAACCCCTGCACAAATCAGGGGTTGCCTTATACGAGTAATCTAATATGATTATTAATACTATTCATTAAATACCTTTCACACCCTTCCTCCCCAAAACACAATGCATTTGAAACATTTTCAAAAATTAAGAACATCTAAAAACAGTCACATATCCTCTCAGCTAATTATCTGAAAGTTGACAGAAGGCCTGGGTAAACAGGAATGTTTTAAAATTTCTGCTAAATGTTGATAATGAGGGAGACAGACACACCTCAACAGGGAGGGCGTTCTGTAATTGGGGAACCACTACTGTGAAGGGTCTGCCACAGGTCAGGGACATCAACAGGACCTCCCTCCCCTGCCAATTGTAGGGGCTGGGGTACTGGTTGAGATGCTGTTTTAAGTATTTAGGTCCCATTCCATTTAGGGCTTTGTATGCTAATACTAACACCTTGAAGTGGGTCTCATAGCTCACTGACAACTAGTACAGTGCTCTCAGAACCTGTGACACATGGTCCCATTGCTGGCCCACTCACCCAACTAGTATGGCAGCTGCATACTGCACCAGCTGTGGCTAGGACATCTTCAAGCATGGACCCACAAGAGCCCATTGCAGTAGCCCAAGAGGCTACTGCATGGACAGCTGAGGGCAGCTTATCCCAGTCCAAGGAACAGATATAATTGGTGAACCAGCCTAAGCTGGACAGAAGCATTCTTTGCCACAAAAGCCATTTGGAACTCCAGTGACATTTTGGAATCCAGGACTACTCTCAGACTAGGAACCTGTTCCTTTGGAGGAGTGCAACCCTTCCCAGAACAGGTGGCCCATCTAATTCCTGGACATGGGAACCAACCAGCCACAGAACCTCTGTTTTATTAGGATTCATTTATGATGATGATGATGATGATGATTTATTAGGATTTATTAGGATTTTATTAGGATTTTATTAGCCCCTATCCAGCCCAATACTGATTCCAGGCACCAGTCCAACAGCTTAACGGCCTCTCCTGAAGGGAGAAAGAAGAGAGCTGTGTGCCATCAGCATACTGTGTGCCAGTGAGAGATCAAGGAAAATAAACAGGGTCACACTCCTCCTGTCTCTTTCCTGATAAAGGTCATAAATCAGAGTGACCAAGGCTGCTTGAGTGCTAAAACCTGGTCTGAAATCAGGCTGAAATGGATCTAGACAATCTGCTTCCTCCAGGCAACACCTGCACACACATTTCACTAGACAGTCAAGCTACAACAGCACTTTTTCTTTCTTTCTTTTTCCAGTTCCTCATTAGAAACATTCCAGCTGCAATCAATACATTACCCATTAGGTTTCACATCTCTAAACAGACAAAGCTGTAAAGTCAGTGAACCTGTAGGCAAGCAATAATTTGTAATCTTATAAATCTCCTTTACAACTTGTTTCCAATACTCTGAAATCAACCCCCCCCCCAAGCATGCACAAAGTCAGCACCACTATCTTTACACTTCTAATACAAATATGTATTTTCTTGGGTTTAATAGGTGAAAGACATACCAGTGGTTACGGCCTTGTCTTCTTCTTCTTTGAATTTAAAAAAGCACTTTCGGATTAAGACATACCAAATTCTTCAGGGCCATATTTTAAAATAAATGTTTGGCCCAATCGCAGAAGAAGCTAGGTGCAATATGGAAGTAGGCAAAATAGAAAACTCTCTAGATGCCAACCTCCCTGGACCTAGGGTAGACTCTTACACCGCTCTCAAAGAGAGGAGATGATTGACCACAGAGGACACAGATCTGCATAAAAGCTGCTAGATTCTAATTTTTTGTATTGCATTTTTATAACTCCAGGGACCAAATGCAACCCTCCAGGTGCCTCAGTGGGTGTATTAACCTAGAAGAGGAGCATGCATGAGATTTATTTCATGTAGTCTCATGTAGCATGCAGTCATGCTTCATGTAAGTAGAAATGGTGCCACTGCTGGGGAAATTGGCCCTTTGCCAGTCTTGGGTCCTGAGGAAATGCCTGATCCCACCATTCTCTGGAGGCATCCTGATCATCACAACCAATTAAAGTTTTGAAATGGCCAGCATGGCAGAATTTCTGGAATGAGAGACACATTGCAAGCCTTTGCTCATGTCATGGCACCTAAAGCTGCAGCAAGTATCAGAATGCAAATGTCATGCAAATGCATGCATTTTTTACCCTCAGTAAGCGGAACAATCAAACAGCATTGGTATTGGTGTTTTAGGAAGTGCAAGCAAACTTGCCCCCCCCATTTTTAAACAATTGGTCCCTCACCCATCATTAGCAGGAGTCGCTGGTTAAGCACACAGACATATCCTGAAAGGAACAACACTAATGGATGTCTAGATGCATATTATTTGTTTGAACAACAGAAAGATAGATGGCTAAAAGACAAGGTAATGATTTGTGATCAGGGTCCCAAATTTGATTTCAGCAATTAGATTACTGCTCAAAGAGGTCTCTAGGGAAATCTATTAAAATACCATCTTCCTTTGCCCTCCAAAGCATACAAAGACTCCCTAGTAACTGTCCACTGTCTGTTCCTTTGTGACATGTTGCATGATCCCAAGACAAAAACCATATGCTGTGGTTAAATGGCAGATTGACGAACAAGAGACAGCTATTCTTTAGCTAACTCGCCTATGAAATGTGAGCTAGTCAACAATGGCCAGAGCTGTGAGCATGACTTTATTTTCTTGTAGGTTTTTCTTTTGTTGACACATATTCTTCAGTAGTGTAGCGAGTCTCACTGGTTCAGCTGAAATGGCTCTCAATGTGGGCATGATGGAATCAAGTTCCCAGATGTCACCCCAACCAGTAGGGATAAATGAGTAGTTGTTAAGTCAAGCACTTAATTTCTCTGAGATATGTAATGCAACATTATGCATGTCTAACTCAGAAGTAAGTCCCACATGAATTCAGTGAGGCTTACTTCCAAGCAAGTATATATAGGATCATCACCTTACTTCTCCTCTAGATAGCAAAACTATGTCTCAGTTTTAAAAGCTACTAGTATACTTGGTAAGATTAAATTCCTCGATAAAACAAAAGCAATTTCTGGCCATTTCTGGTAAGCTAGCCCACATAAAGCAACTGAGAGGATATATGATTGTTGTTGCTGTTTAGTCGTGTCCGACTCCTCATGACCCCATGGACCAGAGCACGCCAGGCACTCCTGTCTTCCACTGCCTCCTGCAGTTTGGTCAAACTCATGTTAGTAGCTTCCAACCATCTTGTCCTCTGGTGTCCCCTTCTCCTTGTGCCCTCCATCTTTCCCAACATCAGGGTCTTTTTCAGGGAGTCTTCTCTTCTCATGAGGTGGCCAAAGTATTAAAGCCTCAGCTTCAGGATTTGCCCTTCCAGTGAGCACTCAGGGCTGATTTCCTTAAGAATGGAGAGGTTTGATCTTCTTGCAGTCCATCTTCAACTATCTAAAGAACTGTCACACAGAAGATGGAGTAAGTTTGTTTTCTTCTGCTCTGGAGGGTAGGACTGGAACCAATGGCTTCAAGTTACAAGAAAGGAGATTCCAACTAAACAGCAGGAAGAACTTTCTGACAGCAAGAGCTGTTCAACAGTGGAACAGATTCCTTCAGGAGGTTGCGGGCTCTCCTTCATTATCATTGTCATGTGCAGCCATGACCCAATTTGAATTAAAATGAAATTCCTTCCCTCTTTCCTCTAGAAGAAGTGTCCCATGAGTATCACTCTACTCACAGGAAATCTGGGTCCAAACCAATTGTAGGGTTCCAGCTTTTAGTCAATAGACCCAACAGCCTATGCCATTGCATTTCCCTTTCTGACAGTGGCTAGAGCTGCCAAGGAACATGCCAAGAGTGTACAAGAGTGAAGGTTGGATCCAACAATGTTAATGTCTTCCCATTCCGCTGATACAGCCCCAGATCAGGGAGGAAATTGCACCAGCTCTGGTACTGGCACAGTCCACTCTCCTCATTTCCAATGGGAGGGAAATAGTTTTTAAAATACAGAATAGGATGGAAGGGCTCAATATTATTTTTCCCCACAGAGAGAGCCCATCAGGGCATTGGGTAGGACTGCAGCCTAAATTAATTTATTACAAAACTGTTTATTAACATGAAAATGTCTCCCCTCCCCAATTAATCTGTGTGTTTGTGTGTGTGTGTGTGGTGCTTCAAAGAACATGCGCTTAATTGAAAAACAAAGTATGCTTTCTTCTTCCAGCAATACTGCAATTTATTTGTGACTGTGTGCAGATTTAGGCTACAATCCTAAACACACTTACCAGGAAGTTAGCCCGACTGAACATAGTGAGACTTCCGAGTGAACACAAATAGGATTGTGCTACCAATTGACTAAAATTCATATGAGTAATAGGCTACTGTTGCGATCCTATGCATACGTACCTGAGAGTATTAGTACTGATGTCTAAGTACTGATGTTTAGGAGTGTCCTCTTAAGATTCCTGTTAATTGGATCGCAGCCCTAACAGAATGCAAGTCAACAGTTTGAGATCCAGCTGGTTTCTGTGGCAGAGAGTTAAATGCCTGTTTAAATCAGTGATATTTCACAGTGCTAAGCTCTGGCTCAATGGCACCTGTCATAAAAAGAAATCAATTCAAGTTTATTTTGGCCCACGATGTGCGTTCCACCTCCAATAGCTTTGCCTCTCCTTTTCCTTTTCCAAGTTGCTTCCCTCTCTCCTCCTGAATCTTCCCTTTTCCAGCCAGAGCTTCCTTGTGCTCCTGTCCCTCCTTGTCATGCCATCGGAGCCACACATACAAAAAAGTGCAAGTTGTGAAACTATTTGTATTTCATGGGTATTCATTCATTCACTCACTCGCTCACTGTGCCAACACGATGGCCTGAGCGTTTGGCAGGCAATATTGCTCGGGCGAATCTGTGAGCTGATGATGAATGGCTGTGAAGCCTTTGTGATTGCTCATGCTCCATTGTAGGCCGAACAATGAAGGAGGACACAAGTCTGGCTCGGGAGAGCAACGGATAAAACTGTTGGGCAGAATGGCCGGGCTCCTGCCGACATGACCACTTGTTGACACAGAAAGGACTCAACAACAAGTGAGCAGAAACAGAAACGATTCTGTTCAGCGAGGCTATTAGTTGCAACGTGTGGTACTGGAGCGGTCACTCCTGATGTGTTTCCTTGCTAATGAGCTCTGAATGCCCTATTAAACTGGGCTGCTATAGGCTCAGAGCCACTGGGGCAGCAGCATGCATGAATGACTTGCCCAGCTCTCATTGGCTGGCCGGGCAAAGGAAGCAACTGGCAACACTCAAATTTAAACAGAACTGACAGTACAGTTAAATGATCATTAGTTAGCGTGGCCAAACAGATAGAGACTCAAGGCAATTCCTATTGACAAGATAGCATTACTCAGCTCTGAGCGAGCTCAAGCTTGCATCTTCTCTTGGCTTGAGCCAATAGAGTTTCTTTTGTGTATTCAGAAATACTGCATTTGAACAGAGCCTGTGCTGTGTTAAATGTGCCTATTCCTGGAATCAAGCTTGCAGATTTAAATACACAAGCGCGTGTGCATACCCACACACTTTACTATTGCTTCCTGCAACCTTTTTGCAACATAAATAGTACAAGGTCAGAGAAGAAATCTTGGATTACGTTACATTACATTTTATTAGTCCCACCATTTTTTCCAAGGAGCTCAAGGTGGCATGCATGATTCTCCCCGTCTTCATTTCACCCCCTAGAACAACCCTATGAGGTAAGTTAGGCTAAGAGGCAGTGACTGGCCCAAAGTCACCCAGTGAGCTTCATGGCCAAGTGGAGATTCGAATCCTGGTTGCTCACGTCCTAGTTTGACGCTCTATCCACCAAGACCCCTTAGTCTGATTTTCTGGGGGAAATACATTACTGTATCAGCCATTTCAACGTTACAAAAGAAGCAGGTTTGCCATGTGTACAACATGTAGATGCTTTAATGGGTGAGAAGGATTCAATTTTTTAGACCATGTAACCCCACCCACGCACCCACTGCTAATGATTGGCCTTATCTCTAGGTACATGCATTTCAGAAAACACAATAGTATGCAGCAAGTGGGTGTATAATGTACCTGCTGATTTTGTAACATGAAGTTACATATGAAACCCAGAGAAGTGAGCTTCATAGGTTTAAGCCCGTCATTCTTCCTCCATTTTGTAACTGTGCGGTCATGCTTTAAACCTGGCACCTGCACCTTCAGTGGATAGAATGTTGGTTGGCCCGGGTTCAAACCAGTTCTGAGATCAGCACCCCATGCTTTGGTCAGCTTCTGAGGTCCCACTGGCCTCACACAAGTGTGTTGAGGAACTGCTATTTAAAATTCCCACAATGACACAACAGCAGGGGGACATGGGAAATTTAAAATAGTGTCTTGTATCTGTTTCTCCTTGCCACCAGGGGAAAACATCATCTGTTCACATTCTGTCTGGCAGACATATTACCACTTGGTGGTGGCCCCTGATTTACTTTTGTACCCTATACTTCAGCACAGTGGTTTATTACAGTTTTTTTAAAAAAACTGTTTTTAATTATATTGTTTTAGTGAGTGTTTGCCATCCATTACTACTTTGAAATAAAGAGTGGAATATAAACTGAATGAATGAAAGAATGAAGAACATGCTGGTTTATTTTATTTTACTTTACTTTATTTTTTTGCCAAGGATGAACTTTCTGTGAACTACAAGCTTCATTAGGATGAACACGAACTGAGCTAGTTCCTTATTGAACAAGGTGAACTTGAATTAGAACAAATTCTTTTTAAAAATGAATACAGTTCAAGCACTGTAGAAGCAGGAGGCTGTTTAACCAGCCACTATCCCTCAGCTGAACCCACCTCATAGGCTCCTTGTAGAGTGAGGAAAAAACAAGATAACCCTGTGAATTATCCCTGAGTATTGCCCTGAGTTCCTTCAAAGAAAGGTTGGATCCAATAAGTAAAACCAACATTCTAAAGTAGAATACATTAGTCATAGGAAATAGGGGAAGTGCAACCTCTTGATTGTAAAATGAGATTACACAACTTCATAAAAAGAATTAATCCGAATTATGCAGCTGTCAGTGGTATGCTCTTGGAGCCAGAAATGTGGCTGACTGAACAATGGAAAAGGCTGAAATCCTATACTCCTTTTTTACCAGGGAGTATGTCCTATTGAGCTCAACTGGACTTGTGTCAGAAAAGATTTGTATAAGATTGCACTGATATTTGGTAAAATGAATGATAAACAAACAAAACAAAACCATATACAAAAGGGATGGTTAACTTTTTTGGGCCTGAGGGCCACATTTGGTGTTGGCCAACCCTCCGAGAGCTGTAAGGTCAAAACCTTCTGTTGAGATCCGTTTGCACATGTGCACACAAAGACGGGCAGGCAGATACATACACATAGACTGGAGTGGTGGTAGTACAGAGATCACTGAAAAGCAGCAACAGTGATTTCGTCTCCCCAGGCCTTACAGATTTCGCAGCCATTCTGTATCAGAGAGTAACTGTATCAGAAAGAACACACTACTGATCCTGATGATTTTTTTTAACGAGTTAGTATACAGAGAGAGAGAACTAAACAAACTAATCAGTCCCAAAGAATAGCTGTTGCCACCCATCCGCAGAAAATCCGTAGAGATGTGTGAACAGCTGCTTTAAAACTTCATAAGGCTGTAGAAGGCAAACATCCCAAAATTGCTGATCTTGAAAATGGAATCTATTCATGCCAGCAATAACAAATATCTCTGATTTTTACCATGGACTCCACTTTCCACCCTTTGTGTAGTCAGTAACAACAACAACAATTTATTATTATTTGTACCCCACCCATTTGATCGGGTTAATCACAACCAAGAACAGACCTTCAATAAAAATCCCGTCAACTCAAGGGCAGAAAATACAACTCAGCGGTAGATCATATGCTTTGCATCAGGGATGAGGAACCTGTGACTCTCCGTGTGTTGTTGGATTCCATCTCCCATCAGCCCCAGCCAGCATGGCCAACATTCATGAATGAAGGGAGCTGTAGTCCAACAATATCTGCAGCGTCTCCAGCTCCCCATTCCTGCTTTACATCCCATGATCAATTCTTGCTCTCTCTAGTTCAAGATAACCTTAGATAACCAAGTTGAGATATATATTTGCCAGAGAACTTGGAGAACTGCCACCAGTGAGCACCAGTGGCAATCCCAGGGCAAAGTGTGCTGGGTAAACCAACAGTCCTAAGCCATTCAGGGAGTCAAGAGTAAATATTACAGTGCCTGAATAAAATCCACAGCACCCAGCACACACACACACACACACACACACACACACACACACACACAGTGAGTTAGGGACTTCCCCTGCATGCAAAGACAGGGTCCAGCAGATTGTGGGTCCAACGGTCAAGAAGGAGGTTTCTGCACATACAGTGGTACCTCAGGTTACATACGCTTCAGGTTACATACGCTTCAGCTTACAGACTCTGCTAGCCCAGAAATAGTGCTTCACGTTAGGAACTTTGCTTCAGGATGAGAACAGAAATCGAGGCCCCATTAGCTAAAGTGGTGCTTCAGGTTAAGAACAGTTTCAGGTTAAGAACGGACCTCCGGAACACATTAAGTACTTAACCCGAGGTACCACTGTACTGTATAGTGCAGTGAGGGGCAGATGGGGCTTGTCAACCTGGGAAAGTAGCCTATCTAGGAGAAGGAAAAATCTGGTCCTAAACCTCCACTGCCTTGTGGGATGTCTTTGCGAGAATAAGAGACTAAGAAGTAAACCCTACACAAATCTGGAGTGAAGTCTTTAAGGTAGTTGGATGGCGCCTTGTACACCTCCTTCCAGCAACTCCTGCAGTCAAGCTGGTGCCAAATGTATTGCTCTGCTTTCCTTTGGACCACATCAGTGAGGCCAAGAGTGGGGTCTTGTCATCTGGGCAGCATATCCTTCAACGCTTCACCCTCCCCTGGCCCTAATAATACTGTGGGTTCCAATGAATGTATTAGAGAGTGAAGTGGTGCCTACAGTACTGCCAGGATTTGCACTTTTTAACTTTTACCCTTCAGTAGGGTGGGGGACAGAAATCATGAGAACAGTGGCATTGGGGTGCAGAAGGGAAGGGGACCTGGGGAACACAGACACCGGGAACATTTGCTTCTAAGAGCCCCAGAATGAAATGGGAACTGTGGGATTTGAAATGAGGTTGTGCTTGAAATTCAAAAAGCTGAAACTGAATTCTGAACTTTTGCTGAATCTCAAAGGTGTGCAACATTTTGTTTCAGCTCTAGCAAAAGTACCTGAATCTGTTTTGCATCTCCCACCACCATATAAGCTTGTTTTCACTGTAACACACATCTGAATATCTGATTTTCTGCTCTCCTCTCTTCCCCTGCTCCAATTTAGTGCATTCGGATAAATTAGATTGCAGTGTACCATAATAATGGCTTTTTCCCTCTGAAAGGTAATTCAGCTGAACTCTTATGTATTTACTGCTGTCCAGATTTCCCCTTGGTGGGCTGAACTCACATTAAGACTATTGGAAACTGTAAATAGGCTCTGAGATTTAAATATGAAAGGATGCTTGTACTAGTTAAAAAGAGAATGGATTCACGAGGAAAGATTCTAGAGCTCTTCTAACGTATCCTGACTGACTGGGTACCCAGAGAGCACTCAGCCAGATAAAAGAAGCTGGAAAGAAAGGCAGCAGAATCCTTTTATCGGGAGGAACAGCACAGGTGAGTTTCAAAGGTTTGGAAAGCTGCATTTATTTGGGACCAAAACTTGTACACACACATTCTCTTAACTGAAGAAGTTGGCACTGTATTACATACCACTTCAGTGAGGTTAACATTTTAACTCACAGTTAGAGGGAGGGATAAAATTGATGGGTCACTAGTCCATTTAAGCCTGTGTACCTCCTGATATGGAGGGACGCTGGTGGCGCTGTGGGTTAAACCTCAGAGCCTAGGACTTGCTGATCAGAAGGTCGGCGGTTCAAATCCCTGTGACGGGGTGAGCGCCTGTTGCTCAGTCCCTGCTCCTGCCAACCTAGCAGTTTGAAAGCACGTCAAAGTGCAAGTAGATAAATAGGTACCGCTCCGGCGGGAAGGTAAACAGCGTTTCCATGTGCTGCTCTGGTTCACCAGAAGAGGTTTAGTCATGCTGGCCACATGACCCGGAAGCTGTACGCCGGCTCTCTTGGCCAATAAAGCGAGATGAGAGCCGCAACCCCAGAGTCAGCCATGACTGGACCTAATGGTCAGGGGTCCCTTTACCTTTACCTGCCTCCTGATATTGTTGGACTCCAGCTCCCATCAGCCCCAGCCAGCAAGGCCAGTGGTGAGGGATGATGGGATTTGTAGTCCAACAATATCAGGCGGGTGGTAAATTCTTCACCCCTGTAATGGCTTTAGGGGTTGCTCGTGCGTAAGTTACCGCCGCTCTGGGCTAGGTTGCCTGGTTAAACCATTTCTGTCTGGACAGCCATCCACTCCGTGGCTGTTCAGTCGCTAGCAGAATCCGTCAGTGGGCGTTTCTTGAACCTCTTCCAGCAAAGAAGTTCTTTGACGCCAAGTCGCCGCCTACTCTCCCTGCACGGAAGTCTTCTGCGCAGGGTGGGTGTGGGCAGCGGAGGACCTGTGCTCTCCTCGCTAGTCTCCTGCGAAGAGTCCTGGAGCCTCCTCTCTGCTTCCCCCATCGACCCCCCTCTATCCCTGGTGTTGCGCTGATTTTCTTCCCCAGCCGGAGACCTGCCTCTCTCCCTGCTTGGCCCCTCTCCAGCATCGCTGTGGAGCCTCGCCTCCTCCTCTAGTTCCAATGGCAGTTCCCTGACAACCCCTGCTCTAGATGCTTGCATAAAAGTACATGGGACTTATAACATCGAGTGCACAATGAACCGAATGAGCAAAATAACTCCTACATGAAGCTTTAGATTTGCCTTTAAAGAAACTTATTCGGGGTACTTGTGTGAATGCGTGAAATCTGAATTTGAACTTTAACAGAGTTATCTTAAATACAATGTAACTACACACTGCATTTATAGCCCAACAAAGATTGTCTTTCCATCTACTACTTTTGTGTGGCTCCGTTACAACTTGTAAAACTGCCTGTTCACAATATGCTCCAGAGAATGGCTTGCTTTAAATTTTAGCTCTAGAATAGAGAGTCCGGAGGTATTTTTATTTTTTTAATTTTTGAGTCACACATTTTCTGTTTCCTTGGAAAGCATTTTAATCTTTTATGATATTTTTGATACTGAAACCATTTAGTTTTTTACTATGAGCTTCATATTAGTGCTGCTACTAAGCACACACACACACACACACACACACACACTTCCATCTGTTTTCTCGCCCCAAGATGTGACTTAAAAATTATCACAATAAAGTGATAATGGTGCATTGGGCGAACTTTCCTAGGCTCAGCTACAAGCCGTTACAGCAACACTATGCAAATACAACTCCTAATAATATCAATACTAGAATGTTAACACTCAACTTAAAAGTACAAAAAGCCCTTTTATGAAAGAAGAATTTCAGAGCAGCAGCATTTCTATGAAGCTTCAATGAAAACTGAAGAACATTCAGATGCATAAAACTCAGATGTTTGTAGTCTTTGATAGTTCTCTGACATATGGCCAGAGAGAAGCAGATGGACGGGTCACAGCAGTGGGAAGCCAAAGGGAGCATTTGCATTGTTATATGACCCAGTGGGCCAACACTAACAGACTCTCCCCAGTGACGCGGCTATTATTATCCCAGGGATCTGATAAGAATCTGATACTTGCATTTATTTGCCCTCAGGTAATTTTCACGTGATGCCTGATTAAAATGACCTTTATTTCGCAGCTTTGTTTATCCACAGGCTGGAACATCTGAATCATAGGGCAGCCCATGAACAACCTCTGTTTGCCTTGACGATGGTGATGATGATGATTTTTTAAAAAATCTACTTGGATTATTCCTTTCTGTGTTGGTCCTAAAAAAATAAAAAATAACAAGCACTTGGCAAGAGTAGCTTGATCCAGTCTAGAACCTGACAGGGCCGGCCTAAGTCATTCCGCTGCCTGAGAAGGACAAGATGCTGTTCCTCTACCCCTGTGGACAGAAACTGACTTGACTGGCAGTTTTGAGTCTTACTTCAATACAGGGACAGTATCCTTCACTGCACTTACAGATGCAGGGCAGGCCAAGTAGCATACACAGCTCTGTCCCCAACATCTTGCCACTACTCCCATGCCCCTGCTTCAGCATTGGCTGCCTGTGGCATCCACCTCATTCTGCCAAGTGGTAAGGCTGTCACCTTGAACTGGGTCGTAGCTCAGTGGCAGGACATCTGCTTTGCATGCAGAAGGTTCCAAGTTCATTCCCTGGCATTTCCAGGTGGGAATGAGATTTGTTCCCTGTCTGAAACCCCAGAGAGCTGCTGCCAAACAGTGTAGGCATTGTTAAGCTAGATGGACCAGTGGTCTGACCAGCTGCCTATATTTCTATGAGAACTGGATGTCTCAAGAATGGCAGAAATCATATTGGTTCTTCCTATGCCTTCTGGAAAGAAACAGGCACATTATTCTGCCCTGTTTCTTTTGGCATCTTGACTGAAATGCTGTTAATTCTGGCTATGTCTGGAATCCTGACTCTTAATTGCTTCTTACCCTGTTGTTACTAAGCGCTGTTAAGTAAATTTATTTGGTGCCCCCTCTGTTTAACATTCTGCCCAACAAAGGAATCACACTGATGGAATGACTGCTGCTTGCACAACGGAACTTCTAGTGCCCACACAATGTACCCTTACACTCCCCCAGAACTGCTCCAGACCTTATGGGGTGGAATCCAGAGCAGATTTGGGAAGCACTAGGGGAATAGGGGAGGAATAGTCCCACTGCAGGAGTGAAGGCCTTCTATAAGCACTATGCCCTTGTTGAATACAACCCAGAATTCCCAACTTACTGTGCAGAGGGTAAAAAACTTTGGGACTTGTGTGTCTTTCAAATCATTGAAAATTTAGTCTAAAATCATTATTATTTTGTTTTCTCTTCTCTTACTGCAAAGGAATCACTGTGTTGTTAAAGGGTATGACTGCACACACTCTGTTTGAGCTGAAACTCAAGGAGCTCTCTGTTATTCAGCCACAAAGGTACTAGTACCAGACACAAAACGGAGAAAAGTATAGTTTTCTTTTCCACAAATCACAGATATCCGAATAAGAGAATATGAAAAGCGAACATTTGAGAACCATCTCTGATGAAACAAAACTGACAGTGAAATGTGCCAATTTACAAAGAACTTCCTATCCACCTTACAGAGAATGATTAAGAAGAATCCAACAGAGCCTTGCTTACTCTGCTTACATTCTGCTTACAGTCTACTTTTACTTTTAATTTATACAGTGCTGTGCACCATTTGCCCTAGATATCAGAATGCCCCTGTAAAATACGGTAGGTTTTTTGAGCCTAGGTGGGGTTCAGAGGGTGAGCCCTGAACAGGAATAACATGGCAGGGTTATTGGTAGCAGAATCAGAGTAAGGTTTTGCAGGCGCAAGGACAGATTCAGCGTGACACTGGCATTGCTCCAATAAGAAAGGTGGACAACTCAGTACTTCTATTCTGGTGCAGCCCTGATGGCTACCCATTGTCTTGGAGATGGCTACCCATTAAAGCCTTGCACTTCTACACCATTATGGAGTCTCCATGTGCCTTCTATGATGTTTCAGGTAGGCATCAAGGGACCTCGAGCAACTAATGCCCTTCCTTAGACAAGAAGTGAAGTGGGATCACTTTACTTTATACCAAGTTGTTTAGTCAAAAAAGTGACCTGTCCAGTATATCCTGACTGGCATTAGCCCTTCACGTTCTCAAGCACAGGTCCTTCCAAACCCTGGTACCTGAGACCCCATAAGCTGTGGTGTGTAGGAAGCCACCTATACCAGGGGCTGGGAACCTTTGTCAGGCAGAGGGTCAAATTCCCTTGTGGGCAAGCCTCCGGAGGCCACATGCAGGGCCAGGCAGAAGTGAAATGCATGTGATTCTTACCTTTGTACAGTCAGGTGCATTCAAGCCACACAACCATCAGCTGTATTTATACCCTCACCCAACCATATATCTTCATCCTCCACCCAGGCAAGCAACATGCATTGCCACAGTTTACAGGAACATTTCAGCCAGGAAAAAGCACCCCAAGACAGCGCATAGCAGTGTTGGCGAGGGGTGTGGTCTTAGGAGAGGGTGTGGCCTGGGAAGAGTCTCAAGTGCTAGATAAAGGCATATGGAGAGCAGCTTTTGACCCTGCAGACCTGAGGTTCCTCACCCTTGACAAGGTGCATTTGCCTTGCCCACAACCCTGGAGACAAGCATATTACTACCCCTTACAAGTGACAGAATGACTATCCAGGGTAAGCAGAAGAAAGAGCCTGGTGTGACTCGTGCATTTGCAAAGTTTTCATTCTTTACATTTTCACCTCACCACCAGAAAGTGGTCCAACTTTTGCCGCTGTTGTGTCTCTCAACTGCTAAAGCTAATAAGGCAAAACCTCAGTATCCCAATTAGTATTAGAAAAGTGGATTTTACACCACTGGAACTATGGCAATTAAGCGAGAGTATCAAAAGCAGCAATCAAAATGGCTACTCATTTTGCTGTGGCATGCCCCATCTTGATGTCACACTGTACATTTCATTAAAAACTAAAAGAACAGCCCTGACTGGTGCTTGTTGGAATGTATCAATTTCTGGATTAAGGCTGGCCCATTGTTTTGTTCTAGTTATTCATATATAGATGAATGGGGCATGGACAAGGCTAATCCAGTATAAACAGCCTGTAACAGTGAAGGGATACTCTGTCCTAGAGAGCCATCTAAGTCTTTTAATTACTTCGGCAACTGATAGATCAGCCCTTGCCCCCTTGAATTCCTTTGTCATGAGAGAGTTAAAATTCATGAGCGTCTATCTTTCTGAATACTTACTCCACTGCCGCTATGTTCTACGCCAAGCAAGCCATCACGTCAAAGAGTTGGAGGTCTGTCAGACCATCTGTTACATAATAGTCACCGATTTCTGAAATCTGGGGATGGAGAGAGCAAAGATTATGGAAGGTTTTTTTAAAGGGGGGGGAGAAAAAGAGAACAGATTGCCACCTCCCTTGCAAAGGAAAGTTGGAGGGTAGTAATAAATAATAAGCTCAAGTCAAAGCGGGACTGGCTTTTATTAGACAGCAAAACAAACTTTCAGAAAAGAAAACAGCAGAAAACAAAATAGGATTGATGGCAAACAACAGCATTGCAATGAAGTTTCAGCAATATTCACTCAGGCGAACACTAGCCCAAGGCAGTTCAAGACTTCAGGTATAATACATGCATAATAACGCAATAGCACCCCAATGGGTAACAACAACAACAACAACAACAACAATTTTGGCATGATTTAATGTTAGGACCATCTCTGAAGTCATTCTAAAAATAGTAAAGAACTTGGCACTGTTGCAATGTGTGGTCTGCACTAACTAGCAGTATCTCTGCAGGATTTCAGTAAAGATTCTTTCCTAGCCATATCTGGATGCTAGGGATTGAAACTGCCACGCTTTGAATTGAGATTAGATAGATAGATGATAGACTCTTCCTCTAGCCATCTCTCCTGAATCTGCAGCTCTCCCCCAGTCTGGGGAACTAGTCACCAGGCATCCCCTTTGCACTGCCAGACTATCTGAACCACCATCTGCCACCCAAATTCCTGGTGGCCTGACAGACTAACTGCATGTCCTCCATCCAATTACCCATCTACCCACAGGTATTTGCCAGCCTTTTGACCTAAGTAACTGACACCAAGCAGTGTCCTGGAATCTAATGTGATCTGACTGATGAAAAAGTCAGGGAAATGAATGAAGAGCCCCAAGGCTACACAGTCCCAGTGCACCCCTACACTAGTTGATCCTTGACTGTTGCAATCCGCCTCCTGAAAGGGATTTGGAAGAAGAACGTCAGAGATCCAGGCTATGGTTTCATCATCAGCTTAATGAACAGTTCCAGTTTAGAAATCTAAGTAAAAAGTGTGCATGCTACGTGAATAACTACATTTCTCAAAGTTGAAAAAGTCGGAGTTTGTGTTGCAAACGTGGAGCCCCAGGCAGCAGACATGTCTCCTTCTCAAATGTAGCTTGGTAGCTCGGTGTAAAATACATACTTTCCATGCAGATGGTCACAAGCATCATTCCCCAGCATCTCCAGGTAGGGCTGTGGGAAAGACTTCTGTTTGAAACCCCAGAGAGCCTTTGCCAGTCATTGTAGTGACAATACAGAGCTAAATGGACTAATGGTCTATCTCACTGCTACTGGTATTATGCAGAGAATCTGACTGGGATGTTACATGCATGTTTGGGGCCCAGACTCCATTTATATTGCTGTATTGATGGTTACTATTGTTGTTGCTGTTTACGGTGGTGGGGCATTAATTGTATCTTAAACGTGTTATTGTCAACGGCTTCCTTGTTTGGTGGAAACCACTTAGGGGTCTTATATCACAAAAGGCACTTTATAAAAAATATTAAATCAATCAATCAATATGAACAAGCATGCACAAGATGGGGGTGGCATTTAGTGAGAGGAGTAGCCCAACACCTGTCACTCAGAGTCTCCCTGCCAATTATCGTTATGCAGGATAAGCTAGTCACCATAACCAAGGCTCTTAAAATGCACTTGAGGCAAAGCCAAATTTGCACTTGAAAATAATATTTAATCTTGAACAGTGCCTTTAAACCTCCCTGCAAAATGTGCTCTTCCTTACCAAAACCCTCTTTGCTTTCCTACCCCAACATGGAAACTTTCAATGCCATTACTGGTTGGGCCTATCCAGGGATCATAAATGCCCTCGGTTGTGAGCTCAAGGGTTTTTTATGGCATTAAACTTGGACTCTGCTTAGTCAGGTCTCTTTGTCTTTCAGAAACACAATGCTAGATAATGTCCACACAAATTGCCCTCTTTTTTAAGCATTTGCAAAGAAAGAAAAAAAGCCCCAAACAAGCAAGTCTTCTTTATCATACTCATTGGACAACACTTTTGCTCATAGTGGAGGTAGCTGCACGATAAGTTCTTTAAAGACATCTTTCTTCTGTTTCTGCCTCTTTTGTCTTTTCAAGCCCTGTTTAGTTTGATCAAAGAACAATCACACAGGCAGCAGGGAGGAAAGGGAATAGGAATGTTTACTGAAGGCACACGCACAGTCAACACAAATTGCTCAGAGCTTTTTGTGGTTTAAGGTGGTTGGATTTTTTTGTTTGTTGTTGTTTTCATAAAGCAGTGCGCATCAGAAAAGAGCAAATATGGCATTACGGAAATCATGAAAGGCTGCCCTCTTCCTTCCCATTATCTGTGCTATGAAAGAACATTCATTAAAGAAGTGCACTGCAGCCTTTTTTAGGTTTATTAATTGATCGCACACAATCATGCTGACAGATGGAGAAGATGAACTTTATACACTGAATAAAAGTAAACAGTGAACACACCGGCATCAATGAAGTGAATTGTCATCATGGAATATGGGTTGCTATAATGAGGTTTATTAGGGTGTTTTTGCTTTGCAACACTGAAATGAAGCTATTTCATGAGAGCTTGAAAGTCACCCCAAAGAGGAAATTAATCCCCCCTAAAAAGTTTGTGCACATTTGCATAAAATTTGCACATGCTAATATGCATGCATCAATGCAAATTTACAAATAATGTATTGTTTCCAACTAAGTAATGATCAGATTAGTAGATGCACAGACAACGGACCTATGTAAATCATGCCCACTACTTTTAGCGGGTCTGCCCTCAACAGGACTAACATTAGATATAACCTGATTACAGTGGTACTTCGGGTTACAGACGCTTCAGGTTACAGACGCTTCAGGTTACAGACTCCGCTAACCCAGAAACAGTACCTCGGGTTAAGAACTTTGCTTCAGGATGAGAACAGAAATCTTGCAGCAGTGGTGCAGCAGCAGCGGGAGGCCCCATTAGCTAAAGTGGTGCTTCAGGTTAAGAACAGTTTCAGGTTAAGAACTGACCTCCAGAACGAATTAAGTTCTTAACCCGAGGTACCACTGTACTAGAATTTAACAGAAATACAGTACATCTCACCATACCAGAAAAGTCTGTGACCAGGTTGCCTATGTGTCTACAGAGGGCTTGTCCACACTTCTGCTTGCCCCACCCCTTTCCCCTGGGAAAAACAACTCTTTACTGCTGAATCGGAACAAACAACAATCAATTTTTTTCCTGCAGATTGATTTCATTTTGATTCATCAGTAAACAGCAGGTTTTCCCAGGAAAAGCGGCAGGACAAATGAAAACAAAACAAAACACTCAGACCCATGCCTAGAAAGTCTAGGAGAATTTGCTTGTGAAGACTAACTCCTCTCCCCTCATCATTATATATCTAAAAAGCACTATCACTGTGCATAACACTTTACAAAGTACAAGAAGGCAGGCCCCTGCCCCAAGAAGCTTACAGTATAATACCTGACACAGATGAGATTTCAGAGGCAGGGGGTAAACATGGGAATAATGTATTTTCATCTTAGATCTAGCCTAAACAGACATGTGATTCTCACAACCAGCTCTGGCACTGCAGCTGCTGCTCATGCCGACTTCAAACCCCTGTTCCATCAGTGGCAATGTTTATGCCATGGCCCATGGTGCATGCAGATCCCTATGTGTACTGAGTAATAGCACAGCTATTCAAATAGTAGAGGGAAGGGTCACTGGTGCCCTAAAGCGCAGTGTGCTGCCAGCCATCACATGACCATCCTCATTCAAAGCTGTGACAGAACATGCAGTGCCTACAACACCATAAAACATGGGCCCTTATTCTCGAGTTACAGAGAATAAAAGAACCCGAATTACAGAGAATAAAATGAACAACATGGCCTTGTGTTGGCCTGTATGACAACCTGAGTGCGACTCAGAGAAGCAGATCAATGTCATTGCACATACCAGCGCCAAGGCTGTTCCAACTACCAAGTTTGACCTTTTCTCCCATTTACGTCAAATAATGAACTGAGTTTGGCTTATCCGGTAAGCTGTATTATTTGGGATTCTTTCCCCATTTTTTTCACAAGCTTGGTTGCAATTCCACTGACATATATAAAGTACTATTTGTGTTGCCCCAGAAATCCTTCAGTAGGGAACAGAGGAATGAAAGAAAGCATAAAACCATCCTTGATTTCACTTAGGGTTCAATCTCTTTTCATACTTTAAGAAGACGTAACATTTCAAAGGGTAATGAAGAGGAAGTGACTGTGGAGACAGGAAGTCTGAATGGCCAGCAACTGTAAAAGATAAAGTGTTATTTGTGCTACTGTATTTGATCCACTGCTTTGCATTCTCAGCATGAAATATTAGGCAAGAGACTTGGATATAGTGGAAGGCAAGGTTGTCCTGGGTGTTGGATAGGGAGAGAAAATCAAGAGTGGCAAGATAACAGCACTGGGTTCATCCTCCAAAAAAGACATATTTAGGTAGAAAGTGTAATATCTCTTCCTAAGAGGAACTGTGGTTTGTGCATGATTAACTACTCACTTATGTACTGTATTTATTAGTTGTCTTCCCATCTGGTGCCCATGCAATATTGACTAAAAAACCCAATAACAAAAACATACAAATCAGTTAAATATGCATTAAAAAACAAGAAAGCAACAATAAAACACTGCTAAAAATATATGAAGCTGCCTTATACGACATCAGTCCATCAGCTTTAATTTTAAAATCTTAATTTTAGCTCGTAAATGCACATTTCTATCAAGTTCATAACACGGTCATTCTAATCCCTTGTCTTATCTCCTTCTCCTTAAAAATGATCAGTTCTTATTTATTGTCATCTCAGCAACCTGAATAACGTCACACACAAGTTTCCGGAGTATTTGTATATTTCGCTGTTTGCAGTAACATTCTATTTGCAACCAATTAAGCAGACACAATGGAAGCTCCCTGGGCTGGCAGCTTGTCCGCGGAAAACTGCTGAAATTACTTCCTTTAAAAAGGTAATTCATTGTCTGTTAATAAAATAACTGGAATGCAGTCCACAAGTTGCTTGCATTGTGTCTCAGAGGAAATGTGTAACAGTGTAATCCTATGTATAATTTACTCAGTAGCATGCCTCGCTGATGTAAGTTCACTCACAGTGCAATGCTATGCTGTGTACTCTTGAGTACACCCAACTGATGTATGCCTGGGATTGTAGACTTAAATCATTTTGTTCTTCTAATACTGTAACTGCCTCTTTTGTGCTGTAGAGTTTTCTTTTGCATACATTTCAAATTAAATTATTTTTCTCCTCAAACTCTTCCATCTACCCATTCATTTTTGAACCTAGAACCTTCAGAAGCAGGTGCTCAACCACTGAGCCACAATCCCTTCCCACTGGGCTTTGTATGTGAGGTGACTTTCTAGCACAATACTCTATTCCACCATTCATGAAGTGGAGATTGGAGTGTTTCAGCGCAGGGATGGACTATGCTTCCTCTCTCTAAGAACTTGTACTAGTTTAATGAAGGTTCTGTCACGGCACTTCTCTTTTTTTAAAAAAAGGTCCCAAGCTGTGTTAGTTTTATAGCTAAAGGAACACATCTGGTGTCCTGAACTGATAGAACAGACTATGTGACATCAGAATGTAGGAGAACGATCACCCCTGCAGGAAATAACACAGTGCAGAAGTGAGCAACCTGGACCAGAGGTTTTTTATATGCTAAGTCAAAAATAAATAAATGCAGGGCTTTTTTCATGGAGGACCATTCACAATTAACAACCCCACTTGCAACCTAAAGTGGTACAGTCCACTCCATCATCTCATTCTGCTGCAAGTGTAGAAGACCAGGTCTCGGTCCACTCAAATTCAGAAATAAGGGGAGGAAAGGCATTGCATTTAAAAAATATATATTTCTGACATGTGTCAGCTCATGGCGCACAGCTTTGAAATTAAAAGCTCTGACAATGTCTCGTTGGATGTAGCCTAATGCAACCAGGAACCGAAAAAGGCTCCCTCACCCCAAATGAGCCATCACTGTCTGCGCCGAATGCAACTGTTCAGCCAAAACCACTTTTGTGACCTGATACAAATGGAACTGTCTTGAACAGCAGAATCTGCTTTTGTGCTTTTTGCTTCCAAGAAGAGTGAAGGGAGGTCAGGAGGAGAGAGATGGGAGGGAGGGAGCTGACCATTCAGCACAAGCAACTGCATTCCCCGCTGTCTGCTCCAGAGACCATTGCTGGCAGCCAGCCCTGGACGCAGCAGACGGCTGCCCTTTCTAGCAATGCTGTGTGGTGCTGTAACTATAGCAGACATGCACAGGGGAGATATTTGGAAAACATCCCAGGGGAAGCACTCTTTCTGCAAAGCAGCAAAGGCCACTTCAGATGTTCTACATGCCTTTTGTGCTCTCAGCTTCACCCGTCCATGGAACTTAGAATGTACAATGTGCATGTGTGTTTATTTCATAGCCGTGTATACTCAGTGAAATAGAGGATGTGTACAATCAGAGTCATATTCAGTTGCACTCTCTCTAAGAACATAGGAAAGCAACATATGAAGAACACGCTGAATCAGGCCAATGGCATCCTGGTATCACAGATGCCCATTGAAAACCCACAAGCAGAACCTGAGCACAAGGACACTCTCCCCTCATGTGGTTTCCAGAACCTGGTATTCAGATACATTACTGCCTTCAGCTAGCCATAGATAGCCTTCTCCTATGTGCATTTGTCAAATCGCCTTTTAAACCCACCCAAGCTGGTCATCACTGCCTCCTGGGGGAGCAAGTGCCATGATTTAACTATATACTACATGAAGAAGTTCTTTATTTTATCTGTCCCCCTCAATGGGGAGTTGCTTGATCATTTTAGTTGCCCTTTTCTGAACCTTCTCTCTCTCTCTCTCTCTCTCTCTCTCTCTCTATCACACACACACACACACACACACACACACACACAAAATTGTGGAAGGGGGAGAGCAAAGATAAGTCTATTGACCCTACCCACTACAACACTACTTTGCCCCATGGCCCCACACCTCTCAATGTATTGGAGGGTTAACTTCTATAGCAGGGATCCTGCAGTTACTCAAATAGACTTCCTGCGCCATTTAAAACCCTGCATAGCCAGAACCTGACATTGTGTGGGAAGCCTACACAAGTGGAGAATGCTTGCCACGGCAGACTTTCAGCCCCCCAGCTAAGTCCCCAACTGCCTACGTTCAAGATGCAGGCACTGGTATGCAAAGTACAGGATACCTGAAAGATCATTTCACCTTTTATATGCCTAATCAATCACTGTGCTCTGCAGGAAAGAGTCTCCAGTAGATACCATCTCATCAGGAGGTCCATTCTATACAATGTAGGGATCTGGCCTTTAATACAATGGTACCTATCCTTCGGGATGTGGGTGGCACTGTGGGTTAAACCGCTGAGCCTCTTGGGCTTGCCAATCAGAAGGTCGGCGGTTCGAGTCCCCATGATGGGGTGAGCTCCCGTTGCTCTGTCCCTGCTCCTGCCAACCTAGCAGTTCGAAAGCACATCAAAGTGCAAGTAGATAAATAGGTACCACTCCAGCAGGAAGGTAAACGGTGTTTCCGTGTGCTGCTCTGGTTCGCCAGAAGCGGCTTAGCCATGCTGGCCACATGACCCAGAAGCTGTACGCCGGCTCCCCCGGCCATTAAAGGGAGATGAGCGCCGCAACCCCCAAGTCGGTCACGACTGGACCTAATGGTCAGGAGTTCCTTTACCTTTACCTTTACCTATCCTTCAAAACGCCTTCCCCTTATATATTAGGTAGGTGTCAGGAAGTGGTAATGGAGGAACCATGACTTACTTATTCTTCTTCCACCACTTCTGGGGAAGGTGTTCTGCCTTCCTGATGAAAAAAGCAAAGCTCAACAGGAAAAGCACACATAGCTGAGGAAGGAATATCATGAAAGAAACAAACAAAGAGTGCACATGAGTTAAAAGTTTAACCTTGTGCAAACAGCCCTATTGCAGCAGGTTGACACAGGTCTCCCTGACATTGGCAGTACCATGGAGGCCACCTGTAGCTAAACATACCTGATATGGTTTGAGGATTAAAGGTTGTTGTTGTTTTGTTTTGTTTTTTAAAAATCAGAATCAGATTTACTGACTGCACAAATGGGCAGCAAAAATTCTCAACAGCTGGTTTAGGATTCCTGCATAGAATACAGCTTCCCCACTTGGATTCTCAAACTCTAGTTGGTGGCTCCATGAGGGAGAGGATACAACTCAGCCTTCCTCCTTGGGATGCATTTCTGCCTTGAACATGAAAGAAGCCGCATTGCACTACGCCAACCACTGATTCATCTACCTGGCTGGTGCCTCATTTGATTGGCAGTGGTTCCCCAAGGTGTTTGTGGACTGCAGTCCTTTTATTTCAGGCCTAGGCAACCTTTCTGGGGTTGAGAGCCATATTTCCTCAGGGGCTACATCCAAGTGACAGTGGTGAGGTCAAAGCCAACCTTTTTAGAACAGCGTTTCTTTCTCTCATTTATTCATTCATCATCCATTCATTCTTTTACCATTCTCTATCTCCCTCTGACACACAAACACACCCCACAAACTTGCCTGCCTGCCTCCTCCCATTCTCTGCCATCTGTGAAGCAGTGAGCGACTCCCAGCACGCAGTACTGTCAAGAGGCAGCCCAGAGGACAAAAGAAAGAACCCAGGTCCTGCAGTGGTGTTCCAAAGGACTGCTCTGTCTGTAAAAAAACACACACAACACAGATCAATCCCCCAGCAAACAACTGTCAGGGGTTGTTCCAGAGGAAAAACCACAGAGCTCAAGTCCTAGGGTGGCATTCTGAGGGGTTTATCTGCCTTTGGAGATTCTACAGACTTATCCTTTTGCATGCAAGGCAAGTGCTCTACAACTGGGTACGTGGTCTCCTTCAGGAACTAGACATTGCAGAGAATGTAGCTGCCACCAAAACAGCAATTCCCCATGTCAAATATGTAAGTTTCTCCAATACCCCCCAAACTTCATTGGCTACTCTTGTAGAGGAACTCTTAACATGATGATGCCACATCAGACATTTTGCATTATTAGATGATAGTAGGAGAGGAGCAAAGGAATAAACACAGCACTATTGCAATCTCAGGTTCCAGTCTTGAACAAAATTCACTAGCAAGTCTAGTTTGAACTGACCTTGTATAAGAGGACTTCCCAGGAGCACCTGGACTAGGACCTAGGGGACCATGGTTCAAACCTTGGACCAGTTTCTGCCTCTCAGACTAGCCTACCTCACAGGGCTGTTGTGGGAATTAAATGAGAGGAAGAACCACCTTGAGTTCCTTGGAAAAAAGATGGGGTACAAATGCAATTAATATTATCTGCCTGTAGATCATAATTAAATATATTTTCACATAATGTGGAGAAGGCTCATATTTATCTTAGCCAACTGTAATATGCACATTTAATTTAATTAGTGGCTTTGTCACAAATGCACATTATAGAAATAAAGAAGGGGGGAACAGGATAAGGAGTGCATGAAATGGGAAGGTGAATAGAATGGCCTCAAGTCAGCTGTTGTAAAGGCTAATTTTGCATTCATAATTCCGTGTTTGCCCTTATTTTGTGTGTCACTGCTTTGGCTACGATCTAAACACAGTGCTTCAACGTAGCTACTGAACCATTGTCCAGGCCGCCGTCAAGAAAGCAGAACACAAAGCACGGCTGAACAAACCAGCAGGCACGCTACCAAAAAAAAGGGAGGGGAAGGCATTCATTTTGCTTAGCTGCAACACTCTCATTGCCTGCGCTCCACATCAGAACAAATTAATTTGGGAGCACAGCAAAGAAAGGCTTAGCAAAGACTCCTCAAGTTTCAAGCACAGAGGTGCCATTCCCACAAGTGCAGTGAGCTCGAAGTCACTGGGGATTTGAATTATAAGCTATTAAAAGCCTGCTTGTCTGAGTGTCCTGCTAATTATTCTTTTTGAGACCGTTGGATGGGAATTTGCGTCCTGGTTTTGCAAAATTATGTTGGTAAGCAGAGGAAGAAATTTGCTGCATGGATAACGCTACCCACGCTACCAGCTGTATTTCTGATGCGCAACACAATGTTCTATCGCGTTATGATTATTTATTGTTGTAAGCTGCTTCGGAATTCATTTGAATGAAAAGAGGCATAGAAATATAATAAATCAATAAAATCAACCAGTCTTTTTCTTCTCAATCAAGCTTCATCTCCTTCTTCTAATAACACACCTTTTCAGCAAAATGTGGCCCAAAACATTATGTTGTTGTTTAGTCGTTTAGTCGTGTCCGACTCTTCGTGACCCCATGGACCAGAGCACGCCAGGCACTCCTGTCTTCCACTGCCTCCCGCAGTTTGGTCAGGCTCATGCTGGTAGCTTCAAGAACACTGTCCAACAATCTCGTCCTCTGTCGTCCCCTTCTCCTTGTGCCCTCAATCTTTCCCAACATCAGGGTCTATTCCAGGGAGTCTTCTCTGGACATGCACGCACCTGTTTTTTCTTTGCTAGCTATACATTTCTGAATGAAAATAAAATTCTGTTCCTGGAATGGTCCTGTAGACACTAGTGGAGATGTTCTCCTAATAACCTCCAGATCCCCACTGCAGCTTGCAAGTTCTCTGGGCAAATATCATCTCACAGTATCATAATACCAACCACTGCTCCTAGCAGTGTTGCAATCAGATGCAAAGTACCCTCGAGGTGCCCCAGATCCTTCTGTTGTTTGGCAAGATAGTTGCTGTGCCAATTTCACTGATTCCTCCAGTCCAGATGAGCTCAGAGATGGCATGCCCTACCTAAAACATCTCAGGCTGAAATAAGGATAGCCTTTTTTTGTACTGGCTTTAGAGAAAGGATCATTGCCTTAGCATGCACATAACCACTCACATCCTGCCCTTCATCACACATCTTCACCATAAATATGTGCATCATATTTATTGGCATATTTATTGTTTGTTTGGTTTGTTGGTTTGTTTTTTTAAGCAAGAATGTTTAATCTCACATGGTGGTACTTATTTGTAAGAGCTTCATAGGCGGCTGCCATGTTGCTCATTTATGAAAATTACAACTGAAACTGATACAACTGCATTAAGTTTGAGTGGAGACATGGCACAGTATCTTCAAGGGCACTAGTGGGGAGGACTTTTATTTAGAATAAAAACAGCTGCATGCAATTAATCACATGGCAAACAGTTTTCCCTGCATGATAAGCCATAATGGCTAAACTGTTTACTTCTATACACCTGTTGAAAGGTACAGCAGCCCTATCAGCAGCTGGGCAACCTATTTGCATGAATCTTGGAAATATGCCTTAATACTGCTGAAGCATTTGCCATGCATATCCCTGGCTGGATGGGCAGCCCTAGACACATGGTTCTCCATTCCAGTTCAGGAGCTGTGTGTGCACATCCCTTTAAAACAGAACTGAAATCCAGCTCCTTGGCTGTTTTTGTTGTTGTTGTTTAGTCGTTTAGTCGTGTCCGACTCTTCGTGACCCCATGGACAAGAGCACGCCGGGCACTCCAGTCTTCCACTGCCTCCCGCAGTTTGGTCAAACTCATGTTAGTAGCTTCAAGAATACTGTCCAACCATCTTGTCCTCTGGCGTCCCCTTCTCCAAGTGCCCTCAATCTTTCTCAACATCAGGGTCTTTTCCAGGGAGTATTCTCTTCTCATGAGGTGGCCAAAGTATTGGAGCTTCAGCTTCAGGATCTGTCCTTCCAGTGAGCACTCAGGGCTGATTTCCTTCAGAATGGACAGGCTGTTTTAGGGGAGACTAAATTTAGTCCCCTTCTGCTTCTCCAATCAGCTCTTAAAGGGGGGGGGGCTAATGCCAAGCATGGAAGCACAACTGCTCTTTGTCTGCTATTTTTCAGTTCAGGCAGCATGTTTTGCTACAGTGCGAACACAGTAACCACTATCATGGAATAATTTGTAAGATTTACTACAATTATCTCTGTTCGAGTTGGTTTAATATTTTGACTCTTTAAAGAGCCCCATGAATATACAGCAGGGGGCTTTCTCCATTTGAAGTTAAGTGGGACGACAACAGTTTAGGCCATGGGTAGGGAAACTAAGGCCCAGGGGCCGGATCCAGCCTAATCGCCTTCTAAATCCGGCCCGCGGACGGTCTGGGAATCAGCGTGTTTTTACATGAGTAGAATGTGTCCTTTTATTTAAAATGCATCTCTGGGTTATTTGTGGGGCATAGGAATTCATTTATTTTCCCCCCTCCAAAATATAGTCCGCCCCCCCCCCCCAAGGTCTGAGGGACAGTGGACCGGCCCCTGCTGAAAAAGTTTGCTGATCCCTGGTTTAGGCTAAACTTGCCTCACCTCTAAGAGAGCATCACATTCCTCTTCCCAACAAAAGCGGATGTGGGGGCGGGGAGTCAAAGTGGAGGGGGGAAGCTGACAACAGTCATTAGAGTTCCAACTCCTTGGAAAAAGCCATAAAATGGCAGCACTGCAAAATACAGTAGAAAACCCAGGCCAACTTTCACTCACAAATCATAAAATCGATTCAATGGAGAGCAAGATTTGTAGAAACAAACATACGAAGAGGCCATAAAAGCCATACAACCGCTTTGCCTCACAGTGACTATATTCAAGATGTCTGGTTGAAGACTGACTTTCTTTCATAGTCAATCAGATAATAATAAGACCCCCTTTTAGAATTACAGAATAGTGAAATTCATCACCATAATTTAATTGTAGAAGGTTATTAAAGAGCACTTCGACTCCCCTCCTGCTCCGGCGCTGCTTTTGTATATTAAACTCAGACTAATCAAATTGCAGATTCCAAGAGTACGGTATTAGTCATCCCCCATCCCTTTTAATTTGTTTAATGGCTTCTCTGTGTTTGTGTGTGTGTAGTTGTGCAGCAGAGGCTCGCACCATGCCAATAAAAGAAAGGATGGGAGAGCCAGTTTGCCTAAAAGAATAAAGCGTGCCTCCGTTCTAAGGTTACATTTGATGTTGGGGTAATTCATGGGATGTGTACTGCAGCCAGTGGCTTATTTCTGCTCAATAGTCCACAGACACTGGAGGAGTGAAGGGAGGAGGTGGGGATAAAGGAAGGGAATAATTCTTAAAAAGCCTGAATTTAGACTTACTGCTCCAAAAACCCTTTTGTATTTTGCCAACTTATCCTGACTGAAAATGCAGTATTCTGCCAAGAAGTCAACTGCAAGAGAGGACTGAGAACAGAAAAGGATAAATTAGCCTAGTTAAAAAGCCTCCTTTTCCAGTATTTCTCCCCCTCGCTCGACACTTAGAAGAAAAACACCTGACTAGAGAGCACAATCCACCAGGACTGTGCGCGGTCCCCATTCATTACAAATGGAGTTTGTACAGGAGACTATCCTAATAGTTTGTTCCCGGAAGGACTCGGTAAGACTGGCTACAGGAGAACCTTTCTAGTCCAGGTGTGGGACAGCTGTGAGCTTCCAGATGTTGTTGGACTCCAGTTCCCATCAGTCCCAGGCAGCATGGCCAATAGGAAGGAGTGGCAGAAGTCGTAGTTCACCAACTTTATGCTTTTATTGTTGATGTGGGTTTCTTTCTGTTAAATTATTTTGAGATGTTTCATAGGAAATGATTAATAAATGGAATAAATAAATGCAATGTAAATGTAAATGATAGAGATGCCCCCAGCACCACTGCTCAGAGTAAGCCCTCCCCCAAAACACTGAAATGACTCCCATGTGTGTGTAATGGTTAGTGTGTTAGACTAGGGTCTGGGTGACCCTAGGGCAGCCATTGTCTCTTAGCCTACCTTACAGTTCAAACTATTGGTGTTGACCTTTAAAGCCCTAAACGGCCTCGGCCCAGTATACCTGAAGGAGCATCTCCACCCCCATTGTTCTGTCCAGCGCCGAGGGCCTTCTGGAGGTTCCCTCATTGCAAGAAGCAAAGTTACAGGGAACCAGGCAGAGGGCCTTCTCGGTAGTGGTGCCCACCCTGTGGAACGCCCTCCCATCAGATGTCAAAGAGATAAACAACTACCTGACATTCAGAAGACATCTGAAGTTCAGGGAAGTTTTTAATGTGTGACATTTTAGTGTATTTTTTGTCTTTGTTGGAAGCCGCCCAGAGTGGCTGGGGAAACCCAGCCAGATGGGCGGGGTACAAATAAATTATTATTATTATTATTATTATTATTATTATTATTATTATTATTATTACAGGGTTGTTATGAGAATAAAATGGGGAGCGGGGAGGAGAACTATGTATACCACCTTGAGCTGCAAGGAGGAAAGGTGGGGTATCAATGTAAAAATAAAATAATTAAATAAAAATAAACTTCTGTCACTGAAATGAGGCAGTGAAGTTGGGGTGGAGGAGCATTTGGGCTGAGCCCTACCTTCCCCCAAACCATGATACACAAATACTCTCTGTGGTTACCCAGTGGTGAGGAATATATAGCACTCTGCATCTGCTCAGGAGGACTCCTATCTATTCATCCTAAATTCCATGGTTAAGCTCTGCTATTGGCCGTAGACTGAACCTTAGTGAGTACTGGCACTAAGTCAGCTCTGGCCTTCTTTTCTTCAAAGTTCCTACTTTATCTAACCAAACTTTGTGTGTGTGTGTGTGTGTGTGTCTGTGTGTCTGTATGTTTAATCCTTCTGATACTGGCTTTGGGTAAGACAATAGGAGAGCTTCTTATGAGCTTCCCTTTCTTGAGCTACCCCCAGACAGCTGGCCAAAACTTCATCAAATGAAATCGATGCAAAAGGCCCTGACGACGCCGGTCTCCTCTGAAGAGAAATAGAAAAGCCTTTTGTCTCTGCAGAGACCAAGCCTTATCAGCCAGTTCTGTCACTCATCCTTCCTCTGCCCACTTTCAAATCCTGCTGGATTTATTGCAGATGTATCAAGCAATCCGGAAAATAATGGTACAAGCAAAGAGGCTAGTCGGCTATCGACTCCAAGCTCTGGACAATGCCAAAGGGAAATTATGGGAACAAAAGGTGCGCTGGGGTGACAAATGAAGAGAACGCTTTGGCCCCATTGAAGGTGCAAAGGCTTGGACAAAGCTAACACACTAATGCCAAACAGCTAGCTAGCGTTATATGATTACATCTTAGGGCTCGATATGCACAGCCCCCCACGCACACATGTAATTTGGATTCCCTCTGCTGGTCCCCTCCAAATTGCTAAAAAGACACAGGTTGCTTGTGTGTGTGTGTGCGTGGGGGGGGCATGCCCGCAGTGCACCATAAAACAATAATCATGATAATTACTTACACATAGAAAATACATATGAACACAGTATTTCCTCCATACCCTCGCAGCAGCACTTCAGTTTAGATTGCTTGTGTGTTTGAAATGCACATGGGGCAATTAAATGTTGATATCCACAATATTTTAACGCACTGCACACATCAACAAGTCCTCCACCCCCTGCCCATTTCTTTCACTTTGGTAATTATTTTGATTGCCCTTGCTTCCTTCCCCTGCACTTTCTGGATTTCTGGGAGACTGCCACTGAGTGAACATCAGAACATAAATCTTGTATGACCATGTGACAGAAAATGTTCCTCTTTTTAAATAATATTTCTAGGAAGACAACAGGTTGAGCAAGAAACGGAATCTCATATTTTATCTGAAGTGATCTTAAAAAGCACTAACTTGACTTCAAGTTAAAAGAAAAGTTAAATTATATATTTTATGTTCAGGCAGGTTTTACTTCTTCTGGATATTTTTTTACATACCTTAAATTTTAAGCATTAAGAGCTGACTGTCAACAGCATTCCCCACCCTTTTTACATTAATTTTACTAAATTTGTATAACTTCTTAGTCATTGTTGTTCTCTTTCTCAAAAGCAGATGGTGTTTTCTGAATGCATTTGTTTCAAAATTAGAAAATACCCAACTGTCTAAATTTTGTGTGATGGAGAGGTGTGAAAAACGAAAGGCCAAAATCGTGAACACAGTGGGTTTTCTAACCTCATTTCCACCCAGAATTGCAGCAGCAAGAACAAGGCTGTTTCTATAGCATATCAAGGGATTTTGTGCACATGTGATGTCTCCCAGAGGCTTAAGGCATGTATGCATCAGTAGTGTTCAGACTTTCTAGCTGAGACACCTATTTCCACCTTGACTCATCTGCCATTTGTACACCTTGGCCACAGAACTCCAACACATTGCAGAGGGTTTGGGGACATATCTTCTCTGATAGCCACTCAATTCACGTGCAATACTCAGCAGGTCCATTAGGTATCCAGTCCTAGTTTTCCAAGCCAGGTAAGGGAACTGTCCAGCAATGTCAGCAGTCAGAGGGCCCAGGGCTGAACAGGATAGGAGCTGTCCAGAGACTGTTAGACTAGAAGCAAGTCTATGGAAAGTGTTGCATCAGCAGCTTCTCAGCACCAGCTGTGAATCAGTCTGGCTGCTTCCCTTTCTCAAGTACTAGTACGGCCTTGATCCTGGCTGTATTTATAATCATGGTTTCTCCTCCAAAGTAAAACTCTGACATGCGATGCCTTGTGCTGTCAAGCAACCAAGCTTCAGTTCCAGGTTCACTACTATCAGTTTTCTTGAGGACTTGGTGATTGGCGGAGTCCAGAATTGTGAAATAACTTGTTAGGGCATATTAGGTGCCCCAGAAGGGCTCCTTCTGAAAGGCACTCCTAGCCAGTGAGGCCACTTGAGCCTCCAGTGACAAAGTTAGAATCAGGAGCACCCCGAGGCTCTGTCTTCATGCTGCTGTGTAATGCAAGTCAGGCCTGGAGGCAATGTGGATAAAAAACACACACAGCCTTCTCTGCAAAGCAACCCAGTTTCACACCAAATAACTGCACTGTGGAGGCAGTTTCAAGAGGCCATCACAAAGTGGCCATATGGTGAGAATGGGTCCTGAGCAAGTTGGTCTGATTTGAATTCATATTTCCGAGGTGCATTTTGAGCTCCTGTGACCCGTTCTAACAACAGTACACGAAAAGCCCTTTAAATCGGCTTTCTTACAGGCGGATAGGAGGGGGAAAGACAATGAATCTTTCTTGCGATGGATGGAAATGGTCATCCCAAATATTTGAAGACCCCAGCATAAAGCAGCCTTGTGGTTGTATACGTATCAGATTATGGAAGATCTGCCTCTTTATACTTGTTTTTTAAGGGATGGCAGCCTCTATTCAGCAGCGTTTGAGAGACAATCCTTTAAGCTGTGTCAAAATGCCAGTTATCCTCAGATGCCACCCAGATTTGAATAATTTAGAGAGAGACAAAAACCCCACAGAAAACAGGAGCCATCCTTTGACTAGTGTTGCTTTTGACAGAGCAGAGCTCCCACCCCTTCCTTCTTACTGAAGCTGCTTCATCTCTCTATCAGCCATGACAAGTGCCAATCAAACCTGCTGTTCTCTAAGCTTGGGGGGGGGGAGAGAATAAGAGAAAGAAACATGAAACATTTCCTAACAATTGCTGAACGAAGATCCACTATCAGTGTGTGGTCTAGGATAGGTGGTGGCTGGAGAAGGGGAGGGATCTAAGTGGGGAAATTCAGGGAGGAGAAGACGCAAAGCACGCCTCTCCCCCTTTTCACTTCTAATCTCTGACCCCCCTCCCATTTACTTCTTTACACATTTTAATCTCCTAGTTGCTCCAAATGATCCTAAACAAATTGTAGGTCAGCCTGGATTAGTTTCTTCATTCTTCGTAATTAGGACAACTATTCATACTTTTCAACATCTTCAGCAACAGCAGCTGAATGTCAGGAGAGATCCAGGAAATGTCTGCTGTATTTTGAGTAAAGCTTAGAGCCATCCCACAGCAGGCCTATCTTGGGGAAGGGTGGGGTGGGGGAGAGCACCAAAACGCAATGGAAAAAACCAGCCAGGATTCTGGTAACACAACCCCGTACTGTCAAATCTGACCTTCAGACAAGTCTGTGCTCAACAGGATGCTGCATGCAATGTTTATATGATGAGGTCAGAATTGAAACCTAGGCTGAAGAGAAGAGTGCCTAACACCTTCACTTCCCGGAAATGCTTAAAAGTGCTATTTTACAGAGAAATTTGGGCTTTGGCAGGGGAGAGAGAGCTGAAAGGTTTTGCATAACCATGCCCCACCCCATTTTTGCTGCTGTGGATCCAAAATTATAATATTTTTGTTTAAAATGACGACATTGGTACAGCTGTTCGCATTCTCCCTCTCCCTCCCCCCCTCTCATTCTCTGCAAGGTTGTCCCATCCCAGTCTATTACATGAGCAATATACATTAGATTGGAAAGAAAAAGTCTAAGAGCAAAGGCTTAAGAGCAGGTGAGTCATACATTCACTGGTCATCTGGAAAAGTAACTTCAGCTTAGGGTTGTCATATTTCAAAAAGTAACATTCCTGACACCCGCAAAGTTGTTTTTCTGCCCTGCCATTTTGCAAATTTGGCAAAATTCCCCCAACGCCATTTTTACACCCAAAAACAAGGACATGTCAGTTTTCCTGACGTATGGCAAGCCTACTTCTGCTTCCTCCTAAATGTGACATATTTGTCTACTTTGCTGAATGCCTCAGAGAATGAGGATCGAAGATCAGAGCTTCACAGAGTTATGAGCAGGGATGACAAGCAGAATAGATGCTTTAACCCATCTACAACTCACTGATACATGTATCACATGAACCAGGGAGAGCGAAGGTAGAAGCCCTCCCCATCAGCCTACTTGGGCTAACTGGTCTTTCCTTTCTCGGGGCACTTCCAGACAGTTGCTATTTTCAGGTGGGATTCAATCACATACTGACAAATTCCGTTTCCAGAACTAAAGCTGGTCCTCTGGCACAACAAATCTATTACTCTCCCCCCACTCCAATAAAACCCCAGACTTTTTACAATAAGGAAAGTAAAAGGAAAATGCAGTGGCGTAGCGTGGGGGGTGCAGGGGGGCGGTCGCACCGGGTGCAACATCTGGGGGTTAGGGTTAGGGGGCGCAAATCCACGGGTTAGGGGGCGCAAATTACTTGCCTTGCCCCGGGTGCTGACAACCCACGCTACGCCACTGGGAAAATGCATTGGAAAGTGTGGGATAATGCACTGACCTGGTATGAAGTAGTCTCTTATACTCCTATTAAAACAATTAGGGGGTTGAATGGATGTACCAATGTTTTGGACTTTAAAATTACAGATACAAGAAGCACAAAAGTCACGTCCAGTGTTACCCGTGAGGAGAATTTTCCCAGCACAGGAGATATTTAAGCACACAGTTTCATGCTAGTTTCCCCAACATCTTCTTCTCCCTTCTACAGGGCAGCCTGGAGTTATTCTCCTCCACAAAACACATACAGAAATATAAAAATGGCAACATTTTTCGGAGAGAGCCAAATTAAACATGTCATGTTGACAGAATCTGCTAATGCAAATTAGTCAACTACTTTATGTAATCCTGATGACAGATTAATGTTTCATACATACTTTAAAATGAATGGGTTACTGGGAACCTGAGAATCTTAAAAAAGAGATACCACTCTGGAACTCTAGTCTTTCACAAAAGACTTAACTAAAATCAATATTTATGTTTAAAGCAGTTGGCTGGTCTGATAAAGTAATTACTTTTTATTTGTTTTTAATGCAAGAGCCGAATGTCTCCTTTCAAGAAAAGAGCACCAGTGTATGCTAATCCTTCCTTCTCCTACTTTTAACTTTGCCTCCTGCTTCCACCACGGGGGGGGGGGGGAGCTGCTTCAACCCTCCTTCCCCTCCATGGCAGGAGGAGAAGGAGCTGGCTACTGAAGCTGTGCCACGCTCAGCTCCACACTCAGCCTCCTTATTTTGGGGGGCATTGGGGGCCCCCAATCCCCTCTCCCAAAATATTGGAGGGCCCAAAAGGGCTTGGGCCCCAGTAGTTGGCATCCCGCCCTCAACCGTTCTTCCAAGCCCCCTCTCCCCAACACCAGAAGCTTATCTCGCACAATAGCAGCAACACTTGCAAAAAAACTACATTTCCCATGAGCACTTGCACCTTGCATTGGCACATCAGGTGCTGAAGGGGCAAAGGAGAAGGACCTCCCTCCCATCCACTTCTGCTTGCTGCTGTCAGAGCACCCGCAGCAACCAAACAAATGGAGGGTGGGAGGGAAAGTGAAGCAGCTTTTGAAGACTTCAGGGAGACACTTCTGGGGACTCATGGAAGTAGAGGGTGAGTTCAGCCCAAATTTGGATTGACTCAGAAAAAAATCAAGGAGCTTTTTTCCGATTTTGGGAGAAACAGCTCCACATGTTATTTAGCCAATCCAGTTTGAGCTGGGAGAGTTTGCCCTTTCGCTAGTTACCCGTACAGTAAATCAGTCCTTAGAATTTTTTTTCCCAAAATAAGATCTTCCAAGAAGCCTAAGCCAGGAGGATAAAAGCAAAGTACAGTTGGCGTACAAGGTATCCTAGCAGCATGAAGGCTAATTGTTACGGCCTTGAGATGGCTGGGTTCACCATTTCAATCAAGTACCAGGAAAGGAAAGCACAATCTGTGTAACTTGACACTGTCTGTAACCTTTTCAGACTACACACTTGAAAAACAAATATATGCATTATAAAAAAAAAGCTTTTGAATCAGGTGCAAAGAAAGACACAGGTGATCACAAGTCCTGAAGAAACATCTGTTGCAAAATAAAATGAAGAGGCAGAAGAAATGGAGGGGGGAGTTCTTTTCTTTAAAAAAAAGAAAGTAATATTTAATGCACCGTCCACAGACTTCCAGTCAGACAGTAAAACATGGAGCTCTTTTTACTGTAATAATCTGAATAGAAATTCAATCTCTTTTAATCTGCTGTGCGACGCAATTTGTCCAAGCAACCAGATACACAAAGCTCTAGGTATTTCTTCTGCTTTCATTGCAACAGAATGAAGGCAGAAATCACAAGCAGACAAATGGTGTTAGTTTTGTAGCTGATTGTTCATTATTTTAAAACAAAAACAAAGTTAACATCTAATGGTGGAATCTCAAGAAAACAGAGAGCCCAGGTTGCTAGCTATAAAATATCTCAGCTCCTGAAGACCATTCACCTTCCTTAGGGCTTAGAAGATCCTTACTGCCCTATCAGTGACAGCTAATTGAGGTCATCTCCTAGGACAGAGGGCTTCAACCATTTTGAGTCCACAGCTCCCTTGACCAACTACATTCTTTCTATAGCACCCCTGTGGGGTCCAGGAGCCCAGTTATGTCACCCCTTGCCTCAACCATTTGAAGGCCACCAGAGGCAGTTCAGGAGATTATATATTTGGTCCTCTTCATGGGAAGTACTGAGGACTGTTGGGCAGGGAAAGGTTTTGTTATCTATCTGTCTATCTATCTATCTATCTATCCAATACACACAGATATATAGTTGCAGTGAGCAAGGGATTGGCTGAGGGCTTTAAAGCCTAATAATATAAAGAAATTCCCCCTTCCTGCCCTTGAAGCACCTCTACCTGGGGGTGGAAATTTCCATTAGCATTCAGGAATGTATCAAACTGGGGACAAGCTTGGTATGGCCAAGATTTCAACAGCCCTGCTGGACCAGACCAAAGGCCTATCAAGTCCAGCAGTCTGTTCTCCAGTGGCCAACCAGATGCCTATGGGAACCCACAAGCAGGACAGGAATGCAACATGCCTCTCTTTTTCATGTTCTCCAGCAGTTAGTATTCAGAAGCACACACCCTCTGATTTTGTTGTTGTTTAGTCGTGTTTAGTTGCTTCTGACTCTTCGTGACCCCATGGACCAGAGCACTCCTGTCTTCCACTGCCTCCCGCAGTTTGGTGAAACTCATGCTTGGAAGCTTCGAGAACACTGTCCAACCATCTTGTCCTCTGTCGTCCCCTTCTCCTTGTGCCCTTTCCCAACATCAGGGTCTTTTCCAGGGAGTCTTCTCTTCTCATGAGGTGGCCAAAGTATTGGAGCCTCAGCTTCACGATCTGTCCTTCCAGTGAGAACTCAGGGCTGATTTTCTTCAGAATAGATAGGTTTGATCTTCTTGCAGTCCATGGGACTCTCAAGAGTCTCCTCCAGCACCATAATTCAAAAGCATCCGTTCTTCAGTGATCAGCCTTTATGGTCCAGCTCTCACTTCCATACATCACTACTGGGAAAACCATAGCTTTAACTATAGGGACCTTTGTCGGCAAGGTGATGTCTTTGCTTTTTAAGATGCTGTCTAACTCCCCCTGATACTTGGTGTGCTGGGCCAGGGGGTGACCTGAGCAATGCAGTCCAGATCCGGTCCTGAATCCAAGGGTTCCGCTAGGAGTCAGTCCGGCAGGGCCAAGGCAGGAAACCAGCCAAGGTCAGGCACAGGATCACAGGAAGGTTCTGGAAAACAGCAATGTTGCTCCCGCAACTGGGGCGGCGTCCAGCAGCCTTTTATCTCCGACGGGGTAACGGCCGGTTCTGATCCCCCGGTGACTCACCTCCCTGTCTCGCCCGAAGGCGAGCACTCCTCCTGCGAGTACTCAGGTCTCTCCTTCTCTCAGACCTCAGTCTCTGCAGCTTGGGAGATGTTGGTGGGTTACTAGACCCAGAGGCAGCCTCAGCCTCTCATGACCCAACTGGTAGGTGAGCAGCTGTAAGTGATTGCCCAGCTGGAGGCAACAAGGTAATCCCTGCATCTGGAGCCAGGGCAGGCTCAGGCCCCTGACTCGACCCAGCTGGTGCTTGTTGCAGGGGAACCTGTGCAGACTGGGACTCTTCAGAATCAGGTCCCAGATTAGGTTTAGCTGCCTCCTGAGGCCAAGGATCCGGTGCGGACTGAGACTACTCTGGCTCCGAGTCCGAGCCCGAGTCCCAGGCCATCACACTTGGGGTCAAATATGTAGCTACTGATAGCCTTATCTTTCATGGATTTGCCTAATACTCTTTCAAAGCTGTCCAAGTTGGCAGTCATCACTGCATTTGTGGAAGTGACTCCACATCGCCTATGTGTTGTGTGAAGAAGTACTTCCTTTTGTCTGTCCTGAATTTCCCACTATTCAGCTTCATCAGATGACCCCACAGGTTCTAGCATTATGAAAAAGGAAGAAAATCACCTCACTAGCCATTTTCACCAGACCACATATAATTGCATGCATATTGTCCCCTTTTGCACACCCTTTTTAATGCTAAAATACCCAGATGTTGTAACCTTTCCTCGCAGGGGAGTTGCTCCAGCTCTTTTATAAGTTGGCTTGCTCTTTTCCTTCCTCAGATTTTCCAATGGCAGCCAGGAATATATATATGCCTGCGGAATACAAGCTGCCTTAACTAGTAAATGAATAAATTTTAAGTGTCTGCCGATGACAAATGAGTCAGATGAGCCATTCAACACAAGTAGGGAGAAGTCACCCTGGTCATGGAGACAAAGGCAGCCAACATGAGCAGGCTGGGCCGTTGCTCTACCAGTCCTCATTTTTCCATCACCATCTATTGATACAAAGATTCACAGCTAGGTTGCCGAAGTGTTTGATTTTATGAACAATGATAATGTTTTGTGGCTGTCATAAACCTCAAAAGAAATAATGCATGTGTCCCATACAAGGCATAAAAAGTTATTCTTTTAACATGAATAGCTTACCATTGTACGATTACCCTCTTGATCACCTATTCCATTACTGGAATGAATATATGATGCCTTGCTTTCTTTCAAGAAGGCAGGTGCAAGTTGAAGGAGGGAGCCTGCCAGTGAAGATGATGAATTGCTTTTGGATGCAGAGGACCAATGTTTAACATGAATGCAGTACAGCTAGGAATCAGGATGATCTCACAGGCGTAAATTAACAGGAAAAACACATTTCTTTTTGCCTGCATTAAAGGTGGGGGGGGGGGGAGAAGAAATTCAAAACTTGACAATTCCAAATTTCCAAAATTTGTATGTGTGTGCACGCGACTATGTTACTCTGAACTTGAATATTTAAGCAACCCTCTTTCCAACTTTTCTGAAAATTCTTTACACAATGGGTTTGCATTCACTAGTACAGAATTTTTCATCTAAACTCTGGAATGGCCCTATGTTTACTTTAGCACAACCAAGAAGTCAGTGACTGAAAGGAAGAATGGATCGAAGCTTCCCTACATAAAATGAAGTAATGATGGACTTTTTTCACATGGCACTATAGGAGGAGCTCACTGTTGTGACCCTGGTGTTTAGATTTCCTTTCTTCAGGGGATAAGGTCAAGGACTTGGAAGGGGAACTGCATGTAGGTCCAGCACCAGAAGCTCTTCCACAATATAAGTGGTGCCAGTTCCCCTCTGACCCAAGGATGTTGCATTGCCATCCTCTCACTCAGAGGACTCCATCGAAGAAGCCTCAGTACAGCCAGAGTCTCTCCCACTCCATCACAGTAAAAGACTGCAGGAGCTGGCTGTGGCACTTTTCAGTGAAGGCAGCACTTGCAATAGGGACAGATCTTAAGTGCTACATATAGCTCAGTCCAAGGCTGCTGAAGCAACACCAGATCTCTGCTCTCCTACTTCATTCCCTTTGCCTGCCTTCCGCAGAGGTCAATGCTTGCACCAGAAAATGAAACATTCTCTCTTCCATTTAAATGAGTGTAAACTGGAGAACATATTGAGGGTTTGTGAGTGTAGAAAAACACAACCAAGGTAACACAAGTGGTAACTAAGGCAGGAGAGCCAGGCTGCTGGTTTCTGTGGTTTGAGCACACAACCAAGGTACCCAGTTCAGGGGAAACATCATCATTATCATCATCATCATCATCATCATCATCATCATTATACAGCCCTATATCCACAGGTCTCATAAAGCAGGATACTTGCAAGATTGCACTATTTGTTAAGTGGTTACTGTGATCCAGAACACTACTGCTCTCCTGGACATGTCATAGGTAAAGGCAGCTAAACACAGAAATAGCTTGCTTTCACTGTTATACAACTCTTATGTGTCTTTGTTACAGCCACATTCAGAATGCAAGCAAGGAAAGATAACAGTGCAAATGGTCCTGAATAAAGATCTAATTTCATAGTTAACCCCCTTTTGGAGACCTGCTTCCATAAATAGGGGCTGCTGAAGATCAACCCGACACCAAGCAATGAATTCCATTCTGTTCTTGACCTTCATGCTGAAACCTCCAGCTCAAAAAGAAGATGGCTATTTGAACACTAATCATGGGGCAATTATTTATCTCCCTCTCATTTCCTAACTATTATGTCACCCATAGGAACAATATATAGAAAATTAGTGGAGAGTATTTGTGATCTTTAAAAAAATCTAAGTATGGGAGGCCTGTCAAAAGCATTCAGTGTCAGGCCAAGACCCACTTAATCCCCACAGAAAGGGTGTTAAGTGGGGGTTGTAAGTGGGGCAGAGGGCCGTATGTGGGTTCTTTTGCCATTGCATGAATTTCACCTAATAAGATAACATATTATGATAATGGGTCCTTGGAGGATTCTGAAATGGGCAATGAAGTGATCAGAGACATTTTTACATTCATTTTTTTTTATTCTTTTCCCATCCCCCCCCCAAAAAAACCCCCCCACAGCTAATAAATCAAATTGGGAAAATGCAAGATTTTAATTTGAACTATTTTGCTGATGAAGCCTAGTATGCTATTGACGATCAGGCATCTCCAAGATCTAGAAAATAACCTCCAACCATTTTTTCATTAAAGACTAACTTCTCCCACTGATTTCAATGAAACTAAATTCAACTAATTTAGTCTTGATTGGGGTGAAATTTAATTTAGTTCCCATTTAAAGACAAACCTACCTAATTCACGCTTTCTGAAACAGTAAGCAAACGAAAATTGCCATCCTTAAAAATGTGCCCTTCTCCAAATTATGCAAGGCAGTTCTTCGGCCAAGTCATTGGCTATCGCTATACCAGGATTACATGTTTGTGATCTAATATCATCTGACATACATGAGAAAATCAAAGCACACAGAGGAAATCAGCATGCAAATTTATGAATCTTTCATTAAAAGCAAAAGGTGTCTTTATGTCTTTTGTTATCTACTGGCCCACAAAAGCTGTTGTTAACATGTTTGGGATTAGTAGTTGCTAGTGTCCCAAAATATGCAGAATCCCTTGTGCAAAGCTATTCAAAAGACTGCTTCTCTTCACCATGAACCACCTTGGAGGCTTTTGAAAGCAGAATGGTAGGGTACCAGATCTAATTAACAAACACCAGGAATAGCTGTAAGTTCAGCAGCTGCCTTGCATGCAGTAGGTCCCAGATCCAATCCCCAGCATCTCCAGGTAGGGTTGGAAAGATCCCTGCCCAAAATCCTGAAGAGCCGCTGCCACTCAGTGTAGACAATACTGACAGCTTTTATACTGTAATCTTAACTGCTGCTCTTCTATCTTTTCAGAGCTTAAAAAAAAAATTCCACACAGATTCCTAAGTAAGGTTGATCCTTTTCTACACAGCAGTTCTTCCCCTTGTTATACTTCCCTGGCCCCTGAGGAGCTTAACCCTACAGGCCATGCTCAGAAAATTAACCATGGCATGAGCAAAGCCATCACCACCTCCTATATTTAGCCACCTTCTCATTTAGATTGCTAGCCCATGCTGCCATTAGCACGATGCCAATCTTAACAGTAGGCTCAGAGCTTTTGGAGTAGGTATGGAGTTCTATCTCCACTGACAACCGTGAAGCCTATAAGGCTTGGCTTGGGAGAATAGCTGACAACCATGAAGTTCATCCAGCCAGTGAATTGTTACAGTGGAAATTTTATGAAGCATCATCAGGCTGTGAAAAATCTTGGCTGATATGGTCAACAACTGCACAACAAAAGGGGGACGCTTGGGGGCGGGGATAGAATAAAAAAAAGCCCACAGGGGAGCAAATCCAGCAGTTGATAACCTTATAATAAAACATATTTGCCATGCATCTTTCAAAACTTGTGAAAGGGGCATTGGTTCCCCTCAAGGAATTGCAACTATTTGATTGCCCTCAAGCAACCCCTTGGATTATTGTATATGACTCTGTCCAGGTGCAACCTTCTTTAGAAGGTTTTAAGAAAAGAAGGAAAACAAGAACCAGATCATATACAACATGTATATGCTTAAATCATGTCCCTTAAAACTGGTGATATTCTTATATGCTCTGCTAGCTGGGTTCTGAAATACTATTACTCCAGATATGAAGCTGCTTCTCTATAGGACATATCATTTTAAAATGGCATTAACAAATAATAATAGAGATTTGTCTCTGTAATCCCTGTAAGGTGGGACATCGCAGCCCCTCTAAAACAGATGAGAAGGAGGGTTTAAACTGGGGAGGGGGGTGAGTGACCTAACTAGTCAGTTCATGGCTAAGTAAAGATATAGTTTGGGAATTCCTGATTTATGTTCCAGTCACTATAGTACATTACACAATCTCTGTCTAATTAAGTAAGGATAATAATTAACTCTGCAGTCCTATCAGTGCTCTGCAATCCCACCTGTTGTTGAACACAATAGGACTCTTCTGATTAAATGGACATAGAATTGGGCTATAAGTCTGTCCTGAAGACCACCACATTTTGGGCCCAGTCTACACGCTTTCTGCATTTATCAAATTTCACTGTAACATATACACCCCTGATTTTCCTCTTGACTTATGGTTCGGATGGCTAGTCACGCATTGCCAAAAAAGAGGATGAAGAAAGAGGGCACAAATTTGCCTATTTTAATTTATATGTATGGACACAAATTTAGAAATGATTTTCATAGTTTAAATAGAAATATAGTACATCTCACCAGAGTGGGGAAGACTCCAGGTAACCTGTGTACTGTTTTGTCTGCTGACTAGGTGCTGAGAAATCCTGTTCCCCCAGCTCATGGTTCCTTATCTTTAAACTGGACAGGTCTCAAATTGAGGACACCCCTCTAGTTTGAAGGGCAGTCAAACGACACATGACCACCTTACTTATGGTTCATTTGAGTTCTGTGCTTTAGCACAGGGCATACATTGCTTATATTGCAAGGTTACCTATGATTATCTACTCTCAGCTTGTTGTCAACGAAATTTATGTAAGGAAGAATGTGTCATATTCATTCTGAAAAATGATTAAATATGGCGAAAGGACCACCTTGGAATATTTAAGACAGCTTCACAACCCTAAAGTCTAACAATCATCTGTGCTACATGTCTGTAGGAAACCTATGCTAGACTTGCCCCCGTGGTTCAAATCTGCTGGGCTAACATAAATACTTTGTAAAAAAAATAGGGAGAGCTTTTTTACAGCCAGGGTAGAAAAGCCAGTATTAGACTTTATCTCATGGAACAAGATCATTAATTGGCAATGAAGGAAATGCATCTCAGCCAGTACTCACAACCCTTTCTTTATTAGAGTTTGGATTGTTTTTAGTAGCAATCACAATGAAAGGGTTAGAAAGGAGGATGCTGGCATTTCTGTCCGCCTTCCCATCTGGGTTAGCTACATGCTTGCAAAAAAGGGAGAAAGTGAGAAACAAGGGGAGCGGGGGTGGAAGGCTTCACCACACTAAATGAAAAGCAAACAATATGCATATCAGCATCCTAAGGAGATGTACCACTCTGCTGGGAAAAAACAAGACAAAAGAATTATCTGACACAACAGTTCAAAGCATATTGCACCTGTCAAAACGTCTGTCATCTTCTATAGAAATGTGCCATTCCAAAAGGGGAGGGGCTGGTGGAAAGGGAAACTCGACCAAAGTCACGCAGAAACAACAGACCACTTTGTCTCCTTCCTGCAGCCAACTCTTCCATCTGAAAGCCATTTGACTCAATGCTAAAGAGTGCCTGGAAGGACCAGACAATAGGAAGGTCTCTTTCATTGTCAAGGACAGTTACACTTTGAAGATGATGCTCAAAAGGGGTTAAAATGGGTCAACAAGCAATTGTTGGTCCCATCCAAGGAAATTTGAACGGAACATTGTTAAAGCCACACACACAAAATCCTTCTAAAAGGATGCATCTTTTAAGCAAAGGGCAGTGTGGGAAGGGGAAGATCAACACACCATACTGATTTAGTCACAAGGAATAAATTAAGGCTACCATTACAACCCCCACTGTAGATAGACTGATGAGGTGTTTTCGGTCTAGATGTGATTGCACTTAACGGTAGGCATTTGCAGTGCAGGAGAAATAGGGTCATCATCCACTGAAAAGAGGAGATACACTTTCAGAATTTGGCCCAAGGTGGCCTTAACTTTTTCACTCCTTTTTAAAAAAATAATAATTGCATGTTGATGTTGCAATGGTCTGGTTCTTTTAAGATCTATGACGAACAATGAAAATGCACCATGCCTGTTTATAAATGCTAGTTCATTACAAAGGATTTCCTGTCTGTAGCAATGAACTCATTTCAAATCAATACGCTAAGTTTAGAAAGGGTTCGTTGTTAACAAAGCATTTTTAAAAATAAAAAACCAAACATTTCTGTGCAATCAGGCAAACTATATTGGTGACTTCTTTGGAGAACCCCATTAATTTTATCTCTGCTCAGTACTGAGAACAACAAAGGTGATCTGCTGAGTAGATAATATACTGTAGTCTTGCTCAGATCTCATTCATTTCATAGGGGTTACACAGGAGAATGTCCCAGTGTACTGGGAGCCCTAATGTAAGGTGATCATCAGCAGAAAAGAAAACACAGTTACAGATATCTTAACCACAATGGCATTAACATTTTCACTGCTTTTTTTTTTTTTTAAAAAATGCAAGATAAGATCTACAAATATATAAGTGGATAATTGTACGTGGCATCCACCATCCAGGGAGTCAGTATAGTGAGGTAGATTGAACGTATGTTGGACTAGAACTGGACAGGTGTGGATTCAAATCCTCACACATTGAGGCAGCTTTTGGATGTTTCACTCTCCATGAATTGAAATTAACACAAAGGGTTGGGGTGAGGGCAACTCAGTTAAGGGCCTGCTTTCCTCAGTTCCTTGGACAAAGGGTGGAATAAACATGCCCAAATCCCTATCTGAAGAAGTGTGCATGCACACAAAAGCTTATACCCAGAACAAATTTAGTTGGTCTCTTAAGGTGCTACTGAACAATTTTTTATTATTATTTCAATTCCCTTTTGTAAGATACAAATGTAAAGGAATGGACATCTATTTTCATCTGGGATCATTATCAGTACAGTGGTACCTCGGGTTACATACACTTCAGGTTACATACGCTTCAGGTTACATACGCTTCAGGTTACAGACTCTGCTAACCCAGAAACAGTACCTCGGGTTAAGAACTTTGCTTCAGGATGAGAAAAGAAATTGTGCTCTGGCGGCGCAGCGGCAGCAGGAGGCCCCATTAGCTAAAGTGGTGCTTCAGCTTAAGAACAGTTTCAGGTTAAGAACAGATCTCTGGAACGAATTAAGTACTTAACCCGAGGTACCTCTTTACTCCTCATCCTTGTACATATTTCTATGTATCTTTGGTTAGTTCATGACAACTTAAATATCCAAAAAGTAAAGGTAGCTGTGCTGGCCCTTGAGAAAATTCCAAAATCCATTTAAGGGCAATGCCTTTGTTAGAACAACCAAAATATCACAGAATTGCTTGCAAGTTCTCCAGAAAGCTTCAGAAAGCTAGATGGTAAATTGAGCAATTGTTTTTGGGGGGGAGGGATTATTTTGGCTGATATCAAAGCTGTAGAGTCTGCACTGTATCCTGCCCCCTTTGCTCTATTTATTATCTAGCTAGGCTGATGAAGAATTCTGGACAATTCAAAAGTTTGTGCACAATATTGTGATACTTTGCTTCAAAAACGTTTTGCACTAATGCCTACTTTAAATATCCAATGCATCTTACATACACAGCCTTGACCTCATGTTGCCTCATAGCCTCTTAAGTATACCATCTACGCACTAACTTAATATAATATATTAAGTTAATATAATATATTAAGTTAACATAATATATATATATAAGAGTTTTGTGTAATGTTTTTTGGTTGCCCAAAGCACTTTACCCCACGCACATAATCTCAACAAACCTCACAAGATAATGGAAGTCAGTAATATTACACCCATATTGCAGATGGAAAACCGAGGTTGATGTTCAAGAGCTTTGGGAGGGGGGTTGTGTCAGAAACAGAAATTTCTCTTTCCTCAAGCTATACTATGTGCATTTTTGCACTCTTTAACTTGTCAATTCCCAGTGACTGATCTGTCATTTTTTCACTATGAGTAGTACTTTTAGTGAAGTGCAATTTTCATCAACTATTGATCTATACGCCATGCTGCTGTGGAGCTGTGCGTTCTTTTCTTTTTAACATAAAGAAGGTATAGAAATGAGCATAAGAAAATGCCAAATTGTCCAAAAATATTTATGACATTATGTCCAGGTGAATTAATTTCAGTGCCTAGACACTTACAAATCATGGATAATGTCTCACCTAGTGCTAAATTATCTGCTCCATTCAGGAACTTAATGTTTGTTTTAGTTTGTGTGTTTTTTGCTGATAACATAGAGAGTGGCCCGATGCCACAGCACACAGCACATTAGAAAGCTCTTTTTTTCTGAGGTGGCCATAAAAGGCATTCATTTCCCTATCTTCAGTACAAAACAGGCACATGCTAATTTTCTGAGAGTGAAATGATGGTTTGGAAAGTAGCTAAAGACTTAAGCATCAAGTGACCTCAACACATAATGCTGAAGTTATCTGGAGTCCAGTCCAGCCAGTGAGAAACCACTCTTAAGTCCCACTGAGCAGGTGCTTAAATCCCTCCTATTGAAATTGCAGGAATTTAAAAGTCCTTAACTTAAGCTGGATTGTGCCCACAATGTTTTCCAGTTTGCCTTGTTATCTGAAAATGCTAATACACCCAGAGAAACAAATCAAGGCTGGTTGCTTTGTGCATTATTTATAGAATGCTATGTGCTGCAAGGCCTGAGAAAGCTCAGATGAGCTCACGGGAGCTAGAAGGCCTCAGAACATATAGGAATATAGGAAGCTGCCTTACGCAGAGTCAGACCACTGGTCCACATAGCTCAGAACTGAACACAATGACTAGCACAACTCCCCAGCATTTCAGGGTCAATACTTTCACAGTCCTATGTAGATATGCCAGGGGACTGAATAGGGAACTTCTGCATGTTCACTTAGTGTTAGGAATTTTAACATGCAATCATTTGTCAATGTAACAGGGATCCTGCTTGCTGGGCTTTAAACCCAAATTATTTATCTGACTTCCTTAGAAATGAATTTAAGTTTGTAACTATTAAAAACAGTGGAAATATAAAATATGCAGTGACTTGTGATAGATATAGATAATATATAAGTTATAGATATAGATATAGATATAGATAGATATAGAAATATCCTTGTCCAGTTAGCTAGGATTTGTTTCACAATAAACTGCCATCAAATTTTCTCAATGTATAATGCCCAAGTTTAAATCTTACAACCACAACCATCACACTCTAATTAAAGTCATTTTTTTAAAAAAATCTATTTCTTCACTTCAGCTCTTGATTATGATATTTAATCCCATTTGAAACAGTTACACCCTGAAAGGACCTCTCAGTTTGAGAAGATGTTAAAGAAATAGGGATTTCCATCTAGTGACAACACTTCAGCATTTTTTTAAAAAATCCATATTGCAACATGGCATGCGATACATCAAATTACCATTGTAAAGTGCAAATTCTTTGCAACACTGGAAGCCATCACTGAACAAAAATACTACTAGAAGAGTTTTCAAAAGGAACATTTTTGGCTAGGAAAGAGACTTTTGACATTATTTATTAGGTTCAAAAATGCTTAACAAAAGCCCAACAATGGTCCTGTGGAAACCACTACATCTGAGGCACTTTCTCTTGTTAGAGGCCGGCATTGATTTGAGGATGGCCAGCATGAGTGGAACAATTCCCTCACACCAGTCAATGCAAGTGGGCATTCAGACACAAACAAGCACAAGCCTGTGAACAAGCCATATGGAAACATTGGGGGGAGGGGGGCAAGGGGAGGGGGGCGAAGTAAACATTTATTAACCTCTTTGTGCCGAGATCGGCGGAAGGACAGGCCAGGAGTGAAGGAGACGGTCATGCCAAATTTCCACGAAAGACGGGGGTTTGCCCCGAGCATTTTTTCATAGAATATGGCGAAGCATGGAGAATGTCTGCAGTGCCATGGTAACTGAAGCTGTCCGGATCGTGGTTTGGAAGACCGCTGGAGAAGCACCTTCCTTCCCAGAGAAAGTCTTTAGAGAAGGGTTGGTAGGAAGTTTGCTTCAGGCTTGGCTCTTGAAGAAACTCTTGCAGGCATGGGGGATGAGCCCGAGTCAGAAAAAGAGTCATTCCTTGTGACCAGTGCTTTTGTTCTAAAAAAATGTTTAGGGGTACTCTCACTTTCCTTCTCATATTGAAATCCTGCCCCTCAATGAGGCCAAACTTAGATTCACAAAATGTTTAGGGGTATGCGTACCCCTGTATCCCCCCAGAAAAAAGGCACTGCTCATAACTGAGGAAAGCACTAGAGAAGCTTCAAAAAAACAACAACCCTAGAGATAATGTACTCTGCACATGTACTTCTATATCTGAAAGAACATACATATACAAGGGAACATGTGGGATTTTTACGCACACAAGTCTGTTTAAAAATGCTGCTAAGGAAATGATGCGGTTAGGGAGTTGTGTGTGACAAAATTAAGAGCTGGCAATTGTTAGTGGACCTTCAGCCTTAAATATTTAGGTAGAGGCTGCATCCTCCGGGCTCACAGAAAACCCCTTAAAGTGGGAGTTCCCATTCCTTGGACAAAAATTCTGATCTGAGTTTGAAGCAGAAATTTAGGAACATAGTAAACTGCCATATGCAGTCAGATCATTGGTCCATCTAGCTGAATACTGCCTACACTGACTGGCAATGGCTATCTAAGTGTTCTAGTTTTGTATGTATTAAAAGCCCATATAAAAGCAGCTCACCTAATATGGTATTTTAGCCTACGCACTTTATGCTTGGTAGTGCAACCTTTTGTGATTATCTGCCCTCTGGCTCTTGCTATAAGGGGATAGATTAGCCCCCTAGTCAGTGATGAACACTGTTATCTGAATCGATAGTGACCAACGGAGCACAGTGGGATGACACTGTTTACCTGGCTTACCGAAACAGAGGTCACTGTCAGTAACTGAAAGGGGTAAGGCAGTGGGGAGGTTAGTACAGTTTCAGCACAGCATTAGGAGTGTCATCTTGACTCTGCCACTGCGCCTGCACCATGCCAATCTCCTTGCCATCTTGACTCCCCATCTTGGTTACTGGCAGCAGGAAACTGGGAAAGTAATACCACCCCACCCCACCAGCAGGTGCTGATTTGTGTGCCAATATGTGTACCTGTAGGGTGGACAGTAAGCTGCGTGTCTATGTTATACCAAAATTCATGGGGCTTCCTTCTATGTGACTGGACTTGGGAATGAGGCATAAGAACACAATACATCAATATAAATTACATACCTGGCCAATCAACGGTTTTGTATTTTAGCTGTTTTCATTCTATCTGCAAGCTGCCTTGCACCCCGATCTGGGGAAAAGGCTTGTTATTGTTGTTTAGCCATTTAATATTCTTACAACAATCTGTTTCCCTCTCAAAGGTGATTGGCTAATTACAGTTGAAGATGGCCTACGAAAATTTTCTGAATGGCTTCAGCCTCTGAAAATAATGAAGTTACACTGCTTTGTATCCTGGCTGAATCGAGACATTCTACATTTCTGTCTGTGTTTCCTCTATAGCAGTTTCAGTGTCTTCTGCTTTCTCCTTAATGTGTACACAGGTGGTCTCCAGGTTGATAGGTAGGTGAGGATATGCCATTGCTCCCATTCCAACCATCTCTTCTCCACTGGAGACAGAACTTGGTGGTGGCATTTTTGGAACATCATATTCACAATGCGCAAGCAGATTGGTTCTCACTGGCTGCACCTGTCCTCTTCTAAAATTGGCTGAAGAACACAAATAAACAGGAGCAAAATTAGAAGAACACCTGATGCTTTGCTAAGCCCTACCTGTATTGCATCTGGACTTTTAAGTCTCCAATATATAGTTCCAAACTTGAATGCACATACGAAGTCAGACCTAAAGAAAGAAATAGAGTTGCTAGAGCAATTAAAGCAAAGACAGTCCATAGTATTTTTCACTGAGATATTCCAAGTTTACAGCATCTAACAAAATAAGTACATGCATGATAATTTGGTAAAGACTTAATAGAATTGGAGTGCTCATTCCACTGTAAAATAATAAAGCTTAATAAAATAATAATCTGCCTCATTTTATTAATCTAAAATATCCTACAAGAAAGCAGAAAAAAAGAAAAAGCTTTGAAAGCCTTGTTGATCTGGAAGGCTACATAATTTTAATAAAAATTTGCACAATATGATTGAGGCCTACCTACAACTCTCAGCTGCTGTTTTATAATTTTCTGTATTATGATTTGATTATTAATGTGTCTTAATGCACAGTATTGTGTTTTGACTATGTCCTAAAAGGCAATGCAAAATACCATAAATAAATCAATAAATGTTGTGGACTTTCATAAAGATGTGTACCAAAAGTATTGTGTCTTAATCTCAAATTTTGACTAGGATTCAGACTTAGTCATGCTTACAGTACATCCAGTGAAATAAATAGGACTAGGAGATGGATGCCATACATCCGGAATTTATCAGACATATCCAGAATACTGCAGTCGGAAGCAGTGTCCAAGTGGAAATCGCTAAAATATCCTGGAAAATCCGGACTTTGGCCAAAAAACAACAATTTTTCTGTCTGTATTTTCCCTGTTTGAAATATGGCAACTCTAGAATATGACCAACTTCAGTAGGTCTACTCTAAGCATGGTGAGCAGAGCAATCCTATGGGGAACTTGAAGCAGCAGGATAGAGTGGAATGGCAGAGCTACTGCCATATGCAAAGTCCTGCCATTCATGCTGCCCAGGGTGAAAAGTGGTGGTAAGATTTCCCCTCTCCCCTTCTTTTGTGTTGCACCAGCTCAAGGCAGCACAGAAATCCTAAATGGGACTGGGGAGGAATGCAGTACAATCCAAATCCCTGATACGCATGACGACCAGGAAAGAAAGTGGGCAGATTTTTCTTTTTTGTTGTTGTTGTGCCAGGTCAAAGCTGGACTTCTCCCAGGGAAATGCAGCAGCTTTGTATCTGGTGGGACCATGCTGACTCTGATCCAATTCCACTTGTGTACTGATCCATTTCAGCACCCTGTGCTCTCTTACTGCCAACCAAAACAGTGCCCCAGAAGCTTCTCAAGAGGCTGTCACCATCAGGGATGTCTGCAGAGGAGTCGCCTCCACTGGCAGAGCCCAGCAGAGGGACACCTCCGCCTTATGCTAACCCTCTCCAGCAGCAATGTTCAGGGAATAAAGATTGTGGTGTATATCTGGCTCCAGTTCATTAACGAAACAATTATATTAGTTCCTGGACTAAATAAGAACATTTTCCCTATGAATTTTGCGAAATCCACTTAATGGTGATCCTATGCACATTTATGTGGAAGCAAATAGGCTGCACAGAGGACAAGGGGCTTTGAAAATGCTGTCATAGTTGAACTGTTATATTCTGATAGTTTTTAAACAATATTTATTAATGCCACCACATATATACAAATTCACATTATCACCACCAGAAGCTGTGGAGCATACCTTAGAAGCACTATAATACTTGTTAGGATTGGATTAAGCTGAAAATATTAGCTTATTTGCACTTAATGCTATAGATCTATATCTATAGATCTATATCTATAATATCTATAGAGCTATATAATGCTATAACATAGTTCTATAGTAGTGAACTAACAGTAAAATGCAATATCATTGTTAATAATTATGTCACTTATCTGATTACTTGGCACAGATGGAGCTGCAATCTCAACTGCTTGTTAGAAGTAGTAGTTTGCCTAAACAGTAAAGCCTTTCAAAATATATCTGAGAATGCTATTCTTGAAGTCAAATAATACACTGTGTAAAGAGAGAGCAGGAGCATCTATGCTTGATTAATTAGGTTTGTAAGTATTGTTCAAGTACTAAACAATATTTCTAAAGATTTCAATAGTTCAAAGATTGCCCTATGGCAGTCTGGCCAATACATCTTCCAGCACAAACTGTTCACAAGCATTTTTCTTCCCAATATGTTGTCTTTGGTTGGTGCGACATTGTTTGAGTACACTTCTATTTGGGTCAAAGTGGTTTTCTTCGTGTCACAGCAGTGGTGCTGCATACAGCACTTCGACCATACATCTTCCATGTCATTTCAGTCAAAGGCACTTGATGCTTCCTGGTGACCAATCTGGAATGGTCCAGCATTCTAACAGAGGGTCATATTGGCAAATCAAGCTTTTTTAAAAAAAAGAAAGAAAGAAAAAAGACAGGCATTGTTCGAAAGTAACAAAAGGACCATTCTGAATATTAACATGTGGCCTTGGGTAAAGGTCACCTGTATGGCACATTCATCATATCTCAGGCCCAGGGTGAGGAAAAGCATCTTACAAATTCTGTCAAAAACAACCATTGTCAAAATAAGTGTTGAAAGCTGACAGCTGACGAGAGAATAATACACTTCTCTGAGTAATGATTTTCATTCCTCTCTTTTAAAAATCCTCTCTGGCACCCTTTGAAACTGCAACGAATTATTCCGAGGGTGAACTTTAAGACAAAGGAGCTATTCCTTGCTTTTTGCTGGTGGGGAGTTCTTTTAATTATGCTGTCCAATTATCAAATTAATTTAATAATCTGCCATAATTAGGCCAAGCAGTTTTGCCCTATCCAGAGGGAAGGACTCCAGCAAATCTAACCTCAGCAATGCAGTCAACTATGTGCAAACACACAGAGAGAATGTCGTGCCGGTTTGAGTAGTAAATGAAAAGCACAAAACAAGGGTATTCAACTGAGTTTTATTCAGAGTATCCCCAGTTAATGGACCTAACTTAGTCATTTCATTCATTTCAGTGGGTCTACTCTGAGTAGACTTTAGTTGCATATCACCCACAGAGTATGAGCACGAGTAGCCATTCCTTGGTGTGAACAAGACAGCTGCCTCTGTTAAAGGTGCAGAAAAGACAAAATACATCCAGTTTTTAAAGAAAGCAATAATGTAGTTAAATCACCCTCACTTGCAACACATTTGTATAAAACTTAAACATCCCCACTCAGCAACAAAGAGAGGAAGTATATTGGGTGATCTTGGTCTGGACATTAAATCTCAAACTAATAGACTCCACAATGTTGTTGTGAGGACAAAATGGGGTAAGGAGCCGTATCCTCAGTTCATCGGATGAAGAGAGGGATAAAAATTAATAAATACAGAAATATAACAAGGACACTGATTGTTATTGCAAATAAATGTTGTTGTTTGTATTCCTGGGCATAGGAGATGGGATGTAAAGATATGGCTGAAACTGGTTATACAAAGACATTTCAATAGTCACATTTAATTACAAGGGAAACAATTAATGCTATTGGAATGGAAAAATCAGTGTAAAGTTTACAAAAATGTACTCTTATCTGGCCTTTGGAACATGCCCCAGGCCACACCTCTCACTGGTTCTGCTTTGCACCATTCAAAGGTCATTCAAAGAAGGTTCAGCAGAGATGATGAGAGAGGAGGTATTAGCAGAGATATGCCAGTGGGCCTCATGAAAGGGGTTTGCGAATCTTGATGGCATTAGCAACAGATCTATTTGCCAGAATCAAGTCATTGGCAGTTTCCTATAACAGAGAGATGGCACGGGCAATTTTAAAAAAGTAGTTTGGGAACTAGAAGTTATGGCAGTATGATCTCCCCACACCCCGGAATGTAGTGGGATGGGAGTGCAGAGTGCAAGATGGTTCCCCATCTCACTTCTTCTTAGGCATTTTTCTCTCAGTGTTGCTCCAAGATCAGAAGTAACTCCTATGGTGAGGGAGCAGGCAATGGCTGAAATCTCAGAAGAATAAATGGAGGTGGAGGAACAGCTGAGCACCTACTGCTGTCAGGCTTCAGCCCCACTTGGAACCTGGGATCTCCTTGGAGGTCCAGAGGGAGCTGTCAGAAGAACCAGACATTGACACCCCAGGACCAGATGCTTTTAACACTAGTCAGCTAGGTTCTGGATCCCATTACTTCCAGAGTCACAGGAATCAAGGATGGCCCAAAACCTTTTGCCACCTGAGGTGAACCACAAAATGGTGGCCCTCCCACCAAGGAACAAGGGTGACATTGTCAAAGCACTATACTAGGTTTGGGAAAGAGGGATTGTGAGTAAATGCCTACTGAGATCAAGGCCTGGCTGCCAGCCAGGAATAGGCAGAGCTTCCAGCTCCTATACAGTTTCACTTTCTTCACTCTCAATCACAGACTTCCTGAACTGGGGCAATGGACATCTGCTCGTGGTGCATTTGAAATTGCACCACACACACCATTCTCCCAGTCCTTCCCCTATAGAAAATTTATGCCACCAGAATTCTGACCAGGGATGCTCACACAACCCTGTGTTCACCTCAGAAAGTGTTTGTGTGTGTTCCACATGAGCTTACAGACTTTCTCAGGGCAGGAGAAGGAAAGACAATTAATAAATACAATTTGGACTATAATTTGATCTTTTTTATTTTAGTTTTTTAGTTTTCTAATTGGAGTATTATGATTGGATATTTAATTGGATGTTTTTTTTATGGGAAAATCAATAAAAATGATTTATTTATTTTTTAAAGGAGAAGGAAAGACAGAAACAGCAGGGTGGTGGATGCTTGCACCACCCATTCCTGCATAGGGAAGGGACTGGGAACACATATCCCGTATTCCCTGGTGAGAAATGAATGTGAATTGTGTAAATAGCCACTTCCACTTTCTTCCAAGAGCACAAGAAGAACCCAGGAACCCCACAACCTGAACGCAACAGCACTCTCCCCACCTGTGATTCCCAGCAGCTGGTATTCAGAGGAATACTGCCTCTGACAGCGGAGGCAGAACATAGCCGTCATGGTGACTAGTAGCCACTTCATGAGTTTGTCCAATCCTCTTTTAAAGCCATCCACATTGGTGGCAGTCACTACTTTTGATGTGAATTCCATTGTCTAGCTTTTGTTTGTCTTGAATCTTCCAATGTTCGGTTTCATTGGCTTTCCCAAAGTTCTAGCATTCTTAGTGAGGGAGAAAAACTTTTCTATAGTTTCTTTCTCCAGACCATGCATAATTCTGTATACCTCTATCATGTTCCTTCTTACTCATCTTTTCTCCAAACTAAACTGCCCCAGGGAAAGTCTACAGGCCCCGGAGTGGGCAGGTGAAGGGAATGGTGGTAGTGGAGGCAGGTGCTTGAAGACACAAACCTACTTGCAAGAAGTTAAGGGGGGCATCTGCTGTTGCTTTTTTTTCAATTTCTCATGACATCTCTGATTCTGACACATGGCTCATATCACCATATCTACTTGTCCTTCTTTCTTCTTCTTTGGTGATCACTCGTAGCTGAGTAAGGTTGTCTTCCATAAACACGTCCGTAGGTGACTGTGGAGGCCAATTCTAGACCCACATGTCCTTCCACAGTGGGGACATTGGTTTCTAGGTGGGAGTTGATCACGGTGTGGATCATACTACACTTAACATGGAAAAAAGGATGCTTGTTTTCCTTTGATGAATATCTATATTTTTGCTCAGGATAGTCTGGAAAGGGTGGGACTAAAAATCCTTTAACCCATATTACCACTGTCAACCGTGCTTAATTAAAATTTCATTCACTTTCCATGAATAGCCTGAATTAATCTGATTCACTTTTACAGAAACAAGAAGTCCAGAAAAAAATATTCCTTGCAGTTTTCTCCTTCTTCCACACTTGTCATGTCTTGAGAACAATGTTAAATCCAGATAGCATACAAGTTGCAAGTGCAGGTGATGTTCTGGTCCTGTGATTGTTACCCTTCCTTCTTAAACTCTATTGTGGGTGGTGGGAGGGGAAAACAGGAAGGGGGGTACACTCCCCCCTCCCAGCTTGAACATTCTGAATCTAAAACAGCTCTTATCTTAACTTGCCTATGTGCAATTTACAAACGGGAAGAGAACAAATAGCAAGTAATTTAAATTTAAATTTAAAACCTCCTCTGTTTTCTTATCCCTTATCAAACTGCCAGCATTTCCCCCTCTAACAATGAGCTGAGTGTCACTGGTATAGCACAACCCCCCCCACACACACACATCCAACACACACACACACCAACCACAAACCAAGTAATCTCTTTCATCTAAAACCCCTGATCCCTTTAATAAACAAAATACGAAAAGGCAGTCAAAATTACGCCCTGCTTTATGAAAGAAGCAGGGAAATCCTGGGAGTACAATCCCCTGCTTGTTATTTTTCACAGGCCATGTGACCCAAAGTCATTCTGAAGGATAAAAAGGCAAGGGCAGCCACCAGATCCCTGCCATGATTTTTCCACAATTCCCAGCCTTAGTCCATCTGTTATTCAGAAGCCAAATGAATGGCATGTGTCAAGAGAGTCATCGCTGTGCAAACTGCTCAAAGAGCAGCCAGCCAACTTCCTTTTGCTTCCATGGCTTCAGCAATTGTTGCTGAGCCGGCCACCATATGGTGAATAATTAGTTTTTCGACCCCACTCTAGAAAAACGCTCATTCCATTGCCAGGCCTATGTGCATTAATGAACAGCAGATGACGAATGCCTGTACATTAACAAAAGTTTGGTTTTTTTAAGAAAAATATTCAGCAGTAGCTCATAGCCTAATCAAGTGACTGAGAGTACCAAAATAATTGTATTTTTGAGATTGGGGGGGGGGAATACTAAAGCCACCCCTATTATATTTTTTCTTTTTAAAAAGCCTGGCTCTGTTGATGTGCCTGCATCATTCTCTAGCCTAGAAATGTTGAAACCAGTATCCACCAAAGGACTGACAACCTAAGGTTCAGAAACCAATTATTTCTGGGTTTGAGGTTTGTTTAGCTGCACTGTGTAGACACAGTGTGTAAAGATAAGGAGAGTCCTGCTGGTTCAGACCAAAGCTCCATGAATCCAACGTCTTCATTCACACTTCCTCTGGGAAGTCCACTAGCAAAGCATGGACAGCCCTTCCTCATTGTTGCTCACCAACAACTGGCAATCAGTGGCACTGCTCAGCCAAAATCTTCAACTCTCCTCATCACAGCAGCACTACATCATCATATAATGTCATTCTGTGAAACTGAGGATCCTGGAAAATGACGTGGCTGGTTGGCTGGCATAGTGAACAGGAACACATTCTACACTACAATATTGTGCTGCAGGTCTCACTTGTCAATACTATTATCCTTCATCATTATTGTATGTTATACAGTCTAGCAAGTTCTAGAGGTTCTCCTGGCCCTTCAGAGCAGAATTGGGGGCATAACTCAATGAGTTTATTTTTCAGACTGAAATCACTGTTGTGGAATCATCTTACTAAATACAAATGACAGCATCCAAAAATTAATGGATATGTATTCAGAGGACACAGATTCTGTTGTCTTTGAAGAAAAATAGTGAAACTTGCTGTGTGTTGTGAACAGTGTGGACTCTATATCAGTGGCGTAGCGTGGGGGGTGCAGGGGGGGCCGGCCGCACCAGGCGCAACATCTGGGGGTTAGGGTTAGGGGGCGCAAATCCACGGGTTAGGGGGCGCAAATCCACGGGTTAGGGGGCACAAATTACTTGCCTTGCCCCGGGTGCTGACAACCCACGCTACGCCACTGCTCTATATCACCAATGTCTCAGACTCCACTTTATGAGCTTGTTACTGGTGGTTTGCACACCACATTTCCTAACACAAAGGCAATTCTTGAACATTTGTAAACATTGCTCATATCAAACAGTTTTATTAACCACAAAATTTGGGATCCCCTCCAAACTGGTGCCAAGGTTTTGTATTGATTTTATACCATTTTGTACCACAAAGCCCGAATTTTGTACCGCCCTAATAAAGCTATGATGCAACTGGTGAAAGTTCATTCAACAGCCTTAAAAGAATAAAAAATTACTTGCATTCTACCATATATGGTCAAGAGAATTTAGTGGGTTCAGCAGCCTTAGTGATTGAAGGTTCTGCATTGCGAGATGTACATAAATTATGACAAGTTAATAAACAATTAGGGACGCGGGTAGCGCTGTGAGTTAAACCACAGAGCCTAGGGCTTGCGGTTCGAATTCTTGCGACAGGGTGAGCTCCTGTTGTTTGGTCCCAGCTCCTGCCAACCTAGCAGTTCAAATTACACATTAAAGTGCAAGTAGATAAATAGGTACAGCTCCGGCAGGAAGGTAAACGGCGTTTCCGTGTGCTGCTCTGGTTCACCAGAAGCGGCTTAGTCATGCTGGCCACATGACCCAGAAGCTGTACACCGGCTCCCTCGGCCAGTAAAGCAAGATGAGCGCCACATCCCCAGAGTCGTCCACAACTGGACCTAATGGTCAGGGGTCCCTTTACCTTTACCTTCAGTCAACAATTGTGTGTGAAGGAAATGCCAGAAATACAGGCCATTTTCAGACATACTCATGTTCTATATAGGTGAATGGTTAGAGTGGGGGGAGGGTGGTGCCCAATGGACCATAAATCCACCACTGTTTAGAGGACAGAGTTCTCTCTCTATATATATATCTCACATAGTCTCTAGCCTGTGGCCCTAAATCAGTCAGCAGCTTCAGGTGCAGTGAAGGATGCTATCCTGCCACTAGTGCTGAAATAAGATTCAACTGCCATTCCATTCAGCTTCTATATGTGAAGCAGGGAGGAGCTGCCATCTTACCTTCCAGCAGCAAATATAATTGGCCAGCCCTGGATGAGGCTGCACTGTATTATTCAGCCCTCCCACCACTCTACAAATTACTTCTCAACATTTGCTTCCGGAGAATATAAAAAATGGGGAGTTTTGAAATGAAATTAATTTTAGAAAACGTGTCAGGAAAAAATCCTCTAAATTCCGACTGTGTGCTATCTAGTCAATACACAATGTCATTCAAATGTAAAAAAATCTCATCAAGTGAATGTAGTAAACGAAAAAGATCTCTACAAAGCATGATATTAAGACATTCCTAAGGCCTTTCTTGAATAGCTATCAATATCTTTTAAAAAATGCAAAAAGGTTTTTCATTTTCCATTTCAAAAAGAATATATTTCAAAGTCATTATGTAGTTGAGTGATTTTTAAAAGGCTCATAGAGACAGGCATACAATAATTCATGACCTGCATGTTAATAGCATTTGTGAAGCCATAACGATACATTGAGAGCAACAGGAATATCTTACATTATTTTATTTGTAGTTTATTATAGCTTAGCTGAGTGCTTGTTGTAGGTACCCAAACTATGATTTTGTTTATAAAATAAGTCTTTAAAACACACACACACACACACACACACACACACACACACATCAAAGGGCCAAATTCTGCCTTGGTTAAAGTCAATGCAAGTTTAGACCTGCCTCCAATACAAATCAAGATCTCATCTTTCTCTGTAAAATGCTGGACCCATTTGATTAATGGAAAAGGGTCTTTGATGGAGAAAAGGGCTGAAGTGAAACTGTTGCCAGAGAAGGCAACCCTGGCATTCCGCCAGGGATTTTAGGGCTAATGCTAATTTGCATGTAAGGGAGGAAATTGCAACTGCCATCCTCTTCTATATGAAGGTATTGTTGGCTCTAATCTAGACAGGACATCACATGTGAGATTTCAATAAACGATATGTCACATTTCCTTATTAAAACTGAAGTCAAGTTACAGGAAGGCATCCCGTGCTGGCTATCACCAGAGAGTTTTTAAAAAGCTTTATAGACAATCACATCAAATCCTCTGCAATGCCAAGATTCTCATATCAAGCCATTATTGGGGGGGGGGATCATTTACCTCCTCCATTTGTTTTCATTCTTAAAAGTGTCATTTATTTTGTTACTTATTCGTTTGCATTTCATTCATATTCATAAATGATTCCTAGCTAGTACATTCATTTTATTGATTGCCATCTGATTCTGATTCTCCTCCTTCTTTGTAACCCTTTGCTGATATGTTCTAGCAGGGCTCTAACTAGACCAAATTGGGGGGGGGGGAGGATTCTCATTCAGAATCAGAAGTCATTCATTTGAATTCCCATCCGTTTCTATAACTAAAACAAAACAAGCAAAGTTTGTGTTGTTTTGTTTAATTTTTGTTTTCAAAATGAACACACACTCCCTAAAGGGGAAATCGGAGAAACTTCAGTGGCAAGTTGATCTTTCCCAAGCTGTCTATTATATACACTTGAAATTCACTTTTTCATGGATGTTAATAATTTGTCCCAATCAAGTTTATGTAGAGCCAGGAGAAAAATGGCAGATAGCAGGCAGGGGGCTGTAGCTAATGATGATGATGATGCATTAAGTCAGGCCAGGGTTTCTCCAGCTGTTGTTGAACTAAAATTCCCATCAACCCTAACCACTGCTAGCTAGGGATGATGGGCGCTGTAGTCCAACTACAGCTGGCAACCCAATTTGGGAAACCCTGAGTCAGGCTATACTACAGTCTGCATATAGGACTGCATGAGCCACTCCATCAGCTCCTCTGAAAGACCAGCATCAACAGATACCTTTATGCTATGTCTATAGCAGATGGAAAGAGACCAGGTCTATTTAGCTCCTTCTCTCCCTGAACTGTTTCCTGTCAAGCTGGTCATTTATAAGAACTCTGCAACTTTAAGAGTAAGAGTTTGCTTATTTTCCTTTTTCCTTTGGTGTCCTGCCTAAGGGCAGGCACTCCCTTCTTCATTACTGATCTTATGTAAGCTGCTCTGGAAACCTTTTGGCCTGAAGAGTGAGGCAAAAATGCTTTAAATAAATAAATACAGCTTCCATGTTATAAATTTCAGCCAAATGTGTACTGCCCTTTAATGGCACCTCAAAATGTCTTGCCCTGGTATAGTCTGCCACATCCTGTAAAATTCTTTGTCGATCACCTGTAGCCGAGTAGGCTTGTCTTCCATGAACATGGTTTTAACAGTGAGTCCGTAAGTGACTGTGGAAGCCAATTCTGGATCCACGTGTCCTTCCACAGTGGGGACATTGGTTTCCAGGTGGGAGTTGATCACGGTAAGGGTTTGCCAAGCATGCCTTCCTCTTAGCACATTTCTCCCTATCGTCCAGCATTCGAGTGTCTTCAAAGTCCATGTCACCTTTGGTAAAGGCTGTTCTCCAAATGGAGCACTCACAGGCCAGTGTTTCCCAGTTGTCGGTGTTTATACTACATTTTAGATTTTCCTTGGGAGGGTCTTTAAACCTCTTTTGTTGACCACCAGCATTACGCTTTCAATTCAGAATAGAGTAGTTGCTTTGGAAGACAATAACCTGGCATCCGCACAACATGACCAGTCCAACAACGTTGATGTTGAAGAATTACTGCTTCAGCACTGGTGACCTTTGCTTCTTTCAGTACACTGACATTAGTTCGCCTGTCTTCCCAAGTGATGTGTCAAATTTTTCAGAGATACTGTTGATGGAATTTTTCAAGGAGTTGGAGATGGCGTTTATAAGGGGTCCATGTTTCACAGGCATACAGTAAGGATCCTGTAAAATACTAGGAGGCCGACATGCACATTGCTGTCATTTATAATATGGATTGTGTTACTATACTGCTATAAGGAAAATGCCAAGAGAAGAAGGATGGACATAAGGAAATGCTATAAAGATAGAAAAACATTGCAACGATTACAAAAGGTTCTACATTGTATTTTATTTTAAACGAAGCACATGTCCACCTTGGGCATCCAGAGTGCTGCTATTGTCTATATGGACACCTTCTCCTTGATCTCGGAATAAATTAGATGGTCTGCACATGGTGTTGGGTGAAAGAGAAAGAACAGGGATGTTGCTGATCTACTGACCACCCCATTGCCTGGCAGCATCCCTGATCAGGCTGGCCAAGGTAACCTCTGAAGCATTGTTAGAAGACCCTGAAATTATAATCCTGGGTGACTTCAATATTGATGCAGAGGCTGCTGACAAACCAGCTCAAGATTTCATGGCCTTCATGGCAACCATAGGCCTCTCTCAGATGGTCACTGGTCCAACATACCAGGCAGGGCACAGTCTTCATGTGCTCTTTGCCCCAGGTGATATGATGGATGGACTGAAGATAGGGGGATGGGTTGCACTCCCCCTTAAGGAGCAGATTTTTAGTTTGGGGGTGCTTCTGGATCCAGCTCTGTTACTACAGCAATTCCTGGAGTGGGAAGGCCTTGCCACAGTAGTTCCTACGTTGGTTACTTCAGTACTGGATTACTGCAATCTACTCTATGTAGGGATTCCCTCACGCTTGATCAGGAAGCTGCAGTTAGTGCATAAAGCTGCAGCACAATTGCTGACAGGAAGTGGGGCCTTGTCAGCATATGACACCTGTACTCTGAGATCTGCATTGCTTGCCGATCTGTTCAAAGTTTTACTATTAGTATATAAAGCCGTTACCAACTTGGGACCAGTTTACCTACAACATCACCTTACTCCTCATGTGCCCAATCGACTGCTTCGATCAGTGGAATTGGCAGAACTACAGGTGTCACATAATACCTGTTCTGCATTTGTAAGAACTCAGTCATTTAGTGTGGCAGCGCTTACACTTTGGAACTCCCTGCCTATTGAGATCAAGCAGGCACCTTCACTGTACTCTTTATGGTGCCTACTAAAAATATTCTTGTTTAGACGAATCTTGTTTAGTATTTAAACTTATGTATGTTTTAAGTATGGTTGTGATTTTTCTTGTTTACCTTTTGTAAACCACTTGGGGGTTTATTTTAACAATCAAGTGGTATATACATTTTATGAAACAAATAAATAATAAATCAGTAACGATGAATAGAATCCAAGTATATTCTTAGCTATAGAATTCTGTGCAGTTTTTGAAGGAATCATTGCAAATACTTGAAACAACGTGAAACCTTTTACCACAGTCTAAATAAAAGTCTAACTGACTCGAAAATGCCGCAAAATGCAGGAAGCATAGCTTACTGGAGGAGATTTCTCTAAGTCTCTGTGCCTACGATACTCATATAAATGCCCTCTCTTTTGTTCAAGTACAGCTCCAAAGCATAACAATAAAAGAAAAATACAAAGCAGGGGAGGCACCAGGGAGTGAATGCAACAGTGTTTTATTAATCCATGTGATTAATCCAGCATGCTGAGGAAGATTCTTTACAGAATCGAAACGTTAATGTTTTTGATCCACATGGATTAAGGAAATACTGTTGCATTCACTCCTCGGTGCCTCCTCTTCTTTGTGCTTTGTGGCTTTTTTTTTAATTCTTTAGAAACTTGCAGGGACAAAAGGGGGAGCATTTATAGGAATACAGCAGCGTGGGGACTTTGATAACCACCCTACTTCCCGCCCCACATAGATACGATGCGTCCAGAATTTTATTTCAGAGGTTCAAGCCTGCAGTTTGAATTTTGCATCATTCCCCAAGAACTAAACTATGAGAAAACAAAAGGATTAAGAGAAATGGCTGCACCTTCTTTGAGCATGCAGACTTCACAAATCAGACGCTGTGCAGTAATCAAGCAATAATTGTGTACAATAATTAGTTGCTGCTTTTAAAATTTGGAGAATTAGTACCTTCTAATAATTAAAGAGATAAAAACTGGGTTGTGCTAACAGGACAGTATTCACACATGTATGCTAGCAGGTCCACTTCACTTAATCCAAAACTGGACCTCTTTTAATTCATTTTGAATTCAATATATGACCTAAATGTTTTGCATCACTCATGCCCTCCAATACAAAGTGGCCTAAAACCAGGATGCAATATTCCAGGGCAACACTCCCATGCAAGTTATGTGACCCGTGTGAGATTAAGGCCCCCAAAAAAACGCTTCTGGGTGGCATGGCATGGAAAATCACATTTTGCAGCACCACGCAAGTTTGCTACCCCAAAATTGTGTGAGATTGCAGAGGCCATTTTGGCCACTGTCCTCTCATGAGAAAAAACGGAATATTCCTTTTTCCTAGGGCAGTTGACAGGCATTATCACTGTGACTGAGCCTTGATCTCCAAATTAAACTAAAGAGCCCTTCTAACTGTCCCTGAAAACCAAGTGGGCTTTTTAACTGAATGCTCATAAACCTAATTTGCTTTTTCCAATCCAGTTCACCTTCCCCAAGCAACAACAACAAAAAGTTTTAGCTTCGAGAAAGGTGAGGTGGGAACAGGCAGTGGAGAAAGGTGAGGTGGGGGAGGCCCCAAGATGAAAAGGCCTGGTGGGATATTAATCTCTCATAACCACTCTGTTGGCCATTCAAGAGCAGAATATAACTTTTAAAATAAATTTATAAATAAGCATGTCTTCCTTGCCTGGCCAACTCTGTGTAGCAAAAGGCCCCCATAATGATGTTGAAAAAATATATTGATTCTCACTTAACCCTGCATTGCAGCTGTTCTGTAAAGTATAGCATCCTATTCAGGTAAAAATGCTATAGCATAAACTAGTTTTCGAAGCATGAACTGAGCATCAGAAGGGGACAATAGTATCTAAACCTACTGCTGAACAGCGCATAAGGCTGCAAGAGAAGTAAACTACCCGTATTTACTCGAGTATAAGCCAACCCGAATATAAGCCGAGGCACCTAATTTTACCACAAAAAACTAGGAAAACTTATTGACTAGAGTATAAACCTAGGGTGGGAAATGCCGACAGCAGCAAAGGCGGAGGAGGAGGAGGAAGCAGCAGCCCAAAAGGGCTGCTTTCGGGCTGCTCATTCCTCCGCCGCCGCCAACAACAGCCTCTGCCACTCACAAGGGCAGGCACATGCTTGGCAGAGCGGCGGCGGCGGCACAAGCAGCAATGTTTTTTATGCTGAAAAAGCCCCCTCGGCTTATACTCGAGTGAGGGTCCCACTTACTGTTTGCTTACAAACAGTAAGTGGGACCCTCACTCGAGTATAAGCCGAGGGGGCTTTTTCAGCATAAAAAATGTGCTGGAAAAGTCAGCTTATACATGAGTATATACGGTAATTAATGCTCAAGTAACCATGGAGGTAAGAACAAAGAAAGAAAAAGATACATATGAATGTACCCACAAGATGTGTCTTTGGCAGGAAAAAGTCAGGAGTCAGGCAAAGCATTGTTTTCACTAGTCTATCACACAACAAAGCCCTTAAAGATGAATACCACTTTAAGAGCACAATTAAGTGATCCCTATTGGGGGGAAATGGGATGCGGGTAGCGCTGTGGTGTAAACCACTGAGCCTTGGGCTTGCTGATCAGAAGGTCGGCGGTTCGAATCCCCACAACGGGGTGAGCTCCCGTTGTTCGGTCCCAGTACCTGCCAACCTAGCAGTTCAAAAGCACGTCAAAGTGCAAGTATATAAATAGGTACTGCTCCAGCAGGAAGGTAAACGGCGTTTTCGTGCGCTGCTTTGGTTCGTCAGAAGCAGCTTAGTCTTGCTGGCCACATGACCCGGAAAAACTGTCTGCGGACAAACGTCGGCTCCCTCGGCCAGTAAAGCAAGATGTGCGCCACAACCCCAGAGTCGTTTGTGACTGGACTTAACTGTCAGGGGTCCTTTACCTTTTTTTATTGAGAAAAATGCAAAGTACCCACTTAGCTATAAAACTAGAATGGTCGGTCTTCTTGATTTCGGCAGGAAATAATACTACGTATTATTCACAAAGTGCCTTCTAAACAGCAAAAGCAAAGGACAGCTACCTGCCCACAAGGCACATACAATCTAATTTGCAATGCAGGATGAGTGCTGAGGAATCAGAGATGGAGAACCTGTAACCCTCCAGAAGTTGTTGGATCCCAGCTTCCATTGTTCCTGACCATTGGCCATGCTGACAAGAGTTGGAGCCCAGCCACAGGTTCCCCACCCAGCCCTTGTAAAGATGTTGCTAAGCTTGGAACATGAACAAATATGAGAAGTTGCCTTATTCAGAGTCAGGGCATTGGTCCATCTAGCCTAGCAGCCCTCTAAGTACTCAGTCACAAAGCTCTCCAAGCTCTACTACCCAAGATCCTTTTCTAGGAGATATGGGAACTGATCCTAGGTCTTTCTGCATGCAAAGCATACCCTCTACAACTGTGCTACAGCTTCTCCTCAAAGTGCAACTCACATGGTAAATGACCACTCAAGACCACTAATGTTTGATGTAGTATTCTTATCACTGATATCAGAAATCTAGCTCAATCATAACGACTAGATACATGATCTATCCACCCCTAATATACAGCACTACACACACAGGAAGATAGCTGTTCCCTACCACTACCACCATTTATACCAACACCACCATTCTTACACATTGTGCTACGTACACTGAACATAAGAAGTTCCAGTGGCCCACCTAGTCCAGCATCCTGTTCTCCGGCCACGCAGATGTCTATGGGAAACATGCAAGCAGGACCCAAGCACAAAATCACTCCCCCCTCCTGAGTTTTCCTGAAACGGGTATTCAGAATCATTACTTCCTCCAGCCATGGGAGCAGAGCATAGACACCATGGTTAGTGTGTCTAGCTGTTCCTGAAAATTGGGGGGGGGGGGTTCCCAAGCTCAAAGAGTGTGGTATTCAACAATCCTGCTCTTCTCTGATTCTCATGGTGTACAGACTACATATGCTTCTGATGCTTTACAGTTGTTACCGATAGCAGATTTTAATATGTTTAGGGTACACGCCATATATTTTGTCAGCCACTTGTAAAGTTGCATTATTGTTACAGTGTGCAATATGTGTAAGCTTTCCTAAATGTAAGCCTCTTACACAGAAAGGGCTTCCCACTATATCTCAGAGTGATTGCCTCTTCTCGGCAATCACTCTGAGATAAACTATAGCCTTTAGTATATAGAGAAAAATTCCCATTGTACTTTCCTTTTGGCCTGGCACTGATCCTCCTTTGAAGCTGAAGACAGCAGAGAAAATGTCTTACTCCTTGCTGAGTAAATATTTGACCCCAGATTGGAAGCAATGAACAAACTGGACCTTCTGCTTTTCAGAGACAGTTAATAGCTCAGTGGTAGAGCAAATGCTTTGCATGCGAAAGGTCCCAGGTTCAATCCTTGGCATCTCCAGGTAGGGCGGAGAAAGAATCCCTCTGAAACCCTGCAGAGCTACTGCCAGTCAGTGTAGATAATACTGAGCATGATGGACCAACAGTCTGATTCCATTTAAGGCAGCTCACTATAACGCCTCCTGCTGAGTTCTAACAACCGAAAGGTATTGTCATGGCCCTGCATGTCAAGCTGCAGCATTCAGGAAGTTCTGCATAACTTGTTTGTTAGCCAATGAAACTTTTATGTATCAAATACACAAAGAAGAACAATCCCAATAATGCGCATTACACCAATCAGCACGTTCATCGATTATTCCAAAAATAATGCAAAGTATTTGGAACAGTGTGTTGAGGCCTTGAGAAATGCTCCATATATTTATGGGGCTGTTATTAAATTAATTGTGCTATTAAAAATATATATGGGAAAAACCTATTTGGGGCATAGCCCTAATATATTTTATCTGCCACCTAACTTAACTTGATTGAGTCTTGGAAGATCTGTTTCCTGCTTTGCAGACCTTTTTTCACCTGGCCTGGGAAGGTGGGGCTGACTGACTGACTCCTGCTACAAAAGCTATGGTTGCTGAACAGATGTTTGGGCTTGGGTATTGGAGGGTTCTTGGAGGGGAGTTGTTACTGTTGGAGGGGAGTTGTTACTGTTATTGATATTAATTTTTATCTTTATTTTAGATCTTATGATCTATGTGGAAATTGTTCAATTTGGGTTGTGTATTTTTTGATGTTTCATTTATTGTTTTTGACTACTTTTGTAATGTTGTAATTATGAATTTGTTCATGTTGTTAGCTGCCTTGAGCATGGTTTGAACTAAGGAAAGGTGGCATTCAAATAAAATAGTATGTATGTACATGTATGTATCTTAATTCCCTTTCTCTTGCACTATGATGACCTATCTGAAGCATTTGTACCATCTTTAAGACTGCAATCCTATACATGGGGCTAGGAGTGAGTCTCATTGAACTCAATGGAACTTACTTCTGAACAGATAGATATAGGACTGTTTCTTATTGTTATATATTAAATTTGTATACCGCCATTCATCCATAGATCTCAGAGTGGTTCACAGCATAAAAATATTAGATAAAAACACAAGACACATAATAAAAACAAGAATAACAAAACTAAACAACAACCCCCTCCCACCACCAGTAGTAACAATTGGTAAGGCTATCCCTGTTCAGGTAAGGGTGCGGCTGGGCCACCAGCCAAAGTTGATGGTTGTCACCTGAACCTCAAGCAAAAGCAAAGGATCCAGAAGTACCCCTAAGGTGGAGTGTAATCCCATCAACAGCAGGCAACCTCCCATCCATCTGGTCTAGGGAACCACCCACTAAAAGTGCCTCAGTCTTATCTGGACTGAGTTTCAGTTTGTTGGCTCTCATCCAGTCCATTACCGAGACAAGACTATGGTCCAGCACACCTGCTGATGTAAAGGAGTAGAGCTGTGTGTCACCCGCATATTGCTGACAACACTCTCCAAACCTCTGGATACTCAATGGTTTCATGTAGATGTTAAACAACAAGGGAATAAAAACAGGCCCTGAGGAACTCCGCATTGAAGATTCCAAGGGGCCAAAGAACTCTCCAAGCATCACCTTCTGGAAACATCTATCCAAGTAGGACAGGAACCACCGCAAGGTGGTCCCACCCACCCCTAACTCAGACAGCTGCTCCAGAAGTACACCATGGTTGATGGTATCAAAAGCTGCTGTGAGGTCAAGAATTAACAGGGACACATTCCCTCGGTCTCTTTCCCAACAGATTTCATCATACAAAGTGACCAAAGCAGTTTCTCTGCCAAAATTGGGCCTAAACCCCAACTGAAATGGATCTAGAAAATCAGTTTCTTCCAAGAGTGCCTGGATCTGATTTGTGATCACCCGCTCAAGAACCTTGCCCAGGAAGGGGAGATTGGCAACTGGCCGGTAGTTACTTAGATTTTCCAAATCCAGAGAGGGTTTCTTGAGGAGTGTTGTTACCACTGCCTCCTTCAAGCAGGCAGGGACCATCCTCTCTTGCAGGAAGGCATTAATCACCTCCCTGGCCCACTGAACGCCTAACTTCTCTAAATGTTGCAAAAATAGTTTTCAACAGTTTATGTATCATAAAATATGTATTTCAATATGTATTTGGAAGCAAGTAGCTTTTAAATACATATTATAAGAATTTTTTTTTAAATCACAGATTAATATGGAAAAACTGAATGGTATTATGAGTAAACTGTGCTATAGTAGTACAGCCTAAATTCAGGCAATCCACCCACCAGTTTTGAATTTCATTGTATCTGCTTCATTACTGATGTTCTGCTTTGAATTCTCTTGGGTGGCTAATAATGTTTTGCAACATGCCATGATACAGTAATGTACAAAAAGAAATTTAAAAAATGGGTGTGATTCAACTAATGAGTCCCAGCTGTGGAAGCCCACCCAAGGACTTTTGCTTGCACCATGGGACTTTCCCTCCTCTTCTCCCAAGCACCCCAGAACCCTCTGCAATTGGCACTGAAGTGTCCAAAGATCCCCCAAAACAGCATACAAGGGAAGAAGGAAGATTTTTCTGTCTGACAAGCTGAAATGCTTGCCCTGTCAGAAGAACTGACACAGTGCAACATTTAATTCCTCCAATTATATCTTAAAAGGTGAGTTTTTTATTTTAAAAAATCATTGTAATGAGATATGCCTTTAATGATTCTTTTTCCATTATAGATGAACTAAAAACAAGGCTTCACATGCTACTCATCAACCTCTTTCAACAAGGCAGACTTCCTCACCACCAGAACAGTAAATATTGATCTTCTTGGCCGGCGGTATACTGTACCTCATACTGCATGGACAACTTAAGCATCTGCTTGTTACCACAATCTACCTCCTTTTGTCAGAAAATAAAGCCAAGTGGCATTATACGCTATCAGTTTCACATAGCAAATATTGAAGAGAAATAAATTTCTCAGCATGAAAGATGCCATCTTTAGATTTCCTTTCTGAAGTAGTGTTTGCTTTGGGCCTACGCACACTTCAGGCACCTGTACTGTTCAGTTTTACGTTTGCCAAGATCACTGTGGCTTCCTGGATTGTTTTTTTAAATTATCAATGTAGGTTGAAGAGGTAGAGTTCATTCAATTTTTTTTTAAGGAGACAATGACATTCACCAGCCTACACACATATGTACACAGCTTCCAGGACTGCAAGGTTTCAGCAGCCAGAGATGTCCTAATGAAGTGAGAGATGAAGCAGTTGTGACTTCTCCCTCACTCTCTTTCCCCTGTTCCTGTTCTTTCATCCCTCAGCTGTGTGGTATGACAAGCAGAACACTGTGGAGAAGCCATGTCTGCCTTTACAGCTGGCGTAAGCAGGCAATGCATCATAGAATCATAGAACTGTAGAGTTGGAAATGGCCACAAGGATTATATAGTTCAACCCCTTGCAATGCAGGAATAATTCACTCAACATGGGACCCAAGCCCACAACCCTGAGGTTAAGAGTCTCGTGCTCTACCAACTGAGCTATCCCTCAGGATGCCATCGACCATGATATCCTATTGGAGCGGCTGTCTGAGTTGCGGGTGAGTATCTTAGGAAACTGCCAAAGTCCCACTACTGCCAATGCCAGTCATCTGGGCCTCCTTTACTCATGCTTCAGTGAGTACCAAATGGTTGACAATGTAATTGAATATAATGCCCTGGAGGCATTGAATACAATTCCGCAAGGGATCATGGGGAATTACAGTGTTAGTCACCCAGCACTCAGAGGAGGAGTGCCACTTCCGCTACTACCACGGACCTCCTCCCTGTATGCCCAGTTACCCAGACCACATTACTGGATGAATGGGCAGTTAAATGGCAAATGCAATTCAATGTAAGGAAGTGTTTAACTTGTAAGCAAGTTAATGTGAGCAAGATTATCTTTCTTCTACTGAATAACCTGTGAACCACTTCAAGACAATGGAAATTAAGCTCTATTTCTCTGAACACCAGTTGCTTGAAATTGTAGGTGGGGAGAGCACTGCTGCGCTCAGGTCTTCCGCAGGCATATGACTGGTAACTATAAAAAGCAGGATGTTGGACTAGATGGACCTTTGGGCTGATCCAGCAAGGTTTTTCTTATGGTCTTATGGTGGAAATATTAGAAAGGGAGGGGCTGAAATGGGGCTCCTCAAGACCCCATGCCGAGGGCTGCTAAGAGCCTCCACAAACCTGGAGCCAGCCCTGGCAACCTCATCTCATGCTGCCTTGAAGAATTTAAAAGTTCAGCACAGGACCTTCCACTTGCAACCTGGAAATACTAACTGTAAAATAAAGAAACAAAAAAGCTAGAACCAGATTCAAAAGGATGGGGGCCATTAAAAAATTCATATCAATTGCCTTTATTGTTTTGGATTCCCCTGGCCCAAGCCATCTTTATCTAAAGAAAGTGAGATGGATAGAAGAAAAACTGAGTAATCATGAAAGATAAGCACCCTGACTAAAGTATAAATGAAAATACTTTTTAAAACAGGAAGCAAAAGTTGCATTAGGTTGATCGCTCCTTGAATATCCTCTGCGGCAAAACAGTGGCTGCCATCCCAGAGATCTTACTACATACAAAAATCAATCTCAGTTATATATGTTATAGCTTGTATAATTTTTTCTAAAAAAGAAAATTAAATTGCTTTATTACTCTCTCTCCCTTTCTCAAAAAGCATACCTACAATTGAACTGAAAACTGCTACAGTTAGCCAATGTCAACTGCGCTCTCATTTAAGAGTTATTATGTTAACTCTGTGTGATGGGTGCACACAGAATTTCAATTTAGTTTTCATGAAACATCACGTGGCAAGGTAAGCAATCAATATGTACCTGGGAAATATCCTAGGTAATGTATTGGTTCATTAACAAGAATATTGGTTAGTGCTGAAGTCCTGAAATTAGAATCAGAGAACAATGGCCCTGCATGAAAGCAGAAGGCCAAGGCCCTAAGGCAGTGTTGCCATTCAGAAGCACATCAGCTCTCATAGATTAACCAGCAATCTGGGCCAGACTGTGCAGCAAGCAGAGCTTGGAAGTGAACAAGGTGCTTCAGAGCAGATAAGTAAGTTAACCCACAGGCTATAGGGGAGGGCTGGACAACAGCCCACAGACAGCGTGGACGTCAATTCTGTTCAACTCCTGTGAGATCACTTGTGCTTCTGAGCCACTCTTCTTTTAAAAAAAGAAGAACAAATGTAAGAGGCAGTTCCTGGATCTGGAAAAGATGGGAGAGGGACATAGGAAAAGGTGAGAGGTGGGTATATTCTCCACCACCAACAGGTACTTTCTGTTCCTTGTTGCCAAAGTGGCCCTACCTTCTTAAACAGCATGGTCAGACTAAATTTTTTTTTTTTTTGAAAACTACCTACCCTACAAATGTAAGGACGTCTCAGGTCTTGCAAGGAAACAAGGGCCTTATTTGTGCATTGCTTTAAACCGAGTTCAGCTTTACTACAATTTTGAAGGTGAACCCACAGGGTGCTTTAACTTGACTTGTTTTGGAAACTGCTATGTCAGCATCACAAATGCATGTTGATGTTTTGGATAGAGGCTTCTGCCTCCCTGGGATGGGATCCTAACCCCTGAGAGGACTCATTGGGGCATGCCACCTGGCAACAATAGGAGCAGGTGTGGAGGAAAGCAGCCACAATTTAAGCAAAGCCCTGTGCACCAGCATGCTGCACATTCACCTATAAACCATAGCTAAGATAACAGCCCAGGGCTTTTTTAAAGCCAGAACTCACTGGAACTCAGTTCCAGCACCTCTCAGGTGGGTGCCATTACCATTATAAGAGAACAAGGGAGGCGTTTATGGTGAGTTCCAGCACCTCTTTTTCCTAGAAAAACAGCACCAAGCTTACCTAAGGTTTAAAATGATATGTAAACTAGCTGTTACTGACTTTAAGCCTGCTAGGATTTCTAGAAGGTTTCTTCTGCCCTGATTCAGAATTTGCCCTTTTGTGATTTGCCAGGCAGAAGAAACAGCCTGCTGATGTAACCAGCAAAAATTAAAAACATCTGAAATCAGACACATCAAAACATTTAACACTGGGGAAAGTGGCTATCATAGAAGCACCATGGATATATGCAAGACACTTGACCCTGTGACAGTACCTTAAAATAAATGAAAAACCTTGTAATCATGATAACAATGCTGATAATAACCTATTACATCTAAAGTTTAACCTAAAGTATGGTAGCCTAGTTTTACAGTTTCTGATCATCCTTGTATCCTTCTGTTTATATGGGGCTTGGAGTAAGCAATCATAAATCAATTACTTAATTATTTATTGCAAAACACTTTGCCCATACTAGATAGTTCACTGGATAAACGCCATTCTGGTACTGTAGCATCTATCTTTTCTCTAGCATTTCAGATTTCATTAGTCTATAAAACCAGGTTTATTTGTAATAAAGTTAAACCCATCAAACCATTGACCATGGAAACCAGATTTTGAAATAATTCAGATTTGTGTTTCTGTTCTTTCTAATTAGGGTAATATCGGGAAGGACAGACAGTGGGTAGCATTGTTCAAGCACCGTGGATTTAAGCAAGAAAATCTGATTATCAGCTCATGTCAGAAGCCAAACGATAATGCAGTTTAGCATTTGTTTGGGCTTTCTCTTTCGCCAAAAGATAATTACTGTTCGTTAAGTCTTACGTAAGTATATCTAGTATCTATGGCCCTCAACACTATGAATAGCAAAAAAAGAACACAATGGCCAAAGAAGAATTATAGGATTTTGTTATTTACATGGGGTTGTTCCCTCCTGGTAATTTCATTAGTCACAAAAAGTAAAACTTAATGTCAGAGTATAATTTCAAAAAAGGCCAAGAAGTTAAACATGTCAAGTTCACATGCAAAGTTGCATTTTTGTCAGTGCACAAAAGCTACACTCAGAACCATATTGTCATATGGACTGGAACAACACAACTCTTATTGGACTAGAACGATAGCTGCAGCTGAACGGAAACGGCCTTTCAGAGAGAAAATTCTGTATGATGCTGAACTCCTTCTCAGCTCCTTTTGACTTCATCATGGTTAGAATTTAATAGCAATTTTGGTACTAGGTCAGAAAAAGATAATAAATCATCTGCTTGTTCATTTCCATGGTTCATTCAGAAGAGTAAGTCTATCAACCACTCCTAACCACAACAGCTGAATGAATCTTCCTTGTTCAGAGGTAGTATACCCCTGGGCGCCAATATGCAGGACATGCTAAAAGAGAGGACTCCTATCTCTTTGTCCTGCTTTTAAGCTTCTCATGAGCATCAAGCCAATCAATATGGAAGGGAGTTTTCTTTGGCTCCAGAATTTGGAGAATAGTGATGGCATCATTGCTGCTCTACCAACTGAGCTATCCCATGAGAGCCACTCTGGAATCCAGATTAAGTTTCTGGCCATCCAGAAAACATCAGGTAAATCCATTTCCAGAGTGTATGGAGACGCAGTTCCGCCCATTCCTGCTAGAAGATACTCCTGCCACATTATGAGACACATTGGCCCACCCAGTTCAGACGTATCACGAGCCTTGTGCCCGTCTACACCACCATTTCCTTTGTTCCTTCTTGGTGTGCCATGATAAAAGCCTTCAATAGTTATGTGCCATGACGACCATGTTCTGTCATAGGCTGAATGCCTCTGAATAGCAATTCCTGGGAATTACAAGTGCAAAGAGAGCTGTGTCACTTAGGTCTGACTTTCAGGCTTACCAAAGGCATCTAGTTGGCCACTGCAAGAGCAGGATGATGGACTAGATGGGCCTTTTGCCTAACCAATCAGGGCTCTTCTCAGGTTCTTATCTTAATTCCCTGTTACATCAGAACCAGGAAACCTTAGCTACCACATTCAGAACAAATCAGGTTCTGACATAATGATCAGAAGTTTGTTTCAGATCCTGATAGCCATAGCTACCTGGTTCAAATGTAATGGGCAACTATGCTTGATTAAACCAGCTGTAGCATGTGAAGGAAGGGGCAACAAACAAACACAAAGCATGTGCATACCTCACCTCTGAACTAGGCCATTTTTATGTATCTTGAACACCATGTTTTTTTCTCTCTGTGTGTGCGTGTGTGTTTAGGAAAAGGTGGCAATGTTATTTCCCCCACCCCAGATCATCTTTAAAGATGTCTGGCAAAAAAAAAGTATCACTGTATTCCTCTGTCTAAAATGTGGCATTGGGGATGGAGTCTAATATTCTGGGTTGTTTTTTTAATTTGTTAAGATAAAATGAGGAGTGGGGAGAGGAACATTTATAACAGGAACAGTTAAACATTAATTAACAGTAGAAACAAAGTTCACTTCTTTAAGCAAATATTAGAATATTGTTGAAACAAAGAACCAAATAAAGATCAAACATGTTTTCTTATCTAACAAATCTACCATTTAGCATAAACTTTGTAATCTCCCTCACACACCTCAATGATTTTATACATTTCAGTCTCCCTTTTAAACAAAAGAGAAGTTTTTTTTTTTTTTTAAGTGGAGGGATCTAACCCTAGATGAAAGAGGCAATGCTGGGCACTGGCATGTTTGAAGACAGAAGCTTTTGGCACAATTATCATCAACAGTTTTCTGAGTAAAACCAGCTTCCTTAGTAATTCAACAATAAACCACGATCTAAAAATGCATTAATGTCCCCATATGTTTTTATCAAACACTTCCTATTGTTGTAGGGTTTATTGTTTGCACTTCTTCAACTGTGGTCTTTAAAAAGTACAAATAAAGGGAATTAAATGCTGTGTCAAGGATACTCTCCCTGCATGTTTGAACACCTGCTCCTTTTCATCGGTAATTATGCTTACTGATGAGTAATGCATCCAAAATACTGTAATCTGTCTCAGAAAGTATTTGTGCTAATGTCACAAGTGAGCTGCAGGAGATGTGGCCTTCCCTTTCGAGAGGGAATATAAATTTCACATAAATGTTACAAGTAATATATCATGGCATGAATGAGTACCAGGCAACCTAAGAACTTTGGCACAGATCTCTCTCTCTCTCTCTCTCTCTCTCTCTCTCTCTCTCTCTCTCTCTCTCTAACAAACACACACATACACACAGAAAGTATTCTTTGCCTATACCTTGGCACTGCCATGCTTGTACAACTATGGCAGGCTCTAACTTCAAAGCCACTACAGCCTACGGAAAGGATGATAACAGAAGCAGTATTAGAATGAGCAAGGGCCCCTTATCTACATTCTCATACCAGGCTTGGAAATATTAATTTGCCTACTTGACTTTGATGAGTCGAAAGAACATAAGAAGAGAATGTACTTCTTCATACAATCAAACTATGGAATGCACTTCCACAGAAAGGAGTGGTGGCCAGTAACCAGAATGGTTTTTTAAAAGGACTAGAACATTCATGGAGGAGAAGGTTATCATGGCTACTACTGCCTCCATAGTCAGAAGCAGTAATACTTCTGAATATGGTGATACCTTGGGTTACAAACCTAATTCGTTCCAGAGATCTGTTCTTAACCTGAAACCGTTCTTAACCTGAGGCGCGCTTTCACTAATGGGGCCTCCCGCTGCCGCCACACTGCCAGTGCGCAATTTCCATTCTCATCCTGGGGCAAAGTTCTCAACCCGAGGTACTACTTCCAGGTTAGCGGAGTTTGTAACCCAAAGTGTTTGTAACCCGAGGTACCACTGTACTACTTGCTGGGAACCACAGGAGGGCAAAGTGTTCTTGTTCTTGGGTCCTGCTTGTGGCATCTGGATAAGATGGACCACTGGCTTGATCATTGCAGGGGGGAGACAGATGCAGCCCCAGCCACTGAAGGAGTCGCTACTCTCCCCTCCCCACTATTATTATCACTTCTTTATATCACTTATATCACTGCTATTAGATTGTGAGCCCATCTAATAGAGATGCCAAAGATTGAACCTGGGACCATGCAGCTCTCACACTTATAAACTCAAATGGGAGTGATTTAAGTTTCCTTTGGAGTTTGTACAGGTGGATTTTGCTTCCTGTGACTTTTGCACGAAAGTTTAAATTGTTCAAATTGTTGGTCGGTTAAATGCAGCTTGAGACAGTGCAGCATAGTGCAGAACTGATCAGCTAATTTTGCAGGTGAGGCTGAAGGCTGTGGAACTACAAGTGAGTGACATCTGCTGGCTGGCTGCAGAGCACATTTAGATGCAGGAAAAAATGCACTGTAAATAATCCACTAAGTATCATGAACTGGGTACACTAGGTCACAAAGCCTTAAGAATCCGAAGTGTGCATGCACACAAAAGCTTATACCCAGAACAAACTTAGTTGGTCTCTAAGGTGCTTCTGGACAAGTTTTGATTAATGTTCAGCACAATAAAAACAAAATTGATTGAAGGGAAAAACATGTATGTACAATGTGTATGATGGAATTTAAGAAATTATGTAAAATTACACAGCTGGGGGTATTGTTTTGCTTTTAAAGTAATCCATTAAAAGTAATTGACTAACGCATTTACAGGCAATCTTCTCCCATCATCAGAACATTAATACCATAGATTGCTGCTGTTAGCCAGTATATGAATAGATGGCCCATCTAGTTTAGTGTCAGGAATTTCTTGTGATCTGAGATTACTGGACAAACTGGATAGTCTTGGTGTCATACCATCAGAATGCTTTAACCATGACATGGTCCAATACAGCTCTTCTCTTTTCTATTCATGTGTCTTGAACATGTTAAGCTTTACCAGCTAACACTCAAATACTGTGTTCATTAGTTTAGGGCCATTCACTATCACATCTACACCATGCATTTAAAGTGTATGGCTTCCCACAAAGTATCATGGGAACTGTAGTTTAAGGGTGCTGGGAACTGTCCCTCTGTGAAAGGTAATCTAAAGTTCTTAGGATTCTTTGGGGGAAACAACATGAATGGAATGTGTTAAATCAAATGTTAAGGTGTGAGCCAGTTCCAAGGCAATTTGGGAAACAAGCAACTGTAGTTTCACTAAGGTAAAGGTAAAGAACCAGAACCCCTGGACGGTTAAGTCCAGTCACTAAACATATAACCATCCCTCGTGGCAAGCCCAAACCAGGATTAATTGATACTTTGGAGACTATAGTAATATAAAACAGAATAGAATAGTGATAGTCTTTTTCCCCACAAAGGTACAATTCAGTGCTCCTGTGATGCCAACTGCACCAATCATTGTACCAAGTACACATGGCTTGAATTAAAAACTCAGTCTAGACTTTTCTTCCTGGCATTGTAGCTTTCATGTGCAGGATGGGGATGGGGAGATATTTCATAGAATCTTTCATAGAATTGTAGAGTTAGAAGGGGCCCAAGGGTAATCTAGTCCAACTCCCTGCAATGCAGGAATCTTTTGCCCAAAGTGAAGCTGGAACCTATGACCCTGATATTAAGAGTCTTGTGCTCTGCCTTGCTGAGCCATTGAGGCTGCTTGGCTCAGTTCGCATTTAAAGGCAAGTCTACCTAATTTGCACTTTCCTAAACAACTTGAAAACCGAAACGCAGCAATCCTTCCAAATTTGCATGCTTCCAATTTTTCCAGTGAAGTCCTCCAGTAATATGTACAAAAATGCATATACTAGGATAAAGTGTGCGTAAGAAATGCATACATTAATGAAAATGCAGGGGAGGAATTGTTTCTCAACCATGTGAGTATTAGGCAAAAGTATGAAACAGAAATTCACTCTAAAATGCTGATGAATTTTCATGAGGACAGTAAGAGCAGTTTGACAATATAATCAATTATCTAGAGGAGTGTTGCAAAGGCTGGACAGCCATCCGTTAGGGCTACTCTTAACTATAATTTCTTACATTATGCGGGGGTTGAACAAGATGGCCTACGAAGTATGCATAGAGTGATGGAGAGATGCATATGGGGATACTGTAATTATCTCTTTTAGAAGTATTTTCATAGAATCATAGCATTTTAGAGTTGGAAGGGACCCTGAGGATCATCTAGTCCCCTGCAATGCAGGAATATGCAGCTGTCACATACAGGGATCAAACTTGCATTATCAGCACCATGCTCCAACCAACTGAGCTTTTTTGAGTGTATATATTACATATTTTAGCCTGTGATCAAAAGGGTGTAAACTTAATTGAACACAGCATTGCACTGTTAAATATCCTTATAACCCATTTTTTTCAGCTAGCATGAAGTGGGAAAGGAGGGAGGGAAAAGCCTAATCTCTTCTTCTTTCAGTTGTATTGGGTAGGAAACCCCATAAGGATCCACAGGTCTAAATGGCTTAGTTGTAGGGGCTGAAGTCTAAAGAATCTGAATGAACAGTACTGGATGTTCATATTGCGTCTAACTCTGTAAAAAAAAATGGCCATAAACTGCTCATTCTCCCAAACCTTGACTGCCTGGCTGAGATGAAAATGCTTTACATGAGAATGAACCGTGTAGGAAGCACCGCTTCTTACGTTCTTGTTACATAAATGAATTTGATCCACTTATACCTGGAGGGAAGATTATGCCCCATTTTGCCTTGTATCTTATTCCCTGTTGTCAATTTTGCTTGAATCATATGATATGAAGTAACCTTATTTAACCCGATACTGTAATTTTCTCTCATTTTTTTATTTTTTTTTTAGTATGTATGTATTTTGTGCCTTGGAGAACACCATTTCCTAAACATTGAACAAATGGTTGGTAGAGTTTCTTCTCCATTCCACCCCAGTAATTTGCCTCTCATCCTTTACAGTGTATATATAATATATAACCCTAGTTCTCAAATCACAGCTTGGTGGGTGGATGAAAGTGACAAGAAAAGAGTGGCCAGATTGTTTGTATTTCAGTTTTGATTATAGTTGGGTTGAGAGTTCTCAGAATTTGTCACGCTGTGTCTCCTGAACCCAAGGGAATAATGGTTGTTTTCACATTCCTACACCTATAAAGCAAACAAGAGGATTCAGCTCTGGGAGCTATTTGATGTTTCAGTAAGTAATGGGCAGAACATTTAGTACCACAAGGTTTAGGCCCTCTTTTTCCATAGTACAATCCTATACATGTCTAACTGGAAGTAAGCCCTACTGAGATCAACAGAACTTGTACTCAGATAAATGTGTGTAAGAGGGCTATCTGCACACAAAGGTTGAATTCCTGATCACACGGAAAGAACCCTCTGCAGTTCAAACCATATGTTACGTTATGATTTATATACTGTTATATGATTTATATACCCAAATGACTTCAAAGCAGTGAATAGCATATGAATACAAAAATGATCAAAGCAATTTAAAATAGCAAAATTACACTGGATATGCAATCCTGGGCTGCATTTATGCTCTCACCACAGAAACAGCTTATCAGCACCCCGCCTCTCACTTGGAAGCCAAGTTAACTCCCTCCTGCCTCCCCAGGTTGCTCCAATCTCTCACCTAGGAGCAAGCCCATCTACAACATCAGTCACTGAGGAGCACAAGTGGAAGAGGGCTGTTGCACTCAGCTTATGGGCTTCCCATGGTTATCTTGTTGGCTGCTGTGAGAACAGAACACTTCTTTTCTTTATGGCAAAAATGACAGACTAGAAGTGCTCCAGGCCCGTATTTCCACTGAGCTAGCCACCACCTTGAGATCTTTTTCTTGGTCAGTCACCACCATGAAAGGGGGAGACAGAGGGAGCTAGACCCATGCTAAGATTGGCCAGGGATGATCAGGCAAAAAAAGAGAACTGCTAGCACAGTTATACTTTGAGCAAGCACAATATTGAATAAAGTTATTATTTGACATCCTGACCATCTTGAAACACACACACACCGCAACACACACACCATAACACACTTCTGGGTTTCCTGGATACTACTGGCTCAGACTTTATCTATGAATACATGATGTTAGGTTAAGAGATTTTTTTGTCCAAATGTGCATCACTTTTCAATTACCATACCACATGCTGCTCCCAATTCATCCTGTTTGAAGAGATCCTTTAAGCATTCTATGCAATCTGATTTGCTTCATGTTGCCTTAAACAATTTGGTGCCATCAGCAGACTTGGCCACCTCACTGCTCACACCTAAGTCAAGATCATTTACACTGGGTTTGCCTTTGTGTAGTGTGCAAAATTGGGACGCGGGTGACACTGTGGGTTAAACCACAGAGCCTAGGACTTGCCAATCAGAAGGTCGGCGGTTCGAATCCCCGCGACGGGGTGAGCTCCCGTTGCTTGGTCCCTGCTCCTGCCAACCTAGCAGTTCAAAAGCACATCAAAAGTGCAAGTAGATAAATAGGTACCACTCCAGCGGGAAGGTAAACGGCGTTTCTGTGTTCTGTCTGGTTTGCCACAAGTGGCTTAGTCATGCTGGCCACATGACCCAGAAGCTGTATGCTGGCTCCCTCGGCCAATAAAGTGAGATGAGCGCCGCAACCTCAGAGTCGTCTGCGACTGGACCTAATGGTCAGGGGTCCCTTTACCCTTTACCCAGTGTGCAAAATACCCTTCTTCATACGTGACCATTTACACCAGTGTATGCCTGCTACTGCCTACACTAATGTGAAGCTACACCTGTGTGTAACTTCATGCTTTAGCAGAAACTGGACTTCATTCTCATCTGTCACCAAAGGGTGACACCAGAGAAAGTAGGAAAGCACATCTAGCATATTTAATAGTCTTTGCAGGTTTTTGAGTCCTTACATAAAAATATTTTCTAAAAAAGGACTCTGAATATTAACCACCCTCTTATTCTGCAAAGTATTTGCTAATCATAAATTACTGCTGCTGATGTCTGTCTTCTTTTTCTTCTTCTTAAGCACCTGCAGCAGGGAAGCATTTGTAGGGTTTGGAACAAAGGCTTCATTTCCAATTTTTTAAAGTTAGGCTGCATGAGAATAAGAAACAGGTAAATCATCAGAAAGAAAATAAGGCATTGTACCCAGCAAAGGGAGAAAACATACTTGAAGCTACCAAGGACTTCAGATACTCACTGCTAACCATTAACCCAATTTTCTAATGAATATGGCATTAGGCATTCATTAACAATCATTTGTGTTTATATAGAACTGTGGCTGTACAATAGGGACTGATAAATGAAAGCAATGAAATGAGGGAATTTTGGACACTTATAAAGCAATTTAACTAGTTTGCCAGTAATTATATATTGTCACCTAATCAAGGACATTTGGGAAAAGCATGAGGAGTGAGACAGAAAACTAAAGGTACACCGGTCCTAAAAAGAATACAAGGAGTTTTGTGTCCTCTTTGAATACAGAGAAAAGCAGACACAACTCACATAAGTATGGTATTAATGGCAGAGCGAGAGGGGGAGAGAGAGTACATTTCTGGTTTGGTTTTGTGTGTGTATGTTTTTTAAAAGGGAACACAGTTCCAGCCTCTGTCTTCATAAAGAACGAAGTCAATGAAAAAATAGCTAAACAACTTTGGATATAAAAAGAAAGACCTTTGAGGTAACAATGGAGTGCAAACAGGTGGTGTACTAGAGGGTTAATGTTTTTGTTTCATGAAGAAGGCCCAGTACCAGGGCCTGCCTGCTTGAATCTAGTAATAAATGAAACCACCTAGCAAATTAAATGTGCAAAATGGGCAGAATGAAATGGGTGAGGTTCGTTTTACAGTTATCAGGACACATTCACTCTAATGAGCTGGTAACATGATCTATTTTGGTTTAGTGGTGTGTGTACATGTGTGTGTGTGTGTTTTACAAATTGCTTCCACTAAACATGGGCATCAAACCCCTGCAGGCCAGAGAATAAACATGTGCTTTTTAAGACCCGATACAGGCACACAGGTTTTCCTCCAGTACATCTGATTGAACAATAAGGAACACTGTGTAGAATCGTGTAATCTTAGAAAAAGTTTTTTTAAAAAAAACTTTATCTGTAAAGTAGAATCACACATATGTCTGTTCCCTCCCAGTGGCAGACCTTGGGGTGACCTTAAATTTCAGTGGCGCCCTTTGTAACACCAAAATTCTGTGTGTGCCTCCAAGCCCACTTCTTGCACTCCATTCTAAACAATAGTTGTGGCATCCCCTGTGGCACACAGTGCAGGTGAACTGGTTGCACGCCCCTAAATATACCTCTGGCCCTCCCTACCTTCCATGCACAAAATCTACACAGTCCCAGATTGGGTGACAAGGACAGGGCTAAGCCTAAAGAAAACAGTCAGATAATATAAGCCCTGCTGAATCAGGCCCAAGTGCCATCTAATTGAATATTCAGGTTGCAAGCCCTAGCCAGCTAGAAGCTTCTGGGAAGCACATAGCAGATCAGCCCTCTTCTGCTGTTGTCCTCCTAAGTAGTCTTCAGTGGCGTATTCAGATCCTTACTGGAGATTTAGCCTCAAGAAGACTGAAGGGCACACAATAAGCGCTCTTCAAATACCTGAAGGGCTGTCACAGAAGTTCATTCCATACCATCATACAAATTCATGTTGTGCATGTGAGCTGTACACCCAATCTATATATACTATGCTTTCCAGGAGTTCTTTCCCATGCTGGCTTTTTACATTCAGAGAACTGTCCTGTCCATTTATTCCTACTTTCTGCTTCCAGTTACCGGTACTTACCCAATTCCTGATCCACAATAGGACCCCTTCTCTTATTCCAAGGCTGCTAAATTTACTCAGGAGTCTTTGGTGAGGACCTTGTCAAAAGCTTTTTGAGAGTAGTCAGCTTAACGTCTATCTATATGCTTGTTACAAAATGGTAGATTCCTGCTGAACATTAAGAGAATTTTTTTGATGTTAAGAGCAGTTTGGCAAGAGCACCAATTACAGAGGGAGGGAAGTGGTGGGAGATCCCCAAGGAACCCAGGAAGCCATCTGTTGGGGATGTTCCACCTCTGGATTTCCTACCTCCATTAGTGGGTTAAACAAGAGGGCCTGTGATTTTAGCTTCCATTTAGCTCTATGACTGTAGCTTCCATTTAGCTAGCACCAACGGGTAAACCTGTTGTCCAAAAATGTGTCCCATTTCAAAGCCATCTAACGCAATGGCTATAATCACAACTTGCAGCAGTGATTTCCATAAATTTATTAGGCATTGTATGAAGTATTTTCTTTTGTACATACTAATTCTTCTGAGTAAATGTGCCTAGTCTTGGACTGCATACCTGCCATCCTATGCCTAGCTATTAAGCCCCTTTGAACTCAGTGGGACTTGCTTCTGGATAGCTGCACTAGTTGTATGACTGCCACACATTGGTATGGGGCGTTCTTCTAAACTGTGGGTCTGCTGTTTAAAAGGCAGTTAAAAATCCACTTACTTTAAATGCTCAGCCAGTATTGGGGCCTGGCCACGTCAGCGATCCAGCGGCTGGTTGGGGAAGAGTGCAAGTTTGCCTGCAGATTGGCCAATAGCAGGCAGGCTTGGGTCTGGGGATTCACAACCGGCCAATGGGTTTTGCTAGGGTCTGCCCCCAAGGAATAATTGACACTGACCCAGGGAGCAACTGGGTCATGGGGCCTTGGCACACAAGTGATGAGATAGCCAGAAATGTGTTACTACAAGTAAGTGTTTGCATATGTGCTATGTCTGAGTTGGGGCCACCATGCAAATAGGAATTAACCCAAAACACACATGCAAAATCACCCTTTAAAAAAGCCTCACTCCATGTAGGTTTATTTGTCAGATACATTTTAAGGTATTTTAAAGCTATGTTTTTGGCAATTAGCATAGGGCAGCCTGTCCAAATAGATTGAGCCAATTATTTAGGCAATTGTTTAAATGAGTGGGGAAAGAAAAAAGAAACAAAACAAGCCGCACGCTATCTCCAAGTATAAGAATTCGTCTTTCGTTTTCTAATTAATACAACAATAAATCTTTATTTCCCCCCTTTTCTTATCCTGCAATATTTTCCTCGGCCTGCAGTGTTTGAGAACCAGTGAGAAATGTAAAGAAAACCATGAATCCTGAACTAACATATGCTAAACAAAAAAAAATTTTTTCTTTCCAGTAGCACCTTAAAGACCAACTAAGTTAGTTCTTGGTATGAGCTTTCGTGTGCATGCACACTTCGTCAGATACACTGAAACAGAAGTTGCCAGATCCTTCTATATAGTGAGAAGGTGGGGAGGGGTATTACTCAGAAGGGTGGTGGGAATGGGTGGTTGGCAGATAGCTGAGATGAGCCTGTTGACGGCTCTTAACGACTGCAATAGGTCTTACAGGAAAAAGCAAGGGGTGAGAAGGTGAAAAATGGCTTTGTCATGTATAATGAGATAAGAATCCAATGTCTTTGTTCAGACCAGGTCTCTCCATGGTTTTAAGTTTGGTAATGAGTTGCAATTCAGCAGCTTCTCTTTCCAGTCTATTTCTGAAATTCCTTTGTAGTAATACAGCTACTTTGAGATCTTGTATAGAATGTCCTGGGAGATTGAAGTGTTCTCCTACTGGTTTCTCTGTCTTGTGATTCTTGATGTCCGATTTATGTCCGTTTATTCTTTGGCGTAAGGTTTGGCCTGTTTGTCCAATATAGAGAGCTGAGGGACACTGTTGGCATTTGATGGCATATACAATGTTAGACGATGAGCAATTAAATAGTCCCGAGATGGTATGTGTGATGTTGTTGGGGCCAGTAATGGTGTTGTCCGGGTGTATGTGGCAGCAAAGTTGGCATCTGGGTTTATTGCAGGCTCTGGTGCCAGTGTCCGTGTTACGTCTGGTTGTAGTATTATTGTGGGTTAGGAGTTGTTTAAGATTGGGTGGCTGTCTGTAGGCAATGAAAGGTCTTCCTCCCAGAGCTTGAGAAAGAGAACTGTCATTGTCCAGGAGAGGTTGTAGATCTCTGATGATGCGTTGTACTGTTTTGACTTGGGAGCTGTATGTGATGACTAGAGGTGTTCTGTTATTTTCTTTTTTGGGTCTGTCTTGCAGCAAGTTCTCTCTGGGTATCTGTCTGGCTCTGTTGATCTGTTGTCTAACTTCATCTGCTGGGTATTTTAGTTCTAAAAAGGTTTGCTGTAGATCTCTTAGGTGAGAGTCTCTGTCTGTAGAATTGGAACAGATACGGCTGTAACGTAGTGCCTGGCTATATACAATGGACTGTTTGGTATGTTTGGGATGGTAGCTAGAGGCATGTAGATATGTTTGTCGGTCAGTTGGTTTACGGTATAAGGTGGTGTCTATGCGTCCATCCTGTATTTTTATAGTAGTGTCCAAAAAATGTATTTCTTGCATAGATTGATTCATTGTTAGGTTGATTGTGGGGTGAAAATCATTGAATTTCTGGTGGAAGGTGTCCAGGGTCTGTTGACCATGTGTCCAGATGATAAAAATATCGTCAATGTATCGCAGGTACAAGAGAGGTTTGAGTGGGTAGGAGTTTAGGAAACGTTGTTCTAAATCTGCCATGAAGATGTTGGCATACTGTGGGGCCATGCGGGTGCCCATTGCTGTGCCGCTGATCTGAAGGAACAGGTCATCACCGAATTTGAAGTTGTTGTGGGTAAGGACAAATTGGCAGAGTTTGGTGGCAAAGTCCGCTGTGGTTTTGTCTGAAATGGTGTTCCTTATAGCTTGTAAACCATCGTTGTGTGGGATGTTGGTATACAGAGATTCCACATCCATAGTAGCTAGTATAGTGTTGTTGGGAAGATTATTTAAAGATTGTATTTTCCTCAGAAAATCTGTGGTGTCACGTACATAGCTGGGAGCACTGATGGCATATGGTTTCAGAACAGAGTCCATATAACCGGAGACACCCACTGTAATAGTGCCAATACCTGAAATGATGGGGCGTCCTGGATTTCCTGGTTTGTGTATTTTAGGTAGAAGATAGAAAGTTCCTGGTCGAGGTTCTGTTGGTGTGTTGGTGAGGATCTGTTCTTGGATGTGTGGGGGTAGCTCCTTAACAATCTTGTTCAGTTCTTTTTTGTATTCTTGTGTGGGGTCTGAGTCCAATTTTATGTAAAAGGCGGTATTGGAAAGTTGTCTGTGAGCCTCCTGAATGTAGTCAGTTTTGTCCATGATAACGACAGCTCCACCTTTGTCTGCTTCTTTAATTATAATGTCTGGGTTGTTTCTGAGATTATCTATGGCTCTCCTTTGAGTATGGTTTAGATTTTGTTGTAAGCGATGGTGTTTTCTGGTCACATCTGTTTGGATTCTGTGGCGGAAGCAGTCAATGTACAAGTCCAGTGTGGTATTGCGTCCATCAGAAGGGGTCCATGTGGAGTCCCTTTTTGTGTAACACTTTTTCGGTGGTAGTTGGTGGTCAGTGTTCTGTTGGGAGGGTGGTTGTTGTTCTCCAGTGGGTTGAGAGGTGTTGTGTTGTGGAGTTGTTGCTTGTTCTGCTTTGTCTTGTTGTTGTGTGTGTTGAAAATACTCCTTCAGGCGTAAACGGCGGAAAAATGCTTCCAAGTCCCCGTAGAACTGAATCATGTGTGGGGATTTGGCAGGGCAGAATGACAGTCCACGTGAAAGGACTGATTCCTCAGCTGGGCTGAGTGCTTGCTGTGAGAGATTGACAATATTGTTGATCTTGTTTTGATTAGTAGCCTGTAGGTTGGAAAGGTTAGAGAGTTTCTTGTTTTTCTGTTTTTTCAGTAGCTCCAGTTGAGAGTGGTAAATGTTTTGTTTTTCCTTTTGGAACTCTTGCCAAGCTTGGTGGTTCCTGATAGTGTTGTCCAATACAAGGAGTTCCTCCTTTATTAGCTTCTGTTTAGAGTAGAGAACGCTGATCAGATGTCCTTACCCACAACAACTTCAAATTCGGTGATGACCTGTTCCTTCAGATCAGCGGCACAGCAATGGGCACCCGCATGGCCCCACAGTATGCCAACATCTTCATGGCAGATTTAGAACAACGTTTCCTAAACTCCTACCCACTCAAACCTCTCTTGTACCTGCGATACATTGACGATATTTTTATCATCTGGACACATGGTCAACAGACCCTGGACACCTTCCACCAGAAATTCAATGATTTTCACCCCACAATCAACCTAACAATGAATCAATCTATGCAAGAAATACATTTTTTGGACACTACTATAAAAATACAGGATGGACGCATAGACACCACCTTATACCGTAAACCAACTGACCGACAAACATATCTACATGCCTCTAGCTACCATCCCAAACATACCAAACAGTCCATTGTATATAGCCAGGCACTACGTTACAGCCGTATCTGTTCCAATTCTACAGACAGAGACTCTCACCTAAGAGATCTACAGCAAACCTTTTTAGAACTAAAATACCCAGCAGATGAAGTTAGACAACAGATCAACAGAGCCAGACAGATACCCAGAGAGAACTTGCTGCAAGACAGACCCAAAAAAGAAAATAACAGAACACCTCTAGTCATCACATACAGCTCCCAAGTCAAAACAGTACAACGCATCATCAGAGATCTACAACCTCTCCTGGACAATGACAGTTCTCTTTCTCAAGCTCTGGGAGGAAGACCTTTCATTGCCTACAGACAGCCACCCAATCTTAAACAACTCCTAACCCACAATAATACTACAACCAGACGTAACACGGACACTGGCACCAGAGCCTGCAATAAACCCAGATGCCAACTTTGCTGCCACATACACCCGGACAACACCATTACTGGCCCCAACAACATCACACATACCATCTCGGGACTATTTAATTGCTCATCGTCTAACATTGTATATGCCATCAAATGCCAACAGTGTCCCTCAGCTCTCTATATTGGACAAACAGGCCAAACCTTACGCCAAAGAATAAACGGACATAAATCGGACATCAAGAATCACAAGACAGAGAAACCAGTAGGAGAACACTTCAATCTCCCAGGACATTCTATACAAGATCTCAAAGTAGCTGTATTACTACAAAGGAATTTCAGAAATAGACTGGAAAGAGAAGCTGCTGAATTGCAACTCATTACCAAACTTAAAACCATGGAGAGACCTGGTCTGAACAAAGACATTGGATTCTTATCTCATTATACATGACAAAGCCATTTTTCACCTTCTCACCCCTTGCTTTTTCCTGTAAGACCTATTGCAGTCGTTAAGAGCCGTCAACAGGCTCATCTCAGCTATCTGCCAACCACCCATTCCCACCACCCTTCTGAGTAATACCCCTCCCCACCTTCTCACTATATAGAAGGATCTGGCAACTTCTGTTTCAGTGTATCTGACGAAGTGTGCATGCACACGAAAGCTCATACCAAGAACTAACTTAGTTGGTCTTTAAGGTGCTACTGGAAAGAAAAAAATTTTTTTTGTTTTGACTATGGCAGACCAACACGGCTACCTTTCTGTAACTGTAACATATGCTAACTTTTCTTTGGGGAACAAAAGCAGCATCTTGGTTTTCTTCTAACCAGCAAACACCAAGCAATCAAAGAGCAAGCTTTTCAGCTACAAATGTTAGCAAGGAAATTCAATTGTGTTTAATTAAGTTCTTCCAGAGAGAAGCTGCATGCTGTTCCAGCAAAGGGGGTTATCGGAGGTCAGATCCCTGCAATGACTTTGTGACCTCCAAAAGGCCAAATAAAAGGTAGTGGCACTCCTGCTGGTAAGATGGGCTTTCCCATTTGTTTCTCACTCTTTCTGCTTTAATTTAATAGCAATCAGCACAATATGGCTGCTTTTCTTTTAACAATGGGATGGGCAGAAGTTAGATTTACGGCACCGCAAGAGGGAAGTCAGAAAACAAGGGAGGCTCCCCATGACTTTCCATCTACAATGGGGACATCACTTTGATAACCATAAATAACTCGCAAATCTACTTAAGATTCATTGTTGTCAAAAGCTGACAGATGTGCACATTTAAAATTTAGGAGTTACCTTCTAGATTGTCTCATGTGTATGACTTGGTCTTTACAATTCAAAAAAGAAAACATCTCTACATCCAGGTAGCACAAATAATGTTTTGAACATAATATTTAAACAGCCCGCTAATGAGCTTTGCATTTATTTATGAAAAGGAATGTATGCTATAAAAGTACCATTAGTCATCACTCTCAACTCAAAGAATGTGTAGCACAAAAGTTGCCAACCAAAAAATAATAATTAAAAAGTCACACATTTAGGACAGTTGACAAGAGTGCTGTAGCAAATGAGTCTGATGGCTCAGCAAACACATTCAAAACTATTTCTAAATGAAGATCAAGGTTGGCAAGATCTCTTACAGCAAAATCCTAGCACATTTATTGTGGTACCTGTTTATGAGCACTAGAGTCCACTTTCCTCAATGCTTCTTCACTACCTAATTCATTACATGCATTTGGTAAAGTGTGTTCTGCCAGCACATGCCAGATTTAATGTCTCCATCTTTAAGATGCCACAGCAGCCCTTGCAATATAAAACAGTATTTTGATAATCTATGTATATGCTCACCGACACATTAATGCACTACTAATATAACCCCATTCTTAGCCTTGATTTAAATTCCAGAGAAATTCAAAAGCAGTTTGCAGTGCAAACTGGAGGCTGATGTTAGGGGAAAGACCTTCAGGCAGAGGCCTCCCCGTGTGTAACAGGAGTTCCTAAACCATGGTCTACATTGCTGTCCATCTCTATTAACTTATAAATAGCATTTGTTTCAGCAACACATTGGAACTATATTATTATTATTAAGACTTGTTAGTTGTTTGTTACTTGAAAGTCTCTAAGTGATTTGCAACACATTAAAAACTTAAATATAAACACATTACACCACAAAAAGAAAGCAAAGCAAACAACCCTCCATAACAGGAACATGACACTTTGGCAGAATACTAACAGCATAATAGTATCATTTTAGTCTATCAAAAGCCTGGGGAAAAGGTAAGTTATAAAGATAACTACATGGGATTCCACAATAGGTAGCAAATGTGCATTTACTTCTGAATATCACTTTAGTGCAAACACAGTTCTGTGGGAAGTTGTTCATATTTGTGATGGTTACCCTTTGTTAAGAGTTTCATCCAGGATTATCATCAGATTCTGAAGCTTACCTAACTTTACAAAGATGGAATATGAAGAGAAGTCTTTAATTTTGCTTAGATACCCCAACAGTGTAATCCTATGCAGACGTAATCAGAACAAAATCATCCAAATGAGTTGAGTGAGACTTATTAGCAGGGAAGTGTAAATAGGATTGCAGCCAAAGCCCACAGGTATCTAAAATTATGTAGCCACAAACTTCTCACCCTACCCCATTCCTCCATTTGTTTCCCTTACCCTTCCTTCTCACCCACACATTGTGAAAAACAGAGTAAAAGGCACATCACTACTGGGACAGTACCCAGTAGAGGCAACTGACACCAGCCGTTCACCAGCCCCATGTCTGACATAGCAACCTCATGCCACCACTGGTCCATGTGGTGTCCACCTCTCCCCCAGTCACCCACTCAATGACAGAAGCATTTTTCTTCCACTGCATCACCTCACAAGCTGCAATGGAACACTGACTCTTATGCATGCATAGCATTACATTCCAAATCTACAGGCAATATAGTGATAAAATGCCAGGTCCTTGTGGGCAAAAGTGGGATCCACTCAACCTTTTCATGATGGATTATCAATGTGTGCCAACTGTTTTTGCTCATTTGCATACAGCACTGGAGATACTATTGAAGCACCCTTCTCCAACCTGGTCTGCTCTACACTACAGCTTCCATCATCTTCAGCCAGCACACCCATGTGAAGGATACCAGGTTAGGGAAGGCTGTACTAAAGAATAAGACCTGTGTGCAGTTGCAAAAACTCCGTAGTATATTAACGTAAGCTTTATGAGAATGATAGTCCATTTTGTAGCCAACTGTATATTTTATTTTATTCAATTTCTGAGTCACCTAATTACAAAAAATATCCCCTACTTCAGCTTCTTCTTTCCTCCTATGATAAAATCCTTAAGATAAAATCAATACTAAGAGCACTTGCTTTCCACAGCTGGACAATCTTAGGTCAGCTAAGAAGAAAGATAATTATATAGCTTCTCCATAAATATCCAAAGGTCATGCTTCTGGCTTCACTTCCAGCCAAACCAAACGGCATGAAGGAGCACATTATTTTCTCCCCGGTAACATGCTGGGACACAGGCAGCATTTGACTGCATTTACTCTAATCTAGTTCCACTATATTCAGGAAAGTGCATGAACACACATCCTGCATCTGCACAGGTTACATTACAGGCATCAGCAAACTTTTTCAGCAGGGGGCTGGTCCACTGTCCTTCAGACCTGGTGGAGGGCCAGACTATATTTTGAAAAAAATATATGAATGAATTCCTATGCCCCACAAATAACCCAGAGATGCATTTTAAATAAAAGGACACATTCTACTCATGTAAAAGCATGCTGATTCCCGGACCATGCGTGGGCCGGATTTAGAAGGCGATTAGGCCTGATCTGGCTCCCGGGCCTTAGTTTGCCTACCCATGGGTTACAACATCAGCAGCAGCAATCAATGTAGCCTCCAGAGCCACAATGTACAGTTTGAAAGTTTAACTGAAGGGATATGCTATTGACTCCTTGCCTGTGACCTGGAACACCTGAGAAGGATTTGTCTTCATTTTAATTAACAGCAAGAGATCACCGAACTGTTAGACATATGCAAGCCTGTCACCTGTCATCACATTCATCAAATGGTAAATGTGCATGTGTGAGCTGTTTATTCCTATATCTGGACAACTGAAGATTTCCTAGTATGTCCCACCTGAAATTATTTAGTCGCTTTACTCATGGAAAGGAATCAAACCAACTTACAGACCCAACGGAAATACTAAAAGACTTACAGATCCTGTCCCAAGAGGCCACAAATACTTTAAATCCTTTCAAATTAAGGAGCAAACGCCTGGGTAAAAAGGAAAGTTTGTGCATGTAAAAATGAACAAAGATGTTGCCAGATGAGCCTCCTTGAGAGAGCATTCCACAAATGTTAAGCCACTTGTGTCCATCACTTAAGAGCAGAGGTGGACAACCTGGACTGTTAGAGCTACATGTGGCCCTCACCCTAACTGGCCACTCTGCCTAATTTCATGTGTCCATCAGCCTGATTTCATTATTTTTAAGGGAATTCATCATAACTGCCTCATATCATAGGAAATCATGGGATCATCAAGTTGGAAGGGACCACAAGCGTCATCTAGTCCAATCCCCTGCAATGAAGGAATCTTTTGTCCAAAGTGGGGATCGAACCCACGACCCTGAGATTAAGAGAGTCATGTGCTACCAAAGGTTGCCTTTCGAGGTAAATAGTAAATAGACTCACAAGGTAATACCTAAGAATAGACAAAATAAAGTAAAATTATTTAGATTTGGGTCAATATATAATGGGATATATGGTATGGAAGTGTATACAGTATATAACTGATCATATGATTTATATATATCACTGCACAAGTGATCTTGAAAACATAAATCATTAATGGCTAGTCGGGAATCAAAAAGAACATTCAACAAGTCAGTGTAATATGTGTGATTAAAATTCTAAATATTTACTTGTACTTATATTCATAATATTTATTTACTTATAATCTATGCCACATTGTTTTCCCAGAAAGGCTAAAGCAGACATTAGAGCACCTAGAAGCTTCACTTCACCCACCTTCATTTCTGAATTCATGAATTCAAGGCTATCATAGTTTATACTTCCCTTATCCAAAGTTAATTTCTTTAGTTTTATTGGCATCATAACATCTTCCTGAGCAAGTAGCAGCTTAGTCTCCCGGTCACCCATCCTACTATATTTTTTATTGTTTTCTGGTCTTTAGGAGAATATATGATTTCAACAGCATATGACGGCCTCTTTGTAGTAGGTTGACTGATCAAGTTCCTGGAGGAAAGGATGGAAAGTACCTTTGCCTTTGCTTCTTTCGCATCTCAGTTAGGATGTGCTACATTTATCACACATGCCTTTTTTAAAAAAAATGATGGGATAGTAGAATTTCAAATCTAGGAGCAAAAGCACTGAACTCAAGGGAAATGCTAGTCTCAATATTTGTTCACACAGTGTCTATGGCAGCCAAGAGATATTCCGAAGGAATTTCCAACAAGTGTATGAGGTCATGATAAAACTACAGCAGGAATGCACAGCTTTGAGGCTTGAGTCAAGGAAAGAAGTGAAATGTATGAGAACTAATGGTATTATACCACAGCAAAGAAATGAAGTGCAAATGCCACACATACATGTGCACATAGCTTCAGGCACCTGTGTAGATGCAAATGGGGACCGTGGCCTAACCAGGGTTCTCAGATGCAGGGAAATGGGAAATGACTGCTATGGGAAAGCTACAGTCTCCCTTCCCCTGGTTTCCAGCAAATGGTATTCAATTATCATGCACAAACGAGCCATGCACCCAAGATCAGAACTCAGCCTGCATGCATGTAGACAAACTTCCCACAAAGAGCAGATCAGGTGGTTTGTGTGTTTCTGGAATGCACCATTGTCAGACAGCAGGTGGACAACATGAATGGAAACTCCTCCACAGAAAGAATTCCTTGCATACAGAAAGCTAGATTTGAGAAAGAGCTCTGTCCTAGCTTCCTCTCCGATATGCTAGTTTTTATGTGGTGAATTTTATTTTTTGTATGGAGGATATATAATTCAATCACCTGCAGTCTGAGGTGGTGCAGCCCAGAAATAGGTTTGGCTCCTTACCTGATGTTTGTGAGAACTGGGCCTCAGTTGCAGCAGCTTTCTGAAGGGCAAATGGGGGGATCATGGAGCAATCATATAATGCAGCCTGGGCCAACCTGGAGCCCTTCAGGTGTTTTGGACGACATCCCCATCAGCTGGTTGGGCCTGATAGGAGTTGCAGTCCTGGAGGACACTAGGCTGGCAAAGGCTGATCCATCCAACAGCAACCACTTCCACTTCTGCCTAAATTCTACTCAGCCTTGTTCAGTACACATCCTCAGAGTACCACTTTAGCCGTATAAACCAGCTCACAAAACCTTACAAAGACTGACATGGGAACAGCTCTACCAGCAATTATTGAAGGACTTAAAAATAAACAGAAGAAATCAAATCATATTTAGCAGAACTCGACAAGACTATTTAATGAGGGCATATGGCAGACAAGTAGCATTTGTGTCTCCTGAGCTGTAAGAAGATTGTAGAGGCAATATTTTTGAGAAACACAGTATGTTTTGTTAGCATTTTTAATTGAAGACAGGCACATAACAAGCTGTATTTCTTTTTCTGTAAATGTAATCTACATTTTAAAGTCAATATTTTTAACAAGAGGGATCCTTAGTCTGTGCTTAGCAGGTGTGGGGGAGATGGGAAACAAACTAAAAGTACAAATATTGCACTTTTTATTCTTACACAAATTCAGGGCTGGGGAATTAAAATTTTATACCTAAAACCCTGAGTTGTAACAAAGAAAAGAGACTATGTTCTAATATTCCAAGCTGATTTACAGATTCTGGGAACATGGGATGGGGGGACCTTCTAAAGAAAAATAAAACAATGTTGCTAAAATAGGCCCAATTATCTGGGTCACTAAGTACTGTGTATTTCCCCTGTAGCATTTCATAGCAGTTACTGTTGCCAAGGGAGGGTTGATCTTCTCATTATGTATGTTTGTCTTTCACATCAGAGCTAGGCTAGCTGCTTTCTTTCTGTATCCTAGAACTGTAACAGAATTTAAAATTTAAAAAAAGGACTGAAGCCCCCCTCACCATTATTACACAAATACCTACAAAGCAGAGGGAGGGACTCTGGCAGGTCATGGGGTCAGTCCTCTAATCATTGATGCACTTGCTCCAGCAGACCCCTGTCTTTTGTAACTGGGTCAAAGCCAAGACCTCTGCTGAGTATCCTCAGTGAAGAATTAACAAGTGTGACAATTTGCGATCCCTCCCCCCTAAGGCCCCTGGTCCCGTCTGTTTGAATGCTGTAAATAGAGACATCTGGATGGAGGCCTTTCAGCGCAGTAATTGAAAATGAACATGGATCAAGTTCTGGCCTCTTGTATTCATAAATCTTGAGGCTTAATTACATTAAAGGGGAATCTAGGGCCTGGCTCTATGGAGACGGCAGATTCTATCGGGCGCTCCAATCATGAATCTTTAAAATAAGCCGTTTTGCCAGCTCCCCACTCGGCATAGCTGGATGAGGCATTTTTCAGGCAGTGCTGGAAAGCTAGATAAAACTTTTTATTCTCTTTGTATGTGTCCATTCGTTTAACATTTCTATTAGCTGAAAGTCACAGGCATAAGAAATGAAGCTGGTTAGTTACTTTATGATTTGTTCTAAAATGCCACACAGAAATTGAAAACAATTATTAGATAAAGAGCCACATTTGCCTTTCTATTAAGAAATTAACTAGGATGCTGCTTATCTTCCAACTACCCTCTTTTAGCTGGGCTGCCACATTCCTCAAAGCAAACACACCTCCATGTGATATGGTTGCCTCCCTCCATTTTTTGTTTGTTTGCCTATAGCACCTAAAATGAAACTGGAACACAGACATTATACATTTTACATCTAGCAAGCTGGTGTATGTAATAGTCTGTACTTTGGATACTTGGGCTACATACATACCATTCATTTAAAGCACACACATACCCCAAGAATCCTGAAAACTTTAGTTTAACCCTCACAGAGCTATAATTCCTAACACTCTTAACTACAGTTCCCAAGATTCTCTGGGGTTGGAAAAGGTACTTCCAATGTATGCTGTGTATAAGTACACAGCCCAAGTTTAGGTTATGCAGAAAGAAAGGGGTAAAATAAACTTCTCGCATAATTCGTAGTTCTGTGATCTGAGGCAAAAAAGCTGGTGCAATATAGTATTCTAAATGCACTCACTGATATCCACCCCCCCCCCAAAAAAACCCCATTCTGTGTAAAAGCCTTGGAGTTTCATGCAAATTATATCTATTTACTATTAGCTGTTTCCCTCTTCGTTCAAGCCCAACGGCTGGGAACTGTAACTAAAGTTTGAAAAGAGGAGTGGGGAAGAAAGGCAGGAAGAGCTCCCTATATTAGGGGGGAGAGAACTTCCACAGCCTTCTACACCCACATGCTAATGCATGAATAAGCATCAAGATGTATATTATAAAAACAACTACTACTACTACCCACTGCTAGTAAGTTAATCAGTCATCCATCCATTTGGCTGCCAGAATATAAATAGTGGAGGGAGGGAGAAGAGAAAACCAGGTGTCTATTCATTTATTACATACATGCATGCATGCATGGGTGCCTATCTATTTATTACATTTGTATACTGCCAATATAACTGAGTTCCCTGGATAGTTTGCTTATTAAAAACATAAACAAAATGCAAACAGTTGAAAACCATTGAAACAAATGATAAATAAATCAAAACAGTGAACACCAACACAAACACAGCAACTAAAAACAATCTAAAGTCAGCAAGGGTTTGTGAAAAGTGCTAAAATAGAAGCAGCCATTATACTTTAAACATCTGAGAGAATAAAAATACATTCACCTGGGATCTAAGAGACCATAGTGCAAGCACCCAGTAAGCATCTCTGGGAAGGGTACTGGTCTCTTCATCATGCCATGGTAATGAAGATGGTTACCTTTCCCCACCTCTTGAAATGTACATAAAGCTGAAAGAGGAAGCTGGAAAAGCAACACACTTTCACAATTCTTCCTCAACTCCATGTGCTTTTCAAGGCTCAGATTGGAACCTGAGCAGCTGACGGTGGAGTAACTGAAAAAATGAGAAGGAACTGGGAAATAAGGTGGGTGAAAATGGAGAAACCAGAGGGAGGCAGGGGAGGGAAAGTGGGCTGCTGCTGGGGTCAGAGAGAGAGAAAATGGATTACCACCTTTAAGCCTGGACTATTTTGACCCACCACCAGTGCCTTTTTTTCTAGAAAAACAGGTGCAGTTACTCACCATGAAGGTGTTACAGTAAGTGCCACACTTTTAACAACAAAAAAGAGGGTTGCCAGTACTGCGTGCTCTTGAGGACTCACTCCCTGGGGAAAAAAGGACTGTCCACCACCATCACCCAGGCCATGGCATTGGGCTGCTAGGTTCTGAGTGTCCCTTTTTTCAATTGTGTAACGTTGAAGGGTATGATTTTAAAGTCAGCCACCAAAGTCATAAACACATGATGGAAGTTGTAACAAAGTTATGGTCCTAACCAAAGTCAATAGTGAAGGAAGAGCAGAAACAAGGTCACAGGTAAGTGCCCTTCAGATCAGCGGCAGACCTTGGGGTCTCAAATTTAAGTGCCACCCTATGGGACACCAAAATTCAGCACCCTGGCCATCTCTCTCGCTCCAATTTAAATAATAGTTGTGGCATCCTCTGCAGCACCCATGAGGCTCTGTGCCCAGTGCAGCCAAACCAGTTGCACTCTCCTAAAGCTGCCTCTGTTCAGATGTTGCTAGACTTCTACTGCCACCAGCCCCAGTTAACATAGTCAGTGATCAGGGATGTCAACTGCAGGAGTGCATCATGTTGGCTAACACTGTGCCTCAGATATGAAAGTCTTGGAAAGGATGGAGCTACAGGCAACAGCAGCTGAACCAAAGCAAAGCAAAAGAAATGTAAGCCAAGGCTACAACATCTCACGTTTCTGTTCTGCACTGCCTAGGACTGTTGTAGTATCTGTTAGCAGAAGCAAAGGAATCACAGGAAGTGGTCAACCAATGAAAGAGACAATCTCTTTCTAGCCACTTACTAGGCAAAGCACACAATATCCAGGGAAACCTCATTGTTTTTGCAAAAGTGCTTGACAAGTGGCCTCTAGGCCAGGCTGAAGTTGATGGGGCCAGGGCAAAGAGTCCCCTGCTGGTCCCATTCCTCTGTCAGGGGACCCTGCTGGGCTTATTTTGCTGGAGTGACAGTAGTCCAAGCTGTGTTGGGCAGCTGAGTCCTAGACTCCTAGCTATGACTTTATGCCTTGGAAGATTCAGGAGAGATAAAAGAAAGTACTTCTTCTCTGCACAGTGCAGAGTTAAACTGTAGAACTCACTCATAGGAGGCAGTGATGGTCATTGACCTGGATGGCCTTAATTAGATGGATTAGACAAATTCATGAAGGAGAAAGTTATCAATGGCTACTACCCACGATAGCTATACATAATGCTTTTGAATACCAGTTGCTGGACAGCACAGGAGGGGAGAGTGCTCTTGTGCTTAGGTCTCAGTTACCCCGGAGAAAGCCCTATTCCGCATATCCTCATTGGCTCTTTCTCACCATAAACATCTTTCTCTTTTTTCTTTCCTGCTTTTTTAAAAGACACAGGTAGGCACTGTTCATAGGTTTGGATGAACATATGGAGGACAGCGTCCAGAAAGTGTAGGCACAGTTCCGCTATACAAACACACATCCATGCTATACAAACAAATGTGTGAAAATAAGTTATGTGTTTAAAACTTAACGTGATTTGGTTTAAAAGCTTAATTTTGCTAAGTACATTCACCAGGAAGACAGTCACTACAGTAGTACTTCTTACACTAAGTTCCTATGAAGAAACATGCTTTTAGACTGCTTTAGAAAGGTGTATGGAACGAATAAAGTTTATACCATGACACAAATAGGCATGAAAAAAACAGCCGCCGCCACCAAGGATGTCCAGAGTAAGGAAGAAGACAATTTTCAGAAGTCCTACAGGGGAAGTCCTACAGCAATAATCATTAGATTATCTGCTGCTTCGAATAGAAAAATTTGTAAAAATAATTTTCAAGATCCACCATCCCCCAAATTTTGCATGGCATTCAGTAGTTTCTAAAGCTTTCTAAAGCTTTTGTGTACATCCATGTCTTTATACTCCTGTGGAAGCAAACTTGCTTCCTCTCCTGTGGAACCACATCATTTCGGAAAGCCGTCTTCCATTGAGGGGACAATTGTTTTCTATAGAGATGAGAAACAAATACCAATGACCTGGGTCACTTTGCCCCAGCAGGCTTTTGCTGCAGCTTCCTCTGTGCAGCTACAACAAAGTCTGGCAGCAGTCAGCCCTGCCAGCCCACACTGAGCCACCACGGAGAGGCCTGCTATTTACCCTTCCTATTAATCTGTCAGGGTCCTAGTCAAACACGTAAAACAATATGGTGTGTGCATATCTTGATTAGCCATTGCTAAGTAACTGAGGGGAAACATCAGAGAGCGGAGAACCATCCCACATTCTACAACACAGCCTTCTGAGGTATGAAATGTTTGTTCACTTACTTGTCAAATTAGGGGTGGAAGACACCAGTGGCTTTGCTCTCATGGAACCAGCCGCCCAAAATGTCAGCTGCTGTGTCCATGATAGGATATCATTGCATACCCTCCAACATTTCATATGGGGAGACAGAGACAGGCTTGTAACAACCTCAAAACTTTTGCCAGCACATGCACCTCACTACCACACATTGCTGAAGGCTCTTCTTTTCTGCCTACTGCAAGTTTTATTCATTTACTCTACAGCAGCCTGGGCTCCACTGATTTCAGAGCATGTTGGTTCTGCTGGTTAATGACATATTTGGAAAAACTTAATTCAGAATATACCTCAGCAGATGCAATATAGAACTTTAGGAAGCTACATTATGCTTCAGTTCACCTAGCTAACTGACAGTGTCTCTCCAGGGTTTCAAGCAAGGGTGATTCCCAGCCCTATAACCTAGCTTCAGTTGTCTATGCTCTGATAACCTATAAGTTAGATTACTGTAATGCATTACACACTGGGCTGCTTTTGAAGATAGTTCAAAAACTACAACTAGTGCAGAATTCAACAGCCAGATTGCTGACTGTGATGAGAAGGTCTGAACACTGCACACTGATTTTATGACAACCACACTGGCTACTGATTAACTTCCTGGTTCAATTCAGTGCTAGTATTGACCTCTGAAGCCCTATGATGCTCAAAACTATAATACCTCAAGGACTGCCTCTCCCCATATGAACCAGCCCAAACCATGTGTATAGTGTGATAGAAGACGGCTTAATCTACCGGTTTGTCGTGACTACATCATGCCATCGGAACAGAGCCCTACTGCAAAGACTGTGTGTTGGTCAACATGTACTGATCTACGCACATAAAATGAATTCACGCACAGGCATCTTCCAAAAACCCAAAAAACGTGTTTATGGAAGACAATCTTACTTGGCTATGAGTGATTGCCAAAGAAAGAAGATGGCTTCCTATGAGCAGTGACTCAGATTAAGCTCTCATTTCTGTGCAGACTTCACAAGCCATAGCTTAAACAAAAGAGCTAGTAATCTGCTACCCTACTCCCTAATATTTTACTCTGTACTAATGCAGTCAACTCAACATTTAAACACTAAGGGATACTGTTTTATCCTTCATTCATAAAGATGAGGAATGGTCAATATCTGCCCTTCAATGCTTTTGGACTAAAGCTTCCAACACCCCTGACCACTGCTGATGCTAGCTGGGGCTGAAGGGGAGTGTTATAGTTCTATTTCTGGAGGGCACCACATTGCCCATCTCTGACTTAGAGCACACTCTCCCAAATCTGCACGTAATTTCTTATTACTAAGTTTCCTCTTCCACTTTCTGTAGATTTGTCACCCTGGCAACCTTTATCCTACTCTCCTTAAGAATTCAGGGTGGTATGCAAGACACCTCTCATTTTATGCTCGTAGTAACCCTGCGAAGTATGGTAGGCTGAGAATGCCTAGACCAAGATCACCAAGTATGCTTTGTGGGGATTTGAACCCAGGGCTCTTTAGCTTATGTCCCATACACTAACCACTACCCCACAAGGTCTCTCACTTAGGCTTTGCTTCAATTTATTTTATTATTATTTATTGCATTTAGTTGGGGATTGTGACAGATGTATGCTGTATATAATAAGTATATTTTCATCTCTTGTTTGGACATCATTGAATTCTACTTCAGCTTCTCAAGTAAACATATTTTACGTTTCCTGCAATCTTGAAAGAGCTTGAGATGCCCCCTGGTTAAAACATCTGATTTGCTAACAGTCTGACTCAGAAAAGTATACTTTAATATAAATAATGCATTGGGGGGTCAATTCATTATTTGTTTAAAGCTGGAGTTAAAAACTCCTGCTGATTTCAATGAGCTTCAGATCAGATATTTTGTGAAAACCTATCTGTATAATCCCTTCCTTTATGACCTTCATAAATTGAGGATTCTCCTTCAAGACAATCCTAAACAGCATGATTTTACTCTGGGAACCAGTGCCCTGAATCACAGCTTTTAAAATCCATATAATAATCCAAACTGGACCCCATACCATGCTAAATTACAACATCTGTTTCCATGCTAAATTTCCCTTTATTTTCCCTTTATTTCTAATGCTACCAACCTCAATGACATGATATAAAACCTTACCCTGCCCCAGAAGGGTGAAAATAAACCTGATCTCAATAGAAAGCATTCTAGCTGTGCAAATTGTAAAGAAGATTATCTGTGCTTTCCTGAATAGTTATATATGAAGCAGCATCAAATCATATTTCTTTATTACAATTATTTAACCATTTCTCACAATCTAATAATATGTTTGAAATATATGAAATTATTACATGGAAACCTGATATTTATCCTTATGTATCTACCTTTTGAAACAATAGTAGTTCAAACCATTTTTGGTCTAGATGGGGTGGGGAAACTGTTACACTCAAAATGCTGCTGGCTGGACTGCAACTCCCATCACCCCTGACTTTTGAATCATAGAATTGTAGAGTTGAAAGGGACCCCAAGGGTCATCAAGTCCAGCCCTCTGCAATGCAGGAATCTCAACTAAAGCATCCAGGACAGATGGCCACCCAACCTCTGCTTAAAAACCTCCAATGAAGGGAGTCTGTTCCACTGTCGAACAGTTCTTACTATCAGAAAGTTTTTCCTGATGTTTATTTGGACTCTCCTTCCTTGTAACTTGCAGCCATTGGTTCAAGTCCTGCCCCCCCCCCCCCCGAGAGCAGGAGAAAACAAGTTTGCCCCATCTTCTATGTGACAGCCTTTAAGATATTTGAAGATGCCTATACCTCCTCTCAGTCTTCTCTTTTCCAGGCTAAACATACCCATAAAGCTTGGTTGCTAGTATTGGTCATATTGGCTGAGGCTGATGGGAACTAGAGTCCAAGAATATTTGGAGGGTCATAGTTTTCCCACCTGGCATTAGAACAAAGGAAATCCCTTGCATATTACTGCAGTGCGTGGAGACCAACAATCAGGTCATGCATCCATAGCAGTGACCAGAGGAGGAATGACTGCTGTGAGGAGTGCAGAGAGAAGAAACAGCATGGTGCACTTGCAGCAGCATAACTGGATACATTCCTCTGACCCAGCTGCAGCAAAACATCTCTCTCCCATATGTTTCTCCCCTTCATTCCCCACCACCACCAGCACTGGGCGGGGAAGTGGGTAGCCATACAGACTTGGCACTGGGCGGACACCAGAATTAAGTCAGTGATACTTTACAAAAGTAAAGGTGTGATACAGCTCTAACTTTGCATATTAGTTGTGCAACTACATTAAATTTATCTGAATCTGGATTTTCTGTATTCCTAACTTTGTCTGTCCAAACAGAACTTACTATAGCAATATGTTCTTTTTAAAAAATTACAGAAATATATTTATTCTCTATTCTCCATCCTTACTTTGAGGTGGGTCTCACTCATTTTTTCAAGTGAATATACTTCTTCTAGATATGCATACATAAGAACTGATGCCTAGCAGTGGTCCCTTATACATCTACTCAGAAGTAAGCATCACTGAGTACACTTATTGAAAGATATGTTTATTACACCCAAACAATGCAATACTAGGCATGTTTATTTAGAAGCGCCACTGAGATCAATGAAGTTTTCTTCCCAGTAAGAGTGCCTCTGTGTATGTATTTCTTTTACAAACCAGTCTTTTCCATGGAATAGTTTAGTGTTTGTGGTTTATGCTGCAAAATTCTCCAGTCTACAAAGACTGCTAGGCACTTGTGGCTAGGCCTGGCTGTAAATAATAAAACAAAGCACAACACAGAGAAAATGTTTTCAAATGGCATGAAAGCATCCCATCTTTTGAAATACCTTTGCAGAACAAAACTTTTGCCATCACTTTAAATTACCCTCTGCTTCTTGTGCTGCTGTCCATTACTGAAGTTCATAAAAGACTAACTTAAGGAGCATTTTAAAGCTAAAAGCTCTGTTGTGCTCAGAAGAGAGGGGCTGCATACACCGAAACAATCTCTTGTTTCCTCTATTTATTTATTTATGTTTGTCTCGCCCAGCTCCTTCTTTGTCAACCACAGGTGTTTGGGAGCACATAATGCTCCAAATGCATCAGAAAAGAGGTTATTGTGAAAGACCTTTTCTTTTCCACTTGTCCTAAAACTACTCGCAAAGTGTTACATGCGTTATACCGATCACCATAAACATCAAGGAACAAGCAGTCCTCTGTAAGCTGGCCCAGCAGCTCCACTATGACATTAGTTGAGACAGCTTTGTGACCCTGCATTGTCTGGCCTTTATTCACAGAACCTGTTTCTTTTCATTTCTTTCTTGCATGTGTGTATGGGGAGGGGGTGCGCACGCACACACACATTTCACCCTTTTAGGGAAATAAAAGGCCTTTGGGGCATTTTTATTTACTGTAAAATGGACTGGGGGAAGGGAGAGTAAATTTATCTTAAAAGCTATACAGCAACTACTTGTGAAAACACTAGAAGCAGCTACTGTAGTTATGGTTTCCAGAACCACCTGCAAACAAGTGCAGACACCGTAGCAAACTGTGCCCTTGGGTTTTGTCACTGTTGTTTTCAGACTATTTCTTTTTTAAAAAATTCTTCTCTCTTGTCTTAGCGCAAAGCTTGCGGTGAATTTATGTGACAGCTATGAAAGTAGGACGCAAAATTGTGAACAAGAGCTAACCATTTTTCAAGCTTTCCTTGTTGGTATCATCACAATTTGCTACACAGCAGTGAATACTGAGTCGGTCCTGATAAATGGTTGAGAAGGAGGGAAAGACTGTACAGTCGGAGAGCCTCCAAATATCCCTCATAAGCATCCAGACTTGAATAAAGTGATTGGGGGCAGGGAGATAATCTATAGGGCCATTTTCCTTTCCTTTCTTCTGTCTCAAGGAGGGCATGTTTTAACAAAGAAATATTTGGTTCAATGGATTGGGTCTGAGGGCCAAAATAGATGAGACAGATGTGTGTGAATGCATCTCACTCTTTAGCCTTTTGAAAACTGAAGCAATGTGGGGTTCCCATTTGGACTGGGACTATGGTGCACATACAGAGGGCTTGACACATTCCCCTGTGCCATTTTCTCAATGAAAATCCCAAACATACACACAATCTAGTGTTATGAAAACTCAATTAAGTATAACAGGGCAAATAGCAAGAAAATGCAACAGAAGAAAAGGAACATCCCTCCTTCCATCATGCCCCCACCCCAGGCTGCAATTTGCAGCACTCTGAAGACTTGCAATTTGCCAACACACAGGCACACAACCTTCCATTGGAATCAAACTACCTCAGGAACTCAGGAAGGTCTACACAGGAAGTTGCCTTGAATATTTGTCTGAACAGTAGAATATGAATTCCCATAATAAATAAAATACACAGAGCTATGCCAGTTTTGCTCCTGATCTTGTGTCCCTATGAACCCTGTGCCACTCTCTGATACACTGTAAAGGATCCTGGGACACCGCACTCAAATTTTGCCATGATGCCACTCATGGTGCTAAAATGTCTTGAGCCAGTCATGAGAAAGAGGGTTTATAGAATGCCAAAGCAGCAGCATTAAAGAGTAATATGGGATGAAAGAAAAGCTAACCCCAGATGAGGAAAAAGCTGGGTCAGCCCTATTATTAGACACAGACCTGAATCATATGTGCTGTTAAGCCAAACAACGTTTCGTCAGAAACAAAAAAGCATGTGGGTTCCTAGAGAAATGTGGCTGCTTTGCTCCCCTCCTAGTCCTCTTACTGCTATGCTGCTATGAGCTTAGCGCTTAAAGATTAGAAGACCCGAACTGTGGTCTAAGAGTGTTTCATTCAGGTGGTCCATGGCCTGTCTGTAAAAATACAATTTAAAATTGTATAGCACCTTTCACAGCACATTATAGTTGGTACAACAGGCAGAAAAATCATTAAGAGCCAAAACCCTCAGCAATTTTCAAGCAGTCTATGGCAAAAAAAAGTTGGGGGGACTTGGGGCTTATGCACACTTCTGCTTGTCCTGTGCCTAGAAAGCATGGATCTGAGTGGTTTTCTGTTTGTCCCATTCTTTCTAAGCATGTGTCTTTTGCAGTTTTGCCTTTGCTCCGCCATTTTCCCCTGGAAAACATGCTCTTTAGCACTAAACTGGAACAAACGGCAATCCACAGAAAATGTGGTTGCTGTTTGTTCCACTTCAGCACTAAACCATGGGGGAAAGCGGTGGGACAAAGATGAGCCCTCAGTGTGTCATCCAACAAAGCACAAGGTTTAGACAAAGTTTGCCATGGGGAGATAACGTATGAGACTGTTTTTGGATCAGATGTGAAGCCAAACTATGCCTTAGTTTGCAGAAGCAGAGGAGGGAGGACAAAGTGGCCATGATCTCCTCTCTAGTTATACCTTTCATACTTAGCCATATTTTGGCTCAGCTTTTATGAACCATGCCAGAATACGACAGACACCTTAGGAAGCTAACTTGGGGTGTCATGAAAGGGCAGCAAATGGTTAGCTATTTGATTTATTACAGTGCCAGTAAGCAGAGCTGCCAAAATAATTTGGCCAGTCCTGAGTACCATGTACCTCAACAGGGGTCATGGGAGTTAGGGGGGCAGAACCTCAGATTTGTATTGTTTTAGGGGGAGCAGCTGTACCCCTTGTCCCCCCCATTGGCTACGCCCATGACAGGGGTGAGGTTTTCTATTTGCTACTCTATCTCAAGCAGCAAAATGTATGACGGCCTCCCCTCCCACTTTTTCACAAGTGTGGTTTTATGTGACAGAATGGAAGGGTGCCTCCAAGCGTATGACTTTCTTCTCCTTACCTCAAGGGCATCAAATCCTTAACGGAACAGAAGTTGCCCTGATCCGTCGCTTCAAGATTTCCTTAGGCTGTGGGAAGCGAGGAATACATCCATTAAACTGTGAAGCAGCTGGCCCTGCCATTAGGCAGAAACTGAGGCTGCATACACACCGCACACCCAAAGCACACGACTTTCGCCCCCTCCCCAAGAATCTTGGGAACTGTAGTTTGCCACCACTCCAGAGCCACCACTCCAGCACTCAGAGCCACCACTCCAGCACCCCATTAACAAACTACGGTTTAGATGTATGGTGTGCAGTCCCGGATTTACATATAAGCTAAATAAGCTATAGCTTAGGGCCCCACTCTCTTAAGGGGGGAAAACTGGATGTACATTTCCAAAATAAAATATAAAAAACAAATAAAATAAAACCTACATACAGCAACAGTGTTGTGTTGTGTAGGCTCCTATGACGTAAGTCATGGGCCCCGCCTGCTAGCCTGCTCCCTAAAATATCACTGGTTTGCTCATTTCTATATATAGGGTGCCTACATTCTTCATGGACTGGTTGCATGGCAACATGTGCAAATGGATTTAGATACCTATTAGGTCCATATAGCATATATTCAACACAAAAACACGATTTGTTGTTGACAAAGGACAGCTGGACATATAAAGGGCCCCATTACCTTCAGTAGCTTAGGGCCTCATCAAACCTAAATCTAAATTGTTTCCTGCTTGGCAGGGGGTTGGACTCGATGGCCCTTGTGGTCTCTTCCAACTCTATGATTCTATGAAATCTGGCCCTGATGGTGTGTCAACAGTTGATTTTGGGGTGCCATGAAAGGACCATAACTGTCAACCTTTCCTTTTTTTGCGGGAAATTCCTTTATTCCAGCACCGTTTCCCGCTGCTATCCCGGATTGTTAGATATCCCGTAGACTGTCCCCGGGACAGGGGAGGCTGCTGATCCCTTACAGTGGTACCTCGGGTTAAGTACTTAATTCGTTCCGGAAGGCTGTACTTAACCTGAAACTGTTCTTAACCTGAAGCACCACTTTAGCTAATGGGGCCTCCTTCTGCCGCTGCACCGCCACTGCACGATTTCTGTTCTCATCCTGAAGCAAAGTTCTTAACCTGAAGCACTATTTCTGGGTTAGCGGAGTCTGTAACCTGAAGCGTATGTAACCTGAAGCATATGTAACCCGAGGTACCACTGTATTTTCAAATCTGAAAGTGGACAGCTATGGAAAGGACAACACCTTGCGATTGAACCGTTGTGGCGTTTTTCCCTGTCAGGATGAGGGAAGAAATATTTTGTGGGGCGCTTTGCCTCAGGAGCCTAAAATACTTGGCCGGCCTTAGGCTATAGGTGCCCTAGGCAAAGAGGAAGGAGGGAAGGAAGGAAGCGCGCCATTTGCAGCTCCGCTTGAGGCAGCCCTTCAAGGCCTGGCTTGGTTCTCCGCTCTCCGAGGGGAAGGCGGAGCAGCGTCGCCCTGTGTGTGAGAGGGAGATGCAGGCAGGCCCGGCGCGGCGGGCAGGAGGGAGCTCGAGTGAGAAAACGTCCCAAGCCCTGACGCTGCATCCGAAGAATAGGAAAGGAGCAATATGATCAATATGGTTTCTTTGTTGGGCCTCGCTTACCTCGGCGGGAGACCATCTGCTCCCTGTCAATGGATCACCTGCTTGTCTGGCTTGTTGGCCGGGCAACCGGTGGGTGGAGGGAGATTAAGCGGGAGCGGCCGGGGAAGGGCCTGTTTTTTGTTCCCTCTCGCGCTGTGAGGAGGGCGGGGTGGGGGAAACATGGAGCGGGCGGGGAGAAGGCCGGGCTCGGCTGGAAGCTGAAGCCGGCTGCGCTCGCCTTGCTCCTGCCTCGCCGTCAAAGGCCGCGAGGCTCGCGGGGCGCGAGGGATGCTTTTGCACATTGCTCAGGGTGAAGATGCCCAGGTCAGCCCTGCACCCCCCTCGCGGCGGAGCTGCTTCTGCTGAAATGCTGAAAGGAGACGGGGGTGGGGGGTGGGGTCGGTCGAAGAAAGGGCCTACTATATTGCACTACCACACAATAAACCGATAGTCCAAAAAATTGTGGTTGGCTCCTCCAGGGGCCTCGCTTGGAGGGGTAGCGTGGTGAGGAAGGGGATAGCATCTCTCCTACCTTCAGAGCTGTGTGTGTGTGTGTCATTTTACCAAGGCACTTTTAAAAATGCTGATTTTTATTTTATTTTTTAAAATCTTGTATAGGGGGGGTGGGGAGGAAGGAGACAACAGCCTCAGTAAACCGTGCAATTGGAAAACATGCATCAAAACAGATTCTGAGATGTAAGCACGCTTAAGCAAATGTAGACACAGTGGTTCCCCCCCACACACTCAGAATTGAGCCCCACTGATTTCACTGGGGTTTACTACCAAGTGCAATAGTTAACCCAGTTATAATAAATAAGTACCTCTGCATAGGATTGTGCCTGAGCTCGTAAACGTACTTGCCAGGATATGAGCCCAAGGAATTCAGAATGCCACCCTTTTACAGTGGTACCTCAGGTTAAGTACTTAATTCGTTCCGGAGGTCCATTCTTAACCTGAAACTGTTCTTAACCTGAAGCACCACTTTAGCTAATGAGGCCTCCTGCTGCTGCCGCGCCGCTGGAGCCCGATTTCTGTTCTCATCCTGAAGCAAAGTTCTTAACCTGAAGCACTATTTCTGGGTTAGCGGAGTCTGTAACCTGAAGCGTATGTAACCTGACGCGTATGTAACCCGAGGTACCACTGTATTTCTTTTTTCTATATAAAAATGTAAGATGGAAGAAAAGGTAACTATAGTTTGGGAGATATTGGATAAGGATATGCTTATTTTGCTTTTTGGGGTAAATTTGTTTATTTAAAAAGCAAGGCACATAAGCAAACTTTTGGGATCCAACCCTTAAGAAACTGAGCCACTGCAATCCCAACTATATCTACTCAGAAGTAAGGCCTATTGAATTCAACTGGGCTTACTCCCAAGTAAGTGGAGTTAGGGTTGCAGTCTTAGACTCTGGATAATATCAACATGGAAAGTGTAATGTCTAAACTGAAGAACCCAATCCTATCCCAGTGCTAAATCATATTCAACACTAGCCTTATGCTGTATTAAGAAAACATTGCAGCCATTGCTGTAGATGTTGGTGTTGAATTTAGGGACTTAGAGGTGCAAATCTTGTGCTCTACTACTGAGCTGCTCAAGAACAACTAACTTTAGTTTGTGTGTGTGTGTGTGTGTGTGTGTGTGTGTATTCTGCTCTTCATCTATGAGCAATCCCAGAGCAGGCACAATTTATGGAAGAGATGCTCAGTGCAGCTCCGTTGTGTCTTGAGAATTTATTATTATTACTCATCAATAAACCACCCCTTTCTGACACATGCATCCTATTCATCCCATTGAATGAAACACAGGTGCTGTAATCTAGCCCTACAGTTAGTCACTTCATCATTCATTTTATGCATATTTTCATGGTAGATATATTTCAAATGGTAAAAAAAAGAAAGAAAAGTAATTAGGCATCAGCTTAGATTGTTCCAAGGATTTCTTCTTTAAGCCAGAAGCGTGTGATAAGATGGCTTGGCACACTCTCCTGTTTGCTCCGAAGCAAAACATATACTGTTCTAGTTGAAGGCGTATACAGACTACAGTGTCCTCATTACTTTCATTTGAGCTACAACACTTAAGCCCAGCAGTGAATACTCAGGCTCGGCAAGGACCTATGTCAAAAGTGGGCAGCACCAGAAAAGCATTTCACCCCAGATTTGAAGGGGCCTTTAATGAGTCTTCAAATGAGATCTGTGTGGATACGAAGGTAAGAGCAGGAATTTGCATACACGTCAATCTTGCTCCTTCCCTCTAATTCCAGAGTTTTCATATTGGCAATACAGTGCATGACTGAATGTGCTCACTGGCCACAAGTTGAATGTTTCACTTCCAACTTGAGGGACTTCAGTTCTGCAGTCCCTGCAATGGGCAACATCCCCAGCAACTCGCCACCAGGGGCAGTAGGGCCAAACAGAGTTGTAGTATTTGGTGGAGATAATGGGGAGCCAGTGGGAGCAGATAAGAGTCAGATCACCTAAAGGCACCCTGAGTTTTGAACAGGGGCATTATTGCTTAGCTCTTTCCAATCCAAATCTAAGCTTGAGCATGTGTGACTGCCATTGCATATATCCATCCTTTATTACTCTGGTCTTTTCTTTTCCTCCCACCCTTTCATCTGTTACCTCCTGCTCTGTCAACATTTGGATTGCAGGCTTCTAGGGAAAGAGTATTGTTTTGTTGCTTATATTATCCCCCATAAAGCAGCATGTACATCGATGTCCATCTCCCTGTTCCCTTCTTTGTGTTAGCTCGTGTCCTGAAGGGCAGAGAATTGTCCTCTTATACTGGTGAAATTGATGGTGCTATGTAAATGATTACAGTAATAAATGGTAACAGTGCTGTGGAAATGGTAAATGACAAGCTAAAACTGCATCAAAAAGTAGATGTAAACAATGGGTTGTTATTTATTTATTGTTACTGTTGTGAAGGCATTTCTGCTTCAGAACCCAGTAGCTTGGCTTGTTTTCCATGCAAGATATGTCTTGTAAGCTAAAACAATGTCCATGAATCAAGCAAAGAGTTTGCAGAATGATTTGTTTCAGACAGGAAAATCTGTCAACACAGGTAAATAGAATTATCTGGCTCAAACCTGGAGATGGAGAAAAGGGCCTTCTGAATGCACTTTCAAGGATAATTAAGTGGCAGCGCTGGATGTTGTTATCCTTTCCAGCACACTGGAGCTCCCTTTCAGGATGACGATGTGAAGCTCCGAACTTGATGTGGCGTCTGCCATGCATCACTGAAAGACAAAGCATGGCTTCCAGTTAATGGTTGCTTATTTCCCAAGAGGCTGTCAAAACATGTAAAGTGCCAGGAGGAGATATCGTTTTAATATGAGAAACCTCATTTTTAAGTGGTACTTTTATACATTAAAAGGGCATGCTTCGGAACAGTTCTTTTCGCATGAGTAGCATAATGCATGGAACGAATATTCAGGGCTCGCAACTGCTAAGGGCCCACATCCCAGCAGGCAGAGGGGCCACTGACAAGAGCCCCCGGGACCTGCTCTTACTCTTCACCATTGCAGCCTGCTTTTGCTTGGTCACCCATGTGGAGAGTTGTGGAGAGAAGGAGATGCCAGCCTGCTTGTTGGCTTTCTGCCTGGCAAGCAAATAGGTGGTAGCAGTGATGGGAAAGATGAAGCAATTGGTGGTAGAATCATAGAATCCTGGAGTTGGAAGGAACCACAAGGGTCATCCAGTCTGACCCCCTGCAATGCAGGAATCTTCAGTCCAACATGGGGCTTGAACCCACAACCCTGAGATTAAGAATCTCATGCTCTACTGACTGAGCTACAGAAATGGAGTTAGACTCACTGAGAGAAGCATCTTGCCCAAAAGCTTTTCCAAAGCAAGAGCTCATGCAGCAAGGCCTCTTTAAAATATGACCCCGTCTGCACTATACATATAAAGCAGAATCATATCACTTTAAATATGGATGGCTTAACCCAAAGAATCCTGGAAACTGTAGTTGGTTAAATATGCTGAGTGTTGTTAGAAAACCCCTATTCTCCTTAGAAAACTACAGTTTCCAGAGTTCCCTGGGGAGAGGGGCTGATTGTTTAACCACTCTGGAAATTGTGGCTCTGTGAGGAAGCCTCCTAACAACTCCCTACATCCTTAAACTAATTCCGAGGATTCTTTGCCTTGTCTGCTCTAAAAGGATAGTGCAGACATGGCCTCTATATCCGTGGATGAACACTCCTTGGAATCACTCACTTCGTTCTGAGTTAAGCAAGATCACACATAAAGCAGGCCTGCCAAGAAGAAGAAGAGTTTGGATTTGATATCCCGCTTTATCACTACCCGAAGGAGTCTCAAAGCGGCTAACAATCTCCTTTCCCTTCCTCCCCCACAACAAACACTCTGTGAGGTGAGTGGGGCTGAGAGACTTCAAGAAGTGTGACTGGCCCAAAGTCACCCAGCAGCTGCATGTGGAGGAGCGGAAACACGAACCCGGTTCACCAGATTACGAGTCTACCGCTCTTAACCACTACACCACACTGCCAAAGGTCTGGAATTGTGAACTGTCCTCATGCCACAGGCAGATGTACAGTATCAAAATGTTCAATGAGGGACTCCTTCGTTCTGTAGAGGAAAACACCGTTTTTCTGTGCTGAGGAGTTCGGAATCTTGTGAGCCTTTTATTCTATTGAAATGTCTCCTCTGCCCCACCCCAGTCGCTGCTTGAGTCCCAGGAGAGGTTAATGCGCACAGCGGCCATTGCTTGCAAGGAGTGGGAAAACGCCATGTGCAGCCGCAGCTTCTTTTCAATGCACTTGAGGCTTTTTAAACACTGTAAATGTCAGGGTTCCTCGTAAGAATGCTGGCACCTTCCTCTTGAGAATGGATGGTGCCTCACTGGCTACATAAGCAATTGTCCTCCCGCCCAGAAAATAAGAAATAAAGGGAAAGATAATACTGTATATACAGGCTCAGATTCAGCTAAAGTTCAGTTGCACGTGCGCTACGGCTTTAAAGCACATGGCTTCTCCCAAAGCATCCTAAGGACTGTGGTTTGCTAAGAGTGCTGGGAATTGTAGCTCTGTGAGGAGTAAACTACAATTCTATGGAGTCTTTGAGAAAAGAATACGGTGTGTGTCTTAATTTACAGTGGAATCCTAGGCATGTTTGTGCTGAGCAACCCTAAGCATGCAGACAGTAAATTCAGATGAGGAAGAAATTGTCAATATCATGTATCTCAACAAGGCATTTTCGGCATTACATTTCAGCACCTGTATTAGACAGTGCCTTCCTACAAATACGTTGTGGAGTCTGGTACACCTGGGGGGGAGGAATTCTGAATCAGTCTCAGGTTTAATCTAATTTTCTTTGTAGCTTGCTGCCACTGAATAAGTTAGTCCTTTTCTATATAAGAAGTTCCATAGCTCTTCCAATATACATTTTTTATCTGCATAATCTGAAAGCTGGTTTCCACACACGCACAGAGAGAGAGAGAGCACCGCCTCTCTGCTTTTAGAAATCAGCATTGCAAAGACTTGCTTTTATTCAAATGGAGATGATGAAGGCATCTGAGCAGTCAAAGAAAGGAAGGGAAAGTCGGGGGGGGGGCTATGCTGGGGATCTGTTAATTAATTATTGTGGAGATGGGCAACAGAAATGTGTCAGCATAAACAACATATGTGTTCCGTCCCCCTATTCCTCCCAGGAACATTTTGAGTTTCCCCTCTTCCTGTCACTAGGCTTCCATAAGCTTCCAAAATATCATCTGAAATTATAAAAAAAAGGTTCCCACACACAGAAATACACCTTGAAGTTTTGCCATTGCTCCATGTAAAGTTGATAGCAATGGCAGCAACTCAGTTTGCCTGTTCCTGCAACAAACTAAAGGCAGTCAGCAAAGCTATGCTTCGGGAATTGGTTACACTGGACCTAAAATGCATATCATAAGGACAAAGGGCTAGGAAGGGTTGTCAAGAACAGGGACCTGCACTGTATGAGCTGAGATGACACATGATATCATGAGTAGCTCTTTACAAGTCTGCTGAGTAAGAAACGCCTGCCCCTTTTCAGACCCTCAGCACTTAACAAAAGATTTGCAGGAGCAGGCATATGGGGTAACAAAAAATTGTGCAGGCCAGAAATTTTTGTGGGCTTCTTTGAATGCTCTGATCACATATGTCCAAAGGTGTAACTAGAGATGGGTAAGCTTCAATGAGTTCAATCTGGAATGGGCTCACCCAAAATGAGCTTGATATGAACAAGTCTGAATTAACAAAAGAGATGGAAAAAATAAGAGATACACATGAAGGAAATTTGACAGAACAAATTAATAGAATAGAATTAATAACCATGACCACAAAACTAAGGAATAAGGATGAGTTAAAGATAAGAGGAGAGGAGAGGTGTTTTGGAGATTATCTTAGAGGGTACAATATGCAATTTAACCTAAATAGGAGGGACACGGGATGAGCTGTGGTCTAAACCACTGAGCCTCTTGGGCTTGCTGATCAGAAGATCGGCAGTTCGAATCCCCACAATGGGGTGAGCTCCCGTTGCTCTGCCCATCTCCTGCCAACCTAGCAGTTCAAAAGCATGCCAGTACAAGTAGATAAATAGGTACCACTGCGGTGGGAAGGTAAATGAAGTTTCTGTGTGCTCTGGCACTTGTCACGGTCATCCGTGCACCAGTAGTGGTTTAGTCATACTGGCCACATGAGCCGGAAAGCTGTCCATGGACAAATGCCGGCTCCCTCAGCCTGAAAGCGAGATGAGCACCACAACCCCATAGTCGCCTTTGACTGGACTTAACCGTCCAGGAGTCTTTTACATTTACCTTTACCTAACATATGAGCAGCAGATAACATCAAAAAAGGAAGACTTGAAATGATAATGGGTGAAAAGCAGGATATGCAGATCAAGATTTCCCTCGAATGCCACAGAAAGCTGGATTGGGAAGTCTTAGGAAAATAGATGAGTGGTGGATACTGTACGATGTGTGCATAAAAGCTGTTAAAATTTCACAAATAAAAGTGTGGTTTTTTTAATGGATTAGCTTGGTTTCAACTGAGGCCCCTTCTGAGCTCTATGTTTCATGGGGCACCTGATGATATACCTGTAATCAGGAACATGGCAATGCCTCAAATCCTTCAGTGTCCCTATTTTCCAGGGCCAGCCCTGGATTTACAGAAGCCATCCCAGCTTCTGAGTTGATCCTGGAATGTCCCGCTTTTCCTTAAGACATCCCTATTTTCAATGGAGAAATGTTGGAGGGTATAATGCCTTGTTATGAACCAAGAAGCCCTGGGAGGATACAGGGCACTGATACAGGTTTACGTTGCCACCAGCTAGGGAGCTGGTCCATGCTGCCATCTCTGAGCATGATGCAGGTGATCAGGGGAATGTTAAACTGGAGACTGGCAGACAAGGGCCATCTGACCCGAATCTCACAGCCCCAGGGCCTCCTAGGGTCCTTCCTCTCGCCCCAAGGAATTGAGTACCTTTCATACCTCCTTTCATTCCTGCCAACCTAGCAGTTCGAAAGCACATCAAAGTGCAAGTAGATAAATAGGGACAGCTCCGGCGGGAAGGTAAACGGCGTTTCCGTGCACTGCTCTGGTTCGCCAGAAGCGGCTTAGTCATGCTGGCCACATGACCCGGAAGCTGTCTGCGGACAAACGCCAGCTCCCTCGGCCTATAGAGCGAGATGAGCGCGCAACCCCAAAGTCAGTCACGACTGGACCTAACGGTCAGGGGTCCCTTTACCCTTTACCTTTACATACCTCCTTAACCGTCCAATGATAGAGGAAGCACACAAAGCAGGAGTCAATGGAAATCAGGAGAGAAAGCTGTCCCGACTCCAGTTGTTCAAAAGGATGGATTGGAGACAGAGGCTGATAAGTTTACCTCCAGCCTTTGAGCAGTTCTGCTCACTAGGAGCTATCCTTAATCGTACGACAAGAGACCTGCCTTCCTTGTTTTCTCTGTGAAAACAAAACATTTGGTGGTGTATAGTGTGGTGCAGTGGTTAGAGGGTTACACGAGGACCTGGGAGAGCGGGGATTCAAATCCCCACTCAGGCATGAAGGTCACTGGGTGACCTTGGGCCAGTCACTATTCCTTGGCCTAACTTACCTCACAGAGTTATTTCGAGGTTAGGTTAAAATGTGTGGGAGAAGAACCATATGCCACCCCCTTCAGCTTCGTGGAGGAAAGGTGAGGTGTAAAATATATACATATATGGAAAGAACAGTAAGAATAATAATAAATAAATAGCAGAAAATGTTGACCAGGTTTTTCAGTTCACCTTTTTTTTATCGCCACGGTGTCATATTGAGCTGAACCTGTGTATCAATCTTTGTGAGCTTTGCACAGTGCACTAATTATGTTACTCTTAAAATCTTCTGACCTGCTAGCTATGAGCCAGAAATAGAGAGGAAATCAGGATAACTGTGGCAGTCATTCAAGTTGCCAGCATTTTCTGGCTTTCTATTATGACAGGGTGTGTATCTAGGGGTATAGAGACATATACTTTGGCCTTCAAAGAGGTCACATAAAAACCTCCTTTCAGCCCACAGGGAAGGTGAAAATGTAGCATGCATACAAAGGGGAACTGTGTTTCAGCTGCCAGGACCGGAACTAATGACAGTCAAACAAAAGTTCATAGCTCAGTTCAATCAACGAGCTTGACAGGCAATGGTTCCTCTCAGTTCATTTGTGTTGGCAAAATGCAGGCAGCTCCTTAGAAAGATTGTCTTCTATGGGCTTCAGTGAGCAGCTAAAAGTTGTGTCATGTAATTCTCCACCTCCCATTTTATCCCCACAACAACCCTGTGAGGTAGAGAGAAAGTGACTGTGCAAGGTCACCCAATGAGCTTCTTGGCAGACTGGAGATTTTAATGTAGGTCTCCCCATTCCTACATCTTAACCATTACACCCTGCTGAACCATTACACCCTGCTGGATTAGGCAGGACTGGAATGCAGTTTTTGGATTGAGCAGGGAATGTTCAGTTGTTACTACAAAAAATTCGCTTCAGAAGCAGTGACAGCGGGTGCCCATTGGGACCGGTAGGGTGGAGGGCAGGGAGACCGACAGTAGGTGGCGCCAGAGCCAAAGACAGGCAGCGCTAACAACAGCTATGTACACACTTCTGTATCCATTGTGTTCCTGCTGCTGGTTCGAGAAGCTGTGTACACATGGCATTAGCCACAACGTATACCTATCTGTATCTACGCTGATGTTTCTTATGAAATGCTGCAATTTGGTGATGGACTCCCCTTCATTGAAGGTTTTGAAACAGAGGCTGGATAGCCATCTGTCAAGGACTCTTTAGCTGTGATTCCCGCATTGCAAGGGGTTGGACTAGATGACCCTTGGTATCCCTTCCAACCCCAGAATTCTGTGATTCTGTGATGTATTTTCCCCAAAACCACCTTCAATCCAAATTCAGAAAAAGAATGACCTAGCTTTGTTTTAAGCCAGTAACATGCACACAGCCTAATTCCAATTTTGTCCCCATCCTCCTTCCTGCTGAGTTCCACATGGACAAAACTGAGGCTAAAGAGGAGGAAACTAACCAGCTGGTGACTTTGAGGTTGTGCCCCATTTGCATTTCTCTTCTCCCCCCGCATTCCATGCATTACTGCTTCCACACTACAGATGTGCTCGAGCAAAAATGTAAACAAAACTCAGTTTGCCAACCATGTGCAGTTTTGCATTTTAAACTCACTGCATTTTAGCCAGAGCAATAAAGTGACAGTTTGCTCCTGCTATCCTGACGCTGAATATGTTTCCTTGGGCACATAAGCACCATCCATAGAAATGGATAATACATTTGTAATGTGCAAATAATAAAATGAGCATCAGTAACCATGTTCATGCCCAGTCAGCCACACGCTGACTATAAAACATTTTTTAAAAATAAGAAAGGAAGGATGGTGTGGTGACTTGAATCAGTGCTGGTGGGCTTATGCTGACCAAGGTGCTGACGCAGAGCCTGTTAGCTCCTTCCACTGTCATCTATTGCAGGAGGCAGACATTGTATACTAGAATCTTAGAATTCTAGTAGAGTTGTAGAGTTGGAAGAGACCATGAGGGTCATTTAGACCAACCCCCTGCAATGAAGGAATCTTTTGCCCCATGTAGAGCTCAAACCCACAACCCTGAGATCAAGAGTCTTTTGCTCTACCAACTGAGCTATCCCAGGCCCTTTAAGTAGTAGTACAGAAATTGTAAGAGAAAGTTGCCCCAGACTTTCCTGGCTTATTACCCTGCAAAAATTTTTGTTGAGATCCTATACAAAGGATTGTCCGAAGCAATTAAAATAAAATAAAGATGGTAACATTTGAGTTACACAGACACATGCAATATGTCTCTGAATACTAGTTGCTGGGAAAAGAGGCAGGAGTTGTGGGCTTCTCATAGGCATCTGAATGGCTGCTGTGTGAACAAGGCTGCTGGACTAGATATGTCTTTGGCCTGATCCTGCAGGCCTCTTCTTAACGCACATTTTTAACTAATGCAACATCAGCATGTAATCTTGGAAGCAACAGTCTACACCTCTGCAAGGAAACATGATATGAATGTGTTCAGGAGCCACCAATTCCAGAATGGTAGCAGCTGGATTTCTAAAAGCTGGTCAGGGGAGGGAGAAAGGTGGTTGAAATGGCAGCTATTTCAACCGGCTATAATCTACTGCAATTGCTTTTATTCTGCTGCCACCTGGTGGAAATAACATTAATTTTGCTTTGAGCAATAGCACATGCAACCGATACTTGGAATCCAGGCATTCTGGGTCACATAGGTCACAACTGTTCTCCTGGAACTGATCTTAGGTCTTGCAGTGCTCTTAAGGCTGGTCTCTCCCATATAGCAGTTTATAACCATTGCACTTCATGATGATGATTTATTAAATTTATATACCGCCCTACAACCGTAGGTCTCAGCGTGGTTGACAACATAAAACTGTAATATATATATATATATAAACGTAATAAAAAGAAGTACAAACCAAAAAATCCTTACTCCCACAATACATTTAAAAGGGCATTGGATGTCAGTTAGCCAAAGGCATGGTTGAAGAGAAACATTATCACCTAGTGCCTAAAGGTGCTTTAGAGGTGGCCCAGGGGCTCCTAAATTTTTGTAGTGGGTCCTGATCTCCTTCCCACCCTTTCTTAAACCCCCCCTTCAAAAAAACACTTTGCTTATATGGAAGGGGATCCAGTGGCCCACTAGATGTTGTTGGGCTCCGACTCCCCAAATCCCTGACCATTAGCCAGGCTGGCTGAGGCTGAAGGTGTTGTTGTAGTTCAACAACATCTGGAGGTTCCCCACTACTGGCTTACAAGGTAGTTGGATTCACTGCAAAGTACACTGCTAGTAGAACTCAACAGGAAGTAGGAGAGAGGGGAAACTAGAATTGGTGGGCTCTGCCTGCTAATGTCTGTGGTGCCATCTACAGTTGGGCTCCCCTATTTCCACCCTACCAGTCCCTATACGCACCAGCTGCCACTGCTTTTAAGTACCTAGCAGCACCTTAGTTGAGAAAAAGCCTCTTATCGGCAACAGCAGGCCTGGCCAACTTTGCTTCTGGTTACCTCACAAATTACTTCTCTATAGTCTGTTTGCGATGGGCTGGTTGGATGCAGAAGAATGGTGGAAGGAACCAGCTGAGAAATCACCAAGGGAAGAAGGTGCAGAGCCTGGGGAATGGTGGTGGGACAATAAAGAGTGGTCACAGGGAGAAGATAGGGAAGAGGAGGTGTCAGAAGCTGAAGAGGTAGCAGGGCTTAGTGAGCTGGGAGAGTGTGTGGCAGAAAGAAGTCCAGAATCAGAGGCAGAAGCTGAAACAGGGAGGGAGGCCAGGAGGCAGAGATGAGTCAGGCTGGTGAAGAGTCCTGGGCATCTCCCCCTCCTGCTATGACAACCTCCCCACTCCACTGACTGCCAGAACCAGAAGAGGCATGAAACAGGAGGAGCAAAGAGAGGCACACAGGTACAGTCTCTGAATGCTTGGGGAAAGCCCTCAAGAGGAGGATACATAGATGGCTTGCGGGGGGGGGGGGACTTTTAGTCTTGGCAACTGATTTCATGGGGTAAGACCTACTGGGAATGAGCTGCTGTGCTCCATTAGGCCTGCACCCACTCAAGTATGTGAAGATCATCTTTTTGCTAATAAAAAGTTAACTCCAACTTTTAACTTTGTGATTTACTGGCCAGTTTGCTCTCTGACACTCTAGGCGGCGGTGGTGGTGGAGAGAATCACTTAATCTCACATCATTTTATAATTTTCAGCATGATAGTTCAGGTCTTCATCCATTTAAAATTGTTGTGTAAATAAAAATGGGTGGTGGTGGTGGGGACTTGTATGCTATCCTGTACTCCTTCTAGAAACGGGTGGGACAGCAATGTGACTAATAACGGCACTGAAAAGTATGATGTGTCGTTGGGGATATGCAACATTGGGTGCTGCAGTTTTCGGGCAACGGGTGAGAATGTGCGAACAGGGCCTTTTTCTCTACAGCCTTTTAGGTGGAAGGCAAGTGACGGGGCCTCTAAGAGTAATTACCAGACTCCCTCGAGGTCTCATGCAATGCCGTCGGTGGTCCCCTGCATTGTCCGAGCGCCGCTTGTCTCGCTGATACGGCTTCCCTTAATGTTCCTCCTCAGCGAAGGCTTCTGCACTGTTGCTTCGGATAGAGCTGCCTTTTGTTTGCAATTTCACCAGCTGAGAGAGTCTTTTAAGAACAAAGGGAGCGAGCAAGCTGCAGAGGCCGCTGGAAAGATCTAATCTGTGGCTAAGACCACCCCTTGACTGACAGCGTGCACCACCATCAGCTGTATGCCCCATGAACACTTTCTCATTTCAGTCAGCTGTCTTTGCCTTCTCCCTCATTAGCGCTGATGAAAAGCGACAGGCTGCAGCAGACGCAGAGCATTCCTCAGCATACCATCTGCAGCTCTGGCCGAAGGCTTCCAATGGGCTTTCTCATAATTTATTAGTTCTGTCAGTCTCTGCCTCTCACACACCCATACAAAGATGGCTGCCATCATGACGGAAACCAAGTTTTGTAAAGGCACAACTCCTGCAAGGAGTTTCAGAGCAGTGCCCTGACACTGAAGTATTCCATAAATTGCTGTGCTCAACTATAGCTTTCTCATTCTTAATGCCAAATGAAATTATTTGCCCTTTGCTCCAGGAGAACTGTAGGAAATGTTACAGGCTCCCAGAAGCAATGTTTATGGTACCAAATACAAAATGGAGGCCAACAACCTATATCAATTTCACAAGAAACATTCCGTGCTTTTATTGAAAGATTGACATTTCAGGTTTTCCTCTTTTCAAATCCACTTTCTCACATAACAAAACAAACAAACCACTTTCTCACTACCCACTAACAATATGAAAACTTTTGAAAATCAAAGGGATGACTGCTTCCCTGAATGATGGGAGGTTGCATATCCCAATTTCCCCCATCTCAGAACTACTCCTCCGTGCTCTTGCCCCTTCCTACACTCCCCACCTGCATCCATCCTAGATTTGTTCTGCCTCATTTCTTTTTCTGTGTTGCTCATATCCGTTGCCAAGAAGAGAGCACTTGAAGCACTTCATGGCTTTACGGGCTTTGACTGTTTCCCTTCGTGTGTTGGTGTGTTGCTGGTTTCCGCCGCTTGTTTCGCCTAGCTCTGTAACTCTGTAGATCTGTTATTATAATTTTATTTTTTAGCGTAGACGTGAACAACTGTAAATATAGGTGCTGGGTTCCTGCATTCCATTGTGTTCCACAGCCTCTTTTTCCCAGCTGCTGGTATGGCTGCCATACATAGGAGCCAACTCCTAGGGGCTGTGGGGGCTTCAGCCCCCATAATAAAAATATTTGAGGGGGCAGGGGCCCCCACAAAATTAATGGGCATTCACATTCAAATGGTGTCTGTGCACTGTGTCATGTGATCAGTTATGCGGGGTGGGGCTTACCTGGGCCCCCACAGTGTTTATTTAAGTTGGCACCCCTACTGCCATAGAAACCTTTTTACTACCTATGCCATGCAATAACTACCAGTCCTTGCCACGATAACCCCTCCCTTCCTCCCAGTGCCTGTAAAGAAAGGGAAAAGCCTGTGCAGAACCAAAACGTATTCTGGTTTTCTGGAAATGCAGCACTGGAGTATTGATGAGGGAAGGATTGAAGGAAATGTGTTGCCTGCTCTGTCTTCCTCTCTTCCACTAATGCACATGCGCCGGCAAATATGCAAGGGAGGGTAGATTCAGGAGCCGCCTACAGGCGGACCATGGGAGGGCTAAGCAAAATGCAGCACATGAAACAAAATGCACTATATAGAGACAGAATCTAGTACCAAAAGAGTGTTAGAATTAATTCAAGAATTTGGTCAGGTGACAGGATTTAAACTGAATAAGACCAAAACTAAGGTTTTAGAGAAAAACATGACATTGTTTGAAAAAGAGAAATTTCAGAATGAAACAGGTCTGTCTGTGGTGAGAAAGGTGAAATATCTGGGGATTAATATGACATCTAAAAATGGGAACTTATTTAAAAATAATTATGAGAAATGCTGGTCAGAAGTGAAAAAAGATCTCGAAATATGGTCAAATTTGAAGCTTTCCTTGATGGGTCGAATAGCAGCTATTAAGATGAATGTATTGCCTAAAATGTTGTTTCTGTTTCAAACATTACAAATTGTGGACAAGATGGACTGTTTTAAGAAGTGGCAGAAAGATATCTCTAAATTTGTCTGGCAGGGCAAGAAGCCCAGGATAAAATATAAGATATTAACTGATGCAAAAGAAAGGAGTGGCTTTGCCCTGCCAGACTTCAGACTGTACTATGAGTCAGCAGCATTCTGCTGGCTGAAAGACTGGCTGCTTCTTGAAAACACGGACATTTTGGATTTAGAAGGTTTTAACAATGTTTTTGGATGGCATGCATATTTGTGGTATGACAAGGTTAAAGCTCACAAAGCATTTAAAAATCATATTGTCAGGAGATCTTTGTTTAATGTCTGGATCAGATACAAGGATTTACTTGAAAATAAAACCCCAAGGTGGTTGTCACCAATGGAAGCGAAAGCTCAGAAAAAGCTCAATATGGAGGCCAGTTGGCCAAAATATTGGGAAATTTTGGAGCAGGAAGGAGATAGACTGAAATTGCAGAGCTTTGAGAAATTAAAAAACAAAGTCCGAGACTGGTTACATTATTTTCAGATAAGGGAGGCATATAATTCGGACAGGAAAATTGGCTTCCAGGTGGAAAAATCTAAATTAGAAACAGAAGTGCTAGAACCTAAAACCAAAATTATGTCAAAAATGTATAACTTGCTGCTGAAATGGAATACACAGGATGAAACGGTTAAGTCAGCTATGATTAAATGGGCACAAGATCTAGGACATAACATCATGTTTGCTGACTGGGAACAGTTATGGACCACAGGTATGAAATTTACGGCATGTAATGCCCTAAGAGAGAATATTATGAAAATGATATATAGGTGGTACATAACCCCAGTCAAGCTCGCAAAAATATATCACTTGCCCGATAACAAATGTTGGAAATGTAAGGATGTTGAAAGTACATTCTTTCACCTTTGGTGGACGTGCCCAAAGATTAAGGCCTTCTGGGAAATGATTTATAATGAAATGAAAAAGATATTTAAGTATACTTTCCTGAAAAAACCAGAGGCTTTTCTCTTGGGTATAGTCGGCCATTTGGTGCCAAAGAAGGACAGAACTTTCTTTATGTATGCTACAACGGCAGCGAGAATACTTATAGCAAAGCACTGGAAGACTCAAGATTTACCCACTCTGGAAGAATGGCAGATGAAGTTGATTGACTGTATGGGACTGGCAGAAATGACTGGCAGAATCCGTGACCAGGGAGAAAAGTCAGCAGAAGAAGATTGGAAGAAATTCAAGGAATATCTACAGAAATACTATAAAATTAATGAACTTTGAAAAGATGTTGATTTGAACTTTGGTGGTTTCTAGCTGTTATGATAAAGATAATGGGGATTATAATTGTTTTTGTTATTAAATTTAAAAAAAGTTGAGTGGAAAATAAGGTGATATTTTAAAAGGAATGTTAAGAGATTAGGATTTGCTGAATTAACAAATTGAACTAGAGAACAAGAAGGGGAGGTATGAGGAAGTCAAAGAAACATGTGACCGAAAAACTGTTATTGAAACCGAATTGTTTTTAATATTTTTCTTTTTCTTTTTCTTTTTGTGTTAATATAAAATTGGAAAATTCAATAAATATTCATTTAAAAAAAAACAAAATGCACTATATAAAACAAAGGAAGTGTGGACCTGTTTATTGATAAACACAGAGTTATGTCAATCATAAACGAATCAGATAGGCATGGGAGTACAGAGGTTTCGGAAATGGATTTTCCGCTGGTGAACCATAGAATGCTCTCAGTAAGTCTGTGAGATATGCAGAACTCTTCTGTCTTCTTCACTGGAGTGTATTAGTAGTGTTCAGTAGAGAAAGTAAAACAGTGGATATAAGAAAAAAGAGACAGGTTCTCAAAGTGCCCAGTGAAAGTTTACTGTGGTTAATTGCACAGTGCTTTTATGACTCCTCTTGCAAGATGCCACAAGACATATAAGTAAGGTATAAAGGTAAAGGGTAAAGGGACCCCTGACCATTAGGTCCAGTCATGACCAGTTCTGGGGTTGCGGCACTCATCTCGCTTTCTTGGCCGAGGAAGCTGGCGTACAGCTTCCGGGTCATGTGGCCAGCATGACTAAGCCGCTTCTGACGAACCAGAGCAGCACACGTAAACACCATTTACCTTCCCGCCAGAGTGGTACCTATTTATTTACTTGCACTTTGACGTGCTTTCAAACAGCTAGGTTGGCAGGAGCAGGGACCGAGCAACGGGAGCTCACCCTGTCGCAGGGATTCGAACTGCGACCTTTTGATCGGCAAGTCCTTGGCTCTGTGGTTTAACCCACAGTGCCACCCGCGTCCCATAAGTAAGGTATACATTTCCATAATATACACAAGCAGTTTGGGACTATTTGTACATAACACATAATAAGCAATGCACTAGCAGAAGCTAGCGCAATGAGTCCTGCTAGCGACTCCCTACCCTCTCCCACCCTGTACCCTCCCTCAATCTGTTTGGGTGAGTCAGGAAAACCCCAGGACAACACAGAGAAGGGAGATTGTTCTGTCTGGAAGCAGAGATGCTGGCACTGATGGAACGATCTCCTTAGTGTGACATTGAATTCCACCCCAAGAGTCTAATATGTTCTCAACTATCGAAGAATGGCAGATGAAGATGATGGACTATATGGAGCGTGCCGAACTGACCAGGAGACTCCAAGACCAGAGAGAAAAGATGGTGGAAGATGACTGGAAGAAGTTTAAGGAATATTTGAAAAAAATATGTTGATATTTAAATCTTAGAATAGCTTTGGAAGTGGATATAGGCTGTAGGGTTAGAAGTAGAAGACAGTGTATTTTAAAATAGTATTATTTGTAAGTGATAAAATGTGAAGTTATTTTAAGTGTGATAAAAAAGATGGTTATAAACTATGATATATGTGAACTGCTAAAGATGAAGTAAAATGAAAATCAAATAGATGGGACTTGGGGAAGCCCACTTAACAATGTTTAGAAAAATAAGTATATGACAAGAATTTGTTTGTATTGTTTGTTTTTCTGTTTGTGTTCTTTATTTGTGTTATAAAATGAATAAAAAATTGGGGGGGGGAGTCTAATATGTTCTGATGCACATATTAAGGGATGTATTCCACTAAGCTTTACGCAGAGTCAGCCCATTGAAATTAATGGACGTAACTTGTGGTCATTAATTTCAGTGGGTCTGCTATGATTAACGCTTTATTGAATACCACCCATAATCTGGGAAATGCATGTCGGGTTGCAGAAATCTAATTCCGCAAACATTCCTAGTGAGTGCTTTAAAAAAAAAAATATCCACACAGGAGCATATTTTTGTGCTCTGGTATTTGCAGGCAGTGGGGAAGAAGCAAGTCTCATGGGAATGAAAGAGTGGGTCCCCCCCTCCCCCATCCTGGTGATGGATAAAGAATGTTTGGCTTTGTCTTGATCATAGCACAGGAAAGGGAAATGTCTGATTTCTAGCCTTTCTGAAAGCTGTTCTGGACCCCTGGTTGACACAGGATAACAGGAAAGAAGCCACATTGACCCCCCCAGTTGCTGCAGGACCCTATGAGTTGCCAAACAGGAACATAGATACAAGAAAAACAAACAAATTATGCTTAATGTGAGTTACTAGGTTTTCATTCTCTGCGTGCTTAATTTGAGTTCTTCTCTTTCCTTCTTTGCAGTGCAACTCGGGAACTGCTAGGAATCACAATCATACAAATCTTCCAATCTCTCAAATGTTAATGGATCTTTGCAGCTCCCCTGGCCCTCATTGTGCTAACCTCCTATCCTGCTTTCTCTCCACTTGTGGCATGGTGGAAAAGCATCATCAGAGGCCACATGGTGCTCCTTCCAGTGCATTTGCATCTTGCTGACCTCACGCACCCCTCCCAGTAAACAACAGCCACCCACCTACTAGGATGTCAGCATAGCAGTTCTGCCTTACCTGGGAAGCCACTTCTGTTTATATCCAAACATTCTGACAAAGTGACACGAAGGAAGAGAGAACATCCAGCTTCCCCTCTGCTCCTGCTGCTCTGTGTTCCAATGACCAGTCTCTGCAGCCTTACACCAGGGTAACATTCCCACTAATAGCAGGCTCAGGTTGTATGGGCTGAGAAGAACGGAACCGCAACAGGACCACTGAAAAACAAGAGGGAGGTATCAGGGAAGTCACACCCCACCCCCGAAAACCCATTTCAAATAAACTTAAGAGAACAACCCTAGAATAAAAAGAAAAGCATAGTCCCTTAAAGAATGAGCATGCTCAGTAGCCACAGAATGTCAAGTGTCAATCAAGGAGGAGAATGGAGAACCAGAAAGGGGTGCAAAAATGGAATGGGCTGCTAGAGAAGGGCATGATGGCTGGATGGCTTTAAGATGAGGACTCTTGCTAGAAGGAGAGACTATACTGCACCATTTAGTTGCAGGTCCCTCTTGGAATCTTGAATCTGCATTGGAATTGTTATGGACACCAGTTTGTATCCGAGGATCCCAGAAGCTGGACCAGAACTAGCAGCGACTTCTGCAAGCTGGCACACGTGGGGCAGGGGGGCACATGTGCACCTCCATACAGTAATGAAGCCTTCTTGGGTGGATCCAGCTGCCCATGAATCACATACAGTCCACAAAAGTCAAAGTGCATGGATAGACCTATTGAAATAAAGGTCAAAGCAAAACAATGGCCCGCAAGATGACTTGGCTGTATAGGCTTTCAAGTATACACAGTCAACTGTAATGTATACATTGTAAACCCTGGAGAAACGATCAACTTCCCCTGCACATAATAGATCTGATGAGTGTGCAGGAAATCTCTATGCCTTGTCCTTTCCTATGTTATAATTTTTAGAATTTTAATCTTCTTTCTTTTTCTTTTTTAGCAGAACATTCTCAAAAGAACAATACACAGCCACAGTGACAGGTTGGGGGTTTATTTGTTTGGTGCTTGTGATTAATGTTTTCCAATGAGATAAAAGTCTAGTTCAATCACAGCCTCTCTGAATAATCTAGTTAGTGGCATGGGAAAATTTAAATGAATAGCATTGGACAGTCTTGTACACAGACGAAATCTTCTGGGCTCTATGCAAAGGAAACAAGAAACAAGAAGAATTTGCATGTGGGACACATGGGAAAGAAAATATTCTAGTTTAACCACATGCAATTTAAGAAGATTCATGTCCTGGTAACTAATTAGGAACATGCACAGCTGCATCATATTAATTCAGACTATTTCTCTGTCTAGATCAGTATTATCTATCCTCCAGGCCTCTCCCTGGTCCTCAGAACTCTTCCCAGGCCACATCCAGTATGTCCAGGTCATACCCCACCCCTGGCCCTGCTTCACACACACACACACACACACACACGTTTTTGCCTGGCTGGAACATGTCCTTGATTGTCTACATGGAGGTTAGAAAGGGACGTGAAAGTATGTATAGAAACTAGCCTACTACCCCTCCCATCCGTCAGTATTCCATGGAAACTGAGCATGCTCAGACTACATTGTGCTCGGTTTTTAGGAGGAGGAACCTCTTCTTAGGATTTCTTTCTATATATACAGTATATGGAAAGATCTGATCTGATCTGATCCCTCCCTCTTGTTTCCCTCTGTACTAGATTATAAGATGTAATACACACACATGGCCAGTAGAGGGAACCTGATCAGTAGCGGATGCTTCCCTACATTCAACGAGGAAACGTGAGTATAAACTGAAATTAGAGAACCTGGAAGAGCCAATTTCAACTTATGTTTTCCCCGGAGGATATCCCAGGGCATACTGGAAACAACTGGTTCAGTCCATATCTGACCTTTGGCGGTATTCCTGATTAGAGCACCTCTGGTTTCGCCCTGGAAAAGTCAGTAGTACAGTAGGTCTGCAACTTATTGTGGGGGTTACGTTCCAGGGAATCACGCCTAAAGCCAAAATCTATGTCAAGACTATATGTGATTTTAAAACTATATGTGATTTTAAATGGTGGGTGAGATTATCAAAGTCATTGTCCCCAGAACCTCAACCCTTTCCCACCCGCTTCTAATTTTTTGTTTGAAATTTCCACCTGTGGAAAGCTAAATGTGCACAAGTTGTGGACTTGCTGTATCTCATGATCAATATCATTTGGGTCTCAAAACTCTTGCAAAGCCAGCTTACACAAAATTAATTAATTACATGCAGCCATCCACAAGAAAGAAAAAGTACAAATCAGTCATTCCCAAAAGCTAAAAAAAAACAACCCTTAGCTTTCCCATAAATAAACCATTCAGCATTTTGCCTCCCTCTGATTCCTGAAGAAAGAAAGAAAAGTTATCATGGTTAAAACAGCAGTGTGCCATATTTTCAAATGCTATTCTGAAACTGGGACTTGGCATTGTACTTCTGTTTTTGTTGTTGTTTTTTTGTAGAAATCTTCCTCTGATACTACTGACATCAGTTGGGGGAGTCCACTCCTTCATATCCAAGCCCATTCCTCCTCTAGGACAGATTGACCAATTTGATTTCCCAATTTCTCTAGAAAATGAAAATTTTCTTCTGGATTTGTTCAGCCAGAGCAACAGAGCACTTCCATCCACTTTAATTGTGCAAACTTATATGGCTGGCCACATGACCCGGAAGCTGTCTGTGGACAAATGCCGGCTCCCTCGGCCTATAGAGCAAGATGAGCGCGCAACCCCAGAGTCAGTCACGACTGGACCTAATGGTCAGGGGTCCCTTTACCTTTACCTATATGTCTGGTATGCAAATGAATCCCTCCTGCAAAATACAGACAGTCTGGAGGCAGCCTCAAATGTTTGTTTGCACTGTGAGGCATGCAGGTAATTAGGACTGCTTTACAAAAACATGTGTCGCCCATCTTAACCTTCTTAAATCAATCGATAAGATATCACAACATGAAGTAAGCACTTGCTACAGCTAACTGGAAACTTAGAGGTGCTATTTTGCCCACCTCTGATAAGCCTTTTATTGAGCTCTGTTACACTCACATCTTTGCAAAAAAATAAAACAAAACCAAGATCTGTCTCACTTCATTTAAGAAAGGTTAGTGGGTGACACATTGACTCATAGCCAGAACTTTATCTTCTGTCACCAGTGCTCAGTGTCCTTGGAAATCTGCTGTCAACAACTCCAGAAATTGGGGAGGGGGCCCAGGGAGGAGAATTTGCACAGTAAAGTCTGGCAGGATGCCAGTTAGGAAGTGTTAAACGAGTTTGCTGTGAGCACTTTCTGCAACCACATGCATTTGGGTAGCCTTTGCTATCTAAGGTCAGGTTTCACATGCTCTCCATTCATTGCCTGCTTTGGGAGAAGGTAAAAAGGATATATTTTGAATGGCACTCGCTTTTGTCTAATAATGTGCATGAACTGAGCACAGCAGAATTTTGTAAAATTGTGTTGCTACGACATCAGCATTTACGAGCAACTATTTTTCATCATGGAGAAACACTTGGCATTTTTATTTCTCATATCGTCTTTAATTACAAATACCATCACTTTAATGAAAACAGCTGAACAGGTAAGTAGTGTGCTTTGTTTTTGGATGACGATAACAGAGTTTTTCATAAGGATCCATACTGAATGCCTATAGAGAAAGGAGGAGTAGCTATGGATAAACCTGTTGGCTGGTATTCAACTAACTTTTACTCGCAGTAGGCTCTCTGAAATTAATGAACATGATGAAGTTAGGTCCATTAATTTCAATAGGTTTTCTCTGCTTAGTTGACTATCTCCCATAAACGCACCTACAGGTGAGAAACTGAGTTTGAACAGGCACAGAGTAAAACAGGCAGAGGACTTGAGCCTGATCTCTGAGACAGATTTTAGAGCTAATCTTGGACTCTCTTGGCTATCAAGCTCTGAAGTGTTGGTGTATCCGTTGTTCTCTCCATGAAAGAGATTGGGGTAACTAAGGCTATGCACTTCTTTTGAAGTAAGTGCTGTTGTACATAATGGGGCTTACTTCTGAGTGGACATGCATAGGATTTACTGAGAAGCAGTGCTTTTTTCTGGGGGGATGCATACCCCGAAACATTTTGTGAATCTAAGTTTGGCCTCATTGAGGAGCAGTATTTCAATATGAGTAGGAAAATGAGACTACCCTTAAACATTTTTTTAGGAAAAAAGCACTGTAGAAAAGTAAGGTGTCCCAAGGAGCTGGGGTGGAAGGCTCTATGTCAATTTGGGTTCTCTCGGCGGCTTCTTTTTCTAGTCTTAAATCCAGCTCTCCACATTTCTGCAGCAATTTGCCATTATATTTAAAAAAAAAACATGATGAAAATTCCTTAGCAGATTTCTCCTAACGAACACATTTTTGCACGCAGTTTTGACTAAAGTACACATTTTGCAAGTTTCATGGTCTGCCCATGAGTACTTGGTTGGCCACTGTGAGGAAAAGATGCTGGACTAAGTGGGCCTGTGGCCTCATCCAGCACAGGGCTCTTTCTCAGGTTCTTAGTTTTCCTTCTGGAGCCAGTGGCTTCATGAGCACATTTTTTTTTATTTTTTATTTGGTCAGGAAAACAGCACAGAAAAATTGTTAAAACCTCTCCTCCCCTGCACCACATTCCCAGTCCAAGGTCTATTCTTTAGCCAATACTATTATTTTTGTGAACAAATTAAAAGGCACGCAAATGTAACCATGCATTTAACATGCCGTTTAGTTTGGCTTTCAGAGGCCTCAGGGCACAATGGGAGCAATGGGAGGGTAAAGTGCTGCTGTTCTATTAAGCTCAGCATTTAAAGCATTGTTATTCTACCTCCTCCACTGACTGTAAACTTCTTTGACTTCATACATATTATTTGACTCTCTCCACTAACCCTGAGCCTCTACTAAATGATTGCCTGGAATAGGCCAGAACCACTGTTAACGTCAACACACCCAACTGCTGCTGAAAGCTCTATTATGACAATAGGTGCGAATGTGGGCAGCTCTAATTGCCTTAATTCTGTTTTCCCTCACTTCACTCTCAGGCAAAGAACAAATGTGACGAGAAGGCACTTGTTACCACGAAAACCAAATGCAGGTCTTGTTCCCTCAACTATGAAATCAGTTGTCCTGAAGGTTATACCAAAATCACCAATAGTTCTGGGATACGTGACTGCAGGTAATTCTTTTGTTTACTACATATTGATATTGCCAATAAGCGTAAGCCCCATTGGCGCAATAGATCTATGGATACTATATGGGATGTGAAAGGCACTGTGGTCTAAACCACTGAGCCTCTTGGGCTTGCCAATCAGAAGGTTGGCTGTTTGAATCCCCACAATGGGGTGAACTCCTGTTGCTCTGTCCCAGCTTCTGCCTACCTAGCAGTTTGGAAGCAAGTAAATAAATAGGTACCGCTGCAGCGGGAAGGTAAACAGTATTTCCGTGCGCTCTGGTTTCCGTCACGGTGTTCCGTCGCACCAGAAGCAGCTTAATCAAGCTGGCTACATGACCCAGAAAGCTGTCTGTGGACAAATGCCGGTTCCCTTGGCTTGAAAGATGAGCGCCGCAGCCCCATAGTCGCCTTTGACTGGACTTGGCTGTCCAGGGGTTCTTTATCTTTTACCTTTACTATATGGGATGGCACCTGCTTGCCCTGCTCCTCAGCTTCAAATCCAGAGAGGCCCTAAAGCTGTTTCTCTTCAAATGTTTTCTGCATATACGACAAACACATGTGTCACAGACTGGCGCACCACAATGGCAGGATCTGCATGTGTTTGTTACACAGATTGAAAAGATCCTCATGCATACAACTTCACGCACAGACCAGGTCTCCAATATGCAATAGGGAACATTCGTATGTGCTTTTCAAGGCTCTGGAAGGTGTAGAGAAGAGGCCCCGCTACACAGGTGCAGCTGAGTGCAGTGTGTGTGTGTGTGTGTGTGTGTGTGTGTGCATTCAAATATCATAATGGAAAAACCTGTGTTGATGGCTGAGCCAGTCATGCTGCCCCCCTGCATGTTTTTTGCATAAATGCAAAATATTAAAAGAGCCCCTGAAAATGTAGTTAGCTAAAGTATGGAATGTCTCAAGGATGACTAAACTATTACAGTAAAAGATGTTAAGGAAAAGACAGTATGTTTCTATGAGAATTGCAGGCCCTTTATTAAATTATTGGGAGCAGGGCCTACCCATGTGGCGTTGTGAGGCAGTCACCTCAGGGTGGCAGGCTCTGGACAGAACTGCTGCCCATCCACTGTGTTTCCACTGCCTGCCCCTGCCACCTGCTCCCGTTCTTGCCTTCTAGGCTTCTTTTACTTCATGGGCCACTTCCAGGTAGTGCCTGCTGAGGAGGTGTAGGAGGAGGCAAGGGGCAACATTTTCAGTAATATCTGGAGCGGCAAAACATCCTGGCTTTTTTCCCCCTTGGCCATTAGAGCTTGGAGGAGGAGGACCGCAAGTTCCACAGGTGCAATTTCTCCTGTCAAGTTGTTGGGGAAAAGTGCACCTGCTGAATGTTGCACTCTGTCGTGATCATGGATTTTAAATGGCCAAAAGGCCTGGCATCTTACACAACAGCAATCGCCGCCTTGTATAGGAGTGAGAACCTTGCTAAGAATCCAGTGAAAAAAAAGAGCTGAAAGGAGGTTAAGACAAGACTTAAGACAAGACCTACACGGCCTTGGCATAGTACAGTGGTACCTCGGGTTACAGACGCTTCTGGTTACATACGCTTCAGGTTACAGATTCCACTAACCCAGAAATATTACCTCAGGTTAAGAACTTTGCTTCAGTATGAGAACAGAAATCGTGCTCCGGCGGCGCGGTGGCAGCAGGAGGCCCCATTAGCTAAAGTGGTGCTTCAGGTTAAGAACAGTTTCAGGTTAAGAACAGACCTCCGGAACGAATTAAGTACTTAACCCGAGGTACCACTGTACTGTATACTTGAAGGAGCATCTCTAGGCTCATTCAGCCTGGACACTGAGGTCCAGCTCCGAGGGCCTTCTGGCAGTTCCCTCACTGCGAGGTTACAAGGAACCAGGCAGAGGGCCTTCTCGGTAGTGGCATCCGCCCTGTGTCAAGGAAATACTGACTTTTAGAGGATATTTGAAGGCAGCCCTGTTTAGGGAAGTTTTTAATGTTTGATGTTTTATTGTGTTTTAAATATCCTGTTGGAAGCTGCCCAGGGTGGCTGGGGAGGCCCGGCCAGATAGGCGGGGTTATAAGTAATAAATTGTTGTTGTTGTTGTTAGACTTTGAAAATAAGCACAGAGAGTTTGTGTAAAGAGGCCAGTGAAGGGATCTGAGTGGCAGCTTAATAGTGGCATGTAGGCAACTAACTTTTACCCAGAGTAGGCGTTTGAAAGAAGGCAGGGGTGATTCCTGCCAAATCTCTACAGACAGAGAGTTCCACAGGGCTGCCATGCTAAAGGCTCGATCTCTAGTGAAGGCCAACAAAACCTCAGGAATGTGGGAAACCAGCAGAAGCAGCCCATGAGAGGCACTTTTAAAAGGTGGAAGCCTTTTTAGGGATTCAGCTGTTAACTGTGTAACCCCAAATCCTTTTCTTCCAGGTACTACCTTGAAATCAGGAGTTTTACCCTCTCCCTCCCTGGATGCCGGCACTTATGCATGAGGGAATTCCAGCAGTCGCAATGTTGCCAAGGATATTGGGGCCCCGAATGCCTAGGTAAAAGCGTCTTATCGGCATACATCTGCCTTCTCCCACCTGTAGTCCTCCAGATGTTCTTGGGCTACAGTTCCCGTCAGCCCCAGTCAGACTGGCTACTGGTCTGGTCCACATTCCTGTTGTTAGTGGTAGAGGATATAGCACTTTAACGAAATGTAAATAAAAAGAGGAAGCCCTTTTCTTGCCAAGGTTCAGCTGTAGAAAAATACTGATAATAATGGTAGTTCTGCGACGTGATACAGAGGACTGGCTACCCCTCTGCTGTAGCTTCAAAACAAGAGGCAGCCAGGAAATGGAATAAAGTTGTCAGCAGTTTTCAGGTGACTGCTTCATGTGCGCACACACTTCCTTCATTGAGAACAGTCCAATGCATGAGCCTAAGCACTTTTCTGGATCTTGCTCTCAGAGTCTGAATGCCATTTGGTTAGCCTATTGCAGGCATAGGCAAACTCGGCACTCCAGATGTTTTGGGACTACAACTCCCATCATCCCTAGCTAACAGGACCAGTGGTCAGGGATGATGGGAATTGTAGACACAAAACATCTGGAGGACTGAGTTTGGGGGTGCCTGGTCTATTGCTTCAGGCCAACCTGAAACATTTTGCTGTTTTAGGCAGATCATTGCCTGCTACTGATCCTTTTAACTACAGACACCAGGAGTTGAATCTGTACCAGATTCCTTACAGAGTTCTTGGACTAATGTCAATGGTCTTCTGTAGCCCATTCTGCAATATGGCACTCCATGTTGCCTCTCCAGCAGCGAAAGGTTATTACTATTGCATTCTTTTTTTTTAATTTCCTGGATTGCTTCCCATGATTCTTCCCAAACCAGTGTACAATGACATATATAAAACAGTGACACACATAAAAGTATTTTTTTAAAAAACATTTTAAAAACAACAGCAGCACATACACAAAATCTGTTCAAAATCAGAGACAGATACCAAGTGGAATAAAGATTTTAGAAGGCTTGTTGAAAGGCAACTATATTCAACAGGCACCAAAAGGACGAAGAGATAGGCAGCGAGTAGGTGCCACCACAGTAAAGGCCCAATTCCAACAGTGTGTGGAGTAGACCTCCCAAGAGGATGATCTCCCAAGAGGCCATATTTTGGGTGTCCTGGTCCTAAGTGGTGTACCAAAACCAGCCCCTTGAACTTCACCCATTGGCTAATTGGCAGGCAATGCAATTCTTGCAGTAACAGGGTAATATGATGGCAGTATGCCACCCTAGTGAGCAGTCAAGCCACTGCATTTTGCATTAGCTTCAGATTCCAGGTCAACCTCAAGGTCAGCACTACATAGAGCGCATCACAGCAGTCCAATCTTCAGGTTCTTAGCGTAGGTTATGAACTTGTCCTTTTCCACCTTTCTGTGATTTCCATTTTCACGTCTGGTGGCCCTCCAGACGTTAGCCTGACTGCAGCTGCCATGATTCCTAACCATTGGCTGTGCTGGATGGGAGTTGGAGTTGAACAACACCTGGAGGGAGACAGGTTCTCCACCCCTTATCTAGGGTGTGCCGCGGTGGTGATGGGGGTGGAGCATTAACCTTGACACTTGCCCTCCCTTTTTGGCAACTGGAAAAGAACCTGTCTGGGTATAGTGTTTTATATGGTCAGCTGGCCAGCACAACTCCCGTGCTGACCCAAAATGCCTATCTGAACAGATTTTAACAAGCTCACTGCTCTACTATAAAACTCGTCACCATTAAACTGAGTTTTGTTGATGGCTTGTTTTCAGAATGTCCTGGTGGAGCAGCATTGCCCTGTAATAACAAGGGGCATTGTTTTCAAGGTGTTATAGGAAACGGAACCTGCACCTGCAAGGTATGTGCTTTTTGTTATTACAGCTGTGAAACCGGGCAAAGCCCCTGGGCCCGACCTGATCCCTGCTGAAGCCATCAAACTACACCCACAATGGTGGGCCGGCATCTTGGCCAAAACCTTCGATGCAATCAACGCTTCCGGTCTCATCCCCAAAACATGGAAGGAGGCCATTATTGTACCAATTCATAAAAAAGGTTCTCCAACGGAGCCGGAAAACTACCGTAACATCAGCCTCCTTTCGATTATAGGGAAAATTTATGCCAGCTTTTTGATGACTAAATTATTGCGATGGGTAGATGAGACTAACCAGATTGGCCATGAACAAGCAGGGTTCAGAACTAAACGCTCTACAACCGATCATGCGATAGTTCTTTATCATCTGGCACGGAAGTACTCCTCCCCCCCCCCGGGGCTACCTCTGTGCTGCCTTCTTAGATCTAAAGGCAGCCTTTGACAGCGTTCCTAGAAATATTCTTTGGGAGAAACTTGCGAAACAGGGCATTGATAGAAGACTCTTATGGCTCATAAGCCAGCTCCACGAAGGTACCCTTGCCAGAGTGAGATTCACTCCAGCGGGCGACCTTACAAACTCGATACCAATAAACAAGGGAGTGCGCCAAGGATGTATATTGGCTCCCTGCCTATTCAACCTATTCATCAGCAACATGCGAGCACCCCTAGTCAACTCATCTCCAAGTACACACGCGCCTAGACTAGCGGATTACCGCTGCCCACTCCTTTTATATGCGGACGACGCGGTAATTCTATCCTATACACGTGTTGGACTAACCAGAGCTCTGAAGATCTTTGCCACGTATTGTCAACTCAATCAATTAACCATCAACCATGCCAAGTCTAAGATCCTGATCTTCTCCAGAAGCCGGAGATTATACAAATGGAAGCTTGGTGGGGCAAAAATAGAGCAAGTCCTAAAATTTCAATACCTAGGAGTCATTTTTCAATACAATTTGGGGTGGAAAGCTCACATTCAACACCTACTTAATAAGGCCAAAACCTTGTCATATGCGCTCCTCCGATTCTTCTTTTCGGACGGAGCTTTGCATGTTCCCTCGGCCCTAAAGGTGTTCAAGGCAAAAGTGGTTGCCGTGCTTGCTTATGCTGCCCCGCTCTGGGCCGTGATGACAGATCTTGCTCCCCTTGAGACTCTGCAAAGCCAATTCCTACGTCGGCTCCTAATGCTCCCCCTGTGCGTAAGCAACGCAGCCATGCGACTAGAATTGAAGGTCGCATCCCTAGAAACTTGCCTGTGGAAGCAAGTCTTCAATTACTGGTTATCATTGTGGCATAGATTACCAAACCATTACCTTGCCCAATGCTTATGGCGAGATGAATTCTCCAGCCTTTGGACTAGCAGAATTCATGCCAAACTCCTGAGTTATGGAATCTCTCCCTCAGATTCCCTAAAACTAGACCAAATCACTGCTCAGAGACTGATCCGCCAAAGATTGGATGACATCGATTTACAGCGAAATTACACGCTGGGGGGAGGTGTTTGTTCGCCCCAGAACATTGGTATCACTTTAACTTACTGCGTTCCATCATACCTCTCCTCCCTTTCGACTGTTGCACATAGACTGGCCTTCACCAAAGCGAGGTTTAACGTTTTTCCCTCCAATGTCCTGAGACATAGGTTCTCAAAGGGTCAAGCCCCCGCCGTGTGCGAATGTGATAAGGTGTCGCCGGAGTCGCTCCAGCACATTATGCTCACTTGCCCCTTGTTTAATGTGCTACGGGCAAATTTGTTGGGATCAATCATACAGAAACTAGAGGGTACCCCACCAAAATTCCACCTTGCCCAAATCTTGCAGGACAAGGATACCCACACGACCCTGAAGGTGGCTAGGTTCCTAGTTGCTGTCCTTTCCCAAAAGCGACGCCAAGGAGCTCTACAAGCTAATTAAGGCGTAGTATGCCTTTCCATTTCATAGTATTTTATTGTTATAGTAGTGTTTTAGCGATTGCTTTTTTTTTTCTCCTTACGGCACAAGCTGTTATTTATGTGTTGTTTTTACCTGTATGGGCCTATGGCCGTAATAAATGATATTCTATTCTTATTACAGCTGAGAAATGGCACAGAATTAATGACTACAGTGTGGCTTCTTAATAATTTTTAGGAAAAACCTGAGTTATGAACTCTGAAGTCTCTGTTTAAATCTCACTTCTGCCATATGCTTAGTAAGGGACCTGCCCAATTACACTATGGACACATTCACACATCACAATAAACCACACAGCTGGGAGGCGGGTTAGGAAACAGCAGCTTTTGGTTTTTCACAGCTTTCCATATCAGCTTGGACCCAGCTTAGAAAAGCATAGCAAAGCAAAAAGTATAAGGCTCTTAAGTAAACACACACACATATGAGAATGGAAGCAAATAAATGAGGTAGTTCACTTTACCAGTTTACCAGTGATTAATCTTAGCTGTGGTTTGTTTAAACAAGCCAGCTTCATCAGTTATAGAAGTTGTCTCGTTTGGTGCTGATCATAGTTAACGTTCTCCACACTTTGTTGGACTGGATGGCATGACAAACCGTGGTTAAGTAAAAGCAGAAGCACAAGGTTCTGAACATGGAGGAGGAGGAGAAAGGGGTGTGGGTGCAAAGCTGGAGACTTGCTGTGCCTTGTTCCTGCATGTTCACATCACACTAAACCATAGTTTAGCATGGCTTGAAAATGCAGTCATAATGTAGTCATGAGTTTGCAGCCTGAGTCTTGTATCAGCTGTTATACTTTCATAACCACCCTTATTTTTAAATGCTGCTTCTCGTAGAAAGGCTTTGGTGGAACTGCCTGCGAAAAATGTGCAGAAGACAATCTCTATGGACCTAATTGTACCTCAGGTATGTCTAGTTTGGGTAGGGTGTTAGGCTCCTTTAAAAATAGAATGTACTAACTCATAAATGAAAATTCCATTACCACACAATAGGTTACAGAGATAATGTCCTATTTTGGCATTAGGAAAACATAATCCTTCACTCAAAGCAAATGCTTTGTTCCCATCCAAGTATGCTTCTTAAATGCCACTTATGAGGAGCATCCATAATCTGGCAAATACTCTGTGCTGTCCAAAGGAATGTAAGGCAGGCCACCATGCTGTTCATGGGTTGTTGTTTTTTGCAAGAAGATATACCTGAGAAATATATCTATGCATCCAGATTATCCCCAAATTCATGTTGATCTGCAGCTACATGTGTGAAATTGCAGTCATGTAGCCATGTTATTCCCCATGTTCCCAGGTTTTTTATTCATGTCACCTAGCAGTTGCCATGCTAAAAGCAGTTGCGTGTGATTATAGATTCTCTATGCACGATTAGATTGTTCAAATTACTATTTTGTGCAGCAAAATTGTTATCGTGGAGCAGCCAGGATCTTCCTTGTAGAGTGATGATGAAGAGGTTGTTACTTGGCTAATGTTGTAACCAGCCCTGGGACCCTTCTTAAGAATGAGAAATAATTCTGAGGCACTAACCACTCTATGCAGAAACAATAAATGGCAGGTGTCTGCACCCCATCACCCCAACTAACCCCACTGCCAATGCCCCCTAAGCCTTTGTCCAACTCTGTGGAAGCCCAAACTCCATCTTCCTCCTGTGAGAGATTGCAACACTTCAATAATTAACATCCAGGGAGTTTTACTGAACTTTGAGTTAGGGATTTTAAGCTGGTTGTCCTCAATTCCAGCCCAGTGCTTTATCCCCTATTGCACACTGGCTCTTCCAGCTACCTGGAGAGGCCAAGGAGTGTGCCTGAGTCCTTCTGCATGCAAAGCATGTGCTCAACCACTGAGCTGCAGCCCCATCTAACCAAACGAGAAGGTTTTGCAGGAATTGAGCTTCTGCAGTCTCGTACATTAACCTTTTCTCAGACAGGAATGTTTCCTGTAGATAGCTTCTGTTGTAAGTATAGAGGGAAACTGCAGCAATCAGGATATAGGTTAGTAGGTGCTGACATGCTGAGAATGTATTGAAGACATTTCCTACGGATATTTCCTATGCAGCACAGCTGAGTTGTTCTGCAAGGCACTTCCAACTAGAAAACAAGTATATGGAACACATTGAAGGTCTGGGGACAAAATGAAATGGGGAAAAAATCCACTTCTGCCCAGAGGTCTTGGACAAACAGCCATCTATTAATTCTTCCATCTCATCACCTGTGTAAAAGTAACCTATCTCCCAGAGTTGCTCTGAGGATAAATTATATAAGCATTCTGGGAAAGCAATGTTGTCAGAATTATTCATAACAATGATCTAGGAGTGTTGCTGACACTGCTGAAAAGTATATAATGAACAGTAGAACATTCAGGATATGCCTTTATGCTCCTTTCTGGCAGCCTCTGCTTCCTGCCATGGGGCTTGAAGGTTTCTAGGGACATTGCCAAGTAATTTAAACAATGGGTAAGCAGTTGCGTATTTAACCACCACTGTATCTGGACAATGGCGGGCCTTCACACAACCTGTGTACCATGAGCAAATCATAGTGAGGCTGGGTTGGGAAGTAGCAAGCCGTATTCTGTGGTCATAAATTTGTCCTCCACACAGAGCCCCGTGATCCTATTGACTTTTGCATTGAAATATCTGTAGTCTTAAATGTGTAGCTAAAATATTGCCGACTGCTCTAAAGGCTTCATTCCTGCTCCTAGTATGCAGCTGCATTCATGGAATATGCAACAGTGGGATAACTGGAGATGGAAAATGCACATGTTTGTCTGGATACAAAGGTCCTAGCTGTGACCAACGTAAGTGACACTTCTGTTCCTGAGCATATGAGATGAGCATACGTAGATGGCAGTCTAATTACGGCAGCTGGGGTGGCCCAAATTAATGAACAGTTTGACTTGTATAGTGTCAGGCTTCAGGGAATCCAATTCCTCCCCCGGTGAGCAGCCAAGAAGTACACATAGATAACAAGAAGAGTTCTTACCAAGTCCTTTAATCAATATTCACAGAGAGAGGCTTTGAAAAGTGCCTCTCCGTTCCAATAATGGCGTTACTCCGAGTAAAGTCCCACCCCCTCCATCTCTCCTATCATACGTCATCCCTGTACCGGCTGTCTGTCCTTTCTGCCTCTGAGCCTTCTGTTCTCCTACTCTCAATGCTCACCGGGACCTGGGAGAAGGGAGTCTGGCATGCTTTCCAAAGACACTAAGTCTGTCAGCTCTCTCTCCTCTGGTGCTTCTTCTTCCTACTGCTCCTTTCCCAATATTTCCCAGCTTCTCCCCTCTGCGGCCTCTGAACTGTTACCTTCTGCAAACCACTGTTCTAAATCTATACTGTCTCCCTCTTCTCTGGGAAGTGCAGGAGGAAGAGGGGCAGCCTCCACCATTCCTCCTCAGTCTAGCTCCTGACATATAGTGCCAACGAATGGTAAGCCATTCAAAGGATCAGATTACAACAAGTGCATCATGCAGGTGGGCTGCGCTTCTCGAAGGTCTCTACATGCCAACAGTTTTTCTCTGCTATTGCCACTAGTATGACAATTGTAGCAGCAGCATATGGCAGGTGAGAAAGTTATGGAGTAGGTAGAGATGTTACACAGTGCAGAGCGCTCTGTATTAGTTGTACATTGTCTCGCTTCCTGGCTTTTGCCACAGCGTAATTAACACTTCTGTATATAGCTTGAGAAGATGTTTGAACCCATATAATTAACGGGCCTCTTTCTGTCCTAGCAATCCCCGAATGCCAAGCCTTGCGCTGCCCAGAAAACTCCAGGTGCTCCCTCTCCAGTAGAGATGAAAGCCAAATGGAATGCAAATGCCTCCCCAACTATGAAGGAGATGGCAAACAGTGTGAACGTAAGTAACTGGACAGGTTTGAAACATTTGAAACACGGCAAACTCAGGCAGGTGAGGTCATTTTAATTTCAGCGCGTATGAAGCTGCGTTTTCATACACTTTAGTAATGCATGTTGTATCACAGCATAGGTCAATCGGCCAACTCCTGCGTAATTTTAAGAGAAAAAGAATGAATATGGATGATGGCCAGTTACCAAATGATAACTCTTTGTGTTGTGAGTGTAGCCTGCAGTGGCTGATGGGGAGGTAGCTCTCTGGTGTATCATCCGGTTTGTCTGTCAGACGATCAAGGGGAAAAGAGAAACTTCTTTTCCCCCTTACTGGTAATGGTTAAGAGAGAGTTCTGGAGTATGGGGCATCTCAGTCAAACCTGAGTAAGTAATTGGGTATTGACAGCTTACATCACTTGGGGCAGGCTTCCTCAAACTCGGCCTTCCAGATGTTTTGAGACTACAATTCCCATCATCCCTAACCACTGGTCCTGCTAGCTAGGGATCGTGGGAGTTGTAGGCCAAAAACTTCTGGAGGGCCGAGTTTGAGGAAGCCTGACTTGGGGTTTCTAGCCAGTCAGCAACAGTGCTGAATAAGATGGCTCTGTGGCCAGCTTCTGTTGTTCTGTGGCAAGGGGGGAGCCTTTGCTCTCCACCCTCAATTGCCCCCCACCCAAAACAGAGGGCATCCATCCTTCTTGGTAAACCATTATTGGTATCGTCCAATCAAGTGGCAAAGAAACTCCTATCATTCACTTCCTTTCCAGGTAATTGTTGATGTGGAAAAATGAAAACAATCTGTGTTTGTTTTTTATTCATTTCTGGTCTTTATTTACCTCACTTTTTTCTCCAACCCCCAAGCCATCAACCCATGCTCAAAGCAGGTTTGTGATCCTCATGCCGATTGCCTCTACCTTGGACCCAATCGTCACAAATGTACATGCCAGTATGGTTACACGGGAGATGGCGAAGTTTGCATACCAATAGATCCTTGCCAGACAAACTTTGGGGGTTGCCCCACCGAGTCTACTGTCTGCAAATATGATGGCCCTGGAAAGGTAAGTGCAACTCTGAAATAAACGTTGACCAAATTTTAGGGGAAAGGGTTAAGTACAGACACACTTCACTGAGGTGGTTCTCCAAATAGTGGCAGAAAAATTGCAAACATAGCACATTATGAAAAGACTTTAAGCACCATGAAAGGACTTTAAGCATTCCTTTTTCAGCCTCTCTCTCTTGCAAAGACTTTACTTCCACAAAATTTTCGTAGGGTCAGGTTTTCTGACTGGACCACAACCTTCACAGTTCATTACAGCACTGCCATTTAGGTTTTGCACACATGACATTTTATTCTCAAATCAATGGAGACCAAGTACTGTATTTTTCGCTCTATAACACGCACCTGACCATAACATACACATAGTTTTTAGAGGAGGAAAACAAAAAAAATTCTAAACGAAAGAGTGGATGTATGATTTTTGTGGTTCATGCTGTGGCCACAGACATGTGATCTGACGGTGAGTTTGCGGTAGCCCAATGCAAAAATCCTGAGGATCCATGTGGATCCATGCTTTGTAACCACGTTTTTGCACCATTGCAGCCCCATGAAACAGTGGGTGCGTGTGTGTTTTTTGGTGCAGGCTGTAGCCATGGACATGCTATGTGATCTGATGGTGAATTTGGGGTGACCCAGTGTAAAAATCCTGAGGATCCATGTGGATCCATGCTTTGTAACCACGTTTTAAGTGGGGAGGGAAGGAAAAGCACTCAAGGGACAAGGAGCACGCGTGGGGGTGTGGAGAAGGATGCTGCTAATAATGCAGGAGAGGGGTTTAAGGGGAGAGGGAACACGTGTGGGGGGTGTGGAGAAGGATGCTGCTAATAATGCAGGAGAGGGGTTTAAGGGGAGAAGGAACACGCGTGGGGGGTGTGGAGAAGGATGCTGCTAATAATGCAGGAGAGGGGTTTAAGGGGAGAAGGAACACGCGTGGGGGGTGTGGAGAAGGATGCTGCTAATAATGCAGGAGAGGGGTTTAAGGGGAGAAGGAACACGCGTGGGGGGTGTGGAGAAGGATGCTGCTAATAATGCAGGAGAGGGGTTTAAGGGGAGAGGGAACACGTGTGGGGGGTGTGGAGAAGGATGCTGCTAATAATGCAGGAGAGGGGTTTAAGGGGAGAAGGAACACGCGTGGGGGGTGTGGAGAAGAATGCTGCTAATAATGCAGGAGAGGGGTTTAAGGGGAGAGGGAACACGTGTGGGGGGTGTGGAGAAGGATGCTGCTAATAATGCAGGAGAGGGGTTTAAGGGGAGAAGGAACACGCGTGGGGGTGTGGAGAAGGATGCTGCTAATAATGCAGGAGAGGGGTTTAAGGGGAGAAGGAACACGCGTGGGGGGTGTGGAGAAGGATGCTGCTAATAATGCAGGAGAGGGGTTTAAGGGGAGAAGGAACACGCGTGGGGGGTGTGGAGAAGGATGCTGCTAATAATGCAGGAGAGGGGTTTAAGGGGAGAAGGAACACGCGTGGGGGGTGTGGAGAAGGATGCTGCTAATAATGCAGGAGAGGGGTTTAAGGGGAGAAGGAACACACGTGGGGGGTGTGGAGAAGGATGCTGCTAATAATGCAGGAGAGGGGTATAAGGGGAGAAGGCTCCTCTCCTCTCCCGCTTTGCTTCTTTAAAACAAGCAGGCTCTGCTTCCCTCCCTCCTCCCCAGCTCGGCTCTCTGAAAAGCTTTGCTGCTACTTAGCGAGCTCAGTGGGGAGGAGAGAGGGACAGAGAGCAGGGGGTTGTTTTAAAGCAGCCAACCGGACAGCTCCTCTCCTCTCCCGCTCTGCTTCTCTCCCTCCTCCCCGGCTCGTCTCGCTGACAGGAGCTGCTTACACCCGCTTTGCTGTTTCAAAGCGAGCCACGGACTGCTCATGACTGCAGCAGATTCCCCCGCCATCCGTAGGCATTCGCTCCATAACACGCACAGACATTTCCCCTTACTTTCTAGAAGGAAAAAACTGCGTGTTATGGAGCGAAAATTACGGCACTTGTTTTTCCTACGTAGTCTAAATATATTGTATATATTTTTTGCCCCTGAGAAGCGCATCTTGAGAAACTCGTTTCACCCAAAATCTTTGTGATATTGCCTGAAATTGGCACTGGTGTTGGCGGTGGTTCTTGGCCAGCAGCAAATGCCGCAAGTAGTGGCATCAGCAGTTATGGTGCTGACAGGAATGGCAAGGTGCAAGTTCACATTTTGCCTCAAGCGTCAAAATTGGATGCACCGCCCCTGTGAAGCTGAGTCCTCAGAATCTGGTGGTAACAGTAACTTCCATCAGTTCAGGCCAGTGGAGAGGCTGCAGGATCCAGGGCCAGGGGCCTGTTCTTCAGAAGTACTGAGGAGCGAGAACGAATCCTCCTTGGAATAGTTGCTGCTTGAGAACTTTTCTCCAAAGCCTCCCAGTCCAGACAGTGAGAAGCTTGCCGTTTACATTTCAACACGGGCAGCACAATGGATGTAGGAGAGGAAATAGCAGCAAAGAACAAAAGAGGAAGAATGGGAAAGGCAGTGGTAACAAGAGAGATAATTAAAAAGAAATGCTTTTTAAAAAGAAAAGACATAAAACATTCTTTGTTTCTCCCAATTTAGTCCCACTGCGAATGCAAAGAACATTTCAGAAAGTTTGTACCTGGACTTGGGTGCAGTATGACGGATATCTGTGCAACTCACAACCCCTGCCATAAATATGCTGAATGCACAATGGCTGCACCAGGACAAACTCAGTAAGTTGTTTATCTTCTGGTGTCTTTCTGAGATATGTCTGCTGTTCTCTCATTGGGCTGCTTATCAAGATTGAAACTGCAAAAGTGAGGTTTTATGCAAAAATAAATTCCAGGTGGAATGGATGGGAGAGCAAGATGTTTATACCCTTCGTGTGGCAAAGCGTTCCGTGTCTGCATTACTTGGATTGTCCTACCTCTTAGCAGGGCTGTCACCTGCTCAGGGCAGACACTGATCAGCTCCTGATATCCTAGTTGGTAAACCACCTTTAAGTTCATTCCATATACTATCATTCCATATCTAGAAATGTTACATCCAAACTGACTCACTGCTTTTTGTTGTTGATGTGCCTTTTATTTCGAAGACTGTTGAGACCCATCTGTTGAACTTCATTGTGTCTCTGCTGCTTTGTGTTGCCAGATTCCACTTTGAATGATTTTCTATGCCTTTTAGACTTTCTGAAGCAGGTAGATTGCTGACAAGAGTTTCTCTTCCAATGAAAGTCCCATGCTGCGTGACAACAGACCTTTGAAACTAAAGAGAGGAGCAGAAGCAGTTTGTAATTGCATACGCACCATACATTTAAAGCACATTACTTCACCCATAGAATCCTGGGAACTATTGTTTAACTCTCGTAAACCTACAACTTCCAGCATCCATAACAAACTACAGTTCCCAGAATTGTTTGGGGGAAGTCATTTGCTTTCAATACGCTTTACATGTATGGTTCATATGCAGCCAGTGATGTTTTATGGGTCTGTTAGAAAAATCAGCAACCCCCCTGTGTTTGCACAAGCCATTACACTAGCCCAAAACAGCTCTTTGCATCATGACCTATGTAAACAACAACAACAACAACTCAGTATGGTAAAGGTAAAGGGACCCCTGACCATTAGGTCCAGTCGTGACCAACTCTGGGGTTGCGGCGCTCATCTCACTTTATTGGCCGAGGGAGCCGGTGTACAGCTTCCAGGTCATGTGGCCAGCATGACTAAGCCGCTTCTGGTGAACCAGAGCAGCACACGGAAATGCCATTTACCTTCCCACCGGAGCGGTACCTATTTATCTGCCTGCACTTTGACGTGCTTTCGAACTGCTAGGTTGGCAGGAGCAGGGACTGAGCAATGGGAGTTCACCCCGTCACAAGGATTCGAACTGCCAACCTTCCGACCAGCAAGTCCTAGGCTCTGTGGTTTAACCCACAGCACCACTCAGTATGGTATTGTTTAGTTAAAAACACTGTTACTCATGTTTGTTTCTTCATCTGGTAAACGGCAATACCTGTTGCTTTTTTGCTCAGATGTACATGCCAAAAGGGTTATGAAGGTGATGGATATATTTGCCACGGAAACATCATGGACCAGATTAGAGACATGAACACCAAACCTGGAGGGCAGTGGCAAGGAAAACTAATTTCTGCTATAGAACTCTTTGGTATGTAGATACATTCAACCAAGAAGGTTGGATTTCAAAACTTAGTTAGTAGGGGTGTGTTGCAAATGTCTGAAGACTCACAAATGAGAAATATTTGAGACCCAGATGGCCTCAAGTTATCTTGAAGAGTTCTCCCTAGCTATTTCCTTCTGGTCTTTTGAAAGAACACCAGTTCTAAATCAAGATAGGTATTCATGTGATATAAGGATATGCTCTTATCCTTATATTTGTCTCCAGATCCATAAAACTGGGGTGGATCCTTCAACGCCCATCTACTCTGTGGGCCTATCCATCAGTCTCAACCTATGCAATCCAGAGATACAGCCATACTATCTATTTAAAGCACACCCATTTAAAACATATTACTTCTCCCAAAGAGTCCTGAGAACTGTAGTTTCCCCCTCTGAACCAGGAAATACCAGGGAATGCAAAACATACATTCTGCCACTGAGTTTCAGAACAGAAAGTACCTGAATGGGATGCTTAGTGTTTGCATCATGCCATCGCTGGGAAGTACATGCATTATCTTAGCATAAAGGACTGTTAACTTCACACACACACACACACACAGAGAGAGAGAGAGAGAGAGAGAGAGAGAGAGAGAGAGAGAGAGAGAGAGAATGGGAGGAAGAAGATTATAAACTTGTGGAGGAAACAGGATGGATAAGGACAGTAGAGGAAACTGCTGATGGGAGATAGCAAGAAATCCATCCCCTATAATTAACTGTTGTGTTTACAGTTTCCAAAGCTGTAGTATCAACTCCTCCCAAATTTAGATGGTCAAAAACGAACATTTTAGCTGTTTCAGAATAAACACAATTACCTCTTGGAGGCCCATGAGCAAATTTCGCCTTAGGTGGCAAAACAGGATGAGCCGACCCTGGCTATAGGCCTTGATTTTTTTAATGTTAATAATTGGTTGTACTCTTCTGATACATTTCTTAAAGTTGCCTCCCTTTATTCTATGCATTTTTTAAAAAATCCATTAAAAATACTTATACAGAATTCATTTTACAGTATTCATTCTTTTGTTCCATTTTTCTGTTTTCCTCTTAAGAAAATGCCTACGAATGGCCACTGAATACTTTGGGACCATTTACAGTTCTTGTTCCAACAAGCAAGGGGTTCAAAGGAGTAAACGTAAGTGTCGTGCTCAAAAATGGCATATTTTAAAAATGATAAATATTTGTTTAGTTCTACGGCACCTTTCATCAATATGATGCCTCGCAGAAGTTTTGGGTGGCAACTCCCATCAGCCTCAGCCACTGTTGCCATGTCAGCTGGACTTGATGGAAGTTGTAATCCAAAATGCCTGGAGGGCACCAGGTTGGTAAAGAAGTGATATGACATAATATTTTATGTTCTGAGCATATCCACAATAAAATACAAAATTTTTTTGCCCTATTGGGTAGCAATTATATGCAGCCTTAAACTGATACTTAATAGTTGTAGTCAAGCCAAAGGGTCGTGCTCAACTAAGTTATTTTTGGAATAGGCCTGCTGAAATTAATGTACCTAAATTAGTCATGTCCATTAATTTTCATAGGTCTTCTCTGAGTATGATTAATATTATGGCTGCAATCCAAAATCTGTTGCTCAGCTTGTATATCCTTTTGGGTGAAGCACATTATTTTGTGGTTGGGCAGCACAATTTTCTAGCTAGCTTGAGCTGTAGCTCTTGTTACTGTGGTCTGTATAATGCTCACCTATTGGTTAGTGCCAATGACATCCCTGCTAACCTGTCAGCTTTGTTCATTCAACATTTTGAAAACGTTTAGATTTTTTTTTACTACTGTAGAACAGAATGCTTTTCTGTTTTGTACAAGAACCTAGGAATAGAAGGATGCTTCCTTGGGCCTCTGTCATTAGGAAAAAGATGTTACCTTTTATTTTTTTTCTGTTTTCACTACTTTGGGCCCAGACTAAGACTGCAAGCCTAATCATGTGTAAAAGGTAAAGGTAAAGGGACCCCTGACCATTAGGTTCAGTCGCAGACGACTCTGGGGTTGCGGCGCTCATCTCGCTTTACTGGCCGAGGGAGCCGGAGTACAGCTTCTGGGTCATGTGGCCAGCACGACTAAGCTGCTTCTGGCTTCTGGCCAGAGTGGTACCTATTTATCTACTTGCACTGCATGCTTTCAAACTGCTAGGTTGGCAGGAGCTGGGACCGAGCAACAGGAGCTCACCCCGTCGCGGGGATTCGAACCGCCAACCTTCTGATTGGCAAGTCCTAGGCTCTGTGGTTTAACCCACAGCGCCACCCACGTCATGTGTAGTCAGAAGTAAATCCCACTGAATTCAGTGGGGTTTACTCCCAGGCAAGCTATGATTGCAGCCTACATTACTTTTGGTCCTGTTGAAATCAGTAGGACTTGAAAATCCTGTTACCATGACTAACTTTTCACATTGATTTCAATCGGCCTATGTGTTACTAACCCCATAGTTTGGTCTCTCCAGCACTTGGAAATCACACGTTCTCTAGATGCAGTCTTTTACCTCCCTTTCAATTTTTTAGGGTGCCTTTTCCACATTATTGAGAATTATTTGTATTAGAAACCTATATAATATCATTTCCCTTCATTCTGCTAATCTTCCAGGTTAAAGACATTCTTTCTAATAAAGAGAGTGCCCAGTATTTTGTGAAGCTCCACATACTTGCTGGTCAGCTGGATCTGAATGGGTTGAATAGTACAAGTACAGTTTATACTCTCACTGGCAAACCAGCTGTCATATTAAATGATGAAAAGGTAAGGTATGGTTTTCACTTTATTACTGCTATTTCACTAGCAAGTGCAAAATTGATATTGGGTTTGTTTGGCAGAGTTTTAACTGTTTTGTGTGTGAACTACTTTGGCTTATTGCTGTTGTTTTTTAAAGTTGTGCTTTTACCTTTTATTTTAGTTTCACTGTGTTCTTACTGGAAGGTACTTTGTGGACATTGTAGTGGAAAACAGGATATACAATGATACATATAAATTTTATACTCCATTTTTCTACTACTATGGCCCCCAAAATGGTTTGCAGCAAGCCTTAATACAGCAGCAGCAAAACCAATATCAAATGCAAATAAAAATCTATTTGAAATGGTAAAACAACAGATTTAGAATACAGCAATGTTTTATAAGACAGCTAAAGCTAGTTATTCAGCTCCCAGAGGTGCTAACTTTTCTGCATCAATACATGCCCTATCAACAAGAGGTTTCTTTTGCTCGTTGTGTAAGTTTATTAAACTTAAAGGTCTGGTTGTTGTTTTTTTAAAGGATCAAATGACAATCCAAAGTCATGGTATGTTGAACTGATGCTATAACACAGTATGATGCAAATGCAGAGTAGGTTTCAGGTATAATATAGGAATATAGGAGGCTGCCTTATACCACATCAGACCATTTGGTCCAGCTACCTTAGTATTGTCTACTCTGACCGACAGCAGCTCTCCAGTGTTTCAGAAGTTTTACATGCAAAGCAGATGCTCTACTGCTGAGCCATAGTCCTTGCCATAAAGGGGCCTTGGGCAAAGTATCCTCTGGTGGACTTCCCTGGCTGCAGTGACAGTGGCCCATGCAGTGCTGGGGAGCTGGGTCTATCTGCCCTTCTAATTTCTCACAATTTCTAGTCCATTGGCAGCTGCCCAAGGGTGCCTAGTGCTGACGTCAGCCCTGCACAAATGCAGAAGTCCAAAGTCATTTGAAGCCCAGTTCTTATGGGTCATACAACTAGTTTATTGGCTGTACCTCTTCTTGAACATTGTGTGCTTGTACCTGGTAAGCCAATGTGGTGCTCTCCAGATGTTGGCAGACTACAGCTTCCATCATTGTTGACCACTGGCCGTACTGGTTGGGGCTGATGGGGCTTGCAGTCTGCCAACATCTGGACAGCAGCTTATTGGCTACCCTATTCTAGATTTTATTTCAGATGCCTGCCTGATGTCAAATGAGATTTGAGTGCTGAATATCATACAATTTATATAGCAGCTCATGTTTTTTATTATTACTACTACTACAATTATTGTTACATAAGCAGTGTGTGCCTTGTTAGATAAAATAATCCTATATTTATTTTCTGGGCCTTTCTAGGACAATGTACTTAGAATAAGATTACAGGGAGGGAAGAAGAAAGTGAAAATCTTACAAGCAGATATTGTCGCTTCCAATGGAATTGTGCACATTGTTGATAGAGCCCTGGACAATACAGAACCAAGCTTTGAAAGTGATAAAGAGGTGAGGTCAAATACAGGCAAGTGATTATAACAGTTTAGAACCATGATTTTACCTATGAATTTAAACATTTCTTGCGACATGCCTGCTGTGCAATAAAGCTGGAGAACAGTAGTATTTATATAGTACTTTAAATGCTCCGAGAGATTTTTTCATGCATAAAACTTTGAAACAACCCTATAAAACTAGGCCTCTGGTGAGGTCAGACTAAGGGATACTTGTCCAGCTTGAACTTAATGCTAAACTACGGTTCAGCATTATGTGGTCGGCAGCAGCAGTCCTCAAGACTTATGCACTCCCTTCTCCTGTTGTCTGTTGTTACCATGGGGAAATTGTAAGCTCCTGTTTCTGTTTTGGATTAGCCACAATTTAGTGTTCCACCCAGGCATGCATCTTTTTCATACCTCTCAGGAAAAGCCAGGGACTGAATTAGGAACTTTATGCATACAGAGTACATCCTCTACCACTCCTTCCTGTTGAGCACTGTTGTGCAGTGTCATTCATATAAAGCCATGCCAAAGGCAGATCTAGGCGAGCGTTACCAGTGCAATTGCACCAGGCACTGAGCTTCTGGGGCACAGGAAATATGACATCCAATGGAAAGCAAGAGGTTGCGGGGGGGCACTGGGTTTTGGTGTTGCACAGGGCACCACTGGAATTTTTGGTGCCAACATCCGCCACTGGCCTTGCAAAGGTCTCTACATTCCTTTTAATACAAATAATAATTTCTATCATATACAATAATAATTGATGCACTCAGTTACCGTTGATATTCAAAGTAGGATGAATCTATTTCTGTCTTCTTAGAGATCTATAATGGCATTGCTTCAGGGCAAAGTGAGATACAGCAGATTTAGATCCATACTAGAGGTAAGACTTAAACAAAAAACCCCACAAATTTAAAGATTTTCTTTTTGCAAAAAAAAAATGCAGATAAACTGCTGTTCCCTTCTCACTCTTTCTAAAATAGAACAGCGTTGTGGGACCAATGTTAGATATACATCCAGGACCTAATACAATTTTCATTCCAACCAACGATGCTTGGAAGAGCTTGAAAGATGGAGAACTGGACTACCTGTTGTCAAGTAAGGTATAAGTCTTTAAATAACACATACGGGCATTCGTTCTTGTGTAGTAACAGTATCCACTAGGACACAACCAATGGTCAGCTTGAATATAGAAAATGTATACACCCCCCACCCAGAATGACACACAGCATTACTGGCTATTTGCACTCCATTGTTCAGTCAGCTTCTGGATCTTTCCTTACCACTAGCATAGCTTGTCTGCCACAAGTTGATTTAATCAGGAAAAGGATAGCCAATGCGATACTCTCCAGATGTTGTTGGACACCAACTCAAAGCAGCTCCGGATTGCATAGTAAGGGATGGTGGGAACTGGTGGGAAGTTCAACAACTTATGGGGGGTACCACAATGGCTATATAGAAGACCTTATATTTAGTTGTAATGACTACAGCTGTAAGGATGTGAATAGGACTCGAGGCCATGAAACACCTATTGAATATCATGCTTTGATTAAAAGCAGACATCCAGGTTGTCTTAATAAAAGCTAATTTTCAGAAGAATCCTAAGCATATTTACTTAGAGGGAAATTTACTCTCTGGTCAGTTGCTTTGTTTTGTCACAAAATATCAGACAAAAATGTACATTTTTTATCTTTTTTTCACAATTACCCTTTTACTTATGTGAATGGTCTTGGCCTGATATACTTACTGGTTTGGATTTCTGTGGTGGATCCCATGCCAGGCTTTGTGGGGTCACCAGGCAAGTGTACCTACCCCAGCACCAAACTGGTGGTGGGCTCTGGGCTCTCAAATTTCAGTGGCACCCTGTGTGACATTAAAATTTGGTGCCCTCCTTGGCCTAGTGGTTTCCGTTTTTGAATATTGTTTTGGCGCCCCCTGTAGCCTTGTGCGACCTTAAGGGTCACACCACCCTAAAGCCGCCTCTGACCAAACTGAGCCAGTGAACAGTGGCTGCTGTTTCTCTTCTCTGGAAGCTGCAGAACCTCCACTGGGGTCAGAGGGGGAGAGCAAATGAGCAAAGAAGCCCAGCGGCTTGAGAATGCCACTGTGCTTTGCATCTTCTCACAGCTCAAATTGATTTCGCTTCTTTGGTCGGCATGAAAAAGAAAATATTGCATGATGCCATGGGCGTAGCCAAAGGGGGCAGCTGCTCCCTCCCCTTCATCAAGTAAAACAATAGAAATATTTAACTAACTGACCAGTCATGTTGGTTATGCCCCCCTCCAACAAAAGTCCTGACCCCTCCAACAAAAGCCCTGGCTATGCCCATGCAGGATGCTTGTTCAGATAAATGTGGCTCATTCTTTATTTATGCAGGGTTCACGAAAGCTTCGCGAGCTAGTTCAGTATCACATTGTTCCTCACACCCAGGTTAGTGCAATTGACATCTGTGCTGGATTTGATATTACCTTATTATAGTACACTTGTTACTTCTTACTACTGAAATCTACAATGCCCCTCATAACTTATTGAAATCCTTATGTCCCAGTACCCACAAAAGAAGATTGTGTGTATGGGGAGGTGTTCTATAATGATTTGGAGCAGGGCTGGCCCACTCATGAGGCAAGGTGAGGTGACTGCCTCAGGTGGCAGAATCCACAGGGGTGGCAGATCCCGATGTAGATCTTTATTTCCCGCCTTGTTCCTGATTTAGATCTTCACTCACCCATTCTTCCTCGTTGGGGAGGGCTGGCACCATTTTGTGGTTCACTTCAGGCACCAAAATGTCTTGCACTAGTGAGTGCACCCCTTTAAGTGTCATTATACTTTCATGGACTCCTTTTTGAATACTCTTTGCTAATTATTTTTTATTCAATTAAAAAAAAGGCTCCTATTGTAATATTTGGCTTTGGGGGGGAAATGAATTATTTATTCTTCCCTATAGCTGGAGGTAGCCAGCCTTATCTCAATAGGGCACATCAAGACTATGGCTCAACAGTTCATCTATTTTAACGTCACCAATAGTGTAAGTACAAGAAAGGCCAGTTCTTATTTATTCATTTTGTTTTCCTGTTTAATCCAGTCAAATTTTGTTTTCTGAATTCTGAAAGGTGTGGACTTTTTAACACACAGTTAACAACAGCTAACTCCTGCTTTCCAGAATAAAGTCTCCAATTGTCAAATTTCAGGCCTCCAACTGTCAAATCTCTGCTATCTTCCTCACTGACAACTAACTCCCAGCTGACTAAAACCTCAAGCCGTTCAGAGTCTGCTGCCATTCAAACCAATAACAGAAGTAACCCCTCAAGTCACTTGCTGAATTATCTCTGCTGTTGTACTTCTAGCAACAAGACCTGTTCTCTCATCCTTTCAAATTGCTTCTTCAGCTCACGAGTTGAACCCATTTGCCTGATTCTGTTGAAAATGGTTATGTTTAAGAGGATGTGAGATGATATGAAAGTTCTGTCTGTGGTGTTTGATGTCAGATGGTTTATTTACACATGCAACTCATCACTTAATAACTGCAGCCATCAAGTGGTGGGTGTACATGTACGAGCCGAAACAGATTTTACAGTCATTACATAACACTGAAACATCAAAGCAAATTTTCCACACACCCTGCTGATATCACCATTGTAATGTTTAATACCTTGTGGAAATTAGCATTGTGTTATGAGTACAAACCTTGACTGTTAATGTGGAGCAGTGGCAGCAATACTCACAAATACTCTGAGGTACACACTGCTGCTAAATGTACATTAACATATTTGTTACAGGGATATTATTTCCACATCTATTTATTCCTCTCAGAGTTGTCTCAAATAGCAGTTCTTATTTCAACAGACTGAATCTGGAATATTTCTGAAAGCGATGTGACACCTTGAGGTCTTATAGTCAGCACTTAACATGTAAACAATTATATATGGGACTGTTTGAGGTATATGAACGAAAAGGTGCCTCTCCTTCATAGTGATACTGCAATTTTGTCCTTGGGGGCTGCTCTTTGAGACAAAAATATATGGGACTGAATGTTGGAGATTCTTTGAAGATTTGTGAGATATACAGAGGTACTTCGGGTTATAAACGCTTTGGGTTACAAATGCTTCAGGTTACAGACTCCACTAACCCAGAAATAGTACCTCGGGTTAAGAACTTTACCTCAGGATGAGAACAGAAATTGCGCGGCAGCGGCACAACGGCAGCAGGAGGCCCCATTAGCTAAAGTGGTACCTCAGGTTAAAAACAGTTTCAGGTTAAGAACGGACCTCCAGAACGAATTAAGTTCTTAACCAGAGGTACCACTGTATAAGGATTTATGAAAGACTGTGAATGGAGTGTAAGAATATTGCTCTAGTATAGGTGATAGGGCCTTTTCTTTTGACCTTGCAATACCATTAAACCAGAGGAGGAGTCTACTTGGCCACTCATTAGCTGAACATGAAGTTGTGTCCTTGGCCATAGATACATTGTTCTTTGGTGTGGCTTTGACTAAGGAAACTCACTTTGTCTGCACATGAAACGCTCATCAGAAGCATACTCTCTCTAGACATACTGCAAGGATAATTAAATATATATGAAAAAATATAGGCAAAAATGTGTTATTGATAATACTTGGTATGGGAGATAAATTCCCATAAACAAACAAAAAAAGATTCAGGACTGAAGCACTGCAGAGTCCTGGCAAAGATTAAACCTTCACACAGATTTGAAAATTAAGCCTTCTTTTTATTCCACTTATTCATGTAACTGCTTTGAAATTCCAAGAAACTGTTTAGTTGGATTAAAACAATAACAGCTGTAAGAGGTCCTGATTATGAAGAATGCAAACAAGTACAGAAGCAAGGATGCATGATATTGTCAAATAATACAATGAAAACATTTTGAAGTACTGGCATCTAATTTCAAAATAAATAACTCTTATTTATGCAGGGACAAATCCTGGTGAATGGCAAACCTATAGAAGAAGCAGACATTGCTGCAAAAAATGGCCGAATTTACACATTTTCTGGCGTTCTTATACCACCCTCCATAATCCCAATTCTGCCACACAGATGTGATGAAGAGAGAATTGAAATTAAGATGGTAAGGCTCTTCATAACAAAACAGTAAAAAGTAGTATCCAATAACTGCTCTAGCAGAGCTAGTCAACAGATGTTGCACTCCATCTCCCATCAGCCCTAGCCAGCATAGCCAATGGAGAGGGATGATGGGAGTTGTAGTCCAGCAATATATGGAGGGCACCATGTTGGCTACACCTGATGTATAGAGTTCCTTCGCACCTAATTCCCAGTCCATGCCAGCCCAACAGAGGGAGCTAATTGGCCTACATATTCCTTTCTGCAAACACAGGAGCCCTTTGTGATAACTGGAACTCACATAAAAACCTACTGGTAATTCTGCTTTGTGAGGCAAAACTGTATCTTCATAAACTATAATTGTTCCGTTTGTTTCAGGGTACCTGTGGAAAATGCCCAGCACTACACAGGAATAGTTGTCCAGAAAATTCAAAACCTGTTGTAAGTAAACTTATTATCTGTCCAATCACCAAATAAATTTATAAACGACAAAAGATTTCCTTCTACATGCATTTCGGTAAAATGTATTAACAGCATTTGTGTTATTATAAAAAGAATAAAAACAAGCAGCATATTATGAATGCAATCTGCTCTCCAGCAAAATTAACATCATTGTTTGCTTTCCATAGAGCACAGTGTTGGTTATGGGTGGTTTGTTTTAATGTGTGGGTTTTTTTTTTAATACTGTAGGCTTTCACAAGGAATCGATGCATTTACCACGAACAGAGCTTTCTCAGATATGGGTGTGCTAAATACTGCAATGTAACAAAAAAGGTGAGAGATGCAAATTACATTTCTGCTAGCTTCCTATAAAACTGCTGATAGCACCAGCAACTACTTACTACTGTACAACAGTGGTCTACATGAACTTTTGCCACAACTAATAGAACATCTTCATTTTTTTTGTACTCGCTTCTTGAAGACTTAGGTAATAAAGCACATAAAAAACCCCAGACATCATGCATACAAAAACATTCTGAGTATATACGGTATCTATTTTCACAAATGCGTCTAGTGATCACAACAGCAGCACGGATCCAGGAGCCATTATAGAGCCATTAAGGAGACCCAAGAGCAATAGCAAAAAGCATTAGGGAGGACCATAGCAAAGACTGTAGCTCAGTTGTAGGGCATCTGGCTTGCATGCAGAATGTCCCAGGTTCAATCCCCAACAGTTCCAGGTAGGGCTGGCCCCATCTAATAATAATAATAATAATAATTTTTTATTTATACCCCGCCGATTTATACTTCCCCAGCCACTCTGGGCGGCTTCCAACAAAATATTAAAATACCGTAATGCATCAAACATTAAAAGCTTCCTTAAACAGGGCTGCCTTCAGATGTCTTAAACCTTGGAGAGCTGCTGCCAGTCAGTGTGGGCTGAGGTTGATGGACCATTGGCCTGACACAGCAGCTGGCTGTGTTCCTATGCAGTAGGCAACAGCAAGAGAAAGCTAATACAGCACAAGAAAGGTATAGCAGATATTACAAACAGTGCTACAGCCTTCTTGTACTCTTAATGAATGCCCAGGCCTGTTCAAAGCTTGCCTGGAGCCCAGGGTAGCTGGGAGACACAGAGCATTCTTGGCATGACAGTGTGAATCTGGCAGGCCTCTGGTGGTGACCCCCGCTGGCTTAGCCCTCCAATGCCTGGGGCAAGTGTACCCAGCTCACCCCACCCCCAATCTGCATGGGCCTGCTCTTAACAAATTTGCGTGCTGCTCCTTTTTCTTTTGTCATGAGGAAATGTTTGCTTATTTTGCAGGAGCCAAAGTGTTGCAAAGGATTCTTTGGCCCAGATTGCAATCAGTGCCCTGGTGGCTTTTCCAATCCCTGCTCAGGAAATGGACAGGTAAAAGAAAGAAATATTTTCAGTGTCAACCGGTCTCCATTTCCTTTGTTGAAGTCTAGTAAATAGGCCTATGAAACCGTTTGCTTTTGTTGAGATGTCAGTTGACTTTGGCGTTTTTCAGCATACCTGCTTGATTCATGACAGGGTCAGTTTTCATGCAGGGCATGAGGTGTTGCATGAAAAAATGCCCACACCTCCTTGAACACCCAAAGGAAAACTGAATGCATAGTAGAGATACTTCACCATCTGCATCTTGCACCAAAGTAAATTTATATCACTTCATGTATCACAAGCTGAGGACTGTAAATAAGCTCACATTCTTAGCATCATAGAATAGGCTATGTTGTGGACCCTGGGCCACTGTTCAAAATGTCTAGCTTTCAAACCTCAGGTTAATGGGATGAGGGGTTGGATCACACAGTGAGGGCTAATGGGGCACTGCCCCACCAACCTCAGTCTGCCCCTAGTCAGACCCCATCTGTCTGCTTCTTACTAACAAAAAGTCAGAGGCATTGAAAGTAAAACAGCAGGGAACATTCAGTTTGTAAATTAAGTGATAATTCTGTTAGTGGTATAGTAAAAAACCAAGTGGGAGCTGGGTAGAGGTGTTGCTTACCAACCAGGAAGAATGGCATGATGTCTGCAGAGGTAGCAAGAATTCTGACTGGCTATGTAATCCTGTGAGAGTTTCTCCTCTGTATGTTTGGTTGACTGTCTCCCTGCTATGTCTAAGGCATGAACTGAGAAATACAAAGCATCTCTGTTCCTTTCTTCTCAAATGATACACTGTTTTGTTTAGTTCTTATCAGTAAATATTGCTTTTCTCTTTGGACTCCATCTGGGTGTTTAAAGTGGCTCTGGAAATGACAGAGGGAACTGGTATCTTGTAGGAAGGTGTAAGACACATTTCCCCAACAGAAATACCATTCTGATATATTTACATGTGAATTTCAATGTATAATTTCAAATATGTTTGTTCCACTTTGCAGTGTATGGATGGCATGAAAGGGAATGGGACTTGTGTTTGTGATAGGAAATTTGAAGGATCACACTGCCAGTTCTGTTCAAACCCAAACAAATATGGACCACACTGTGACAAAAGTAAGCACCGCAGTTTCTCTCTTCCCTGGATATTTTAAGCCTTAGTCAAATTTCATGGCAAAGAAAGCCTCTGACCTGAAGACAAGCACTTCTGAGTTCCATAAACTCCTGCCTGGTGTGCTTCCTGTGCAGCTGAACTGGGAGGTCCTTAGTTCTTTGTGCCCAGGGGAAAGCATCAGTGAGGGGCCTGGCTCAGTTTCTATGGGCCTGGTGCTGTGGGATCTTGTTCAGTGGGCTCTGGCCTGCCAGCCTCTAGTTCACAGATAGGGATGAATGGATCTATCATTTTCATTTCTCTCAGTTTCTCATTTTTCCAATCTTAGATTCAGTTGTCAAAAAAAAAAAAAAAGATTCTCATGACAATTCATCAGCATTTTAGTGTGATTTTCTGTTGTTAAACGATTTTTTTGTATGCAATTTTGCCTAATGTACACATTTTTGCAAACCAATTTTCCTTAATATAATACATTTTTATCTGTTATATATGCATTTCATGCACGCTTTAGTATGTACATTTTTGTACACATTACTTGGCTGAAAAACCACCACAAAATTCAAAGAAGGGTGAATTTTGAAGGGCACCTGAGTTTCAGTTTGCATGTGGTTTCAGAAAGTGTGGATTTGTAGATTCACCTTTAACTGTTAACAATCTAATTTTTGCTCCATCACTGCCCATGATCACCAGCGTCAGAGCCAGGTCCAGGTACCCAGTCCAGTTTCTTAACTGATAACACAGTAGCCTCTGACTTGGTGTCCTGGTCACTCCTGGCATCTGGGGTTGTGGCAGTTAAAATATTCTAACAGTCTCTTCTAATTTTATTTCATTGTTTATTGCTAAAAAAAAAGAAAAATGGGAAAATGAAAGACTAGCCAGTGGCGTAGCGTGGGTTGTCAGCACCCGGGGCAAGGCAAGTAATTTGCGCCCCCTAACCCGTGGATTTGCGCCCCTTAACCCATGGATTTGCCCTAACCCCAGATGTTGCGCCCGGTGCGGCCCGCCCCCCCTGCACCCCCCACGCTACGCCACTGAGACTAGCTGAGATTTTATTTGCAACAACAACACATATATTACCTTTTTTAAATGGGTCTGATATCTCTCTCTCTTTCTCTCTCTCTCTATATATATTCCTCTCATTGGCATTTATTTCCCCCAATCTTCCACAGAATGTATGTGTGTTTATGGTAAGTGTGACAACCAAATAGACAGTGATGGGATCTGCCTTGCTGGTTCATGCAAAAGTGGATATGCTGGAAAATTATGTGACACACAGGTGTTTCCATGTGGGACTTTTCTTCAGTTCTGCCATGCACATGCCGATTGCCAGTTTACCAATGGTGCTATGAGGTAGGCCCATTATACTGATCATTTTTATACCACTCGGGGAACTATAAGGAGTATGTGTCGGCACACGTCTCCCCACCTGTCATCCTCTATGTGAGTGAATGTGGTGCCTTCTGCATCTTCCTGGCCTCGACTGTCTGTGATGGGTCTGGAAGCCTTTCACAAGGAATACCTGCACTCACTCAGAGATATATTTACAGTCTTTATTTACATACGTATATAGAAGGTACAGAACATAGCTTCATGCATCCGAATCCTCGGTAGCAGATCCAGGAGGTGGGAGCTTTCGGCTCCACCTCCAGCACAGGAGCTTGAAAAGCCCCAAGCGCCTCCTTTGTTCCCTATGTTTTAACCCCCTCCTGTCCTGTGCTGATGGAATGGGCATCGAATTTCTCTCTGTCCCTGAACTGGTTGAGTAGTGTTGCTGCTCTCTAGCATCAGGGAGCGTCCTCCCCGCTTGAGTTCCTTCCGCTTGCTTGTCCTCCTCCCCTTCTCCTGTCTTTTCTAAAGGCTCCTGTTCTTCCCCCTCCCTCGCTCCGGGGCATTCCCTGGCAGCCCCGTAACACTGTCCCAATTGGTTTGCCAATTCATTTTTATAAAGGCTCAGAGTAAAACGAATTTGAATACCACCTGCCCCTTCCCAGTTGTGCTACTTAAGATTTTTAACTGGAGAATCGATCAAGGGCCGTCGTTGGTGACAGAGCATGCGCTTCACACATACAGACAGGTTAGGATTCAACTGGAACCTGCAGTTAAAGAATCTTCGGCAGCAGTGGCAAAGCCTTGCATGCAGACAGTACCAGGTTCAATCCCTGGCATATCCAATCTGCAACTTTAGAGATACCCGAAGAAGCGTCTCTACCCCCACTGTTTAGCCTAGACACTGAGGTCCAGCTCCGAGGGCCTTCTGGCAGTTCTCTCACTGCAAGAAGTGAGGTTACAAGGAGCCAGGCAGAGGGCCTTCTCGGTAGTGGCACCCTCCCTGTGGAACGCCCTCCCATCAGATGTCAAGGAAATAAACAACTACAGTGGTACCTCAGGTTACATACGCTTCAAGTTACAGACTCCGCTAACCCAGAAATAGTACCTCGGGTTAAGAACTTTGCTTCAGGATGAGAACAGAAATCGTTCTCCAGCGGCCCGGCAGCAGCAGGAGGCCCCATTAGCTAAAGTGGTCCTTCAGGTTAAGAACAGTTTCGGGTTAAGAATGGACCTCTGGAATGAATTAAGTACTTAACCTGAGGTACCACTGTATCTGACTTTTAGAAGACATCTGAAGTCAGCCTTGTTTAGGGAAGATTTTAATGTCTGATGTTTTATCATGTTTTAAATCTTCTGTTGGGAGCCGCCCAGAGTGGCTGGGGAAACCCAGCCAGATGGACAGGGTGTTGTTGTTGTTGTTGTTGTTGTTGTTAGAGAGCCACTGTCTGTCAGTGTAGGCAATACTGAGGTAGATGGACCACTTCTCTGACTCAATATAAGGCAGCTTCCAGTGTTTCTAGGGTTAGGAAAGATCTCTACCTGTGGTCATACAGATCTGCTGCCCGTTGTGATAGAAACATAATTTTGGCTTCATTTTACAACTGTCATGACTATTAATTTCACATGCTTTGATGCAAATTTTAGCTGCATTTGTAAGCCGGGATATGAAGGAGATGGAATAATTTGCAGCGAAGTAGATCCTTGTGCTAATTTAATTCCACACAGCTGCAATGCTAATGTAAGTACAAAATTCCTTGGCCTCTCTTAACGTATTTAAATTCTGAGTTTAATTATCCAAATTAAGAACATCTCTCGTAAGTAAATATCTTTCCCAGTTAAAATGGTTGGTCCATTGGTCCATTGACCCAACAGGTTTCATATTATGTTCTAAAAATAATTGTGCTAAATCGTAAGTGAAATGTTGATGAAGTCTTTGCATTTATCACTGCGGAAATAGTTAGATTTAGGCTGCAGAAATTGTGGGTGAAATATTCACCTATCCACATTGGTCTGTATTACTAAAATAAACATGCAGAATCTTCCCCTGAACTCTGTCCTTCCCACATTACAATGCACAGGCTGTAACTCTGGTATGTCCTTTCCATATACCTGCAGGCAGAATGTGTTAAGACTGGCCCTGGGACCCATGAGTGTGTGTGCCAGCCAGGATGGACAGGAAATGGCAAAGACTGTTCAGAAATCAACAACTGTCTGTTGCCAAATTTTGGAGGGTGTCATAGTAATGCTACTTGCCTATATATAGGTCCTGGTCAGGTGAGTTAAAACTTCCTCTTAACTTCTGCACTGTGCGAATCTTCTGTAATCTTTCTTTATGTGGTAGCAACAACAACGGCAGCCAATGAGCTCAATAGTTAATAAACTGGTTCTTGAGTTTTGCAGTAATGTTGTTGTTTAGTCGTTTAGTCGTGTCCGACTCTTCATGGCCCCATGGACCAGAGCACCCCAGGCACTTCTGTCTTCCACTGCCTCCCGCAGTTTGGTCAGGCTCATGTTTGTACCTTCGAGAACACTGTCCAACCATCTCGCCCTCTGTCGTCCCCTTCTCCTTGTGCCCTCAATCTTTCCCAACATCAGGGTCTTTTCCAGGGAGTCTTCTCTTCTCATGAGGTGGCCAAAGTATTGGAGCCTCAGCTTCACGATCTGTCCTTCCAGTGAGCACTCAGGGCTGATTTCCTTAAGAATGGATGCATTTGATCTTCTTGCAGTCCATGGGACTCTCAAGAGTCTCCTCCAGCACCATAATTCAAAAGCATCAATTCTTCGGCGATCAGCCTTCTTTGTGGTCCAGCTCTCACTTCCTTTGCGGTAATAATGCAGTCCAAATGACATGCAGTTAGTAGCTCGTTCATTAGCGCATATATTCAATGCCACCCTGCCACTACTGTCAGCACCGCTGCCTCCGCTACTCACTCTGCTGCTGACACCATGCCCCCTGCTGCATCTGGTGCTGATGGAGAAGCAGTGATGCTATCGGCACCAGTTTCAGGCAAGATTGCACAATCTGGAGGGAGATCTTGCACAGATCTCGCCCCAGATCAGGGCCAATGTTGGTGCCACTTCTCCAGCACTAGAGGAAGTGGTGGGGCGGGTGGGGCACCTGCAGGGTGCTGCCTCAGGCGCTTCTGCTACCTAAGGCAGAGGCCTCACCCTGCCTAATGGCTGGGTTGGCCCTGATATTTTTATTACAGTGGAATCTCGGTTTTCAAACGTAATCCATTCTGGAAGTCCGTTTGACTTCCGAAACATTCCAAAACCGACGGTCAAAGGGCTGCCAGTAAGTTCAATGAGGAAAATTGAGAAACACACCTCGGAAGCCGTTTGTCTTCTGAGGCATGTTCGAAAACAGAAACACTTCTGGGTTTTCAGCATTCAGCTTCCAAAACGTTTTGCAGTCGAGATGTTTGAAAACCGTGACTCATGGCTATTATTCTTCATTCTGATTCCCCAAGCTTCCGGTTGTCAAATTGTTTACTGAGCCTGTCTTTAACATCAGATTTGTTAAATTGTTAAAAGCAATCTTAAACCATCAAGTGTCTTTTAAACACACAATCCAGAAATCAACCAAGCCCATAGATTCATTGACAATAAATAATTTGAAAACACCATAATCAAGGGGATCTTGGGGAAGGATGTTCCGGAATTGGTGAGTTACTATGCCCTGATTCTCACATACACACCAACCTGGCATCTGACAGTGGCCAAACAGAGACAAGGAACTGCCCTGATTGCCTGCGTGCACAGAAGGTTCACGGGGGATGTGGTGGTTGTTTAGGTACCCTGGTTCTAAACTGTCTAGGATTTTAAAGATGATGCCCAGAGTTGACTCCAAGCATCATCTATTGAACAGGCACTATTGCACTTTATGTTAGGTTAGGTTATTTATTAAATTTATATGCCATCCTTCCACCCAAAGGAGCCTAGCATGGCTTCATTTTAAACTTTTATTGACAGAGGTTGCATAGGAGTTGAACAGTTCAAGTGAATAATTTTATTTCATATTCCCCCTACAATACAGAATGATTGTGAATGTAAGGAGGGATTTCGAGGAAATGGATATGAATGTGAACTGATAAACTCTTGTTCAGAACAAAATGGAAAGTGCCATCCACTGGTGAGTAATTCACTTTACAAAATTGTCCAAACTCTGCAAAGGTTTTTATAATAAAGATATACTAAAATAAGCATTATATTATTTTTCAGAGAATCACTAACATTTTACTCTCAATGGGTCTAACTTTGAGGCTCTCTAGTCCTTACAACTTAATTAAATTTTCTGTTTTAGCATCAGTATAGTAGATTTTGGGATGCTAGTTATTGCCAAACAATTCACTCTCAGCTCCAGCCAATTAGTAATATGGTGCTGTATCCTCAAGAACACACTTACTGTGTCCTGTGGGATCACAGTAATGAGGCTGCCAGTGGCTGTCACTTTACCCCTGGAGAACTTATCTTAGTAAATCTTACACCTTAATTGAAATTATGCATGTTTGTGATTGTGGGAGATTGTTTACAGCCAGCATGGGGGCCCTGTATGCCAGAACCTGTATGCCTTCAGATGTTGTTGGACTCCAGCTTCCAGCATTACAGTCAGTGTGGTTACCAACCAGGGATGATGGGAGTTGTAGTCCAGCAACTTAGGTAGGGCCACAGATTCCCCACCACTGGTTTAGAGTAAAATTTCACAACCAACAATGCACTCTGTTGAAGGCCTCATTGCTCCTCATTCTTTTTAGAGAGGCATACTTTTTCAAGCAAACAGGTAGTCATTCTACACCTGCCATTTAACATGGTAGATTCATATCTCAGTGTGCCCACTTCTTACATGACTGACAAACAGCCTGTTCAGATGCTGCTTGAGAATAGGCCTCGTGTGATACAACAGTGCTGAACGAGGAAAGGGGAGAAATTCAAGTCAGTTTGCATTTAAAGTCAAACCTATCACATTTGCATGTTCCAGAGAAATGAAACAAGGAACCCTTCAACATTTACAAAATTCAGATAATTTTACAATGCCTATGTTTACTAAAGTGCACACACATATATAGAGGTAAAATGTGCATTAAATGGGAATAAAAATGTGCATATTAATGAAAATATCATACAAGAATGCATTGTATTAGGGAAAATGCTTACAAAAATGTAACATTAGTCAAAACTACATATAAACATATGTTTATTAGGAGAAATTTGCATTAAAATGCTGAAGGATGAGGATTTAAAGAAAACTAAATTTCAAATTGCTTCAAAAATGCGGAGAACTGAATTTAAGACTGGAAAAATAAACAACAGAGAGAACAGAAACTGACAGATCTTTCCATCTTTAATGCTGAACTTGCACTGGAGAGACTTGGGATCAATTTAGGACTCCATGGTTTGATATCAGATTGGGTTTGGTCAAAGCAAGCTATATTCTAAACAAAAACATTCAGGAGCATGATGTGGTCTAGATGCCTCCTGCCAACTCTGCAAACCACACAAGTCCTTGAACTCTGCCTCACCACCTTCCCTTCTTATTTATCAAGTGGCAATAGAAAAGTCTCACTTAAAATTTATCTGACAGGTCACCTCCCTCTCTGGCACTTTGTACGGAGGTATTACCAATATAAGATGAATGCCACATTTGCAGTAGCCCTAAATTAACAACTGTTATCCAAAGAGCAGGGCAAACAAATAATAATTCACTGAGTACTTCTGTGCAGACTCTGTTGAGACAAAACAGAATAGTGGCTTTCACAACAGAGGCTGATTATTCCTCCCCTCCCAATCTTATAATAGAGCTCTAAGCATTAGCTGAATAATTCTTGCAACTAACACCTTAATTAGTGTATTTGAATTAAAAGGATTTACTTTACAGTGGCTTTGCTTCCCATGTAGATAACTGTACACTAGATGTTAATTAGTTGATTTCACTGGCACTTAAACAAAGGTCACCTCTAAATATCTTTTTTTTTAGTATTGATCTTGATTTTCTTGCACAAAGCTTATGCAGAGGTTATAATGTTTACTGAACATTTGTTCCAACTTGTTTGTGGCCTGTTACACAACAGTGAACATTAGTTTGCATTTATTCTGATTTGTTTGTTGGGTGTTGGTCTTCCTGGTATTAATTTGTTTGTCACACACTTTTCAATGCATTTTCTCATCACTTTCCAAACTGCAAAATGCCAGGTTCTTCTTTAAAGTGAATCTGTTGCACTAGAGTGACAGAATTGTTTAGCCCACTGTAACAATGCAAAACTAAAGTTCCAGTATGCACTTGAATCCTTCCTGCAAAACAGTCTGGAAGCACCCAAAAGTGTACTTTTAAGTATTTGTTCAGAAGAAATGCGTTCAGAAATTAGGGCCCCACCAGTTATGTAAGCGCAAAAGCCTTTTATGCTGCAAAACCATATTGCATTGGGAAGAATACACAGGTGGCTAGGTGTTTGATTATTATTTCCCTGTTCTAACAGGCTGTTTGTCAGTTCACATCTTCTGGAGTCTGGGAATGTGTGTGTTCAAAGGGCTATGAGGGAGACGGCAGCATATGCTATGGAAATGCAGCGGAGGTGCGTAGGAACCTAACACTTGCCTAAATGATTATGACCAATATCTCAGCTTCTACATTACAAATGCCACCATGTAACAGAGGCACGTGGCACAAATACCCCTTCTTAGAGGAAGTTTATACTCACTGTTTTTATGCTTTATTTGCCAGGAAACAGTATCATGTCAATTAAGAGCAAGGTGATAATATTAAATAAAATTACCTTTATCATTTCTAAAGTACATGCAATACATCCTAAAAATGAATACAACCAGCACCACAATAGGTATAGCTATTTTCAATAACTACCATGTTAACTCACACATACATAAAATCTGGGGGAAGAACTGCAAAAGCAAATTTACAGTATCAATAGGGTTCCAACTACCATCACAATATGTTTGTATACATGAAGCAAGGGTATGGGCTCAGGTTAATTCACAGCAACTATTAACTTATATAAAAGCATATTGCAGATGAAGCATTATCAATATACCAGCTGTCATCTTACATCTTCATACAAATGAGATGCAAAATATTCCATTGTTGCAAAACAGGAGATGCCAGGGACTTCAAACTGAGACCATGTGCTTGGAAAGCATGGGCTCATCCACTAAACTGTGGGCCATCTGTACATGTCATTTATCTTTCTTTCTCTCTCTGCTCAGGAATTGTCTTCTCTGTCGGAAGCAGCTGGATTTAATGAGTGGGTTGGTGTGAGTACCTCTTCTAAAAATATATCAAAAGACGTGACCAGAGCAATTCCTGTGGAGGGGGGGCGGGGAGAGAATCTGTGGCGCAGCTGCTGCCACTTCCGATATCCTACTGGCATGAGATGCAGTCAGGACCATAGCTGTCAACTTTTCCTTTTTCTTGCGAGGAATCCTATTCGGAATACGGGAATTTCCCTTTAAAAAAGGGAAACATTGTCAGCTATGGTCAGGACAGGAGGGGGTCGCTTCACACCCCCCCCCTCCCACTGACAAACGTTAATTTCCCCATTTGGCCCCTATTAACACCAGTGGGAGGGAAGTTAACTATGCCAGCTGTAGGGCCACGTCAGGGAAACAAGGAGACTTTGCATCTTAGAGATACAAATGTTGTCCTCCCATTACTGCGTAGTACATCTGCATCAGCAGAGCTTTCCTCAGTGCTGTCCCACCGATGGGACAGCAATTATGCACATTTCAAAGACCCCCTCAGCCAGCCTCTGGGTTGCAACGTGTTTGTTTGCTCATGAACAAAGGAAGAGCCTTAGGGATCAGGCCAAAAGCCCATCTAGTTCAGCATCCTGTTCACGGAGTGTCCAAGCAGATGCCTATGGGAAGCCTGAAATCAGGACCTGAGCACAACAGCCCTCTCCCCACTTGTGGTTCCTAGCTGCTGGCTTTCAGAGGCCTACTGCCTCAGACAGTGGAGGTAGATCATTGCCACAATGGCTAGCCTAGTAGCGACTGATATTTTCCATGAATCTTGTTTAATCCTCTTTAGAAGCCATCCAAGTTGGTGGCCATCACTACTTTTTGTGGGAGTGAAGGAGCTCTTCCTTTTGCCTGTCCTTTTGATTCTTCCAACATTCAGCTTAACTGGATGTCTATGAGTTCTAGTATCATAAGAGAGGGAGGAAAATGTATTTCTGCTTTCTCCACACACCATGCATAATTTTATACACCTCGATCACGTCCGTTCTTACCTTTTTCAAAACTAAAACAAAAAAACTAACATTCCTCAAAGGGAATTTACTCTATCCCCACAGATGATTTTGCTTGCCCTTTTCTGAACCTGATAACTAGACTCCTTTTCAGAAGATGAAGTCCTTCCACTGTTGGCATCAGCCAAAGACTGATGCTGGTCCATAGAAGAGCTTACAATATTAACAAATTAATGGCAATGTGTTTTGTCTTGTGATTTAGGCAGCTGCAGTGAAGACATTACTGGCAGATGCAGCAAATCTAACCCTCCTTGTGCCTTCTCAGCAAGCAATTCAAAACATGGACCAAGAGGAGAGAAATTTCTGGATGTCAAAAAACAACATCCAAACTCTAATAAAGTATGTCAAACATTTTTTCACCCTTGCCATTCCATTTAAATGCATTTATAAAGTACTTTATCCTTTACCGGAATTGTCTTCTTAATTACTGTGATAGCCTTCTGTACCAAGGGGCATGATCAGAGCCGAGGTTTACACATTATGAGCGAGTGCTAAAAAAAATTAACTCACTTAAGAAAACTAGCCAATATACTCACAACCCCTTCTGTACCAGTCTTCCAGCCCCTAATACTTGTCCTACATCCTGTGATTTTTTGTCACTGGGGCAGGCGCCTCCTTCATCCAATGAGTTTTCACTGGTGTCTTGATTTGAATCCAGGACACAACTCCTTCTACATGCATAATGACAATGCAACTGCCATATATCCACTGGTTATGCAATAGCTGCTCCATCTACTCCACAATCAGTGAAGTGATTCTGGTTTCCAATGCTGAAATAAACACAGCAACTATCTTCTACACAACTATGAAAGTTGGAGGAGTATTGTTCAGCTTTACATGTTAGCCACCTGACTGAAAAGCAATCTGTATATTGACAGCAATGGCAAGGAAGCCACTCACCTGCATTGTTTATACCAGGGATGCAGTTGGACTCCATTTCCCATCAGCCCCAGCCAATGGAGCCAATAGAGTTACTGAACTCCCAACGGCATGTGGAGGACCAGCAGATTCTCCATCACTCAGGTGGCATGGAGGAAGATTAGGAACTATGTAATTGGTCCCTCCCAAATAGTTCCAGGAAACAAATTGCCAGCAGCTGTGTAGGAAAGGGAAGCACCTCCTAACCTATTAACATATTAACTGCTCCTGGCTCAAATGGTCTTTGAAAGAGAATTGGGTTTCTGTTGTAAGAAAATCTGAGCAGCCATAACTTTCACATCATTTGAACCTAACTTGCATTTCTGTTAGGCACCATGTATTACAGGGAGCATACACAGTTTCTGACCTCCAAACCTTGTCGTCATCCAGTGGGCTGGCAACATCTCTGCTTGGAAACTTCCTGGCTTTGTCCAAAGAAAGCGGAGTAAGTTCACCTGTACTCTCACTCACAGGCTGTTCTTATGTGTGCCAAGAGAAATGTGCTAATCAGATATCATCTTGTGTTTGAATATGCCCCTGTTTTGAGCAAGGGAGTAAGAACTCGCTAGTATGGGCCTCAAACACTATGAGTGTAATTTTTATCTAGTAGTAGGTATGGAAGGGGCTGTCAGTTCCTGTTCTCTGTTTCTCATTTTTCCAATCTGAATTTCAGTTCTCCACATTTCTGCAGCAATCTGCTTTTTTAAAAAAAGAAAAAAGAATCTTCATTGAAGAATTTCAATGTTAATTTTCCCCAATAAACACATTTTTGTATGTAATTCTGACACATTTTTGCAGGCAATTTCTCCAAGTACAATGTATTTCTGCATGGTATTTTCACTATGTGTATTCATCTGAATGCACACTTTCCCCTAATATGTGAATGTTTGTAAACACTGATTGGAGAACTACATCACAAAAATTGGAGACGTGTGAATTTCAAATGTGTTTCAGCTGTCATATTGTTTTGGAAAATGCTTGGCAAAGGCTCTGGGGGTGGGGGGTAAATCAGGGGAGTCTTCCAAGAGCCACACAAAGAGACCTAGAAGGCTGCATTTGGCTTTTGGGCCTGAGAGATCACAGGTCCTAAGCCAGCTGTGATTTGAAACCTGGTAGTTTTATTTACATAAATGGTTCCCCCCCCCTTGCTTTCCAGAATTTTTCTGTTGATGGAGCCAACATCGTAGCAGGTGATATTGCAGCAACAAATGGGATTATACATGTAATTGATAAGGTATTTGCTTCCTTATTATTAATAGTTAGGAAACTGAGATAAAAAAAATACTAAATGTTTAAAATATTGAGTTGGTGTTTTTCTCCCTCCCTCCCTCCCTCTAGATTGGCCACTTAACATCATGTAAAACGGAAAAAAATACAGTTTCTCAAAATTATTTTGTTTTTATATTGTTGATATTGTTTTAAATGCTTTGCGCTACTGTGCCTGCTGTTTAAAATTGGCCTCGTGTTTTCGTTTGCAGGTTCTGACACCCCTTCGGGGAGTCAGTGGCACATTGCCCAAACTGCTTGCCCGCTTAGAACAGATGCCAGATTACTCCATTTTCAGGGGTTACGTTATTGTAAGTATTCATGCCTTTTTGAGAAGTGCCATGCATTACTGCATGTATCCATGTTTTTATGTGAACTGCCATGCAGATAATAGGTAACAGTCCATTTTTTAAAAAACAACAACTCATTTCTCTCATTACAACAGCAATATAATCTGGCAAGTGAAATAGAAGCTGCTACCACTTATACCATTTTTGCCCCAAGCAACAGTGCCATTGAAACCTACCTCAAGAACAAACAGTTAACCTCCCTGGTATGTATTGGTTTCCAAACTTTTTATCAGGGCATATTTGCAACCGTTCCTCTTGCTGCGTGGTTGGTGTTTTAAGAAAAAACTGGAAATGCAAAAATGCTGCTCACTTAAAGGAAGTGCTGTGGTGTGATATACAACATTCTTCTATGTCAGGCATCCCCAAACTCGGCTCTCCAGATATTTTGGGACTACAACTCCCATCTTCCCTAGCTAACAGGACCAGTGATCAGGGATGATGGGAACTGTAGTCCCAAAACATCTAGAGGGCTGAGTTTGGGGGTGCCTGTTCTATGTGAACCTTTGCTGATTCTTCTACACTTTTATCTCTGCATAGCAGGGGCTGTGAGCAGAGCCTGCCTCATGCCATTATTATTATTATTAATAATAATAATAATAATAATAATTTATTATCCATTGTGTGCACATTCATTCCCCTAGTGCAGATGGTCAAATGGGGTTTGCAGGTTTAAAAAGCAGGATGAAGCCCTACAAATTTAATTTACCGTACAGTGATGGGATACACGTTCATACCATGCAAAATGATACCTGTTTCATGCCACTGTTAATAATTTTAATAATAGTAATTTTTTATTTATACCCCACCCATCTGGCTGGGTTTCCCCAGCCACTCTGGGCAACTTACAACATATCTTAAAACAACAAGCATTAAAAACCTCCCAATACAGGGCTGACTTCAGATGTCTTCTAAAAGTCAGATAGTTGTTTATTTCCTTGACATCTAAAGGGAGGGCATTCCACAGGGAGGGTGCCACTACCGAAAAGGCCCTCTGCCTGGTTCCCTGTACTTTGCTTCCCTCAGTGAGGGAACCAGCAGAAAACTCTCGGAGGAGGACCTCAGTGTCCAGGCTGAACGATGGGGGTGGAGATGCTTCTTCAGGTAAACATACTGGGAGCCAGAGAAGATCCTTTAGGACCAGTGTTATATGGTCCCGGCAGCCACTCTCTAAAACATATATTGTCTGGCTCCAACCTACAGCTAATTGATAATAAAATCCTTTGTCTACTGGTTGCTGCTGGCATCTGTTTTTGTCACAGAAAGCTTGGAAGTCCACACCTTGCTCAAGTATATAACACAAATTATCAATTTAATCTGCAGGATGAAAACCAGATCCGATACCATGTTATTTTAGAGGAGAAGCTGCTGAAGAATGACATGCATAATGGGATGTTCAAGGAAACCATGCTTGGATTGTCCTTTAGAGTGGGATTCATCATTCATGATGGCCAGGTACTTTGTATAAACCCTGTTGATAATTATAATGGCTTTTGGTACTGCCTGCTTATCTGAATACCTCATCCAGAAAAAGATTTACATCTGGGTAACTGAATGTAGAGAAAGCTTCATTGCTTTCAATGATCTGGATCATAAGTTTACATTAGTGAGGCTTACTCATTGGTTTAATGGGACTGTATTTACATTCCTAGCTAATGAGGCCATTCACCATATGTAAACATTACTCATATGCATTAAGTGCTGAGCTAAGAACTTGAGTTAAAGTTCAGAAATTGGGATTAAGAGCAAATGAATCAACATTAACTTCTGGCGCTGACAAGCAACTGTTTTAAGTTCCCTGTTGTTGCAATTATGAAGCTGCATTTTTCTTGGGATGGTGACTTTTCTGGATAGTATTCAGGGTTTCCCCAACTTGGGTCTCCAGCTGTTTGGGAGCTACAGTTCCCATCATGCCCAACTACTGGTCCTGCTGGTTAGAGGAGACCCAAGTTTGGGAAACTCTGGTAGATAAATGCCTTCTTAAAGTGAAAAGAACAGTTTGTTATGTTTATTCAAGCTACTTACAATTTTCCTTTGCTTTATTCAGTTGTACAAATCAGAATTGGCCATTTAGGCTGCAATTCTATATAAACTTACTGGGGAACACAATTGGGGTTACTTCTGAGTAGGCAGGTATAGGGTTGCACTGCTTAGTTTTGAGAAAGAAATAACGGGAAAGGAGCAATGGTAAGAGTGGAATCAATAGCAGCAGGTGTGTTCAGCTGCTGTCACTCACCTGTCCTTTAATCAGTCACATCGCTGCCCCCTCTCTGTATTTCCCAGTGAGCAGCAGCAGCGACGTAACCAACTGGTGGCACCCCAATCTGGCACCTGCTGCTGAGTAGTATAGACAGTCCGGCAAACAGTTGCACACCCACAGCCAGCCAGTGCAGATTGATGTACAGTGATATGCACACAACTAGAGTCATATGTTTATAGATAACAGAGTTGGAAGGTCTTTGGGAAATAAGATGAATTGGGTACATAGGAAGCTGCCTTATACGAGTTAGACAATTGGTCCATCTAGCTCAGTATTTTCCACAGTGACTGGCAACGGCTCTCCAGATTTCAGACAAGGGTCTCTTCCAGCCCTATTTGGAAATGTTGCAGACAGGTCCTGGGGCCTTCTGCATGCTCTCACTGAGCTGCAGCCCTTAACGTGCAACGTGAGACCTTTTTCAACTGCGCGCTTCAAATTCAATTCTTTCCTCTGCAGTGCCTTTTATTACAGTTACTGGAATAGCAAGATAATATTTGCTGTGTAAAAGTTAATGCAACAAATGATCCTTTAAGTATGTCTGTCTGGTGTGTACTAAACTGATAATCTATTGTGTGCAGCTCTACATAAATGAGGCGCCCTTAAGTTACCCAAATGTTGCAACCGATAAAGGAATAATTCATGGACTGGAAAGGGTAATGGAAATCCAGAAGAACAGATGTGATAGCAACAATACTGTGATAGTACCTGTAAGTGCCTTTCTGTGTATATATTATGTGTGTTTGTGTACATTAGAAATGTTTATATACATTAGATGTGTTTTCATTTCTTTAAAGAAAAATAATTAATATATAGAACATATCTTTATTCAGTGAGTCCTCCAGGAAAATAAGTCTTCACTTTGCAGTTTGGTAGAATGCAATACAGGGCAATACAGTCCATTAACATACATTGACTAATTTAACCCTACAATCTTTGATCTGATTTTATACAGCTTTAGTGATCTGACAAGTAGAAATATCTATATGGTACTATGTGAAGCTGGCTTTTGCTAAATCAGGCCATTGATCAATCCATCCCAGGGTTTGTCCAGGGTCTCAAAGATCTTCCCTACTTTCCCCCTATTTCTACTGGATGTAGGAGATGCAAGCAAGGAAAGCAAGCATAGATACTTGCTTTTACTAGTAGTTGTGGCTGTTGCAGCAGGGTTTGAACATAGAAGGCTGCTTCCAACATAAACGCAAGATGGCATACAAAACACATGTTTGCCCCCTTCAAACTTGCAAGTTAAAAGTCAAGCTAGTATAGTTACTTGCAAGTAGGGTCTCTAGTTTGCCATTTCAAACTACTTGCAAGTGAATCAATCAATGAGTCAATTTCATTGCAAGTAACTCCCAAGCTTGCAGCTCTTTGTTTAAATATATTTGCTATGACATTTTTATTCCACCCTTTTTTGCAAGGTGCTCAGGGCAGCTTATATTACTCCTGCCTCCCTAGTTTATCCTCAGAACAGCCCTGTGAGGAATATTAGGTTTATAGGCAGTGAACCAGGTGAGTTTCATGGCCAATCAAGGATTGAAATGGCACATTCGGTCTCTCGATATCCTTCATTTTCCCTCTTCTGGTTTTTGCACAAATGGTCAATGATTACAGATGAATAAATTAAATGGTGTCAGGCTACCATTGTTAAAACATGCGACATGTAACTGTAGGGAACAATTGTGGGAGGCACTAATGAAATCAGGAAATTGTCAGTGTGCACCCAAGGGTTCATTTGGATAAAAATAGATGGTGCCAAACCTCTGCACACTTAAGGCATTTGTGACATGTGCAAAGGCCTGCACAAGTATATATCATGGTCCCTTCCTCTGAAAATATATGTTTGCTTTGTTTTCAAGGGAAAGTGTTTGTCGTGCTTGGCCGTACCTAGCTGTCCTGTTGGAACTACACCACTGGTAAATATTTTAGAATTTAATTGCTATAAATAAGTAGTAAGGAACTTGAGGTCCTCCAGATGTTGGTGGATTAAAATCAGCAGTGGATGACGGCACTTGCCTGACCTCCCATCACTGTTGCCACTACGGCTTCCCTAAAGAGAGATGAGTGGTGGTGAGATTAGCACAGCGCAAATGCAGTGGCAAAGCCAATCTGGCACTTGACCTTGCTGCCACCTCACCCCTCTCCCTCACAGTAAGCCACAATCAGTGACAGGACGTCAGCTGAGTGCCCCCACCCCACGAATTGTTACTGCCTACAACACTTGTGGCCTTGTTGATTCGTTCATGCTAGGACTAACAGGAATCTGGCAGCATATAGAGGGTACAGATTCCCTACCCTTGCTGTGGGGGGGGAGGGTCTACTCCTGAGTATGCCCAGTATAGGATATAACCCATAGAACACAATCCACCCCCTCTTGCGGCTGCAGAATCCATAGGACATAATAAACAAACTTCATTGTGACCTCTGAATTTACAGGGGGAGCTGGATTTTCTCCGAAGTTTCTAAACTTTGTATATTTATTCAGTTCAAGAGAATAATTCATTTGTCAGTGCCTTCTTGTGAGTCAGGTTATTTTGCCCATTTGTGCTAATTGACTGTAAATTTTGAATAGGATTTGGGCATGTTCAATTAGCGTTTTCCACTGAAAAATATTTCAGGGGATATTCATTAGCTGAATTTGATGCAATGTTTTAAGTGTAAAACTGTCCACTTCTTTTGTACAGAAATACAAGAAAGTGACCTGCTTGTATCTCCATTCCGAAAGATTTTCCCTTCGCTACGGATGCCAGCCAAAATGCAGTAAAAGCACAATTGTGGGTATTCTTTACCATCCAAAGCATATCTGTCATACTATCATGACACTGATAGAATGTAAGGGGGTTGAGGTGTGGGAGAGAAACAGAACATTGAGAACTGACTGTCGTATCTGTAGAGAGAAATTGTTTTATTAAAGTGATTTCTTAGCAACATGGTCCTTTCAAAGAAGCTTGGTATGAAAAACAAAAACCACAGACAAAGTGCCATAGGGTAGCCACTGTGAAACCCTCCAAGGGTTGTTGAAAAAATAATATCCAACAATATCTGCAGGGCATCATATTGGCTGCTTGTGCCATAAAGCAACAACATCACCAATCCAATAATTAAAACCACATACAAATTAGACATCTTACAAATCTGAAAGTCACCAGAGCTGCAAAAAACAAACAAATATGTATCATAATCAAAGCTAGCCTGCACCATCAGATTAACAATAAGAATTCAGGTTGTTTGGCTGCCTAACCAAAGGGGGGAGAGTTGTTATGTCGTGCTTAAAAGAAAATAGAAAATGAACTAAACTTATCTCTTTGGGAAGGGAGTTCCATAGGCTAGGGGCCACCACTGAAAAGGCCCTGTCTCGTATTCCAACCTGTCTCGTATTACCCACTTGTGGGTCTGTGAGGAGGGCCTCTGTGGCTGATCTTAGACTGTAGCACACAATAAATAAGGCAGCTCAAGAGTTCCTGCCTTAATTCATAGTCCTTTTATGGCACCTCTTCTCTTTTATTCTCTTATACGCAATTGCATTCGCCTTACCTTGTTTGTTCCTTTTTCAGACCAGGGAGTGTTGTGCGGGCTTCTATGGCCCTCAGTGTGAGCCTTGTCCAGGACTGGCTGGAAACACTTGCTTTGGAAATGGGATTTGCTTAGATGGCCTCAATGGCAATGGTACTTGTGAGTGTGAAGCAGGATTCGAGGGAGTAGCCTGTGAAAAATGTATCAAGGGCAAATATGGCACCGGCTGTGATCAAGGTACTTCAGGTTTCAGACCACTGAGACAACTAGTTATGTTGCTTGGCTCTCTTTGACTTGGAATAGACACATTGAGGTCTGTTTTGTTGTTGTTCCAAGAACCATGTCACAAAATTCAAAAGTAGTATAAAATCTGAGTGATCATTACATTCCAAGCTGCATGTTAGCCTGGGGACTTCAGATCAGGTCACTTTGCATCAGAGTCCAGTGAAATGCAAAAAATGGGCCTGTGTAACTGGCCATAATGCAAACCTCTGTGGTTCTTCAAAGCTTACTGTGGCTTTGAAGAAAAGGGGCAGCCCTTGATCACACAAATCTTAATGTGGTACACTTGAGGTGCTATATTGGTACAGTAGTGTTTTCTGCTTTATGGGAAAGACTCTTGCATCTGCAAAATATAATATATGAGCCATGCTTTAAGTCAAATAAGCCCGTTTGAGTATGTTAAGCCAAGAAAGGAAGTCGGAATAATACGTTAAGGCAGACCTCCCTTCATAGTCCAGTTGTTGTTACTGCTGGGGCAGTCCTTACAACATCATCTCTCTGCACTTAGAGTGTCCTTGCATCCATGGGAAATGCAACGATGATATTAAAGGCGATGGCTCTTGCGAATGTGATGTTGGCTGGAGAGGTGTGAAATGCGACGAAGGTAAGTGTGATTGCTCTCCATCACTCTGAGCTACCATTTGAGGCTGCAAATTTAAAACTCAGAGCTCAAGGCGGTGAAGGCACCATCACTGAAGCTGCACAGGTTCACTTTTCTTTCAGACCAGCTGAATGTGACCCTGAAATTAGGCCTTTACTCTTTCTGGTCCCATTGTCTGCAGTTCATCAAAATTCCTTCCAAGACACTGTCTGCAAGTTTAGACCGTCAGCCCTCTCAGTGCTTTAGTCCTCTGGTTGAGTAGATAATTTTTGGTTTTGGGGGTTTTTAATGAAATATACACTGTCCTTAAAAACTCAGTGCAGTTCTGAGAAAGAGCATGACATGTGTTCTGAACTGATCTGTGCATCAGGCCATTGCTGTGGTCTGTGCATCAACCATTGTGCAAACATAGATCAACTCTTTGATGGGCAGGGTAAATTGGGATTGTATACTGTTGACTAACAAAGTCATTTTCCTCCTGCAGAAATCAAAGGTGATAAATGCAACAGTAGCTGCCACACCAGTGCCAAGTATGTATGACAGCAATTTATCTAATAATATTTAGGCTGCATTCAGACAACACCTTTCTCCAGCAACTATAGCACGAACATTGAAACAGAGGGTGGGGGCTTGGCAAAAATAGGCACCAACCAGCATGGGAGTTTTGCAGTAGTCATGCACAGGAACAGTATCCAAATTTAAGCTGTTAATGCATATGGACTAGGAAAAATTGGCATAGAAATTGTCCTAATTGCCCTGCAACATATAAGTTTCAGGCACTTTAATTTGACATACCTGACACTTTAAAAAACTCAACTAGAAATTGATTGTCCTAGTTTAAAGTTCTCTGAGAGGTTAGATTACATAAAATTTCAAGCTACTGACCTGCTTATAATTTAACTCACCACTTACAGATTTTTGAAATATTAAGCAGTATATAAATGCTTTTATGCAAAGTAAAATAAATAAAATGATATGCTTGGTATGCATTGGAGAATATTGTACCAAAAATTGTGTGAAACATTCTACAATGTGTATGAAGTTAGGATTGGTTTTTTGCCCCACATGCTATGTTTTTAGAAAATACAGCTTTCTAAAGATTGCCTTAGAGATTTTAGATCTGCTTTCATGGGTCTGTCAACCTTTTGGAAAAAAAGTATTGCATGAAATAAGCAGTGGTGATGCTGCAAAATAAGTGGTTTTACTTTCCTTTTTCCATTTTAGCTGCCTTCTCAATTCCTATGGCAGAGCATACTGCAAGTGTGCAGCAGGGTTTAAAGGGAACGGGACATATTGTACAGGCAAGTGGACTTTGTCCTTTTCCATTTGACATACCATATTCACTGTGCCTCCCATTCACAAGAAACTGGTGGGGCAGGAGGCTGGGAAAATACCAGAACCACCATTTGTTTCAATGAATAGGACTGTTCCACTCACAAGTGGTCACGTGTGGTGTCTGCACCCCACTCCCTTGAGGGGTGAGGAGTTTCTGAAGCAGCATTGCATGACTTATGATACTCCCTTCAGAGGGGAGAGCACTGAAGGTTACAATGGTTTTTTAAAAAGTATATTCTTTATTTGCAAATATGCAAATAGTGTTGATATATAACAGTCTATTTATGTAAAGGAAAAAAGAAAGAAAGGGTTAAGTTGGGTGTGCTGGCTAATTTGTCTTGCACCTGAAACTAGTTAAGCATGTGAGAGTAACTCAGCACAATCTAAAATAGAAATCCACTTGTGTTGGAAGCAAGTTTGCTCTTGGCCAGAGCCTAGCCTGTGCTGGAACACTGCAAGAAGCCTGTATGCTGCTGGAAGGACTGTATACTACAACTGTACATAACCTAAAAGCTGTGGGAACTGCATTGTACTGTCAGTAAAGGGACTGACCCTACCTAACACTGTGGTGCTTTTTGGTTCCATGGGCGCACTCCACTGGCGTGTTGAATGGGGACTCTACACACTCTCCAACAAATAGTAGGACGTCGATAGAGGCAAACAGCAAGGCAGCTAATGTTCCCACAGAGAACGTTCCCCAATGGTGCTTCTCTCTTTCTCAGCATTTCGACCAAACTGCAAACCTGCCATTTGGTGTCACACACAGCATACATCAACACTCTGCCCCCACTGTATGGTTGTATTTTTCTGGCAAACCTATGTGTGCTACTGCATGCTATTTGAAAGCAGCTTGAGGATCGCAGCCATACTTTATATTCTTTGTTCTTTCACAGCTATCAATGCATGTGAAACCAGCAATGGAGGTTGTTCTCTCAAAGCAGAATGCAGACGCACCACTCCAGGAAACAGAGTGTGTCTTTGCAATGCAGGTTACACTGGAGATGGGATCGTCTGCTTTGGTAAGTGCTTGTTTTATGGTTTAAGATCTTAAGAGACTGATAAATAGGCAGCATGACTACATAATATATGTATTGATACATTTTCATGTAAACCATAAATGCTTTTGTTCTTTAAGACAGTTAGCTGCTTGGAGATTAGGGCGATTGCTGATTTTCTGAACTGAGTCACGAGTCACAACCTTACCTCTTGGGAATATTTTTTTTATAATCATGGAGACATGGTTTCACAAGTCCAGAGAGTGAATCATGCAGACATGGTTTCACATGTTCAGAGAGGACAGAACCATTTCATGTAGGGTGGTTTGATTCAAAATGGCCCCAGGTAAAAATAAAAATAAAATCTCTATGCATAAGAAAATCTTTACACATTTGACAAAACTTGTAGACTTTTGATGTGACTGCAAGTCCTTTAGCTCGTTCAAGGAAAGGAGTATAGCATTGCCATCACAAACTGCTACAAATACCATAATCTTATTTTACCCTTGTAGCCAAACCAAGGGGGATCCTAGTGGGCAACAGCAAGCAAGAATTATTGGAAACTAGTAGCTTTCATTTGGCAGTGCCTCTCAGAATCAGAACAGTACTCACATTTTTTCCTCTGTTGTGTTTGTCACATAAAGAAATCAATCCCTGTGTGGAGAATAATGGTGGGTGTGATAAAAATGCAGAGTGCACTCACACTGGACCCAATCAGGTAAGCAATGCTCCTATCTCATTTTGATGCACATTGCAGGCATTAATTTGTTTTTTTTTTTTTTAAATAATTTTTATTACGTTTCTTTTCATAATTTTGACAATTCAATACAATACAGAAAAACCCAAATACAAGAAACAATTTTTGATTTTTTTAACAAAAAAGAAAACCATTGGACTTCCCCACACCTTCCAGATCTGCGTTCTTTGTAGTAGCAATATCAGCAATTTGTTACCTTATTTCAAACCTTGTTGGAACTTTCCATTATTATGTACCCATATTCAGTATATTGTATCTTAACTTTGTTACCTTTTAAAATAAACATAAAATGTTTGATTCACATTGACTTCTTTTCTCATTTGTCATTAATTTTACCATTTGCTTAATCATATTTGCTAAAGCGTAACCTTTCCAAGAACATGCACTGTCTTAAAGTTCATACAGCTTATAGTATTTTTGCAAATAGTCTTTAAATTTTTTCCAATCCGCCTCGACTGATTCTTCATCCAAATCTCGGATTCTGCCGGTCATTTCAGCTAGTTCCATATAGTCCATCAACTGCGTCTGCCATTCCTCCAACGTGGGTAAATCTTGTGTCTTCCAATTCTTTGCAATGAGTATTCTTGCTGCTGTGGTAGCATACATAAACAAAGTTCTATCTTTCTTTGACACTTTCTGGTCTACCATGCCCAGCAGGAAGGCCTCTGGTTTCTTGGGAAAGGTATACTTAAATACCTTTTTCAGTTCATTGTAAATCATTTCCCAGAAGGCCTTCACTTTTGGGCAGGTCCACCAGAGATGAAAAAATGTCCCTTCTGCCTCCTTACATTTCCAACATTTGTTATCAGACAGGTGATATATCTTAGCTAGCTTGACTGGGGTCATGTACCACCGGTATAACATTTTCATAATATTTTCTTTCAGGGCACTACATGCCGTGAATTTTATCCCGTTGTTCCATAACCTTTCCCAGTCTTCAAACATAATGTTATGTCCGACATCCTGTGCCCATTTTATCATGGCAGATTTAACTGTCTCATCCTGTGTATTCCACTTAAGCAGCAAGTTGTACATTCTCGATAATACCTTAGTTTTTGGTTCTAACAATTCTGTCTCCAATTTCGATTTTTCCACTTGGAAGCCAACTTTTTTATCCAATTTAAAAACCTCTTGAATTTGAGCATAGTGTAACCAATCTCGCACCTTATTTTTTAGTTTATCCTTACTCTGCAGTTTCCAGTTGTCTCCAATTTTTTCGATTATTTCCCAATATTTCGGCCAATAGGCCTCCATATTGGGTCTTTTTCGAGCCTTGGCCTCCACTGGTGATAGCCACCTCGGGGTTTTACTCTCTAATAAGTCCTTATATTTCATCCAGACTGCAAAAATTGATTTTCTGACAATATGATTTTTGAACAGTTTATGAACCTTAACCTTGTCGTACCATAGATATGCATGCCAACCAAAAGCATTATCAAACCCTTCCAGATCCAGGACATCAGTGTTTTCTAACAAAAACCAATCTTTCAACCAGCAGAAGGCTGCAGATTCATAATATAACCTCAAGTCCGGCAGGGCAAACCCTCCTCTTTCTTTCGAGTCAGTTAGTATTTTAAACTTTATTCGAGGCTTTTTGCCCTGCCAGACAAACCCAGATATATCCTTCTGCCATTTTCCAAAACATTCCACTCTGTCCACGATCTGTAGGGTCTGAAACAAAAATAACATTTTCGGCAATACATTCATCTTTATAGCTGCTATTCGACCCAACAAGGAAAGTTTCAATCTTGACCAAATTTCTAAGTCCTTCTTAATTTCCGACCAACATTTTTCATAATTGTCTTTAAATAAGTTCAAATTTTTGGAAGACAAATAGATCCCTAGGTATTTCACCTTTTTAACCACATTTAATTCTGTTTCTCTCTGAAACCCCTCTGTTTCTGTAGATGTCAAGTTTTTGGCCAAAACCTTAGTCTTTTGTTTGTTCAACTTAAATCCTGCAACCCGACCAAACTCATGAATAAGTTCTAAAACTCTTTTTGTACTGGGTTCTGGCTCCTGTAATGTCAAAACTAAGTCATCTGCAAAAGCTTTCAGTTTATATTGTTTCACTCCGACCTCTATCCCTTGTACCAACCGGTCCTCCCTAATCATGTTCAATAGCACCTCCAGGACTGAAATGAATAAAAGAGGGGATAGAGGGCACCCTTGTCGTGTCCCTTTTTCAATTTTAAATTCCTCCGTCACCACATTGTTCACTATTAATTTAGCTTTCTGTTCTGAATAGATTGCTTCTATTCCATTTTCAAACCCCCGTCCCACTCCCATCCCTTCCAGATTTTTCTTCATAAACTTCCAAGATATATTATCAAATGCTTTCTCCGCATCAATGAAGATTAAAACCGCCCTTGTGTTCCTATTGGTTTGCAATAGTTCCAAAATGTCAATGATGTTTCTGGTATTTCCATATAAATGTCTACCAGGGAGAAAGCCAGCTTGGTCCTTGTGAATTACTTCATTTAAGACCTTTTTAAGTCTGCTTGCTAAAATGTCTGCAAATATTTTGTAATCCACATTCAGGAGTGAGATGGGACGGTAGTTCTTAAGCTGGGTCTTTTCAGATTCTAGCTTGGGTATCAATGTGATGAATGCTTCTTTCCACGTTTCCGGTGCCCTCTTCCCCTCCATGATCTGGTTGCATACCTCCATCAAAGGCTGTGTCAAGTAGTCCTTCAAAGTCTTGTAGTATTTGGAGGTAAGCCCATCCGGGCCTGGAGATTTGCCAAGTTGCATATTCTGAATGGCACCTTCAATTTCCTGTTGAGTTATTTTACAATTCAAGATTGATCTTTTATCTTGGGTTATTTTTGGTAGTCCATTTATCCTTAAAAATTGATCTATCTCCAACTCTTTCTGAGGCCCTTGTGCATAAAGTTCTTTGAAGTATCTGTGGAAGCACTTCCTGATTTCTTCTGGTTTCTGAACCATTCTTCCTTCAATCTCTAGATTTGTCACTGTATTTAACTTTTGTCTTTTTTTCAGCTGCCAAGCTAGCAGCTTTCCACATTTGTTTGCTGATTCAAACGATCTTTGCTTCATCTGTTTGATTTTCCATTCGATCTCTTGATTTATCAGTTTAGAGTATTGTGCTTGATGGAATTTGATTTCTCTCAGCACTTCCTTTGACTTGGGATTGGTTCTCAGTTTCTTCTCACCTTGATATATTTTCTCCAATATTTTATCCTTCTTTCCATTCCAGAGCTTTTTCTTGATTGTATTTTGTTGTATCAGAAACCCTCTCATAACGGCTTTACTTGCGTCCCAGATCATTCTTTTTTCAACTGTAGTGTTCAGGTTGATTTCAAAATAGTCCTTTAACGTTTTTTGGGCCTTTTTCACAATCTCTTGATCTCTTAATAAGGTGTCATTCATTCTCCATCTGAAGGAACCGGTTTGGGTAAGTCTAAGTTCTAGTTTCAAAGCATTGTGGTCGGAGCATGTTTTTGGGCAGATTTCCACCTTTCTAGTCTTGGGTGCCAGCCCTCTAGATGTCCAGATTTGGTCGATCCTTGTCCATGACAGGTGGGCCTCAGAGAAGAAAGTTCCTTCTTTACCTAGGGGGTCTTTTGTCCTCCATATATCAATCAGATCCAAATTGTCAATCAGTTCAAAGAAAGTTTTAGGCAGTCTGCCATCTGATGTTAAGTTTTGATTTTGAGACTTATCCATATGTGTAGATACCACTCCATTCATGTCTCCCATCATTATGATGTTGTTGTAGTCCATATAGTCCAACATGGTCTCATGCAGCTTCTTAAAAAATTCTGATTTCCCGTCATTTGGCGCATATATTCCTAATATCAAAATTTTTTCTCCTTGTGTCTGGATTTCAATCGCCAAGATTCTTCCTTGCTCATCTTTAAATACAAATTTTGGTGCCAGGCTCTCCTTGGCATATATCACCACGCCTCTTTTCTTAACCTTGTCTGATGAAATAAATTCTTGGCCTAGTCTTTTGTTAACTAAGACTTTTCTGTGAAGCCTGGTCACATGGGTTTCTTGTAAACAAATAATGTCCAATTGTTCTTTCTTCAATATGTGAAATATTTTCCTTCTTTTTTCCGGAGAATTTCCGCCATTTATATTCCAACTAAGTAGCTGCAGAGACATCCTGTACTGTTTTGTTACACCTAGAGTGGTGTATCTTCTGGTCCCGAGGGTGTAGGGCCTGCTCCGCCTCCAGGCGGAATCCCAGCTTGTGGTAGAGGACAAAGTGCTGCTGCTTCTTTTTGGAGATCTTCACCGTGATCGTGCAGGAACTTTTGTAAATCCTCTGGTGTTTTTATCTTTACCTTCTTCTGCTTGTAAGTAAATGATAACCCTTGTGGAAACTCCCACCTATAACGAATTGTGTTGATTCTCAGCAGTCTTGCCAGTTCTGAATAAGTGGTTCTCAAGTCCAATAACTGTTTTGGGATGTCTCGGTAAATTTCCACCCTTTTATCTTGTATCACCAATGTATTTGCGAAATGTAGGCCTAATATTTTGTCTCTCTCTTCCCTTGATCTCAAAATTATCAAACAATCTCTGGGTCTGTCCTTCCTTACCAATCTTCCCAGCCGAAAAGCTGACACTATTTTAAAGTCAGTTTCTTCCTTAATGCCCCAGAATTTTGAAAATTCTGTTGTCAAAAATCCAATTAAATCTTCTTGTTCAATTTCTGGGATTGCTCTTAATCTGAGGTTATTCTCACGATTTTTCAATTCCACCATCGAGAGGTAGGCTTGTTGTTCACCAATTTGTTTATGCAAAGGTTTAACTTCACCTCTAACTTCCTCGACCTCTTTTCTAGCTGCCGTTGCAATTTGAACAGCTTCCCCAGCCAAATTACGGTTTTCTTGTGTAGCTCCTTGCAATTTTTCAATTGCTTGTGTATGCTGGGAAACCTGATCTGTCAATTTCTGGATCGAAGATGTAGCTTGGTCAATTTTTGATGATTGGTTGTCAACCTTTTGATTTAAAGCTGCCAACTGCTCCAAGATTTGTTTCAGAACTCCCTCAGATGCTCCTGCTGCCATATCTTCCTCTGCTGGAATTTTAGACTTTTCGGCTTCTGCCTTTTGTACGCCCAGCACAGCTGGAACTGATGATCTGCGTCCCTGAGTCAAAGTTGTTTGTACAAGCTGTGCCTGCTTTTTTTCCTTTTCCTTCTCCTTAGCTTCCTTGGCTTTGGCTGCTCTTGTCTTTCCTGTACCACTCATCAGTCAATGTTCAAGGTCAAATTGTTATTGTCCCATGGGAAAGACAGATCCAATTTAAAAACAATCCAGTGAGAGAGAGTAAACATAAAAAGCTGTTCCCAGGCCTTATATTCCCAAAATCCTCTAGGGGGAGTACCACCAAAGTTTCAAAAAGAAGAAGGCAACTTTTCCGCCATTAAAGTCCCCTGTATGTTAAAAAACAGAAATGCAATAGTCCCAAATGGTAATAAACAAGTCCTGCAGAGTACTTTAAACTTTTAACAAAGTTTCAAAAAGGTGCCTACAATTTGTATCCAGTCCAGCTTGTTAAAGCTCAAAAGCTCAAGGGTATCCATACGTCTGTAAAAGTTTGTAACAATTTGTAACAGTTCCGCAGTTAAACAGTTTCCCCTCCAGCAGCCCGACGATTTGGAATTTAGCTTTGAATGATCTTACTGGGGAGGATCGCTCCAATTTTCCTTTTAAAAAATTGCTCACAAATAAGTCTATCTTTTCTCGTTAACAGTCACTTCTAAAAGTGCATGAAAGTCCCTCTTTAAAACATCCCTTTTCAGCCGCTTTTCGCTTCTCTGATCCCTTGCTTTGATCTTGTAAGCAGATCCGGGAGGCGGACTTCCTTTTTAACGTCTCCCGGTTACAGCCAAAATTTTTTTCAAGAATTTACTGCCGAATTTAACGTCCTTACTCACGGGTTTGTTGTTTCAGTCGAATCTTTAAAGGAAGAAAGGTCGGCGCTCATCTGCAACAGCTGCGCGGCTTCACTCCCGCAGAAAGAGCGATGAACTCACAGCACCGCTACCCCTCTTTCACTCCGGAGCCCCTTACGGGGTTCCTTTCGCGATTTCGGGGTCGCTCCAGGTGCCCGCCGAGTCCCACGGCCACGAGCTCACTCTGCTCGTGGTTTTTCTTGATGGGTCGTCGCTGTGCCGCAGCGAAACGACCCTTTCCTGCGGAGCCCCTCTTCAGACTAGAAGAGGACCGCCATTACAGTTTCGCGCCGCCTCCGGAAGTCCTGCAGGCATTAATTTGTTGATGCTGCTGCTACTGTTGCTGTTACATAGATTGATTACTAGCACTTACAATTCACCTAAAATTTCCTGGGCACTAAGTGCATGTATTAGAAGATAAGCCAATTCCTGCCCACAGGCTCGCAATCTAATACATGTGATACAAAAGAAAAGGGAATGGTGAAGAAAGAATAAAGCAAGTACTGGAACAGTTGGCTGAGGGGATGGGGCCAAGCTGATCTCTCCCCATGCCAATATGTTCTTCCTAGAAGGCAAAAGGTACTATCTGACTGTGGCCCTCCGGAGTCCCCTGGCCAGTGTTGAAGGCCAGAGAACACTTCCTTTCAGCTCTGCAGCCCTATGGCAACTGGCAGTGGGAGATCATTGTGGCAGGGAAGCAAGAAGGAAGTTCCCCTCACCTGCTTCTTCTCCTACCAATGGATGGGGTCAGGCTCACCTCCCATGAATCATAGGTTATAGAATGGCAACATATGATCCTATGAATGTGCCTTAAACTGAGACGGGTCATTGATCCATTTAGCCATGTACAGTGGATCTTTGGCCTCTTGGGCAGGGTGAGGAACCTCAGGCCCAGAGATCAAATGTGGCCCTCCGGCCCCTCTGGCCAGCCCTGAGACTCTCCTCAGGCCACACACCCTTCTCCCCAGGTAACACCCCTTACAGTGCTTTTGCCTGACTAGAATATGTCCTTGAAGTGTGTAGAAACCTCAGATTTTTGGTTGTGACTGTAATGCAGCCTACTGAACAATGGTAAGATTGCTGCTGTTCATCACCTTCTGGCTCCCTCTCAGCACTCCCATGGGCACATGGTCCCAGAATGTGGTCCTCTGGCTGAAAAAGATTCCAACCAGTATTTCCCACCATGTGCTGCCTGAGATAATTTTTAACTAAAAATGCCAGGGATTGAAACTTGAGATCTTTTTACACCAAAAGTTCTTGTTCTGTTGCTGACTGTGGTGTGGGAATGGGAGGAGGGGGGAGTCCTTTCCCATAGAGTGGTACCTCGGGTTACAGACGCTTCAGGTTACAGACTCCACTAACCCAGAAATAGTACCTTGGGTACAAACAAACTTTGCTTCAGGATGAGAACAGAATTCGTTCGGTGGTGGCGCAGTGGGAGCAGGAGGCCCCATTGGCTAAAGTGGTGCTTCAGGTTAAGAACAGTTTCAGGTTAAGAACGGACTTCCGGAATGAATTAAGTTCTTAACCCGAGGTACCACTGTATCCTGTTTTAACTGCAACATTTTAGTGGAGTAGATGTCAGTTCACACCTTGGCTCTGCAACAAATTAACTCAGTGCCCTTAAGTAAGTCTGAACCTCCCTCCATTATCTGTAATATGGGCATAATAATACTGTAATGCGGTCCTCCCTTGCAAGGATTACTGAAATAATGGACTCGGCTACATTAGTAAAGAAAAAGCTTTTTATATGTCAGCTCCCCCTTCTGAGAGGGGCTGCTTTGTGGGCGGGAATCCAGGTCCTTGCAGCGACGCGGGAGTGGGCGGAGGAACGCCGCTCACATCAGCAGGATTCCTGGTCGCGTCACACCCCCGGCCAGCTATTCGGGTTTGACTGGGGGCATGGCTACGCCTGTTTAAATTGTGGCGTGGCCGGGGGAGCAGCTTCCATTTGCTTCCATTCGTGGGATCTTTTTATATGTGTTATAACACTAGATGGCGCTGTGGAGTCCCGTAATGAAGTTTACAACGCGTTTTCCTGAAACGTCTTTTTGATGTATCTAGACCCAGCCAATGTGCGTGCCGTACTTTGAGCACAGAATTATGAAGTCCAAAATATTAGGTTTTGTGGTGTGTTTTTTAAAAAAAACACTAATATTTTGAGGATTCTTGCAAATAACTTTATGGACTAAATAAAAGTAAGTTGCCTAGGTAACGAGGTCTCTGGCTATTTTTATTCCACTGAGCTATGTAAGATAAATTGGAACGACAAAGACCTAACTTGTTATACTCTAATTGCAACATTTTCCCCCTTTTCTTTTAAAAAATATTAAGGCTCAAATAGCTTATCATATTGGGCTCTTTCAACTGATGAAATGCAGTGGCAGAAATGAGAAAACGTACCTTAGGCTATGTGCTTTGCCTATGAAAAAAGGAATGTTAGAAAAGAGATGTGAGCCCAGAAAGGGATATATTATTCTGTGCCTTATTTATTTTCCAGAGCCAATTATATTCTCCTTGCAGAACTTGACATTGTTTCTCTCCCCCCCCCCCCTTCTCCTGGCAGGCAGCGTGTAATTGTTTAAAAGGATATTCTGGCAATGGCAAATCATGCACCTACATCAGTCTCTGTTCATTTGTGAGTAGATTTCATATCAGCCTGGTTTCTCATTGACAATGTGCTTTGAGGTGTGTCTCTTACCAAACAGACAAAAGTCCATTCAAGGCAGGAATCCCAAACAAGAACTTTTTAACATCTCCTGCAGATAGATGAGAAACTGGCATCTACTGGCCCTGCTTGTGGCTGCCATTTGCTTGTATTTCAGCTACACATGAAAGTGCAACCAGCCTACTTTGTTTGCTCTGAACTTAAACCTGAGGCAGGAGTGAACTCACCAGGATCAGCCTAGTGTATTTCTTCCGCCACTGGGTTGCTGCAGCCCATGCAAGAGAGGACGAGGGAGGAAAACTTTCAAGGAAGGCTTGAGACTCCGTGCTTCCTTTTAAAAGTCAGTCCACAGGATTCACATTCCAGACTTGCTTCAGGATGCTTAGTTACCATCGCAGCAAAATCTCTGGGTCCATCTCTCCCACAGTGCCTCACTCTGAGAAAGTATCCCTGCTGGGGACTGAGTGAGTGGCAGTTCATGGAGGAGGTAAAGGTAAAGGTAAAGGTACCCCTGCCCGTACGGGCCAGTCTTGACAGACTCTAGGGTTGTGCGCTCATCTCACTCTAGAGGCCGGGAGCCAGCGCTGTCCGCAGACACTTCCGGGTCACGTGGCCAGCGTGACGAAGCTGCTCTGGCGAGCCAGAGCAGCACACGGAAACGCCGTTTACCTTCCCGCTAGTAAGCGGTCCCTATTTATCTACTTGCACCCGGGGGTGCTTTCGAACTGCTAGGTTGGCAGGCGCTGGGACCGAGCAACGAGAGCGCACCCCGCCGCGGGGATTCGAACCGCTGACCATGCGATTGGCAAGTCCTAGGCGCTGAGGTTTTACCCACAGCGCCACCCGCGTCCCTTCATGGAGGAGGGAGCAACAGAAAAAGGGGAAAGGGGCAATGACAGAAGGTGCAGGCAGACTGCTTTAGGTAGAGAAAGGGAGGTCACCGTCGACAACTGAGAACCTTTGAGCAAAAGCAGGGCATTTCACCATTTTTACGGAGCTCTTACAGAGCAGCTGTGGTGCAGACATAATCAAAGGCTGATTGGCCCTTTTTTGCCTGATCTGAGGATTGAGAGCATTGACATTTGAATCCCAAGTGAAAGACAAGAAAAGTGTTCCTTTCCTTGCATATGGGCTTCTTATTGCCAGCTTATTGCTTTCTTCAGTAACTGTAAAGCTCTTTAAAATTGGATTTTAACATTTATTTATTTATTACAGCTAATCCTGTATTACTGTCATTCAGCATGCAATCTGGCTCTGTAACACAGCTGATCCCTCTGAGGCTTAGTATATTTTCCAATTTAAAAGTTAGGTTTTCCCAATAACTCATATCAATGATCTAGATAGACAGTTGGGGCATTGCCCCATCTAAAGCAGTGCTCTGCCCCACCTAGGATTTGCAGGGCAAAGGGAAGAAAATGGTATTTTTAATTTGTGGCATGACAACAACAGCCTCCATGTAAAGAATTGTAGTATGTAGACCATGGAAGAGTCGCAGATAAGAGTGGTGTGCTGGACTCCATCTCCTGGCTTTCGCTTTGCTCTGCTTTTCAGTTTCCGTTTCAGTTGTGTTCTCAATATGAAGTTTGCTGCTTCTTAAATCCTTATGATTATGAATTTCTGTGCCACTGAGTGGGCAGTGTTGACTATGGAAGGGCCACGTCCCATTGAAATGAGCAAGGTGTAAAAGTTATTCCCTTTATCCATAGATTTATTCTTTTTCTTAAACTAGAACTGAGATGTATCTTCACAGGGGAGATTTTGTTTAATGTTGGGTTCCCTTCCTAACAGGATAATGGTGGCTGTTCGCAAAATGCCATCTGCAATGATACTGAATACTCAGAAAGGACCTGTACCTGTCAACCCAATTACGTTGGAGATGGATTTACTTGCAGAGGCGGTATATTTCCGGTAAAACTTCCTTTTTTATTGTAGAATGTTGTGCTACAGCTTTCATTGTCCCTGGCCATTGGGCATTCTTGCTGGGGCTGATGAGAGTTGTAGTTCATCAACATCTGAAGGGCCAAAGGTTCCCCACACCCGGCCTACATCGTTTCTATTTTGTCATTGCTGCCTTCTGTAATCAATCAATCAATCAATTTATTTATTTATTATAGGAACTTGCAGCAGATTACAACACTACTCGGTTTAAGGGATATCTAACGGTAAGATAGACGTGCCCTCCAGGTCCTGATCTCTATCAGTGATCATTTTCACTCACACATTTTGAAAGCTTTGCCAAAGTTGTTATTTATAGGCAAAACACACGCGATAAACATGATCAGCCATATTGTGGATGAGCCGTCAGTTACTTGTTTTTCCAGACTTAAGTTCAGCTTGCCACATTTCTGCATTGTTTTGTGATTATTATTTTTTAATGTCCTCGTGTAAATTAATCAGCACTTTAGCGCACATTTTTCCTGATGAACATTTTTGTATGCACTTTTCCTAATACACGTGTTTTGCAAGCTATTTTTTTAATGTTATTTGCACCTATATGTGCATTTTATAACACTTTACCCTAATATACATTTTTAGCCTGAAATGTTTAACATTTTGCCTTTCTTTCTTGTAGGACTCTAACATCAATGACATTGCCGGAGCCGGCCCATTCACTGTTTTTGCACCAACCAACCAAGCATATCTAACCACACCAAAAGTAAGCAAATCAATCTTAATAATGCAAATCGGCCTTATACTTAAGCACTAGCCTGGTAGACATAGCCAACAATGAACTATATGCCGGGGAGCATCTGGCATGGGTAAGATGGGTGGAGATGGAGGGATAAAGTGTTCCATTCTTTCTCTGTGCCAAGCATAGGAATGCAGGAATCCCACCTCTGCCAGCCCCCAGTAAACATTTATTTAGTCTAGTAACTTACATGCATGGTGGCAAGAAGTTCTAGGGACAGGGCTGCTGAGCTTAATTTCATTTAGATAACAGAGCCCTAGAGCCTTATGTTATCTCGACGGCTTGTCTTTATTTGGAAATATACAACAGAGCATCAGTGGAAGCAAACAGACACTCCTAACAAGGCAGCAGGTCCATTACCCTGGATTAGATCCCTACAGTGAGGCGATTCCTCCCTCCCAAGGTAGTGCTATAGGAAAGCATTGTCACACCAACCCAAACGCAGAGCAGTGCCAGATTCCAGCGGTTCCAGGCACTTAACCCAGGGGTTTGTGTTACCTTTGGAATGCAGTACAGCAGATACACTGCCGTCTTTATGATACATGCTTTACTTACACAAATATACAACCTGAGCCTACAATGGACAGGTTCACAGCATTAACACTCCAAAAGGGTCTTGCTTCTCCAATATCTTTTCGCAGGGCCTGCAAGACAGAACTGTTCCTCCAGGCCTTTGGTCAGAGTTCAGTCTGATTTTTCTCTTTCTGTATAAGAACAAGAATTAAAGAGGCCTCCTAGCCTGCTCACAGCTCCTTTATAAGACCAGTGGTAACAGTTGGCCCTGAAGAATATTAACCACTCTCAATTTTACCCATGGACTACCATCTGTCCAGATTTTAATTTGCTCTGAACTAATTTCAAGATGTATTGTATTTTTCGTCCCATAGGATGCTCCGTCCCATAGGACGCACCTAGTTTTTTTTTTGGGGGGGGGGAATAAAGGGAAATTTTTTTCCCTTTATTTTCCCCCCAAAACCAGGTCGGGGGACAGCGGGATGGCGGCGCTGCACCTCCCCGCTGTCCCCCGAGCTTGTGGGGCTATCCGATGTCTGCCCGGCACGCGGGGCGCTCTGCTTCAGGGCGCCCCACGTGCCGGGCGGCAGGCTGCTATCCGCAGCGTAGGGACTCCCGCAGGGCTCCCCACGCTGCGGCTGTCTGTCCGGCACGAGGGGCGCTCTGCTTCAGGGCGCCTTGCGCGCCGGGCGGCAGGCTGCTATCCGCAGCGCGGGGAACTCCCGCAGGGCTCCCCACGCTGCGGATGTCTGCCCAGCGCGAGGGGCGCTCTGATTCAGGGCGCCTCGCGCGCCGGGCGGCAGGCTGCTATCTGCAGCCTAGGGAGCCCTGCGGGAACTCCCGCGGGCTCCCCAGGCTTGCTGATAGCTTCCTGAAGCCTGGAGAGCGAGAGGGGTCAGTGCGCACCGACCCCTCTCGCTCTCCAAGCTTCAGCGAAAGCCTGTATTCACCCCATAGGACGCACACAGATTTCCCCTTCATTTTTGGAGGGGGAAAAGTGCATCCTATAGGGCGAAAAATACGGTATTTTAATTAATTGATTGCCTGTTTTTATGTTCTTATGTTCTTTGTATACTGTGTTAGTTTTATGATGTTAGCCACCCTGAGCCTAGCTCCAGCCGGGGAGGGCAGGGTACAAATAAAAATTTATAATAATAATAGCCATAGTCTTTGATTCTAGCAGAAATCAGGCATGGCTTTCTGCCTTCCTAGCCTGCTGCCTTGCTTCTAGCTCACATGACTCCATTTTCCACTCTGGCCTTTGTCTAACTACCAGCAAGTTGAGGAAGGCAGGGCCCCCAGCCATTTTCTCCCTGGTGCAGAACCACTTCCTTTGTTACCTTAACCCATATTTAGGGCCATAACCTCACTGGGAAACCAGTCTGGCTATTCCAGGAATTGGATCCATGCTGGATCCATGAATTCGAAGGGTATCAGCGTACAGCCCTCCCCACCCTCAACTCATAACAGTCTATTAATATTTCCAGCCCTTGACACACTGTGGAGTAAACCTCATTGAACACAGTTGACTTGCTTCCAAGTAAACATGTACCAGAGTAGGCTGCACCATTTATGTGCCTCAGATCCCAGACTCCCACCTCAGGGTAATGAGGCAGCAAAATCAACAGCAGTATTTTGGGTGCATTTGCAGCAGTACCATTTGCTCCCCCGCCTTACCTATTATGTTTTCTGACTCTTATCTAAGGTTCAGGACTGGAGTCTCAAAGGTTGGATGCCCCAGATTCTTCGCTATCATATTGTAGGCTGTACAGCGCTGCTCTCTAGTGATATGACATCTGATAAAACTGTTACCACTCTCCATGGAGATCAGCTCAAGATCACATTCTCACAGGTAACTAAGCCTTGGGCAGCATATGTGTAATGTTACCTCCTTAGAAAACAGAGGTGCAGTCTTCTTAAGGTGTTGGGATGGATTAGCATTAGTAATGAGGCTCAAATGAATGCTAATCTAATGGGTCGATGGTTGCAACCCACCAGATGAGCTCTTCTGCAGCATTGCATTAACAACTCACTGGGTCACCACAGGTGACAATGAATGCTTTGCAGGTGAGTAGGTGAACTGGCGGGCAAATCCCACTACACTTAGCTTCCATGCTAGCTATGGAAGAAAGAAAGCCCATTCCTCCTCTACCAACCCACTTGGTGTGGGATAAATAAGCCTCATATAACCAACATGCTTAACTCTAATTAATGCATGAAGGGGTTAAGACCATAGAGTAAGCTGTCCTGCCAGGCTTAGCTAGGTCACACCCCCTTACATTGGGAGGAAGGGATACCAAACTCTTTGTTCTCTCTCTCTTCCACCATGTAACCCTACCAGGAAAGACATCTGGTCTGGTTGTTCCCAGCTCAGAATGTGTGGCTTTAGCAAGCCATCTCTGTTTCTATACAAATAATTTAGAAACTCTTATCAATTTATAACTCAAATTTAACTGGCTATGTTTTGTTGCTGCTATATGGAAAAACACATGAATCTGACCTTTGAAGAGTTTGTAAATAAGCGATTTTTAATTTACCAAACACATCGTCTCTTTCTATGCTAACTTTGGAAAGGACTTAGAAGGGAATGTTTAAAAGGTGTAACAGCCTATATTTCCACACTTTACTTTACTGCATGTTTTGTAATTTTAAATCTCTATGGCCATGAGGATTCAATGGCCTCTCATAGGAACATAGGAATCTGCATTATACTCAGATCATTGGTCCATCTAACTCAGTATTGTCTGCGTTGACAGTTACTCTCCAGGGTTTTAAGCAGGGAGTATCTTCCAGATTCCCACCTGGAAATGCCAGATATTGGAGATGGCGCCTTCTGCATGTAATGTAGTTTGCTCCCCCACTGAGCTATGGCCAGTCTGGGTGGGCAGAGTCATTCCAGGTTTGAAGGTACTTCATTGAGAAACTTCCACCTGAGGTTTGATGGCTCAACGGAGAGGGAAGCTGCACACAGATCCAGCTACTGCTGAAATGCATTTAAGTCCCTGGGTTTTTATCACATTGCCTAATTTCCTGGTACATTTATTCTATTTTAAAACATATGTGAGACCACGCACTAGTAGAATCCATACCTTGTTTTTTGTGTTTGTTTTCAGAATTCAGTTTTTTTGAATGGAGACGCTAAGATTTTAACCAGTGATTTAATCTGCACAAATGGGGTAATACATCTCATAGACAAGGCCTTGTTTCCACAGAGGATTCAAGAGTTCCCTCCTGGACAACCAAAAACTCAAAGGGTGTGTAAAATTTATACTGGTATTTCCAACTAATTAAAAGTTGTTCAGTCACGTTTTACTACTTTGCTTTCAGCTGATTAGTTGCTTAACTAGTTGAAATAAAGATTACAGTGTGTTACTTAGGTGATATGTCTGCCATAATTAATTGCCATAGTTGTTTGTTGTTACTAAAACATGGATAAATCATAATTGTTTCAAAAAAAAAAGACTGCATTGTTTTGTTAAGTAATTCAATTAGATCATTTGCATCAATACTTTGAACAGTAGCTACATTTTGCTAACCTGCACTTCTGGCATGATTTTATTGATTTAATTATTTGCTACATTTCTATCCCACCTTTCCTCCAAGGAAAGCACATTTGGCTCTCCTCCCCATTTTTATCCTCAGAACCCTGTGAGGTTGGTCAGACTGAGAGGCTGTGGCCGGCCCAGGTCACTCCATGAGCTTGATAGCTGAGTGAGGATTTGAACCCTGGTCTCCCAAGTCCCAGGGACGCGGGTGGCGCTGTGGGTTAAACCACAGAGCCTAGGACTTGCTGATCAGAAGGTCTGCGGTTCGAATCCCCGTGATGGGTTAGCTCCCGTTGCTCAGTCCCTGCTCCTGCCAACCTAGCAGTTTGAAAGCACGAAGTGCAAGTAGATAAATAGGTACCACTCTGGCGGGAAGGTAAACAGCATTTCCGTGCGCTGCTCTGGTTTGCCAGAAGCGGCTTAGTCATGCTGGCCACATGACCCGGAAGCTGTACGCCGGCTCCCTCGGCCAATAAAGCGAGATGAGCGCCGCAATCCCAGAGTCGGCCATGACTGGACCTAATGGTCAGGGGTCCCTTTACCTTTACCTCCCAAGTCCAGCTCTCTAACCACTAGATGTCACTGTCTCTTGCTTTTATGTTTCAAAAACATGTGGAAGAAGACTTTTTAAAGGGCTGAAAAGTAGAAGGGAGAGCCTGTAACTCTTCTAGCTGCTGTCACTATAGAGCAGCCTTGGAAAACCTGGGGCCCTCCAGAACTCCCATCAGCTGACTGGACTGGGTGTAGCTGACTGGGTGTTTTGCACCAGAACTCCCATCAGCTGACTGGGTGTAGTCCATGGTGTGTCTCTTCTCCTCCTAGAGAACAACAAAAGCAAAAGCTATACAGAGCGGAAACAGCGTATTTCCCTTTCCGCTCACAAGACTCCAATAATCAGTGCTGGAATGTAAACAGACATGTGACATGTAACAATCCCACACACACCTGCAGCACGGGAGGAATGGAATTCTCAACAGTCCAAAACACCTGGAGGGTTCCAGGTTGAAGGCTGCCCTACAGAGCAACGTGGGGCTTAGCCCAGTGCTTCTCTTTGGACCAAACTAGATCATGGTGCTAAATGTGCCACTTGGGTCCCAGGGTTGTGTTTTCGATTGTTAATAGCCACCATAGGTGAGGGAGAAACAATTTTCATCGGAACTGTGGTGAGGCATGGTTAACCCTTCCTCTCTATTTCCCAGACAAAAATGGGGGCACAGCAGTTTTTAAAAATAACCACAGCACTTGACATGTTTCGTGTCATGCCTAGTTTGGTTGTAATTTGTGAATTAGACTACAGCTAATTGGAACTAGCAAAGCACTTGTGAAATGAAATGGCTACAAAGATCTTAGGCGCTTTGGGAGGAATGGCAGGATGTACATTTAATAAAGAAAGGACATTACTAACTTAGGTTCATTTATTTCAATGGGTTTACTCTGAGTAGGACTTAGCTGACTTCATATCCCGCCGCCCCCCCCCCCCGCCCCCAGTGTCACACTGATGCTATGCTGGCACTGAAAATACCTAGTGATTCATTAGCAGCAGTAGTTGGGTTTTAGCACCTTCGTGGTCACACTTACCATAGTTACAAGGATTAAATAAGCTTCTATTATGCAGAAACTTCTGTTACGAGATGTTGCAGAAAGCAGCAACCATTTTCATATGTTGTATGTAAAAATAATAAACAGTATGTTACTGCTTTTTGAAAACACCCTGCTGTTACATTTACTAAATGAGCAAATAAGATTGGCAAATAATTTTTCTTCCTAGGAAAACCTCAAAGTGATTGCAGCAAAAAATGGGTACATCATGTTCTACAATTTGCTAGAGGTAAGAGTACTTGATTTTGTAACCCATTTTGTAAGGCCTTTGGATGCAGGGTTTTGCAGCGTGTTTTGTGCACTCCTGTGTCAGAGGAAATCCCACCTACTTGGAGACCTCTTGCATCTTACAGGTGAAGGAACAACTGTACTTACCGTGAATGGTATTTCACTGTGCATGTAAAGAGTGCTCCAAGACCCACCCTGCTAGCTTCCTATGCTTATTCAATTTGCATTGAGGGGCATGGGACAATAATACATACTCAGTTTTTCTTATTCCTTGTGGGTTTTGCTTATTTCCAGAATGGTTTTTCTTCCACTCCAGGATGGTTTTTCTTCCACTCCTTGTGGTGGTTTTCCTATTTTGTCTATATTTTATCACTTTCTGCCCTGTTGAATTCCAGTTTCTCCTAAGCCATTCCAAGAAATGGGATTGAGACTCAACAGGAAGAGAGCCAAAAAGTCTTCTGTATAATTTTTGGGCACTTCTTGTCTCTGAGCTTCGGAGTAGGCAACAGAACCTGCCTGGAGCCCTCTTTACATCCACAGTGAAATATCATTTATAGTATAAAAAACAAAAAACTGTGTCTTTTTCCTTTTACTTTATTTCAGAGTTCAGGACTGATGGGTCTCATTAACGATCCTCTTCATCAACCAGTCACCTTGTTTTGGCCCTCTGACAAAGTAATCAGGGCTCTGCCAAAGGACCAGCAGGATTCATTGTTTAAAATGTCAAACAAGGAGAAACTGCTTCAGTATTTGAAATTCCACGTTATTGGAAGTGCTAAGGTAGGAGTGTACAACATTTCAGTGCAACATTTCTAGATGATTTATAATTTTTTTAAAAACAAAACAGCACCAGTGCAGTCTCCTCCTTTTTCTCTCTTGTTTTTCCTGATCTCTTCCACAGATTTTAGCCTGTGACCTCCCTAGGTCTACTTCACTGAAGACTCTTCAAGGTTCTGATCTCAGTGTGATATGTGGCAATGATGACAGCAATACTGTGAGTGTTTGGCTAATCCATGGTGTTTTGACCACTCCAGCCCCATAATCCCATCATCATACTTTGGGGGAAGGGACATAGCTCTGTGGCAGAACATATGGCTTCACATACAATAAGTCCTAGGTTCAATCCAGGTGGAGCTGGGAAAGACTCCATTCTGAAACTTAGAAGGTGGCTTGCCAAACGGTGTAGACCAGGGTGGGGAAGAGCCCTGCAGAATATTGTAGGGCAACTTCCATAGGGAGGGAACGATAGTCATCCTTCTTCAAACCGTGGAAAAGTGAAGCTTTCCACAGGAAAGGTGAAAGGAATGGAACCACTGTACAGCCCCCAGAAGGCAGTCCAGAAGAATAACCAAGATCAATGTCTTTGAAATCCACTGAGAGGTCCAGAGAATCAAGAGTGTTACATTGCCCCAATCTCTTCGTCAGCACAGGCTGTCAAATCAGGTGACCAAGAGGGTGACCAAACTCCCATCAGAAATCAGATTGAGATGGATCGGGGTATCCAATGTTGTTGGATTCCGTCCCCCATCAGCCCTGGCCAGCATGGTCAGCATACAGTGATGGGCTGTAGTCCAGCAACATCTGCATTGCCTACCCCAGATCTAGTTCATAGACTTTCTCCAGAAGCACCCATAGTTGTTTTGCATTAATGAAACAACTAATTGCATAAAAATAGTGCCATTTAAGGATTTTATGCTGCTCAATATCAGTGTTCTCTGGGCAGCTTAAAGCAACAAAACATAATATCCATAAAACAATAAAAAAGCAACATTAAAATGTCAGTGGCAGCAAACAAAACAGTATAATAAGATACATAGCATCTCTGAAAGCATTGGTATTGAAACATGTCATATAAATAGATAAGCAGATATTACGCAAGAGGTGTTGGCTTTGGGATTCTTTGTAAATATGTTAAAAAACAAACCAACAATCTGACTCCAATTTATATTTATTCTTCCTGTTTTCACTATCTAATAGGCCTCCTGCTGAAGCAGTGATAACTTTATTATAACTTTCTCCTTCAGGGTGACCTGTTCCTCAATGAAAGAAGGTGTAAGATTGTACAAAGGCATATTGAGTTTGATGGTGGCATCGCTTATGGTATTGACTGCATGTTAACAGATCCTGTCCTTGGAGGTCGATGTGACACCTTTATCTCTTCTAATATTCCGGTCAGTCCTCCTATGGATTTTTGTTGCCTTCTGAATTTCAGAACTAATCCAGTGCCCTTACATCTGTGAGTGCTCCAATATGTATACATACCTCCTGCATGTACAAGGGAATCCTGCATACGCAGGACCTTTTGCTGTACACTGGAGCTCTAGATCACAGCCTAAATAATGCAGCTCAGTATGTGCATACTCAGAAGTCTTATTCAGTTCAAGTGGATTTGGTTCAATTAAACTCAGTGTATTTAATCTGCTTCTTACTGCCTACTTTTGAATGTTGCTTAATTTAGATAGCGAAATGCATTTGCTGTTTTGCCGTTTTGAATATCTTTAGTTATTGTCCTTGACTAGAAATAATAATAGAGAGATGTTTAAGAATTTTCTCTGCCTACTTCTCCATTTTATTGCACAACTGAAAAAGTTGTACTGGGCTAGATTTCATTTCTCAGTTATTCCATGTTCTATATTTCCAGGATTTTATAAATGTTGAAGTATTGGGAAAAACCCAATATGATTCATATGGGATTTTTTTCTCTGTTCTGTCATTTAAGGTGTGTTCAAGGAATGTCTGTGCCTGAGAGGAAAGTGGCAATACACTGATACTTATTTATTAAATTTCTATACCACTCCAGCTGAGGATCACAGATATATATATATGGGGTCATGAAGAGTTGGACACGACTAAACGACTAAACAACAACAACATATATATATGTATATGTATATGTATATGTATATGTATATGTATATGTATATACACACACACACACAACAAAGTAACAAATAAAATGACTCACATCCCACAGTTTAAATTCAATAGATTATTTAAGAATAATCTATTTGCCTGGCACCCCCATCCCAGTGACCTATACACAGGCCCTGCCCTTAGGCGGAATGATACAGCCACCACAAGCCAGAATGTCTGTGAGTGGACAGCAAAGAGGTACTAGTGGGATTCTCTGCCTGTGGTGCCAAAATACCTTAACTGGCTTTGAGTACTATGCACCTTGACTTGGTCCACCTCAGCCAGCGAAATGTATTGAACCATCTTATTCACTGAGTTACCTGAAGACAGACACAAACATGCATACAACTGTACATGCACAGGCTCTGTGCAGTTCAGTGGGAGCATGAATGCCAGGCCGAAAGGAAACATGCAGGACCTTAGACAGTTCCATGGAGCTCTACTAAAGGTGGAGTCCCTGCAGCTTTATGTAGATTGACCAGGCTTAGAATGTAGCATGTTCCTCTAACCTGAAGGAGCTGGTTGGCTGGTTAAAATGTCTTCATCTTGTTTTTTAGTCTTGGAGTCTGTGAGGCTTCGGAGACAGACCTACCCCTCTGAGTCTAAGAATGGTGGCAGGATTGTGTCCTTTTGCAGAGAAGGCTCTGTATGAGGTACTGGCAGTTCTAGCACCAAGGAAGTAGCCTGAACCTCATCCGAGTACTCTGTTGCACATTGCAAAGTCCCCAGGTTGTGGGCCGCAACACTGGCATTCAAATTAATATGTGCAGCTTGTGGGCAAAGTCTTACCACTGCAATGACAATCTTCTCTCCCTCCACCCCCATGCATTCATTAGACACTCTTTGCACTACTGAAGAGGACTGTTGTTGAATCAGAAATGTATTTTCTTTTACCGAAGTGACTAAGAAATTGGGAATTGAGAAGCTGTGTTTTAGGCCTCTAAAACACTATTGTACAAATAGGGGCGCGGGTGGTGCTGTGGTCCAAACCACTGAGCCTCTTGGGCTTTCAGATCAGGTCAGTGGTTCAAATCCTCACAATGGGGTGAGCTCCCGTTGCTCTGTCCCAGCTCCTGCCAACCTAGCAGTTTGAAAGCACGCCAGTGCAAGTAGATAAATAAGTACTGCTGTGGTGGGAAGGTAAACGGCATTTCTGTGCACTCTGGTTTCCATCACGGTGTTCCATTGCACCAGAAACAGTTTAGTCATGCTGGCCACATGACCCTGAAAGCTGTCTGTAGACAAACGCTGGCTCCCTCGGCCTGAAAGCGAGATGAAGGCGGCACCCCATAGTCACCTTTAACTGGACTTAACCATCCAGGGGTCCTTTACCTTTTTTTACCTATTCATTAATGTTTGATTTATTGGGCTTGCTTTTTGCTTGGTCCTGATTGTGCTCATATAAACTTTGTGCATACAGTCATACCTTGGGTTACAGACGCTTCAGGTTGCGTTTTTTCGCGTTACGTACTGCCGAAACCCGGAAGTATCAGAACGGGTTACTTCCGGGTTTTGGTGGCCACACATCCGCAGAAGCGCCAAATTGCAACCCGTGCGTGCACGGACATGGCGCTGTGGGTTGTGAATGCTGCGGGTTGCAAACGTGCATCCCGCATGGATCATGTTCGCAGCCCGAGCGTCCACTGTATAAGCTCTGTGAGCATAGGCTCTGTATAGAGGTACAACTGAATTCATGGGGACCCTTCAGCTGTGGAACTTACTGATACACTCACTCATTCACTCAGGTATATATTAGTAAATATAGCTTTGGTAAGAGACTTGTTTAAAAAAATTGTAGGAAATGAAGTTTACAATGTCAGTTCCTAGTGCTAATTAGATTATATATTGCATTTGTATAGTTATTTTAATAATTAAGTGTGGTTTTTAATCCTAGCTAGCTTTGGGGAGTTTTAGTCTTCTGACAGAAAAAGTGTATTTCTCTTTCTCTTCAGGGAGACTGCACTGCTTGTTACATAACTCCTCGGTGCCCTACTGGATCTAAAGTGACGGTAATTACAGTTCTACACTTATGAGTCAAAATTTAACCGACAAGTTGTAATAAAATATTTTGGAAAATAGCTACATTTTAAACAAACAAGCTTATACAGCAAAGGAGGTATCAAAAGGACTTGGAAGCTCTGTAACCTACATATGAATTATAAAATAGCTCGGTGGTTCCTTTCTCACTCCCTCAATCATAAGCTTTCAGAGCTACTTACACACCATACATATGAAGCACATTTTCCCACACCACAGAATCCTGGGAACTGTAGTTTGTTATGAGTGCTGGTAACTGTAGTTCTGTAAGGGGTAAACTACAGTTACCAGGATTCCTTTGGGGAGGCAAAACGTGCTTTCACACTTCAGGGAGTTGGATTTAGATGACCTTTGAGATTCCTTCCAACATTATGATTCTAAGCCATTCTGTGAGGGCTGGTAGGGGCGTTATGAATACCTTGTCCTATGGTGCCTTTATTGAATTTCCTGATTTCTTTGTTTTGTCCATTCTCTTTTCCCCCCATTTCTAAATATGAAACCGTAAGGGAGAGGTGAAGAGATGTACTTACATTCTCAACCACAGGATCTTGAAAGGGTGTCAGAAGGATTGTTCTATGATGGTCAGGATACCACACTGTTGCAAGGGCTACTTTGGGAATGAATGTCAAGGTAAGATTTCCTGGGATCAAACACTTGAGAAACTTCTGAGAAGGGCTCCTGTGCTTATATATCTTTCTCAGTGATGCTATTAGCAGTGTGGGAAGGGGGAGCAATTTAGGTCTAGATAACAACATGAGGGGGGAAAGGTTAAACATCCCCTTTCCCAGCACAACTTTTACAGTCAACATTGGATCCCTTTATGGCTGCCTAAAAAAGAAAACTGGGATAGGCTTCCTACATATCGTCTGTTCTGACTCTTGAACGGGAGAGTTGGCTTAGCAACCACCAGGCAGCATGTGGCAGAAACAGATGGCAGAGGGGTGGTCCAGAGTGTTTAAAGTGATATGGAAACGTTTTTCACAGAATCAGAGAATTACAGAGTTGGAAGGTATCCTGAGGGTCATGTTGCCCAACCCCCTGCAATGCAGGAATCTCACTTAAAGCATCCATGACAGATGGCCATCCAAACCCTGCTTAAACACCTGCAATGAAGGAAAGTCAACCACCTTCTGAGGGAGTCTGTTCTGCTGTTGAACAGCATTCACTGTCCAAAAGTTTTTCCTGGTTTTTAGTTGCAATGGCCTTTCTTGTAACTTGAACCCATTGGTTTGGGTCCTCCCCTCCGGAGCAGGAGAAAACAAGTTTGCTCCATCTTCCGTATGACAGCCCTTAAGATTTTTAAAGATGACTATCATATCTCCGCTCAGTCTCCTCTTCTTATTCAAGCTAAGCATATCCAACTCCCTCAACCGCTCCTCATAAGGCTTGGTTTCCAGACCCTTGATCATTTTGGTTGCCCTCCTCTGCACATGTTCCAGCTTGCCCATGTTCTTCTTAAACTGTGGTGCCCAGAACTGGACACAATATTCTGTGTGTGGTCTGACCAAGGCAGACCTTGAATGGGGCACTAAACTTCTTCTGATGCAGCCTAGAGTACCTGCTGCTGGCATACTTTTCCCATTATTGCCTCTTGTAAATAGATTTTAAAGGGTTTTGTTGCCAAAAGCCTTCTGTACAGTTAAATAACAGGTCTATAAGAATCGCCACAACCATCAAACAGTACTGATGCAAAGGTGCATAGGAGACAAAACTTCAGACAAAAGCCTGGGTGGAAAATAAGTTTCAAGTTGGTGTCATAAACTATAAATTTCCATAACTGGAGTGCCTGCGTTGAGAATGCTCTCTCGTGGCTTGCCAAAATAAATGCAACACTACCAAGAGGACATGCCCATATAGTCTTAACATCCACCCTATTATTTTGAATGTAAATTGTTATAATTTATTTTAATTTTGCATTGTTACATCACTGCAACCCACACTGGGACCTTATGATGAAGGGTAGTAAGAAATCAAATAATAATGAATTAATATATTTGGAACCTAAGCCATAATATTGTTTCAGGGAAGATTATCACCTTAGCTCTGTGTGCCTAAATAGATCTAACTCTCTGAGCTGTGGAGTCCTAACCCAATAAGTAATAAAATAGCCACCTTGGGGATAGTTCTTACAAAGACTGACTCGTTGCCATTTTCTGCTTCCCAGCCTGCCCAGGAGGGTCAGAAACTCCATGTAATAACCGTGGTTCATGTGATGAAGAATATGCTGGCACGGGAGAATGTACATGCAATGCTGGCTTCAATGGGACTTCGTGTGAGCTCTGTATGCCGGGAAGATATGGCTTGGATTGCAAATGTAGGTTTCACGTGGTTGTCGTTCTGTTAAGCCCTTTACTTGTGTAACCTTTTGTCAGACTATAAGGGGTAGCATGGTTTAGTTTCAGGGGTGGAGAACCTGCCACCCTCCAGAAACTGTTGGACTACAACTCCCATCATCCTTCACTGTTGGCCATGCTGGCTGGAGCTGATAGAAGATGGAGTGCAACAACATCTGCAGGGTCAGAGGTTCCCATCCTGTTAGTGGTTGCGGAGTGTGTCTTAGCTGAACTTGGGAGACCTGACTTCAGACCTTCTAGGCTCAGCCTAACCTAGGCTGTTTATTTGTGCAGGAGTGAAAAATGCGGTATGGACCCCTTTCACATGCCCCATCTTCAAGGGCTGCAACTTCTCTAATTATAAGGGACAGTGGGAAAACGCTTTTGCTAGGACCAGCTAGTGTTCATACGTTTTTGGGTTGCATCAAGCTCCTTCTTATAATCCATCTCCTAATCATCCAACAACTTTCTGTTTACAGCCTGTGAGTGCACATCACATGGACAGTGCGATGAAGGAATTTATGGATCAGGACGGTGCTTCTGTGAAACTGGATGGACCGGACAGCTCTGTGAAACCAAAATCGGTCTGACTCTTTAACAGTAGGGAGAACGTTGTAGCCTGCAGAGTAGATTTCATCTCGCCATTACTTTTTAGAGCTGTTGGCTAATTAAAATAGTCTTCACCATATTTTCCATACAAATAACTGATAAACTTAAAGAAATCAAGATTCTTTGCATATTCTCATTCGTGATGTGGTTCTATAAGAGAGGTAGCCCAGTCAGAATTAATTCTCTCATTTCAGTGGCTCTTTGTTTCTGGTAAATATGCTTGAGATGTTATAACCAACATTTAATGGAGTAAAATAATTACTCCTCATCAACCATTTAGGGTGCATCTACCCTGTGAACGGTTATTAGTTGAATGACCCGCCTCATAGGCCTGTTGTGAAGGCAAGAGAAATGCAACAAAAGTTATAAAACAAATAGAAAAACTAAAGCTGATATATAAATATAAACAATGTTAACAACACATTTGCTATCATCACTCCTCTATCATATCCCTCAAAACAATTGTAGATTTGTTTGAGAAGGATAACTGTAATGTTGACATCTGAAATAGTCAGTCTTTTTTATTGTTTTAACCATAACAGTCATTGCAATACATTAATCAAGGATTAAAATGGGAGTGAAAGAGAAAATAGAAGTGGGGAACCTGTGCCAGATAGTTGCTGGATGATGGCTCCCATCACCCCTGACCATAGGCTATGCCGGCTGGGACTGGTGCCCCTCCAGATATAGCCGGCCTCCATGGATTTCCCTGTCCCTGAACTAAAACAGTTTACTGCAAGTGTATCTGAGGTATTTACTTTGATTCAGTGCACAGGGATGCAATTCAGGCCACACCTCCAGTTTCTTTGTTTAGGATTCTTTCCTCAGTCTTGAGACAATGAGAAAAGTTTGAATGTGGGTAATGGTTCTAATTTTCTTCACAGCTTTAACTCCCGAGTGTTCACCCAACTGTTCCATTAATGCTGTTTGCCAAGAGCAAAACATCTGTCAGTGCAAACCATACTATAATGGAGATGGAATCACGTGTACAGGTAAAATCAACCGGAAAGATCAGCTACTAATAAAATTGAAGGAATGTATTTTAATTGAAATCTTCCACCATGTTTACTTACACACCCCTATTTTCTGGCCCTCGTGCAGTTCCTATGTAATGTGATAAAATATGAATGTATCCGTGAATTCCACAAATACATGTATTTTAGTGTGGCATTAAGGGGGCCTGGATCCACTCTGCACAAAGCAAGCCAATATTTTGTGCTTACAACGAATTATTCATAATGACAGCCTACTTACTTTAGCCTAATTGCCCATGATATTCTGAGGCTGGTCTCCACAGCCAAAACATAAGGTTATACTTATAAATCCCCTCTTCCTGGAATATTAAAGGGGAGGGGGACCCACTTCTGTGCTTCTGGGTGTTCCAGTCAGGTGATTATTAGCTCTGAAGCACTGATCACCTGCTAGGGAAGAGTGTTTAGTCTCTCTCGCACACCTACCTGACTGTCAGATCTGGCAGCTCAGATCATCTGTTTGGGAGTGGAAGGGAAAGGAAAGGGAGAGAATCTTCAAGCACAAGCTCAGACTGGCAGACTTCTCTAGCTTTGTAGTATTTGAAGGGATTTCTGTCTTTTTGAGTTTGTTTCCTTGTTGCAATGGCTGCAAGCTTTGATGTGGTATTTAACTCAACAAATTGAGCCAGGTTTAGCGGTTCGTTTTAGCTCTGTCCTTTCCTTCCTAGCCTTTGACTTTTAGAGAGGCATCTGATCACTAAAGTTCTTCCCATTCCATAGCTGGTCCAGTAAGAGCAGGGGAAGAGCACACTAAGGGCATAGATCTACCCCAATGTAGAGGACAGACGGAACATTTGCTTCTCCCTAGGGTAAATCCAGGCATTTGGTGTCACGATTGTAGGCACAAGGTATCATAACATTCAGATACTGCCAGAAATACTCTGTATTTTCTCATTCTTTGGGGGGCCAAAAAATCTCACTTCAATATAAAGGAATAGAATAATGCCTGGAGGACTGCTCTATCAGTAACTTGCAATAATAGCGTAAAACTTCCATATTCAAGAGCTATCATCTATCTATCTATCTGTCTATCTATCTATCTATCTATCATCTATCTATCTATCTATCTATCAACTATCTATATCTATCTATCTGTGTTTTTTGCTTTGCAGCTGAGGATCTTTGTAAGAAAACCAACGGTGGCTGCCATAAGAATGCAGAATGTGTACAAACTGGTGTGCAAGTCAATTGCACATGTCAGAGAGGATACAAAGGGGACGGGCACACCTGCAGGGCTATCAACCCTTGCACCGATGGGTTTAATGGTGGTTGCCATGAACATGCAATTTGCACCAAGACGGGACCTGTAAGTGTTAAGAGTCTTTCACCTTGTCCTAGGCAATGTATGACCTTCCAAACGTTGCTGGACTCCCATCACTGTTGACCATGCTGTCTGAGGATGATGGGGGTGAAACAACATCTGGAAGGCCACAGATTCCAAAACCCTGTCCAAGAGGCTGTTTCTCTCACTGGTATTAAGGGAACTGTTCAGATAGCATCATTTGCCCACATTTGCAGTTGTGCTCTCTTAGCCCCTAACAAAACTTTGGAAGTGTCCCAGGAAAAGCTAAGTGTATCCCTCCCCACCCTCCTAACTATTCTGGTCAGTCATACATACTGCAGATTGTAAACCACATTTTAGCCCATTGGGTCTGCAAAGTAGCTTACAGAATGTACCGTGTTTTTCACTCTATAAGACACACTTTTTCCCTCATAAAAAGTAAGGGGAAATGTGTGTGCGTCTTATGGAGTGAATGCAGGCTGCGCAGCTATCGCTGAAGCCAGAACAGCAAGAGGGATTGCTGCCCAGCAATCCCTCTTGCTGTTCTGGCTTCTGGGATTCAGATTTTTTTTTCTTCTTGTTTTCCTCCTCCAAAAACTAGGTGCATCTTATGGTCGGGCGAGTCTTATAGAGTGAAAAATAAGGTAATCATAAAATAATCATAACATGCAATAAACCACGGCCAGCATTTCCCTGTGCTCTAGACCGGGGGAAGGGGAGATAGAAACAGTGTGTGCATGAAATGAAAACTCTGTGGATGTGCCTTTAAGTCTGCAGTAGTGCAATTAGGTAGTTTTAGATTTGGACTGAATGGTCTTATGGAGCCAGCGCTTTTTAGATGGCAGTGTGTGAGCCTGCCCTCCTGTGTTTGAGGGCCCTCCTGCCTATTCTGCCCCAAAGATCTGCCTTCTGGTGGCAGCACTATGAGTATTTTTACCCTGAAAGAGAACTGCATGGTTGGTCTGAAAATATCATGTTCGGTTCCAGCTGCTGAGGGGACTTAATACAGTCTGCAAAACATTAGTCAGTTTCCCTCCTGTACTGTTACAGTGGAACTTTGGTTTTCAACGCAATCTGTTCCGGAAGACCGTTCGACTTTCGAAACGTTTGAAAACCGAGGCACAAAGGGTAGTCTGCAAATTTCATTGAGAAAATTGAGAAATATGCAGCGGAAGCTGTTTGACTTCCGAGGTGCGTTTGAAAACAGAAGCAATTACTTCTGGGTTTTCGGCGTTCGAAAACTGAAATGTTCAGCTTCCGAGATGCTCAAAAACAGTGGTAGATACAAAGGATCTTACACACACATACTCCCCTTCTTCTTGAATGGACAGTATGCCATAATATCCGTGCTGAAGTGTTTACAACCTAGGGGGGAAGGCTATAGCTCAGTGGTAGAGCATCTGCCTTGCAGTCCCCAGTTCAGTCCCCAGTGGCATCTCCAAGTAGGGCTGGGAATGTCCTCTGCCAGAAACCCTGGAGAGCTGATGCCAGTCAGTGTAGGCAATACTGATTTAGATGGACACAGTGGCCTGACTCTTGTAAGGCAGCTTTCAATGTTTATGCAGTTTCATTGCAAATTTCTCTCCCAGAATATGCGCAAGTGTCAATGCAAAGATAACTACATTGGCGATGGAATTGATTGTGAGGTGAAACAGCTACCGGTAGACAGATGTTTGCAAGATAACGGGCAATGCCATGCTGATGCCAACTGTGCCGATCTCCATTTCCAAGGTCAGTGCACCACAAGCAGGCACACAATTATAGTGATTGTGAATTAAAAAAAATTAAGACTGTTCCATAACTCTCATGAGCCTAGACTTCTCAGAATTACATAGTCCTATAATTCTTTTAAATCCTGCCATAGCTACCCAAAGCAACTTAAATGGGAAATTTGCTACATTATAGATCAGGGGTCAGCAAGGTTTATCTTGCCTGGGACGGATTGGTTCCACGGAGATCCCCCCACAAATTTCTGTGTCTGCGCAGACATGATTTTCGGTGCTGCGGAAGCAAGTCCCCATGCCGCGCTGTGCTGGTTTAGCGCAGCACGCAAGCTGGCAGCTTTGTTCGGGGGCGGCTTGGGGGCCAGTCAAACAACCTCCACGGGCTGCTTCCGGCCCATGGGCCTTAGGTTGCTGACCCCTGTTATAGATGTTCAGTGTCTGTAGTATTGGTGAATGTGCTTTTCTCTAGACCAGAGGAAGGGAACTATGGTCCTTCATACAACTGTTAGTCTGCAACTCCCATCAGGCAGCATGGCCAATGGTGAGAGTTCCAGTCCAGCTGGAAGATACCAGCTGAGAGAAGACATCTCTAGATCAGCTTTGGTTCCACAGATGTTATTGGACTACATTACCGTATTTTAGATATAAAAAGCTACATGTTAGGTTTTTGTTTTGACTATGTTTTGAGCGATTTATTGCATACAATCAGTATTCTTTGCCTGACTAACAATAGATTGAGTTGACAAAGGAGGGGTGTGTCTTTGAAGCACTCAATCTTCTTATTGCTACTTGAAAGCATTTTGGGTAGGACCATGAGGGGCCAGTTCATGATCCAAGATATAATTATCCACAAGACGTCTAGAAAACCAAACCCTGTATATTCAGGATACACTGTGAAATGGAAATGTGGGTATAAAACTGTATAATGGAAAGGGTTGATTTTGGGGTTTGCTCCATTCTTCCTTCCAGATACTACTGTTGGAGTTTTTCATGTACGTTCTCCAAAGGGTCGGTATAAAATGACTTACGACGCAGCAAACAAGACCTGCGCAGATGAAGGAGCCACAATGGCTACTTACACTCAGCTTGTCTATGCGCAACAGGTAACGATGCTTATTTCCACTTGCAGGCAAGGCAGATAACTAACATATGCTTGAACTGAACAGAGAGACTCAGCTGCCAGGAGAATAAGTTGTAAAGGACAAGTGCCATCAGGAATACATCTAGTTTCTTTTGAAGGAAAAGAAGTACGTAGGAAAACATTCAAATAAGTACAATATTGACTGTTGCTGCAACCTGTTTAAAAAAATAGCACCAGAGCTGGTTCACACAAAAAACTCCCTTTCGTATTTTGGCTTCTTTATTCAAATAACAAACATGAGTCCTGTGCATATGCAAGTCAGTGCTATAATAAACACACCGTATTTTTACCAGTCCAGATCAGAACTGGGTCAGTACAGTGGTACCTCGGTTCCCAAACACCTCTGTTGTCGTGCGTTACATTTTGGTTCTCGAACACCGAAAAACCAAAAATAAATGCTTCTGTTTTTGAACATTTTTCGGAACTCAAACATGCGACGCGGCTTCCGCTGAGTGCAAGAAGCTCTTGCAACCAATGGGATGCCACACCTCAGTTTCTGGACATTTCGGAAGCCGAACAGGCTTCTGGAATGGATTACGTTCAAGAACCGAGGTACCACTGTAGTATCCTGCGCAAGGGAATGCACGAGCCTGTTTTGACAGAACTTGTAAGTGAATGAGGTCCTTGAGCCTTTTGGAATGCAGTAAGTCTTAGCTGGAAGTGTGCAAACACCTGTACTGATGCACAGAGACTGGTCACGAGTGTGTGCCGTCCTAATTGCCATGGGACCTTTCGCTTGGCAAATGCGGCATAGTATAGCAAGCCTGCCTCTCAGACTGCATGCAAATCTCTCCCCGTTACCTCTCTTTCCCAACTCAGGCTGAAAGAACGTGCATATGATTCTAGGAAAGGCCAGAGATCTCTGTCCCAGGTGGCAAGTTTCCTTACACAGCACTACAGTTCCAAATCTGGAGCAAGAGGCATCGACCAGTGCTGCGATACAATGCCGGCTACTTTGCTAGGGTTGCCCCCCGGTGCTAACTCGAGGGCACCAGTTGCAGTTCTGTCCCAGCACGGAAATGTTTAAAGCCCACCCAGTCTTAAGCTTCTTGGCAATGGAATGCCCAGTCATGTGACTGGGCCATGTGAGACAGAACCAGGAAAAAGGCCAATGCTTAAGTCACAGCCTTCAAAGCAAGGCTTCACTGGGCTTTGGCAGTGGGTGGTGTCCCCTCCTACTAGCCACACATTGCCTAAAGCCCGTCGTAGCATTAGGTTAACACCACTTCCCATTTTCCTTTGTTTCATGGTTATATGCTAACGGCAGGCAAAGTATCATCTATGTACTGCTGGCTGGCTGGCAAATGGAAGAGTAGCCTATCCGACTGCCTTCTCTTCCCCCAAATGCGGTGGAGGAGTTGTTGGGATTATCGACTACGGGTACAAAGTCAACATGAGTGAAACATGGGATGTCTACTGTTACAGAGTCAAAGGTAAAAAAAAAAAGTGCCTTTGCCTAATGTCGTTTGCCAGAAATATAGTTCATTTCCAGAACTACTAATAAGATCATATTGTCATTGCATATTAACTTGGCAGCAGACACAAAGCCATTTCTGAGGTACTGTGGAAAGTTTTTAACCAGGGGTAAGCAAACTAAGGCCCGGGGGCCGGATCCGGCCCAACCGCCTTCTCAATCCGGCCCACAGATGGTCCGGAAATCAGCGTGTTTTTACATGAGTAGAATGCGTCCTTTTATTTAAAATGCACCTCTGAGTTATTTGTGGGGCATAGGAATTTGTTCTTTTTTTTTCTTCAAAATATAGTCTGGCCCACCACATGGTCTGAAGGACAGTGGACCGGCCCAAGGCTGAAAAAGGTTGCTGACCCCCTGGTTTTTAACACTGCAGATAGTGGCGCCGGGGGGGGGGAGCGAGACTTCATGGTTTTCTACAATTTGACATATTCATATTGTCTGCTCTGGCATTCGAATTGGGGTCTGAATAATGTCTATAGACAATGAGGAGGTTGTTGGGGGTGAAGCATCATGAAGAAGGATTCCCTAATTGTCTACATTGCCACTAGTAGCTGATGGGGGGGGGCGCGAAATTAGTTTGGTTTACATTTTAATGCAAATTTACCTAATCTGCACTTTCTGAAGCCATACAGGAACCAAAACACACCTATCCAAATTTGGCGATGCAGCTCTCCAACCATAAAACACATACTAAAATGTATATGTTCGGGGAACATGCAAAGAAACGTGCATGTATTAATCCTAATAATGTACAAATATACATTATTTTTTTTACCAACAACTGCTTGTAAAAATGAATGTATAAGGCAGAATTGCATGCAAATATTGTGTAGTGGGATGGATAGGGATCCGAGAGATCGATAGATAGATAGATATCCACTTCCTTTTTTTTTTTTTTGCAATTGTAGATAGTTCTCTAGATATGGAAGCCTCATCTCTGCTTGCTGTCTAAAATTGTGTTGTTTTATGTTTTATAGATGTCAACTGCACCTGTAAAATTGGTTATGTGGGTGATGGATTTACATGTAGTGGGAATCTGCTTCAAGTCCTCACTTCTTTGTCAAAATTTACAAACTTCGTCTCAGTAAGTAACAGAAACAGACCACCTCACCCCAAAAACTGAAATTAAATAAAATATGCCTCAAAATTTCAAAAATGAACCAACATCTTTATTCCTGTTACACTTCTGTTTCTAGTAAATCATATTAGCTTAAAGAGGAACAATAAATAGGCTATAAGCAGACAATGAATAAAATGTAAAATGTTATGGCTATCAGATGTGATCCTTTGGCAATTAAGGTCAAGAAGCAATTGTTTGCAATCCCAGGCTTCTTGTGTTAGTTTTTCTTCGTTCTCAGAAGTATGAAAATTGTCTAAGAACAACTATAAGATGTCATCACACCAGAAATAACGCTTTCTCTTGAGAAGGCATAGCAAAGTTGTTTTACTTTGGTCAAATATTCACTATTGTTCAGCCTAATCTCTTAGATAGTTGTATGTATAAAGAAAATGTTATATTGTAGGATCATTTGCATATGTTTGCCAGACTCATATTACAAAAAAGAAAGTTCCATTTGCTTTGTGAGTTACGTTACTCGAATTAGTACTTTTGCTTTCTTCTTTCATCTCAATAAAATTCTTCATAAAACTATATTATGTTTGAGGATTTCGTCTCACCAGAATAAATTCTGTCCCTTCACAGAGAATACTGACTTACTCAAACACATCAAAGCAAGGCCAAGAGTTCCTGAAATACATCACAAATTTATCCACTCACGCAACACTGTTTGTACCAGGCAATGACGGGCTGAAGGAAAATGAGGTAAATGACTTAATTCTACTGTTATTATATGCCAGCTCTAGGAGTTAAAATGCCAACATATGCTGATCCAAGAAAGTGCCTCTTTTCAACTGACAGCAAGTCCTACAACCTAGAAGTGAATGGCTGCCATTCACTCCTATGGGGAATACTTGTACTGCACTTATGGATAGTTTTGTGTCCTCCATCCCTAAGTAGTCAGACCCTCTTGCACAGGGGTGCAATACATCTCTCTGTATAAAGACTCACTCCTTGCTAACCCATAAGTCCTTATGTGTGCTCTCTCTTCAAGACCTGACCATTTCTAATGAAAGAATCATTACTTTAGAGCAGGGGTAGCCAACATGATACCCTCCCCATGCTCTTGGGCAGGTTTCCTCAAACTCCGCCCTCCAGCTGTTTTGGTACTACAACTCCCATCAACTCTAGCTAGCAGGACCAGTGGTCAGGGATGATGGGAATTGTAGTCTCAAAACATCTGGAGGGCCGAGGTTGAGGAAGCCTGCTCTTGGGCTACAGCTCCCATCATCCCTGATCATTGGCCACGCTAGCTGGGACTGATGGGAGTTGGAGTCCAGTTATCTCTGGAGGGAACTGCAGTGGCGACCCCTGTACTAAGTGGTTTTAGAGCTAAAGATTTCTAGATCTAGATTGCCTACATACCATGGCCCCCGCTAGAAAATGTTGCTCTCCAAACTACAAATGCCATATTCTTCATTTCTCATTCCCAGCACCTTATTTATTAAGTTGCATGGTGGTAAGATTTAGGCAAGCCTTTTCACTTACCAGATTTAATGCCCTTCCTTAGGCATGTCCAAAGTCCGGCCCCTAAGGCAGTTTCTTTCCTGTGGAAATTTCCATTAAAAAGCTGTACAACTTTGGTGAGAAACCCCCCCCAAAAAAACTCAACAACAACTTCAATCCTAAAAAAACCTCAGCAACTTTGGTCGGCCCTCATGCATGTTCACTTCATCAAATCTGGCCCTCTTTGAAAAAAGTTTGGATACTCCTGCACGAGATCTATCGATGGACCATAGGACAGGAATTCCTGCTGCAGAACATAAATATCTGTGAGGGTCAGAGGAAGTAGAAAATCTGATCCATTTTTTAAATGCATTATTTACATTTTTACCCATGCAAGTCTCTTGGTTTTTATGTTGGTTTTGTGTTAGCAGATACCAGGTCTTACATTACAGAAAAAGCAACTACGTTTTTGGCTGCCATTATTAAAACACATAGCAAACTGACAGAGTGATATATCTGTATCTACATATATTATCCTGAGTCAATAGCAAATTATCTAAAGCATTAATGTCACTCTGGTTAACTCTGAAAACTTTGTGTAATTGCTCTGCTATGTGCTATATAAAAACAATGAAGTTGAATTGAAAATGTCTCTGTGAACAAAAACCCATTCCTTGCTGCACACATCACCCATGAGAATGATGGAATGGGCCAGGATTTTCCATGGTGGCCATTTTCCTAGTTTTAAATACAGTGGTACCTCGGGTTACGTACGCTTCAGGTTACATACACTTCAGGTTACAGACTCTGCTAACCAAGAAATAGTGCTTCAGGTTAAGAACTTTGCTTCAGGATGAGAACAGAAATTGTGTGGCGGTGGCACAGCAGCAGCAGGAGGCCCCATTAGCTAAAGTGGTGCTTCAGGTTAAGTACAGTTTCAGGTTAAGTACGGACCTCCGGAATGAATTAAGTACTTAACCCGAGGTACCACTGTAATAGGCATTCCAAGGTAGGCTTTTATTTTCTTTAGGCTAAGGCAGGGATGATAAACCTGTGGCCCTCCAGACACAGCTGGACTCCAAACTCCCATCAGTCCCAGCCAACATGATCAGTTGTTAAGGATGATGGGAGTCCAACATCATCTAGAGGACGACAGCTTCTTCATCTGTGGACTAGGCGATGATGGTTCTCGTTTAAGAATAGTAGCAAGTTATTTTTGTTTTGTTTGTTTGCATTTTGACGCAATTGTATTCTATGGAATGTCTTGGCATCAAACAACTCTTTAATGTTTAAAAGCTAGGTCATGTCATGTGAATTGAGCAAGTTCCAGAAAATCCATTTAGTGTTTCTGTTAATTGATATTACTGTATGTTGGGTTGTTGCCTTCAGGCACTTTCCGGAAGAGACATTGAATATCATTTATCCAACACTGGCGCGTTCTATTATGAAGATTTGACCAATGGAAGTACCCTTCAAACCAGAATAGGGGATAAACTGTTAATTACACACACTGGAGGCCAGATTTCTGCAGCTAAAGAGGTGAGTGCTTTGTACGTGTGTGTGTGTGTGTGTGTGTGTGTGTGCGTATGTTTTCATAGGAGCATGTCTGGTTCATACATTTCCTTTACCGTGTTGTTTTAATGGAATTGTTCTGTGGCATGTTTTAATTATGCATGTTTATATTTTAATGTTTAAACAACTGGTTTTTATACTTTGTAACCCTTCCTAGAAGCCTATTTTGGCTGTAAGCAGTATATTTAATTACTTAATAAATTAATGTACTTAAATATTAATAAACTGCATTTTCATAAAAATACAATGTTCCAGGAAAACATCAGGGGGGAAATCCATAAATTCTGCTTGGTTATGCTTTTTTTAAAAAAAATCACATTTCAAAGCCTTGTCTAAATAACATTGTTTCTAGGCAATGTCTAAAAGAAGGCAGGAGTGATTCCTGCCAAACTTACAATTAATATTATTTTCCCAAGGGCTGGAACTCTGTGAGGTATAGAAGTGCTGCAGTCCTCTTCCTTCCACCTGGAATATAGTGCTTTATTCACATCATCCTCCCCTCTCAAATCAAAACAGGCTGAGTTTTTCATTCCTGCATGAATAACTCAGCCTGTTGTGATCTGAGTGGGGAGGATGATGTGAATAAAGCACTGTTGAGTATCATAGACAGAGAACTACAACGGCCAGGATTGGCTAATGATTCACAAGTAGGTGGGTTGTAGGTCAGGGGTCATTTCCAGACCTACTACATGCAAATCTCCTTGTTACGTGTGAACCAGGTTATGGATGCACAACATGAAGGCTGAACAAAAGAATACTTCCTTGGCTACTATGAAATCCATGCCATAGGGTGAAATGCCTCCAGGCCAGATTTTGGGAGAGCGGTTTTGAAGAGTGGGATGACCCTGCCGTAAGCGCAGTAGCAGATGCTGCTTGTGCATGGACAGTACTGGATATCACCCATACTTTTAGCAATACATTGATTACAATCAGAATATTATTTCAGATATATTGTTTTGCCTGGAAATATACAGTGGTACCTTAGGTTACAAACACTTCGGGTTACAGACTCTGCTAACCCGGAAGTAGTACCTCAGGTTCAGAACTTTACCTCAGGATGAGAACAGAAATCACACGCCGGTGGCACGGGAGGCCCCATTAGCTAAAGCGGTACCTCAGGTTAAGAATGGTTTCAGGTTAAGAACGGACCTTCGGAACGAATTAAGTTCATAACCAGAGGTACCACTGTATATGAAATCAATCAAAAGGTGGTGGCTTCAGTCTTCGGTAGTATCTAGTGTTGGGTAGACACGAAGGGAGCCAAAGGTTAACACACATTCCTAGGAAACTTGGTAATTACAATCTTCTAACTTATAAGTACCATAGTTGTCATATTATAATAACAAACATACCATATCAGGATTGAGCAAGTAAAGTTACCCAATGAGATGGAAAGAATGTGACATTAGTTCAGCAAGAGATTATATCTGCCTAAAACTAAAATGTAGCTGAAGCAAATTCCCTGTTAAGAGAGGCTAGATTCCACCTCCTCCAGCCAGCTGCTTCCAGTAACTCTCGCCAGAGAAGAATTGAAGTTTCCTTGGGCTGATGTCCAATAACACACTAAAATAAGGGGCTGAGTTCTTCAGCCATGAGCGGGATCATATGAGAAGGATCTAAGCACTAAGAAATAAGCTCCAGCTGTGTTTTGAAGAAACTTAGAAAGGTCAGATAAGTATTTGTCAAGTTGCCATTTGGTTTGCTTTTTCTTTTTAGGTGGAAAAACGGTATGTGGCTGGGCAAGCTATCCTCGAATGGGACATCATTGCTTCCAATGGGGTCATCCATGTCATCACAGCACCTCTGAAGGCTCCTCCTGTGCCCCACGTAAGTCTTGTGCAACTGGTCTCTTTTGTTAACTCACTTGCTGGTCAACTGGAAAACTGAACAAATAGTTCCACGTCTTCTTTGGAAACAGATATGAGCTTTGATAAGAGTGCATACAGATGTCCGTAGCTTCAGCAGGGAGCCTGCTACAAAAGTGCACTCACTTTATTTGGTGCACGTAATGGTTTCTCTCCCAGATGTATCTCAGGGGAAATGGTCCCGCACCCTGCAACTCGCCTGGGTAATTTGCAGCAGAATATGGATTTCCACTGCACTTTGGCTGGCCATCGTATCATTCACAGAGCGATTCCTCATCCTTTGTGAAGCAGGACAGCTTACTACAGTCTTGACCCCTTCATGCATTCGTTAGACTTAAGCATGTTGGCTGTACCCACTGATAATGCAGTCCCCCAAGTACCTGCCCATCGCCTCATGTGGCCTTGGGAGAGGAAGGAAGGTTGCCCACCTCGAAAGGCATAAACACACCAATTGAGGATACTATTTATTGAATCTGACAAGGTGGGCTCTAGCTTATAAAAACGTATGCCACAATAAATTTGGGAAACTCTGAAGTACTGCAATACATGCTCGTGTGTTCTTTACAACTGACAGGATTATCCATATTCCAATACTTTAGACGTAACAAGATTGCTTAAACAGCATGTAGCATCCAGTAACAGGGAGCTTCACCTTAGTCCCAGAAGCAGCTTCTTATCAGGCTTCCAAGGGGAGGGTAGCTGGAAACTCCCTTCCTAAAGCATTGGTTTTCCTTTGCTGTCTTCACTTAGGCCTCTCTACATCCCGGAATTGGAATATTCTTTGCAGTCCTCCTGGTCATAGGAATCATTGCTCTAATTGGATATTCATACTTCAGATTTAAGCAGGGAACAGTTCGTTTCCCATATTTCAAGGTAAGAAACCAATGCAAATGTAAGTTGACCTTCGTAGCTACCGCCTTCTCCTGAATTTTGACACAAGTTTTTAATTAGTGGCAATTGAAAATGTAGAAATTGTCCCCTGCCTAAACACAATTGCTGTAAATGCTGTACCTTTGATCATGAAAGAGAATCATGACTAGTTTGCTTCCCTTTAATGTAACTATTTTCAGAAAAGGAAGACACAAAAGCAGAGTTCTTCCGCTATTTCCCATTATGAACAGAATTTGAGCATCTTCATTTTGTTACCACCTTGGCCTGGTTCAGACATTACAGGCAAGCCATTGTTATGAACATTATGAACGTTTGCTAGAAGCACTTGTAAAAATATCCTATGACTTCTGAATTCCTCAGTTTATCTGTGAAACAAACTTGTTCACTTACTTATTTAAAACAGCAAAAGGATGATATTGATGTAACCACACTGGACAGAGCACCGTCTTCAAACATCTCAAACCCTAACTATGAAAGCTCCACAACTTCAGCACCAGACTCTTCTTATGATCCATTTTCTGTAAGTTTTCATTTTGATTTTGATAAGATATCAGCAGAACTATGCACTTGAGCTTCTTCTGAAAAAGCGAGAGCATGTAATACGTTGCAGCACCAGTTTTGGTGACGACAGGAGCTATATCAATTTACCATGATTTATTTTTAATGTCTCTTGCTATATCAGTGTCTCTGTATGCACACATGCAAGTCTTTGCTGAATGAAGGGCTTGCTCAGACAAGGAAATATGTGAAGCAGGGATTCCACTTCTCTCTGGGAACACTAGACAGAGACTTTCCCAATCTGAGACCCTCCAGGAGCAGGGCTTTTTTTTCAGCTGGAATTTAATTTTGCATAAATGAGATACTACTGCACAGCCAGTCTCCACTCACTGGATAATCAAACACTATCTCTGCCTAATCCTACCTCACAAGATTGTTGTGAGCTGGAAAGCAATGTATGCCACCCCAAGATCTTTGGAGAAATCACGAGGTGAAAATTACATTCATAAACAAATGCTTTGTTGTACTGATTTTACAGGATGTCAGTAGCAAAATTTATGCCAAAAATGAATGCTGTTATTGTAACCCATTCTTCTTTTTTGTATTTCATATAGTAAATTGCTTTGTAAATTAGTATTAAATTCGTATATAACTACAACATATAAATTGTAGGTTGTTTTTCAGGTTTCTGATGAACAACAACTGGTAAGCAGTGGTCCCCAGGATGAGATCTGATGCCTGAATGTGGAGATAAAATGAGCAACTTTTCAGCTGAAGCAATGTGAAGATACAAGGAAATGCCAAGAATTGTCTGGCATTAGGGAGGGACGTTTGAAGACTATGGTAAATTCTCAGCAAAGTTGCTGAAGGCAGTTCGGTTTCTTTCAACACTGTTTTACTATTATATTGTACAGTTCCTGCTTTCCCGACATCCAGTTGTTCTTCAGGGTTTTCTGCTGTTCTGCTTTTAACTCATAATTTTCATGGGGAAAGGAGTGTTCCTTACCATATGCTGCAGATATAGTTAGCTATACATTTAAAAAACAAAATAATGCATAATAAAGAGTGAACATGGGATTGCTGACTTTGCTTGACTGAAATTTGCTCTTGTAGGGGGCCCTTCATAAGAATTTCCTGCTTTTAAAAAAGTTTATTCAGATACATTTCATTGCAAAAAGTGGCTTCTAATTTCAGCACCATTCTTTCCAGCCTAAGCGTTACTGAGGGCTTATGTTCCTTTTATTTAACTTTTTTTTTTTTTGCAGGTTCTGGTGATTTTATTACTTCCTAATGGATCAGTGAATTATTAGTCTGATTGCCCCACTGTCAGTTTCCATGGAAGCAGGCTTTAATTGATCTTCCAATAAGCACTATTTTGTTATAAAAGCAAATAGAGAATGCAAGAAAATTGGCAATTAAGACCTCTCCACTACAGAAACAGACACTGGGGTAACAGAGATAGGACACTGGTGCCTTCTCCCTTTGCAACCCATGCTGAGGAGGCAGCAATACAGGCTAAATCTAGGAGTAAACTTTTAACTAAGATTGGTAAGAGATTTTCCCTACGGTTAAAGCAATTGCTGTATAATGTAGAGCGACAACAAGTGCAGAACCTCTTTAACTGTAGAGACGCGACACAAGGGTAGAAGTAACCCACTAAGTACAGTGGTGCCCCGCAAGACGAATGCCTCGCAAGACGGAAAACCCACTAGACGAAAGGGTTTTCCGTTTTGGAGGTGCTTCGCAAAACGAATTTCCTATGGGCTTGCTTCGCAAGACGAAAATGTCTTGCGAGTTCCTGCGGGGTTTTTTTCCTCCCCCCCCCCTTTTCCCAAGCCGCTAAGCCACTTAACAGCTGATCCGCTAAGCCACTAATCAGCTGATCCGCTAAGCCGCTAATAGCGCTAATCCGCTAATCCACTAATGGGCTTGCTTCGCAAGACGAAAAAACCGCAAGATGAAGAGACTCGCGGAACGGATTCTTTTCGTCTTGCGAGGCACCACTGTATCCTAATACGTTCAGAAGCGAATGAAAGGATTGACTAAATCCAGCCCTTACCTATGGCTGTTAAGAGAGAGTGGGGCATTTATATGAACTGAGAATTGATTCTCTCTCGAAGTCACAAATTACTGAGGAAGGCTACTGAAAATGTGAACGCTAGCATTCTATTTGCAAGACTGCACAGTAAACCCAAAGCTTAACAAGAGCAATGCTACTTCCTCTTTTGTTCAGATCCCACCCAATTATGAAGTTCACTGAATGACATTGTGACTTTGCTAGCTCTTAAGAGCTGTTGGGAAGCTTAAAAAGAGGAATGAAGAACCTTGTACTCCTTGAAAGAAGTGTAGAATATATAATTGCAATAAATAAATTGTAAAATACTGTACATTGTATCTGCTATTAAGTGACTAATGCCTTTGATTTCGGAGAAGAATTCCAGCGAAACTTTCTGTTACTGGAAAGCAGTGTTATAAAAAGAAGAATACAAGTATCTCCCCACTTACATGCATTTGACTCTAATTTGAATTATTTCCTGGTGCCGCACATAACTTCAAAAAGGGCAAAAACAGCAGGTAAATGGCTAGTGGTCTACCTCTGAATTACAGCCACTTCAGGGTATGGGTCTATCCCCTCCCTGTTTCCACATTGTCCTCCAGTGATGAAGAAAACAGAGCCACCGTTGCCACCATTCATGCCAGTCTGGTAAGTACTGCTGGTGTTTTTCAAGGGTTTCCAGAAGTTGTTTACAGGCTTTTTAGATGGTGCTCCTCACTATATGTGATTTCATGTATACATGTGGTACCCAGGAACAGAACCCCCATATAAGTGGGGAGACACCTGTACTGAACAGGGTGGGCAAGGATCTTAAGCAGGTTCCCTGTGGATGTAATTATCACATCTTGTAGACTTCTAGTCTAAAATTCAGAGGGTCGTGTGTAATTGCCACCATTTCTCTTCAAAGACAGTTTCCTGCTGCTGGAGGCTTTTCTAGCTCAGATAAATTTTTAAAACCAACAATTACGACTTCCAGACTAATTTATAATCTTAATGAATGTGACAAGACATTTATTGCATGATGTTGTACCAGAGACATTTCGGGATACAAAAAAGAAAAATTATCTGGCAATTTCTATTTTTGGGGAAGTCAGTTTGTCAAGAAGTAAACTACTGACTTCCTTTTTGGTATTCAGATACTGACAAAATTCCACATGGCTACAATATCAGAAGTTGTGGGTGCTACAATAAGTGATTACAGTGCTTTTAAATAACAGCAGTAACAGAAATGAGCAAATGTTAGTTTGCAGCTGGTTAGGCCCCAATTACTTCACATGCAAGATCATTTTACAATATACGACATTATGTAGCAGCAAATCAGCACCAGTTAATATACTTTGTATACAAAGAAATAAAAGTAATCTGCAATAGAAGTAGTTTTCTACAAAGCGATTTTGTACAAAAATTCTGTGTGGAGAAGGAGTACACAACACTGCAAAGTGTTCTCATAAACCCTTAAAACACTTTATGCCATAATTTTCTAGAATACAAACTACTGTATTTTTCGCACCATAGGACGCACTTTTCCCCTCCTAAAAAGCAATGGAAAATGTGTGTGCATCCTATGGAGCGAATGCAGGGGGGAGGCAGGCGGGAAAAGCCCCCAAGAGCTGCACACAAGCTCCGTGCGCTCTTGCGGGCTTTTCCACAGGAGGGAGAAGGGACTGACTGGCCGCATCAGTCCCTTCTCCCACCTCCCAGAAAAGCCAGGAGAAGCCGCGATCTCTTTAAAGGAGTTGCGCAGCTTCTGACAGTTTTGCGGGAGGTGGGTGAATCCCCCCACCTCCCAGGAAAGCCAGGAAAGCCCTGCGCAGCGTCTCCCGGCAAGGAGAGGCTGCACGGGGCTATGGAGTCTTTAGCCCTACGCAGCCTCTCCTGGGAGGGAGAGGCTGCACGGGGCTAAAGGGGAAGCCAAAACAGCGAGCGGGATCCATCTCGCTCGCTGCTTTGGCTTGCTCCATAGCTGCGCGCAACCCCTCCGGCAGGGAGAGGTTGTGCGCAGCCTGTACGCTGCTCTTTGGGGCTGGGGGGGATTTTTTTTTCTTGATTTCCCCCCCTAAAAACTGGGTGCGCCCTATGGTCCGGAAAATACAGTAATTCCATTCTTTAACATCTTATACAAATACAGTCTTTTAAAGGGGCTTTGGAAGCCTAGAATATTTAAATGCATTTCAAGTAACACCAAGTCTTGGTTATGCTTTAACAATCAAGTCCAGTCCCTTGGATTTTCTGTTTAAAGGGCTTTTTCCTCTTTTTAAAAAGCAATAAAACAGAGGTGACTGTTCTGATAAAGCTTTACCAATGACTCAGCAGAGTTTCATCCACTCTAGCACAGAGCATTATGGTGGTCAGTGGCAGTTATGCATACCAAGTATAACATTTATAGGCAGAAAAACATCGCCGCCAGCGTCACCAAAAGACAAGCTCAAGCCCCTCCGCGTAAGATGGCAATTAGGCGACATGGCCAGCACATCATAAGAACACAGGACACTGCCTAATACCAAGTCTGATCAGTGGTGTCGGCAGTGGCTAGCAGTGGCTCTCCATTGTCCCAGGTAGGGACCTTTCTCAAACCCCTACCTGGGATTGGCAGGGTTTGAACATGGGGGTTGCATGCAAAGTAGATGCTCCGCCACTAAGCCACAGCCTCTCCAACTCCTCAGAAAACTAAGTAAGTCTGTGTCGATGCAAAAACAATTATAAAAAGTAGGGGAAATACTTAATGCCAGAAAGGGAGCTCCTTGGTGCCTTAGGGGATCACTGCGAAGGGACACCAAAAACAAAGCTTGATATCTGAACACGTCTATAGGATTGTCCATGTGAACATAGCTTCATTTGCCCTTCAAGGTATCAGCACATCATCCAATCCAATTGGTTAAATTCGCATTGCACTGCATTCACATGATCCAGCCATTCAGGGATCATGTCAATGCAACTGAAAATGGGGGGAAATGGTGCCAAAGCAATAAAGGGAGGAGAAGAGATCCACACCCCACCCCAAAGCCATAGCTTTCAAGGCAAAGAGGGAAATTAAAAACTTCAGCTCGGCATTGCTTAGAAGTCTATTTCAACGAACTGAAATCCCGGACCATATTGAGTCATGCAAGCAGGCAGTTCTTAAGCAACACAGAGAATTAGGACAATGCAATTAAAAGCCTCTCACGTACATATAAAATGTATACAAACTAGTAACACACACACTTTACCTGACCAGCATTGGGGGGACCAAATTATTTCCTAAAAATAAAGAGAACAATTCTTTCTATATTTTGAAGAACTTCAGCAAACAAAATACATGACTTCTAAAAATAAAAAAGGAAAATTGTTTCAAGGCACCCTTCCACAACCTGGAGCTCTAGAATCCAGATGGTGATGGACCTCAAACTCCTATTATCCTTGACCACCGGCTCTGCTAATGGGAGTTGGGAGTTAAACAATGTCTGGAGGGCACCAGGTTGGGGAAGGCTGTTTTAAGCTGCCAGCATGGCCAATGGTCAAGGATGATGGGAGTTGCATTCCAACAATAGCAATTTGGAAGGGAACCTAAGTTGTGCATTTGGACTCCAATCTAGCTTGCACACAACAGGTTACATAGCAACTACTGGCTCCAGGTAGAGAGGGTTTGTCCTCCATCTGAATCAACCCAGCCAAGTCCAGTAGGACTCAGATGAGCATTCAGATGCACATCTGCATAGATGCACCTAATTCTGCATGCAGATGATCTCTGCAAACACATTCTGAAAGTTGTAAATTAAATTTAGGTTTGTAAGTATGGCACACGTTTAAACTTTTCTCCTGCTTGGAAGCAGCTGTAGGAAAAACACACGATTTCTTACCCCCTCATAGCTTCAAAACTTATTGAAATTTTATATTTCTTTCTCCAACTAGAAGAAAACTAGCTACAATTTAAGATAAATCCAGATTCAAAACATGTCCAGAATCCAAAGTGATGCTCATCTGGTTAAAGTACACCAGAGTAATATATTAGGCTGCATATCATACAACTAGAAATATCTTAAATTGTTGTTTTATGTGCAAATAATTCTTTTTCAGCAAATATTCAGCTGGGGGAAGGGATCTATTTTCTATTAGTGCAACATGACCTATCAGCTCTCACTAAAGTCAAGAAAAGAGACCTAAATAGAAATATTTGCTCTGTAATCATATACACTAATAGTTACTACAGCTATTATAGAAGAGATAATTGCTTTTAAAGATACATTCATGTTACGATAAATATACTTTGCTCTACTGAGACAGTGGAAGAGGGGAGGAAGGTGGTAAATGTTTGTCATTATAAAAACCAAGGGAGAGAAAAGAAAACTTATTTGATTTGAATCATCTCTTGCAGAAATGGTATTCTGAATGTACCAGTGCACAGTTGGTCTGACCATGTCGGGAGCTCATGCTGCAAAGGAGTCCTCCTTGGATAAAACGTGTAGTCGTGGTCATAGTTCAAAAGGCAACTCAAGGATGCCATGTAAATATCAGCAAAGCGAGACAAGCGTCTTAAAAAATAGGTTGGGTTCTGGTCAGTCCTGAATAAGCTTCCAAACTGAGAATTGAAGAAGTTCCTGGTTGTTTCTCTGGGAGGGGTAAGAAAGATACGCATTCTTAGAATTGTCAAGCCCTTAAGGGAAACCAAGCTTTCCAAAGTGCTTAACAAAGATTCTTTCTTTCCCCAGTTAAAACCAGTTTATTTATATATTTAAACAAGGTACCATGCTATTTTGTTAACTGAAAGTCACCTTCAGAAAGCATCAGTTTCATCTTGCTTCACAGATATCAAAGAATCACAGAGTTGGAAGGGATCCTGGGGGTCTTCTTGTCCAACCCCCTGCAATGATGTCCCATATGGGGTTCAAACCTGCAACCTTGGCATTATCAGCACCAGGTTCTAACCAATTGAGCTGACTTCTAAGACAGAAAATCCAGGGGAGGAAACTTCGTCAACTCTTTCCCCTCTGCTTTTTGCAATGTCTTTAGAATGTGCTCCTGACAAAGATTGCATATATTTGTTAGTTTAACTTATGTACAGTGGTACCTCAGGTTACAAACGCTTCTGGTTACAAACTCCGCTAACCTGGAAGTAGTACCTCAGAACTTTGCCCCAGGATGAGAACGGAAATTGCATGGTGGCGGCAGTGGGAGGCCCCATAAGCGAAAGTGCACCTCTAGTTAAGAACGGTTTCGGGTTAAGAACGGACCTCCGGAACTAATTAAGTTCGTAACCCAAGGTACCACTGTACTGTCCATTCAGTACAACTCTCAAGATGGTTTGCAAACCCATTTCCAATAATAAAAGAACATTCAAACTATTAAGCCAACTATAAATAATGCAAACAGCTAACGAAAACTAAACCAACAAAGGCATAGCTAGTAAAACTATCTGAAACCAATAGGAAGATAATTTGGTGCAAGTATCTAAAAGCACCCATCGTAATGAAAAGAAAAGTAAAATAGGAGGTAGGAAGATCAGGGAAAACTACAAATGGCTCAATGTCATATATAGTTTGGCCCCTGGAATCACAGTTACAGGGATAAGAAGAAACATCAAAAGCTTAAGTTCATCGATTCACAGCAAGACCTCAAAGACATATCCAGTGTCCTGATATTGTACCTCTGACCCACATACTTCTCTTGTAGCCCATATTAATTTGGTCATTCCTTCTGCTTATCCCTGCTGACAGTGTCAGTCAATGCTGGGTTTAAGTTGGTGCCAGTTTTAAGTACTGCCAGATTTTTAAAAATATTTTTTAAAGGTCTTAAGTTTCAAGGTCCGTGTTCTGAGAAATAATTATTTCCGTTATGCTTAAAGTTCTGATGGCCTGAGATGACAAATAATCCTTTCATATAAAGAACATCCGAGGCAAAAGTTTAGACCAGTTTTTCACCTCAAGTGGTTGGAGTAGAAAAGGGAAGTATTTGGTGGAAATGTTTTGTGAAAAGACAACAAAGAACTCAAAGTGTGTGCTACAATATTGCGTCAGGGCACCTGTGACTTCCCAGAGCAAGCATGTGATTGTTGTGGGGAGGAGAAGCAGCAGCAATAGGTGCATTCTCTAGTTTTGTATTATGTCACACCCCATGGCAGCCATTTTGTGACTGGTAACTATAGCACTCTCAAAATTCGGTATGTGCCCACTGGTTCAAAATGGCTACCAACCACATCCTGCAGGGTTGCATTTGGACATATTCAGGCAATTAGAGGATTAAAGCCATCCATGAGTCCCATCTCCCCATGTTACCTATTGCTTCATAACCTTGATCACAAAATGATGCTCCTGATTATATTTTGCAAGACAGTACAAAAAAAGGAAACCCTGTTTCCCCAACAGCCAGATTTGATATACAATGGTGTTGAATACTCTGCTGTATCTACTACTATTAAGAAAGGTAATGGGAAAACACAGCAAACTGGGCACTGTCGTACATTGCTAAAAGCTTGTATCTGGATTTGCATTTTCAAATCTTGAAACACATTCCCAATGTTAATGCTTACCTCATTTCCTTTCTTTCCTTTTTCCACTCGTGTAAAATCAGCTGAGAGTCTGGATCCCTGTGAACCTGAAATGATAACAGGCAACCTTGTATGTTCTTAACACAGACTTATTAACAGGAAAAGGACATGAGTATATTGTAGTGTAATCATGTCTGCACATCATTAAGAAATTTGACACAGAGGGAGAAACGTGAACAAGATAAGAGCTGTGGCTTTTTAACTTGTCAGCACAAAGCTAATGTACTATGAAGGAGCAGGGGATTGTATCCGTCAGTGGAACAGGGAGGAAAGCTGTTTTCAACCACCACCCACTAACCTGACAGCACCCCATGCCTCCCCTAAACCAGCTCTGCAAGGTCCCCCAACCCTGGGAGTGGGAGGAAGAATTGCCAAAAATTGTTTCCCTCATCCGACTGTTGGAAGCCTTGCTGTCAGCTGTGTGACACCAATTGATGAAACCCGTTACTTAATGCTTTTAACAAAGCCACAGAATTTTTACAGGGTTGTAGGGGAAGAATACAATTGCTTAGAGTGCAAGAATATTTGTATGAAGACGTCCGTGTGTCTATAAGAGACAGCAGGAGAAACAAACTTAAACACGAAAACAGCTTTTCATCAGAAATTATATTTAAGTTCTGATGACACATTTCTGCCCATTTTTAAATTACATTGGCAACACCAGAAACCCTAGAGGAATTTGTAGAAAGGGCTGGAGGCAGCTAGAATGAGCACAACAAACCTGCATGTGTTCCAGTAATCCAGTGAGAGTCTGAAGCCAGGTCATGGTCTGAATGTATTGCTCTGTGTTCATGATCTTAATCTCCGTCCGTAACTCCGGAATAATTGCACCTGTTCGCCAGCCGTGCTTTAAGGTCAAATCCTATTTTGCCAGCCAGGATTACAAGACACAAAAGTGTTAGTGTTAAAACGATTCAATGTGTACTTTCTACTCTTTCACCCTAAAGGCCATTTGTAAGATAATTCTTGCTTATACATAAGCAGCAGTTACAAGCTAAGTGGATCAGCTGGGCCACTGTACAAATAATTAAGAGGAACAAACTAAGAGGGAATCCATCTGTTAACAGGTAGCCAGGCTGGAGAGCCCATGGGGTAAACAACACACAGCTGACCAGGAAGAACTTTTGTGTCAGGAGAACAGGGAGGCAAACCAATTAGGGGGAAGTATTGTAACATGTGGAAATGGTAAAATATTAACAGAACCTGCATTAAGCTGCTTAAACAGGATAGGAAAACTTCTCCTCCTGTTGTAGTAAGGAGCCTGGGGCCAAAAGAAGAAAAAAGACCGGCTGCAGTCCTCTGCAATCTTGGAAGTAATCCCCAAAGAGCAAGCATGCAAAGGATCTAGCTAAGTATTGCCAACAATGACTGGAAGTGGTTCTCCAAGGTTATTCTCAGTTCTAACGTTGATGTTTTATCCTATATATTATGCACAACACACCCTGGAATCTGCTAGTGCTGCATGGCAGGATAAAAGTGAAATGAGCAGCACTCAGTCATTGCATTTTTACACACATGATATACAGACTCTTTCACTGTCACTGTAGGAGAATAAGCCTGTCTTAAAAAATAAACCCAGTGAAAGACTGGCATTTTTATACTTCGCTATTACAAAACAATCTCTAACAAAAAATAGAGTAGCTTGCTTTATTTTAAAGTTACTCTGAAATACATTTAATTCTCCCAGCCCTCTGTATACAGAGTCAGTTTTGTGTTAGCCCTGATGTGAGAAGCATCCTTCCCAGACAGGAAGAGGGAGGCTTCAGTAATTAAAAACTCAGTGCTAAAACACTGCTAAAACAGCATTTGCAACAGCAAGTCCATTACTAGCTTCTGTGCAGCTTCTTTCATCATTAGAAGGAAGTACTCAGATCACTGGGCTCCGCTTCTCCTATCAATGGATGTAAAAGCTTCAAGGCGTAGTTTAATTGTAGCCTGATGAAACACATTGCATGGGCCTTCCAGACAAGTCATTGGTCACATTCCTGGGAACTGCTGGGGCTGGCAGGGAGATTTCCTATGCCATCAGGCCCTTCTGGGCATTAGAGAAGATTTCATATCTTACAGCTATGGAGGAGTTTTCCTTTCCCCTTCTGCACCTTCCATGTGATTGGCAGGTGGAAGGATAACTTAACTGCTGGATGTCAGCCCAATGACTGTGATGCAGTAGTCACAAGATGTTTCAATTAATCCCTGTCTTAGCACAAACCATGACAGGTCTCTCTGCAACAAGCACGGCCCTCCATCCATGTGTCAATAATAGGCACATTCAAGGACTTTACCAATTGCGGCTGCAAAGCTACCACTCTGTATATCACCTTGACTACCTAGTGGATAAGTGAGTTAAAATGAACACACATAAAAATATCAAACAGTCTGGTGCTGAGGTTCTTATAGAGGTCCATCACACATGGTCAGCTGCTAAAACGTGGAGTTCTCAAAGCTGGGAACATCCCCAAACCTAAATCCAATTTCTATTGCACAAACTGCTTTGTAATTCCTAACTCATCATCTTATTTATTGCTATTTTTGGCCTGAGCATTAGTCTGCAAAGCTGTCCTTATCTCTTCCTCGGCCTCATTATTGAGACACATTAAGTAATATTTTAGCCAGCTTACATTTATAGACATGGAAAGATGTTGTCCTGTTAAGTTTTGAAGTGTGTGTGAGAGAGAGAGAGAGAGCGCACACATACAAGAGTCCACTGCAAAGTGTAAGAGATCTGAAGTACTCAAAAGGCAAAGTACAATTCTCCACTTAAATATAACAGTAACTCATTTGAACTGCAATTATTCCTGTTTTAGGCCACTGTGCAGAGGCAAATGGTATGAATGTCCCAGAAGACCTGTAAACATCATCTTGGTAGTCGTGATAACCCCAGGACTAATTGGTATTTACTGTGAGAATGAACTCATACGTGCTTATCTGCTTGCACTGAAGCTTGGAAGCCTTAGCTTTTTTTGTTTAGCTAGTTGGGAAAGGAGAGGCTTCTCATGCTGGCTGCCTGTCACCTGCACCCTTATCCAAGCGATGGATGGGAGTGGGGAATGGACTTCTATCCCACGGGTGGTTATAACTGGGTTATTGCTGCCAGCTTACATAGCTTGCTTTTTGATGAAGTAACCCATACACGATTAGCCTCTCACAGACAAAGCCATTATGCTTGCCATGTGTCCCAAGGTGTAGTGGCAAGGAATCCTGCATTGCACTGCTGTATCTAAGTCTCTTGATATATCTCTATGATAAAGCACTAGAACTGATCACTCTGGAGTTTTATACATCTTCCTTTGGGATCCCTGCAACAGGGTCCTTCAGAACACCAGTCAATCCTTCGCCCCAATCTGTATTTGGACCCACAGGAAATGACAGCCATCCATATCTAGCCTTTTTCATACAGCCCAAAAACTTAGCCAAGTGCCCTGCAGCCTTGCTCCCAACCATTAAATAAAACTCAGAACTACATGGAAGGTGCAATAAGAGGCTTATGTTTCCCCGAACAGAAACAAGTAATCCCATCATTGCTTTACTCACTTTTATGGCAGAAACTTGGCATTGGTCTATTTTTTTCATAAGTCTCCCTGTTTTACAAAATTATTTTCACAGTACGCAGGTCGTTTCTGTAGACATGACCAGCTTTTATCAAACAAACAAGTAGGGGAGCAAGTTACTTACTGCTAAATCGCTATAAATGTGATCGCCGAAATACAAGACTTTGGAGCCTCTCCAGCCAGTCAGCTTTAGAAACTCATATAAGTTGCCCTACGAGAGAAGGGAGGAAAAGACAAATTTATGAGTCATAAACAGAACCTGGTGACTGTCATGCTGGCAGCTTGCCCTCTCTGAGGAAGAGTAAAACCTTTGCTTTTCACATGAAAAGCAGATGCTAATATTGTCAAGAAGAAACACGGGGCTGACAATCAGCAGATACAGACAATGAACACACACACACTTTTCAATGCTGACTAAGGTTGCTCTGCATCTTGTGTATGTTCACCATGATTGTCAGGAAAGTCCAGTTTGATGTGAAAAGGTGAGGGGTATAAATATTTAAACAAACAAAAAACATACCTGTTTGTAAATCTGGCCTTTCTGCAGTTGATGGATTTTGTCCCAAAGCAAAACACCTCTCTCATTCACCTTGCGGAAAGGTCTATTTAAAAAATGAGAGACGGAGTACACAAAGATCAATGACCCAATAGTATTACTTGCCGTCACCACTCAATGGAAACAGATACGGACCAGAATATTAGAAGAAATTACACTCTCCTGCAGAGTATCCCTGTCCACCCCCCCCCCCCCAAATAACAGCTTCAGAAGAGTAGGAATAGTCTTCATTCAGTAAATCCTGTTGAGGCTCAACAACTTACATGTGGATAATCCTGGAAGTCCCTTCCAATTTTAAATATTGATCATCACTGAGGGAACTGGGTGACCAACCTTTTTGGTAAAAACCAGCAGTAGCCCTAGTGAAGGACTTCAGAGAACCTAGTTCACTGAATCACTGGCTGCTCACCATTCATCTTTAAGTCACACAGTGTCACCATAGTAAATTATAAAGCAGCCTAATTTGCAAAGAGGTCAGCTCTTAATCAGATGCCATCAGCTTTTATTGTTGTTGTTGTTTAGTCGTTTAGTCGTGTCCGACTCTTCGTGACCCCATGGACCAGAGCACGCCAGGCACTCCTGTCTTCCACTGCCTCCCGCAGTTTGGTCAAACTCATGTCAGTAGCTTTGAGAACACTGTCCAACCATCTCGTCCTCTGTCATCCCCTTCTCCTTGTGCCCTCAATCTTTCCCAGCATCAGGGTCTTTTCCAGAGAGTCTTCTCTTCTCATGAGGTGGCCAAAGTATTGGAGCCTCAACTTCACGATCTGTCCTTCCAGTGAGCACTCAGCTGATTTCTTGAAGAATGGATAGGTTTGATCTTCTTGCAGTCCATGGGACTCTCAAGAGTCTCCTCCAGCACCATAAATCAAAAGCATCAATTATTCGGCCTTCTTTATGGTCCAGCTCTCACTTCCATACATCACTACTGGGAACCTGAGTCTTTAAGATAAACTCTCAACCTTTTTTGGATATTAACCACCCATTATGTTCACCTGGCCTCCTGCATCAGCAGTGTTGTTTGTTTGTTTTTAACTACTACTTCTTCTTAAAGTAGACCAGAAGTCCAAAGTATGAGATTAATGCACATTCTAGTGAACTTTTCTCAAAGGGTGGGACAGTAACCAGCCATGTACCTCCATCCACTTTCAGGTGGGCCTCAGTGCTACGGCCCACCCGGGGCCTTCTCACTTGCTTCCCCTGCCCCTTGGCCTTTTGGTTTGACCAATGTCATCAACCACTGCTCCTTGCAATGCATATTGTGCAGGAACATGCAGGAGATGGTTAGAGAGAAGCTCACAGGGTTGGAAGGTGAGGGAGGAGAAAGACAGGAAAACATGATGGGTGGACATAGGGACTGGCTGAGTGTGAGAAAGAGAAAGGGGGGGGAGGAAAAGAGGCGAAAGTGGTGGTCTGAGGGAGAGGAAAAGGAGAAGTGCCCAGGACCACTGTCCTCTGTCGCCTTTGCTTCACACATGCATGTACACTCATATCCCCATTCCACCCAAATTCCTGTCAAACCAGAAAGGCTCTCTTGGCTAGTTCTACGGTGATGTCCACCTGCTCTGCCTCAGAACCACAAATCTGGCCTCAGGCAGCAGGAACTGAAGAGCCAGCTATGTGTCTGCAGGGGAAAGAAAGGACTCCCACCGCTGAGGGGAAAGAGCCAGCAAAGGTATTAGGAAACCGTGAGAAAGAGGTTAAAAGGTTAATGGTTTTAATCATCATCATCATCATAACTGAGGAACATGGGGGTGAGGGATTTGTTAAAGAAGTGAATGTAAAAGCAGAGGATGCTTTTACAGGAAGGCACTTACCTTCTCTTGTCATTGAAAAAGTTTGGCTTGTCAGCCTGGACAATGACAACATCGAAAAGTTCCCTCCAGTCTTTCCCAACGATGTACTTCATGCCTCTGTCCCTGCAAAGAGCAAACCAATTTTTACTAACACAAATATTACTAGCCTGCTTTTTTTTAAAAAAAGCAACTACCGACACCCATTGTTTTAGATAAACACTTTTGGTTTTGTACGTATGAAGAAATCCACCTACACGAAACTGCTAGGGCTGTTTGTGATGAGGAACATCTTCTTGCCGTGATCTGCCAGCTTTGCAAGCACTGCACGCGTTTGCTCAGCATAACAAATGTATTTCTCTACAGAGAGAAAGGGGTGGGCAGAGAATGGGGAGAAAGACACAAGTTACAAAACCCCAGATTATATTATGTATATATCAAAGCTTGTGTAAATTCTAAGCCTACTCATGTTCCCTCCGTTACACTGTTTTTTGGTTGAGTACAAGCCGTCTGAGAAACGCAGTGTGAAAAGATTCGCAATGTAAAGAGCAATAAGAGTCCACAGGGTAAATTGGGGATGTGGAACCTTTGGCCATATACACATGCCCCATATGAACTCAGACATAAGGATAGAAGGCTTGCTTTGGAAGGTGCGCCCATTTCACACAGAAGGCAACATGATTTGTGTCTCTACTCCTGTGAATGTCCTCTTCTGTTAAAAAGAAGCAAAGGTTAAAATTCTTAAGAAGAGAAACTGCAGCTTGAGCTAATCATCTGGAATCCATGCCCTGTAATTTGAATGCACTTCCCACAATCCCAGAAGGGGCGGCAATCGTGTATATGCTGTGGCCAACGGTTGGTAGAAAATGTTGTTAACATAAAAGTGTTTCTGGGGACCCGCCGAAAGTTCCAAGGATTTGACCTGGCATAAAAAAAACTACTTCCAAGAAAAAGCCCTCACTCAAACCCTAAGCTCCTATATTTGTGAAGATATGTTATCCCTGGATACCAAAGGTTTATAGCTACACCAGACTGGAAATCCAGACTCCCAAACACCCTGGCATTTTGAAGCCTTTAAAAGGCGCATAACATTTCTGAACTGTCTAAACATTTTAAGGAACATCTTGCGCACCATGACTTTAAAACTCTAAAGCATCTAAAAGAATATTCCTCATTAAATAAATCTAGCTACCGTGCAAGCCTGATGAATTGTCCTGGTTTGCCACATTTGCATCTCGAGGGGTGGCAATTTGTTCCGGCTCCTGCCTACATCATGAGGAAAATACAGAGTCTTGCAGAAATCAAGTGCGACTCACGACTCTGGGTGCAAGAGGTCTTACGGCCAGCATGCTCTGGAGAAACAGCACAATCTAGCTTGCTTAGAACAGCAGTAGGCATAGAATCCCTACAAAATTCAAGGAGTCCAGACGACCAGTTTTACTGAACCCTGTTTCTCTTCTTAGATTTGGAGAGGGAAGAGGCAGAAAACAGCAGAAGTAGCAAAAAGCTGGTGCAAGGGCAAGTTGTGTATCCTTATTCTATACTTCCAATTCAAAATCTCAGGGAAATATCCAAAGTGGCAACATCTGTACTTTAACCCCATTTTCTTGTCACTTAAGAACACTGTTCTCTGGTGGCTTACAGGATCTGTAAAATAAATAAATAAAAAATAAAAGACAACCGCAGCCAGAGATTCACATCTCTTGCAGGGGCACCTTTGAGGAAATATGCACAAGTCCTTCAGAAACTTGCACTTTTCCTCGTGAGGCAGGTGTAAATTACTAAAAGGCAAGCTCTGCAGCAAAAGTGTGAAAAGATGTTGTACAAGTGACTGAAATAACTTCTTTGAGGCTTTCTGGAACATCCAAACAAGCTCTTAGAAGCCACACACCATTACAATGCCCACATCCTTGCACATACGGCCACCTTGCCTCACTAAAGATATGGTTCCCACAACACCTGTTGCAGTTCATGTCCAGATAAAGGCAGTTGCCATTACCCCTGACTAATACAGGAATGAGCAATGTGTGTTTGGGAGGGGATGGCCTTACGTGATGGATGTGGAACCTGTAGCCCTCCAGATGTTGCTGGACCTCCCTGACCACACACCATGTTGGCCAGAGCTGATGGAAATTGCGTCCCAACAACACCTGGAGGGGACCATGGCTTTGACAACACTACCCTACATTACTTCAACAATTCACACCGCACCAGGTGTTTGCAAAAGCACAAAGAACACCATCTGTTAGAACGAAGAACTGTAAAACATTAACAGTAAGAGGAAAACAAGTTGTTCCTTCATAAAAGCTCTCTTAACACTTACCAATATCTGCTTCTATTGCACTGTACATTATTCCTTTGATGTGGACATCTCTGATCGAGTCCTGTCAAGGAAATTAATGTAAATGAACAGTGAGATCTTTCTCCAAATTTAAATTTATTCAGCTGAAAATGGAATATTAGTGAGTGGGACACCTTCCACCCCCAACTTAGAGCACAGTCTTTAATAAGTATTTTGGCTGACTGCTAGACTACCAAAAGCAGGTGTCAGGAAGTGCAAGATATCCAGACACTAGGAATGGGGGTAGCAGAAAAAAACAGGACTAAGGAAATATTTGTTTATTGAATTTATATACCGCCCTATATACCCCCCTATATCTCAGGATGGTTCACAGAATAAAATCAAAATATAAAACCACAAAATACATAATCAAAATAAAAACAACAATCCAGTAGCCCCCCCCAAAAAAACCCCCACCTGATACAGGATCCCACTTGAAAATTTACTCAAATAGTAAAGCTACACACTTTGACACTGGTGTCATCAGGTAGGCCTCCTAATTTTGTCTAAGACAAGTCAAATTTTGCATAAAGGGAAGCTGGATTATGTTGTATAAAATTTTGCAAACTGTATAAATTGCGCAATTTATTTAATTCCATTTATGAATCGCTTCTCGTAAAATATCTCAGAGTAATTTCACAACAGCATATAGCTGTATAGCTGGCTCTCTCTCCAGAATCACTCTCCTAATCGCAGGGAACAGTCAAAGCGTGGAATGTGGGGAGGCTGGGGGGACCCTGGCATTGATACTTAGAAATCCTACTCGCTACCTTTCCACCGCTCCTCAGATTTTAAGATTTCAGGTGTTTCCAACAGGAAAAAGAAAAGTTGAATTTTGCACTTCAATCCACACTTTTTAAAAAAGAGCTTCTCATATATATTGGGCAATATCTAAAGTTAGACCCATATAAGCCAGCTTTTTTCAATGAGTCTATGCTGAGTATGACCTCATCGCCAATTAAATCCAATACCCAGAAGAACATTTACAGAAGACTATAAATTGTTTTGTGGGCCGTATAGTTTAGCATAGTGTCCAGTACCCTCCTCATTATAATGAATTTGCTGTTTTGGAACTGGAGGAATGTGGTAGTTGGCAAAGAAGGAAATTGGCGTATGCATCTGGCAGCATGAGGAAATATTCTAAAACAGAAGTGCAAAAGTCACACGGGTGGCTGTTAAAATAGGACAACTCAATACCTTTACATCTTTGTAGAGATGAACTGGCTCATAGTCTATATTGTTTTTCAGAAAATACTCATTCACACAAGACAGGAGTGTCATTTCAGGCAAGGAGAAGATATCCATGAACTGCTTCATGGCGTTACCTTGTGAACTCTGCAAACAAGCATGCATACATGTCATAAACCAGTTTTGTAAAGCTTTAGTTTCTGCTACTTGCATTAAGTCTACAGGAAACAGAGAACAGACACAACAAGACTGCCTCTTAGCTTGGAATGAGTCACATGAGAACATCAGAGAATGGTTTTACAACATGCAATGTGTGCGTTTAAGTGTCTTGTGAAAACAGGTTCTGTGCTAGAAAATAAACAATTCTTAAACAATTTCAGCTTAGTGACAGAACACTGGTGAGGATACAATAAAATATCCTTTTTCACATCAGTTTATAGACAGCACAAACTAACCTGTTCACCATCCAACACTACATTAGCGAACAAAATCCTTATACATGCATGGAATCTAGATATCCACAAGCATCAAAGTTCAGTACTAAAATAAACTTTGGAAGTGTTGAAATGCATGGCAATTTTTGGAATTTCTGGGCCAGTCAGAATATGTATCTCCACTGCCATTTAGTTATTGCCTCCTTGGCTTGGTGATACTCCACTGAACTACCCTCTAAAGATGTAGCCAGAAAAAAATTAAAGGGGGGGGGGGAGGTGTCCTAATCACAGGTTACCTACCCATGACATAGTGAGTGATGAGCCCTAAACAAACAAACAAAACCAAGCCATCCTAAATCGGCTACATTTCAAGTAATTTTCTATGTTTCTATTTTACATTGGCATTCACACAAACCATCTACTGTATATGTTAAGGAGGATGTGGCTCACACCATAAGATTGTATTTTGAAAGCAGCATCCAATTTGATAAGCAACACATTTCAGAATGAGCATTAGACAACATGCACTTCCTTGCGATGCAATGGGTTTTAAAAATATTGTTTCTCCACTCTTGATTTCTGCATGAACAATAATAAAAAGCAGCAGGCATCTCAGTAGAGGAAAACGCCAGTTCGAAAGAGGCAGGTCACTCTTTCCATCGGCTTCCATAACTTGATGACCTAAGTTATGAACTCTCAGCTGACAAGAAATGATCTGTTAGTTATAATAAAGCTACTGAGACATCGTTATATATATCATGGTAATAAGAACACGTGATTCTATTATGCCATCATATAGAATTTTTAGTTAAGAGATGTAGTGGCTTGTGCTTTTACCTTTCCATAGAAGTCGCTCATTTGTTCCAAGGGGACATGGGACCCGTCGTACATGGCAATGACTTCCTCATCCGGGACAACACTCATTCCTCTAGCAACAGCAAGAATAGCTTTAGTGCCAAAGCCAACCAGGTTTCATATGGCAGTACAGTGCTACCTTGGTTTACAAACTTAATCTGTTCCGGAAGTCCGTTCTTAAACCAAAGCATTCTTAAAACAATACATGCTTTCCCATAGCAGCGGGGGACTCAATTTACAAATGGAACACACTCAACAGGAAGCGAAACATGTTCTGCTTCCAAGGCAAAGTTCACAAACCAAAACACCTACTTCCGGGTTTGCAGCGTTCTTAATCCAAGTTGTTCATAAACTAAGCTGTTCTTAAACCAAGGTACCACTGTATCGATATTCTACACAGAAAACCCACATCTTCTCTTGTCTCATGTAAGCAATGGCTCAGCCTTAACCATTATGAATACTTCTTCCCTTATCTGATGCCACAGATTCTGCAAGGAACACCATGCACTGCCAACTGAGACAGACTGACAGTCTTGTTAAGTCAATGAAGGAAGCCAAGTTTTACCGCAGTGACACATTGTGGATCTTAAGCTCCCATTTCTTTCCTAAAAGTTAATTAGACACTAATTCTTTAAGGCCCCAAGGGCAAAGTTAAAAGAAGGCATTGCCCCCACTCTTTTAAACTTTATTACATGAAGCACAGATTAGAAGATGGTATTTTAAAAAAGGATTATAGCCAATTCATTTCTAATCTTAACGCAGCTCAGCCTCAATGACTTTCAAACTACAGCAGAAGTACGTGTTACAATCAAAGGCTGCCATGTTTCAAGCAAAGCAGGTACTATCTGTGCAGCTTTTTCCAGATGAGTTCAGTTAGAAAGGATGGGTTTACCGTATTTTTCGCTCCATAGGACGCACCGGCCCATAGGAAGCATCAAGTTTTTTGGGGGGGAAATAAAGGGGAAAAAATTTATTTCCCCCCCAGGCGCTTGTGGTGCAGGCAGCGGGGAGAAGCGCTCTTCTCCCCGCAGCCCGCCTTCAGACCAGGTCCGGGGACAGCAGGAAGACGCGCTGCGCCTCCCCGCTGTCCCCAGAGCTTGCGGGGCAGACAGCGGGGAGAAGCGCTCTTCTCCCCGCCGCCCGCCTTGAGATCAGGTCCGGGGACAGCGGAGAGACGCGCTGCGCCTCCCCGCTGTCCCCGGAGCTTGCGGGGCAGGCAGCGGGGAGAAGCGCTCTTCTCCCCGCCGCCCGCCTTCAGACCAGGTCCGGGGACAGCGGGGAGACGCGCTGCGCCTCCCCGCTGTCCCCGGAGCTTGCGGGGCAGGCAGCGGGGAGAAGCGCTCTTCTCCCCGCCGCCCACCTTCAGATCAGGTCCGGGGACAGCGGGGAGACGCGCTGCGCCTCCCCGCTGTCCCCGGAGCTTGTGGGGCAGGCAGCGGGGAGAAGTGCTCTTCTCCCTGCCGCCCGCCCTCAGACCAGGTCCGGGGACAGCGGGGAGACGCGCTGTGCCTCCCCGCTGTCCCCGGAGCTTGCGGGGCTGGCGGCGGGGTCTCCCCTCTCACTCTGCAGGCTTCAGCGAATGCCTGCATTCGCCCTATAGGACGCACACACATTTCCCCTTCATTTTTGGAGGGGAAAAAGTGCGTCCTATAGAGCGAAAAATACGGTAAATTAGAATCACAATGGACAAAATGAACTTTCCCAAGAATATTGCAATCTGCAGGGTGCAAAGCAAAGGGTGATTACACACACACACACACACACACACACACACACTCCTCTGCATTCTGTTTTAATGATTCCTTATTTTCAAATCCTTACTAGAGTAGATGAGTCATTAGCAGAAGCCTAAATACCATGCAGTCCTGCACAGTCTTCTAGTACCATTTGGCAGCTGAAAGCAAGGACATTAGTCAGCGGCACGTGGTCGGCCAACCCTCCCCAGACCACACAAGCTAAAGAACAGACTATTTCACTCAGCCATTTCTTCAAGCAGAGAACACCACAACACAGGGGCTCATTTCATCCTATATAGTAGGGACATCCAACTCCCAAGAGACTGCAATCTACTCACAGAATAAAAAACTGGCAGTGATCTACCAGGGGTGGGGGGTTTCAGGTCAAAGTTGTTGAGCTTTTTTGGGGTTCAGGTAAAAAATGTTGACCTTTCTCTAGGGGGGAAAGGAAAATGTTGCTCACCAAAAGATTGCTCAGGAAACAATCAGCCTCGCAGCGAAAACTCTGCCTTCCATTCTTGCGATCATGCGCAAATGGAAGGCGGGGCGAGGGGGCGAGGCTGGATGCTCTTCTTTTCTCCCGCAAAGGAAAAAGAGCCCACAATCGACCATGATCGACCGAAACCTCCCGGGGATCAACCAGTTGATTGTGGATGACTGGTTGGACATCTCTGCTATATAGTAATAGCAAACTCATTCTTCATGAGACAATTCTTAAGTAGCCAAAACAGCGCTAATGAGGCACAGGAGGGAGATCTCAGCCAGATTGTGGGGACCCCAAATATTTGCAGAAATAATGATTTTTAAAACCTCATTTTTTTGAGCCGGGGTGTGTGTGTGAGAAGGGAGTTTGGTCCACAAAACAGCCCAATGAGGACTGAGTACAGTATGCTCCCTGGCCATGAAATTCTGAATGGATTGGGGGAAATAGGATGGAGTATCCTGAAAGCTGTCGTGATTGGCTGGCTGACTAAACAGGAGCACCACCTGCTGCAACATATCACTGCCTGTCCCGCTTGCTGTATTTGAATGTTTAGAGTCCCCTGAAAAAACAACAACCTCACAGCAACATTTTGCTGTGAACTATGCAGGTTAAGACTTACCTGTACACTGTTCCCAACTGAATATAATGAAAAGCGTCAATCTTCATCAATAATGCCTTTTAAAAAAAGAGAAAGGTTTTACATGAAACCTATCAAGGCTTCACAGCAGTATTTTGATGAAGTTACAGGCAAATACAGTTGTCCATGATTACTACAAGATTTAGAGCAGGCTTCCTCAAACTCGGCCCTCCAGATGTTTTCAGACTACAATTCCCATCATCCCTGACCACTGGTCTTGCTAACTAGGAATCATGGGAGTTGTAGGCCAAAAACATCTGGAGGGCCAAGTTTGAGAAATTTGAGATTTAGAGTTATATTAGGACTTAAGAAGAATTCCTGTTGGATCCGGCTGTAGGCCCATCTAGTCCAGAACACTGTTCTAACAATAGCTAGCCCACAAGCAGAAACGGAGCATATTTCTCAGTTAATGAGCATCTCCAGTTAAAGATTCTACACAAAAGTTTTATTAGAAGTGCAGCATAGCAGAACCTACATAGATGGGCAAGATACTGCCACTCTGGCCAAAACTTCGCTTACTTCCAGCAGAGTCCAAAAGGTGCGTCGCACAAGCTACAGAGAAGCAGAACTCAAGTTTCCCCAATAATACAAAATCGGACAACATTTGATCAAGTGCTAAGGAATACACCTCACAGAATGATGATATCAATGGAATAATGTATACCTACCCGATGCACATCATAATGAAGACCTCTTATTGCAAAATTTGGATCGTAGTCATACTTCCGGATTTCTGCAGGATACTAGAAGGATAAGGGAGGGGGAAAAAACTATTTTACCACAACCTATTTAAGCAATGTGATCTATCCCCTTAATTCAGAGAAGACAACCAGCTCTCTTATGACTCTGTAGTGTCCTCCACTCCTTGGGGAAACACAGCTATTTGTCACTCCATGCAACATGGACTTCTGCTCTTTGCTGCCTCCTGCCCCGCCCCCCCGCTCTTGAGTCCCACATTGTTTATCAAGCACCTGCTGTGGATTAGGCAAACTGCTCATCCCTGGTGCCTTGCCAAACCCATTTCCAGAATGCAAAGATTATGTTCCAATGAAACAGCATCAGGACCAAGCCCTCCCCAGACTCCGGCCTTGCAACATCCCTTCCAGGGCCAAATTAATGTCAGTCTAGCTAAAGATCCATGATTTACACTCTAGAGCAACTGGATATTCCCAAGGATGGCAACAGACAAACTCCTCACTTGTTTATCATTTGCCTTTAGAGATAAAATAGTAATCTCTGGGCGTATTACTGTGTGACCCCGGAAAGTGGAATATAAGCAGCTAAAAGACTGGCTCCACTTAGATCATGTGTGTGAGTGTAATGACCTCCGTTCACTGCAACCCCCAGCACTGCACCAAAATCTGCTCTGGAGGGCCCCCCAGATATCTGGGAGGGGGGGTGCAAGGAGAAGTTCCATTGTGCTCATGGGAGGTGTTCCACTCACACAATGATTCAACCCAATGGCTCTGCAGTGACCTCATAAATTTACATGACTCGTATCCAAAACAAAATCTTAAGGCTCCTCCCCTCCTCAAAGTTGGCAACTCTTATTTAGGAAGGTGCAAGGACAGTGTCCCAAACTCTGTAGTTCTAGGCTTCTCCTTCTCACTTTAGTGTCAAGGGATGTGGGTCCCAGCTGATCCCTCTACTGAAATCATGGATGAAGTCCTTGTCTGGACACAATAATTCGGTGTACATGGACTCGCACAGATCATGGCCAATGGAAGGTTCAACACTGATAAGGGCAAACAGTGTGAATATGTGTTCAGAAAACAAAGCTTCTGTCCTCAGCCTGGCTACCTCTTCAATTTCTAGCTTTGCATCCCTACAACTGAAAATCATACATGTTAATTAAAAACAACACTTCTATATATTCTGTATAATCTAATACAAAAGGTGTTCTCTTTGAACCCCGCAATTATCTTTTCCACACTTTTTTCAAAACACTACAACAGTGGCAGAACTCTCAGGGAAATTGATCTGCTTATTATTATTTTGCTAGGAAAGTTTAATTTACAGTGCTCAAGCATTTCTCATGTACTTGGAGAGGTGTGTGTGCATCATTTTACCTGAATGTACTTCTTAGTCAGGATCATCTGTTGCCAAACTATAGCCTCCAACTGAAAGCAACCATGGCATTTTTACAGAAAACTATGGCTTAAACTAACACCTACCCACAACAGGAGGCAATGATATTGCTCTCCTGGCTTCAGGGATAGCCATGCAAAGCCTCCTGAGTGCAGTGGGAGCGCTCCGCCCGCTGCGCTCAGGAGACTTTGTGTTGCTTTCGCTGAAGCCAGGAGAGCGAGAGGGGTTGGTGCTCACCGATCCCTCTCGCTCTCCTGGCTTCAGGGATAGCCACGCAAAGCCTCTTCAGGGCAATGGGAGGAATGCACCCCCTGCCCTGAGGAGGCTTGGCATGGCTATCCCAGAAGCCAGAACACCAAGAGGGATCACTGCATTCGCTGCGCAGCGATCCCTCTTGCTGTTCTGACTTCGCTTCGCTGGAGAGACGCTGCATAGCTTTCCCTCTCTGCGCAGCACCTCGTCAGTGCTGAGGAGGCACTGCGCGGAGAGGTAAAGCTGCGAAGCGCCCCTTCAGCAAAGCGGGAGGAGAAACGGAGCCCCTTCCATTTCTCCTCCCGCTTTGCTGGAGAGGCGCTGCGCAGAGAGGGAGAGAATATATTTTTTTTCTTGTTTTCCTCCTCTAAAACTAGGTGCGTCTTATGGTCAGATACATCTTGCAGAGCGAAAAATACGGTAAACATTGCCATCAATATTTTGCTGAATTGCAATACTGTATACCATAGATATATAGATATGATCAAATTTCTTATTTACTTCTGCAGGAATATTTATAGATGTATATATTTAGCCACTGACCTTTGGACTGAAATGCAGAATTGGAAGCGTCTAACATATTCATTCAGGAGTTCAATTCAGACAGTGGAAAGGAATAATCAGATGCAGCAGCACAGAGAGGGTTAAGCACGGGCATTTCTACCAGTGCAGTAAAGCAACTTTGACTCAGAGGACATTATAAACAGCAGGGCTCCTACCCTCAAATATAATTTTGTGCTTTGCTGCAAGCAATATGTTAACTGAGATAGTGTTAAAAGCCAATTTCCCCGTCTCATCTTCTTTCAATCAGATAAGGAACAAGACAGGACATTCATAATTCTACAGAGGCCTAAGCATCTTTTCAAGAAACTGCAAATTTTAATTTTACTCATAATCCTCCTTTAGTTAATTATAATTCCCCTTCATTGTATTATTTATTGCTACAATGAATAATCTTAATACATAAACCAAATGAAAAAAGAAGCTGCTTTTGTTTGTAAAAGTGAGCCGCATGTGAAAAAACTCAACTTCTGAGCCAAGTGCCACTGTAATGTATTCATTTCTGTGAGCTCCCTACTAGACCTAGGACAAATCACCAAAGGTGCCAGAATCCAGGAGCTACACGTATATCCCACAGAAGCACAGAAAGCTGCCTTATACCGAGTCAGACCATTGAACCATCACTCAGTATTGTTTAAGCCAAGGTTTCCCAAACTTGGGTCTCCAGCTGTTTGGACTACAATTCCCATCATCCCTTACCACTGGTCCTGCTAGCTAGGGATGATGGGAGTTGTAGTCCAGAGACACTTGTCTGGCAGTGGTGCTCCAGGATTTCAGGCAGGTGTTTTCCCAACCCTGCACATGCAGGAGCATGAACCTGTGAGCTTCTGTGGGCAAAGCACATGCCCCACCACATCAGCATCACCAACAGAGACCATATGTAGGATCTTATTTATTGCAAAAGACATACCCCACCTTTCAGAAAGGTGTTTGTCTTTCTGTTTTATGCCTTCCAACTACCTGAGCTCTATAATGTCTTCAATTCCCAAATTATGATTTATTATTTATTTTTGAGTAACCAACAGCATAAACTTTCCCTCTCAAGGAGAAACATTGTTTTGCCCCGCAACGACTAGCTTTTTTGCTTGTGGAAAGTTCTGGACCCTGACAGCCCAATCCTACGCATGTTTACTCAAAAGCAAACCCCCACTTGGCTCAATGAGATTTACTTCCAAGTTAGTGCGTCTGAGATTAAAGCTTTTGTGTTCAAGTGGGAACTTCTTCCAGGCCACATTCCCTCCTGGGCAACGTCCAGGGGGCAAAAGTGGGCGGAGAGAATGTAAATTTGGCCTTCGTGCTATAGGCTAGTTTCTACACACATACACTCCTCTCTATCCTCCATCTAGGCAAAGAATACATTCAATAATACCTTCTAGTCAGGCAAAAACCCTCAAGGAGGCAGAACCAGTGAGGTGTGCAATTTGAGAGGACGTATGGACTGGGCAAAGTCCTGAGGGCCAGATACAATGAGTCATTTGCTCCCAGAGACTTAGGTTCCCCATGCCTGAAGCAGAAGATTACACACATGAACTGATACTGAGAAAGCGAAGTACAGATCTTACTCCTATCTATGTATACATAATTCAGTAGTGCTGAAAGACAAGGGAGTTGTATTACCAAACATTTCGGACTGAGTTGCAAGGGTTGCATGAAGACCCTATTTTAGCTGTAAATGGATATCGTTTTAATTGCTATAGCAACCAGCTGGTATGCAAGCTTGTTCATGAAATATGTGCATTTCAGGAATGGGCAACCTGATTTACAACTGGATCTTGTGCCCACGGGCAAACTTTGGGCATGTAGGAAGCCCCATTAACAGGCGAGGTTTGGAAGCAAGCAACACACACAACTCACAAAGTGGGGGTTGCCGACAGCACCAATCACCTTCGACAACAAGCCCCCTTGCCTGCACTCGGGGATTCCTGATGGGGAGCGCCACCTTGCAGCCAATCCCAGCAGGGTTCACTCTCAGCAAGCCCTGCTTGCAAAGAAGCAATTACAACCAGGAGTTCACTTTAAACTTCTGGTGCTCTTCCTTTGTAGTCACATTCTTCCCTGGCCCACACCTGGGTGAGGGATAGCTCAGTTGGTAGAGAATGAGACCCTTAACCCCAGGGTGGTGTGTTTGAGCCCCATGTTGGGCAAAATATTCTTGTACTGCAGGGGGTTCGACTAGATGACCTTCGTGGTCCCTTCCAACTCTACAATTCTATGATTCTATTATTTTAAGTCAATGCGCACTGACAAATAAGGAAAGGAAGACAGCAGAAGATCAAGCCCCTGGGTAACATTACTGCATACTACTTTTACAGGTATTCATACTGCACACATTTGAAACATGTACTTCCACACCCCCAAATATCTTACCCGGTGTTCATTTATCAAAAGATCCCGAGCAGCATTGAAGATCAATGTGTGCAAATGCTTGGAATAGAAGACAAGTGTGTAGTCATAATCAAAGCCATAGATTTCTATGTCCGAGAGACTCATTTCATTGTTTGAAAAGATAGCATCTGGATTCAGCAAGTTACTCATAATGGAAGGAACCAGGTCTGTGGGAGAGAGACATAAACACACAGGGAGATTTTCTAGATTTTTCAGAAATAAGACGTCCCAGCAAAATGACAACAAAAATGTATTCCAAAAAGGGATGGATCTTGCAAGATACACACATTACTGCAATAGTATTCATTAACAATGCACTTAAAATAAAATAAAATAAAATAAAATAAAATAATTATTTATACCCCGCCCATCTGGCTGGGTTTCCCCAGCAACTCTGGGCAGCTCCCAACCAAATACTAAAAACATGATACAGCATTAAACATTAAAAACTTCCCTAAGCAGGGCTGCCTTCAGATGTCTTCTAAAAGTAAGATAGTTGTTTATTTCCTTGACATCTGATGGGAAGGCGTTCCACAGGGCAGGAGCCACTACCGAGAAGGCCCTCTGCCTGGGGCCTACTTGCAGTGAGGGAACTGCCAGAAGGCCCTTGGCGCTGGACCTCAGTGTCCGGGCTGAACAATGGGGGGTGGAGACACTCCTTCAGGTATACAGGGCCAAGGCCGTTTAGGGCTTTAAAGGTTAACACCAACACTTTGATTTGTGCTTGGAAATGTACTGGGAGCCAATGTAGGTTTTTCAGGACCGGTGTTATATGGTCTCACCGGCCACTCCCAGTCACCAGTCTAGCTACCACATTCTGGGTTAGTTGCAGTTTCCGAGTCACCTTCAAAGGTAGCCCCATGTAGAGCGCATTGCAGTAGTCCAAGCGGGAGATAACTAGAGCATGCACCACTCTGGTGAGACAGACTGCGAGCAGGTAGGGTCTCAGCCTGCGTACCAGATGGAGCTGGTAGACAGCTGCCCTGGACACAGAGTTGACCTGCGCCTCCATGGACAGCTGTGAGTCCAAAATGACTCCCAGACTGCGCACCTGGTTCTTCAGGGGCAATTACCCCATTCAGGACCAGGGAGTCCTCCACACCAGCCCACCCCATGTCCCCCAAGAACAGTACTTCTGTCTTGTCAGGATTCAACCTCAATCTGTTAGCCGCCATCCATCCTCCAACCGCCTCCAGACACTCACATAGGACCTTCACTACTCTCACTAGTTCTAATTTAAAAGAGGTAGAACTGCATATCATTCGCATATTCATGAACGCCCAGCCCAAAAGGACTTGCAGTTCATAAACCATGTATTTCAAAAGGGGCATCACTCAGGGACTGCTTCAGAACCAGTCGTGTGTGAATTAGAGGCACACCACACCCCACACAGCCACGGATCAGGGCACATGCAGACCCGAAAACAATGCAGTAAGGTGGCAGTTCTTACAGGTAAGAATCATAGCTGTCTTAGATGAACTTCACAAAGTATTCCCTTTACGCTAACCCATTGGTTATTTTCACTTACCTGTATGTAAGAATTTGGCCTGTTTCCTTTCTCACCTCTAATCCTCATTTTTGTTCAACTGCTTTTTAAAAAGAAAAATCCCCTGGCACTAACTCTGAGGATAACAAAGGCAGCACTTCATCACACACTTACCTGAGAGTAAATCCCATTGAACTCATCTATATTTATCTATTTCTTAGCCCTCTGCCCTTCACAAAAAAATCCCAGGACGGGTTTACATCACAATAAAGCTGTAAATACAATACAGAAAGTGAACAGAGCAGCAGTTAATGAATTTAGGCTTGCGCTCCATTCTACTTTCAGAATAACTTAAATAGTTTATTAGTAAGATATAACGTGCTTGCTTGTTATATAAACACCAAAAATTGTTTAGAAAAGCATTTACAGTGGCTTTGAAACAATTAACACAACAGAAAATATTCTGATCCAATCTCAGACACAAGCCAGAGAGGTTCAATGAAACTGAATTTCCGTTAAAAGGATCCTTCTATTGTCACCTAGAACTGGGATAGGGAACACTGTGACCCTTAAGATGTTATTGGAATAAAACTCACATCAGCCATAGCTGATGGACTGACATGATGGGAGTTGATATATTTTTTATTTAATAAAAAAAAACACATTTGGAGGGTTGCTCTCTTCCACTGCATTCCCTTCTGCTCTGCCAGGTTTTCTTCCATTCTCCCTCCAATCACTCAGCATTCTGTGGCTTCCGAGTCCACCAAGCCCTCCCTGATCTGTTTTTGGGGTGCCCGCCTCTCTGAGTCGTCCCCCCCCCAAAACCATATTTTGTACTTCTGCAAACGTTTTGGTTCATCCAAACCTGCTGAACATCTCCCACTAATGTGCTGATGGTGCCATAGATTCTCGCTCAAGAGGCAGAATTTGCTATTTGTGCATAGGGTAGTTAATATTTGCAGAATGCCTTCCAAATGCTTTGGCATGCAATCCTTACCACAAAGCAAAATCAGAATTGTTATCTCCCACATTGCAAAAAAAGGGGGAGGAGGGGGGATGAGGTTGAGAAAGAAAGGCTTGCCCTAAGACAATCTTGCATGTCCATGGAAAATGTTGAGTTTTAATAGGATGCTTTCTGGTTTATAGCTCAGTTTTAACCGCTACGTAAGCCCTCAGATCCTTTTCTTCAAACTGTTTGAGAGAGACTAGCAACGATCTAGGTCAAACAAAATAATTGCTTGGAAATCCTTACCTAATTAGGCAGATGGGAGAATATATTTAAAGTAGTACCCAGAACCTGAAACTGCATGATGCAATCAGCATTTTTTTAAAAAAAAAAACGCATACCAGAAACGCAGCATTTTGAAACAACGATAACTTCGCCCAGGAACATTATGCATCCACCTCACTTAGACAAAGCAAGAACAATTTGTGTATTTCTGGCTGCAAATAAAGCACAGAGCCACAACAGAAGGTTTCACTAATCTTAAAAGCTGTAAGCAAATTGCAGCCAGCCTGAAAATCCTGCTTAGACAATCTGCGTGAAAAAGTTTCCACCCATCCTAATTCATATGGGACTGTATCTTGAACAGGCACCTTACTGTGTGTTTTCACAGTGATTACACACGTTCAGGAAGGTCACATTTTTGGGTCTTGTGGTGCACTAAGACTCATGGCACAAGAACTTCTGGACCTTTCTGGCATGGGGAGTTACTGAGCAGATGGGGAGCCAATACTGGAATAATCAAATAGGTGACACAATAAGGCAGCATTCAGACCAGTCCAGCAACTATTTGGTTAAATGTATGGAAGATTAGTTATAAAGTAAATGAATGTATTTCCAAAAGACAGGCATGTGAGAAGCTCAACTGGGTTAGGAGGAGATTCCTGGTGGTAAACAACACTTTGCTAGGTGGGGACAGTATGGGTAACTTGCTTGAAAGTTGACAGAGAGAGGGGGGGGAGGGTTCTGAATTTCGAGAATCTTTAAGGAAAACATTTTTTTAAAAAAAGAATTAGAAATAATTTAAAAAACAATAATAATTTATTATTTATACCTTGCCCACCCCAGCCACTCTGGGCGGCTTCCAACCAAATATTAAAATAAAGTAATACACCAAACATTAAAAGCTTCCCTAAACAGGAAGAAAAAGAAGAGAACCCCAAATGCAGAATGTTACCTACCCAATGCAGGAAGGAAAAATGGTTTCTTCTTCAATAAAAAAGAGAGCCAAGAAAGATGTGGTTCAGGAGGCTATTCTCTGGGACCAGTCCATTGGACTTGCTTTTTCAAGTCTGCAGAAGCGGGAACTGAGGAGCAAGGGAAGCCCTTTCAGGTCCTTTTAACCTTGTGCTTTATGTGGATTTGTTGGATAAAGGCTTGGAATGACAACATAAGGCTATGCGTTTCCCAGAGCCCTGACTCAACTCGAGTACAAAATAAAGTTAGCAGTGGTGAACAAAACAAGGGGAAGCGTAGAAGGATGTGTGAAGCTAACTGAGTCTGGGCCAACTTCAAACAAAATGGGCCAAATTGGAACAGTGATTTGTGGGCGCCTTTAAAAAACAACAACAGATTAAGCTATATGAGGGAAGGGAGATTCTGCTTCCCATTGTAATTGAGAGACTGGTCCCAAGTTGCAGGGAGTTTTCTTAAAATAAAAATCACAGAGCATGATGTTGTTCATTGCATTAAATTGAAAGAGCAGCTGTATTCGTCTTAGCACAACTCTGTGCTGATGAATGATCTAACTTGCGGGAGGGGGATCTCTCCCCCTTTGTCATCTGTATAACAAAAATAGGCAAAGAGACATAAGGGGGCTAATGCACAACTGTCCTTTCGGGCCAGGCATCTGCAGTGTCACATGAAATGCCTTGGTGACAGCAGACTAATTTTCCACAAATCATGTCGCTGAAAAGATAAAACAGTAGTTGCAAGTCACAAGCTAGACTATAAAATCAATTGCGGTAGAATAACCTTCAGACTCTCAATTGCTTTAATGTTTCAGTTGTTATGCAATAATAAAGTTACTGAATGCACCTGTAGTTCTCTTACTCAAGTACCCCAAGGCTATTTTACTCGGAAGAAGGAAAGAAACTCCAGTGACATAGTCTCAAGGTTACAGAGTAGAAATTTGTCAAACTCTTAAAGATGCATTTATAGCTACAGCACACATACAAAGAATGGGGGGGAATGGAACAGGAGAAAGCAACTGTTTAAATTTTCTGTGAAGGTGACACACCAAAACAATAAAACAAGAACATTTTATTTCCAGAGTGAACAGCACTGCTTTAAGATAATATCGTTCAAATGCTGTTTTAATTAAAACTGTGTTCTACTTAAACCAAAGGCATTCATTACAGTGATTAAATTACCTGAACGCAAATTAAAGGGCTGATGCCTAGGAAATTGGTTTCCAGTATTCCTGCTCTATTTTAGGAGTCTATTATTTTTTTTTACATGTAAATGGATAACAGCTTCAAAGGAAATGATATTAAAAGCAGAATGCTGACGTTTGCCTGAAGATGAAATAAACCATATCAAAAGTTATTCAAATTAAGAACCACTACTTGAGATAAGCCTGTATGAAGCTATTGGCCTCATCTGCACTATACAATTAAAGGAGTATTGTACCAATTTAAACAGTTATGGCTTCCCCCCAAAGAATCCTGGGAACTTCAGTTGGTTAAGGGTGCTAAAAACTGATAGAGAGATCTCTTCTCTGCTCCCAGAACTATAATACCCAGAGCGCTTTAAGAATCAATCATCCCAGGGTACTCCAGAAAGTATAGCTCTGTGAGGGGAGTAAAAATGTCAGACATCTTCAAAATAAGACAATGATAATGAAAGTTGCACTCTGGTCAGAACTCACTGGGAGTTCCGGAAGTCAGTTCTTAACCCGAAGCATTCTTAACCCGAGGCGCAGGTTCCCTACATAGGCCTCCCGCAGCCCTGGAAGCGGATTGCGTTCGTATCCCGGGGCAAAGTTCACAACCCAGGACACCTACTTCTGGGATTGTGGAGTTCGTAACCTGAAGCAGTCGTAAGCAGGACTGTTTGTAACCTGAGGTACCACTGTACTCGCTCCTTCACTTTGTGCCTCCCCAATGCCTTCAATGAACTCGCTGCTATAGATGCTTGGATCATTTCACTCCTAGCCAGTCTACTGCTGCAAGCTGAGCTTTCCCAGCATTAAACCAGAATATTTGGCTTCCCCAAACCTCTCCCCAGCAGCCTGCAAAGCCATTTAGTTTATAATTACATTATAAGATGAGACCGCATGTAGCAGGAACCCACGGGGAAAGTGTTTTGTTATGATTTACACAAATCTTTGGAGCCTGGGTTCTCTCTTGCAGCACTCTCATGTGTCAACACACCAACAAATCTCTTACCCCCTCAGCAGGGCCCTCGCTAGGTCTTTTTCTTTTGGTTATAAGTAAAATAATAATAATAATAAAGTACCATAGAGAGCACATCCCACAAACTGAAAGTCTACCCAACAGCCTTGCCAGCCTCACTTCCATGCTTCAGACAAGGCAAAGGAAATGCCAATAAACTTACAGAAGAACTTAGTTGAGTTTGATAAAGGGGACAAAAATGCAGCCTGGTTATGACCGGCTTTTGAGAGCATCATGTAAAGAAGTGTGATTGCCTGCAATTTTTGGAGCCACAGAATCAAAGAATTGTAGAGTTAGAAATTGGAATGGACCCTGAGGGTCATCTAGTCCAACCCCCTGCAATGCAGCAATCTCCACATGTGGTCCCCCATCCAATTTGAAACCACAGTGGACACTGCTTAGCTTTGCAAATGTGCTAGCAGTTTTATGGCTGCACCATTAGGAAGCAACCCCTTGTGCTATATATCAGAGAGAGGCATTTCTGTGAAGGCACCCTTGCACTCAGGCTTGACTTTGTTATCTCTGTGAGACCACCCAAAACTCCCCCCTCTGAAGAGACTCATTGCTAACCTTCCTGAAGAATGTCATGCTTTATAGATCAAAAGAAGCTCCCACCTTCATCTCTAGAAAAGAAAAATAAGAATCTGGTATCATAGCCTTGATACTGCATTCTAGAACACCAGAAGGAATTGTGTGACCTAAAGCTGGGAAAGAATCAATATACACTTCAGTTAATTTACACAAGAATTTCTAAGAATTAAACATCCATTTATCACTGAGGGTCTTATGTTCACAGCTGAACAGAGGGGATGATGGAATCATAGAATTGGGACCACGAGGGGCATCTAGTCCATCCCCTTTTACGCAGGGTCCATCAGTACTGTCTACACTGACTAGCAGCAATTCTTCAGGGTTTCTGACTGGGAACATTCCCAGCCCTACCTGAGGTGCCAGTAGGACCTTGTGCATGCCAAGCAGCTGTTTCACCACAGAGCTACTGCCCTTTCTAGAGCAGATAGCAGACTAGCTGCTTAAGAGCAACCAAGAAGAACAAACAAGAACAAGAAAAAAAAATTCCTTCCAGTAGCACCTTAAAGACCAACTAAGTTAGTTCTTGGTATGAGCTTTTGTGTGCATGCACACTTCTTCAGATACACTGAAACAGAAGTTGCCAGATCCTTCTATATAGTGAGAAGGTGGGGAGGGGTATTACTCAGAAGGGTGGTGGGAATGGGTGATTGGCAGATAGCTGTGATGAGCCTGTTGACGACTCTTAACGACTGCAATAGGTCTTACAGGAAAAAGCAAGGGGTGAGAAGGTGAAAAATGGCTTTGTCATGTATAATGAGATAAGAATCCAATGTCTTTGTTCAGACCAGGTCTCTCCATGGTTTTAAGTTTGGTAATGAGTTGCAATTCAGCAGCTTCTCTTTCCAGTCTATTTCTGAAATTCCTTTGTAGTAATACAGCTACTTTGAGATCTTGTATAGAATGTCCTGGGAGATTGAAGTGTTCTCCTACTGGTTTCTCTGTCTTGTGATTCTTGATGTCCGATTTATGTCCATTTATTCTTTGGCGTAAGGTTTGGCCTGTTTGTCCAATATAGAGAGCTGAAGGACACTGTTGGCATTTGATGGCATATACAATGTTAGACGATGAGCAATTAAATAGTCCCGAGATGGTATGTGTGATGTTGTTGGGGCCAGTAATGGTGTTGTCCGGGTGTATGTGGCAGCAAAGTTGGCATCCCCACCTTCTCACTATATAGAAGGATCTGGCAACTTCTGTTTCAGTGTATCTGAAGAAGTGTGCATGCACACGAAAGCTCATACCAAGAACTAACTTAGTTGGTCTTTAAGGTGCTACTGGAAGGAAAAAAAATTTTTTGTTTTGACTATGGCAGACCAACACGGCTACCTATCTGTAACTGAAACAAGAACAAGGCACATGCTTATTGGTTTCTATTTCCTAGCAAATAGTAAACCCTGAAACAGCCAAGATTGCTAGAAACAACATCTTAAATTAGCTTCCTTTTCCCTAGTCAAAACAGCATGGCAGCAACCCTATGACTGGTTCCCCAACTAAAATTAAAATTAAGCAGAGCAGTCCAATGTCAATAAACCACTCCTGGCAAATTTCATTTCAACAACCACTAAACTCACTGTAGAAGTTATCCATTTGAAAGTTATCCCATGGAAGCCAAGTACCCACTGCTTTGTTAACTAGGTAAAATTGCAACAAGTAATTCACAGAAGTTCACTGCCACCACTATGTGCACGGCTACATGCAGTATCAGCTTACTGTATGTTACTTTCTATAATAAGGGTTGATCTGTCTTGCTGGCATGTTTAAAGCAACCCACACTTCATATATCTGAAAGCCAGCTTGATCCAAAGTGAGAAACCACTGCTCCTCCTAGAAATTGTTGTGAGTCGCCTCAAGAGCTAGCCTTGGTTTTGAGCTCAGAAGCAATGTTCTTGACACATTTCCATTTCGTATTACTCTGGCCATGGTGACCCACTGAAGTGATGCTTTCACTTTTCACCTTGTCTATTTGCCAGTAGATAAATTCACGCATAACGTTTTTCAAATAGATTCATTACAGATCTGTTGGGAAGTACTCAGTGTACCACTGAACAATCTGAAGCATGGAGGAAAACCGATTCAACTGCAGGGCTGTCCTTTCCATTTCATTAGTTTTAATGACTGGCACAAAATAAGCTGCAACCAACTCTTCTATTTTACACCTTCAAACCACCAACCAGTTCCGATTACATAAAAAGAAAGGTTTAGTCAAAATTAGGAAGAACTCTCTGATGGTAGGAGCTGTTCCAACAGTGAAACAGTATCTTGGAAGGTGGTGAATTCTCCCCAGAGGCTTTTAAGCAGAAGCTGGATAACCACTTATCAAGGATGCTGTAGAAACAGATTTCCTGTACCAGCAGGCAACTACAACAAGGACTTTTCAGGTGCCTCCAAATTCTGATTCCATGAAAGCACAAAATTAAGTACTGTATCTTTTTGAATAGCTACTAAACTATACGTTAACCTTTTTAGGGGTATAAAATGGGTGTTTGAAAAGAAGCCTAAAAGCAGTTTAGGAAAATCAAGGATGCCTGGGGAGCGGAAACAGCAAGAATGGAGACAGAGGTTTGGTTCAGACATAAACAATCTGAGTTTACCAGTCTGAGAATAAGCACTGTGTGTACATTCTTCCTCCCTTCTCTTATGCACTTTAATGCAATTAAACTGCAGTTTTCCATTACACCCAGGAAACTGTGATTTAAGCTGTGACTATAATCCTGGCTTGCCAACTACAAACAAAGTATTGCATTAAGTCCCAAAGGGAAGGGGGAGGAGACAGTGTGTATGCACATGACTTATCAGGATTTTTATATACGAACCAGCAAGACTGAAAAATAACCAGTGTTGTGTTTTTTTCAGCCGGAACTCACTGAAACTCAGTTCCAGCACCTCTCAGGTGGGTGCCATTGCCAAATTTATAAGATAACAAGTTCCGGCACCTGTTTCTGGAAAAACAAAAAACGTTCAATCTGCCGTATTCCGCCCCTGGAAATCCATGCATGAGAATCATGTGACTGCTGCATCACTTAGCTTTTTATATAATTTCTACATAACCATAAGAAGAGCCCTGCTGGATCAGACCTAAGGGATATATAGCTCAGTGCTCTGTTTTGCACTGTGGCCAACCAGTTGCACATGAACAGCCCAGAAGCAGCCCATGAGCACAGCAGCACTCTGTCCACAGGGACCAATATAAAGAAGTACAGTGCCTCTGATCCTGGAGACAGCGTATTGTCATCATGACCAGAAGCAACTGACAAGCTTGTTTTCCATGAATTTGCCTAGTGATCTTTTAAGTTGGTGGGTGCAACCAACCATTTGCAGCAAATTCCAAGGTTTAACTATGTGTTGTTCCTTTTGCCTGCCCTGACTTTCCACTCATTCAGTTTCATTGGATGATCCCAGGTTCTCGCATTATAAGGTGGGGAAGAGGCAGCCAGTCTTGTGCCACTTCCTCCACGAATTTTATAAACCTCTGTCATGTCTCCCTTACTCACTACAGTGCTTCTCAAAAGGAATCAATTCACACATTCAGAAGAAAAATCAAGTGTCAAGCATTCTCAAGTGTTGTACAGTGATGTGTGAAATGTCCATTGGGAGACTATATCTACAGTAAACATTTGTCGGTTACTCAATAGGAAGGGAATAAGCACAGATGCAAATTATTAAAGAGATGGAAAGTCATCATTTCCCAATACAATTTAGACTTATTTACACCTCTCGTAGCAAAGTTTTTCAAAACCTGTTAGTTTCTTAAATTGAGCTTCCCTTCAAAGGCCCATACAAGCACTTTTGCATACCTCGATGTGGGAGATGTATTATTCTATCCAGCAGCACCTGCAAACACTCCATATTTCGAAATGAGAGCTCACTGATTACCACACTGGCACAGAAACACACTACATTTAATTTCATTTAACATTAAAAAGCCTCCAAGAAATCTGCCATTTGGACCACACGGTTCAGAAGACCAGCCCAAACAGAATGGTTTTTGCCCATTTTATCCAGTGTCTAGGGCCCACGTCATTCAAGACAAGACACTGGTTGGACACTGTGAGAACAGGATGCTGGCCTAGAATCCAGCAGGCCGTTATGTTCTGATGACGTTGCACAACAGCTCCCATTGTATCTAACCACTGGCTATGCTGGCTGGGACTGAGAGGAACCAGAGCCCAACAACATGTAGAGGGCCGCAGGTTCCTCATCCCTGCTCTAGAAGCATGTATGTGGAGCACTTTTTGTAACATTTGTAGACCACCATTCATTAGAAATTGAAGGGCTGTTTACAAAAGTACAATCAAACCAGAAAATATACAATGTCACAGTAGGTAACACAAATACTAAAAGCTAGGTAGCTACAATAGCCAATGTTTGAGTAAATAAATAGGCCTTCACCAAGTGCCTAAAACCAGTCAAGGTCTGGGGCTCTCTCTAACATCCAGAGAAAGCAGATTTGATAGAATGGATGCGCTACCACGGAAGACTTTCCTCCAGTTGATCCAACCACTCAGAGCCCCTTAAGACCATGGTACTTGACAAATACTGACCTCAACAGTCCACACAGCAGAGGTTGACAATAATTGTATCACTGCAAGCCATACAGTTCGCAAGTCCTTTCTATTCGCCAAGTATCACACAGCAAAATGCCCTCTTTTCGGGAATGCTGCTTTCCAGCCTTCTGGTTTTGCACTAGTATACCAAACTAAAGGTAAAGGGACCCCTGACCATTAGGTCCAGTCGTGACTGACTCTGGGGTTGCAGTGCTCATCTCGCTTTATTGGTACAGCTTCCGGGTCATGTGGCCAGCATGACTAAGCCTCTTCTGGCAAACCAGAGCAGCGCATGGAAATGCCATTTACCTTCCCGCTGGAGCGGTACCTATTTATCTACTTGCACTTTGAGCTGCTTTCGAACTGCTAGGTTGGCAGGACCGGGGACCGAGCAACGGGAACTCACCTTGTCGTGGGGATTCAAACCGCCGACCTTCTGATCAGCAAGTCCTAGGCTCTGTGGTTTAACCCACAGCGCCACCCGCGTCCCAGTATACCAAACTAGCTGTGTGGAAATAGTGCCCTATAGATATGCACACGTAACTTGTTATCTGACATTTTACTGGCACCTCAACTCAGACCTGGAAGGGAAAAATAGTTTCTGCATATTCAAAAAGGAAATTGGTTGCCCATTTAATCTAAAGTAATACATTACTCATCACTGCCACACGTATTATTTCATTAATTCTCTTACATTTATTTCCCACCTTTTTCCATCATGAAACCCAAGGCAGTATACAGTGTACGTATGTCTAAACCCAGACCTGCTTAGTTTCAGCAAAGTGGTGGTCTCATGTACCCAGTTTAGATGACACATAATGAGCACCATTTGACGGATGAAACTGCAACAAACCCAGGTTTGCCCCCAAGTAGACTTTCAACAGAAGTAAAAACAAATCCCACTACCCTGACAAGCTGGTCGATATTATTTGCTTAATTCAGCCCTTGTTTTCTTGAGGTGCTTGGCTGGAAGCCACCCCGATTTCCCGGTCTCAACTGCATTTCTTACATTAAACAAAATAATTTTCATGTCTTGCAACTTTCTCTGAAATAAAAAGAAGAAATAAAAAAGGAGACCCCATGTGTCATTTCTTTCCTGTTGATTATATGACTCCAAACACTACCCACTTATGATTCCTCAAATTTGAGTCTGGAGTGGACCCTTCAACAGAGCCCCTATTTTATTTGGCTGGAAGTGACTGCAGCCATGCCTAATGCTTAACAGAAACCATTATGTTGCCCCCCCCCCTCCAGCAACAAAACACCTTATGATATCTTCTGACAGGACTGGGGAAGCTTTAATCCCCTAGATGTTGCTGAACTGCTACTTCCATCTGCCACAGTAGTAAAGGGTAAAGGGACCCCTGGCCATTAGGTACAGTCGTGACCGACTCTGGGGTTGCGGCGCTCATCTCGCTTTATTGGCCGAGGGAGCTGGCGTACAGCTTCCGGGTCATGTGGCCAGCATGACTAAGCCGCTTCTGGCGAACCAGAGCAGCACACGGAAACACCCGTTTACCTTCCCACTGGAGCGGTACCTATTTATCTACTTGCACTTTGATGTGCTTTCGAACTGCTAGGTTGGCAGGAGCAGAGACCGAGCAACGGGAGTTCACCCCGGATTCGAACCGTTGACCTTCTGATCGGCAAGTCCTAGGCTCTGTGGTTTAACCCACAGCGCCACCCGCTTCCCAGATATCTGCCATAGTACCCATGGCCAATAACTGGGGGTGATGGGAGATGTAGTTCAGCAACATCTGGAGGGCCAAAGCTTCCCCACACCTGTCTTAGGAGTACCAAAACAAGAAGCAATTTGCATATACCAATTTTTTTTTAAAGGAAACTATAAAGCAGTCCCTGGAGCCCTGACTTTTACCAGAACAGCAGCACACCACTCTCATAAACACAGTTTTCCTTGTCTAACACACAAAAAGCTATTAGCTCTACAAACATCAAGGAGTGAAGCGATCTCATCACAGATCTCCCACATCACATCTGTTTTGCCTTCAATCAGAGAACCTATTCAGACAATCATGGTGTATGCAAATTTCCATATTGTCTTTTCAAGGGAGCAGAAAGACAGATTAGTTGGTGCTCAGTACAGGAACTAGATTTTGGCAAACCACCGCATTCATCAGTGTCCAAGCACACACAGAGATGCACCACAGACTAGGAGCCAACATATGCCCCACACTGGAAGCTATAATCTGAGCTATAATCTATATGCTATAATCTGGGCTGGCAAGCAGAAGCCACCCTCTTCCACTTCTGCACCCTACTGTCCCACCAGGAAGCTCCCCATTTAGTTTTTGGAGGGCCCCTCCAGGCAGATCCGCTAGGATGAGAAACTGCGTCTCAGCCAAGGTCACCTGAGCGAACTCCGGCGATTCGAACCCAGAGCTTGCCAGCCCAAAACGCTTTCCACCCACCCCCACGCACTGGCTCTGGGTTCAAACCTCCGCGTGGCTGCGAAGCTCACGTTGGTGACCTTGGCCGAGGAGGGCTCCTGCCCCACGCTTAAAGTGGAAGTGTCCCGCTCCCCTCCAAACACACCTCATGCGCTTTAAAGACACCTGGAGTCCCCTTGAGAAATGGGGGGGCACAAAAAAACCCCAAAATAGGAAGGGAAAGAGCGGGAGGGGAGAGAGAGGAATGTCAGCAACCGCTTTCTGCAAGCCTAGAGGACCCGCGTGGCGAGGCTGTGGGGCGCCTTCTCCCTCCAGCCCCAAACCTGATGAAACACACGCACAACCAACCCCCCTCCCCAATGCACCCCTCATTTTAAAACCTCTCACCTTTCGTCACTTTCTTGGCTTCGTTATAGCGCTTCCACAGGTAGTTCTTCATGTCCGGGGGCGGGGCGGAGGGCTGCTGCTGTTGCCGAGGGGCCAGCGTGCAATAGGGATTTGCCTTTAAGCCGCCGCCGCCGCAGGAGCAGCAGAGCCCGGCTAAGGAGGCAGGAGAGACTGCGGCGGCGACAGCAGCACTTGCCCGCCTCGCGCCGCCTTTCCCCGCTGACCCCAGCAAGACCCTCGCGGTAGAAGCGGCCGTGGCTGCCATGGCTGGCGCAGAAGCAGAAGCAACAGCTTCTGGCGGACTCCCCGGAATCGCTTTAGGAGAAGAAACGCGCGCCAGTTGCACCCTCGCCTGCCTCCGCTGGCTCTGCGCTCCACTGGCTGCTGCCGCCGCCGGCTGAAGTCACTTCCTCAGGCCCCGCCTCTCCGTCTCCGGGAGGGGAGGCAGGCGGCGAAGGGGCGGGCAGGCCGCCCGCGGCACGTGGCTTGGCGGGAAGACCCGCCCGCCTCCTTCTCCCTCAGGGGCAGAGAGAGATCAAGAAAAATGTCAGAGCTGAACCCCTCGGCTCCTTTTTCTCTCTCTGCCAACAAACCCATTGCAGGCCCCTGCTTGGTACCGCCTTCGTGCCCCTATTGCGAACTTGCCTTGGTCGGACTAGGGCGGGGCCAAGGCATTTTGGCACCTAAGGCAAACCACAAAATGGCACCTCCCTCCCCGCCAGGGAAGAAGGGGTGAAGGAAGAGCTGCCTCGGGTACAAGGGAGGGAGGGTAAATATCTGCGCTGGGATGTGTTGCCCCTGTGGATCTTGCCTCACCTTGCCCTATGGGTTACTGGCCCTTGGTAGGCAGGCGACTGAGGAAAGAGAGCACGCTGCAGCAACCTTGCTGCTCCTTTTATTGAATCAGTTTCATCTGGCCTAAGTCGGCATTTCCCAGACATGTACAGTATGTTGGGGATTGGACCCAAGACCTTTCTGCATGCAAAACATGTGCTCTGCCAGTTTGGGGCCAGTCCATGCACAAGGCAAGGTGAGGCAACTGCCTCAGGTGGCAGAGCCAGCCTCCAAGGAATGTATTGCCCTCTGTTGCCACCACAGTGATCTCCCACCTTTGTAGATCTTTACCCCCCCCCCTTGTTCCTGTTGGATATTTTCACTCCCCGCTTCTTCCCTGGGGAGGGAGGGGACACCATTTTGTGGTTCAAAATATCTTGCCATTGAGTTGTGGTCCTTTCCCTGTTAGAGACTGCTTTCATTCATTCCTTCATTTCTTCTCCAACCCTTTGGTCCTTACCTTCCTCTTGTGCATGGACTGTTCCACTTTTACAGCATAGGTGATTCCCATCACTATAGGGCAAAACCATCTAGCAATCTTCTTGTATAAAGTTCTTTAGATTTTTGGTACAGGTGTTGACCACAACATCTCTGTGAGGTAGAATGACCTTGTTGTTATTTTCCAGGTGAGGCATCAACACGAATGGGCGGCTTGGCAACCGTCTCACCCAGAGGGCTGCTCTATATATTGCAAAAGAAAACATTTCAAGAAACCCTGTATTATTCATTTACTTCCATTTAGGAATCACTTCCTATAAAACATCTCAAAGCGATTTTACAATGTGTCAGACAATCCATGCATGCCATAGAATAAACCTCACCAGAAAAAAAGGTTGCCCAACTCTGCTTTACAGTGTGACCCACATAATACTTAAACTCACCTCCTTTTAAGGCTAGTTAGTCCTATAGTAGAAATGGGGAACCTGGTACCCTCCAGGTGGTATTGGACTCCCGCCTCCCATCAGCCCCAGCCAGCATGGCCAAAGGTCAGGGATGGTGGAAGCTGTGGTCCAACAATATCTGTTGGACATCAGATTTTTTTGCCATCCCTGCCTTATGGAATTAGATTGGCAGGGAGAGAGCTGTCTGATGCAGGCTCACTTAAAGGTGAAGTCCCACTGTGTTCAGGGGGTCTTCCAGGTAAATATGTGCAGGATTTCTGCCTTCAAATGTTGGAGTCTTCATTCTTTGCCTAAGAGTCATTTATAAAACCTCAGTGGAAAAGAGCGTGGGAAGCAGAGGTCCATAATGTAAGACAATCTCTCACTTTCATTGCTAAAAGACCTCCTATGGAGCCATGTACTAGCTGAAGTCTATTTTAGTCACAAAAAGTGCCATGCCAACAAATTTGCAGATCTCCAAGCTTCTAAGAATACATTACGTACATGAAATGATTAAACTCCACTGCAAGGCTAATAATGTACTTGGCCCAATTTTACCCATTAATTTACCCAGTAGGACTTTCATGGTCTGTGTGTTTCTGGAAGTACAGAACCATTGCCTTGTGTATTATGTGATCATAATGTGATCACTTTTTGCTGGGTGACTATGCATTTGTCCTGCTGCTGGCTATTTCTATACTATTGTAGTTTTATTGTTCATGATCATAGAATCAAAACATTACAGAGTTGGAAGAGACCACAAGGGTTATCTAGTCCAACTTCCTGTCCTGCAATGCAGGAATCCTGCTCATAGCCATCCCTGGGTGGGCTCAAACCACCAACCTTCTGGTTAACAGCAAGATGCACTGATCCATTGTGCCACTGCGATTCTTTCTGTATTTTAATATAAATTAGACACCCCCAGGGAACTTCACACCCGGAGGCACACTCCATTGTCTCTCAAGACAGACAGATGCCAACAACAGAACTGTAAACTTTAAGGGTCTGATGCCCAAACTACATATTACATTATAGTTCTGTGCAGTTTTTCTTTAAGGATGCAATCAGGAGTGGATGGAAGTTTTCAAAACTTCAGAAGAGAAGCAAATTTGTCTCTTGCTCCTTTTTTAAAAGCTGGCTCAAGTTCTCTTTTAACGTCATTAGCAACAAGCATGTAAATTGTCCATTGTCTTTCCACTGCACAAAGTAAATGGCTCCAGGACATTGCGCAAGCTCTAAATAGATGCACACATTCAGAACAACCTGTTCATAGTTATTCAATGTAGCTTCAGACAGCAAAGTGGAAGATACACAAAAGCCTATGTAAACCTACCTGCTCAGATCCATTCCTCAGAGAAAGGAGGATGCAGATTAAGAAAGATAAGACCTAGGTGCTCCTCCTACCCTCACATCATTAGCCACCATTTTGTGCCAACAAATCAGAAAATGCAGGTGCTATTTGTACTGTACATTTGTTGTGCTAAAATGACAGCAGTTTTATCCTCTTTAACGAGGTAAAGGTAAAGGGACCCCTGACCATTAGGTCCAGTCGTGGCCGACTCTGGGGTTGCGACGCTCATCTCGCTCTATTGGCCGAGGGAGCTGGCGTTCAGCTTCCGGGTCATGTGGCCAGCATGACTCAGCCGCTTCTGGCGAACCAGAACAGCGCACGGAATCGCCGTTTACCTTCCCGCCGGAGCGGTACCTATTTATCTGCTTGCACTTTGAGGTGCTTTCGAACTGCTAGGTTGGCAGCAGCAGGGACAGAGCAACGGGAGCTTACCCCGTTGCGGGGATTCGAACCGCCGACCTTCTGATCGGCAAGTCCTAGGCTCTGTGGTTTAACCCACAACCTAAATTCCCAGTATGTTCTTGAATCCCTCCTACAAAATACTGACAGTCTGGCGGAATTTTGGAGGTACAGCAGAGTTCTGGATACAAGATGTCAAGAGGGGTGCAGTTCCCACCCACCCCACTCACACATGAAAAAAAAGACCACCACAGCCAACCACAAATGAATAACCACACCCTAGGCCAACCCCAACCTCTCTCACCAGCAAAGGAACACAAGTGAGCAGCAAAAAACCTGCACAAGCAACGCTGACACCAAACCCTACATATAGTAAGTGAAATAGAAACATCACCACCTGACCCCACTCTCACCCATCTCTCCCCCCCCCACCTCTTTCCCCCTTCTCTTCCTAATGTCTCAACAAATGAAAATGATTTGGAAAAATGTTACATGGGGGAAAAACACGAGAGAGAGACATTGCACACTTTTGTAAATCAACAAAATCTTTAATTTTTTTTTTTAAAGAGGGGTGCAGTTTCCCACAACAGAAGGACAGAAAGGAGAACGGATTGCACAGAAGGGATGTGAGAACCAGTGTGGTGCAATACTTAAAAGAGTATTTTTTAAAGGGAAATTCCCTTATTCTGAATAGGATTCCTCGCAAGAAAAGGGAAAAGTTGACAGCTATGGTCAAAAATCATGGTGTGTTCCTACAGCAAGTTTTCTTAACAATTGTGTAAGAGTGTTATGCAGTAAAAGCTACATTAGCAACAATTTTTTGCATATTTTCCAAATAATTTTATAACCATAAAGTAAAGGTAAAGGGACCCCTGACTGTTAGGTCCAGTTGCAGACGACTCTGGGGTTGCAGCGCTCATCTCGCTTTACTGGCCAAGGGAGCCGGTGTACAGCTTCTGGGTCATGTGGTCAGCATGATTAAGCCGCTTCTGGCCAGAGCGGTACCTATTTATCTACTTCCACTGCATGCTTTCGAACTGCTAGGTGGGCAGGAGCTGGGACCGAACAACGGGAGCTCACCCCGTCCTGGGGATTCAAACCACCGACCTTCTGATCGGCAAGCCCTAGGCTCTGTGGTTTAACCCACAGCGCCATAGGTACTCAAAAATACTTCATTTCTTTTCCAGGGAAAAACAAACGCGTATTCCACTAGGGTGTGCTGTGACCCAGTGAATGTTTTCAAGTTAGTATAGTAAACTACCATAAATATCCTGGAGCTTCTTTGGCAATATCAGCTGTTATCTTTCCTAAAACAAACAAAGGTAACTTTAAATCAGCTTCTATATGGGCCCTCAAGTTAAAGAGGATAAATTGTGACAGGACTGGCTTTACCATGAATTAATTATATAGGGACTTTTTTCCTTTTGCATTTTCACATAACAAGAAATCTCCCTTTGAAACTGCTGTTTGCGGCAGGAGATAGAGAGGGGGAGAGGGTAATATCTACAACTACCCTCTCTTTCCTGCTAGCCTGATAAGATAGAGAGAAAGGTTGAGCCCTGTCATGTCCCTGCAAAGGGAGAGAAGAACCGCAAAGTTGTTCCTTGTTCTTGACCTGTGCAAGTCTTATTGGTGCATCTGACAACTTCGCCGCTACAATTGTTTTATACGTTTTTAATTTGGGGGGGTGTTCTTTTGTTGTTTTAATGAGGGAAGGGTGATCTGTCTGGGAGGAGAGGAGCTGAGGAGAGCAGGGGTTCCCAATCGCAGTAGTTCAAATTAACAGGAATGAACTCTGATGGGATAGATGAGTAGGACAACTCTAGGTTGCTTACCTGCAATGTATGGGACTGCAACCTTAGCCCAATAATCTGATAATGCCAGGCTGCATACATACTATATCTTTAAAGCACATTCAAAGCACATTCTTTCCCTCAAAGAATTCTGGGTATTGTAGTTTGAGGGCTGCTGGGAATTGCAAACCCTGTGAGGGGTAAACTGCAGTGCTCAGAATTATTTGAGGGAAATAATGTATTTTGAATGTGTTTTAAATGTATAGTGTATACTGTACAGAGTATTAGTATTGTAATTGAAATAGTGAACTATTCCCACCTGCACATAATATTCATTTGCATAAAGCAAATGGCCCAAATATGCATTTGGGAATCCACTTCTTGTTTTTGTTTACTGTACTGTATCTGAAGAACTCTTACATGACTTGATTTTTACTTAAGAGTTAGTTTATAAAACATTATGGTATCCAGTGTTTTTTAGCTTCTGTCACTCCAGTAAATAATTAGTAAGCAGAGTAAAAGAGAGAAAACTTCTGTTTACAAATGTTCAATGGAGAAAAACAATAGAGAAGATATATAGCAGATAAGGAAAGCCACCTTGAAAATGAATGAGAAACACAATGCTGTGTCAGTTTTTCTGGGTGACAAATTGTGTAACTTTCTGAACTTTCAAGTTACTTCCATGTATATGAATCATAGAATCATAGAGTTGGAAGAGACCACAAGGGCCATCGAGTCCAACCCCCTGCCCAGCAGGAAGCTGGAAGCAGGTGCTGTACTATTTATTCTAAGACTATTACATTAATATTTTGTAATCAGTAAGACACTTGCTGGTACAATTTGTGAACTTCCTTTTTTAATGGGACATCAAATGCTTTTAATAAGTCATATCAGTACTTGGTATATATACCGTTGTACAGGCACTTCATTAAATGGAACATCAAAAGGCAAATAATCATATATATATATATATATATATATATATATATATGCATTTACCAGGCCAACACGTTCTGTGAAAACTAAGGGTTGGTTCACGTGTTGCAGTTCAAGATCCAGTATTTGTATTCTACACACACACACACAAAATCAATTAATCATTTGCAATTAAACGCTTAAGACAATTCCCACTTTTCAGACATCTCTAGTGAAGGCAAATTGTGGGCCTTGAGGTTCAGTAGCCCAGACTTATAAACACGGGAGGCAAATCCAGACAGAAAGGCAGTATATATCTAAGTCTCACTCAGTACAGTATATTGCTTCAGTTCATTGATTTAAATGGGCCTACTCTGAGTTTGATTAACATTGCATATCACACTTTTTAAGTGTCTTGTGGCAATAGTTATGTCCTATTTTATATGTTGCTGTAACAACCTTACTCTGGTAGCTAAAACCTCAAGCATCAGAATATAGGGCTGTAGTTTGAGACTGTGGTTTACCAGTTGTGTGAAGAAGCAAGCAGGTGTTTTTGTTGTTGGAGGTTCCTCTGGTGGTTAACTGGAACATGTCTAAATAGTGTTCTGCAGTTGATAAAACACACTACAGTACATAATTTGGTGGTAGAACACATAGTTTGCATGCACAAGGTCCCAGGTTCAGTTCCTGGCATGTCTGGGTATGATAATTTTGAATAGCAAGACTGAAAATTCCAGAAGGAAAGGGAAGATCCCTGCCAAGGATCCTAGTGACCTGCTGACCATCTTAAATAGACAACAGTGCCCTAGATAGAACTTTTGGCAGCTTTAAACAGCAGGAATGAAAGAAGCTTCTCAAACACTGCGTGCTATCAATGGTGCTAATGAGCTTGGCTGCGGGTTAGGAGGGCAATATGTGCAGGCTGAAGGTGATTCTCCCAGAAACTATGGAATGGAATAAAACTTTGGTCAAGACTGAGACTCTGGCTCTTAATGGAAATAGCCCTGGATGCCTGTCTTAAGCTAGGGGTAGATATGTTTTTATGGAGTGTACAAGAAGCAGAATTGCTGACAATGCCTTAGTCACACTAAGACAATGCACTAGTGTGAAAGAGGCAGAATACTTTTTGCTCCATGAGGCACTGGGTGACGACCTTGAGACTCTCTATACCCTGATAAGACTTGGATCATGATAACTCCTAAAACAATGGAAAATTGTTTGTGCAGGTCACTTTCTATTCACCAATACAGAAACAAGTTTTGTTGTGAGCGAGGGTAGAGTGGGATGGGGTATTAAAATGGAATCGGGAAAAGGTTTCTAGGATGTTGGGGAACAGAGAGAAGTGACAGTTTATTTTCTGAACTTCACCTTGAATTCATCTATTTTATACTCAAGCAGCTTTTTCTAATGTCTTTTTGTGCTGTAACTCTGGAACACACAAACAGGAAGGAAAACTTTGCTATTAGATTTAATTATTGCTACTTGTAATAATTTTACACTGGGCTGCGTTCTTCTCTTCTGAGTTTTCCAGAAGACTCTTTTTTTTTTATAGCTCTTGTTATCTTAGGTTCAGACTTTTTATTTTTAAATGTTTTTATTTCATTTTTACCCAGGCTCAGTTTCTGTTTGGATTTTTCCAGGATCCCAAATCCTGGATACCAGATTGATTAAATCAAAACAACATCTAACTATTCCTAAAACAAATATATTTATTTCATTATCTTAAGGAGAACACTTAATGAATATTTTTAATACATACCTGCAAATAGTAAAAACCAGTTTGTAAATTAACAGAGTCAGCAAACCTGTCCATGCCGTTCTTGGCCAGATCAGAAGTCAGCCCAACCAGAAATACTACATACTGAGCATGCTCCAACAAGTAGCTCTAGGGGGAAAAGGCTAATTGCCAGATCTTCTGCTGTTACAAGCGATGCAGTACGCTTCTGCTCAGTGCTACTAAATTCAGGCAATTGCAACAAAACATAAATGTTAATAAATAAAACAAATACTACAAAGCCGCTGCAAACTTCAGCTCTCTCCTCCCATGGACACCAAGTCCAACAGTGTAGCCTCTGCAACTTTTCATTGCTTAGAAGTGTGGAGCGCACAACAGTTTTGCACTCTTGTGCACCAAGAAAATACTGATACAGTCAATCTTTCACACTATTTCACAGTGCAGGTAGGGTCTCACAGGATAGGAATTGTTCTCCCTCATACCACACAAATAAAAACGAAATCCCTCCACATGGAAAACTAGATTGTTGGGAGAAAGGTTCTAACCTAGCCTTCTCCTCCTTGTAGAAGTTTTCTATCTGTAGGAGTATTTTTACACGGAATACATTAAGTTCAGAATTGTGTACACTGACTAGCAGTGACTCTCTCCAGGGCTTCAGGCAGAAGGCTATTCCCAGCGCTCCCTGTAGATGCCAGGGAGTGAATCAGAGACCCTCTGCATTCTCCTTTTGGTGAGGTTCCCTACCAGTACTGGTGATAACATTTATGAAACTTAAGGAAATCTTTACAGTGGTTTGTCCTAATGCGTGAATCAAGTTAAAGCTGTTTCAAATTAAAAGTCAGCAGTCCACCTACTAAGGTGTCCCATGCCTTTAAGAACCTCAAAAAGTCAAGTCTAGTCAATGTATTTTTTTTAAAGGACTACAACTCCCACAGGGCAATGTAAGAGGGCGGTCCTAGCATGCAAAGCAGGAATGACGTAACATGAATAATACCAATCGTGGGCCTGCACCTACACAGCGACCCTATGGATCATTGCATGATGGGACCATCCTTGCAGACTTTGTTTTAGACCTTTTTTTTACAACAACTTTTTACTTTTTTACAACTAGCTCTAGAATACAGTTCTGAGAGGAAAACTGATGCTGAAGAACAGCCGTCCTGTTAATTCATTCCCGCTTCACATCTGTTTGACGTGAGGCGTAGGAAAGCGGAAGTGAAAGTTGTCATAGTAACGTGTAGTTTTGTCCAACCTGCCCCGGAAGTACATGGTCGGGTCCCTAAAACGTGCATATGTACATTTTGTAAAAGAAAAAAAGAATACGTCAGATCTCATGCTTAGTTGTCAGGGATACTGCCAGAGACAGAAAGCCGGCAAATAAACTTTTAAAAAACATAATTTGAAAAACCAGACAGTAACTAAGGCCTGCTGCTCCCGCCCTTGACACCCATTGGCTCATCAGCATAGCAACAGCCAATCGCACCCAGCCACGCTCCGGCGCCGGGAACCCTCACCTGGAAGGCTCCGATTGGCAGGGGGGCGAATTCGCCCCTCCCCTCCAACTTTCCTATTGGCTGCGTGTTTGGCGTGGTGCGCTGCCATTGGCCAGGGCGAGGGTCCTCTTCCCCCCCACCCCGCGGCGTTTGCTGGTGATAAGCCTGAGAGGAGGGAGGCGGGTTGACGTTGATTAGTCGCTTTGGCCGTCCAAGGGGCGCGTGTGGAAGGAAGCCTTTAAGCGAGGGGGGAGGGCTTTTAATTCCTTTCCCTCGACGGTTCCCGGTCCCTTTCCTTGTGGGAGCGCGTGGGAAGCAAGTGTGCCGCCGTAGCCGCGCCAGGGTAGCACCGCTGCGATGAAGCCGCTTTGGGGTCTCGGCCTCCTCTGCGTTCTCCTCCTGGCCGGTGAGCGACGGTGGGGGATGGAGGCGTTTCTGGAAGGTTCGGCGGGTGGGCGAGCGGGACCGTTGAGGGCGCGACCTCCCCTCAGCCGCCCTGTCCTTGGGCTTACTCTATTTACCTCAGGACATAAGTTTGTTTTGTGTTTTGGGGGGGGGACGTCCTCGTTTCATACTCCCGCCCCCCGTGAGGAGGAAGGTACTTAAATTGTGGGCGGCGGTTGAGAGAGAGAGTTCGTGTGTGTAACGGTCCTCTCTCAGTGAGGCTTAACTTTCTTAGGATGTCCTGCTGAAACTTAAGGCCTATGGCCTTCACCGCGCAGCCAGTCCCGAGGGGCGAGGTGTGCGAAAAGTGTGTGGCATGTACTTGGCTGTTGGAAGATCCGTTGTTAATTCAGTCTCTCTATATCAAAAAGGGATTTTGGGGGCGGGGGGGAGGGTTGAAAGGATTTTTAATGACGATTAGGGGAGAGGCGAAGCCCCCCCCCCCCCGTTAAGTATTCATTAAGAACACTTCAATATCTGTCCTAGCAGGAGACCTTTGTGGTGGGTTGTCATTCATCATTGTGGGTGAAGAATGAAGTAAAAGTGGTCCGCAGGAAGACTGTAATTCTAACTTAGTTTTCTAATAGACAGCATTGGACAGGGGCATTGGATGGGGATAGCAGCCATGTTTGTTGCTTCCCAGCACGTTTGTCCTAAGACTCCATCTACTATGCTAACTAAGCAAGGAGGGCTGAGCAGAGAGATTACTTCACTGTTCTCTCTTGGGACCATCATTTGCTGCCTGCTTGCGCAGCAGCTTCTCTTTACCATCCGGCTGAAATTTGACAGAACTTTCTAGCTGGTCCTTGGTGCTGCCCCTTTCAGTTGCCTCTTTTGGCCAATCACTGGAGGGTGATTAATGCTGGAGGGTGGCTTGAGATTGCTTCATCAGCTTTGCTTTTTCATTCAAAATGGTTTTCACTTCCCATATACCCTGCTACGCATTTATTTGAGAGAGATTCCACATCGATGTTGCAACAAATATATGGAGCGGTGCAAGCCTGTATCATACAAGGAATGGAGGGCTTGGTGGGCCCCACTTCCTACTTGAACCTAAGATGTTTCCCTGTTTCTGGTGTACAGGTCAGCAAGTTTCCTTTGAGCGACTGATTTGATACTAATGTGTTCAAATTATTCATTTTGCAGCCTCAGTCCAAGCTGATGAGGTAGATGTAGATGGCACAGTGGAAGATGACCTTGGTAAAAGCAGGGAAGGATCTCGAACCGATGATGAAGTTGTTCAGAGGTTTGTTTTAAAATTCATTCTTTCAACACTTTCCCCTCAGATTACTTTAAATGAAACAAACCTTCAAATAGAGGTAGTTGGGATTGCAGTGCAAATTTAATACCTTGTTTAAAAATGATTGACTTCATGAGGTTGCACACTGACATACTTGTGGAATGTTTGCCAGCTTCTTAACTGGCAAATTGGAAAAATGCAACCTTATCTTGCACAAAGTGTTCTAGGTCATAATCTAATTGTGAGTACTGGTGCTTTGTTAAATAAACTATTGTTAAAATGAAGTCTTAATCCAATAGACATATTTACTTTTCCAAAAGAGGACTAGTGTGCCTAAGGCATTGAATGCTTATTTAACACTGACTCGCTTGCAGTGAAAACTGCAATTGCATAAAACAAGAAGCAACGGTTTCTATTGTGTAGGTATTTTAGGACTTTGCAACCTAGAGATGTCATGAACATGCAAAATCAGAAAACTACCTTGGAAAATAGACAGCAAGGAAAATAGAAACTGATAATACATGAGTGGTGGTGGTGGGGATAAACCTGTCAAGTGCTGTTTCTGTAGCATTTGGCATGTGTATGGCCACAGGAAGCATCATCTATTACAAGCTGCTTGGCTTTGTTGTGAGAAGAGGAGGAGTTTGGATTTGATATCCCACTTTATCACTACCCAAAGGAGTCTCAAAGCGGCTAACATTCTCCTTTTCCTTCCTCCCCCACAACAAACACTCTGTGAGGTGAGTGGGGCTGAGAGACTTCAGAGAAGTGTGACTAGCCCAAGGTCACCCAGCAGCTGCATGTGGAGGAGCAGAGACGCGAACCCGGTTCACCAGATTACGAGTCTACTGCTCTTAACCACTACACCACACTGGATCAATTGAGACCAATTGATCATGTCAGGAAACTTGGTGACATTTAATTATGTCCTTCTGCTTGCACAGATTGACTGGGCCATCTGGTTCGCCTGTGTATTGGAGGCATTCTAATTGCATCAAGGAACATACATTTATGTTTGCAGAAAAATCAGTTTACTGCTACTTGGAGAAAAAAAGTCATAATGGATAACCTGGTATTTCTATCTACAGGGAAGAGGAGTCTATTCAGTTAGATGGTTTAAATGCATCCCAAATAAAGCAAATTAGAGAGAAGTCAGAAAAGTTTGCATTCCAGGCTGAAGTAAACAGAATGATGAAGCTTATTATCAACTCTCTTTACAAAAATAAAGAGGTAAGCTATATATATAATATGAGACAGAGTTTATATAAATTCTTGTATGTACATGTACCTGACTTTTTTTTTAAATTTCACTCCAGATCTTCTTGAGGGAATTGATTTCAAATGCATCTGATGCTCTAGACAAAATACGACTGCTTTCACTAACTGATGAAAAAGCTCTTCTTGGTAATGAAGAACTCACAATAAAAATCAAGGTAAGATGCCACTTTGATTCCTTCAGCAGTTTTGGAGGGTGTGTGTTACTATTAAAAATAAATTTAAGCTACTTTTTGAGAAGATATTTTAAAACGGGTAGGAAACCTGTAGTCCTCCAGATACTGTTGGATTCCCACTCCCGCCAGCATGACCTGTGGTCAGGGATGGTGGGAGCTGTAGTCCAGCAACACCTGGTGGGGTATGAATCCATAAATTAGGAAGTGACATGCTATTTTCTTACTGCATATAAAGGAAAAGACTGGCTGTAGGAAATATAATGTCCTGCAATGTAATCAGTTATAAAGTCATGTACATTGATGACCATTCAAACAGTGATATGTTAAACTGATAAATCACTCAGACTGGGTTTGTTTTTTTTACAGTGTGATAAAGAGAAGAATATGCTTCATGTTACAGACACTGGCATTGGCATGACTAAAGAAGAACTAATAAAAAACCTGGGTACCATTGCCAAGTCTGGTACAAGTGAATTTCTAAGTAAGATAACTGAGATGCAGGAAGAGAATCAGTCAACTTCTGAGTTGATTGGTCAGTTTGGTGTTGGCTTCTACTCAGCTTTCCTTGTGGCAGACAGGGTTATTGTCACATCAAAGCACAACAACGACACTCAGCACATCTGGGAATCTGACTCAAATGAATTCTCTGTAATTGATGATCCTCGAGGAAACAGCTTGGGACGAGGCACTACTATAACGTAAGTGCTGCAAGTACTTTCACTCATGGGTGGAAGAAAGTATAGGTGTTTGACTTCTGTTGCACCAGATTCTAAAAAATAAGGCTGAAGGCACAATTCTCCCTATCCAGGCATTCTCAGCTTCAGGCTGCCTAGGATTAGGATTGACGTCCCTTCACTGGGATGATCTCTAGTGGGATTGGCTTCTATAGGTCATTCGTGTTGTAGCTGTTATGTGTTGGGAAAAGCAAGAACCTCAGGTGTCTACTTTTTGATCTTTTTGCTAACAAGTTGCAGAACTCTGTACTGTTACAACATGTGGCTTGTTTTGAAAGTAGTGCATAGTGTTTCCCAAGTATAATATGCTGTAGCATCTGCAGCATAAACTCCTAATTATACTGTGCTGCTAGAGAACAGAAAAGCATTTAGTTATTGGTCTGTTGAAATAATGTGCATTGCTTAAATTTATTTTGTAATGTAAATTTATTTAAATAATAGCTTGGTTAATATTAATTTGATTGATTAAGGCTGATAGCCAGCATGTAAAAATCTTACAATCTGTTATTTATTACTTTAGGTACTTCTTTGTACAGTGAAAATAATGCAAACTTTAGTTGTAAAATAATGGTTTAGTTACTGGATTTTGCATCCTTTAGGATATAGTTGAAGTTGCAGTGCAAAAATTGATTTTAATCAATTATGTGTTTATCCTATGTGACAGTGGGTAACAGTTGGCTTTGGGGCTAGATGCCTAGCATCTGTAATCAATGTTGCATATAAAGCTAAAACTTTTGGGGTAAGGTACAGACATATTCTTTTTTCTAACTGTCTTTATCATTAAAATTAATGAGATGAAGTCATTAGAATTGCCTAGAAAGTAACTTTGTAGCTGATTGTATTTTATCAGATGTAGAGTCATATTAAAACTGAGTCTGTATACAAAGCTGCATGTTTTTCTGCTTAGAATTCTTGTTGGTTGCATGGTACCAAAAATAGGTCCATCTAAAACTTAATTTTAACAGTGTGGCTTCATACTTGCTTCAGCCTTGGTTAGCATCTCTAAAAGGTAAAAGTAGTCCAAACTTAATTTAATAATGGCCCATGTGGATTGGAGAGATTGAGATAAATGACAAAAACATCTTTTTGCACAAGTTCCTGCAAGGGCTGTGTAAGATCTAATCTGTTCCTTATGCAGCTTGGTGTATTTCTTGAATCTCCCAAACAAAAAGCCACAGTTGCAACTTATGATAAGGAAGGGAGGATTCTAGAGAAAAAGGGCCTTATTGTGATGAAAATATTGGTGCCAAAACCTGCTTGGTGATCTAAGGACATTCTATCCTCCCTCAAGAGGTGGCCAACTTTTTGCCTCTTTCACAGGGAAAGGAAGAATTTCTAATTTTTTATTGAGAGCAAAGATTTGCCATTTATCTTCAAAGTTCACAGCTGTCTCACAACTGTAACATTTAATGTACACACATATAACTGCCATGCCCTGAAATTTCTTAGAAAGTTATTCCCTTCGCTTTCTTCCCTGCCCATGGCAAATGGCTGAAAATCAGATTCCGCCAAATTATCAGAACAGCCTTACAAAAGATAAGTGATCGGATTTTAAAGTTGCTGAACTTCTATAGCAATGGAACTCCTAGAACCCTATTACTCCTAGAACATGCTCATTAGCAAAAGCAAATGTAATTGTTATATCTAGTGCAAATTAGCATTGGAGAGATTGCTAATACTCAAATCAGGCAAAATTGTTTTTGAAAAGAGAAATGTATAGTAAAAGAGCTGGTCTGGTAATATTTTTATTGGTGTTCCAGTTCAGATAACTTGGTTTAGAAGCTTGTAGGTAAAATAGTTCAGTTTTTAAATGAAAAGCTAATTGATGTAAAATATGTTGCTTTGAACTAAATGTAACAATGCATTTTCCCTTCTATTTCTCAGTCTTGTTCTGAAGGAAGAAGCTTCTGACTATCTTGAGCTGGATACAGTTAAAAACTTGGTCAGGAAATATTCGCAGTTCATAAACTTCCCTATATATGTGTGGAGTAGCAAGGTAAACTTTTAAAAATATTGCTGACTTATGTTATTAGTATTTTACACAAGTTATGTAAAAGTTTAAAGATTTTTGTGGAAACAAAACTTTAAATGTTGCTGTTATCTATGATAAACCAGTTTAACGTGAACAATAGATCCCAACTGAGCAAATGAGAGTACCAAGCAAGATAGTTTCTCTGTCTACATTGTAATTGAGGTTGAAATGTGCTCCCAGTAGCCAGAGGGCTTCTTATTGGATCAGTTCACACAGTAGTATCTGCAAGGCACTTTTTAACCATAAGCTGTTAAGGATGCCTCTGATTTACTGAAGACTCAAAAAGCTGAAGCACCATTAACTTTCAATATTGTGGCTGCTAGACAATTGGAAACTTAAGACTTAGTCGTAATACACTTAAGAATTACATGTAGTAGTGAATAGTATGGTTCAGCATGTGGTTCTTCTGTTGGATAGCTGTAGAATACTTATAGCCATACTTGCTAAAGTTCAATTCTCACTTTTCAGTACTCATGATGGACTTTACACCCTTAGCAAATCTTCCCCTATTTAATTAAACATTTCTCTCCAAATATATGAATGCAACATTAACTATTTTTGCAGACTGAAACTGTAGAAGAACCTCTTGAGGAAGAAGAAATGAAGGAGAAAGAGGAGACAGATGAAGAGGCTGCAGTGGAGGAAGAAGAGGAAGACAAAAAGCCAAAAACTAAGATGGTAATAGTTCTTCACGTTATACATGCCTTTAATGTTAAAACAGCTGTCAACTGGAATTGGCTGAGTTAGTAAGGTTATCCAAACAAGATGTGTGTACATAGGTTTAGGGTTGCATATCTCCAGATGAAAAATATATTTGCTACAATTCTTTGGAGAGTGATTTCAGAACATTTGAAATAAAATCAGATACCTATTGGTTTTTAACTCTCAAAGTGCTTCCCCTTTACCCAAAATGTCACTAGCCTCCCACTAGAGGGATGTACACAAAGGTTTGAAGAAGTACCTTTTTTATTTTTTGGAAGAACAAGAGTTGCATGGGTGGTGACCCCAAAACAGTCCCATGAAGCCTGGGCATCCTCGGTGTTAAGAGAATGTTGGGGATAGGCTAAAATCCTGAACAGTAGCATTCTACTCTGCAGCATTTTGTTTCAGGTCCCAGATATTTTTCTGATTATTTGGCCCGATAATACAAATAGCGTAGACAGAGGCAAGTACATCTATAGGTAGAGTGATACTGATTGTTGTCAACAGTCTCAACACTTTGTCCTCTTTTTTTCTTTGTCATTTCCAAATTCATAAATTACTGACATGCCAGGAAAAGCAACTATTATGTTTGTGTGGTGCATATTTAGTTGAGTACCATGCCAGCTTGAGTTCTGCAAATAATGCTAGAATACTTTACAGGTTGAAAAAACTGTATGGGATTGGGAGCTTATGAATGACATCAAGCCCATTTGGCAGAGACCATCTAAAGAAGTTGAAGAAGATGAATACAAGGCTTTCTACAAATCATTTTCTAAGGTGTGCTTGCTTTAGCATATTGGGATAAAAAAATTAAACTGCAGTGTTAAATGTTAAAACTTGCTTTGATGGAGTTGGGGGCATGAGTAAATGTGATTGGATGAAATTGGTACGCTGATTTTCAAGGCACGTATCTAGAGCTTAGTAAGATAACCAAGAACGTACTTATAATAGTTGCCATGCTGTGGTCTCAACTTGCTGCCTGTATGAGGTACACTTTAAAAAAACTTAGATCCTGACTTGAATCAAGAAAGCACCAACTCTGTGTAACTTTCTTGCAGGAAACTGATGAACCCATGGCTTACATTCACTTTACTGCTGAGGGAGAGGTGACATTCAAGTCCATTTTGTTTGTTCCGACAACTGCTCCACGTGGCTTATTTGATGAATATGGATCCAAAAAGAGTGATTTTATAAAGGTAAAAATGTTGTAAATTTCTTCCTAGAATCATAAAATTCTTGAGTTGGAATGCAGGAATCTCAAGATGCAGTCCCCTATCCAGTTTGAAACCATATTGGACCCTGCTTAGCTTTGCAAATGTGCAGGCGGTTTTATTGTTTCCTAAAAAGACAGGTGCAGAAACGGTCATTAATAACTTTGTTGTCTTACAGCTGTATGTCCGGAGAGTTTTCATCACAGATGACTTCCATGACATGATGCCCAAGTACCTTAACTTCGTCAAGGGTGTTGTAAGTATCTTCAGGAATAACGTCCAGTGATAACTTTCAACCCCCTATTTTACTGCTAAGCCTCTCTATAAAACATTCTTTTTAAATGCAGGTAGATTCAGATGATCTTCCTCTAAATGTATCTCGTGAGACCCTCCAGCAACACAAACTGCTAAAGGTACGTCATTTACAGCAAGAGCTGTCAGGGGATGTCTTAATGTAGCTTAAGAGCATGAGTTGTAGAACTTAAAAAAATCTAAACCATGGGTAGGCAAACTAAGGCCCAGGGGCTGCATCCAGCCCAATTGCCTTCTAAATCTGGCCCATGGACGGTCCGGGAATCAGCATGTTTTTACATGAGTAGAATGTGTCCTTTTGTTTAAAATGCATATCTGGGTTATTTGTGGGGCCTGCCTGGTGTTTTTACACGAGCAGAATGTGTGCTTTTATTTAAAATGCATCTTTGGGTTATTTGTGGGGCATAGGAATTCGTTCATCCCCCCCCAAAAAAAAATAGTCCGGCCCCCCACAAGGTCTGAGGGACAGCCCCTGCTGAAAAAGTTTCTTGACCACTGATATAAACAATTGGTTTGACTCTGAAGATCTCCCTTTTGTCTAGAGGCAGAGCTGGAGATTTCTCCTTTATTCAAGGGTTAAGCCATAATCAACAGGCAGATGGGTCTGTATTAGCCAAAAACAGGAGGGTGGTTTTAATAGGAATATTTAATAAGAATGCATCATAATGCATCTTAACCTAACAATTTGCAGAGTTTCAAAACTCCTGATGTTCTTGAAAGCTGTCATATGCAAGTGTCCTTTTTCAATCATTTTTAGGTTATCAGGAAGAAACTTGTCCGCAAAACACTTGATATGATTAAAAAGATTGCTGATGAAAAATACAATGAAACATTCTGGAAAGAATTTGGAACAAACATCAAACTTGGAGTTATTGAGGATCATTCAAATCGCACTCGTCTAGCAAAATTGCTCCGCTTCCAAACTTCTCACCATGAGTCCGAATTGACTAGTCTAGACCAATATGTAGAAAGAATGAAGGAGAAACAGGATAAAATCTATTTCATGGCTGGATCAAGCAGAAAGGAGGTCAGTCATTTTTCATCATTGAATCCTACTGTGATTGTAACTTCCATTGCAGAAAGATGTTGCTATATCTCTAGAAAAGTAAGACTAATGCCTTATTCAGGCTGGATAAATGTATGCTAGTAGTGAAAGAATACCTCTCACAGCATTTTGGATCTTGCAGTACTGTGTGCTTATACTAGTATTTTGTACACCTGCTTCGTAGGCTGAATCTTCACCATTTGTAGAACGACTTTTGAAAAAAGGCTATGAAGTAATCTATCTGACTGAGCCGGTAGATGAATATTGCATTCAGGCTCTCCCAGAGTTTGATAACAAAAGGTTCCAGAATGTAGCTAAAGAAGGAGTAAAGTTTGAGGAGAGTGAAAAATCGAAGGAAGCCCGTGAAGCTTTAGAAAAAGAATATGAACCCCTTCTAAATTGGATGAAAGATAAAGCTCTGAAGGATAAGGTATGTACATACTAGGGAAACTCATACTCTTCTACTGATGCATTTCTGTGCTACGTTTGAACTCACGACAATATTTCTTTTTCAGATTGAAAAAGCAGTGTTGTCTCAACGATTAACTCAGTCTCCATGTGCTCTTGTGGCTAGTCAGTATGGATGGTCTGGCAATATGGAAAGAATTATGAAGGCTCAGGCTTACCAGACAGGCAAAGACATTTCTACAAAGTAAGTATTTAGAATTTTTCCTAAGTGCTTTCTAGTTAAAGAATTTATAAGTCAAACATAACATCTGCCAGTGGTCTTCTGGATAAAGCACTCCCATCTAGAACTTACAGGCTATATTACCTGGCTGATCATAAAGCTGTCTTGCTGTTACCCCAGCTTCAAGGTCTCATAGGCCTTGTAGCGTAGAACTCAAGTCACTTACTTGCTAGCTGAGAGGGAGATTTTAGCATTGCAACTGGAAACTATCCCATAAGCAATGTAAATGCAAATAGTCAGTATTTCAAAAATGCCTTTTGGAACATTTCATATTGAACATTTTGCAGTTTGATATAGAGGCTCTGAAGTGAATTTTCTATGCAAGTTTGGTACGCATGCCAACACTGTGGCAGTTTCTTACACTTAGGCTGCAATCCTAGGCACAGTCATCTGAGTGAAACCATTGAAGGTGGGACTTGCTTCTGAATAAACATACAGACAATTGCACTGCACAACACAAAGTACTATATTTAGTTGACCTTAAATATTCTTTCTTTATAGTTACTATGCAAGCCAAAAGAAGACATTTGAAATAAACCCTAGACATCCCCTCATAAAAGACATGCTCAGACGTATTCAGGTAAGAAAGTTCCAGGACCCTGGGCATCTGTATTGTCGGGTCCTGCTGGAGCTACTTGAATCCTACTTTTTGAAGCTGTATTAAAGTAACTTGTTACTTCTACCTGTAACAAAATACCAAATGCTGGGTAACTCATGCTGCAGCCTATTTGGCTACATGTATGACAGCCCAGTGACCACAAGCTCATTTGGTTGTGCTAATTTTTTGCTTCTTTCTCAGGAAAATGAAGAAGATCAAACAGTTGCTGACCTTGCTGTGGTTTTATTTGAGACCGCTACCCTAAGATCAGGGTATCTGCTACCCGATACAAAGGAATATGGAGAAAGGGTAGAAAGAATGCTTCGTCTGAGCCTGAACATTGACCCAGAAGAAAAGGTTGGTTAAAACGTCAAGGCAATTGGCATAAGCCTTCAATTCAGTTTAATTGGCTCTTCATTCAAGAAGCACAGTGGTATTCAGTACAGAATCGGAACATACTAATCTAGTCAAATGCTAACAGAACCGTAACCAACTATTACTTAAAAGCAAGGCTGAAAATGTCCTATTAGCTAGCTAGCAGGCCACTTAAATAATTATAGAAATGTAAGAATTAAGAAAACAGTTGTCTGAGCAGAAAAGGAACATAATTGAAATTAAGACTCAGCTGTTATACACCACATGAGGTGATTCTGTGCTTAGTTCCTTCATCTTATATCTACTTTGGTGTAAATTTAACTAGAGAGAATACACTTTTGGGGGGAGGGAATGCTAGGAACCGAATTGGAGCTTGTGCCCATGAGCCAGAGGTTCCCTATGCCAAATATCCAGTTTAACACACACTTAAATTTTATACTACTTCCCCAAAATGAAATTCCATGCGCAATAATGTACCATGACTGCAGATAATAATAATAATTTATTATTTGTACCCCGCCCATCTGGCTGGGCTTTCCCAGCCACTCTGGGCGGCTTCCAAAAAAATATTAAAATCCTCTAATACATCAAACATTAAAAGCTTCCCTAAATAGGGCTGCCTTCAGATGTCTTCTAAAAGTCTGATAGTTGTTGTTCTCTTTGACATCTGGTGGGAGGGCGTTCCACAGGGAGGGCGCCACTACCGAGAAGGCCCTCTGCCTGGTTCCCTGTAACTTGGCTTCTCGCAGTGAGGGAACCGCCAGAAGGCCCTCGGCGCTGGATCTCAGTGTCCGGGCAGAACGATGGGGGTGGAGACGCTCCTTTAGGTATACTGGGCCGAGGCCATTTAGGGCTTTAAAGGTCAGCACCAACACTTTGAATTGTGCTCGGAAACGTACTGGTGTTCCAATGGAAGTCTTGGGTGCTAATCCTGCATTGTCCACAGTGCCTCAACAACAAAAAATCACACTTTGTATTGATTGAAAGTATTTTGGAGGATTTTTGGTTGGTTTTTTGTTCACTAAATAAAATGATTTCTGAAAGGTGGAAGAAGAGCCAGAAGAACCAGAAGATGCTGCTGAAGAGGTAGAACAGGAAGAGGAAATTGAAGCTGATGAAGATGCTGAAGACAGTGAATCAAAGGTTAGTGCTATTGTGTGGGATGGTGCAAAACTTTACATAATTGAAAATGGAATTCTAATGTTTTTCAAAAGGACATATATTCCCTTTATCCAAATAATACAATCTTGTGTTTCTGGTTGATTAGAGTAGGCCTAACGTAGAGGCAAACTGTTTGGACTCATTTAAAGTTGCTAATAATTGGAGTACTGTTTTTGCTCTGGCACAGTGTGGTGTCCTAGATGTTACTGAATTCCACTTCCTATCAGTCCCAGCCAGTATGGCCAGTGGTCAGGAATGATGGAAGTTGGGAATCAATCGGTATCTGGAGTGCAAATAGGAATAAAAAATGGCATACTGCGTAATAGCAGGCCTAGAAATAATGTTGAGACGCTTGTCCATTCTTTTATAGGCAAGTGTTTGTGCCTTGAAACATTTGACTTAAGTCTTTTCTTTGTCTCTCTTCCAGGAGCCCACAGATGTAAAGGATGAATTGTAAAATGCACTCTCACAAATAGTATCCTGTGTCTGGGATGAAGCAGGAATGTGAACTAAATTTGTTTTGTTTTGGTTTTTTTTTTCAATGTAAAATGTTGGGGGGAGGCTTAGGGTAATGGGCAGGAGAGAATTTTTTAAGTTGCATTTTTTAAACATTCCTCACAATGTAAATTTGTACTATTTAACTGACTACTTGGTGTAAAATCTTGTCATGTGTACAAAATTAAAATGTTCACACCATTTGCTGTATGGGGCAGCGGAGGTGCTTATTTACTTACCTTGAAATTAAGCAAAGTTAGTCTGTTAGTACAACAACCTTGTTGAAAGAGAAACAATGGAAGAAAAGTGGGAAAGGAAAACCTGTTAACTATTTTACAGGAGATGCTTAATAATCAGTACTGATAAAGGTATGGAGCACCATCTGTGTTTTAGAAAGTATACACTATTCAGAAGCCAGAACATAATTACATAAAAATATAGGGGATTGGAAATAGGAATCGATGCTATTTTGTCAATTCTGCTATTCCAACAGAAGTTATGCACAGCTATAATAGGCAGGTTCTAAATTACTTGTACTTCCTCAAACAAGTAGAATGCCCAATTTCCAGGTTCTGTATGTTTTTAAAAGAGGTTAAATTAAATTACTTCCCTGTTTTTTGTATGAAAATAGTGGACCTCATTTATTAACAAGACCTGACTAGTTGCTGTTTCAGAAGAAGAAGAAAAACCTGAACACTCATTTCTTGCGTAATTAAGATGTCTATGAGTGATATGCAACAATGGGAACTTCACAGATGGAAAATTGTAGTGCTGGAAGATGTAGCAAGGTGGAACTACAGCCTATACGAGGCATTGTACCGAGGAGCTAGGCAGCAAAAAAAAAGAAAACTAGAGCAGAGACACATGTGGTCACATGACAAGCTGAGCTTTGTATCCGTTGTCAATTCTGAACTCGTCCACAAGGTCTTATATAGAGAATGTATGCCAATCTATAAGGCGGTAAATCCTGAACAGCAGCTATACCTTCCACTTCAGGCAAAAAGTCTAGTTGGTACAGCAGATAACTATAGACACCTTATATTAAACTGGCTGCTGTTAATATAGATTTAAAGGACAATCATAACAATTTCTACTCAAGAAGTACTAGTGAACTCAATGAGGTAGATACATTAGGATTGTAGCCTAAGGCTTGCCTACAGAAAGCACACTTCACGCAGCTTTGTGAAACGTGAGTTTATTACACCACCACTTTTAGGGAGTGAAAATCCAAGGAGGCAACCATCCATCTCCAGTCCCCATTATTTTCATCAACTGGGCTACCCTCCCACCATTGGAACCAACTGTTCTTTAGTGGGTGTCATTTTGCTGCCTTTTACTACAGAGGCTGCAGTGCTAGAACCTACAAGGCCCCAACCTGCAAATCCACCTCCATTACAGCCACTTTAAGGTAGGCTTGACACCCTTGCTTGTTGGAAGCCCATTATAGAATTGTGAGCAGCCTACAGCAATGGATGTATCTGCTCTGATGAGGGGCTGATGAGATGCTGACAGATTTCTCCCTATGCCCCAAATAGCCAGTCTGTAAGGTCCATTGCAAGTGCATTGCAACTCTTTCCAAGAAGGTGTTTTGACTGACACTAACCAAATGTGTAACCAAGAACTAGTACTTGAACGGACAGCTACATATTTCTGCATTGCAGGGGGTTGATTATCCTCGGTGTCCCTATTCTATGAGATACCTTTTGCTCTTGTGTCACATCTTAGTCCCTGCCCTTGGGCTGACAAACTGGCTCATTGATCTCTGGAAGTCACTCTGCAGACCTTTTTCAGCAGAAGGGTAGAAAAGCTTAACACCTCATCAAAAACCAACAGAAACTGTTTTAAGGAAAAGGGGGAAAATAGTACTGGCATATTGTGCCATATAGAGAGAGCAATGCTACAGGTACATATTGAGACAAACCAGACAGCTAAGTAAAAGACTGCCTTGTATTGCATGGGAGGAAGTAAAAATATTTTGACTCCAGAAAATGGGCATACACTAGATGACTTGTGTTGCCAGAAAACTCTGAAATTACACAGGTTCAATTATAAATACTAAAGAGCAGTTCATGGAGGAACATAATCCTTGCATCATCACTGTTGTGAAGGCTGAACTTCCTGATTTCTTTCTTTGAGCCCCAATAGTTCAGTTCTGAGTTCTCCAGGCTTGGGAGGAACTTCTGGTATTGTCTAAAAAAAGAAAAAAGGCAAGTCATACTTTTACCAAGAACCACAAGTTCAGTTTTTAAATTTATAGCTTTGATTATATGCACACTTAGTGGAAACCTCTAGGTCATGAACCATGATAAGGTAGTAGCTCTAGCCCAGGTGTGGGCTTCTGGGTATTGCTGAACTACAACTCCCATCAGCTGCAGCAAGCACAGCCAATGGGCAGGGATAATGGGTTCAGCAACATCAGGAGGGCCAAAAATTCCCCACACTCCATTTCAAAATGCACAAAATGGATAAAAGGCTAAAACAATAAAGGAATATTTTGAACTGCCTTTGGACACAGATCTGCAGGCTTAGGGAAAAGTGTAAGGTGTTCAAAGCCATCCAGGCAACAGAATATCCAACTATTATTGCTCAGCAGCTCATCTAAGACCTAGGCTACTGAAGCTGGCTACTGTCTGTCATGGGATGGACAGTAAAAAAACCCAAAAAAACCTAGAGTCTTGGGAGATATATTACCTCTCAGAGCTGTATTGGGGAATAAGTGTATTCCCAGTGTTACTGTGTTGTTTGATGTAAGCTGTCCTGGGGGTCCTTCTGAAGTTTAAAGGTGCAACTATTTCAAACAAACCAATACATAAATGGTGCGGGGAGGGGAGAAGCCACTTACAAGATCAGGCCTGTAATATTGATGGACAACTTCTGCACCAGCAAACATGGCCAACATACTTGCACTGAACATTTTCAGGTAGCGAGGCCAAGCTACTCCTGCAGGCATAGCCAAGAGATACTAGCAGCAACTGGAATACAAGTAAAAGAGGAAGACGAGGACACTGAATAGTGAAGAAATGGCATGAACTCTGATGACATAAAAGGAAAATGATGAAGTCCAGGATGGAAACACAAGAAGCTGGACGTTCTGGCAGTGCCTATCGCTGACTGTATCCAACTAATAATGCTCAAAATGGATTTCAATTGATTAACTTAAGTTTGTTGATTACAATGGATCTACTACACTAGTATGACTTGCCTAGAACCCTCATTCCTGAAACAAAGCTACATCTTTTACTATCATCCTTCCTGTGCTTTTTCTTGCTCAAAGCCACACAGCAAATCCCCAACACAGAGATGGAAAAACAGTTTTAGGCTGCACTCCCATGCACAATTACTTGGGAGTATGTCCTATTGCACACAGTGGGACTTCTAAGTAGATGTGCATGGGACTGCAATTTCAGTCCCATGCGCATCTAAGAAATCGTTGGCATGCTGTGCGCTCCAATCCAGGAAAATTTCTGAAAACAAAGAACACGTTAGTCTGTCATGGCATAAATAGGTACAATCTGTTTGGATTAATGAAACACACCCTAGATGGGACTGTCTTTATTGCAGTAATCTAACCTCGAGATTACCAGAGCACAGAGAGCAGTAGTTAGGCATTCCCTCTCCAGATAAGGGCCACCAGCCAAAGCTGATGGAAAGCACTCTGCGAATAATTGTATTGTAAATTGGTATTGTTACAATGAGACTATTCTTGGAATTTAATTGAAAACTAATAAAAATTATTATCAACAAGAAAGAAAAGAAAGCACTATCTTCGGAAATACTGTAAAATTAATGAATGTTAAAATTATGCTTGGATTGGTAATAAGTGGTAACTAGTGACAAAAGTTAATAAGATTATGTAAAAAATGTATTGATGAATGGTTGAAAATATTGAGGTATAATATGTTATGACACAAAGTTAAGATATTTGAAAAAGGGTAAGAATTTGCTGAATTAAGTATGAAAATGGGAACACAAAAGGGGGGAGGTGTGAGGAGGTCAAGGATACAAGCATATGACTTTGAGGATATTGAGAAAAATGGATTTGTTTTATCTTTTTAATTTCTTTTTTTTTCTTATTTAGCTGTTTTTTGTGTATTTTGTGTGTTTTCTTTTTTTGTATTGTCTATTTTTATCTGTGGTTTTTCTTTTTTTATTCTGTAAATTTTTATTTTTTTCTCTTGTAAAACTCTAATAAAAATTTATTTAAAAAAAAAAAAAAAAGAAAGCACTCTGCGACACAGGCCACCTGCGCCCCAAGGAACAGTTGCAAAGGATCCAGCAAACGGCAGTCTCCACGTTGGGAGAAGTGGGTTGTCTGCGGGTCTCTTAGACGGTTCTCCCAGACCCATGAAACCAAGCAAATCCGCCATGTGACAAACACGCATCTTGCCCAACGGACACGCGTGTCCTTCCACAACGCCAAAAGGCAAGCCAGGCTCTTCCCCACGGAAAGGAGGAGATGGGGGGGGGTTCTTCCATGAAGCTCCCTGGTTGCCAGCACCGCCCTGAGGTTCCCTCTTACCTGCATCAACCCTGATCACTGGCTCGTCGGTGGCGGAGACTAATCTCACGAAGGACAAGCCGAAAGAAGGTTCTCTTTGGCCGGACCTGGAGCCAATAGAGGACGCGGAAGGCAAGAGCAACGCACAGGTCAAGAAGTCACGTGTACAACTAGACGTTACGTCCCATCACTCTTCTGGAACTTGAAAGCACTCTAGAGATAGAAATGTGGAATAGCGTGTAGCCTTTTCATTCGTGTAGCCTTTTCATTCAATGGAAGATTTGAAAGACGCCCATGGCTGTAATTCTCTCCCTAGGTGCTCTACGCCTGCTCTAAAGTATATATGGGAAAAAAGCCCTAAATATTCCGGAGGAAAGCCGTTCGCTTTTAGACCGGAAGTGCTATAATAAGGCTAATGAACTAAGGCACTCCTATTTTTGCTATGTCTGTGATAAAATTGAAATAAAATAAAAATTTGTGTATATATGTATTACACTGAAGTAATAAAATATTGCCGTAGCTCCGTGCATCAGCTCCGCCTGCATAAGGCCCTCCCCCGTTTGGCCCCACGTCCCTCCAGCAAACCCCGGCAGGGCTGCGAGAGAGAACCTAGCCTGCCACCCTCGGTTCCGGAGCGCTGCTACCCTTCAGACCAGGCAACGCCGAGCCACGTCGGCCAACGGAGCAAAGGCAAGCTTCCTACGTCGCTGAAATCGTAGCCCCACGTTTCTCCATCCTCCCGGATTTCTACGGCAGGCCGCGCCGCGTGTCAGTCTATCCTTTTCCTGTCTCTGTGGGCCGGCCAGCCCACGCCGGCGCCGCGGAACCAGAGAGAGTCGGCGGCAGAAGGTACAGCGCGCGAGCTGTGGGGGGAGGGGGAGGGGCCTTGACGGGGGTCGCGGGGTATTGGAGGTTGGGCTTGGCTGGCGCTGACTAGGCCTCGAGTTCTCGCCGGGCCTTCGCTAGCTGGGGAGGTGGGCGTCGGGGAGACGCCAGCGCTCGGGAATGGAAGCCGAGGAGCCCGGCCCCAGGTAGAGGGGGCGGAAGGAGGCCGAGGCCGAGCTCGGGGGTGGGCAGGGGGGCTTCCAAGGCCCTCTGGGGGCGGAGGGGGCCGTGGTCGCCTCCCCTCCTGCCGTGGAGAAGGCTGCGGCGAGTACAAAAGGCTTCCAGGCCAGGGTCTCTTGCCACAGGCAGGACAAGGCCTGAGCCCGGAATGGGAACTCGGAGAGGGGAGTGGGCGAGGCTCTGGGTCGCGTCTGTATTGTTATTTATAATGCGTGTTTATATTACTGATTCATAGGCAGATGCACATAGGATGGAGGGCTGCATCTCTCTCTCTCTCTCTCTCTCTCACACACACACACACACACAAACACACAATTATGTATACTTACTAGCATATGTGTAATACTGTATTGGAGCAAGATCTGTTAGGTACGCTCACAGCACACATTTTACTGTCATGACTCCCCTGTATATGTGTGTGTTTATTGTTGTTGATTGCAATTTTAAAAAATGGTTCTCGTGCACCATTCCCTGAGATCCTTTGATTATAGGGTGGGTTATAAATATTTACAAACACACACACACACACACACACACATATATATATATTGATTGGTGTCCATCTGTCTCGGGAGACAATGGAGGAGTGAAGGCAAACTGTTGGAAGGCAGAGACTGATATGAGAGAGACATGTTTTGTGCATATACATGTGCACATACATACATAGCTGCTACCAGAGTGGGTGGGCGGGTGGGTGGGCTTGGCATGATTCATATTATCAAAAAGCGCCCATACATAGAAAACTGGCGTGTCAGAAAGAGGCTTGAAGCCTCTGGTTTCTAATTTTTCTACAAGTAAGGGCATGGAACTGGTGTAATTGAAGAGTGTGTAGTGAAGTGAGCTTCCACCTGCAGTGTGAAATGGTACAATCCAGAAACAGGCTTACCAACTTGAAGAGTTCATGTGGAACTAGGCCTCCATGAAATGTGTATTCAAAACTCTTCCTATTACCTTGGAAAGCAATTATCCTTTCTACGGGTGTGTATTCAGGATCAAATAATGTGGATGAGTTGCTTCTTTATGCTAGTTGTAAAGAGTGGTGAAAGGACAGTTTTTCCTTGCCCGCTTTCAATTACACTTAAGGTGGAAACTAACTTGCCTTAATAAGTATAATGGTAGAGCTGAGGATGCTAGTTGTTCCTCCTTTTATATAGTACAACAGCAATGGTCCAGTTCAGATTCTCTTAAAATAAACGGCATATGGGGCATGTCTATGAACTCAACTGCGGATAGGAACTAGTATTTGACCTATGACAGCAGGTTTTCCCAGCAGCAGTTTGCATGAGCATATTGGTACCTTTTTATTATTATTCGCAGCATAGGAAGTCTCATGGGAAGCTGTGTTATACTGAATCAGACCAATCCCCTGCTTCTGCTCTATAGTCTTGCTGTCAAGAAGTGGTGCCTTTCAGTGTGTGTTGTAACTTCTTTTACTCTGCTTGTAGGGTTTTTCAGTGCTTGAACCAGGTTAGCATGTAGTGTTGAGACTCATTGACTTGATTAGCAATTGACAGTATTTTGTGTTTCCCAAATCGTGCAAACAGGAAATGTAACTCTCCAAATCATTTGTTTGTGTTTAAATTAGACTTTGAGAATCAACCCTGTTACCACTCTGATCATATATTTAACAAACAAACAAAAAGCAAGCACAACTATTCAACTGGGGATACTTCCAGAACGGAGGTTAATAGATCTCACAAATGGGCTGTTGGCAACATTTTTTTTAAATTAATTGGATTTTTCTTGGAAAGGGTAAGTCTGAATTAAATGGGGAAGTATAGAATGGTATTTTTACACAAACAATGTATTGGGAATGCTGCAAAAGATGTGCATGTCTAAGGAGCACCCATTCCACACCAAGCACCTGTCTGGAAGTACCCTTATTGTTGACCTTGGCTGTGATCCTGTGGGAGCAGAAGTATATAATATATAAGATGAGAATTGTTGCCAACATGGAAGAAATCCACCAGACTAGACTTGAAAATGCATGTCAAATACTACTTGAAATTTTGTTCCAAATTTATAATTTGAAATGGTAGTAATTTTAACCTTTTTAAATTATTTTTTAAAAGACATTATACTGCCCTTCAACCAGCATTTTATCCTTTTCCATTCCATCAAATGATGACTGGAGTTCCAAACATGGAGATGATGAATGAAGAGGAAGCACTTCAGGGGCCTTTGGAATCAGACTTTGTTCCAGAACCTGTTAAAGGTGTCTCAATTTTTTCCTTGAAATGTTTAAGCAAATATGCAGGAACATATTTCTTTTAGAATATCTGAAAGCAGTTGGATAGCTTTATTCTTCAGAGTGGTGGTATTGCTGACCTGAATCAATGCTTATTGTGAAAATGTGCCCTTTTCTTTACAGTTTTAAAATATTGTAGTAACAAGAAAGAGTGGACACTTCTAGCTTGAGCTTGCACATTTTTCTAATAACTGATGAAGCAGCAATTTACATGAACATACTTAACTTGCATTTCTGTTGTATACAGTAAATGGTAAATGTCAAAGTTACAGGAACAAGTTGCATAACCTGTCCATATCATGGTATTCATACATGCATTACATTGATCTCGGATTGTCAATGCAACCCTTTTTATTCTGTTTTGTAGTTCAGAAACTGATCCCATCTTTTTTCTGGTTGGCCAGCATATTGTATTAAAGATTACAAATTTAGTCTCACTTGATTGTTCTACATCGATATTTAAAATAGTAGATTACCAATCCCTTTACAATTCTTGGATATTGTTACTCATTTCTGGATAACATTTAATAATGCAACTTCTTAGTTTGCAACATAACTATATGATTTCTTGCCATGTAGTTATTAAGTTATTTCTTAGGATAATGCACAAAATAAAGTTTTGATGCAATCAAACTTTTCTTGCAGCCTTGTGATTTATATTGCAAATTGAATTTATTTGTAAAAGCAGCCTCTAGAACTAAACTTGAATAACCTTAAGATTTCTCTAGTAATTTTTTATTGTGTACTTTCTCCAGAAATGGGCACTGGGGGTCAGTTTTGATGCCCAGAGCTCATTTGCAAGGCATTTAAAAAAACCTCTTTCTTGTACCAGCAGGTTTCTAGTAATATTTATCTGTCCAAAAGTAAATATTAACAGCAAGAGCGATCTGATGCTCTTTTCATGGCAGTAACGGGATGGATAAGTTAGAAAGATGTGGAGTTCTTCCAGCTTTCATTGAGAATATTTGTTGGATGTCATGTTTAGCTGAAAGATATTTTATTAGTTAGAAATAGATTTTTAAATGTAGCATTTCACATCATCTCTGATTAAATAGTAGTATTTTGCCATCTCTAAAGACATAATAAAAAGTCATTTCCTTTTGTCTTTCAGCAACTGTTAAAGGAAGAAAGAGAAAAAACAAAACTTCTGAACCCAAGAAACCTGCTGCTAAAGTTGCCAAATCAAAAGCCAAACAAGAAAAAATCACAGATACTTTTAAAGTCAAAAGGAAAGTAGATCGTTTTAATGGCGTATCTGAAGCTGAATTGTTAACCAAAACTCTTCCTGATATACTGACCTTCAATTTGGATATTGTAATTGTAAGTCAAATGTAAGAAAGTTTTATCTATAGATAACTGTTTTGCAGCCAGTTCAGTTAGCAACTTTGTAGTAAACCCCAAAGGGATGTCAGTGGTAGTCTGTTGCAACAATAGCATTCTGTTCTTCCCTTGTATAGATTTGGGCTCTGTATAGAAATGTTACAAACCTCCTCCTCTTGTATGACCTTTGGGCTCTACAGTTTAATGTTTTTCCATGGGAGTTTCTCTATGAGGATAATTTATCATCATCCCCCCCATTTTTTTTCTTTTTAAATGATAAGAAGAGGGTCGTTTATTGTTTCAAGTGATCATTTTACTAGATTGGCTGGGAAAACCAAACACATAGGAGCATAATGTAAATAGGTGGGCAGGCTCATCCAGGAAAAGGCAGCCCTGTAGATGACCCAGTCCTAAACCATTCAGGGCATAAAAAGTATCCAAAGCACTTTTAGTTATTCCATGGAACAGATTAGAAGATTTAATTGTTCTTTTGTTTTCTAGATTGGTATAAATCCAGGTTTAATGGCAGCCTACAAAGGCCATCATTACCCAGGACCTGGAAACCACTTCTGTAAGTTCCTCCTTTTTGATCTCTTGAAACTTTTAAGAATGCAGTTTTAATTCTGCGTTTTTTGATTGTAGAAGGGCTAGAGAAATGAGATTGTGGGCAAGATTTGGCTTTTGCTAGAAGAAGTGTAGTGAATGGCTGCGTGGGTGAAATGATGATCACGTAAAATAGTGCATATTCAGCATTAATGCTAAAAAGGAAATGCCAAGCGGTGAGAAGATATTAGTTATCTCACTTCCTTCCAAGAACATCAGAGGCAAATTGTGTGGGAAGCACCCAATAAGAGAGCCAAAAATGACACGGTGTTCAAGTACTGGTTGCCTGAGCAGTGATAAGAAGTTGACTGCATTGTAACACAAACTATAAGAATCATATATTTTCCGCCTCCACAGGGAAGTGTCTCTTTTTGTCTGGGTTAAGTGAAGAACAGTTGAATCATATGGATGACCACACTTTGCCACATAAATATGGTATTGGGTTTACAAACATGGTGGAAAGGACAACACCAGGGAGCAAGGACCTTTCCAGGTAGGGTCAAGTTGGAATTCCGTAAATAGATCATTGGTATTTCCAGGCCTGTTATATAACTTAATATTTTCCTCCCACTTTTTAGCAAAGAGTTTCGGGAAGGAGGACGGATTCTGGTGCAAAAATTGCAGAAGTATCAACCTAAAATAGCAGTTTTTAATGGAAAATGTGAGCCTTTTATATACAAGATTTCTGCATATTGATTTCACTGGTATTGTATTGTGACTAACAGTCAATTTGTATTTAATTTGACTGTAGGCATTTATGACATTTTCAGCAAAGAGGTTTTTGGAGTGAAGGTTAAAAAGTTGGAATTTGGACTCCAGCCACATAAGGTTCCAGACACAGAAACAGTAAGTTCCTGTCGTGGTTATGAAATGAAAACACAGAATCTTACCATTTGTGGAAGAATGAATTGATATAAACTTGCACTGATGGAGAAAAAAAACACTCCTATTCAAAACTATGATCTTTGAATTTAAGATTTCACTACCTGTGAGTGAGATTATGGAAGTTTTTGAAACAAAGTTAGTGTTTTTAAAAATGCTCTGCCAGTTTGGAGGCTTCTGATTTAACATTGCCTTCTGTTTTGATATTTTTTCCTTTTTACAGCTTTGCTATGTTATGCCCTCATCCAGTGCAAGATGTGCTCAGTTTCCTCGTGCACAAGATAAAGTTCATTATTACATCAAGCTGAAAGACCTAAGGGATCAGCTGAAGGGTGTCGCGTCAAATGCAGAGGTCCAGGAAGTGCAGTACACATTTGACTTGCAGCTAGCACAAGGTATAGCATATGAAGCCAGAATAACCAGGATTTGCTCAAAAGACCTAATTCACATAAGAAAAATGAAGTGGGCCTGGGCAGCTGCTCAGTGCTGTAACCGGAAGACTGCAGTTTTGACCTATTTTAAACAAAAGTGTCCTAAACTTATGCATGATTTCTTCTGTGAAACTATTCCTTAAACAGCTTAACGAGAGAGCAAATAGAAAGTTTTTAATACATTTTTGAGGTCTTGTAACTTGTAATTCCTTAAAAATTATTTTATACTGGATATTATATAATCATATACAATAAGGGTATAATTAGAATATACCTTCTGAGTAGGATAACAGTGTTATTCTGTTGAAAGACTCCTCATATGCTCAAGTCAAGTTTGAAATCTGATTTATTTTTCTCGATAAGGTTTTTATTGAGATTTTCCCATAATGCAATAAGGTTACAGCTACCTAAGATACAATACAAGAAAAAGAAGCAAAAGAGAAAGAGGCAACAGAGATAAAGAGAGAGAAGAGAGAGAGAAAACAAAGAAAGCAGAAACAGAGAAACATTAGCAAAAATGACAAAAGAGGGACTTCCGATTTTCCATCTACAGTGCAACCTTGGTTCTCGAACTTAATCTGTTCTGAAGTCCATTCAACTCCCAAAACATTCAAAAACCAAGACGTAGCTTCCGATTGGTGCAGGCGCCACAGAAACAATAACCAATAGCCGCATCAGACGTTCAGCTTCCGAAATACATTCAAAAACCGGGACACTCACTTCTGGGTTTTTGGCACTCGGGAGCCGATTTGTTCGTCGACTAAGCCGTTCAAGAACCAAGGTTCCACTGTACTGGTCATGTACAGAAAGAATATAAAATTATTTAAAACCATCCTCAATATGAGTTACTATATACTTCACTGTCTGTTAAACAATATTTCCTCTAAGTTACAGTGTCTCATAGTCATCATTTCATTTATTGCATGGAAAGTCCATGATAGGTCCCCTAAATACTGTAATTATTTATAAGTGTTAACCATATTTCTTCTTTTTATTGATTCACCCCAACATTATTCCATATTGTATCATACTATTTCTTTCCATCCATGTCCATATTAAGGTCTCTCCACTGTGATCATATATTATATTCCATTTTTGTTTCTCATATATCCACTTGTTCATGTCTGGTTAGAGATTTGATTTAAGCTTTCAATGTATGTGTTTCTTCAGAGGATGCTAAGAAAATGGCTGTCAAAGAAGAAAAATATGATCCGGGTTATGAAGCAGCTTACGGGGGTGCTTATGGTGAGAAAACAGCCGAGGATGGTGAACCATGTAACTTCCCTTCAAATGGAACAGGTAGAGTATAGGGAATATTTTGTTTTCTCTTCATTTTAATCCATGTTCCCTTATGCAGAAGATAATTAGGATTGGTTCTATTAATTTCTTTTGTTTTAGACAAGTGCAACACTGCATTTGGAACTCAATGCAAAAGTATAAACTATTAAGGTGTTATAAAGTAGAAGTCACATTCTGCATTCATACGTAACTTTTTATATCTATTTTTAAAATCTGACGTAGAGAAGCATGTATAAATCTGTGTAAGTAAAATTCAGTCTCTTCAGTTGCCATATATTTTCTGTCTTTCCCTCTCTCAATTTATCACTTGTAAGATACTTAAAAAGTAGAGACATCACCTTGCCAACAAAGGTCCGTATAGTTAAAGCTATGGTTTTCCCAGTAGTGATTTATGGAAGTGAGAGCTGGACCATAAAGAAGGCTGATCGCCAAAGAATTGATGCTTTTGAATTATGGTGCTGGAGGAGACTCTTGAGAGTCCCATGGACTGCAAGAAGATCAAACCTCTCCATTCTGAAGGAAATCAGCCCTGAGTGCTCACTGGAAGGACAGATCCTGAAGTTGAGGCTCCAATACTTTGGCCACCTCATGAGAAGAGAAGACTCCCTGGAAAAGACCCTGATGTTGGGAAAGATGGAGGGCACAAGGAGAAGGGGACGGCAGAGGACGAGATGGCTGGATAGTGTCTTCGAAGCTACAAACATGAGTCTGAACAAACTGCGGGAGGCATTGGAAGACAGGAGTGCCTGGCGTGCTCTGGTCCATGGGGTCACGAAGAGTCGGACACGACTAAACGACTAAACAACAACAAGATAATGATGATAATAATAATGATAAGGCGCAGCAGCCACAGCAGCAGCAGTGCTAATGCCAGAGGATCTAGGGGTACTGTTAGAGGACATGGTAAATTAGTGAGAAATAGCAAATCCAAAATCCAAAAAGTTACTCATGGTTATTCGACTTATTTATCACCTTTAGTGAAATAGAATAACGAAATACAAGTTTTAAGTACCAGTTGTGCTTTTTAATTCCATTTATTTTCTGTCTTGCTCGTCAGCTCCAAGTGATTCTCACAGTGGCTCACAAATAAAAATGAAACTACAAATACAATAAACAATCATTTATGAAGCAGCAGAGCACTAAACCAGATATTAGAACCAGAGCTGCATAAGATCAAAACTGTTTGTTAAAATACCATCTAAAAAACAAATAAAAAGTAATGGCACTAACCCAGTAATTAATATCAGCACAAAGTGAGTCCCTTCCAAAGATGGAACATTTGATGGGCAAATATTTCTCTTCCAGTGAAAAACAGACCGACAGGAATGCCTTGGAGGAAGGCATAGAATTCTTGAAGCACACTTACTTTCTTATAAGAGAATTGGCTAAAATATGGCCATCTTTAGTTTTTAAAAAATTGTTTTCTTAATGAATTAGATTGAGTAAGTTAGTTGCTTTAAGTTGTATGTGTTTAACTTCTTTGGATAGCAGCTGGCTGGCTTTTGTAGCTGAAAATTTCATGGTGGGGTATGGGTTAGTCTCGCAGGGGTGTCCAAACTTTTTTCAAAGAGGGCCAGATTTGATGCCACGGGGGCCGGATTAAATCAACCTGCGGGCCTAGGTTAGAGTTTCCCTGAGGTGGCTACCCTCAGCCACCCACCAGCTACAGTAAACAGGTGAATGGATGCCCCCTGGTGGACAAAATCTATAACCAACACATTTGGGGAAAAGCCTTTTCTTCCTTCAGCCAGAGCACCAACTAAACGATTAAGTCATTTTGGTTTGTTTTCCTGCAGCAACCAGTGCAGAGTACAGCAGTGGATCTTCCTTTGGAGATGTCCCCAATGGACAGTGGATGACACAATCTTTCACAGATCAGATTCCAGATTTCAGGAATTCTAGACCACAAGAGGAAGAAGGAAGCAATGCTTAAAGGCTGCCTTTTAAGCCAAGCGTAACTTCTGCAGGAGTTTTTTAAAATGCAAACGTCAAGAATGGTACCTCAGTTCTCCAACTGAAGCATTTTTAAATAGCATTTTACCTCTTAGTTCTCTCTTATGATAACCATTTGTGTTTGTAGATTTAGACCTATGAATCAGGTCACTTAAAGAAAATGTTTTTTAAGAGATGAGGCTTCCCTCTTTCTTTCTCTTTCTTTCTTATTTTGTATGAGACTTTTGTATTTAAATGGTTCCATAGTTGCAGTTATAGAAAACTGACTTCTCATTGGTGAAAACTTTTTTGTTTTGTTTTGTTTTAAATCTGTATTTTGTAATGTAGTTTGTGAACGTACCTTTTTAACCTATCCCTTCATGTGTTGGGATATTTCATACGTGTGTTAGTCCATCTAAGGAGAGGGAAAGCTGCTGGTAGATCTAACATTGTTACTGGAAGTGACATAGCAAGTTATTGTCCAGCAAATCTGTTACACACAGTTGTAGGCCTGCGTCTGGTGTGAAGGAGTCTTGCTTTTATGGCAGAAAGTAGTGTGCAGGCATGTATGTACATCATTTGACTACTGCCACTTGAATGTGTGACCTGCCGCCATTGAAAAGCATAAGGGTTGAACCAAATGATCACCAGGTCTATCCTCTGTTACTTTATGGGGGCCAAGCACCTTCATCCTATTGTTGTTGTTTAATATCTGCTGCTATTTCAGCTGGCATTTTCACTCTCTCCACTTCATTCATCCTCAAGTGATCCCAGTCAATCAGGGATTATATACTGGATGTGGTGACATTACAGTGCTGTGCAGCCGGTCAGATTTGACTGCTTGCTGATATGACTAAGAGCAAGTGGGTTCCCCTTAGTGTAAGGGCACTGCTTCAGATTCAGATTTTGAGGATAATCTTGGCCCATAAGGGATTCTAAAATCAACATTTTAACAGCCTTTCACAGTGATCTCTGAAAAACAACTGAAAGTTGTAGCACTTCTTTCAGTTCTGATCTAAGATTATCCTAGCACATGCCTTTGTTCAGTCCTCCCTTTACTACTTTTGGCTCAGCCCTTAAAAGCTTTCCTTGTGAGAAATGGAAATCCTGCCTCCAGTGTATTATCTTTGGTGGCCCATGATAAACATGCATGTGTAAACAATTCCTTAGTGTGTGAGAGAAAAGTGTGTGTGTAAAGAAGAGAGGTATGAGGAGACTGTGCACATGTTTCTGAGAGTTTAATACCTCAGTCTCATAGCCACTTATCTCAGGAAGATGGAGGGGAATGCTATAACCACCACATTTTGTGTGTTCCCTTCTGCCTGCCCTCTGAAGGTTGAGCTGCTGGTGGGGAATGGCTTGTAGTGTAGCTCTTGGAATGGAAAGATATAGTGGTGGGGATTTAGGGCTAGGGAACATGTGGTCATCCAGATGTTTTTGGAATCCAAATCCCATCAGCCCCAGATTGCATGTCCAGGATGACATGCAATGGTCCAGGATGATTGGAGTTGTAGCCCAACAATAAATTGAACAGCACATGATCCCCAACCCTGATTTAGTGTTTCAAGAGAACTTTTGGCCAGAATAGAGAACCACCTTAAGAAGGAAATATGTATGCTCTGTACAGTGGTACCTTGGTTCTTGGACTTCATCCATTCCAGGAGTCAGTTCGACTTCTGAAACTGTTCAAAAACCAAGGCGCTGCTTCTTATTGGCTGCAGGAGCTTCCTGCACTCAAGCAGAATCCGTGTTGGACATTCGGCTTCCGAAAAACGTCTGCAAACCGGAACACTTCCGGGTTTGCAGCAATCAGGAGCCGATTTGTTCGACAACTAAGCCGTTCAACAACTAAGGTTCCACTGTTTAGGCGTTTTAAATACATACATGCCACAGGAGGAGGAAAACATTGGAAAGGAACTGGGGGCAAGAGAGGGTTGATCTGAAGAAGCTTCACCAGAATTCAGCATTTTTCATTTTTAGGAAACATCACATTCCACATCTTGGTGGCCAAAACGATGTTGGTGGTAGTGTGACATTCAGGCAGTTACAAGCCTACCCTAGGAAATGGACATAATTGCCCACCTACAAAACATTTCCTAATGGTTTGGGGCACAATGACATTGCATTGCAGACACAGCACCTGCATATGGAAGATTTCAGTAAGCTTGCCCTGTCCTCCCCTCCTACTCATGGGCACTCATACAGGCAGTGCTACGGTGTTGGGAGAAATGGGAAGTCTCTGTGCATTTCCACAGATCTATTGAGCCCCTTCTCTCCATGCCTTGCAAAAGTTTGGGTATAAATGAAGGAGATGTGTCCCTTTCCCCTCTAACATTCCTTCGCACTGCCTTGTATGCACAAGTGAAGGAGGGAGAAAACAGCCTCCGTTTTAGCTCTGTTGGAATTCTTTGCTTGCAAGTTTTGAGCCCACAATGCAAGTAGATCATGCTCATTGTCTTTGGATAAACTTAAATTGATGTTGGGAGTGTTTGTTCTGTCTGTGCCTAATATCTTGCTTCCTTCTCTCTTCCCCGCACCTCCTTTTTGTCACAAGTGGGGAAGAGATGGCTTAAAAGTAAAAGCAATAAGAGGATCAAACTGAAGTTTTGATCATCTGCTGATTAGGTGCTTTGGATACTTGAATTATGCGCAAGAACTGTGTCTCCATAATGTGTACATAGTCTAGATCACTATTTAAGTATACCACAAACAGCTGGATTTATTTAAGAATGCCTTGTGTGTGTTTGGATCAGGAACAATGGGTTGAGTGGATCAATTTAAAGTAGATCCATAGCTTGCTAGCAGCTTTGAACCTTATGTAGTGTTTTGACTTGCTGCTCATTGAGAGATAAGCATGTTTGTGATCTCCCTCCAAAATCATGTGCTTTAATTCACAAACACAACATTGTTGTTTTTAAAATAATAATAAGATTGAGGTGTATATTCTGGTTCTGATCATGTTGGTTGCTGTGGAGACTTTTCATTATCTGGTCAACAATCTATAACATGATTCACTTGCAGCACAGTCCTATGCATGTTTACTCAGAATTAAGCCCTCATGTGTTCAGTGGGATTTACTCCCTAGTAAGTGTGTTCAGGATTACAGCCTTAGTTTTTTTAAGGATTTTTTTAATGTATCGCTGTTTACATGGACACTTTCTTGCAAGTGCTTGGAGTGCCTTGCATCAGGGATCTGAAACAATTTTTAGTTTTAACAAAGCTATATTGCCACAGGTGGTGGACAGCTCAGTAGTAACTTTAGTTAAGTGTGAAAAGGGAACATCTTACTTAAAAGAGCATCCATTAGATTACCAACAGGTTAATGAAATGTGAATGCACGTCTATTGTCAAACATGGTGCTTTTAAAAATTGTATTGAACACTTCTGATCTGCCAATTTCTTGCAAAAAAACAAACCAGGAATTGTTGCAGTATCTTCTGGTGCTTAATTGTGGCATTGTTTAATAAAAGTCTTAATGCTGAATTGTTTGTGCAGTTGAAAAGAAGAAATGGATAAATTATTTGAAATAAATAAAAGAACGGATGTTTAATTTTGGTTTTAGTTTGACTTCATAATGTATACTTAAAGTAAACCTTATTTTTATTCAAAAAGTGTTACAGTCTGCAAGAAACAGTATTTGGTCTCTCAGCAAGAAACAAACTTTATTTACAGAGTATGACTTAAAATGTAGTCCCTGTTTTTATAAAGTACTTTCCCTAAGCCTTGTAGCCCTAATGGCATGACTTGAAGCTTCCCCAAACTGTGATTGTTTCATCAGGGCCCCAACGATCTCTTCGTTTTGAGCCATGCTTTTAGTTACAGACTTATGCAGCAGCTTTATATGCAACAAAGGAGGTGAACTCGCATCGCAAAATATTGCATAGAATGAAGTATCTTGTGCATGCTGCAAATGACTGATCCTGATCCTTTAAAAATGTAAATGACAGCATCAGCTATTAGGACGGATCAGTTTAAAAGTTCCTGAAGGGTCAGGAACAAACCACTTTTCCCAGAGGTCAGTGTGAACACTAGGGTGATCCCAAGGCTTGTATCTTCCATTCCAGTGAAGTAACTTGGCTTCATGAAGAAAGTGCTCTGAGTACCTGGCATCTGGACTCCAGCCTATAGGGGGGGAAATTAGATAGATTTTTATAGCCCTTACTGGAAAACTCTTCACTCTTTAAACAAAATAGTGCGGCTTTCCTCCAGTCCATCATAAACACTTGCTTAATGCTCTGTCATTTGCAGCACCATGTCTACTCAGAAGTAAGTCCCATTGAGTTCAGCAGGACTTGCTCCCAGATAAGTGGGCACAGGATTACAGTAAATACTTAACTATGGCTAGTTCACAATCCATAGCTATATTTAAATAATTCCAGAAAGCTGTACATGTGCACCAGGATTTCATCTCCCTACGCATGCCCTGCCCCATTTGTACCACAGCCTTGGGAGAACAACAGATTTAATTTGCAAAGAAGAAATCTGATGTATGTGCTGTCTCTTACAGTCTGCACAGCTTCAAACTATACAGGTAAGGTAAAGGTACCCCTGACCGTTAGGTCCAGTCGCGGACGACTCTGGGGTTGCGCCACTCATCTCGCTCTATAGGCCGAGGGAGCTTCCGGGTCATGTGGCCAGCATTACTAAGCCACTTCTGGCGAACCAGAGCAGCACACTGAAACACTGTTTAGTTTCCTGCCAGAGTGGTACCTATTTATCTACTTGCATTTTGACATGCTTTCGAACTGCTAGGTTGGCAGTAAAAAGGTAAAGGGACCCCTGACCATTAGGTCCAGTCGCGGATGACTCTAGGGTTGCGGTGCTCATACAATATCATTCTAAGGAACCCTTAAAGGCCTTTTGCATTTTTGTTTCAGCTTGCACAGCTCAAGTCTCAAACTTACCTAGATGTCGGATATGCCATAAAGGATTAATATGTGAATATTTCTCATGGAATACAATGAGCATTGGAGAAGTGGCCACACCTCCAGCAAGAGTGCTGCTGTACAGATTTTCTCTGAAAAATATATCAACGGGAATTGAAAGATCTGTTTAGAATGCCTTTTCAATGTATAGCAAGGCACAGCACAATTCATTTAGATGAGAAGAGCTTTTGAAATAGTTGTGTAACTGAAGCTTAAGATTCCTTTTCATTTAAGATTGCAAGACTGGAATATTACATGATAGTATAAATGCTATCATAGATAAGCTCTCTGAGCATATTCCTTCCTTCCAAAAGGATGTGCTGAAGTAAAGGAAGCTGATTTAATTTTATTGCATTTATAACCTGCTTCTCTTCTATCTTGGAACCTGAGGTGTTGCTACAGCCAGCACTGGCCAGACCCAGACCTGCTTAGCTTCAGGAAGCTGGTGACCTCATGTGCCTTTAGACAATACCCTGGGGTGGCTTTAGTCTGCTGCATCATTGACTTGAAAACTGGGTTTTTTGTGATGATACTGAGATTTAAAAAGCAACAACATCAGAATCGATTCAGCCTACAACTTGTATGTAGAGTACCATCATCCTAGGGTGCATATGAGAAAACTATCACAATGATCACCTTTAATGGTCCATTCAAATACTGAGTGTATCGGTGGCACAAGCATAACACCCAAGCTAGCCTGCTGTGAACACCAAGCAGAGAATTTGCAGTGTGTATACTAGTCCACACCAGACCCAGGGAGGATATGAGAGAGAGAGAGAGCGCGCACACTGTTTATACATACTCTACATTTTTCTGCATCCATTTTTCTAATTGCTTTGTGATTCGTTGGTGCTTCCATTCCGTCATATTTGCAACAATGACACCAGGATTAAAGGAACATGTGCTGGGACTTATGCCAAGATCTCGGATTGTTTGTTTTCGGTAGTCCAGAAACCCCATATAGGTATTCTAGGGGGAAGAACAAAACATGTGATTACTATAAATTAACCTAGATATTCTCAAAAGTTTATATTTGTGATTGGTACTAGCTCATTCCATGTCCCAGATTTTCAGAGCAGGGGGTGGTAGTGGAGGAAGAGAACAGAAGACATGTTTAGGGACTTGGGGAGGCAAGTTTATTAGCTTGTCTTTATTTTTATTTTATTAGGATTCATATCATGGTGGGTCACAACAGATTGAAAGACAACATTGTGAACATGGAAAATAAAATATAATTGCAGAATCCATTGCTTGATGCAAGTAGTAAAGAGTCACACAGGCTATGCAGCCTGAAAGTCAATTAAATAGCTCATTCCCATTGTGCTGATAACACCTTGTGACAAGCACCTCTGATTTTCTGCAGGCTTTTTATGGAGCTCTCCCAGAAGGTCTGCAGGTTTCTCAGCCTGCCTCCCTCATACCAGTGCAGCACCAGAAATCCAATTTTTCCAATGCCCGCTGCAAGGACTTCTTACCTGCATTCCAATGCTTCTCACAATTTCGTGAGTGGAAGGCAAATCACAGTCATCCGAAAAAGCTGCCGCATGCCCACGGGCTAGTTTGGTGTCATACAGATCTTGGATGTCACCTAAAGAAAAGCCAGGCTTATTCAGAAGCCCCATAAGTCTGTACTCATTACCATGTTAGCTGTCTTTACTGCTCACCCGTTTCTGATGCAAAAACCTGCTACCCTCGAAGGATTTCAGGGTGTAGCATTCAGGACCGGCTTTAGCAGATGTGGTGCCAGGGTGCAAATATCCGCCCAGCGCCCCCAAATTACCATGGATAGTGTTGGGGTGGCTATAGCTGCGCACTGCCAGCCATCGGGGGGCCCAACTCTCCCCCATGCCGCTGCAGGAGGAGAGCGATCCCCGCGGAGGCTTGGGAGGGAAGCTGCGCACCCACCAGCCTTATGGTTGGCAGGGCGCAGCTGGCGGGCATGTAGGGAAAGGGGAGGCCGATGGCAAAGCTGCACAGCTCCCCCACTTGCTGGGGAGCCCCTGCAAGGCTGCCGCCCTGGCGCAATGCACCACTAAGCCCTATGGGAAAGACGGCTCTGGTAGCATTGCTACCTCTGTTTTCAAAATTTGGGGCACAGGGCTGAGCAAAGGAATCCATTCCAGATCTCATTTTTGGTGATGATAGACCTACAGAATATAGGCTTTGGTTGGGATTTTCAACTTCCTAGGGCTTATTTTTCTGGACAAACAACTTACCTTGCACAATCACATCATCGTCGAGATATATCACTTTTTCATGTTCATGAATAAGCAGAGGGAGGTAAAACCGCACAAAGTTTAGCTGTTGAAATTAAAAAGGGAGTCAGCAAAGTAGAAGACATAAGACATTCAACATTATATTTCATATACTCAGTTTAAAATATTCATCATTCAACCAATATCCTGTTGGGGGTAGAGTGCATTATAATAACACATAACGCATAGGGGTGTGTCTGTGTGTTTTGCTGGTTTAAGTTATACAAAATAATGTTTCTTGGACTCAAACCTTCCTGAAAAACACGAACTCTCCAATCCTCAGTGGTGGAGGGAAAGCAGACCTGGGTAATAACCAGCCTTTGTGTTTTCAGAAAGCAGGAGTAGCCATTGTTTCTTTGTCCCAGCATCACTCACAGGTGTGTGATCTGATGAAGGCAGTATGCAGCAGAGATTTAGGGCACTCCCAGTCAATCTTTTTGATATTTCAGGCTGATTTGTTTGCAGGGAGATTGGAGGGGCTTTTCTGGATGGGGTGAGGGTGTGCTCAGTTATGCTCTCTGTGTGCACTTGGGCAAAGAGAGGGGGTGGGGACAGAGAGAGAGAGAGAGAGATGCATGTGCAGTTTGTGTATGTGTGATCTATGTAAGACACAGTGGGAGAGATGCATTTGGGAAGAGAGTGAGGGAGATATGTATGTGTGGCTGTTTATATGTGAAGTGCTTGAGTTTGTGAGAGAGACACAGAGATGCATGTGTGTCTGTGGCTTGTATGTGTCCAGGGAGTGTGTGCACGCACACGTGCTGTATGTACAAGAGACCATGACTGTGTATATTTTCTCTGGTCCTCCCTGCTGTTATTAGGCAGCAACAGCACTGCCTAATAGTTTTCCACTACCAGGACCAAAAGGACACAGATAACTTCCCACCACAAACAATTAGCTTGTTGGGAAGGGAGCAGCAATGACTGTACTCCTCTCCTTTCATGTTATGCTATGTGCCCCAGGGCAGACATTTTGCGACTGGTGCCCACAGAAATTTGAAATGTGCCTGCTGGCCCAAAAAGTTTGGAGACCCCCATTCTACGGACGTCTGCATACTCACAGGTTGAAGTAACTCGGGCCGTGCTGCATCTGGCCTCATTTTCCCTTTTAGCACCATGGGGTTGAATTCCACAATTTTAAACCTTATATCTTTCAGTTTGGAATTTTCAATCCACTTTCTAGATGCAAAAGAGAGAGAAAAGGAATATATGACAGAACACCTTAAGCGACGAGTGTCTTTGTTGCTTCCCTTGTTGCTCATTCTATCCCCTTATCCCTGGTCATATTGCCACTCCATTTCTCTACAGACGGTACTTTTTCTGCAATATGGTGGAATATGGAATAGCGGGAGAAAATATGATGGGCGATTTCTAAGCCCCCCCCCCCAAACTCTGAGCTCCAAATGACATTCTTCAGTCACCTGAAGTGTCCAACGTTTCAGCTTACTGGTGTGACCTTCCATATAGAATTCCAACAGGTCCTGGGATTAAAATATTTGATCTTCCACCCCTTGCTCAGCTGGCTCACCACTATACTAAGTGTAATGGCTTTAGGGGTTGCTTGTGCGTAAATAGCCGCCGCTCTGGGCTAGGTTGGCTGGTTAAACCGTTTCTCGCTGGACAGCCATCCACTCCGTGGCTGTTCAGTCGCTGGCAGAATCCATCAGTGGGCGTTTCTTAAACCTTTTCCAACATAAAAGTTGTTTGACGCCCAGTCTCCTCCTACTCTCCCTGCGTGGAAGTCTTCTGCGCAGGGAGGGCGTGGGTAGCAGAGGACCTGTGCTCTCCCCGCTGGTGTCCAGTGAAGAGTCCCGGAGCCTGCTCTCTGCTTCCCCCATTGGCCCCCCTCTATCCCTGGTGTAGCGCTGATTTTCTTCCCCAACAGGAGACTTGCCTCTCTCCCTGCTTGGCCCCTCTCCAGCATCGTTGTGGGGCCTCGCCTTCTCCTCTAGTTCCGATGGCAGTTCCCTGACACTAAGCTTTAGACATAGTTTTGCCTTGCATTGTCACATACTAGCACGTGAGCTGAGGAAACAGCTCATCGTCTTTTGACTGCTTAGACAGCATCCCAGCAGGACTCCTACTGCTCTGCTTCCTCAGCCATTCCCATGTGGGGCATCCAACAAGTTACATGGCTCTTCAGCTGCCAGATCCTAAGTACAGAATTGAGCCCTGTATTTCCCCATCACATTACTTTCACCTGATATGCGGAATGCCATTCTTTAGTCCAACTACGTAGAATAAGACATTGGAATCGGTGTTGCTGTAAATGCTGCTGATTGCTGCTATCGCTGCACCCATTCTGCCTGCAGCAGCACATATCACCACAGGGATTTCTTCTTCCATTTCCTCAGGGCTCTCCAAATCAACTGGTAAGAACAACAATTAAAAGAGTAACAACAACCACCATATGTGTTATTACACACAATTTATATCGTTCTGCTACAACTAGCACTTTATGGAAGTCCCTTAAAGAGTGGGGTAGAGAGTAGTGTTTGCAGAATAATAGAATTTTAGGGCTGGGAGGGACCCCAAGAGGCATCTAATCTTCCTGCCTACAATGCAAGAATGTCAGCTAAAGAATCCCCAACTGTGTTGCTGAAAGTCAGTTTTATCTGAGTATCTTAAGTTTGTGGAATTCACTGCCCTTGTATATTAGGCAGGTGTATTTAGTTTAAGATGCCGCTTTAAAACATTTTTATTTACACAAGGTTACCTTGCCACTTGACCCTGCTTTCTGTTGTTCTGTTCTTTGCTTCTTTATGCTTTTACCTTTAATTTCATATTGATTTTATGCACACCACTTTGATAGTATATTTTTTATTGATTTGGTGGTATAGAATGTATGTATGCATAAATAAATCAACAAACAAACAAACAATAAGACAGCCTAAATTAAATTGGCATGTTTATCTCCTAATGTGCCACTTGGGTTTGTTACATTTCGTATACCTGATGTTCCTGGCTGCTGTATTTCCTTCTGATATTGTACCTGCGCTCACACCTATGCAGAAGTCACTTTCTTATCCCATGTAAGAACATCAGTATAAGGAAATATGGCAACAAGGCCTGAAATATTGTCAGCCACCAAGAGCTGAAAAGGGTACAGAAACAATATCAACAGGGAAAGCGACAGAAGCATGGATTCTATTATCCTGTATTACAAACAGAAATTATTCAGTCTTGGCAATGTACAAAAAGAAACAGATTCTAACTATAGTGGCCTACCTGGATCATTCTTGAGCATGGTAGATGGCATCTTGTGAACTTTATTATATAGAATAGCACAGAGAGTCAAAACAAGAAGGAACAGTAGGATCTGATTAACTGAAATGGAAAAGAAGCTGGTTAATAATATATTCACAGTAACAATCCTTAGCACGTTTACTCAGAATTTGATGGGACTTTAGTGTATTTCAGCTGGTCTCGATGAGGTTTACTCCATCGAGTAAACCTCGATAGATTTCCTACATATAATAAAAACGTAAGAGTATCATCACACTACAGTTTGCTTGGCCAAAGACAGTTGGCGCTGCAAACTACAATATGACAAGAGGCAGTGGATGAGTAGCCCAGGACAGCCATAGAGCGATAGCTATAACAGGCCACAGCAGCACCCCAGCAGCCACCTTGCTCTGCTGGCTCCTGGCTCCTCCACCTGCCAGGCCTGGGGTCCCTGCCCCTGAGCATCCGGACCCCCAGACTTGCCAGTGCTGCTACTAGCTACCTTCTTCCTCACCAGCCAGTTTTGGCTGCCACCCATTTTGAGCATGGGAGTTGGCCACAAATGGCTACTGGCCTGGCAATCTGCTGCTATTGATTAACATGAAGAGTCAGCCAGGATGGGGTGGCAGCAGCTGATTCCCAGACTAGCAGATGGCCAATTCTGACCTCCTTCCCTTGCTTCTCCTGCTACTAGGTTGACTCATCATCCCACTTGGAAGCAGCAGCATGAGATGGAAAGGGGAAGGTCTTAGCTGTCGCAGGTCCTGATACTGAACACCGGATGCTGCTCACTGTTGCCTTGCTGCCAACCTCTGCAACCATCTACGGACAACGCTGCAGATATTCAAAAGCTTTTCACCCCCCCCTACCACTAGCAGGGACTCCTCTACAGACTTCAGTTCCAAACCAGGGATCTAATTATTTAAATCAACTCCCCACCCCCGAAGGTGTCTTACTTTTTCGTAAGAGAGCCATACGGTCCTTTCGTTTGGTCTCAATCTGTGGTCAAAAGAAGAAATAGGAGACAAAGATGAGAAGGCGAAAATAATCCACATTTAGTCTGTACTAAACGTTGCTCGCTGAAACCCCAATAACGTTAGGTTTTGCCTTTGACTTGAATGGAAAACATCTTAAATCTACCCAGCAGAGGTAAAGGTGCATTCCAGGAGCAAACTCAATGCATTTAACCCTCTGCCATTAAAAGAAAAGAAAAGAACATAACTTGGTCTTATTCTTCAATACAGAGCCACAAATGTGAAGTGGTCCTTTTTGAGAAGATGTAGGAAAGACACAAACATCTTTCTGAGCCCTCACTGTGGTGCAATACCTACCACTTCTGCTTTCTTCCAATTCATGCAAGGTTACTCTATATGGGTTGAATCCATTACCCTCACCTGCACAATCTTCTTGTTCCTCTGTTATATCCCTTAATATAAACCATGGGGCAAAATGGTCCAGCTTATGGCCCGACTATATATACCTGAGCTGTGAGAGTGATACATGGATTTGTTTCGACTTGATATATCTAAACTTGAACCAATTTCTTTATTGTCTCTGTATACAGCAAAACTTGAGTTTATGTTAGTCTCAGCCTGAATCTGAGAACTGTACCATAAGGGGAGGTACAACTTTGAGTGGGGATTCTGAGAACCAGCCACCTTTCTTTTGATAGTTATGCACAGTCAGGTAACCCCTGTATCTGTCATATACCTAGACATGTAGAGGATCTAACTACAGATGTCATATAGCTTGAGGACTGCAATGGCACACTGGATTAACATATCTGAGGCCCAGGAGGTGGGAGAGAGAAACAGTCGCTCCTATAAGGTGTTATAAGAATTTTAAGATCTTATATATATATACATAATTTGTTGTTGCTGTTTAGTCGTTTAGTCGTGTCCGACTCTTCGTGACCCCATGGACCAGAGCACACCAGGCACTTCTGTCTTCCACTGCCTCCCGCAGTTTGGTCAAACTCATGCTGGTAGCTTCGAGAACACTATCCAACCATCTCATCCTCTGTCGTCCCCTTCTCCTTGTGCCCTCCATCTTTCCCAACATCAGGGTCTTTTCCAGGCAGTCTTCTCTTCTCGTGAGGTGGCCGAAGTATTGGAGCCTCAGCTTCAGGATCTGTCCTTCCAGTGAGCACTCAGGGCTGATTTCCTTAAGAATGGATAGGTTTGATCTTCTTGCAGTCCACGGGACTCTCAAGAGTCTCCTCCAGCACCATAATTCAAAAGCATCAATTCTTCGGCGATCAGCCTTCTTTATGGTCCAGCTCTCACTTCCATACATCGCTACTGGGAAAACCATAGCTTTAACTATACGGAGCTTTGTTGGCAAGGTGATGTCTAATAGATGTGCATAAATGTACCACGCAAACACATACAAATATGTAAACCACATGTCTAAAACCTACAGAAAAGTCCTGAAACCATTTTCTTTCTCCCAAAATGACCTCAAATACTTCTCTGCAAGGTTGATGGAAATGGGAAATCTCCCCATTGTCTCTTTCACAAATCCTGTCTAAAGGGCACATTTAAGGGTGTAGACCTGTGACCTGGATTCAGGAATTGAGTAGTTATCACAACAAAAGAGTGGCCAGGATGCCCAGATAATCCAATCAGGTAACCTGGCAGACAGGAAGAAACAATACACCCAGATTTCCGTCCCTTCTCTGATGTATTAAGGGGGTGGTATTGGGCCACACCCCTTCTGTGATGTATGTATGATGTTTCTGGGGGTAGTCTTGGACTCCAGGACAGGCAATTTAAAATGTATATATAAGGGCTTGCGTGCATGGTTTGGGGTCCCTCCTCCTCCTCCTGTGTGTGTGGGGGAGCACCCTGTTGCAACAGCTTTAATAAAGATCAGGCTTACCAGCTGCTTTGCTTCTCAATATTCTCTGGTTGGTCTCTGTTATTCTCTCCTACCGATAGAGAACCTACAAAAGGATGGGCTCTTGGGTACCTCATAAGGGAAAAGAGCAGTTTTTCTCTCATAACAAAGGCAGAAGTCCCCCAGAGAACAACTCCCCAGAGAACATCTTCTCTAAGGCTGGACCCCCACATAGTTCCATTTAATTCTTTCAACTCTTTCCTTTGCCTCTAGCAACCACTCACTTTAACTAAGTTCTGTAAAGGGAAAAAAAACATGGGGGGATCATGAAAGGCCTTCACAAGACTGAATAATGCCATCTATGCTTATAGAGGCCTGTAGTTGTGAATCTCAGCTTTGTGTCTTATCTACAGAGTAGGTGCTTTGGAAGAACTGTGCTTGGAAATAATTGCTTGGGTCTGTGTTTACATTGATTTCAGCTATTTAACCAGCATCAGATTCAGCCACCATTTAAAGGAAATAAAAAGGAGATGGCATTAGTTGCCACAGCTCTAGCCATAAAATTATGATTTTTTTATAATTCTCAGTTGAAAAAAAAATTATGATCCTATATTTGATTTTCTATAATAAGATGATATTGTCTCTTATGGTGATTCATCAATACTGTAATTACATGTTCCCCAAATCTGTAGAGATTTTATTCCTGAAATATTGCAGAAGGAAAAATTAAGCTTTCTGTTACAAGGAACTTATCAGTTCACAACTTAGAAAGTAGCATTTCATTTTGCAATGAAGGCCTCCAGCTTTACCCAAAAATATCTGGAATCCATTTCAGACAATTGTGGTGATTCTTAGTTTTAAGGGCATAATTTCATTCTGACATGTATCTCCCTATTTTTAATTTAATCAATAATGCTTACTTTTTTTTAGTTGTTTTAGTAAAAACAAAAACAATATATGTTAGCTTTATCTGGATTTTAAATCTTTTATTTTGTTCTATTTTTGTAAATTCTATTTTTTTCTGACTCTCTTTCTCTCTCACACACACACACACAGAGAGAGAGAAAGAGAGAGATGAAGTAATTCTCATGGGGGTTGTCCAAAAAGAAAGGATAGAATTTGGGAGGGTTTGCTCAGCACCAGAATAAACAAATAAATCCCTGTGTGGAGAGATCCCCGTGTAGAACAGTGCTCTCAGAACTGCATACACAACCAGGTTTCAGTAACATGCACAAAGAACTAACTCATTTTGATCCAAGAAAATATCATATATCCGAAACCTCTTTTTTGGCACGAAAGAAACATGCATTTTCCATTTTCAGGCACGGAAATTCTACTCAATAATTACTGTAAGTAAATAAAACATCGCTGGTGTCCCAAACCATCTGCAGTCATTGAAGCTACAAGTGTTTTCACACAAAACAACCTTAATCTGTGTAATTTGCACCAGATTCTAAAATCTAGGATCTGAACTTTAGGAGACCCATAGTAAAAAACACAGCGCTATTTGTTTAATATGTGTAGTGGGGGGCAGGAGTTTTCATTTTTGGAAAATGAGATCATGTCAGCTCACTGCTTTTAATACATTTACTGGAACACTTGGGAAATGCTTACTGAATATTGACAATCTCCAGACACAATTGCAAGATCGTATGACAAAACTAGAGAGTGCAGCGAGGGAGCAGAAACGGAAATTGTGACTGCCATAATTTCCTGCAGAATTAAATGTTTTACCTTTCAAAGGCAGCTCGGCAGTAGGGAATTTTCTCCAGAAAGAAATAACTGCAAGGCAAGTTCCCTAGGTAGCTGGATGGTCCAGTGCCGTAAACATTCACTCCAGAACTTCCCCTTTCATGGGATCGCAGTTGAAATCCTGCAGTCGAGTCTTGAAGGTCCTCTGCAGTTCCTGCAAAAGTACTTTGATGGAGAAGTGTCTTTCAAAATTCTTTTGTGGTTGACTTGGGACTGCTTTTTCTTTCCTTCCTTTGCTGCTACGTAGCTACCCAGAATCCAGACCTTGCCCTGCTGGAGTTTATGTGGAGTGAGCCACATAAACTGCTTCCAGATGTGAACGATGCGGCTCCAGAAGTGGCGGACTTTCCTCCTCCCACTCTTGGTTGATCCTCATCGGACAGAAAATTCCAGAGAGTGGAAAAGAAGAAACTTCAGCAGCAGTCCTGAGCTCAGATTACAGTTGCGCTTAATGCTGAGCTTTGGTCGTCGTGAACAGGCAGCATCTTACCAGTTGGAAGGAAGTTCAGCTGATAGAAAGGGAACTGTACTTATTGTTTATGAAATAATAATCTATACCTTTAAAGCATATCCAAAGCACATTCTTTCACCCAAAGAATTCTGGGCACACTATAGTTTACCCACTGTAGCTGCAATTCCCAGCAACCCTTAACAAACTACTGTGTCCAGAATTCTCTGAGGGAAGAATGTGCTTTGAGTGTGCACCCAGCCTACATGCACGCTGTTCTTGGGGTGGTGGGGAACCACGTATGGGGAGATGGGTATTTCATTCAATGTACAGCATATATGTTCATTCACAGAGTGTTTGTTGTGGGGGAGGAAGGGAAAGGAGAATGTTAGCCACTTTGAGACTCCTTAGGGTAGTGATAAAGCGGGATATCAAATCCAAACTCTTCTTCTTCTGGAATACACGCCCCATTGAAGTTAAGCAGACACCAGCACTGTACACAATTTCTCAAAGGCTAACAGCATTATGGGCCCAGGCCTATGGAAGTCCTTCCCACCTGAGCTAGACAGGCACCCTCCTTGGTAAACTTCAGGTTCATGACAAAGACTTATTATTATTTTAAGGTAGTGTTTGGGTTTTATTATTATTATTTGTTGTTTTATTCTCTGTAGGGTTATTTTTATGTATACTGCTTAGAAATGTTAACGATTAAGTGCCTTAGATAAAAATCAATAAACTTTTAAAAAATTGTTTCCCAAGATGAGCTTACACAGATTTTTTTTGTTGGGAACTGTTTTATTCATTTATTTTTACTTGCTTAATTTTTTTATTGTTGTAGATCACTATGGTATTTTGTAATGTTTATAAATATTCCAAAATGAACAAACAGCTGTACATTACAGAATGAAGGAAGCAGGCAGAGCATAGTTAATTTTTTGGGCACAGTGAATAGTGTGCTGCAGACAAACCCTGTGAAGATTCAGGTAGGATGCACCAGTGGTTGGAGCCAGGGCCAGCTCCAGGCAGATGCTACCTCAGGCAGTGAACAAGATGGCACACCATTTACAGATAGGAACGGAAATATCTGTCAATTTCAATTCTCACAGCTTCTAATTTTTCCAGTCTTAAATTCTGTTCTCTACGTTTTTACAGTGAGTTGTGGATTTCCTTTTTTAAAAAACCTAATGAAAATTCTTCAGCAATTCACTGTGGATTTCTCCTAATAAACACATTTTTGTATGCAGTTTTGACCAATGTACACATTTTTACAAGCTATTTCCCCCAATATAATGCATTTTGGGTGTACCGTATTTTTTGCTCTATAACACGCACCCGACCATAACACGCACGTAGTTTTTAGAGGAGGAAAATCCGTAGGCATGCCACCCGTAGGCGTTTCCTCCATAACACGCACAGACATTTCCCCTTACTTTCTAGGAGGAAAAAAGTGAGTGTTATGGTGCAAAAAATACGGTAATTTTCATTTTTACACACTTGCACCTAATATATGCATTTTTAAAAACATTGGTTGGTTGGAGGACTGCAACATAAAACTGGGTAAGTGTCAATTTTGGAGGATACAGTAGTTATGCTTTGGTTCTCATACTGGTTCAGAAAGTGCAATTTTGATAAATGTGGCTTTAAATGTGAACTGAATAAATCCCTCCCCCCATTTCAACCGGTGGTATACAGGCCAGGCCATGGTTAACATAGGTAGTGGGAACACAGAGGGGGAAAGCCAGGAAGATGTTGCCACCAGACTCTGCCTAATGGTAGGGAGCTGGGTGGAAGTCTCTCTCGCTCACTTTGGGTTATTATTCCCCTGATAGAAAGAGCTCAGCTGAAAGGAAATGGGCATAGGCATGTTTTCCACATCTTCATTGAACTAACATGATCTAACATGTTACCAGGCCACACAAAGCTCTCCTTGCTGCTTGCCAGTGCCAGTGCAAGATCAATTAGCTTTAAACATAACAACATATGCCCTAACAAACAGCTGTTTATGTCCACCCTTCTGAAAGTGAACAGATAAGACCTGACAGATGCTTCTGGTGGGAAAAAGGATCAGCCCAAAGCATGCATTGGCTCCTGAAAGACTGTGATCAAAGACCAAAAATAAGTATAGACTGGCTACCATCAAAGTCAGAGAGAAAGGGAAGGAATTGTGATAAAGACTCTCCTCGATAAACCACTTGAATGGCTTCCTAGCTTCCACAATGGAGGTAGGTTTCCACTTGTGATTCTAACTCATAATATTGCTCTGAATTCCAGGAATAAATGTATGTGCCTTGTTCACATCTAGATTAATTACAATTTTCTCTGTACAGGCCTGCCCTTAAAAGTGTTCTGAGTGCATTAGCTAGGGTTTACCGTGACTCCCTATTTGTTTCCAAGATCAATTCAAGGTACTGTACCTTACTATACCTTTAAAGCCTCAGATGGCTTGGAGTCACGATATCAAAGGACCTTCCCAATGTAAAAAACAACAACAGCACACTGAGATCCTTGCACAAGGTCGTGGTCTTTGTTACCTGTCAGAGGTGCAGTGACGGGAGCACAAGGGAAGGTCTTTTCAGTGATAGCACCCAGACTTTGGAACACACTGCCTTTGGAATCTCTCCTGTCCCCCCCCCCATCTGTCCTTTTCAAAGCTTAAAGTTGAGATGCACTTGTTCCAGCATGTTATGCTGAAGGCAGGATTAAAATATTTTAATGAATAAAAATTTATAAATGGTGGTTAACCCTCCCATGCAGTTTCCTACAGTCAGTTTGGTCCCCACAGCAACGGAAAAAACTGAATGCAAGACTGTTTCCTGTTAAATGAAGGTACTGTCTGAAACGTCATAGCACATGCATGTTCCCTAAAGTAATATATGCAGTAGTGGCTGCATTATAGCAAAGTATGTGTACACACAGGCTGTGAGCATAGTGTGCTGTTAATGTGTGTTGGCACGGATATCTGCCCCTTCATAAAAAGGCATATTTGGCTCTGGTCCATGGGGTCACGAAGAGTCGGACACGACTAAACGACTAAACAACAACAGAAAAGGCATATGGAAGTGATTGGCATAATTTTATATAATGCATTGGGCAAGAATGCACACATCTGATGCCAGCTGTCGTTGTGCAGGCAATGCAGATCAAAGTCCCAAGTATCTCTCTCTCTCCATTGTATTACTTCCTGCCAGCTCATCTGACTGATTGCCCTGTCAGTCAGTGCAGCACATGTGAGGCAGCTGTTGCCCTAGGCAAGCAAGCACTGAGGATAAGTTATCAGATTCTAGAGAGCAGATCTTATCTCCAGACAAACTAGGCTACATTTTCTTCAATCTTTAATTCCTTGGGAAAAAAGACATATGTACTCTATCTAGAAACACCATTTCCCACAGCTCCTCGTGTGATAAGGAAAATTGCACTCTGCACTTGCTCAGAGGCATTTTCAACAGTTCTCCATGACTATTTATTTATGACCCCTCTTCTGTTCATAAAGCATCCAGGCTGGCCTACAACACAAATGAAATAGCAGCACAGTTAAAAACAGTATCACTGTAAAACCATAAAAAACAACCAATGACAAATATTCCAGAGTTGGGCGCTGATAGTGGCAGCAGATGCTGAGACTGAGCTTTAGCACATTAGTTTTACCTCATTTCAAAAGCAAGGGTTAAGACCTTTTAAAAGTTTTTTAAAATCACATTGGTCCCCTTGAGGGGGAGAGGTAATTAAATGAGTAAGGGCCTTGAGGTTGGGGTATCGTGTCCCCCAAAGAAAGGTGATAACCCTAAAGGGAGAAATTAGAAGTTCTCTTGGTGAGAATTGCAACAGATAAAACTGTGCACAAATAAGTGATTATTATTGACAACCAATTCATAACAGCGATAATAACACGAATGATAATGAAGCATTATAGTTATAAATCGTTTTTCTTCATGCTAACGTACTCTTTTAAACAAAGGTTTTGTTTATACATTTTATTATTTACAATCAATTTAACATTTCAAAGTTCCTTCCTTCGCCCTCTTTCTGTGGTTTCTTAAATTTATTTTTTAATATCGATTGCATATCCAAATTAATTTAATTTGCTCGTTTAACTGAATTAATTTGCTCATTTGATTTAATTAAGCAATCAAGATAACAAACTTTTCATATAAAAGAATGGAAATAACCTGCAGTTTCGTAAGAGTTTACATTTGAAGCAGAAAATTAAATAATTAAACATACCAACGTGCTCTTAACGCGATATAATAGCATTAATTAAATGCGGTTCTAATCGAGAGTGACCAAAAAAACACCCGCGTTAACAAAACCGATATACAGTATATTGCTGCTGTTGCAACTTGCAATATTATATCAGTCATAATACCACTCTCTCGTATTAACACTGAATCCTCCTCATCCTCAATCGTGGTTATTTATTTCCTCGAGCAGGCCTCCCCCCCCCCGACTCCCGCCTTTTTTCCCTCCGCTCACTCCTAGTCCCCAGCTGCCGCTTCGGACCTCGCCGCGGCGCATTGTGGGTAGCGGGGGGACAAGATGGCGGCGGGCGCCGCTGCCCTCAACTGGAGGCGGGTTTCTTCCTTCACGGGGCCGGTGCCCCGATCCCGGCACGGGCACCGCGCCGTGGCCATCCGAGAGCTGGTCATCATCTTCGGCGGAGGCAACGAAGGCATTGCTGACGAGCTGCACGTGTACAACACCGGTACGGGGTGTGCGGGAAGCGGGGAGAGTGTGAGAGAGAGAGACTGAGGGAAAAGCAGGCGGGCGGGCGAGTGATTGTTTCAGGTATCTGGACTCGCGAGGCACCTGGCGCCGCTTTCGTGAGGGCGGCCGTCGCCCCGAAGAGGGCTCGTGTAGGGTGTGTCTTGTCTGAGAGGATTTGCCCCAGAGGAGAGCGCGGCGGCATCTTAGCGGCGGGGCAGAGAGAGCCTCTCGCCCCAACAAGCCTTTCCTGCCGCCCCTAAAGCTTAAGCCGCCACCACAACGACGACGACGGCAAGGGCAACGACATCTTCCTGGCCCAGGTGCTGCCGGTGGCTGCCGTGTAGCGCCCCCCCCCCGTGGCATTTGCAGCCCCGCCGCGCTCAAGGGCATCCCCGTGGATGGTCCCCAGAAGGAAAAGGAGCAAGGTTGAGGCGGCTTGATCCGGGGCGACCCTGGCTCTTCTCCTGTTTTGTTTCGTCTCTTTCATGTTCAGTTTGAGAGGCCGTTGGGGGAGCGCTGGTCGGCCGTTGGGAGGGCGGGGTAGAAATCAAAATAAATGTGAGGCATCCTTTGTTCGCCCTCTCGGATGCAGCAGGAGCTGAGCTTTTCAGCTTTGGGAAAGTGTCGCCGGGGCTGGATGAAGAGAGAGGAAGATGGATGAAGAGAGAGGCTGGGTGTATGTTTCTATGACTTTACCTGACTTGCATGTATTGTGTTAGGTGGAAGGACATTTGTTAATAAGGGAGTTGCTGACAAAGGGAAGCGGGGGCGTGCTTCTTTTTAACTTTTCTTCCTTTGCCAGCTTTGCCCTTTTAATATACCGTCCTACCACCAGGGATGGAGTTATTTCTGTCTTATAGCTTAGTGCTCTGTCGGGCAGTGTTGATCAGATGTCAGATCATCATAGTGGGAAGGTTTACGGTGGTTTAAGGTTTACATACATGTATAATAGTACTGTATTGAAAATAACAATGACCTGTGTTTGGGTCTACCAAAGGTGTGTGAGAGAAAGGGTTTTTGTAAGGCTGCAGATGAGAAAGGATAGGTGAGGTAGGTGCGAAGATATATGGCTGAATACAGTGTTGAGAAGTGTAATAATATAAAAAAGCATGATGGAGCCCTGCCAAATGTTTTCTAATCAGTTAGCATTCATTGCTAAGCTTGCTTTCAAAAGTGTGGGAGTTCTGCAAAACACTCCACTTTCATCGCCAAAGGGCCATGTAGTATTTCTGTAGGGCAGGCAAGCTGCCTTTTCAACAAAAACTGACCAGGTTTGTGGGGGAGGGGACAAATAAAAATATTATATAAATGTACAGCAAGGCATTATAAAACAATGTGGATGTGGCAAAGTGTTGTATCTGAAAGGGGTATGTGCATGTATTTGAGGCTGCATTAAGAGCTTGTTATGTGGAGTCTGATGTGAGGATGAAGTTTGTGCACCCTGTGGAGATGGTGTGCATATATAGTAAGGTGTGGAAAGTTATGCTGTTGTGGTGTTTTTCAAACTGAGGAATGGGGTACCAAGCTTTCTGGATGTCTCCTTAGGCCAGTGAACAGGTGGAGGATAAAGCTACACAAAGTGTGGGTTGTGATGGTCCAGCTGTCTGTTTGGGGTATGTATTGGCTGGATATGAAGTGGATGCTTGTGCTGAGAGAGCAGAAAGGGGATTTTGCTGGAGTTGAATATATTAAAAAGTGAAAGGTTTGGAGTTGTCTGTCTATGAAAAAAGTGTGTGCTTAGGCACAAGTGAGGATACAGGACTTGAGTTAAGTTTGTTTTGTTTGTATTCATATTTGGCCCGAGATAATGTGATGTTTAAAATCTGCTGTGAGCTAACATCTGCAAATGAGCAGTGGCATCTTTTTTCCCTTATGGTGAAGATAATTGGCCTGTATATGAAAACTATGAATATTTCGGAAAAGGAAAGTGGAATCAGATGAGGCAGGAATAGGATGTTTTTCAGTTTTGTTATTGATTTAATGTAACTGACTACCGGTATTTCCCCCTTCTCCTGATGCTCGAAATAGTGTTCAAAGCATAAATACCTACAAGGAGGAGATAACATGAGGATAATGAGGTGCTCTTAAGATTTCTCCTAACCCTCTTTATCTGACTACAAACCTTTTTGTGATTTGTTTATCAGCCTGTATGTGTTTGGCCCAAGATAGCTGACTTAGGTAAGAAAATACATCTTACTGATTGGTATTCTTACTTTAAGTCTTCTAGATCTTCCGCTTTCTGAATTATCTTTTTTTCCCTTAGGTGGAAAGTAAGGAATATTCAGTTATGCTATCATTCAGACTTTCTAGGCAAGGAAGAGTTAAACTTTTATTTGAAAATACAGAATCTAAAACACCCAGTTAAAGTGTTAAGTAATGTAGCATCAGTTCCCTTTGATAAACAGTGAAGCTTCTTCATTGTGATATTTAATATTTAAATCTACCTTTTGGTTTCTTGTTCAGAATAAAAATACTGTACCAAGCTTCAGACCTCAAGCTATCTACTCTGTTTACAAAAATGTTATTTTCTGTGTGTTTTGATCTAGCTACAAACCAATGGTTTCTTCCTGCTGTTAGAGGAGATATCCCACCAGGCTGTGCAGCCCATGGTTTTGTCTGTGATGGTACCAGAATACTAGTATTTGGAGGAATGGTTGAATATGGAAGATATAGTAATGACCTATATGAATTACAGGTATGGTGTTGCCTAAGATCACTTCTTTAGTTGAGAAGAAACAAATGCAACCTGTTACATGTAACTAATACCAAGGTGGAATCTTCACACATATAAAAACAGTTCTGAAAATGCTTTTTAGAAAAAACATTTTTAAAAATACATTGAATTTTCTGTAAGGCTTACCATCGCCATCTAGTGTCACTTTGTATATTGCACTTAAAACACACTTAAAATGTTTTATTTGCAGCTGTATAACTGAGTCCCAAGAGAATCATAGGGTAATTTATAGCATAATCCTATAAATGTTTGCTCAGTTCCATTGAGCAAAATGGGACTTAGTTCCATTGAAGTATAGGATTGCACTGCACATATCTTATGCTTTTAGCAGGTACCTGTTTTGCCTATGCTAAAAACGGACACATAGTGCTTAAGAACATATTCTTGACAACTGGCACACGCTATATGATGCTCCCAATAGCAAGTCTCGATCTGGCACTTCATGTGAAGCAGCCATTGCCAAGTGTTTATCCTGCACCATTTACCTTGGAGTAAGTCTCATTCAACTCAATGGGACTTACCTCTGAGTAGAAATGTAAAGGATTATACTGTTAATTATTTAAAACATTTTTATAACAATAAGTAATCATAACAAAAGCAAAACCATGAAACGGTAAGTGATTTTCATGTAGTTTAACCTCCAGCGTATGTCTGGTAAACAAAAATTAGGTTTGTCTTGTCCTGAAGACATTGTTAAGTTGCTGTTAGGCAAGCACCTCTAGGGAAGATCCATAAGCTGGACACCACTGAGAAAGCCCCCGTTCACAATTCTACTGACGATAAAATAAGCAAAATCTTAGATCACTGGAAAAGGCAGCAGGCTTCTCTATTTGCTTATGTAGATCGGGAGAAATTGATAAAATGTATTAACTGGAGGTTATTCTGTCATGAATTTGTATACATATTTTACTTTGTTAATGAGTGAACTAGAATATCAAAATATGATTCCTCTGTTAAAGATAAGATAACCTTGGTAAGAAAGTTTTAAGTGGGAAAGGATTTTTGTCTCCATTTCTCTTTAACTGAAGAATTCTGCACAACCTGATCCGCTTGACAGCCTCTTCAGGAGACTCCAGGTGGAGGGGGATTGAGACTGTCCCTTTCCGCAAACATTTTTTTGACCTCTAAGCCACTAAGTGTGACTTATGAGCAGATGTAAGTTAACATGCTCCTGTTCTGTTTTCAAGGCAAGTCGATGGCTATGGAAAAAAATGAGACCTCAGCACCCATCAACAGGCTTGCCACCTTGCCCTCGCCTTGGCCACAGCTTTTCTCTGTACGGCAACAGGTGCTACTTATTTGGTGGGTTGGCAAATGAAAGTGAAGACACGAACAATAACATTCCCAGGTACGCTGATGAAACTGGAACAGAATGTTTGGAATTCTTTGTTTGGGACTTCTAATATTTGAACAGTTTAAAAGGAGAGAAACAGTTCTATAGCAATAGTGATTAGAATATAGCATACCTGAAGGATGTTAAAAGGGGAGTCTGTGCATTGAAGAGGAAGCTTAGCAACCAGTTATTGAAATTTGATCACCCTAACTTCTAGGACTTTGGATTATTAATGTATGTTTGCCATTCAAAAACAAAACAAAGAATGCTAGTTTGTCAGTTAGTATTAAGAACTTTTTAAGTTGAAACTTTGTTACTGAAAAGTTTTATAAAAAAGAATGGTGTGATAGTGACTTTGGAAGGTTGCATTAATCAAATAAAAGCTTTGATGCTATAGAAACTCTTCAAACTGTAATCAGTATAATCTCAAGAAGTATTAGTTTCTCTTTAGTAGTTCTAAGTTGTAGCATCTTTGTATGTACTTCAGTTTGGAAGTTAGTTGGTTACAGGGTGGATAAAAATAAATGATTTTTTTTATTTAAATTGGATTTTTAAAATAAAATTTTTTGGAGGAAAAATAATAGTCTTCTATTTAAGTTACATTATAGTCCAAAAGCTATTCATCAGGAAATAAGGATTTGTTTTAAGTTTTTCATGTATGCTAAAACTCAGTCTAAGGTTTCCCCCCCCCCCCAAATGTTTAACCACATCAGTTAACAAACATGGATATATATGCTATAATGTTATTGTTTTAGTTAAATAAATTGTTTAAATGATCATTACGGAAATGATTATTTTTCTCCTTCTAATAATGTACAGCAGAAAAGTTGTCCAAATATAAATAGTTAACTTATTAAACCTCACCATAATTTCATAATTATCTGTCTATGTATTTATAATAGTATAATCAAATCAGTAATTTTTGATATAACTGTAAAAACTACTGAAAATTTATTATTCCAAAAATGAAAACTTCATATGGTTGTAAATATTAAGATTATACCAGTAAGAATGAGTCTTTCTGTAAAAAAATGATTTAAATCTAGCTTTACTGACTAGTGATTTAAATTGATTTGATTTAAATCAAATCCACCCTGGTTGGTTAGACTTATTTAAGGCAACTTAAATAAGAATAATACTTCAGGAAGGTAGATAGTGTTCTATCACATTCTGTGTCCGCCCACTGAAATCAATGGTCTTACATTAGTGATGACTAGCAATGCCATTGCTTTTAGTATATCTATACCGAGTTGGACGCAACCCACAGACTAGCTTTGGCAAGTCTACAGGAAAAGAGAATTCCAAAGTAATGTAATACCTCTTTTGTTCTTTCTCAAATTTAGCCAGCTCTGCAAAAACACATGCAGTTTTGTTAGTGGGCAATGTTGTAAAACCGTATTGATAGGCTAGTTTCCTTGCAGTAGTTTCATAAAGAGGTCAGTGACCCTTTCGTTTGTTTTTTTTAATGTATCTAGATATTTAAATGATTTCTATGAACTGGAGCTACAGCATGGTTCAGGTGTCATGGGCTGGAGCATTCCAATGACCAAAGGAGTGCTGCCTTCACCCCGAGAATCCCACACAGCTGTTATATACTGTAGAAAAGACTCGGGAAACCCAAAGATGTTTATTTTTGGAGGGATGTCTGGCTGTCGACTTAATGACCTTTGGGAGCTTGACATAGGTGAGTACAGTGAAGTTACAAGTGTGAAGTTTTGTTGTATTTTTACATGCTGAAAACTGATTTGTTGCGAAGGGATTGCAACTTTAATTGCAGTGCTGGGAGGCAGCTGTGGGACTGTGACTGCCTTGACTTTGCCTTAGGGCTGTTTCACACAGTACAGAGCAACACATCCAAGTTTGCTGTAATGTATATTCTGAACAAGGAGCTGTAGCTAGTCCTGGGTCTTTGTCGAGTGCATATGTGTGATACCATTTTCCCCCCAAACTGCAATTGACTGCATTGAAACTGAATATTTTAGGCAATAACTTATAAAAGGTGTGAAAAAACGCCCTTTTTAGCTCAATTTGTAGTATGTTCTGACACATTGCAGCAACGGAAGCTGCATTTGTTTGTCAAGAATGTGATAAAATATTCAGTGCTTATCTGGTAATGGAGAGTCCATGCAGTGCATTTTAAAATCCTTGTTCACGAACCTGTATAATTAAAAATGAAGTAGTTTTAATTGACGTTTTGATGAAGGTTGTAAATCTTTGACCTAAAACTATTGCTGTCCTTGCAAAAATGGTGCTTGGAACCAGGTTCATTACTCCAGAATTGTAGGCAGAATCTGGATGGCACAGACATATCACCCCCAAGTGCGGTCCTCATATTTTGGAAAGATTTACATGAGCAGGAGGTCTGTAAAAGTCAATAGAGCCTGTTCCTGTAGATCCTTTTTGAGAGGTGATGAGGCAGTGCAAAATTAACAATATTTTGTTTGTTTTGCTGTCACTCTCCATAAAAATTACTTGGGAGCAAGTGAGCACCAGTCCTGGAAAGTCTGTGGGAGATTACAGATTTCTGTAACACCTGAAATTGAGAGGAAATTTCATAATTTAAAATGTTATATTATCAAGTAGCTACAAATACTTTACTTGGTATATCTACAATTCACATATTTTATAAATAACCTCTAGTACCTGCATTCATATATTCCAAAAGGCTTCTCTGATCTTTCTCAAAACTGTTTATGCTTAGCTTTTATACAGTGTTTCCTGAAATCTAAAAGATGAATGATGGTTTGTTGGGGTATAGTTCATAAATTTTCAAGGAAGTAAACCCTTCTGTATTCTTTTTGGTAATAACTGCTAATAACATTTTTGTTTAGACAAGTCTACCTAGACATATAGAATGTTGATGTATGTTTTTATCTGTTGTTACTCCATTCTGGTTTTTTAAAAAAATATTTTAAATAGTTGCTTTTAAATGTTTTTACTGATAATTTTATTGTTTGATTCTCTTTGTAAAGTGCTTTGAGGTGTATACATTTTATGAAATAAATAAACAAAAATATTCTTTTTCTCTGTCCTCCTTCCGTTTTTCTTAATAGAAACAATGACTTGGTCGAAACCAGAAATTAAAGGGACTGTGCCACTTCCCCGTAGTCTCCATACAGCCAATGTAATAGGAAACAAGTATGTCTGTTGTTAAAAGCTCACCTATAGAAAGGTACACTTAGTAGGAGACTGTTACTGTAGTGTTTGTATTTAGGGATCCTGCCTGTGTCCTTCTCTGTGAAGTGCAAACTGTGAAGGGCTTTTTGAAAAGCTCTGCTACAGGCTGAAAGACTTAACTGTGGAAATTGAAACATATTGCTTGCATTTTGCTGAATGCCTGGAAACTTTTCACTGTTTTATTTGGGAACATTTAACTCTCTGCATTAAATTACCTGAAGTTAACATCTTTTGTGGGGGGATGGGGAAAGGCAACCCCTTCCATTAATAGTGAGAGCTGCAGTATTGTAGCTTAACAGAGAAGACTTGTCTTGAATTGAGCATAGTATAAGTGACTGTATTAAAAAATAATTCTGTGATGAATCACAATGTCACTAGAAAAAAAATATCTTAAAACGTCAACGCTAATAAATGACATTTCTGGAAGCTGCTCTTTGTTAGCTGAAATAAAAGTTTGAGATGTGTAGAAATTAAGGCCTGTTGTAGATAAGAACTTGATATGTTTGGTTGTTTCAGGGGCTATTAATGCAATTTTAACGCTGCCACAGCTGTATTTAGATATTTGATCCAATTCAGCATGGGAGATTGGGGTTGTGCCAGCTCCCTATCATGTGTAGGCCTCTAACCGCTTGAACCATATGATCTGCCACTTATGTATGCATGACATTCAAAATGTAAACATCAGAGCAGTCCAATAACAGAAAGGGTAGGATTCTGACTTTCCTACCACATCACTTACTATATGTTGGATTTTATATTTTCCTAGGGCTTCTGTTTAGAGCAAGACAGGGACATATGTCTCTAAACCAAAGTTCAAAAACCTGGTCTCCCAGATGTTGGACAGGACTCCAGCTCCTATGATCCCTCCTATGATTAGCCATGCTGGCTGAGGTTGATGGGAGTTGGAACTTAGGAAGATCTGGAAGGCCATAGGTTTTCTACTACTGCAAATAAATCTTACTAGATTAATAAAAATCTAGCATAAGTAAACTGTGAGACGCTTATGCTTATGTCTCCTTTGATGGACAGAATTGAGCATCTTTATAACACACTCACACTCACACTCATTTGTATGTTTCTATGCAAGGGATTGATTAGTTCTACATCCCTTTCATTTCAGTATTGCTACAGTTTCTCTCATGCCATTCACAGAGTCCCTGCATTTTGTCATGTTATATGAGTTCCTATTTCTCTGTCCCAGCTTCTGCCAACCTAGCAGTTCAAAAGCACACCAGTGCAAGTAGATACCACTGTGGCAGGAAGGTAAAAGGCATTTCCATGCTCTCTGGCACTCACCACGGTGCTCTGTTAATAATAATAATAATAATAATAATAATAATAATAATATTTTTTTATTTATATCCCGCCCTCCCCAGCCGAAGCCGAGCTCAGGGCGGCTAACAACAATAAAATAATACAACATTCTAAAATCATTTCATTAAAATTAATTCAACTCAAATTGATGGCAACCATTAGGCTAAAGTTCTGTGAAGATTGCCAAAGGAGGGAGTCAGGCTGTGCCCTGACCAAAGGCCTGGTGGAACAGCTCTGTCTTGCAGGCCCTGCGGAAAGATGTCAAGTCCCGCAGGGCCCTAGTCTCTTGTGACAGAGCGTTCCAGCAGATTGGAGCCACAATTGCACAGAAGCAATTTAATCATGCTGGCCACATGACCTGGAAAGCTGTCTGTGGACAAATGTCAGGTACCTTGGCCTGAAAAGCGAGATGAGTGCTGCACCCCATAGTCACCTTTGACTGGATTTAACAGTCCAGGGCTCCTTTTACTTTACTTACTAATCCTATACCCCCCACTCCATTTTGCAACAGATAACCCAACAGATTGGTTAAAGGTACTTAATGGTTTTGTTATGTGGGACTGTATTTGGTGAAACATTCAAGTGCTTGATAATAGATAGCTACAAACAGCTCTTTACTTGTGGTTGCTTCTTGCGATATAAACATGTGGGAAGACAGTGTATGTAACTTCCAGCTATCTGCTGAGAGAAACGTTACCATATCTTTTCATTGCAGTACATTATTTCCATTTGTTAAACAGGATTGGCTTTCCATGTGGTTGCCAGCTATAAATTTTCAGTTTCCAAAACTCATTAAACGTACCCCAAAATGGTCAACCATGTGATAAATGATTGTCTGTAGCTAGATGCTGTTCCTGAAACAGTTTTCAGATTGTGTTTTGTAAGAAGACGGATAATTTTGATAGTTAACAACTGCTATTTTAATTTTGAAAACTAATTATAGGGATCCTATGTTAACTATAGTTTTTTAATTATGTGTGGCATGGGGGAAGGAGGTGGCAGGGGAGTCAAGTTCTAATTAGTAAATGCAAAGGAAACACAGCTTTTTTGTTTAAAATTTTTCTGAGAAATTAATATAGTGGTTGGAGGGAGTGTGCTTCTGAATACTGGTTATTGAAAACTGCAAGAGGGCAGAATGCTCTTGTGTTTGGGTTCTGCCTGAGGGCTTCCCATAGCCATCTGGTTGGCCACTGTGAACACAGGATGCTGGCCTAGGTGGATCACTTTTCTCATCAAGCAGGCTCTTATTATGTTCTTAATATAGAAAAAAAGCTTTAGAAAATAAATTAGCTTGTCTCTTCCCACAACACCCTTATATTTGCAGAATGTACATTTTTGGTGGATGGGTTCCACAGAGCACAGATGATAATGTGTCTTCTCAAGATGAATGGAAATGTACTGGCTCATTTTCTTACCTAAACTTAGGTTAGTATACTTTGCATTTGTTGTTAATTTACAGAGCAGTCCTCTATACCAAATATTCCGGGGGTGGGATACACTGCTGCAAATGGGCAGAGGGAGAGAGGAAAAGTGGTGGTCCTGGCCAGTTGAGTGCTGGCCGCTTATATGGCCCTTGAGGGGGGGAAAATCCTAGCTTTCAATAGTCCTTGAAGAAATGCTGCCCTTGGCTTCAAAAAAGATTTCCCTCTGCTACACATGCTGAGCCAAAATGGGAAGGGGGGAAATGCACAACCAAAACATACAAGTGTGGAGGAAAAATGGCAAGCCATTGCAGCATCTTTGTAAATTTCACCAGTGCTCTTTAATTGGGGTGTAACAACAACCAGGGAACAAATTAGGAACACACTTGACATCAATGGCAGTGAAATTCCTTGTGCCATGGTTGGTGTTTGTGCCATTGCCAGGAATGTGGCTGTTGATTGATGGATATAGGATATGGCGCATGTGCTCCTTTTCCACAACACCACCGTGTTTCAGCAGTTTCACGGATGTAGCTTTGCTAGTAGAACAGTTCCATTTGCCAGTGTATCTTGTGGCACCATGCATAGTGGGGATTCTGCCATATCCTCTGTCTCCTCTGGCAATCAAGTAAATGTTCAGGTTTCAACAGGAAGAAGCAAAATATTTGAAGCTGGAATCAGTTTTAGACCAATGATTGCACTTCAGTCTATTTCTTTATAATAAATGATAGCCTACTTGGTTTTGTTATGCACAACCAGCCAGGAGCACAACATTTCTTCAACATCCCAGTCTCTATCCAATGAAAGATACATTTGATACAAACAAAAATCAGCCAAATAGGTCAATTCAAAATCCTTTATTAGGCATTAGCCAAATAGACTCCTTGATCTAAGGCTGACAAGCTAAGATTCAAAATTTACAAAAAAGAAATTGACTAATTTGCATATTCTTAAAAAAAACTTTGTCTTTGAATTTTTATATCTGCTCATATCCATTTTATAGATTGCTAATTTTACGTGATGTTGTGCATCAGTAAAATAATTTAAGATTTTAAAAAATCCTATCTTTGGACACTGATTTTGATCGTCTGTTTTATTTACTTAGATACCACAGAATGGATAGGTCTGATAGGAGATTGCCAGGAAGACAAAAATAACCTGTTGCCAGGCCCAAGGGCTGGCCACTGTGGTGTCATAGTTGGCACTCGTCTGTATATATGGAGTGGCAGAGATGGATACAGAAAAGCTTGGAACAATCAGGTTTGCTGCAAGGATCTTTGGTATCTAGATACTGGTGAGTACCCGCTTAATGCTTTTCAGTAACATTACAGATGGTTGTTATAGCTTGTTTGAGTGTTACATGCATTTGGTTTTTCAAAACTTTCAAAAACACTGTTATTGTGCAACTGAAATTTGTAAGGATCATCCTTATTCTGGAAGTCCACATTTAGGATTGATTTAAACATAACATTATCAATTCTCCAACCCAGATTCTGTAAGGCTGGCTGTGACCAAAGGTTTCTTTTCTCACACAAGTAAATTGTAGGCAACCTGGTGGCTGTCTGTGGACTGGAGTGCTTGATAGGTGGTTAATTGCTTATTACTTGGGTAAGGAACCTGTGCCATTTGTTCTGCAATTTTCATTTGTGCATATACTTCCCAAAGGGAGAACCCAGCCCTAAGAAAGAAAGGTCTGTAGGCTGATAGACAAAGCCATGATGTGGCTAAAATCCTAATATCCCTGGATTTCTTCAGTTTGTTCAGTCCTACCAGTTTTAATGAGGCACATGCAATCTTAACAGTGTGTTTTATTGACAAAAGACGGTTATGGTTGGGCTTACAGATAGAAACAGTTGCAGCATTATATTTCTTGGCTTTGCTTAATAACTTGTTGGGACATAGGCTTTTTTGGTATCATAGATAACTATTTGGTTGAGAAATCATAGCCTGTTCTAAAACACTGCATCCTATTGGTAACTGGAGCTCACTATTCTCCTTTAAGAGAAACCACCAGCACCATCACAAGTACAGCTGATCAGAGCTACTACTAATTCATTCCAAGTTAAATGGGATGAAGTTCCTACTGTTGAAGGTTATCTTCTTCAATTAAATTTGGAGATGCCATCACCTGTTACAGCTGAAATACCTATTAACATTGCATCCGAAGCTCCATCACCAAGTGTGCAAGGTAAGATAGTCCATCTTTAAAAATCATTTATAAATAATAGGTACAATCTAGCTGCAAGCCTATTCTTTCAAAGGCATGAATTGTGTTAATTTTTGAAGCAATGTGAAAGTAAAGTCATTTCCCCCCGCTATAGACCCAAATGCACTTCGTGGAGAGGATGGGGTAACTGATCACCATGTCACCCTTGCCTTGTCTTGTGTCATTTCATGTCAGAGCAGGAATCTGACTAATGCTGTTACTTCCATAGTTTCAGTCAGGTATGGGAGCAAGTAGAGAATGCTGATTCTTAATGTTCCTTATACCTTATAAATATGAAGGAAGAGTCTGCACTATGTTTCCTTCAAAGGGGAAAAAAATCAAGGGTGGGGGAAAATAATACAATATCCTTTAGGCACTGAGCTGACGACTCCTGACTTACATTATATGTTTCACTTTTGAATATGTTGTTATGAGAAATGGAGGTTTTGATCGTAGAGGAAATTCTTGTCTTTCTGACATTGATGAGGAGTGAAACTGTGTTTGTGTGATAACCGAAATGGAATAACAGCCCTCAGAGCAGCTAAAAGCTTTATGTAAGATTCTGCTGTTGGTCATGCTTACATTTACATGAAAGATGGTTCTTTTCTCCAGCAAAGCCTAAAATTAATGAATATCATCCTTCCTTCAGGAATCAAGCTGGATCTTCACAGCCAAACTCTCAATAAAGTCCCAAACAACGTAAGTATTTACTTGTGAGGGCTATAAATAAGAATAATTACTCTTCCTTGCCTGGATGGACAATGGATGTGTGTGTGTGCATAGAAGCTAGCCTACTGTTTGCCACTGGCATCCCCAAAGGTTACCCAGAAGGGAATGTGTCCCTTGAGCTGGAAAAGGTTCCCTGTCCCTTCTTGGGAGTCTGCTAGGCCACATCATTTAACTTGTGCAGGGGCTGAAATGGAAGCAACATTGACTCAGTGCACTGATTCATTACTACACAAATCAAAGAGCTGTCCTTCTAGTGTGGACAGCAACAGAATGTTTGATAGAGTTCTCCCCGCACACTGCTGCTTCCAGCGGGTGAGACACAGACTAATTGAAGTGTGCAGCAGAGATGCATAAATTGAGAATTCTGCCAAAGTTGCTCTTTCTGTCCAAGGAAGACTTTTGATTGTGTCTTAGATGCAATAAGTGAGATACGTAGTATTGAAGGGCTCCCTTGGAATTGAGGGCTATGCTGTGAGAGCCTAGTGAAATATAATTATTATCAAATAATTGCTGTTACTGTTCTTCCATGTGTAGGTGCAAATTTCAATTTCAGAAACTAAAGTAAAGGTCCCGGAACCTGAAAATGCAGAGAAAAACCATTCCGCTTCCAAAGAGTCCAGCACCTCTTTATGTTTGCCTGCTAGCACTTTAGGTAAGAAGAACCTATGGGGCAGGTTATATTTTATTATTCATTTATTTCATTTATATGCCACCCAGTGATGGACCTCGGGGTCTCAAATTTCAGTGGCACCCTGTGCGACGCCAAAATCTGCCCTCCCGCCTCTTGCCTTCCATCGGATGTAATAGTGGTGGTACCTGCTGTGACGTCCCAGAAGCTCCACGCCTGGGGCCACTGTCTCGGTTGCGCTTCCTAAGAGCTGCTTCTGTACCACCTTTCAATATACATGGAAGCATACTGTATTGGCCCAAATATAAGCTGCACCTTTAAAATTGAAGGGGGGGGGGCAAAGAAAAAACGAAAAAATACCCGAATATAAGCTGCTCTCTTCCTTGCTGCTCCTGGCTGCGTACTGTGGGCGGGAAGGGGGGGGGAGGAACTGTGCCGCGCTGCCAGTGGCCTTTCCCCTTCCCTGCTCTCTCCCTTCCTGGCCTTGGAGGAGAGGATGGGGGAATATGAGCGGGGCAGGTGCCACTTCGCCACGCTCCTGGCGCTGTTTGCTGCATACTGCAAGGTCGTGAATATAACCTGTACTTTAACTTTTCACGGTCAAAATTTGGGGGAAAAGTGCAGCTTATATTCAGCCAATACTGTGAAATGCACTTGATGATATAAGCAGGACAAGAACACATGCTCAGTTTAATAAATGAAGGTCAACTAAAGTTGAGTTGAGTGAAAATAGTCCTTATACAAGGGCAAATGCTCTTTTGGAGGATGCAGTTGGGTTTTCCATAGCTGTGAGAAGTAAAATAGCCTGTCAGTTCAGGCAATAAGAGACATTTCCACACACGGGAAGCAGGTTCAAAAACAAAAGTTTCTGTTTATCGCTCTATACTTTTGCTAGATAATATGAGAAAATGTCAGTGATCTTGATAGGAACTGAGTTATTAAAATCTGGCTGGAATAAATGGCTTTGACATGGTATGCAGTAGAGCTTGCTTATCTTGTCAGTTCCTGAACAGCATCTTTTCTCCTGAGAACTCCTGCCAGAGCTGTATTGCAAGTTCTTCTTGGTGTAATTTAAAAAACCAGCATTTTAAAAAAGGAGATAAACTGTAATATGTATCATTGGGCCCATGTGCAAGGCCTGCCAGGCATGGTCTTACTATTAGACAGAGTGAGGCAGCCATGCACTCAGTAATATATATTAATTCCAAACCATCATACCTGTTCCTTCCATTCTGCATAGTTATATACTCTCTGTATAATTATATATACAGTGGTACCTCGGTTTAAGAACAGTCCTGTTTACGAACGATTCAGTTTACAAACTCCGCAAAACCAGAAGTAGTGTCCTGGTTTGAGAACTTTACCTCGGTCTAAGAAGGGAATCCGGACGGAGGAAGGGCACTGGCAGCGGGAGTCCTCATTAGGGAAAGCACGTCTCAGTTTAAGAACGGTTTCGGTTTAAGAACGGACTTCTGGAACAGATTAAATTCGTAAACCGAGGTACCACTGTAGTTGCTATTGATACCGGGTAGTTTTACGGTTTCCTAAATTGAAAGTCATCATTAAGCTATGTGTGCATCACACAAAATAGGATTGAAGCTTTCTTTTTGAAATACATTTGAACAACAGCTGCTGAAAGCTTTATTTGCTGAAGTGTTTTCCCTGAATTAATAATAGTTCTTAATATCATTTTTTCTAGTTAAAGAGATTGCTGTTCCCCCGACAAGTGTTGCTTCTGTTAGTCCAAATGATTCAGCTATACAATTGCCTGTAAGTACATGAATTTTTAAAGTAAAGGATATTGCCAGTATCACACTGGCGTATTGCACTTGTTCACATAAGCTGGACATCATGATTTTAAATATACAGCCCAACAGGATGCACACCACCATCCCTCCATTCCTGATTCAGCCCTCTGGAAGTGTCTTCTGCATAAACCCTACTGAAATGAAAAAGAGTTAAGCAACAGCAACCATTTTATTATTTATAAGGCAATTAAAACATAACATAAACAATAAAACCATATGAAAATCATTTTACAACCAATTCCAGCAATTACTGTAAGATATTTAGTATCTTCAATAGGTGGTTGCGTGTGCAGTCAAAAATAACAGCCAATATTGCAATGGGGGGGGGGGGGAGCAGCTGGGTAAATGAGGAAGTTTTTCACCTGTGTTGCAAACATGGAAGGTACATGCTGTCGGAAGGCTGTTCCATATGGTAGGTGCTACCACTGTAAAGTCCCTCTTCTTTTAAAAGATTGTGGTACCAGCAAGTGGGCCTCAGTCTGCTGATCTCAGTGTGCAAGTAGCTCTACAAGGGAGATGGTGTTCCCTTGGGTAGCATGGTCCCAAGTTGTTTAGGACTTATAAACTAACAGTAGAACCTTAAACCTGGCTTGATAGCAAATGGGTACTCAATGCAGTTTGTTCAAGACAGATGTTACATACACAATGAATGGTGCTCCCTTGAACTGCAGTTTCTGAACCAGTCTTAAAGGGCAACCCCAGTTATAGTGTATTGCAGTAATCCATTCTCAAGGTTACCAATACATGGATCACTGTAGACAAGCGATCCCTGTCCATTAATGGGTGTAGTTGGCAAACTAGCTGAAGTTGGTAACAAGTGGTAAATATCAGCAAGGACATTCCCTTGTTTGTGAAGTAGCTTAACAAATGATGGCCTCCAATTTTGAAAAATATATGCAAGGAAATGGGATTTTAAAAAATGTTTATAGTAGTCCAGCCAGCAGAATCCATGGAAGAGAGCAAATGAGTAATTTTTTGCTAGCCATCAAAATTGAAAGTCAGAAGTGTTTTTAACTGAACACATGCTTTTATTCTAAAATCTCAAAAAATTATTTTGCATAACTCTTGGTCATTTCAGTGTCTTTCTAGAAACACTGCCCTCTGCAGATGATAGTGCAAGAATGCTGTCAGTAAAGCTGTAGCTGAACAAGGCAATTATGGAGTCAAGTCTTGCCCTGTAGGTCTGGAGAAATTCTGCTTTAGGCAACTCATGTAGCAGAAGAGCAACTTTTGGAGAGAAGGGGGCAGATGCAATTTCTTGTTGTGCAGACCATCCATACTCTAATGAAACTTGTTCTCCAAACCACAGAAAACTTCACCACCAAAGCAGAATGCAAGAAAACGAGAACGAAGGTGGTATGATGTTGGCATTTTTCAAAGCAACAGTGCTCTAGTGAACCAGTTCTATTTGTTGCAGGAAGAAAAGGCCATAATTTCCAGCAAGGTAACTGTTAATTTCTTTACCTACGTATTCTAACATATTCTAACATGACTTTCTCCCCTGTTTGAACATTTTTATTATTTTTCTTAGTGTCTAGTATTCATTTTGTTGGGAATTCCATGCCACCTTTTGTTGCAGACATGTGGATTGTTACATGTCACATGTCTGTTTACATTCCAGCACAGATTGCTGGCATGATTTATGTATAATAAATGCGTAGTTTAGTATTGTATCCACACCTCAAGCTTCATCTGTTGAGTAGTTTACACCTGCTGCTAATGTGTGCTCAAGTATGCACTGCAGCTTGAGTCACAGACGCATGTCGGAGCAGAGGTCGATGGATCTCCGGAGCAGCAAGGCTGAGAGGGGAGACGCTCCAGCTGGGGCCAAGCCAGCTGGGTTTTCACCCCCCGGCTCCAACACATTTATGTCTTTGTTTAATCTGCTTTTTGAGAACCATGCTCTACAAAGCAGCATGTAAGATACGTAAAATAAAAACGCAAACCTCGATATAATATAGAGTAAAATGTTGATTTCATAGGAATTTCAAAATCTGTTTCAATAGGCAGACTGAATATCCATTGGGTATCTAGTTGGATCACTTTAGAGTCCCACACTCAATAAACTATCAGCCTAGATTTTGTATAGTTCAGTGTTTTTTTATTTCATATCTATTGCCCTGTGGCTTTTGCATTATTGCTGTTTTATTCTCGCAATTGTTACCTGTTTTCAAGTCCCATCCTCCTGCCCCCTAAGTTACTTTAAGATCCCCAACACCTAGGATCTCCTAGAAAGATTTGTCTGCAAGCACAGCCAAAGTTAAGCCCATTAGAATCCCACTTACCACAATGGGAAAGGTTTAAAATATATGGTCAGTTGCTTCATTATTATTACTATTTTTAATATATTTTTTATTAAAGATTTCTTGGTTTACAGAAGTCTGTGCAATGTCTCTTTTTTCAAGTTACATTTTCTACAGGTTTCATTTGTTGACACATTAGTGTTACATTGGGAAGAAACGGGGGAAAGAGGTGGAGGGGGCCATGGTGGGTGGCGGTGGGGTCAGTTGCTTCATTGACATCAATGGGCTTTGTACGCATTCAGATTTGCCTGAACTGTGCTCCTTACATCTTTAATATTGCTAATGACTTCTTGTACAAGGAAGCTGAACCTAGCAGGCATTCAGGATTCACCATCTGCAAAGGAATAGCATGCTAGTTTCTTTAGATTATTTTAAGAAATATGGATCAAATTAATGTTTAATTTTTATGTCTTTGTATGCTTTTTTTTAAACTTAGGTAGATAATTCAGATATTCCAAACAACAGTTTACTTAAGAAACAGGATCTTGCTCCTGGCACTTTATACAGGTTCAGGGTTGCGGCAATTAACGGCTGTGGCGTAGGGCCATTCAGTAAAGTCAGCGAATTTAAGACCTGTATCCCAGGATTTCCTGGAGCACCTTCCATTGTCAAAATTAGCAAGGTAAGAAATGATAGTCATGTGGATTTGTGTGTTTGTTCCATGCAAAGCTAAAGAGGCCACTCTTAGTCCTCACAGTTCTTGGTAAAAGTCAGTGATGGCAATATAAGGTACACTGAGCAAAGTAAGCAGACTTGAAATTGAAATAAGCAAAAGTCAGGGGAGGAAATCTGGCTCACAGAACTATACCTCAGAATGCATAAAATCTTAATCCAATTTAGTATTGTGGCTGTCAGCGTGAGCTGTGAGCAAGGAGTCTTCATTTAAATTTCAGGTCAGGCATATTAATTCGTTGGTTGGCCTTAGGCAAGATGCTGTGTCTCTGCCTCAGCCCCGTATCTGTATTGTGTAATATATTATTACATTTTCCCCAAACTTAGTGCCCTTCAGATCTTTTGGACTCCTGTTCCCTATCAGCCCCAGCCAGCTTAGCCATACTGGCTAGTGCTGATGGGAGTTGTAGTATAAAACATCTGGAGAGCACCAGGTTAAAGAAAAGAAGCTTGTATTATAATATAGCTCTACCATTGAGGATAACTAGAGAATTACTCAGGAAAATATATATGGAGCACTTTTTTGTGCATTACAAACACTAATTGCCCATTCTCCTAGGTTGGGGCAGTCGTAATTGTCTATCCAGGGTCTGAGTGCAGAATCGAAGCATGTGCTCTGTGTTTCCCCCTCACTACTGAGGAACCTTAACCTGATTTCACATACCTGAAATTAAAGGAAACAGCCCTGTTCACAAATGGCTGGGTACCCTAAAATCTCTCTTCTCCCACATTAAACCTGAAATATAAATCTTATTCTGTATTGATTAACTAATGAAACTTTATATGCTAGTACCTACACAATGTGAAATTAATTTCCCGTTTCCCCTCAGAGTGCAGATTGTATTCACCTTTCATGGGAACCTCCAGTTTCGCCTTCAGGAAATATCTTGGAATATTCTGCCTACTTGGCTATAAGAACCACCCAGCTGAATGAAAATCCTCATCAGCTTATGTTCATGAAAATCTATTGTGGCCTTAAGACCTCATGCACAGTGACTGCTGCCCAACTTGCAAATGCCCACGTTGATCACACATCCAAACCCGCCATAGTTTTTAGGATTTCAGCCAAGAATGAAAGGGGATATGGACCAGCCACGCAAGTTCGATGGCTCCAAGGTAAAGGGGGTGATTTATTCAGACACCCTGACTTTTCAGGATGTTTGTTTTTGGGGAACTTGTTCTTTAGTAATACATTTCTATAATTGTCAAGTCAAAATTAGCTACTGGCATATATTTTCTATTTGGAAATCATGAGACACTTCGTCCAAATGATTAGCTCAACATAGTCAGGCTGTTGTGGGTTGCGCAATATGGGTTGTGGGTTGCATCAGTGTTTCATTGGGCAGATGTGCAAAACAGAAGGGCCAAAAGCCACTTCTCTGACTTTATGCAGCCAACTCCCATCTCTTTGTACGAACATCTGTTTATCAACAGTTCTGGTCGCCTTTCTTAAATTGAGTGTCTTGGCACTGGAAGAGATGCAGCCAATAGCTGCCAAAAGGATCAGAGTGTTGGAACACCACCTCTGTGAGGAAGGACTAAAGAGTTGGAAGCTTAAAACAAAAAAAAAATTTTCTTTCCAGTAGCACCTTAAAGACCAACTAAGTTAGTTCTTGGAGTTGGAAGCTTGTTAGTTGAGAGGAAAGATCTCTATGGGGGGGCATGATAAAAGATACATACAATCATGCATGGTGCAAAGATAGATAGATAGATAGATAGATAGATAGATAGATAGATAGATAGATAGATAGATAATTTACCCTCTTCCTGGGGAGAACATTCCACAACAGGGGAGCCACTGCAGGAAAAACTTAAAGATTGCTTATAGATGAGGATCTGGGGTTGTGGGAGAAAGGGAAAGAAAGCAAGCACTGGGCTAAATATGTATAAAAATATTTACCCACAGTTAACATAGAAGTGTGGTCTTCAGTAGAAATAAAAAAACGTCCCATGGAGTGATTTGAAGTGTGTACCCCGACAGAGAGAAATGAAACGGGTGTCACTGTACCATTGCACGTAATGCTTTGGCCCCTAGAAGACTTTCACAGGGCTAGGAGATGGAAAACGAATCTCCTTTTCATGGGGATTCACTGTTTGTTATGATTGCAAGCTGGCATTTGCAGGGTAGTAATTCCAGACTTTAAGTTCAAGTATTCCTGATATTAAGTGGTTTATCTGTATTGGATTGAACATGGCTGTTCCGGATGCTGGAAATCTAAAGCAACTTTTTCCTCTTCCTTTGCAGAAACGAAAACATCAAGTTCAAAGTAGAAATGGCACATTGTGCTGCAAGTTGTGAAATAGCTGTTAGCTCTCATGGCGTTTTGTAACTCCGTCAGATATTTCATTTGATATTGTCTTAACTTCACAGCATCAGCGTTGTGCAGTTTTGCAGAACTGCACCTGCAGTGGCTGCATTTTTCATACCACTTTATCTAGTAAGGTCACTTTAGAGTCCCACGCTGATAACTCAGAGGATTAGATACGCATCTAGATTTTTGGAGAGTCTTCCTTCCAATAGCTCCCAACACATAGATCCCCAGTTGCATTAGCTTCCAATGGATATAGAAGGGCTGTAGCTCAGTAGCAGAGCATTTGCTTGCATAAAAAAAGGACTCAAGTGCAGAGAGAATTGGAAAAGACTCCTCTCTGGAGAGCCCTGTCAGTCAGTGTAGACATTATTGAGCTAGATAGACTCATGGTCAGACTCAGGATAAAGCAGCTTCCTGTGTTCCTAGACGTAGATGCTCAGTTTTATTTTAAAATTTGCAGAATTTAAAAAGCTAGTTTGTGATTTGGCACGGGAGGCATTTTCAAAGAGAAGCCCATCTGAAAGAATAACACACAAACTTGTGTTGAATTCCCTTTGAACTATTTTTAGGGCAAACCTACGGTGCTTCCAGGTGGGGAATTACTACTGTAAATGGGCTATTCAGATAACACAAACGGATTATTGGCAATGGATTTTTGTAATTCATTGGATTTTCCTTGAAAAGGGGGAAATCAAGGTTTAAAGGGGGGAGATATGGGCAAGCACTTGGATGCCTACAACATTGTGTGGACACTGCAAAAAACAACAACAACAACTTGCATGCATGAGAATCCCACAATAAATACTTGTCTGGAAGCATAACCCCCAGAGAAGCTTAACATACAGTTTGGGGGTTTATTTGGGGAGCAGCTGAAAGAAATGCTTCCCCAAACTGGTTATTTGCACATCCTTGTGGATTGGAGTCCATAGAACTATTACAGAACATGTTCAAAGATGGCAATAAATATATCACATTAGAGATGCTGAAAGTAAAGTATTTGGTTTGCAAACATAACAGCAATTGCCTTTATATGTTTAATGCTGATAGATTGAATCAAAATTTACCATTTAAGCTTTTTCAGATGAATGTGAATTGTCTCCCTTTTTTCCCTATACCACTTTAGTAACACAGGGGTTGTTGCAAATACACTGCTTTCTTTCACGACCTTTGTATAGGCACCATACCAGACACGACCTTGCCCATACCAGAAAATAAAAAAGCATAGGAAGGTTTTATGTGTTTAAATAAAATAAATATCCGTAAGTCTGGCAGGGTATGCTGAGATTCTCCGTAATTTGTGGATAATGAGTGGAGTGAGTTGGTCAGTTTGAAAATCAAGCATGCATTTCCTTCTTCCCATGTATTCAAATTTACTGGTGCGAACGACAACCAGTACTATTTTTCTAGAAAAAGAGGTGCCAGAATTCACCATGAACACCTCCCTTGTTCTCTTATAATGGCAGTGGCACCCATTGGAGAGGTGCTGTAACTGAGTTCCTGGTGAAAAAAAGCCCTCTTATGGGAGAAGTCTCTGAAGAGCTCAGCATTGGTCTCAGCGCTGAGGCAGCAGATCTTGTGCTCTGTTCCCCTGGCATTCTTCCGTCCAAGCAAGAATTAAAAGAATTCTTCCACCTAAGCTGATGGCTAGCTGAGGGATGAGTGGACATCTTTCTCAAGGATGGGCTGCTTTCAGCTGCCATTTCAGGCTGGACCTGTTACGCCCACTTCAATGCCTTTTAAGACTCTGTGTGTATTACATGGCTTGTACTTTACAACAGAGACATGGTGAAAAGATGCCAGAGGGCAAAGGCAAGTCTTCCAAAAAACTGACCAATTGGTTAGACAAAGCGACATCACATAATCAAGTCAGCCCTGAAGACTCACAAGCGAATGCAAAAGATATAGGAGCAGGAGTTGCTCACTCCCCATCTTGATCTTCATGCAGATCTGTTCTCCTTTGGCTTATATTCCATATTCATCATGTTATCTTAGTGCTAGGCAAGTTATTTCAGTTTACAGTAACTTAAAATGTATAGAATATTTTAATATATTCATTTTTGTAAAGATTTTTCTAGTGTTTGTAAACACATTCTAATCTTGGAAACTATCCCCTGATGATATGCAAATTGCTCAACTGGTCAAATCTGTTATGAAAAACAAACTTAGTGTAAATGCACTACTCTTAGTTTCTCGTGGGCATGGGAACGTTAAATCTGTAGATATTTTGAATGTTTACAAGAGTCTTTACATGTTAAAGTCCTCCATTATGTATGCTTCATTTTTTTTAAAAAAAGAAAACTGTATGCTTTGTTGTGGCATATTCATGCTATTTTGCACTAATAAGAATTTAACTTTGTAACATTTTTGTGTTGTTTCCAGAAAATTTCTGTAGTGGTCTAAAGTTAAAGCAAATTTGCACATATTTGCATGCTTCTGTGGCGTACATTTTTCTTTTCCCATTAATTTTCTCTCTTGCCTTAGTTTTTATATCCTAATAGTGTTGTTTAATATACTTTTACCTTGATCATCTTATCACTAATGTGCCAGCCGCTTCAGGCTCCTTCACTTTTTTCCTACAAGGGAGTAGAGAAAAAACAGCATGTGCACTGCAAAAAAAGACACCAGGACAATGTTCATCTATGGCAGAGTACATGGCTATGCATATTCACCCTACACCTTTGTAGCAAAAATGTTGTGCGTGAAGCGATCCTTAATAGGAATGTTAATCTGTTCCTAAACACACAAGTGTACTAAATAGAGGCAGTTGGATGCCGTTTTATACATAAATAGTTATTTACCAAATTATAGAGTAAAATAGCTGAAATATGCCAGTATGCTTAGTCAGCCTTCACCAGCCTGGTGCCTCCACAGCTGTGCGGCGTCTGATGGGAGTTGTAGTCCAAAACATTTGGAAGTCACCAAGTTGTCAAAGGTTGCACTAGGTGAATATAGCGTAAGGCACAATCCAACAGGGACATGGCTTTGTGAACAGCTGTGCTAGTTACATTCATTTGGATGGGCCCTGTGCAGGTTCCTATGGATTGCATCCTTTGGCATTTAAATAAGATTATTTTGTTTTGAAACCTGGCTAAATGCAAATGTGCAATAAAGTGAAAATTTTGCACTTCCAATTTTTTTCTATCAATGCCTAATAAATTAAAGATGGGAAGTACTCGATCTACAAGATCAGTTTTAAAGTGGATAGGGTAACGCTAGTGGTTTGCAATCATTCCTTGTTCACTCTAACAGGACTTCTTTGAGGAAGGCTGCTAGTAGTCCATTTTGAAATGGGGAAACTGAAGGTGAGAGAATGTGACTTGCCCAAAGTCTGTGCAAAACCCAACTCATCTAGCTTCATCCCTAGCAACGACTAACACGGTAAGGAAAAGAGACTTGGTCAAACGACCACCAAGAGATTCAGTACATCAGAACTTGTGGCCTTTCCTTTAACAGTAGAATACTGTCTTCACAGTAGATGTTGGCACAGTGTAAGTACTGCAGCACAATCGATAGTGCCATGAAAGACCAATGGTAAACATTTCTTAAGTGTTCTTGAATCGATAAAAAATTAAGTAGCACTTTCTGTTGGCTACTCCCTAAAGAAGGGGGGGGGGTTTACATCAATTAAGTTGTGTCTATGATAATGAGAGATGTCAATTGATTAATATAAGGCTTGGTGTATTTTATATATCAAGCTAAACATGCCAGGCCACTCTTATAACTGCACACCCAGTTAAATGGGTTATACATCGAGTTCATCAATAGAACTTTACATGTTCAATTTTTATGTTGGAAACGTATCAGTCATGGAACTTTATAATACTGTGTCAGTTTTGTTTTCCTAAGGTGTGCAGGGTGAAATGAATGAGCATTTCATTCAAGTTACACACCCTTTCTAAAATTATCCCCAATTCAGAAAAAGTATGTGAAGCTGCCGTAAGATTCTGAATATCCTTGGTAATTAAAATTATACAAGCTACACAATGAGTACAGAATATCTTGGGACCTAAGATAAGACTTAGGTTGTTCTTAACTAGTGCTGTGAAATCTAAACTTAAGGAAACGTTTAAGGTCAGAGGGTTATATCCAACAGTGGTTGCGCTTGTGGAGCAAATTCCACTCTTGCGGCGGAACATTTCCTCCCCTCTCCCCGTGTACCCCTGAATCTGCTCTTGGGTTTCCTTCAGGGCCCCAGAACAGATTTGAGAAGTGCAGGGTCACAGGGATGGGAGAATTTCCATTGCATGAGTGTATGTCCTTCCACAGCTGGAGTGACTTCACTGACTTCAACCCAGTCTTCAAAGCTAAAGGAAGGCCTTCATAGTGAAATAAATGCTATTGCCAGAACCTTAGTTCTTCCCTGAATTGTCATAGACAAGCAATGTGCTTCCCTCCTCCTTGGTCACCACACACTACTTCCAACTCTGGATTGGATCTAGAGCTGCCATAGGATTGTAAAAAAACTTTTCATATTTAAGGGGGGGGGGGAATCTAAACAATTGTGTATTTTTTTTATGAAAACTTTTTTAAGGGAGGCAAGCTGTGGCAGAATGTGAGAAATCTTGTGTGGCTACTTAGCTACGAATAACTTGTGATTGTAGATACATTACTTAACAATATGATCTGTTGAGTATATCTGTAAGTATTTTTGCACTTTGAGTTCATGTTTCTGCACTTGTTTTTTAAGGGTATGTCATGACTACCAAAGGTAAATTTGTGGCAGTGTTAATCCAGACATGATTTTCAGTGTAAGTGTGCTTATGCCAGTAGGATCTTATATAATTTATCATACGTCTACAGTCTTCCCCTATATACATGAGATTAGTAACATGCTTATCGGTTTTCTGTAGCTATCCCTCACACCAATTGTATAACTATTTTTGTGGCCTGTTTCTGTCAATAGCACTTAAAATGTATAAATCCCACTTTAAATTTTATATTTGAGGCCTATTCTGTGTAGCGTAAATATCTAATCAATATATTTGGATCTCTGACCCATTAGAATTTCACTGAAAATATAAATTTAATCAGGCTGTTTGAGAAACTGGTGGATGCTTTTTTTGTTTGCATTTGTTAAAATGTATGTGCAACATCTTGTATAAATCTGAATCCATCTTATAGCAACTTCAAGGAATAATGGACTTTGTATGAAAATAATAATTAGAAACATCCATGCTATTTATGACATACTACATCCATTTAACTTAAGATGTTTTGTGACAATGAATATATAGCTATGTGAACAAGTAACTGGCCAGATTTGCATGTTTATATCTTGACTTAATAACCCACAATATGAAAAAGACTTTTGGTTGCACATGTAAGCCCTTTGGATTTTGGGTAGTCAGAATCAGAAGCCTGCACATGTAAGCCCTTTGGATTTTGGGTAGTCAGAATCAGAAGCCTCTTATTAACCATAGTTCCCTATTTTGTCAGAACTAGGAAAGTATGGTCAGGAGAAGTCAGAATATTAAACCACTACTTGAAGTTGGTTTATTATTCTCACTTGTTCCAAAAGAGGCAACGATCATTTCCCAGTGTGGAAACAATGGGAAACTGTGGTTTAATAGAGGCTTCCTGGTTGGAAAGTGCTGTCAAAAGGCTATATTTGTTTCTTGAGGCAAGATACATTTACATGAATGCGGCCATTATTATGTATGATTTATAGCAATATTTGACCATAGTTTCTAAGTAGAGCACATCAGCAAGCCATAAACTTTAACAAAAATGGTGTCAGTTAACTGGAATGTTGAGGATATGGTTAAAGCCAGCTAGTTACTGTCTTATGGCTGAAATAGTCTCTACAAAGAAATCCAGTATTTTGTACAACAAAAGTAGCATTGTTCTTTGTAATAATAAAGTGATTTGTCCTAATAATCATGTTTACTGGTACACTTTTTAAAAAGTGGTTTTCTGGAGTTAAGAACCAAAAGCTCAGGGGACCACTACTGAAAAGGCTGCCTCTTGAGCTGATGCCCTCCAAACCTGTGAAGGGGGTACACAAAGGGGCTCATGACTGCAGGGTCTGGGTTGGTTCGTAACATGATTAGGTGGCACCTTAATATATTTCTCATCTTCCATATTAGAACTCAGTGTAGCATATTGGGACTACCAGTCCCATTTAGTGTTACTGTATTGTGATTGGCGTAGCATGTGCCTTCTGGACTCCAAGACAGTGAAATTCTACTGAATGGTCACTGCAAGTATTTCACAGTTGGGGATAGAAATTACTATACTACATCACTTTTACATGTCCCTTCAGTATAGTATTATCCCCTCCAATGTCCTGCTACAAATAAGCAGTAACAAAGCAGCAACACGGATAGTAATCGTGTGTAACGTAAACTGTTTTGAGGTTTTTTACAATCAAGTGGTGTATAAATTTTATGAAATAAGTAATACAGTGGTACCTCGGGTTAAGTACTTAATTCGTTCCGGAGGTCCGTTCTTAACTTGAAACTGTTCTTAACCTGAAGCACTTTAGCTAATGGGGCCTCCTGCTTTTGCTGCGCCGCTGCCGCACAATTTCTGTTCTCATCCTGAAGCAAAGTTCTTAACCTGAGGTAATATTTCTGGGTTAGCGGAGTCTGTAACCTGAAGCGTATGTAACCCGAGGTACCACTGTACTCAACTGCACAATTAATAAGCCAGTTGGAATCCATTGATAATTAGATTGGGGAGATGTTTTATAAACATTTAGTTTAGTTTGTTTCCTTGCTGCATTATTCTCTTTTCAACCAACTTGAATTTCATCTAGTTGGTCAGGATTGAGTCACATACGAAGATAGCAGTGGCTCAATATAAGTCTCCCATTGTTTGTGAGAATATCCGATGCACAAGATAAAATTACCAAGGCGAAATGCCATTTCCTGGAGAACTCAAGACAGTTTTACACAGTAGCTCAGGAGTCATCTGATAAAAACAGCAAGAGGGACAGTATATAACATATTCCAGGAAAATAAGATGGCAGTTTACACATCAGGGTTCTAGACATAACAGTTCTTCAGACTGTCATACCTATTTGTTTTAAAGTATACTCTATCTACAGGTTCCTGAAAGCAAGTGGTGAATAAAAACAAACACTCGACTTAACTTCCTATTTAACTATGGGGGATGATTTACAGAAAGTAGTGTTTTAATAACATTAACTACCCTGTCGTGGAAGCTGCTGAACACTTGAATTCTAGATTTACATTTTCCATATAAAATATCAGACAAGAATTATAGTTGGCTGAAAGTTCTGTCCTTCTACAGAAGTCTCCCCATACATACTATGGGGAGCATTGCAGCATATATATAATTCTCATCATACACATAACTTAATTGCTTTGTCCTAGCCTCCATTATGAAAAGGGCCATACTGGCTATGGATGGGTCCTACTGAGGCCAACTTCACTTTTTGTTGAGTTCCCATGCCTTGTCAAGTGCATCACCTGCATTTTTGGGCTATGTGGGACCTGAGGCAGCATTTGAACTTTTAGCTCCAATACATAATTCATAAAATATGTGAAACAAGTCAGCAATTAATCCTAGTACAAGGCCTCTGACCAGTAGGACTATTGCCCAAAGCTTCCAGAAAGCCGGGTAAGAGAATCAAGATTCCACACCCCTATGCCTAGCAATTGCTTTGAGCTATAGGGTGGCTAAAGCTAGCAGTTTTATCTTAATAGCAACAGTATAATGTTGCACCAGCAAAATATTCACCCCCCCCCATCTAGACACTAAATGTACCAGAACAGGTGGTCTTTGGCACAATCCGTTCATATTCAAAATTAAGTAATATTATTTAGGTATATGGCAGTTTATTGCAAAGACAGGAAACCACCAGCCAAGTGCAAACTGAAGTCTTCCATTTCAGATCCATTCAGACACAAGCATACACCCACACACTCCACAGATGTTATAAACAGTTCAGAATTTCCATCAAGCATGGAAATGGAGAAGTTTAGAGAATACTGATGAATTACCAAAAGACTATCAAACTGTTGCAAATGAGTAAAGAGAATTTGGCTTTTATGAAGAGAGATCATAACTTAAAAAGGGTTTATTTCAAAAGCAGTGAGACGAATGCCCCTAAGTCAATGGAATCAACAAAAGAAACTACTACATACTTCTAGTTGTTGCAAAATAGGGACTGCACTACAATGTACAGTTAACACTGTTATGGGGCACCAGGCAATCCACAGAACTAGCCCTGCAGAAGACAGTTATTGTCTTGTGAAAACATGTGCAAAGCAGTTCTTGGTAGATTATGTCCCAAGCTTCTAATGCTAAGATCTAGAGACTGGATACTTCCGGATTCACATTAATTCAATCATTACATTAAAACACTGGGAGCACTTCTTTTGAACTGCTGGCGCTTGAGGAATTCCCTTTCAAAGTCGAAATATTAATAAATATGTTACGCAACTTTAGTCATGCAAGACAGTTACAAAACAAAATCTCATTTTTTATAATAAAGGCAACTTGCATTCAAAATGAACTGTACCCTTATGTTTTATTCAAAGGGTAAACTTGAATTAATTACCCAGCTGTTTACTTGAATTACAAAAGTAACATGATTCAATATGAAAATAAGAAACTGTCTACAAATCTCTGACAGTAGTAAATTGCAATATACAATGCATACAGGAGTTATACAGAGCAACAAACTCTTGTACAAAACAAAAATACTTTAATACCTTTAAAATCCAATTTCTTTTAAAATCATTCATGAAAAAAGGTTTGAGTCAGAGTTCACACCTCAATTAGTCAAGCCTCAGGCAGCTACATTACAGCTATTATATATACAAAGTGACATTTTTCTTTTCACCAGCCATTTTAAACCAAAGTTTTCCTCCCTTTCAGCATTCCCATTTCCTTGCCCATCTCTTTCAAGTTCCCAAATCCAAAGCCATCTTCAAATCATGAGAACTGAATTTGCTGAACACCAGAGATCTAGGGAGTGCAAAACAAAGTAAGATTAATTTCAACCATTTACAATAGAAGCACATGCATTTATTTGGAAGGTCCAACTGTTAAACAAGTGCTGATTTAGAACCATTAGACTTGTTTATTACCTGTCTGGTAGCTATCAGCTATAGCTGCAGAAACTGGGAATATTTAAATATAAGTCAGGAGAAAAAGAACCAGAAGCACTGTACCTGTTGATAAGATGTTGTATAAACCATAACATTTTGTTGTTGGCCATCTGCAGTTATTAAGCCTGCTGGCAACTGGTTAGCTAAAAGAAAGAAAGCAGTTTAGTTAAGGGACTGAATCCACAGAGAATGATACTCCAAACCAAATTTAATGTGTTCACCGTTAAACAAAAAATGTATTATGGCCAGTGTAGTGTATCAGGACCACCACCTGATATTGCAAATGAAATCTAATCTCTTTCACTGGTGCATATTAAAAACAGAGAAACAAAGGTACCAGATAAGATTGAGAAACTCGGGTGAAGACAAGAAATTTAGACTCAAGACAATGAAATGGTGGCAGCAGCATCTAATTTGGAAAATGAAAGAAGTTACACTAGCATGAAGTTTGGGAGTGCTCTTGGATCTAGAATGGTCACTGAAGATACAAACAGCATCTTACGGAAGCCGGAGGAACTTAAATCTTCCTACAGTTATCCACAGGCCCAGCCTGGTAACCTCCCAGCTGGGTTACTGCAGTGTAATACCTTTGAAAAAGGTCCATTTGGTCCCCAAGCTAAATTATTCGATAAGATTGGCTGTTAAGAACAGATTACTTCAGTGTTGTGCCATGTGAACTGGCATCCAGACTATTTCCAGACCCAATTTAAATAGTTAACTTTACAACCATGAATGTCTTGAAGTCAGATTTTCTGAAGAACTGCCTTCTTTCACATATGCCCACCTGAACCTTAAGATTATCTTCTGAAGCTTATTCAGATGCCCCCATCAAATGAGGCATATAGGGAGAGGGAGAGAGGGCCTTTTTAGAGGTGGCACCCCAGTTGTGAAACATCCTCCCAGAGACACTTGCTTGGCATGTACTTTGATTTCTTTGGCACCAGGTGAAGACTTTTCTATTTTGTTGTTGTTAGAATGCTGGACTAGGATCTGGAGCCTAGGATTCAGATCCCCAGTCATGAAGCTCACCGAGTGATGTGAGACCTGTAATTCTTTCTCATCCTCATCCACCTTACAGTGTTTTAACGAGAAAATGCTGGAAGTGCTGGTGGGAGGGGCCAGTAGCAGGGCAGAGATTAAGAGCCATAGGTTGCACCTTGAGCTCCTTGGGAGGAAAGGTTGTATATAAATGTAGTATTAATAAAATACATAGTTTTTTCATGCTTTTATGTTACTCACTCTTTCTAGCTTTACCTCGTTTCTGATTTCATGTTGCGTAACCCACCCAAAGAACCTTTGCTGTTGGGTGACATATAAATATTGTGAATAAATATAAATAAATAGAACTCAGGAGATGTATACATGTGCATGAACCATCCACAAGGTGCCAACCACAAAGCACAGCCTCCAGTGCATTTCAGTGCACCATTCATGGACTTCTACATAAACCACATGGCAGCAGTACTTGGTAGGTTGCAGCCCTTTGGTCATACTTGACAAGCTTCTTCCAATCTCAAGTGTCAAGTATCAAAAGCAAAATCTGTCCCAGCAACTTCAAGTGTTACTTACTAAATGCTTCCTCTGTGAGCTCCTCACTAAGGCCATCTGCTGTGGTAACTGCTCCAATACCCTTTTCTCCTTTCATGGCCTTGAAAAAGCATAATGTTTTGTATGAGGATACAAGCACTTTCAACCACTTAAATCATTGCACGCTTTTTGGAATAGCAGTGTAGTTTATACACAATAGGTTTTTCAAACCCTGGATCTCCATTACAGAATTCTATAATTCTACATATTTTGTACACCAATAGTTTTATCTGTATTCTTGGTGTGAATGTTGATAACATTTTAAGATCACACCTGTAGCAGTGTAACCATCAGAGTAGCGCAGCAGAGCTTCAGGATCTTCCCCCTTTGTTATTGCTAGCCAATTCAGAGAAAACTCCTTGCTCATTGAGTTAAGTATAAAGTGTTTATATTGCCTCAAACAACAAGACAACTATTTACACTACGTGCATAAAGTTAGGAGATGCTGTGCATCAGAAGCTATATACTATAAACTAACTAAGCAAAGTAAACCTGCGTTCAGTCTGTGTCACACAGTCTGCATTCAGTCAGGAGGTTTGTAGTCAAAACTGGAAGCTTGGCTCAATCTGGAGGCTCGAAGGCTGAATGCAGCAGGCTCTAAATTAGCCAAACCAGAGGTTCGCACAGAATTCTCCCCTTGGGTGAGAAGCAAGTGCGAAGAACTCTCCTGAGTCGTGCCAGAAGCCTATGGCCTTGAGCTGTTTTTAGGAGGCCCACTACAGCTGGAGTTCTAACCCTGAACAGAAATGAGGCAAGGTGGAAAGGCAGCTCAAGAGACAGATCCAAGCACAGTTAATGCAATTAACAGCAATATTTAAATTACAGGTGTGTGATATTTCCTTCAGCTTTTATTGCAAGAGGTCTATGGTTCTTCAGCAAACACAACCTCTCATATACATCTTCCAGTGAGTGGTTGCCAAAAAGAGGAGGGTGAAACGGTTGTGGGAGCTAGACCTCGTGTCACCAGAAACAACTAGGAAGATTCAAGAGGTTGCATGTCTGTAGCAGCCCAAGTTGCCACTTGTGCATTTGAAACTGCAGCAGTTTAACCTGTGCATCATAGCCCGTTATGATAAGAAGGAATTATTGCTGGCACAAATTGCACACAAACAGCATTCAATGTGAAAAGGAGCAAAGGGCAGGGATGAACAATGCTGAGCTACTGCCACAGAAAGCGACTGCAGATTTCTTTACACATTACATTAAGTGCTCATTTCAAACATTTTGCAATGTAGCTTCTTAATGAGATAAATAGGTAAAATCAAAAATCAACAACCAGAGCTGCATCAAGCTGCTCAGGAGACTCTTTCTTCCCACTGCTGCTAGTTCACCCTCCTTATTGCCCCTTAGCACTACCCACAGTAAGAAGGAAAGTAAGAAAATGACAATGAAGAGAACCGCCACCACAATCTGTCCCCCACATCATTATGGGATTACAAAGAACAAAGCAGCTGCCCCCTCCCCCCCATCTATCCTATCAGGCATTAGGAATGTTTTAATCCACTGTCATAAACCGCTTTGGGGCTTTTAATATGAAGTGTGGCCTAAAAATGTTTTTAAATAAATAAAAATAAAAGATCAAGTGTGTGGGCAATAGCTCCTGTTCCTCTTGGCCAGAATAAGTACAATAATGTTAAATAGATGCAAGGTAGAGAGGATAGAAAGTCTACCTGTGACATGACAGATCCAGATAGGAAGTGAAACATTGCATAACATATGGGAAGAGGAGAAGAGTCAAAGGGGAATGCAAATGCTAGATTATTCAAGCTTCACATTGAATTTGTGGAGATGCTTGACCATGTGCTCTCCTGGACTTGACACATTAAAATAAAGCTATTCTAAATAGTGCACCATGTGATAATAAAAACATGAAGTAAAAGCAGCAAGCTAGTAAACACAAGCTTCTTTTTCAGACCAGTGCATGCCATCTAAGTTGCAACACTAATCTAACAGGGACAGAAAAAGGCCAAATCCTTAAAAGCATATAAACCAGCGGGTTCATCAACAAAAATTACATATTTTTTTTAAAAAAGAAACACAATAGCATTTACTGACATTCTGAAAATAGGCTTCATATAAATAAAAATTTCAGTCAACATCCCTGGTTTATATAAAATATAAAAACATTAATTAGTCATAATAGACAAAATTCCAAACTGTTGTAAAGTAAAACCACAGAAAGATTACAAACCTCTCTGAACTTCTGAAGGTACAACTTCAAAGGTTCCACATAGCTGTCAAATCCCAGAGTGGACATGGCAAAGAGAATATCCTCCCCATTTATAGTCTTCCGTTTTTCTTGATGACACCTCTCACTTGCTTCCGATGTTATAAAGCTTATGAATTCACTTACGCACTCCTGAACACATTCCTTTGCATCTTTAGCAATCTAGAATAATCAGCATCAGCATCATCTAGTAATCAAACTATTTCTTGTTTCCAATCTGAATTAACCCTAATATATACACCAGCAAAACTGCCAACAAAATAAAATTACCTCAATTTTGAAATGTTTGACAATTTTGAATTGAGTAGTAGTTTTTTAGAAATAATAATAATTGAAAAACCAAAGCTGCCATTCATTTAGAGTAGCCTTCCCTAACTGTGTGTCCACAGATGTTGCTGAAGTGCAACCACCAGCCAATATGCAGAATGGTTAGGGATGATGGGATGTAGTCCAGCAACAATTGGGGACCTAGGACTGGAATCCCTCCATGAGAGGCAGATGCAAAAGTTGTTTTGGGCAGCTAGAGATGTGGAGGATTAGAAAGCACTTGTACTTCCTGCTCTCATTGTTACATCACATCTGAAGGAGCTCTCAATATTTGGTCTTAAACCCCCACTGAATGCAACCCAATGATTATGCCGTATTTTTAAAAATTCTATGATGAATCTAAGATTCTTACAGTACACATGGTATGCTAGCAAAGCTCTCTTTCTGAGTTATTACCTTTCCTGTCTGAGGTATAGCATTCTTCATTATCCTTGCCACATTTGCAATTGGAAGATATATGTCTTGTTCTCTAAAACTCTCTTTGGAGCCATTTGTGTCTTCATGATCATTCATGCTATCCTCTGTATCTAAAAAAAGAGAGCATAATACACAAATATTAGCTTCATATGTTGTACCCCTTTGAAAACCTCACTTACACCTTGTTTCAGGGTTGCCATATTTTGAAGAGCAAAAAAAAAAAGACACATTTGCCAATTTTGCTATGATAACTCTCATTTTAAATACCTGTCATATATGTAGGCTACAGAAGTTCACATTCCCACCTTAAAAATGTACACAAAAAGTAAACATATACCCTTTCTCATTCTTCGGCCTTCCTGGGTGATCCCAGCATGTCAAAATAATCTGGGCTGAAAATTGACATTTTAGGAGCACAAAGGGGGGGGGGGAAAGGGTTACATAGCTTATCATTGTATGACACATACACACACATCTAGTTCAGCATTGTCTCTACTGACCATCAGCGATTCTTCCAGGTGTCAGAGAGGGTTTGCCCCTACCACGAGATGCCAGAAATTGAACCTGAGGCTTTCTGCATGCAAAGCATTTACTTTACCACAAAGCTATGGGTCATCCCCAAAAGAGCAGGCATATAGGGCATGTCCGGCAGAAACCGGGCGTATGATAACCCTACCTTATTTGGAAAACCACCTCCCATTACAAAGCCTTTGACCATCATCAAAACAACTGCTGTACAGTAACTGTTAGTAAAGTTTCTCTTGCATCTTTTTTCTCCAAATGCCCGGTCCTTGAAAAGGAAGAGATCACTCTACTGGTTTGACAGAGCTTATTCTCCCTCTGCTTTCTCCCTCCCTCTCTCCCACCAAACCCTTCCTCCTTTTAGTTTAGTTCTAATTGTATTTAACTGTAAAAATTAAAAAAAAATAAACACCCTTTAAGAAAATATCACATTTGCTATCACAATATGTGATCTTGTCCACTGACATACATGCCGCTTTAAAAGCAAATTAAATAAATTCATGAAGGAAAAGACGACCAACAGAAATTATTCATCATGGCTGAATGCTACCATCAAGATCAGAGGCATGATGCCTCTGAATCTCAGTTGTTGGGAAACACTTGCTGGAGAGTGCAAGTGCAGTCATCTTCTGCCATTGGGCTTCCCATAGACATGTGGATGACAAGTGTGGGAAACACGATGCTAGACTAGATAGTTGAAACCAGCAGGGTTCTTTTTATACTCTTTATGTGTTTACAGATATTACATTACAAGATCCCAGGAAGCTAGATTTTTAGGACATATTGTAGATCTACAAGAAACAGAACTGGTAATCTTAAGGATTTATTTATTTTTAAAACTGTTTAAAATATTGTTTAAATAAAAAGACTGGTTCAGTACCAATATGAGCTTTTTCTCACATTACTTGCAACACAATGCTACTCATGAAATATGTCCCACTGGGTGATACCCAACTACCAGTAAGTCATACTAAACGTAGATCCACTGAAATCAATGGACTTAAGTATGACCAACAACTGATAGCACCCATTAGGTTCCATGTGGCTTGAGCCCAAGGAAATGTGCACAGGATTGAAGCATATGGCACACAAGTACTACATGGTATACATTAATTTAATCATTGCTGAGCAATGGTCTCATATAAGAGCTATTAATTTAATACAGAGCTGTGAATGAGTCTTATGATATGGTCTTCTTTTACAGACTATGATACATTTTCACAGGGCTGCAGTCACGCCTCTTCTACACGTCTGCAAACTGCAATGTGAAAAATGACAATAAGAATGGACACGGTCTTTGACCAATACATTACTTACCATCATGAGGCTGTATCACATAGTGACTACCACCAATATAGTCTCCAGCAATTCCTAACTGAGAAGCATCTGTTGTAGAACTATCACCATCCATCTGGAATAAAAGGATCTGAGTTTAGAACAGTCCACTCCACTTGACTAAGCATATTGTTCTTAAAAATCTGAGTACATATTTCTGATTGAAATACCTGAGATTTGAAAACATAAATAGTATTGCATGCCCACTACACATGATCTTTGCTGCCTAAAACATAATAGCTCATTATTCAAACTAAGCCTTCTACTGAAGACTTTTAGTGTACTGTATAGCAGTACTTCTATTATTTATGAGTAATATGAAGCTTTTATTATCCAAAAACACTTTATGTCTGTGAAGAAGGCAACTACCCACAGAGAGCCAGAGGTTCAGGGGAGGCAGATCATATACAAGGACTGCAAAATACACACTGCTGAAGATTAAAGGGCTACACTTGAAAATGTTTTAATTATCTAAATAATTGAATACTTCTGAGAGATGTTACCAGTTTTATATTATGTATAATAGGGGACAATGTTTATGAAGTTACCAACAATTTTTCATTAAACAATGTTGAGTTTATTTCTGTTAAATATTAATAAGTTTGGATGACCTCTTTAATGCTTTGGCTTTGCTTCAGCATAACCATCAAGTTTAAATAAAAACTATACAGCTAGTGCTTTCTCTCAAGGATCTACCTATTATAACAGAGTGCAACTTCAGCATCCATGTTCTCCTCCTGTCTAACATGCCATTATTTAAATCTGATCCAATGTACCACTGTTGGCAAGATGACAACCGCTATCCTAGAATCCTTGTTTTAAATCAAGTTTCATTCACCCAACTTTTTTCTGACATAAGAAAGTTATCAGCTGAGGCAAAAGCTGAAGAAAATACCTGACATAATTTACTTTAAGATTTTGTACAGAATCCAGATTTGATAGGATTTGTCATTTAGCCAAGACTGTTCTTTGGAAGAGGTAACTTACGACTCCAAATAAGAAAATGAGCTTTCATGAGTTGAAAGTGACCCTTCTTAAGTTACATGAAATAGCCCTACTGATGGATACTGTACAGAGGCGTATAAAGAGGCCACTGCCAGCATGTCTTGTTTATAATACAATATGAGTTAGTTGTCTACAGATATCTTATATCACAATTGTCATTTTGAATGAGAACGTACAGTATATAATTTTCAAGCATTTGCCACTTTCAAATTATGCAATAAAACACTATGTTTTATAACTATATTAGTCAGGTAAAATAAAGCAAAATGTTATGGCTTTCTGGAAATCATTGAGCACAAGAGCAATATGAAAACATCACACTGTGAAAATGCAACAATTTCTCTAGAAATACACAACATTCTGAAGACCTGCAATTTAGGGGATTAGTACTGATGGAAGTCACTGATTCTGCTTCTTTCTGAAAAACTACTATGAAAATAAAAGAGGCAACAAAATGAAGCTTAGCCTAGACAAGACAGAGATGCTGTTAAGGGACATTTTTTCTGACCAGATGAGTGGTGGTCAACTGATTCCAAACAGAGTACCACTTCTCCTGAAGGAACAGGTTTGTAGCTTGGGAATTCTATTACTGTCACTTGCTGCATGAGTGCTCTCTGTTTAATAGAGTGCCCTTCTCTTCCCAGCTTCAGCTGGTACTCCATCTATATCCTTATCTGGACAAGGATAACCTGGCTTCAATTCTGGTACCCTCCAGATTAAAATAAGGCAACATGCTATGCATGGGACTGCCTCTGAATAGAGTTCAGAAATGGCAGATAATGAAGAATGCAGTGGCCTGACGGCTGTGGAGTCTAGACAATCTAATCATATTACATTAATTCTGCCTAGCTTCACTGGCAGCCAATACATCTCTGAATTTAGTTCAAAGCACTGGTTTTAACCTAAAAAGACTTACATGGCATGGGACCCCAACACCTGATGGAATATCTCCTCAGACAGCAGCCTACATGAACCCCATAGTTGTCATCTGAGCCCAGGTGCCCCATCAAAGAGAGGTGAAGAGAGTGGCAACAAGGTTGTACCTCTCCTGTTCATGGGACACGCTCCCAGTGAGGTGCCCTGGTGCAGACATTAGTATATTTATGGCACTAGGGCAATACCTTCCTTTCCTCTGAGACATTTGCTGAGTTGATTATATAATTATTTTTCTTTTTTCCCCTTAAAAAATATAATTTATTTTCTACTGATAACTAGTTATTGTGCCAGTTATGCTATAGATATTTGGTGTGGGTTTTTTTAGCATTGTTTTCTTAAATTGTGTTCTATTATTTTGTTTCATTTGTATGTGTTATGGTGTGGATTATACTGTTTATAAGTCACCTTGAGACTATTTCAGTAGGTGTCCAACAAACAAACAAACCAACCAACCAACCAACCAACCAACCAACCAACCAGTAATTAATCCTACTTCAACATTTTCCTGTTTTGGAATTTCCAACCATCAGTTCAATAACCAATCTAACTACAGGACAATTCCATACTAAATATACACAAGGCCATCTCACCAAATTTTCAAGTGAAGAAAATGCTCTTAAGAAAATTAAACCCAAGTTGGGCACAGTTGCAGGATTTTAATGAGCACGGTTAATTCTAGTGCAGCTACTCAGCACATAGTACTAGAAAGTATCAGATTGCCTTCAGGCTAGTTAAGGCCATGCTGAAATCAAGAAGGCTGCTGCAAGAAGAGGCCTTTAACCTTATACAATAATTCTTTTTTATTCAGAAAAGTTTTTGCACTCATTCTATATATTAACATCTTTCTCTAAGTGGCAATCTTTATGTAGCCAAAATGGCACCATCCACAAGAGGGAGGTGCCAGCAGGCATGGTGGGACAAAAATCGCAGTACAAAAAATCTTTAGGGGGGTGGGAAATCCCAACAGCGTTTAAAAACAACAACATGATGAATGTCTGCTGGGGAGAGAAGATGGAAAACGGGGGGGGGGGGGGAGAAGCTTGAATAGGTGGTAGAGCACATGACTGGCTAGCACCATGACACTCTGTTCAATGTACTCTTTTTTATGTATTTTACTGCTTGTGGTGTCTGTCATTCTGCTGGTAGAGTTGTGCATACAAGTTCGCACAAACAGACAAAGGCAACCAATACAAGATCTGTTCTGTCAACCTGTCTTGTTCCTGCATGAGAATTCCAAGTCAGCATGGAATTGTCATACAGCATCTTGCCGGTTACCTAGAGTTTGTTTACAGAAGGCCTAAGCTAATGCTATTCAGTGTTGGTAGGCAACCCCAGGAAACCAACAGATCACATACACTTTGTATACAGGGAATATTCATTCTAGAATTTTGCTGGGTGCATTTAAAGCCTTTATATACCTAAAAGGAGAAACACAAACTGCCCTAACAAAAGAGTAAGTCTTCAAAATGGGTTAGTTCACATAACTGCAACTTGGACTTGTTTTTCCACCTTTACAGACTTTTTGACTAGACGAATAAAACAAATGGAGAAATCAGTTATGGTATGCAAAACGGAACAGAGGTCTATGACTGAGTTATGTTTTTTTTTGGGGGGGGGGAAATCACAGAACTCATGCCAGCCAGCTAGTTTGTACTCTTAGGATTCACACAAATTCAAATCTGATGGGTACATTCACACTAGGCAGGTGGGGCCAGGGACAAGTCTGAGGATTGAACAATTCCAGTGGCTGTGTAAATGAACTCTATAAAACAATGTTCTCTGATTTCCACAAACACATTCCTAACATGTGTGGTGGCTTGAAGGTAGCTATGATCCAGTGACAAGGAGACTTCACAAGGAAAGGGACTGGGGGAGGATGGAAAAAGAAGCTCGAGTGTGCAAGACAAAAGACAAACCTCCCATAACAAGACAGAAGTAACTGGTAACGTTTGAACATGTGGAAGCTAGGAAAATGACACCCCCACCCCCGGCTAAATGGCACCCCAGAGCCACAAGCCCACCCACCTTTGGGGTTCACACGCGTTGCGACCAGGACTTAGCGAGACAAAAACAGCAGCTTCTCTTAGCGTGCAGAGCGCTTTTTGACAGCTTCGTTTCTCCGCCTCCCCGACCAAAGCCACTCTGGAGACCGCGAAAGGCGGCCATGTGCAAGGGCTAGGCGGGGGGAGATAACCATGGGGGGGAGCGACGACCGTGTGGGGTGTGTGTGGAAAGCGACTTCCAGACCATCGCCAACGTGGTGGCGAGGGGAGCCATCGACCCCTTCGCTGCCCCATTCCCCCTTCCGGGAACCTCCCAACAAAACCCAAAAAAACGGTGGGAGGCGGGTGGTGGTGGGGAGTAACAGAAGAGCGAGAAGCAGACAAAAGCCCTTGTGCACAAATAGACCCAACTCCACCCCAGGAGGAGAAAAGGAGCAGGGAGAGCGGAGAAAGGGAGGGAGAGAAAAGAAGGGCGGCCTCCACGAGGCAACAGTAGAAGAGGCGCCTATTAAAAATAAAACAGGCTCGGGCCGCGCGCTTGGCCGAGAAGGGGGTGGTCGGTCCTCAACCTCGGGGGTCCCCTCCGACCCCCAGGTTGGGAAAGCAGGAGAGGAGAGAGAAGGCGCCTCGGGAGGGCTATTGACTCGGGCGGCAAACGCGGCTCCTTTCGACACACACACAACCTCCCCCCCCCCACCCGCGTGTGGTGACACGCTCCTCCCGCCGCCGCCGCTCCTCTTCCAGGGGTCAGCTCCTGTCACAACAGCCCGTCTCCCTTCAGGGGCCTCGGCCAACGGCCCCCGCTCGCTTTCCCCTCTCCAGGCCCCGAGCAACGGCCGCCAGAGCCTCCGCTCCGCGGCGGCGGCGGCAATACAAAGACGCGGGCGAGCGGGCGGGCCCGGGCCGCGGTCTTTCTTCCTTCCTTCCCCCCCGGTTCCTCCTCCTCCTCCTCCTCTCTGTCTGTCTGCCTCTCTCTCTCGCTTTCTCCTTCTCCCCGCACTTCCTGGTCCCCTCAGCGACGGCGCGGCGGCAACGCCGGAGCCCGGGGAGGGAGACGGACATTTCATTCGAGCCTGCAGTGAAACCGGTTACCAATCATTGGCCGGAGCCAGGCACAAACCTCCAGTGCGGCCCTGGTTGGCTCCCTCCGCAAATCGGCTGTTTGGTTGGACAGAAAATGGCTGCGAAGGAACCAGTCCCAGCGCGGAGCACCGCTTCCCGGAGCCGGCCTGCCCTCCCTCCGCGCCGCCTCCTCCTCGCCAGCCGCCGCCCCCTCCCTTCGCGGGAGGGCTCTTCCCGCGATGGGGCGGCCCTCCCGCCGCCGGCCGGATCCTTCTCTCCCCCCTCCCTCCTCCTCCTCCTCCTGCTTTCAAACAGCTGCGCGCCTAGAAATAAATAAACTATCAAACAAACAACCCGACGGTCGCAAGCGGTGACGGCGGCGCGCGCTCACGCACGGGCGCGCGCGGGCTCGTCTGAAGAGTCCTGTTTTCCTTTCAGCCCTCAAGGCTGGCTCAAGTCATTTGGGCACCTGAGGCGGACACCCCCCTCCCTTGAAATGGCGTCTCCCCCCTCCCCGCCAGGGACAAAAGAATTGCCATGTGTCCTCTTTTTTTTTTTTTTACCAGGGCACGTCTTCTTTTTCAGGGGTAAAATCAGTGCCGGATTTACATATAAGCTAAACAAGCTATAGCTTAGGGCCCCACTCTCTTGAGCCCCCCCCCCAAATTAAAGAAAAACAACATTTCCAAAATATAAGATAAAATACAAAACAAAACCTACATACAGCAACAGTGTTTGGTGTTGTTTAGGCTCCTATGATGTCGCCTGCTAGCCTGCTCCCTAAAATATCACTGGTTTGCTCATTTCTATATATAGGGTGCCTACATTCTGCATGGACTGGTTGCATGGCAGCATGTGCAAATGGCTTTAGATACCTATTAGGTCCATAAATTACCATATAGCATATATTCAACACAAAAAACAGTGACAATTTGTTGTCGACAAAGGACAGCTGGACATATAAAGGGCCCCATTACCGTCAGTAGCTTAGGGCCTCATCAAACCTAAATCCGGCCCTGTGTCCACAAATAGAAGCCAACATAAAGTAGGAGTATTTAAAATGAGAGTCTTCATGTAAAGGTTGAGGAAAGGGGGGGGGGGAGAAGATACGATATGGGGAGATCTGCCGCCTTGTGGCGGCACCTCGAAAGTCTTATCGGCTTTGGAGGGCTTTGACTGGGCAAATTCATGGAAGATAACACTATCAATGGCTAGTAGCACAGGGGTGGCAACTTGAATGAAATATTTGGGGGGCGGGCCCTCCACCATGCATAATCAATCACATGACATGGTGCACACACAGTTTTTGAATGCAATGCCCATCAACCGGGGGGGGGCAGTCCCCTCAACTATTTAATGTGGGGCCAAAGGGACCTCGGGCCCTAGGAGTTGGCTCCTATGCTAGCTGAGGTGTAGCGCTGCCACCCCACTTGTGCCCTTGGCAAGGAGATGGATTGATGTGGAGAGGCACAGTTTTTGTGGAGGGACCAACCTTGCCTTGCCAACCCCTAGGTATGCTACTGGCCGCAATGGCTATATACTGCCTCCATGGTCTGTGTCCATAATGCTTCTGAATACCAGCTGCTGGAAACTGCAATGGTGCTTTTCTCGGTCAGTTCCTGCTTGTGGGTCTCCCACAGGAATCAGTTGGCCACCGAGAACAGGGTGCTGGATTAGATGGGTCATTGGCCTGATCCGGCAGGCTCTTCTTATGTTCTTGTCCCAAAATGTGCTTGGGAGGGCTTATGAGCCCTTGGGCAGGAAGGGAGAATCATCAAAATACTTATCTCCCTTCAGCATTTGATTGGGGTGGGGTGGGGTGGAGTGGGGCTTAGATGGAGACGATGGATTCAGTTGATTGTGTTATCACTTATTATTAGTGCTATTGTGAAGTTACTGTGCTTATTTTGCACATGTTTAAGCTGTAATTGTTTTGAATTATGGTGCTGAGAGTCCCATGGACTGCAAGAAGATCAAACCTATCCATTCTTAAGGAAATCAGCCCTGAGTGCTCACTGGAAGGACAGATCGTGAAGCTGAGGCTCCAATACTTTGGCCACCTCATGAGAAGAGAAGACTCCCTGGAAAAGACCCTGATGTTGGGAAAGATGGAGGGCACAAGGAGAAGGAGACGACAGAGGACGAGATGGTTGGATAGTGTTCTCGAAGCTACCAGCATGAGTTTGACCAAACTGCGGGAGGCAGTGGAAGACAGAAGTGCCTGGCGTGCTCTGGTCCATGGGCCATGAAGAGTCGGACACGACTAAACAACTAAACAACAACAAGCTGTAATTGAATTGCTGCAGACTACGTTTTGCAATCACTTGCCTCTTCAATCTCATTGTTTAGAGATTTTTAAAATCTTCTATACCACGGTGGTACAGCCTGTGGCCTGTGGCCCACATGCAGCCCGCAGGAAGTCTTTTTTGGAGACCCTTGGCAACATTCCAGAAAGGAGATCTTAAAACCTTAAAAAATAAATAAATCTGTCATGCATTGTTAATGAATGTGCATACATCTGTTTGTGTATTAAATTTGTTTAATAATTAAATATCCTAACTGTATTTAATTATATTTATTTAATTAAACATGAATTGTGTATATTAAATAATATTAAATAGATTGCGAATACTTATTTTACACTATGGAAATCTAATTCAGTGTGGCCTGTAGGTTCTGTGTTGAAGTACTCTGGAGGCCCACTTGGTATTAAAAGTTGGATTGTCCTATTCTATCCCCATTTGTTTCATTGGAAGCAATTCATAAATGAAGTAAATACAGACATACCAGCCAACACTTTATGCACGTGATTACAACATATACTGTTGTAAGCAAAATTCAGAGAGATTCCATTCTGAGGCGATCATGCAGGGAATGCATGCTTAAGACATAAACAAAGATTAATTAGCTGCTGACCAGACCAACATGAAATAATTAAGATCAAAAATACATTGAAAAGGGGATAGAGTCAAATAATTGTTGGAAGGGACCCCGAGGGTCATCTATCCCAACCCCTTGCAATGCAGGAATCCTGCCCACAGCAGTTCATGGAACAGAGAAGAGTGATTTGCGTCTGTATCTCCCTGGCTTTGAGAAAGGGCCTAAGGCAGTTTGTGGACTGGTGAGAATTTTTTTTTTTAATCTGCCTGCCTGCAGCAGTATTCCTCGACTCATTTGTAAAGTGGTACAAAAGTGTTCTTTAATTTGCCATGAGAGTCTAGCATTTTAAGTAGTTTTCCTGATTCCTACCTTTCATACTTGAGTAAGAAATAAAATTCTGTTTTGGTTGATCAATCCAGTCATGGCGGCAGATTAGATAGACTCAGCCGGCAACAAACCCTGGGTAGGTATTTTCCCCACAACAATACACAATCGATCATTATGCTCTGCAGGACAGAGCTGTAAAAGATAGGTGTTTAATGTGCATAAAATGCTGTTTGCATGCATTGTGTATGAAACTTATTGGATGTTTGCATTTTCAGAATGACTGTTTTGCAGAGAACTGCAACAAGTGCCAAAAAGTGCTTTTGCAGTTAAAGCTGCAACAAGGGGTTGGGACCTTTGTTTCAGTGTTTTTGTTAATGGATTATTCATCCCCAGAAGTAGTGGGTGAGTCTCAGAAGCTGCCAGCATACTGAAGAAACAACTAGCTTATCTGATTCTCTCTCTGGACCAGAGAGAGAATAGTTATTGGCCTATATCAGCAAGTAAGAACTTTAAGAAAACTGGACTGCATTGCTGGTTGTTTAAGAGCAATGTGTCAATCTGTACATTTTGTGACAAGTTTAAAGACAGTTTGCAGTGAAATTTTGGAACTCTTTCTTGCTATGGAGAGCTTATTGGTTCATACTGTGCACGTGGTCCAAATCAGGGAATTCCACTCACAAAACTCTAACAAGGGCATCTTGCAGATACCATCCTCAGAGGAGGTCCATTCTGCATGATGTTGGAACTGGGTTTTCAGGATGTATGCTGGTTGCTGTAAAAAGGTAAAAGGTAAAGGACCCCTGGACAGTTAAGTCCAGTCAAAGGTGACTATGGAGTTGTGGCACTCCTCCCGCTTCAGGCTGAGGGAGCCGGCGTTTGTCTGCAGACAGCTTTTCAGGTCATGTGGACAGCATGACTAAACCATTTATGGGACACCAAGACAGAAGCCAGAGCACACAGAAACACCGTTTACCTTCCCACCGCAGTGGTACCTGTTTATCTACTTGCCCTGGTGTGCTTTCAAACTGCTAGGTTGGCAGATGCTGGGACAGAGCTACAAGAGCTCACCCTGTCATGCAGATTCGAACCTGCGACCTTCTGATTGGCACGCCCAAGAGGCTCAGTGGTTTAGGCCACTAACCACCATAAAGAAAAAAGAATAACAAAGCTCAATGAAGACCAGATATAATCTAAAACATCTTGATCTGTTTGTGGGGAGTTTGCACATCTTCTTTTTAGTCATTTGTTGATCCCATTTTTAAAATGTATTTCCTCATCACTTCTCAAACCACAAGAAGTTAGGCTTGTTAGTTTAACGGAATTTGTTGTGCTGAGGTGACAGAGCTCCTTTTAATGCGCTCCGCGCTTCAAAATGAGGAAACCTAAAGTTCTAGTTTGCCGCTGAATCCCTCCCACAAAACACCGAGAGTCTGGAGTAAATTCCCCTTGACAAAATAGTAGCATAAGCTGCTTAGGCCAGCAGGGGTCGCGCCTTCCCTTCCCTAGTCCGGGATTTCATTCATTTGTTTGGCATCCGATTGCCATCGCAACCGGCACGATGGCAGAAAAGGCGCGGTAGCTCCTTCTTGGCAGCGCGAAACTCCCGAAAGGCTGCAAGGCTGCAGCGGCCCCGCTTCCCTCGGAGGCTCCGTTCCTGCTGCTCGCGCGAAGGGAGAGACACGAGAGAGACCTCAATACGCGCCCCGCCAGCTGCGCCCGCTGGGTTCCCGGCGGCGTTTGCGCCCAACGGCCAGCAGGGGGCGCTGCGAGTGCTGGGGCGTCATGGGCAGCTCCGTGAGGAAGGGCAAAGTGGTTCGCCAGGCGCCCGCGGGCACCGCCAGCCGCGACCCCAGGGCAAAAGCCCCGCCCGCCCCAGGTGGGTAAAGCCTAGACTTCTCCTTGCTCTTCGTTCGGAGTGACGGAAGGGATATTCCGGGTTCACTTAGCATCCTTTCCCATTTAGATTTTTTATTGGTTATCATTTTACTAATATTTTATTGGTTAGTGTGGGTGTGTTTTGTTGGCATTCAACTTCATTCATTTTTTGGACCTCTTTATTTCTGTTTCAGTAATATTGTTTATTTTTTGGACACCACTTAAGAGATTTTTTTAAAAAGCTGTTAATCAGCTCATTAATTTATGTATTTTTTTTAAAAAAATATTGTCCTAAAGGACTGGGTGCAACATAAAAAGTTATTTTCCTCCTTCCCCGTCCCCTTTTTACCTTTTGCAGCAACCCCATGAGGCAAAGTGAGAGAGAGAAAGAGTGAGCCCAAAGAAGTCGCCCATTGAAAGACTTGGGGCTGATAAATCAAAGCAGGGCTTCACTTAGGTTTGTGGCTTGTTTTGCAGACCACAGGCATTTGCCAAACCGGTGCCTTCCACATGTTTTGGGGGACAAACCCCATCAGCCCCCGTAAGCATGTGGCGGCTGGGGCTCAAGGGTGTTGTGAGCCTGGATAGTTCAGTTTGGTTAGAGCAGGGTGCTGATAAGTCTAAGGTTGCAGGTTTGATCATGTTGCGGTCCTGTCTCTTTTTCTGCCTTTACATGTGGTATTTGTTTTGTGACAGGTGCCCATGTTATCCTGCCTGGATAGCTCAGCTGATTACAGTGCGGTGCTGATAACACCAAGATTGCAGGTTCAATCCCTGTATGGGACAGCTGCATATTCCTGCACTGCAGGGGGTTGGACCAGATAATCGTCAGGGTCCCTTCCAACTCTATAATTCTAGGATTTGGAGCGCATGAAGTTGGTAATACAGTGGTACCTCTGGTTATGTACTTAATTCGTTCCGGAGGTCCGTTCTTAACCTGAAACTGTTCTTAACCTGAAGCACCACTTTAGCTAATGGGGCCTCCTGCTGCCGTAGCGCCGCCAGAACATGATTTCTGTTCTCATCCTGAAGCAAAGTTCTTAATCCGAGGTACTATTTCTGGGTTAGCGGAGTCTGTAACCTGAAGCGTATGTAACCTGAAGCGTATGTAACCCAAGGTACCACTGTAGTGCATTTGTAGTGCAATCGTACATAAGTTTACTTAGGAATAAGACCCACTTCCTCCAGAAGGGCACCTGCCTGTTTGTTTGTTTGTTTGTTTGGAAAAACACTTTTAATACTGCTGTGGAGTTTTTACTATTTATTTTAATAGATTTGTTTGCATATTGTTTTAATTCTGTTATAGTTTAATTACTTTTTAAGTGATTTTCATGTCCAATCACTATTATCTTTTGTATGGTTTTAGCTTTTTGTGTTTTATCTGTGTTGTTTTAATTTGCGTAAGCTGCCTTGAGTTTCAGTCTGAGGAAAAGGCAGGATATAAATAAATATCATAATCATAATTGTGTTGTTATCACTTCCTAATCCTTACAACCACCCTATGAGGCAGGCCAGTTTTATTAGCTTCATAATGTAGATAGACAGCTGAGGGAAGAGAGGGGACTCAGCTATACAGCTGCAAATATAACTTTTAAGTGTGTTGTAAAGTACATTATACAAATGTGACACTAGATGGCGATGGTGAGATATGGCAAATTCAATATTATTATTTTTTCAAAACTTTTTTTAAAAAAGCCTTTTCACAACTTTTTAAATATGTGTCTAGATTCCACCAGGGATTTGTGAACTAAAGGCAGAGATGATTGTTGACCTCAGCCTCCGAACCCCATTAAGATTTCTCTGTGGCATGATAGGCTGGAATTCAAGAGGTGCAGTTCTCCAGCATTCAATCACCATAGCACAAAAAGCTTTACTTGCAAACTTCCAGTAGCATGCGACACAGGAAACTTGACAGTGAAAACAAAAAAACAAAAAAGGGTGTTGATTTGTGTTTATTACATGTAGGTGAAATACATGCTTTGATAGTGTGGGGCTGGTTGAGAGGCAGTGAGTGTCTCAGTCTCACCAAGTGAGCTTCAAGGTGGAAGAGGCACGGAGATGGAACATTGCTTAGTGGTAGAGCACATGCTAGCATGTAGAAGGACCCAGGTTCAGTTGCTGCCATCTCCAGTTAAAAGGATCAGCCTAGCAGGAGGGGGGCGGGGGGCGAAACTTGGCCTGAGATGCCGGACATCCTTTGCCAGTCAGATTAGACAATGTTGGGCTAGATTCCATTCACCTTCTTCCATCCAAACCTGAAATTTTATGATATGGCTGCATTTGCATGTAATGCTAAGTTTATAGGCCTAAACTAGGGTTAGTAGAACTGAAGTTCAGGAGTGAGGAATTTGTGGCCTTCCAGGTGTTGTTGGACTACAGTTCCCCTCACCTCTCACCACTGGCCGTGCGGGTGGAATTTGGAGTCCAACAACATCTGGGGGGAAACGTCCCCATCCCTGACTTAGGTGGTATATTCCAGCTGTCAACTGCAACTATGAAAACATTCATCGCTCTGCAGTCCAGGGTTCCTAGGTTTGCTCTATTTGCAAAGTTTGCAGTGCCATTGAACTCAAGGAAATACTGTAGGTGCTTTGGGTCTTTTGAGACCTATTCCTTATGGAGAATTATATTCTGCAAAGCAAGCACAGACCAAAGCAGAGTGGCTTCAGGATTGCAGCTATAGCCTTCAAAGTGCCTTGCAAGTGCTAATTAACCCATCCCTTCATTCTATAAATAGGTAGGAAATGCTTTGATGGGGTAGCACAAGAATCCAGAAGTCTGTGAAAGTAAATGTGGAAATATTAAGAGCAGCAATATATATCAAAAGGATCTCTTCACTATCTTTTGACTTTATTTTCTCTCTCTCTCTCTCGTGCTTTCCATTGAAAGCTTTTTGTGGGACCGGGATATATATTATTTATTCGTGCATAATATTTATATACTCTGTTTAGTATGCAAATTCCCTAGGCGGGTCACATAAAAGATAGTTAAGATCATTAATGGGAGAAAAGGAAAAATCTATATCACATTACAAACAAGAATATGAAGAAATCTATCAATTAAAAATAGGGAAACTGTCAATAAAACATTCAGTAAAAACTCAATGAAAGAACAAAACACAAAGATGAGATGAAGGTTACAAACCACTGGAAGATTGGCCAGATAGATGGATCTTCAGGAGGCTTTTACAATTTGCCACAATTTGCTTCCGCCTCACAAACAGCACATGGGAGGGAGTTCCAGATGTCGGTGCCACAACTAAGAAGGCCATGTTGGCTGGGGCTGATGGGAATTGTAGTTCAACACACCTGGAGTACACCATGGTGGTGGAAAATGCTTAAAGCATTACGCTGTGTTGTCACAAACCCAATCTTCTGGTTTGGGGTTAAAAGCCTGTGGAGGAAAATTCATCTGTCAATATATCTATAAGATCTTTAGTTCGATTTGCATCAGGAATATTTACCATAAAACAACAGGATTCCCACACAGCATTACAACAGAGCAGGAACTGGGAACCTCTGACCCTGTGGATGCTATTGGACTACAATTCCTATCATCCTCAGCCAGCATAGCCAATGGTCAAGAATGATGGGAGTTTTAGTCCAAAACTACCTGAACAGCCGCAGGTTCCCTAGCCTTGCAATAGAGGCAACTCTGCAATTAGTGGTTTGTGGGCTGTGAGGCTTCATGAGACATGACATGACAGTTTAATGAACAAATGGGCAGGGATGTGGGGCGGGAAATTTCCCAGGTTGTTAATTTTTTTGGGGGGGTGAATCTGTTTCATAAGTTCATTAGTAACAATGAGCGGATGCCAACTGCAAACAGAGGATTAGGCAAGCTTTACAATTTCAAAGCGCTTAACTTTGTTTACTAAATATGAGCAAAACAAGACATGCAGAATTAGATCACTGTCCAAGGCATCAGTCAATTTTCTAATGTAAGCTGGAAAAAATGCTATGCAAATTATGCTAATCTGCATAGGACACCCCCCCAGAACATTGCCCAGAAAATCCACAATACTGCAGGCACTGCAGGTGGGGAAAGGATAAACAGTATATAAACTACTGGGGATGGAAGGAACCTGGACATGGTCTAAGAAGATCAGCTGTTTTCATGGGGCTATACAGAGGCATCCGTTGTACATAGGACCCCACTCTCTGGGCTGACTTCACTTCTCTTCCACCTACCTACTGGATGTGTGGGACAATAACTGGATAAATACCTATCCATTCGGTCACAACAGGAAAGTTGGTGTGGGCTTCTTCTGCTCCTAGAGAGTCTGTTGGTGTTAAAACACTGGCAGAAGCTGAACTGACTGCTGAATCCCTGCTGGGGGAGCACATTATATCCTCCTGAGTATAATCACACTGAGACTCTTTTGAGAATAGCTACATACATTTATTGCAGGAAATCTGCACTTGATAGAAGACCCAAGTTTTGTCCATCTACGAGGACAGATCCGCACAATGCACAAGAACCTCCAACACACATTTAAAGCACATGGCCACCTGCCCAAAAAGAGTTCTGGGAATTGTAGCTCTTTAAGGGGGAAACTACAGTTCCCAGATTCTTTGGGGGAATTTGCCCTGAAAGGCGGAGATACTAAACACCAAGAGTCAGCCCCTGAATTTCCCTTTTAGTGCTAGAGCATGACTGTAGCTTTAGTACTAAAATTCACCTAGAACTGGCATAGATGTGCAAGAGGCTATCTACCCACACATTCCTTACATCTTAGCCTCCCTAAGGGTGGAGTGCGACCTGTGATGCTCATCTAGATTACAGGGTATGGCAAGCAGAAAGCAGGAAAGGCCAGGGGGCACCGCACCAAAGCTGCCTATAGGAAAACAACAGAGCTGACTCAAAACAGGCAGGCTACCATGCTGTTCACATACAGATGTGGAGCAGGTGGAAAAATCTGGCTGCAGATCTGGCCCAGAGGATAATAGGCACGTGGTTGTGGCATGGAAGACCCGGCAGTCCAATAGGTTGTTCTGTGCCTTAGAAGAGGGATTCCCTCCAGTCTTCCAGAAGGTGCTGGACTCCAGTTCCCAGCAAGCATGGCCAGTTTATTTACATGACTATCCTTCTTTTCCTCCAAAAAGTTGAAGATGGCATGCATGGCCCTCCCTTACCCCATTTCATCCTCACAGGAACCCTGTGAGGTAGGCTACTCTGAGAGACAGTGACCAGCCCAAGGTCACCAGGTGAGCTTATTGGCTGGGCAGGGATTTGAACCCTGGCTTCTCACCACTGCACCATATTGACATTGACCATGGTCAGTGGTCAGGAGGGTGAGCAACATCCAGTAACATTTGGAGGGCTGCAGATTCCCCAGTCCCTGCCCTAGAACTTTGCCACTGGTCCTTTCCACCTGACTTCCAGTTTTCGCTCATATTAGCCGGAAGCTGTTCTTTATAAGTGATAAATAAGAGTTGATTTATTAGCGAAGGCAGCTGGAAAGGTATTCTTTTGTTCTAATTCAAAACATTGCAATATGGATGCTGTCAAGAAACCTGTTGCACTGAGAACATTCAGCCTTCCCAAGAGCTGAAAATACCCCAAAATCACACACACTCTCTCTATATGTATGTGTGTATATGTATATGTATATGTATATGTATATGTATATGTATCTCTCTCTCTCTCTGTGTGTGTATATATATATATATATATATATATATATATATATATATATATGAGAGCAGGGCTTAAGACAGTAGCAGGGTCTCTGTGTTAGCTCAGTTAAGAGCACAGTAAGGTTGCAATTAGAGATGCTTTAACGTTAAACGAAAGTGATCTCGACATGCCTCTACAGCCCATAGTGAACACTGACGTCAGCCACAGACTACTTGAAATCTAGGTGCGGCCTTGCATGTTATGCTTGGGGTGATTGCATTGAAGGCCAGACCCATAGGTTAAGGGGGAAATCCATGTTCAGATCCCTTGGGGCATAAAAAAATATGTCAAGCAGCTGTAGGAGACCATGAAATTGATCAGAGTGGGAAAGCTGGGAAAGGGAAGAGAGGTCAATCTCTTACTCTGACAACCTTGTGCCCTCCAGATGTTTTAGAAGACCACAACTGCCACGGGTTTCCTGTGTAGCGTGTGTAGCTAAGCTATAAGAACCATCTAATCCGGTTTGCAAGTGTAGAGCTCAGATCTCTTAGCTATATCCACACTCATAATCTGAGGTACATTTTTCTGCTGTGAATGCCATGCAATTTCCCTGTGGGTACGATGGCCGAAATCAATAGGAACATAGGAAGCTGCCTTATCCTGGTCTTATCTAGCTCAGTATTGCCTCTGCACTGACTCTTCAGGATTCAGGCAGGGTTTTCTCCTAGCCCTACCTGGAGAGACTGAGGATTGAATCTGGAACCTTCTAGATGCAAAGCAGATGTTCCGCCATTAAGAGATGGCCCTTTCCCCCAGCTCCAGCTGCCCATGTGAGTAGCCCAGTTCTGTAAGCTACAAGGTAAGGTTAATGTGTGAAAGAGAATTAAACTGGATCTCATCCATGCAACTGTTGGGCAGCTATTCTTTTTAACTGCTCTTGGCCACAGGAAGCAAAACAGATGATGTGAAAATTGCCTGCTTCAGAAGCAATGCTTGGTTCTTCCGTTACGTTGACAGTAGTCTTGCACTCATTGCACAGAGTGAAGCTGAGAGAGTCAAGTAGTTCTGGGGCATGTGCAGAATGCCGGCTGAACCACGATTCTTAGTAACAACAACAAAAAGGGGCAATAAGTGTGAGCCAGCATGGTGTAGTTGTTAAGAGCGTAGTCTCATAATCTGGTGAACCAGGTTCGCTTCCCTGCTCCTCCACATGCAGTTGCTGGCTGGGTGACCTTGGGCTAGTCAAACTTCTCTGAAGTCTTTCAGTCTCACTCACCTCACAGAGTGTTTGTTGTGGGGGAGGAAGGGAAAGGAGATGTTTAGCTGATTCAAGATTCCTTAAAGGGAGTGAAAGGCAGGATACCAAATCCAAACTCTTCTTCTTCTTCTTCTTCTTCTTCTTCATCATCATCATTGCCATGCTCTATAATTTTCAAACCACCTTTGGAACTTAATTTATCCTGAAAGGCAGTTTTAAAATCCATTAAGTAAAGAAATGTGGTATGTTCACTATGGACAGTTACTTTTCCTGAACAAAACCTAGTTGTAATTTGTCGGCGCTGACAGTGAGGAAGAAGAGGTCTCTTTTATGTTACTGAGTGCTTAGACCAACATACGTCCTATGAAAAACATGTGCTGCACACACCAACTTTAATTTTATTATTTTTAATAGTGCAGCCCTGTTTGATGGCAAAGTAACTTTTAAACTTTGACTTCCTTTTATATAGCAGGGGGCAGCCAAACGCTTTTGAAGGCTCGTGACTTATTGCTGTGTACACCTAAAGGGCAGGAATGGAAAATGTTGGCTAAGCAGCTGGTTGCGCTTGAAAATAACTTTTGGGTCATTATTTTAATGGCGACAACAACATGACACATTTGGACAGATGACACTTAATGGCATAAAAAATGTGTACAACTATGAAGGAAATGGAAGTGATGACTGACCCTTGTTCTGATGCCCCATCCACTAGGTGTTGGGGAAGAAGGTCAAATGTGCATTGGTATATAGATGCACTCTTATGATGGCAAAAGACAAGGGAATGAGAATATTAAAAAGAAGGGGGTGGAATGAGGCTGTAGAGGTCGTCTTAAACTTCAGAAGGTGTTGAAATTCTAGACAGATTCTCTTTTTTATTTTTTAATTTTTTTTAAATATAATTTTTAATTATTTTTTTCAACATATCATTTTCAACAGTAATTAAACATACTTTCATTTCTTACACCATTTTTTTTTACTTCCATCAATCACATCTGATCTATTCACTTTGTATACATTTCTTACTTCCACTATTACATTTAACTCTCAAAACTAATACCACTATTCTTTCTCTACTTTGCAATATTTCATATATTTTTCCTTACACAACTTCTTGTAGTCCTACTAGCATAATTTGTTGATTACAGTTGCTCTTCAAATAGTTCATATATTTCTTCCAATCCTCTGTGAATCTCTGGTCGAAAGTTTCGAATCCTTCCTGCGTTGTCCATTAATTTTGTCTGCCATTCTTTTGTTGGAATTTCTTCCTGCTTCCATTTCTGGGCTAACAAAACTCTTGCCGCTGTTGTTGCATATAAAAACAATTTAACATTCTTGCCTATTAATATCTTCACCTATAATATAATGTAAAAATGCTTCTGGTTTTTTAAAAAATGTATATTCCAACATCTTTTTCATCTCATTATATATCATTTCCCAGAAGTTTTTTACTTTCTTACAATCTTACCACATATGATAAAATGTTCCTTCTTTTTCTTTACATTTCCAAATTCTAGACAGATTCCCATGATGAAACTGATACATGGATTGATCTGATACTCATTGCACCTGGTGAAACAGCCCTCTGATTGTCCAACTGTGGCCCCAACTGTCATTGACCATATCTTGGAATGTCACTTTGGGCTGTGTACACATTGCCCACTTCCTGTGACTCCAGCATACTCCTGCCACTGGTGCCTGAAGCCAAGTACACATGACGTTAGCCACAACCCACATATAGCCTGTAGTTTCTTGAGAAACACTGCCATTTCCTCAAACCCAGCTTCCGTCCAATTTATAAGTTGCGGTGTGTGTGCATTTGAGGCATCTATTGTGCATGCGCAGATGACAGCGCATGTGTGGACGACAGCTGCAATGACCTGGAGTTTCAGGAAGCAGGGGAAGAGTTACTAACATGGGGAAATGAATCTGGTAATACATCGGGCGAAGACATCCCTGCACCCTCTCTAGAGTGTAAATCAGCATGCAAATGTGACTTTTAATAGACAGCAGGGGAAACCACTTTGCTGTGTTTTAAGGCACTAATGTGTCCATAGCCTGAGTCACAGGAACTGGTTGTAGGGACAGGTTCAAATGCAATTCAACAATTCTATTATTCCAGAAAGTTATGGTTCTCTGTAGTGGATTTTCTGCATCAGCAGGGTGTTGGACCAAATGGCTTTTGAGGTCTTGCCAATGCTTTGATTCTCTTCTCAGCTAATGAATAAGAGTGGAGCTTACAAGCTTTGACTTTTGTTCCGTTCACATGGCACAAAAATGATGCCTGTTTAAAGAACAGATCAAAGTCCATTGAGTTCAACATTCTGTGAAAGAAATTCCAATAAGCAGTGGAGTATCTGAAGAAACGTAACAATAGTCCGGTTAACCCACAAGTAGGATTTAAACTGCAACCAGCAGTAAAACAATTTAGATACGGTATTAAGTTAGGATGAAGAGGGAAGTTAGGTATGATATGCAGCAAGATAAGGGGAAACAGGGAAACCACGGAGGGGTGGAGAGGAAGTTTTCATTTCTTAAAAATATTGGGGGAAACCAAATATGTAATTAACTTTTGAAAATCAAAATAAAATTGTAAAAAAAATAGAGAGCAAAAATTCAGGCAGCAGATAGTAGGAAAGGCTCCTCCCTCCTGATGTTTCAGACTGCAACTCCTATCAACCGTGCTGGCTGGGGCTGATGGGAGTTGTAGTCCAAAACATCTGAGGGCACCAGGTTGGGGAAGACTGGAGTAGATAATACTGTGCTAGATGGACACAGGAAGCTGCCTTATATGGAACCAGACCATTGGTCCATCCAGCTCAGTACTGTCTACACTGACTGGTAGCAGTTCTCTAGGGTTTCAGGCAGGGGACATTCCCAGCCTTACTTGGAAATATCAGGGATTGAACCCGGGTCTTTTGCATACAGAGCAGAAGCTCTACCACTGAGCTGTGGCCCTTCCCCAAATAGCCTGGCCTGCTAGGAGGCGGCTGTTCTGCTGCTAGGCTTGGGTAATTTGCAAGTGTCTTGTGGTTAAAACCCAATTTATTTAGTTGGACAAAAACATCTCTATTAACTTTAATTGAAGCTGAGCAACTGCATCCCTGGACACATGATGGAAACTAGATTGTAATCATGTACAAGGCAAAAGAAGCAGAGATTAGTGAGGCTGTACAAAAGAGCTCACCTGACTATGATTAATGGTGCTTTCGGACATCCAAGTCATATGGTGGGGTTTGTGGTCACCCTAAGGGAAACATGACACCTTCTTAAACCTGATATCATTTTGTCACCAACACACACCAAAATGTCCGTTCTTGTCCTTCTCTGGCAGGCATAGTCTGTGAGGAAGCCCCATGTCTCTCACACAAAACAACGATAGGGGAAGTCAAGTCATACAAGCCAGGATTAGGCATAAATAATCATTCTACGTCCAAAAAGTTTCCAGGGGTCAGCAACAGAGGAGAGCCAGTCCAGGCAAGTTTAAATCGCAGTGTCTCATTTTAGGTCAGGAAGCTACAGGCTCTATTGTTATTTATTTATTTTATATACCATTTAATTATAATACCCTCTGAGTAGCGTACAGGAGGAACTGAACGCAATGAAACTGAAAGTGAGTTAAAACGATAAAAACAGAATTCAGTTAAAATGCCTGCTAGTGTAAGAAAAAGTCTTCTGCAGATGCTGGATGTTCCATATGGAGGGGGCCTGTCTGGCCTCTACTGGAAGGGTTTTGTATATAATGGGGCCCACAAAACCAGGCTTGACACCCAGTGTGGCAGAACCAGTTGCACTGCCCTAAATCTGTCTCTGGTGGAGTTAGCCATCATAGCTAGTAACCACTGATGGCATTCTCCTCCATGAATTTGTCTAATCCTCTTTCAAAGCCATCCAAGTTGGTGGTCTTCTTGCCCCCTGTGGCAGGAGTTCCATAGTGTAACCATGTTTTTCTGTCCTGAGAATATGCTTATATCCATATTATTGAAATAGTTACTATTTTTAAACAATTGCAACTCCAATTTATTTCATTTTTTAAGTAATTGATTTTCATCCATCCAGTTTGAGCATAAATAAGGTTCATGCTTGCCTTTATCTAATCTTGTTGTAATATTTCTATATGAAGACTGGAAGTTAATCACACACTCAGAGATGAAAACGATGTTATGATCTTCAGCAGTAAAACTTGCAGCTTCTGTAAGAAGGCAATGTGTTTGCTTTCATGCAAAGTAATGCAGAATTTGGTAGGTGAAGAGTGTGGATGCTAAATTAAAGTTACTGAAGAATTACAGAAGCTGATGCTACTGGCTATTTTATTCATTAACACAAAATTGAAGGTACAAAATCTGTATCTCATTTATCTTACATACCGGTAGTTTTCCAGTTCTCATCATATGCACCTATTATTTTTAAATCAAAGGGAAATTAGGCTAATCACAAATGTATTATGTCTAAATTGTGCTGTTTGTCAATTAATCAACCTCTAATTAGCATATAATTAACAATAACATTGTTCAGGGAAGCGGTCTGTGATAAGCTAGGAAACCAGGAGCCAAGAGTTGCGCTAGGGGACCAGAGTAGAGGAACAAAGCCAGGAGTCAAAACCAAAGAGGAAAGTCAGGGCTAAAGGAAGAATTTGAAGATAGAAACAAGGGGAAAATAAAAGTTAGGGCCTCAGGACAGATGAGGAGGCAGGAGCAAGCAGCAAGACAAAACACAGGACTGGAGAACAATCAAGGTTGCAGGAGCACCTCAAGCTCATATACTCCCTCCTTCCTTTGGAACTCCCAGTGTTCATTTAGCTGCAAACCTTGGTTTCCTATCTTGTCTAAGTGGTCAAACTATGGTTTGCACTTGCCTGCAAACTGTAATTCAGGAAACGGGCATGTGCATGCCCAAGATTACCATAAACAGCTCTACAAGAGTTGTGCATAGTCAGCTTCCGCTTTATATGAAGAGAACTGACCAGGGAGAGGAAAGGTAGTTTTCAACTGAATATAATGAGGGCACTTCCAGGTTGGCCTTTCTGCTCTAGAAATATGATGTACCGTATTTTTCGCCCTATAGGACACACTTTTCCCCCTCCAAAAATGAAGGGGAAATCTGTGTGCGTCCTATGGGGCGAATGCAGGCTTTCGCTGAAGCTTGGAGAGCGAGAGGGGTCGGTGCGCACCGACCCCTCTCGCTCTCCAGGCTTCAGGAAGCTATCAGCAAGCCTGGGGAGCCCGTGGGAGTTCCCGCAGGGCTCCCTAGGCTGCGGATAGCAGCCTGCTGCCCGGAGCGCGGGGTGCTCTGAAGCCGCGGCGGGGAATAATTTTTTTCCCTTTATTCCCCCCCCAAAAAACTAGGTGCATCCTATGGGCCGGTGCGTCCTATAGGGCGAAAAATACAGTATGTCTTCTCCTGAACGCACACTCAAACACACTACCTCTGCTCTTCATTATTAATGCTATTCGCATTGTCACTGACAGCACCTTATGTTCTCTCTCTCTCTCTCTCCTGTGAGGAGGAAGAGCTTTCACTTTTAAGCTAACTAGAGTGCCATGTGATGGCCAAACTTGGAAAACTATGATTGTTGAGAACAAGCCAGGATTGTTGAGAACAAGCCTGGATCTCAAACCATGGTGTATGTAAACCACAGTTCCCTCAGTTCTGTTGTCAATGGGGAACCATGAGTTCAAAATATGAGGAGTGTGCAAGGCAGGAAGTCGAGGCTTTTTGTGGCAACTTTCTCAAAGTGGGAAAGTATAATTTTCTGGACTGAACCTATTTATGCACCTCTTCTGCATCTCACTATCTTCAAATACTAACCATTCTCTGCCTGTCCTGAATATCTAGGTTAAATAGCTGAATCGAGTCAAGCTCTTTTCACTTTCCTAACTTCTAACGATTCTTTAAGTCAAAAGACAAACTTCTGTGAACTGTTGGGCACTTCAGTCTTGTATGAGAAAGGTGTAACAAACACTGGGGCGCAGAGCATAAAAGGGAGGTAGATCCCACAAAAAGACAGCAAGAACAGGAATTTATCAGCATATTGAAAACAGCTACAGTGAAAAAAGGAAGGTTTGGTCATGCACTGCAGAGGGAATGAATGTAGATGCATGCATATAACATTATTAGAGACTAGCTATGATAATTATAGGGCACTTTCTCTTTGCTTTGTCATGCTGTAGCTGAGACTTTGCACAGTGCAAAAGGTGTGGCAGCTTAAAAGCTCCACGCAAAACTGTTGTATTCTCCTATCTACACCTGGTTGTAGGTTCAGGACAGCCAGGGAACCTTTAAAATTATTTTACTATTAATGTAAAATCAAATAGGGAAGTATTTAATAGTAAAATATTAAAGAGACATAGGAAACCAAAGCCCTTTAGGGCAGTTCTAAAATCACTTTTCTTAAAGCGCCCCTTCCACTGTAAAATATCTGAACATGCTCCCATGTTAGAAACTGATGAGAATCAGATTTTCCTTCCTCAGCTTGCTATATTGTGTAGGGGTGAAAACGCGATTGAATTGCAACCTGCACATTTTGTTGTCTTTCCTCCTTGTCTAGTACTTCCTGGCTCCTGTGTGTTTGAATTCCACTCGCCCCACAAAAAACCTGATAATTAGTTTAATATTTCAAAATGGGTAACTGCAGCTTAATTTTTGCATTTCCTGGTTTATCTAATGCACACATTGGCACTGCTGAAAACAAGCACCGTTTGGCTTAATATACCCTCCACCTTAGCTAGGAGCCAGACTGGCAGCAGTTTGTCCATTTTTGGAATGAGCAACCAAGGAGGCATCTCAGGGCAGAACAAGGCTGGGGAACCTGTGACCCTCCGGATGTTGCTAGACAACCACTCCCAGCATCCTTGACTGTGGGCCATGATGACTGGGGCTGATGGGAATCTGGAGGAGTGCGGGTTCACCCACCCCTAGTTTAGAGCTTTGCCTGTTTGGGAAATAATAGTCACACCAGTGTTGCAATAATTATTGTCCTGGATTCTGAGCCCTAGGCTCAATGCTGTCCAGGGAGACAGGGCAGAAGCTTCTCTCTAGCCCATCCACTGTCTCAGGAGAGAAGCAGGTGAGGAAGTGGGCAAGTTTTCTCATGCAAAGAAGATCTGGAGTTTCTCAGGGCTAAGGCAGACAGCCTGTTCTCAAATCTTAATCTCCAGAATTCCAGGATAAGGGTGGGAACATAAGCATGAATGAAACACCTAGGCAATTACTGGGTGATTTGTAGTATTACTGCATTATTTAGTACAGCATCCTGTCCTTGCCCAGAGGCAATTTTTTACTTGCTGTTGGCAAGAAGGCAAGGAATAATTTGTAGGACTGCAAAGTTTAATCATTTGATTCATCAGTCCACTGAACAGACATCCCTGATTAATCAGGCAACAGGGTGGCTGCTGTGTTGTATGGTTCTTTTAAATGTTACATTATTTTCAATATGTGCATATAAAAACTGCAGTTGGCAGGCACATTGCAGAAGTGCAAGACAGAATGCCCTTTCCAAGATAGTTCCAGCTGATGTATCAATACACCTAAGGACAAAGTGTGCTTTTCCTTCAAGGCTGTTGTAGCAGTCATATGCAAACTGCAGCTAACCAGTTCATCAATTAAAACTCATGGGACTAATCAATTTAAGGTTAATCAACTTTAACTGTCCTAGTTGATTAATCACAACAACTGTGATGTTCTGGGAAACAGCCCAAAGCTCTGGTAAAACCCACTGCAAAGATTCAGAGGAAAATCGGAGATGAAAAGTCTGCCTTGTGGGGTTTAGCAGGGGAATTGGCACAGTTCCAATGTGTTTGGCCTGTGCACTCACTGCCAGGCACCTAATACAGCCCCCACAAAATGGAAGTGCCCTGTCTCCATCAACAGTGAATGTATCTTGACAAGAGACTTGAATGTACAACTATTGCAAAAAATTAAATTTGTAGAACAACCACACCAATAGATCAGTTTAAAACACCAAACCATAATTATTTTCTAAGCTAACCCCCTACGGAGCAATTTTGCTAATTGTCAGCCAAATTATGCCTCCCCCAACATTCACCTGATACCTTAATTTTCATTTACAAGTCTGGTTACTCTTGTTTATTTCTTTGCGATACCCAAAGAATCCAGATCTTCTTATATCAGCATATTTAGGGGTGCAGGGTAGATTACGAAAGACTGGATTTTCATACTTAAGTAATAGCTGCTTTTCTCTCACGGCATTTTAATAGGTTACACAACCAGTTGTCCGAAGCTCACAAGATACTTGTTTCCCTCCCTCTTTGTCTGTCTTTTCCTCCTGTCTTATGACAATCAGCCAGGGAGCTTAACCGCTCATTCCGAGGCATCTCTACAAGAAGTAATTCCCACGGTGACTTTTAGGCTGTGTATGCAATGTACCTTTAAAGCACATTCAAAGCACATAATTTCCCTCAAGTAATTCTGAGCACTGTAATTTACCCACCGACACTGCCCCTGTCCTCATTTGGGATATCATCTGAAGGCACATACAAACAGCTATGTTTAGTCAATGGTTGCTAGCTTCAGCTGTAGACAGGATGGCTTTCAGACATGCTGAATGCACCCGGGGATGCGGTGAATGGCGAGGCGGGCGGAACGGACGACGACAGGGTTAGCAAGGGCAAGTGGGCATGATTCAATCCCACTCTCTGTGCACAGAGTCATTGTTGGCATCTGTCTATCTCAAGAGACAATGGAGTGTGCCTCCGGGGGCGAAGTCAAACCGCTATGTTAGTGGTTTGAGTGACCATCTAGGGGTGTAAGCCTGGGCAGTGTGTCTGGAGATCCTGGGCTGCCCAGATGACAAGACCCTCCCCTTGGCCTTGCTGGTGTGGTACACAGGAAAGCAGAGCAATACATTGGGCATCTTGGCTGCAGGAGTTGCCAGGAGGAGGTGTACAAGGCGTTGGTATCCAACTGTCTTAGGGACCCCACTCCAGATTTGTGTAGGATGTACACCTTAGCCTTTTCTTCTCCCAAAGATGTCCTGCAAGGCAGCGGAGGTTTAGGATTAGAGTTTTCCATCTCCTAGATCAGGGGTCAGCAAACTTTTTCAGCAGGGGGCTGGTCCACTGTCCCTCAGACCTTGGGGGGAGGGGGGCGGACTATATTTTGAAGGGGGGGTGGAAATGAACAAATTCCTATGCCCCACAAATAACCCAGAGATGCATTTTAAATAAAAGGACACATTCTACTCATGCAAAAACACGCTGATTCCCGGACCATCTGCAGGCCAGATTTAGAAGGCGATTGGGCCGGATCCGGCCCCCAGACCTTAGTTTGCCTACCTATGTCCTAGATGGACTCCCTATTCCAGGTTGGCAAATGCCATCTGCCCTTCACTTCTCTATACAGCACATGCAGAAACCACCGGCTTGACCACTGGACCTACTATTGGTCTTGTCCACTCAATCTGCCAGAGCCTGTCTTCACATGCAGGGGAAGCCCCTAACTCACCAAGGGTTTGGTACCCCACTGGCTACTCTCTAGCCAGCCAGTAAAAGCTGTTCCCGGGGTGTGGCTGCTGTTACATGTTGACAACTTCTGAGAGTCACAGGTGAGAGCTGAGTACAGGGTGGGGACCAAAGGTGGACAAACTACCCCAGAAGGAGCACACCAAAGGTACGACCCCTCCCCTCCCACCCCATACACCTCATTCAGAGTCCTCATACTGTGTTTCAGTTGCAGGTAAAAGGTAAGGTGAAGGACCCCTGGATGGTTAAGTCCAGTCAAAGGTAGCTGTGGGGTGTGGCGCTCATCTCCCTTTTCAGAGAGCTTCCCAGAAGTGAAATGTGGCCTTCGAGATGAAAAAGATTCTCCATCCCAGCTTTCGATCTCTGCCATGCTATTGAACAAGTGTGTTTTTGCTTTGTCATGCTGCCACTGGCTGCTAGCCCAGAACAAAAAGGGAGTGGCTGTTAAAAATATCCACACAACGTCTTTGGTCTTGCCTGTGTCTATGTGTGTCCTGTGATTTCTGGGAGGTAGCAGAAAATGAAGCGTTCCTTTAAAAGCTTCTTTAAGACAATGTTATTGAAGGCATTAAACTTGTTTATATAAGGCCTTAACTGGTTGATCTGCCTGAAGTGTGGCACCCTTGTTCTGATCACAGTTACTTGAAAACAAGTTCCTTTTATCTCTGTGAAATGTGATCCAAAGTATACGTAACTTGGATTTATATGACGCCTGAGGCCTCATATAAGTGATCCAATAATAGGCGTGGGAAGGGAAAAACAGCAGTGTTACTTTACCCCTTGTTCTTTATGGGAATTATTCACCAGGGACCAGAGGAGATACATACAATAGTATCTGAATTCTAGCACAAGTACTAATCAAAAAGGTGCTGGTATGTGGTGTTCCTGATGGATCCATTCCACGATCCTAGCTAGTATTCCAAAATACCCCTAGTACAGCTTTCATACTTGTGCTTTTAAAGACATAAGAGACTTTGGAGAAATAAAGAATACACATTTGCTTTGGCTTGTACTGTATATCAGTTTGTGTCCTGAGATGTAAATGAGCACAAATCTGATTCAAAAAATGGCGGCATTCAGGAACCAGTGGGAGAATATTTCAGTTTCCCAGAACACTGGGCTCCTGGCCCAAGGGAGCCTTCAACAAAATACTTTCAGAGGCTCCAGTGTGAGATTGCGGAACTATATTTTACCAGAACGTTTTATTCTATTTGCTTAGGATGCAATCCAGACCAAGGTCCACTAAAGGTGCTAAATCAGTAATTATTGCTAATTACTCCTGCTGTGATTAACCGCTGTTCTTATCATGTGTATATTTGAGCTGTGCACACACAATGTCACAGACTGCACATTTCAGGTTCAATCTTTCCCTCTAAACTCAGGCATGCATATGATAAAGTCCCTCTGTCTGATTGCCAGCTGAAGCTCACATATTTGATGAAGTGGGCTTTCAGTCAATGAAAATGCATACTACAATAAATCTGTTAAAGGTTCCAGCAGACTCTTTTTATGTAAACTGTTTGGTAACTTTCAGCCTTTTTAAACACCCCCCCCCAATGCTAATGCCTGTCGAAGCACTTAAATCAGCAGATGCCATCCTTTTGGAGTCAGTGGGCACATATGGAATTTTGAAAACCCTATAATGGTAGAGTTGGAAGGAATTTTGAGAATCATCTAGTCCAACCCCCTGCAGTGCAGGAATATGCAGCTGTCCCACACCGGGATCGAACCTGCAATCTTGGTGTTATCAGGACCACACTGTAATCAATTGAGCTATCCAGGTAGGATAGCATGGGCACAAGTCACAAAATGAATACCACGTCTAAAGGCAGAAAAAGAAACAGGACTGCAACATGCTACAGGCACCCTCTCCCATCAATGGAGGGAAAGGCACTTATATCAGGCACTGTTTTACATATTTGCTGACAGAGATAAGTCCTTTGCATTTGTCCCTTGCTCAGAATGAAATGGAAAGTGGATGTCTGATCCTTGCATTCAATAATATGTGAACATCTTTAAGGAAGTGAGCCAGGGCAAACAGGAACTGAGCAGAAAGATTAAGCAGTCTCGCTGAACTCACTAGAATAATAGAATCTTAAGACTTGGAAGGGACCCCCCAGGGTCATCTAGTCCAACCCCCCCCCTGCAATGCACGAATCTCAGCTAATGCATCCATGACAGATGGCCATCCAACCTCTGCTTAAAACTCCCCCAAGGAAGGAGAATCCACCACCTCTCGCGGAATTCTGTTCCACTGCGGAACAGCTGTCAGAAAGTCCGCCCCCTCCCCACAATGTTTAGTCGGCATTTCCTTTCTTGCAACTTGAAGCCATTGGGTCTTGCTGCCGAGGAGCCCCACCCCCACCCCAAAAAAAGAAACGTTGCGAATTCGTCCCGGTTCGATCGGTGGCACGTAATGAGGAGGAAGGAGGAAGAAGCCGGGGGGGGGGGGGCGGAGAGTCACAGAAACAGCAAGTCATGCTTACTTTGCCTTTGACTCAGCGCAGAGCTTCAAGGAACTTGGCGAGACGCGGCGCTGGGGAGGCGGGAGGCCACGCCCCCCAATCCCCGGGCTCGAAGCGTCATAAAAGGCGTTCCTCGCGCACGCGGCGTGCTTCTCCTTTCTTCCCCTTTGCAGAAGATGCGCCGCTGCTGAGAGTCGCGGTCCTGGAAGTCGCCATGGAGCCGTCGGTGCCGGTCGTTTTCGTCCGACAGAACCAGATCGGAGGTCAAGAGAAGACTGGGAAGGTAGGAAACGGCTGGAAACGAAAGAAAGCTCTCACCGGCGTCCTTAAACGCCCGTCTAAAGCAGTGCTCTAACCCCCCCCCCGGCCAGGGGTTAAAGGCCCATTGAAATCCGTGGGGCTTGTTCGTGAGTAAACTTGCATGGGATCGTGCACTGAACTTGGCGGGCGGGAAACTTACTTCTGAGTAAACGTGCATGGGATTGCGCTGTAAGTCTTGCTTTCCCTCCCCCACAAAGCCTCAAGCACCGTTTGCTTCGTTCAGCGAATGCGTGTCGTCTTCCTGTGTTTTGGTCTTAGGTTTTCTCGCGGGCACTTCGAAGCATATGGGGCGGGACAAGGGGGAAGAGTGAAATCTTCGGATAACACTTATTTTTTAAAAAGCAGCGTGGCTTTGAAAGGGAGGCGTCATGATAGAATAGTGCATTGGAATGCCGCCCCCCCCCCCGTGCTGTAGTTTAAATTTAATATCCCTCTAAGTCCAGGCATAGGCAAACTCGGCCCTCCAGATGTTTTGGGACTACAACTCCCATCATCCCTGACCACTGGTCTTCTTAGCTAGGGATGATGGGATTTGTAGTCCCAAAACATCTGGAGGGCTGAGTTTGCCTATGCCTGCTCTAGTCTGTGTGGTGTAGCAGATAGAGGAGGGATTGGATGTGGACCTGGGCAGCCATGAAGCTCATTGGGTGACCTGCTGGGGCCAGGCATTGCCTAACTTATTTCCCAGGGTTGTTTTGAGGATAAAACGGGGAGGGAGGAACCATGCACTTTAAACCACTTTAAACTCCTTGGAGGAAAGGTGGGATATAAATTGCAGGAAATGGCCGAAGTACAGAGATCTGGCCAGGGAGTAGATAGATCTGTGCAGTAGTGAGCCCAGTTGGCAGTAAGTTCATTCCTGACTTGCCTTGAGGTCAAGGGTAGGAGCATTTTCATCCAAGTCTTTAGGCCTGTTCAGGGTGAACACTTGAGGGCTTAGAGTGGAGAAGGGGTGTGCAGGTAAGCCGGGCCCTCGGAGTTCCTATTAGCAAGAGATAATGTCTAGAAAATAATGGTTTGACTTTATTGCATATGCGTACACAAAGGAACATGGCTACCGGCCACCAGCAACATATTGCAGACTGTGGACAAACATATTTGTTTCTTTTTTTTTAGGGTGATTATGGCTACAATTGTGTTACATCTCATGTATTAATATGTTCCTCTAGGGGTGGGTGGGAGGGAAGTTAATCTGTTCCTGTTCTGTATAATATCTGCAAATGACAAATAACCGGGTGTTTGTTTGTTTTTAAGTTTCTGTTAAGGCCAGTTTTGCTTCAAACATGCCTATATTCAGCACAAAGATCTGAAGGGGAATTCTGAGGCCACTCAGGCAACTGTGCTAGACTTCTTCCTGCGATTGGAAGTATTTGCATTCCATCAGATTACAGATCGCTGAATGATAATTACCACATTTACTACGCTTTGAACCCACACTTTCCCCAAAGAAATTGAAGCACCATTTTGGTTTCACAATAACCTTGTGGGGTGCATCAGGCTGAGCGATGGTGATACTCATTGAGCTTCATAGCTGATTAGAAATCTGAACCTAGATTTCTACATATGTTGCTGGCCTATAACTGATGGGAATTTGAGTCCTAAATTACATTGAGGGCCTCAGGCTGCTCACCCCTGTGACTTGCTTCTGCGCTGAAAGCTGTGAGTTCAAAAGTCATAGGTTAAAAGCATTCAGGAAAAAAGCGTCATATTCCATTTGTGCCCACCATTCACCCAAAGAGTCAGCAATGCCAGTTTATTAATGGTATCAGTGTTCAGAATTTCCAAGCAACAAGTGCTTCAGGCGCCTGACAAGTAACAGGAGAGCACACACAATTTATTTTTGCAATAAACATGTTTTAAAGTCACTTGAAAAGTATGCAAGGCAGCCCATATAAAAAGCAGCCCTTTTCACAGCAGTTTTCTCATAGGTATTTTTTGTTTGTGTCCTGAAACAAACAAAAACACAATCAAGTTTGGTCTGGAGCAAATGTGCACCTCAGAGTAGGAGCTTCAACAGAAAAGGCCTTCCATATCCTCCCACATACTTCCCTTCTGACTTGAAAAGTATGATGATCAAAGCACGAGGGCAAACGTGATCTTGTCCCATTTCCTGTTCCTGGTGTTTGCAGTGCTGTAGTGTAGTATTCACTTAGGAGTACAGGAAGTAATCTGGGGAAAGGGTTTCCTTTGGGACCTTCTCGCATTCTTCACTGGAAATCGTATGTGAGGACTTTCCAGTTCCTGCTGGTCCTTCGATAAGCTAGGAGGTGATCAGAAATAGGACTTGTTTCATCTATGGTGTCCCAGTTATTGGGATTCCTTCCCCAAAAGAAGCAGGCTTGTGACTTAATCTGTTGGCTTTTAGATGCCAGTGCCAGGCAATTAGACGCCAGGCAAATTCTTAGTCTCCCTGTCTTTTTAACTATTCATACCCTTTTCTCCCTCTTGTGTAGCTCATTCTGCTGTTGCCTTTCAGTGCTTCCTGTATTTCCATTTGTCTTATTATATTTGTATTGTTGCTTCTATCTAAGTATATGAAGAACCTTTCTGTTTCCTTGGTGTTTTCTGACGGTTAATATCAACAGCCAGAAAAGACCAAGGGAACACAAAGCTCCTTTATATGGTTGTGGACGGTTTCCTTCCCATTCTGGTTGCTGTAGTTGCTGAAATGATGTGTGCTACTCCAGAGTGGTGTTTTGTTTTTGCAGGTATAATCTGTGACATGTCACAGACACAATAATAGTGCATTAGTGGTGGACTTACACTGGGCTGTCTGTACACCATTTTATTTTTTTTAAAAAAAGATGCTTCCCCAGTTCATTTGGGGAAGCACACAGTTAAACTGTGGAATTCATTCCCACCAGAGGCAGTGATGGCCACCAACTTGGATGGCTTCTGAAGAGGGTTAGACAAAGGCTATCAGTGACTACAATCCACAATGGATATACTTTACCTTCATGGTCTGAGGCAGTATGTTTCTGAATACCAGGTGCTGGGCATCGCAGGTGGGCAGAGTGCTCTTGTGCTCAGGTCCTGCTTTCGGGCTTCCCACAAGCATCTGGTTGGCCACAGTGAGAACAGGGTGCTGGACTAAGATGGGCCACTGGCCTGATCCTGCTGGCTCTTCTTATGTTCTTATGCATTGCCATCTGGGATGGCGAAAGTGGGACAAAACTGGGACATTTGTGGCATAAAAAGTTGCAGTATTTCAGTAGGAGGCTTTGGGAAATGAAGTTTTGTGTCTGGTTGGATGCAGAGGAATGATGGAAGGAACCAGCTGGGGAATCGCCAGGGGAAGAAGGCTTGGAGCCCAGGGACTGGTGGTGGGACCTCAATTGAGTGGTTAGAGGGAGAAGACTGGGAAGAGGTGGTGTTGGAAGCTGAAGAGGTAGCAGGGCTTAGTGAGCTGGGAGAGTCTGTGGTAGAGAGAAGTCCAGAATAAGAGGTAGAAGCTGAAGCAGGAGAGTGGGCTTTTCATGGGGGAAGAACACTGAGAATGAGCTGCTCTGCTCATTAGGCCTGTGGAAATTGTCTTCTTGCTAATGAAGAGTTAACTCCATCTGTGAGCTGTGTGATTACTGACCAGTAGGCCCATTAATAAGCTTAAGTTAATCATGTCTAATTACTTCAAAGGGTCTACTCTGAGTTGTACTGGCATTGGATACAACCCTATCTCTCCCCCTGCCTCCCAAAATAAAACCTTTTGCAGGTGGGAACAGTATTGAGAGCACAAATCTCATGGCTGCCCAATTTAAAGGACATCTGGAGGGGATCTCTGGACATTTTTAACAGCTGCTAATTTCATGCTTTTATGCATTTTATGAAGCGCTTTTAGATGCATACATAATAAATGGAAAACAGTATATATATGTATATTTCTAATTAATAAATAAATACCTTGTTAAGAAGAGTAGAATAAATAAATCGGAATGCTCTCATTTCCAAAAGTCAAGGCCCTCTGGAACTGCTCTAATTTGACTTATATCTTCTCTTGAGATCCTCTTGTACCACCAAGGTCAATGGTAGCGGAAACGTTTTATCCAGAGGCGGGAGAGTGCTGTGCCAGTTTTTGCTCCTGGTGAAGTTTAGGCCTTGTGAATTTTTGATACAATGACTTTAAACGGAGTGGAGGGATAGGGAATGTGTTTTGCCAACCCCAGCTGTCAAAATGCATTTGCGAAATTTAGATAATCATTACCGGAGGATAATGGCTGCTAATCATAGTTTACCGGCCCAATTCTTCTGGGCTGTGGCACGGTATGATTTGATTTTTATCTGTATTTCTGGAGCATACACCGAAACTGGTGTAGAGGAAATGCATGCATACAAAAGGGTAGGCTTTTGATTGGTTCTTCTAGGGTGTACTTATGCAAATCGTTATTTGCAGCTGAACAGAGCTGTGCCTTTTCAGTTGACCAGTGGGGCTGCATCTCACATAATGATGGCTGCTTCTGCAACAAGCAGCTTGGTGCCAAGCCTTGCCCATCCTTTCCAGGAAAGCTGATCGGGCTTTTTTATGTGCATGCCAAATAGATGGGTTCAGGGTTGCAGTAGGTACATTTGTCTCTGTGCCTTGTGTCTACAGCTATGTGAGTGAAAGAGAGTTTCATGCAAATATGATCCCCATGCCAGTGAACAGGCAATTCAGGTTTGTTAATTATTTGGCGGCATGGATATTTATGAGAAGCGTAGCATTGGCTATAGAGACAGTGGGGCAGCAAAACTGCTATTTAAACAGGGTGACTTTAACATTTTACAGGTTCTCTTTATAGTTTTGCAGGAGGAAGTTCTAAAATGAAATTAAGTCCTAACTAGTTGTGAGTTGCAGTCTTTCCCTGTGACTTTACTTATTTACTTAAGCAAAAGTAGTTGAGGGAGGTTGTAAAAGGGAGTGGGGAGATGGGGCAGATTCAATCCTTTCCTCTACTTCTGCCCCACCATGGGGGGGAAGATTGATGTAAAGTTGTTATTTCACTTCTCTTCACAATTGTGGGTGCGCCTAACTTTAGTAAAGCAAATATTCCGATCAGGTCTTAATATCTAAATATCTTTACCTTGTAGTAAACTGGGATTTCTCCAAGATATTTTCAATTTCTAGCAGGATTCCAGGCAAAAGGTGGACACCCCTTTTCCAGGATGTTTCCATTCACTTGACTATGGACTCTCACTTTTCATTTCATAGATTTCTAGGATTAGAGCAGGATAGAAGATAATCAAAGCAGCCAGCTGCCCTACGGCCAAATCATCCATTGCTCAGCAACACCAGCCCCAAGTAACACACATAGCAAATTGTGGAAAGCGGAGAGTAGGAACAAGCTATTAAATTTTACAAAAGGGGATGGCAGGTGCAACCAGTCATCCACAATCCAGTCAACAGATTTCCTGCAGGAGAATTTTGATTCCGAAATTGATAATTTAGACAATGAGTGCCTCTTTTCTTACAATCTCTGCAGTTGCTAGTACATGATGGGGAAGGAGTTGGGGGGCAAGGTAGTCAGTGACGTTTAAAGCGCCACTCCTGGATATAGTCATGGTTTTAACATTTATAGCTTGGACGATTTGTTGTTGTTACTTTTGTAGGCCCTGTAATCACCACAGCAGTGTTATCAGCAAGGACAAACAGCCGCAGTGGCTTAAGGAAAGAGATTGGGTTTATATAGCTAACAATCAGTACTGAGGTTTTTTCTCTTACCATATTAGCATCCCAGGTCTGCGATAACTCAGATTCTGGTCATCCCCTATGAATAGTTCAGTATGGTGCAGTAGGCAATTGGCTCTGCTTGGTGGACCTCAAGATGCTAGTAAAAAGCAAAGTGGTCCACACCTGGTGTAGATAACACTGAGCTAGATGGTTCAGTGGTCTGTTTTGGTATAAGGCAGCTTCCATTGTGTTGCTAAACGCTACCAGTGCACCTTATTCTCCACATATGATTTCCCCCCCTTGCCATAATCGTTTTTTTCCTGTCATTTGATTCATAGTACCAAGCTATTCTGGGCACATTTTAATGGAGACATTTATTTTTCTCTTGTTTAGGCACACCATGAAAGAACGCTGAAAAAGCTTCTGGATGTGAATGGACAAGCACTGGTACCTTCTTATGACTACGACCTGATAGTTATTGGAGGGGGCTCAGGTGGACTTGCAGCTTCCAAGGTATGATAAGTAGAAGTGTGGTCATGAAAGCAATCTAGCCAACCAGAGCTTGGTCCTACTCCAAGAATGGATCCACTCTGAGCTGTAGGAGTGAGAATCCGGTGTCTGAAAAAGATTTTGCAATCCATTCTGTCCATATGCAAAACGGCCTTGTGCAGATACGATTCTCTGTGCACACTCTAACATTAGTATTGCAAAAGGATTGATGACAAATCCAGCTCCTTCCTCCTCTAGAGGCTTCTTGGATTTGCAAGGCAAATTCTAGCCTGGGAACATCACTGATCTGTTTTAGATCCACCTTCTGGAATGGACCTGGAACCCCCTTTTTCTGGAAACATTTCTACTCTTGACTAAAGACCAGGTTTTTCATCTGGAGTCCATTCTATCCCGTTGCTCTTAATAATTGGGCAGAGACTGTATCCCAGAATGGTGTACAGTCAGTCCCCCTTCCCAGGGAATTCTGGGAATTGTACCTCTGTGAGGGGAATAAGGCTCTACTAACAACTCTTGGCATCCATAACAAACTACAATTTCCAGAAGTCTTTGGAGGAAGCCATGACTGTTTAAAGTGGTATGATACTGCTTTAAATGTATAGTGCAGATGGGGCCTCTATCTCCTTTCTCTTTTCTCTTCTCTGCTTCCTTTGATGATCATCTCCAGGAATAATTAGACGGTGTTTATGCATCTTGGTGCTCCAAGAAGATGCTCCTGCCATTCTAGAGCTCTGATATACCTGGTGTGGTCAATGGCTTTAAAAACAGGCTGGTGATTAATTACACTGAAGTGTGAGTGCCTTATTTAAATTGTTGGGCTTTGCTCCTTTTGCAGACAAATGATGGTTCTGCAGTTGGGAGCACAAGTATGTAATGTACTGATGAGTAGTGCCTGCCATAGGCTATGCTTAATTACCAGCTTGAGCACTAGAGTTCTTGATGCAAGCCTAATGAATTTGGGAAAAGGAGAAGACAACAGCAGACAAGAAAAGGCCCCCGATTTAGGGAGAAAGCAAGCAAATGTTTCATACCCATGTCAGCAAAGTAGTTACCGTATTTTTCGCCCTATAGGACACACTTTTTCCCCTCCAAAAATGAAGGGGAAATGTGTGTGCGTCCTATGGGGCGAATACAGGCTTTCGCTGAAGCCTGGAGAGCGAGAGGCTGCGCCGGGCTCCGGAGGTTCGCACAGAGCTGCCTGCCCTCCCGGGGTCCGCGCAGCTCTGCGCGACCCTCGGGAGCCTGGCGCTAAGCCGCGCTGGGCTCTGGAGGGTTACACAGAGCTGCCTGCATTCCGAAGCCTCGGGCGCGCTGAAGAGTGCGCCCGGGCTTCGCACAGCTGTCCGCAAGCCTGGGGAGACCGGTGCGGCTCCCTAGGCTTGCGGATAGCAGGCTGTTCTGGGGGCTGGGGTCGGGGGAAGCTCGGGCTTCCCCCGCGCCAGCCCCGTGCCTGGGGCTGGGGGGAAATAATTTTTTTTCTTTATTTCCCCCCCAAAAAACTAGGTGCGTCCTATGGGGCGAAAAATACGGTAGTGTGCTTTTTCTAGTTCCTACTGTGAGTTGAATGATAAAGCTGTAGCACTAGAGAGAGAATTATAGGAATGTGAGAATGTGCCTGATATTGACCATCTAGCTTTACATTTTCTGCTTCTGGCAGTAGGATTTCAGACATGAGTCTTTTCCCAGAATCACAGATGACGGATTAAAACTGGCCACACTCAGGGAGGAAAGAAGTGGGAGAGCATTTCAGTGTCCCTGAACACTCTGTACCACATTTGAAGGCTTCCAGACTTGGAAAAAAGTTTCCAAAGAAGCTTCCTAATGAAGTTGAGTTAGAATTCATTTGCAGCTTTGACAGTATCAGTCAGAGTTGGATGGGATCAGTTTGGCTTTTGCAGGCCTGGGCCAGCTCACTTACAGAAAGCAATTGTCTCCCTTTTGGTGTTTATATTTTATCAATTGGTTATCAGTAGGGAGTGGGTGTCACACACCCTTTCTGATCGGATCTTCTATTATTCGGATCTTGCATTTGCATTCTGTACAGTGAAACGGCAACACCCTTCTGTTGCAGTAGGGAGCCTCCTGACTTCACTTTGTAGTAGCATTCCCCCGTGCTTGCCACCGCGTCCTGCTGAGCCAGTGTGGTGGTGTGGTTAAGAGCGGTAGACTCGTAATCTGGTGAATCGGGTTTGCTTCCTTCACTTGCAGCTGCTGGGTGACCTTGGGCCAGTCACACTCCTCTGAAGTCTCTCAGCCTCACTCACCTCACAGAGTGCTTGTTGTGGGAGAGGAAGGGAAAGGAGAATGTTAGCCGCTTTGAGACTCCTTAAAGGGAGTGAAAGGCGGGATATCAAGTCCAAACTCCTCCTCTTCTACTTCTTCTTCTGTGCACAACTGAGCATAATCCTTCATGCACCTGACAAAGCAGTGCTCTGTCTCAGAAGTGTTTATGCTACAATAAATTTGTTAGTGCTGCGGTGACTCTTTTCAACCTCTTTTCAGCAGGGGATCCCACCCCCCCTGGCATTTGGCTGCAGCAGCAATGATTGGGAGATGAGTTGTGCTGGCTCTAGATGCAAAGGCCCATGTGGTGGACCTGCTCCTGCATCTGGGTGCCTCCTGCTGGGCTTATCTGGTGGTGGTGGTGGTCAGTGGCGGCAGCAGTGCTGCTGTCTGTACCAACTTGATGAGAGCCACCCACCATCTTAGTTTCCCGCAATTCCTCTGAGCAGGGCTATGTTGGGGCCAAAGCAGAAGAATAAAATGGCTGACAGTTGACATCCCCTGTGGTAAGTGACTTGGCTGCCCAGGGGAGACAGTGGTAGTGGACCCTGCCATGGAGCTGGTGTCCTGGTAGCTGCCCATGAACGCTGGTGGGTGTTAGATTTGCCACTTCGATGCACCCAGCCAGAATTGGAAGTTCCAAGCCAAAATACACCTTGTATTGTTGATACTTTTTTAAAAAGCATGTTAGTTGCTTTGCTTTTTCTTCAAACTAAAGCTGTGGGAACCTGGCAATGAAGGTGTTCTTCAGTCTGCATTGGTGCCTAGGGCCAGTTTTCTGTCCCAGAATCCTGCCCCACACAACTATTTTCCCTTTTAGGCACAAATTGTACTCCGGGGAGGGGTGGTGTTGAGGGTTCATTGAGCAACTGTTTCCCAATCCAGGAACACATTCTAGATCAGAGCCCAGGAGCCAGCTAATGCATGCTTTAAGAAAAGTGTGAATAATGTAACATGTGATTTGGCTCATACTCAGTTCTGCGGTGCAGCCAGGGTCTGGGGACTCATCCTTGCATTTAGTGTATTCACCCATAATGATCTGCTTTGGAATGCTTAAGATGCAGGCCATGGCTGGGGGCGAAGGCCGGGTTCACATGCCAGCAACGCTTGACAAACACATCACTTGTTGCATGGCAATAAAGCTAATTTTAAGAAGTATCGTCATTTAAAATGCCCTGTGATCCAGAAGTCTTGAGGGCCATCCACGTAATGGGATCCAACCCATCATTTGACCGAGTTGTGGGAATTTGAGCAGCCAAATTATCTTTCAGCATTTAATTAAAGTTTGTGTTGTTACATTCACCCTTCCCTTCCTCCTTTTGCGCCTGTGGCTTTCAGCTAAGTGGTGTTTTTCTCGTGACTGTAGTAATTGTCGTGAAAAATCCAATCTTGCCTTTTCGTCATGAAAGATGGCAGGACTGAAGGAAGTTGTCCTGGAAAGCCCCTCCCAAGAATGTGCTAAAAGGCTCCAGGCAAACTCAAAATGTGTTGGACCATTTGTTTTTTCCGGTTATAACAGGACGTTTGATTGACACATCAATTTGTAACCCACTTGGGAAGAAAGATTGCTCTTTGTGAACACTAGATATTGATCCCCCAAATTCATAATAAAGCAGTTATTTTTTTTTTTTTTACAACTTACAACTTTTTTTTACTTAGAGTGCAGATTTTCAGCTGTGGTTGTTTTTTTGCTTGACTTGCAGGAAGCTGCCAAACTTGGCAAGAAGGTCTTAGTTCTGGATTTTGTTGTCCCTACTCCTTTGGGAACAAGATGGGGTAAGTAAATGGTTCTCAGCCTTCGCTACTTTAGGGAAACTAGTGTGGCATAGTTCTTAGAGTGTTTGACTAGGACCTGGGAGACCAGGGTTCAAATCCCCACTCAGCCCTGAAGCTCACTGTGTGACCTTGAGCAAGTCGCCTACCTCACAGGGTTGTTGTGAGCATAAAATAAGGGAAGGGGATAAGTGTGTATGCCACCTTGGAGGAAAGATGGTATAGGAATCTAATAACAGTGATAATTATTATTGTATTATAAAGACATCCATTCAAATCTGGCATTTTCTTCCAATCTTGGCCACCATAGTACATGTTGCATTGTTTCTCCCCTGTCCTAACCCTTGAACATGATTGCCTATAGCATCAGGGCACATAATATATAAAGTACTACTTCGTACAGTGCACAAGTCAGCTTTTCGCCCTTCAATATATATTAAGAATAATTGTCGCCCTTTGTAGCTATTTGTTGATTTGATATTTTGATGGGTAAAGACTGAAATAGAAATGTTTAATTTTGGCAGCAGTACCATTTTTACTGCTGAGATTCTACCCAGGGAAGACAAATGCCTTGCAGGGACCTATCTTACTAGAAATAAATAAATAAATCAGCACATAGGATCACAGTTTCCCTGCGGCTAGCGTGCTCACCTGGGGAAGTGACATTTGGATCTTGTTGCAGTAGCTACAGAGTTCTTTGCCTTCCATTTTCTTTGTCTGAAAATGATGAGGACGCTTCATCCACTGCCTAGTGCAGCCCTGGCTTTTTGTGGAATGAATGTCGGAAGTTGCCTTACACTGAGTTAGACCATCGGCCCAGTTATGTCAGTCCGGTCTACACTGACAGGCATTGGCTCTCCAGGCTTTCAGGATTGAACCTGGCAACCTTCTCCATGCAAAGCAGACGATCTCCTCATGAGACATGGCTCTTTCCTATCTTGCTGGAGTTTCGGGGCAACAGGGATCATCCATTTATTTCCCTTGGCTGCTGCTTCTGAAGGGTGAGGGAAGACAAATTTGGGCCCAATTTCCCCCTGAAAAATTGGGTGGCCTTGTTGCACCAGTCACATAGGCTCCAAAACCACCTTGCTTGTCCCTGGCTTTCATATCTGCTTCCCTGCCCACTCCCAGTATATACACTGAAGAAATAAAAGTCCAGATCAATAACGTTTTTCCAGTTGCCCTGGGGAAGACAGGACTGTGTTAGCTGTTACAGAGGAAGGACTGGATGCTCTGACAGAATGGGCCAACTTCCCTGTTTAAAGGCCTTCAAGAAGCAGTCTGACTACAGCCGATGACCTACGGACCAATAGTTATACAGCTGGTCAATTTGAATGCCATACTGAATGACTGGGTGGTCCTGTCATAACGAGTTGCCGTATGAAGCTCATTAGGTTGCCTTTCTTTTGCAGGTCTCGGAGGAACCTGCGTCAATGTCGGATGCATTCCAAAGAAGCTGATGCACCAGACGGCTTTGCTTGGGCAAGCCATAAAGGATGCGCCCAAGTTTGGGTGGCAGCTGGATGACAAAGGTGTAGACAGAGAATCCCATGTTGTCTGTTGGCTGTATAATCTGTGCTGCTCTTAGGAAGTTTAACCTGAGTGAAGAGTGTAGAGAGACCATTGGTGGGGAGCAGGATTCAAAGGGATGGAGGCCTGCTTTGTACAAACACACACACGCACACTCTGAAATTTATAAACTGTTTTGGCATTCCCAGATAGCCTTCCCCCAACCTGGTGCCTTACAGATTTATTTTTTATAAATACTGTACTACAGTTCCCTCAATCCCTGGCCATAAGCCACATTCACTGTGGCTGAAAGGTGCTGTACTTAAAACTAGGTTGAGGAAGACTGTTCTAGTTTTTATTGTGATTACATATTTTATCTGCCTAAAAGCTGGAGACACCAGGTGGAGTATCAGGAGACTGATTAGATGTTTGTCCATATTAGCAGCGATAATAGCAAAGCAAATGTGATTTCTGTGTGTGTAAGACCTTCCTTTCTAAAGGATGATTTCAGAGCATTATGCAGCGGCACCTGCAAAATACGCTGGACCACACTCACCCACATTGTTAATCTGTGCAGTGTCGGCAAAACTCCACAAACCTTGGGGAATTGAATTAATTATAAATAGGAGAGACACAGCCGTGCATCAGGTGTGTCTGTTGTTGCATAACATGCTAATGGAAAATGAAAGCCTTGGGAAGCTGAGGACTGAACTGCCATCTAACTTTTGTTTTTAAATTCTCAGCCATAAATCACAGCTGGGATACTATGGTTGAAGCAGTTCAGAATTATATTGGCTCTCTGAACTGGGGCTACAGGGTTTCCCTCCGAGAGAATAAAGTCACATACGAAAACGCTTATGGAGAATTTGTCGGGCCGCACAAAATTAAGGTAATGGAAATTGCCGCCTTTATCCTTCTTTTCCTGGGGAAGGTTGGGTGGTCTGCTTCAAATGAAGAAATCCCCCTACATCTGGCTGCTAGCCCAGAGCATTTGGCATCCAGCAACATCTCCCATCCCCCTCTGGCTTCATGGAATGAGAGCTCACAGCCGCAGGCTTTTACAGTTAAAAATTGCTGGCATTTTTATTTACAGGCAACAAATAACAAAGGAGTACAGAAGTTTTACACAGCAGAAAGATTTCTGATTGCCACTGGAGAGAGGCCCCGTTATCTGGGCATCCCTGGAGACGAAGAATATTGCATCACCAGGTGAGATAACCCGTTAAAATGTGTCTTATTGTATGTCCTGGGGGAAGTGCCCGCTGTCACTCAAAGTGTCAGGTGTTATGAGTGAAGTGATTCTGAGTTGGTTCTAACATACAGAGTTTTGAAGTGGCATAGTATCAGTTTTCACATATGTGTTGCTTGCTTAAAAGCACTTTTGTGTCAGAACAGCTAGCCACTTAAAACTCGTATCTCCTTTCCTCCTTGGGCAAAATATCAATTTTCAAGTGACGAGCCATTCTTGCTTTGGTTTCGATTTCTTGGCATGTGTAAGATCTACGGTGACAGGAGGGCTTGTTTGCATAGCAAATGCCTCTTCTCCACTTCCTTCTCTGTGGAAAATACACAGCCAGTCAAAAGAGATTTGAGCTTCTTCATATGTAACTCTTAAGAATGGAGGCAGGAAAGGCTTGGAGTGAGACATAGCCCTGGACTTTTTAGTTCCTGATGTGAAATCTTCCATTTATAGAGCAGAATGTGCAGAAAGGAAGTCGGTCTGTACCACTTTTGTGGTCTTCCTTGTTTACTATGTAGACTATGTAGGTTACTATGTAGTAAACTATGCATTAATTTCAACACCAGCTCATAAACTGGTTGATTTGTGACCACTTGCTTTAGATAATGCTCTGAGATTCTTTACATTCTCCTTGAAAATTACATTATTATTATTATTATTATTATTATTATTATTATTATTACTTCTGTGCTCTGACTTCATCTTCCAGTTAGTTTGCTGCCTGATATATCTCCTGCCTTCTAGGGTGCAAGACAAGGTGTAAAATTTCATGAACCATAAAAGTAGAGATAAAACATAATGGAATAAGCCATTCCCCCTTGTTTAATTTGAACAGTGTCAGTTGTATACATCTCAGCTGTATGGATTTCCCTTGTATTTTTGACTCAGCTATTCATTTGTATTATTGTTTTCCCAGTGATGATCTCTTCTCCCTGCATTACTGCCCGGGGAAAACATTGGTGGTCGGAGCTTCCTACGTCGCCCTTGAGTGTGCAGGATTCCTTGCAGGCCTTGGCTTAGATGTGACTGTCATGGTGCGATCCATTCTCCTGAGGGGCTTTGATCAAGAGATGGCAAACAAAATAGGGGAGCACATGGAAGAACATGGTGTCAAGTTCATTCGGAAGCATGTGCCTAGCCAGGTAAGAGGGGTGGAGGGATAGCACTTGTCCTTATTATATTATTGGATAAGCATTTTAGGTATTTTGCATTATACATTGCTTTAAATATTCTGGCCCTTATAGTTATTGTCCATTGCATTTTGTCATGTGAGTTGCTTTGAGACGTTGAGGGTAAAAAGCAATTATAACATTCAATAAACACATAATTTTAAAATGTGCTTTAATACAAACATGTTCAAAGAAATCCAGGTTCTGTTTTATGACTTCAGAAGCTCCTGTTTCACCATTTCCTTGCAAAGCCTATATATCTTGGCACACAGGGCGCTCTAGTCCAGTATTTTCTGCCTTTATGTGGCAGTTCTTCAGAGTCTTGGGCTTCTGCATCACCTGCTATCTGATCCTTTGAACTAGAGAGTAAGCTTGGGGTCTTCTGCCTACCAAACATGCTCTGCCACTGAGCATGTGTGTGATTCATTGCTGTGATTGTCTGTTTTGGCTACCGAACGCTGCAAACCCGGAAGTGAACCCGAATGTTGAACGGGGCTTCCGATTGGCTGCAGGAAGCTCCTGCAGCCAATCAGAAGCCATGCCTTGGTTTTCAAATGTTTGGGAAGTTGAACGGACTTCAGGAACGGATTCTGTTCGACTTCCGAGGTAGGACTGTATTAGGTTGCTAATCTCACTGACGTTTGTGAGGGCCTTCCACGTTTATAGTGGAATAGCTATTGGTTTTTCAGATTTTTTGGCATGCTGCGCAGGATGTTGTCAGGCTTGGGGGTATTCTTAGAAGTTGGCCTCTGGCCCTCCTGTTTTGACCCCTTCCCCATCAAAACAGACGGCTGTTTGGTGCAGAATTTTGTCTGGAGGGCCTAAAACATCTACTTCATGGGGAGTTTCCCCTTTGAACCCATCTGGAGTTTGACACTCCCATTTAAAATTATCATTATTTATCTGTTATCACTACAATTACATTTATGCCCCACCTTTCCTTCAAGGGGGGCATGCATGCTTCTTCCCACTTCCTATTTTGCCTTCACAACAACCCTGTGAGGTAGGTTGAGCTGAGTGACGGGTGCAAGGTCATCTACTGAGTATCATAGCTGTGGGGATTTGAATCCCGGTCTCCCAGCTCCCTGTTCTATACTCTAACCACTGCAACACATATTTTTTCCCATCTGTTTTAAATTCATTTTTCTTTCTTCAGTACAAACATCAAAAGATGTACACACACATGCCCCCCCTTGCAACAGCACAAAAAGCATGAATTACATTTCTTCCCCATGCTAATAATAGCATCAGCAGTTAGTTGTTTCTCTCTGTCTCCCTCTAAAATGCGTGCAATTTGTGCATTATCAATATTTTCATGCCGCTCAATAGCAAAACTCTCTGAGCTGCTTACTGTAATTTAGCCATACATGATGGAAACAAAAAAATATAAATAATGCAGCATAAAAGCTCCAGCAGCCAAGAAATAAGATCAGCACAACAAAATTCTCGAGCAGCACCAGAAAATATTTTAAAGATGTTTTAAACATTTGGAAAAGCCATTCCATTCTGCCAAAAGGTATAGCAAAAGAATGTGTTTTTTTTTTTTTAAATTTTTTTCTTCAGTCAGATACTTACCTAGGAAATAGCGCCATTGAACTCGGTGTGGTTACTTGTGAGTAGGCATGCATGAGATTCCATTGCTAAAAGATGACTTGTGCCATCTGTGTTCTTGCAATTGTGAGGGAGTACACATGGAGGATGTGTGTGTGAGAGAGAGGAAAAGATACTGTTGGCATGCATTTCCTTTAATGATTAATCAGTACAGTGGTACCTCTGGATACAAACGGGATCCATTCTGGAGCCCCATTCGCATCCAGAAGCAAATGTAACTAGCAACAGCACGTCTGCACATGCACGTGTCACTTTTCACCACTTCTGCATATGCGCGTGATGTCATTTTGAGCGTCTGCGCATGCGCGAGCAGTGAAACCTGGAAGTAACGTGCTCCGTTACTTCCGGGTTGCCGTGGAGCACAACTTGAATGCGCTCAACATGAAGCACATTCAACCTGAGGTATGACTGTAATTATTTTCCTATAGCAGATAATTGTTTTTCCATTCTGTGGGGCATTAGGATAGGCTTTCAGCTTTTCAAAGACAAGAACATTAAATGCAACAAATTTCCTCTGTGCTTCCTCTTAAGCACACAGATAGTAAACAACAACAACAACAACAACAACAACAACAACAACAACAACAACAACTTAAAAACACTACCTGGTCAGCTTTTGATGAGCAAACATACCCTCCCTTAAAAGAAATAAGTTATTGAAACAGAGCAAGCTGAAAACCAAAGAGAATGTGAATGCTTATTTTTTGTGTGCATAAATTATATCCATTGCTTGGGTTGAGAAAGTAGAAGATTGGCTACATTTAAGCAGCATATAAAGATAAAGGTACCCCTGACTGTTAAGTCCAGTTGTGGATGACTCTGTGGTTGCGGCGCTCATCTTGCTTTACTGGTCGAGGGAGCCAGCGTTCGTCCGCAGACAGCTTCTGGGTCATGTGGCCAGCATGACTAAGCTGCTTCTGGCAAACCAGAGCAGCACACGGAAACACTGTTTACCTTCCCGCCAGAGCAGTACCTATTTATCTACTTGCACTTTGACGTGCTTTCAAACTGCTAGGCTGGCAGGAGCAGGGACCGAACAACAGGAGCTCACCCCGTTGCGGGGATTCAAACTGCCAACCTTCTGATTGGCAAGTCCTAGGCTCTGTGGTTTAACCCACAGCGCCACCCATGTATAGCCCCACCCTTTTATTGTCCTTTCTGCAGTGAGGTGCAGTGAGTTTCTGGAATGGGATAGATGTGCTCAGATCCTGAAAGAAATGAAGGACTAGCCAGTTTGCATGTCTGCGTGTGGTTTGCAGAGCAGGTTGAGTTCTGAAATAGGAAGCTTTTCTGAAAATGCCAGTGCAGTTCTTTGTCAAACTATATGTGCTATATTTAATGTTATTTGGATCAGAGCATATGGGGAAGAGAGATTAATCCTCTCCCTCTCTATCTGCACCCCTCAGGAAAAAAACAACACTCAATCTCCCTCTGTGCTACAAGATGTCCACATATGCACTTGAAGGTAGCATGCTAGCTTAGGGAGGACATAGGACCAGCCTAGAGGCCCACACAACTCTTGCGGTGCCACATCACTGCTCCCCACCAGCCATAATCTGTTACCTGAGGAGGTTGCTTCACTCTGCCTAATGGTAGGGCTGGCCCTGTAGTGTGAGCATAATTCTAGCCCTGTGTAGACTGTAGGAATCTGAAGTACTTCCTACTTCCTGCAGAAGTAGTCATGTGAGTTGACTCTGCATTTGCTGGATTTGGCAGTGATTTACCTTCTGTGGGGTTTTTTCTTTTCAACATAGGTGATTTTGTGTGTGTGTTTGTGTTTGATCCAGGAAACAAGATACCTCAGTAAGTGAACCTATGGCAGACAAAATGTTCTGTGAAATGGGCTCAGAACTAGGAAGGGCTGCTCCACCTACCAGTCAAGGTCCTGAATAGAGTGACAAGAGAAAGGGCATTTGCCAACCAGCTTCTTGGCACAAAGCTATTAAAAGTGCAGGAACTCCTTTAGACCAAGGCTTGGCACTTGGAGGAAGTTAACTCTCTTTGACTGGAGGAAGTAAGCTACCTTGTGTACGCAAGGTGATGCTTCCATTTATTAACACCTTTTTAAATTTCCGCAAAGCAGATGTACGCATTGTTCTGCGTACTTAGCCCCCTTTCTCCTTTATTGCCTTTGAATGCTATGGTATGAATCAGCGATATAAGTGGCAGCAGCACTTTCATTGTTTTCATTTCCTGTGTTATAAAAGAACCGCCATAGAGCTGTCATAAAAATGACTTATTTATAAAGAGAAAGAGGTTGCGTGTCACTTAGAAGCCAGTTTTGAGGACCTTTAATTGCTGCAGCAAAGAAGTTTATATTTTTCATAAGCCATAGGTATAGCCATTTGTTTTCCTTGGATGGATGTTTGCAGATTGCATTGGAGATTGTGGTGTAAATGTAAGGCTAATTCTCCGAATCCTCTTGACTTCAGAGCTGCAATATATTTTTTCAGTTGATTCATGATCACATTTAAGGTCACATGAGATGTGATGGGAGCAGCCATGTTTGTTAAATCATGGATCTTTCCCATTCACATATTAAATGCAGGTAGTGTGATTTTTAACACCGAAAGGGGAGGTCTAATTTTAACATCGCTGCTGTTGGTTATCCCAGGTGCTTTTCTATGAGCCTGAATCTGTTGGGGGAGGTAAAATGGAGAATGGTCTTGGCACCGTTCAACCCACATGTCCTTTTGATATTAACATATTTACTTTCTACTTGACCAGGGCAGGCACATAAACAACAAACATGGCTGCCATCATGTTGATCAGATATAGATAAAGATATTTAGCATTCATGACATTCTCAACTGCATAAATGGTTCTTTAGCATTCATGTCTACTTGTTAGGGTTTAAATCTTGTGTTAAATGTATGTATTGTCTCTGTGTTCTAGTTTTGCATAAATCACCTTGAGGTGCCCGTTTAGAAGGCAATTAATAAGTCACTGACTAGAATAATAATAAAATAAGCACTGGCCTTTAGGTTAAATGTGAGTAGCTTAAAAGTCTGTTTCCTTCTCGTTAAATCTCTGGCTTTTGTTCAGGGGAAACAGCTCTAGTAAATAGGTAGATTTCTCTCTCTCATTTCAACAACATCCCGAGTTAAAAATACAATTCTATTGGGTGCCTTCATTTGAACCAATGCATCTACTTCTTGACACATCGAGGTAATATTTTAATGCTCAAAATTCTGCAGATTGAACAGATCCAGGAAGGAACTCCCGGAATACTCAGAGTCACTTCTCACTCCACAGAAAACTCTTCTGAAATACTTCAAGGGGAATACAATACAGTAAGTAATTTGTGCTGGTCTTCTCTGTTGCAAATTTGGCCGTACGTTGAATGGCTTTGAGAGATTGTTTACATGCTGAGTCAGATGCTCAGGTTTTCTCATCACATGAGCTACTAAAGCCACTTGAAGAGCATGCTTGTGATTCTGTGGGGGAACACAGGTAGCTGTGAACTGGGCTGTGCCTGGAGGGGTGTTTAGCTATTCACATGATTGCAGCTGCTGCAGAAGATGTTGGTACATCTGTGGAATTAGCTGTTGGTTGCGTCTAGGTACAGCTGGGTCCACACAGCCATTTTCCTATGGGATTGCAGTGCTGCAGCTTCTCATCTATTGATGTTGCGCAAACCAGCCCTCCATGAACAGTTTTCACAAGGAAATTTGTAGCATGGGGTCCTGGATTCTGGTTGATCTTCTGGTTGTTATCCTAATGCAGTAATTAATATACTTAAAAAAACTAAAGATACCTAAGCTTCCAGGAGCAGTGGAGGCTGGTTCATAAGTGAGAATGAAGCACTGCCCCATTCAATCTGCCCTCACTTGACCTCCCCTTCCTATTTACTAGCCCAGAGACTGACACTGGCTATCGACTGCTGCTTCTTCTATATGCCCTATAGAACTCAGCAGGGAGGAGGTTGGGGGCAAAAGTATTAGTTACCACCACCTTCCATTGCCTCTGGGCCCACCTACTGTTGACCTCCCTGCCTTCTACTCAACCAGCCCCAATGGGCACCCGCTGTCACTGCCTGGGAGATATATGACTAACACAAACACTGATGTTCTGCAGGTGTTGCTGGCCATAGGGAGGGATGCTTGCACAAGAAAAATTGGCTTGGAGAAAGTTGGAGTGAAGATCAATGAAAAGTAAGGTTTATTCTCTTGACTGTCTATGTGTTGTGGCTATATGGTTGTTGTTGTTTTTTTACAACATCAATTGGATTGACTTAAAGCATTTAATTTGGGGGGGGGAGGGATAAATTTCCAATGCAGTTCTGTTGCAATAAGGAGAGCGCCAGTGCAGCATAATGGTTAGACTGTTGGACTATAACCTGGGGGAGCAGGGTTCGAATCCCCCCCTCAGCCATGAAGCTCATTGGGTGACCTTGGGCCAGTCACCATCTCTTAGCCTAAGCTACCTCATAGTGTTGTTGTGAGGGTGAAATGGGGAGGAGGAGAACCATGTACACCACCTTGAACTCCTTGGAGGAAAAGGTATATAAATGTAATGAATAAAATAAATAAATAAGGAGGAACTGTACCCTCTATGCCTGATATATGTCTATATCTCATTACTGAACATGCAAAGAGATTGGACTTTTGCATTAATTTGAATGTTAATGATTAACAGCTCTGCAATCTAGGGTTCTGCATTATTTCGCTCTTGCTGGTTTCGTGGTCTAGATTAAAAAAAAAAACCCGTGTTCATGTCAGTTACCACTGTGAACTATACCCTTTGTACTGTGTACTCTTTCCAGTTTGGTTGCATAATGGGGCTCCTTTGGTGTGTGTGTGTGTGAGACAGAGAGAGAGAGAGAGATAACTCAGGAACATCTGCTTTGCATGCAGAAGGTCCTTGGTTCAATCCCTGTCGTCTCCCAGGTAGGGCTGGGAGAGACTCTTGTCTGAAACCCTGGAGTTGCTGCCACTGCCAGTCACTGCAGACAATATTGAATGAGAGAGACCATTAGCCTGACTTCAGTATATGTTGGTTTCCTGTGCTCCTAAGTTTTTAGCAGTTACGCAAAGGGGGGGAATGTGAAAGGTGATGCTTCTTCTATCATAGCACTGCAATAAAAGGAAACGGGGGCTTTGCAAAATTCTCATTTCCATGCTGCTGTTAAGAGGCACTGAAGTCCTGGATCCCTAGTGATCTCTCCCTTTCCTACCTACTTTGACAATAATCTCTGCAGTTAGTGGTCTGGCAGCCCACATTCTGCCTGAATTTATGTGCAAATGGCTATGTAATTTGAATCCATTCCCGTTTGGGTCCAAGCCTGTTCTCTGTGGACATGAAAAATTGTTCTGAGGACACTGGGATAAGTCTGTGAGATGCATCAGGTTTCACTATCTGAATCACAAATCCTGCCACGGCCAAGATGAACACAGCATGGACTCTTGCCCTGGCATTGGAACAGTCTGAATAGTACAAAGTTTGATTTGAAAGAATTGATCTGCAACCTACAGGCCACCGAACTGAACCTCTTTTCTCCCTCTCGTAGAACAGGAAAGATCCCTGTCAATGAGGAGGAGCAAACTAATGTGCCTTATATCTATGCCATTGGAGATGTCTTGGAAGGCAAGCTGGAACTGACGCCAGTGGCAATCCATGCAGGGAGGCTGTTGGTGCGGAGGCTTTACGGTGGCGCAAAGACAAAGGTGAGCGAGAGGTTTATCATCGTGCATTTTAAAGAAAACTAACCTCTCCCCACCCCAGTCAGAATAATAATGCAAGCTGCCACCCGGTCTCCCCTCATGCACTCTTGTTTACATGATTGATAGTGCATTGGCCCAATGAGAGTCTGCGTTGTTATTTGTATGGGTTTTCTTAGTCTTATGGAATTTTAAAAAACCTGTTGCAGACAAATGTGTTTTCCTCGCTTCTAGGGCACGTTCACCCACCATTAGCGGGGGCAGCAAAGGGGGAGTGGTGTTGTGCACCTAGTTTCCTGGCAGTGAGTGTTGCTGCAGCTTACTGGAGGGGGGGTGAGGTGTGGGGAGCTCAGCCAATTGGCACCACTGCACCTGCACCATGTGCTGCCTTCCCCTCGCCTCCCTCCCCCTCCCATCTCAGTAAAGCGGCAGCCCAGGTGAGCAGCACAGAAGCACCTTTTTAGCTCCACCAGCCTTTGCTGAAGCTACCTCAGTGTTTTGTTACTGATGCCAACGGGAGTGTGACACTCATACAAAAGCGTCTTTTCCTTGACAGTGTGACTACGTGAATGTTCCCACCACGGTATTCACGCCTCTGGAATACGGTGCCTGTGGTTACTCGGAAGAAAAAGCCATAGAGACATTTGGGGTGGACAACATTGAGGTGAGCCTAATAATCCTGTGTAAAATATAGTATCAATATATTGTGTAACACAAGGCCGATCTTGTGCCCCTTTCTACTTCTAGATTGGTGTGTGTGTGTATGTAGGACCATCATCTTGGATGCTGGTGGCGCTGTGGTCTAACCACTGAGCCTTTTGGGGTTGCCGATCAGAAAGTTGGTGTTTTGAATCCCTGCGACAGGGTGGGCTCCTGTTGCTCTGTCCCAGCTCCTGCCAACCTAGCAGTTCGAGAGCACACCAGTTCAAGTAGATAATAGGTACTGCTGCAGTGGGAAGGTAAACAACATTTCCGTGTGCTCTGGTTTCTATCACGGTGCCCCTTTGTGCCAGAAGCGGTTTAGTCATGCTGGCCACATGACCCAGAAAGCTGTCTGTGGACAAACGCCGGCTCTCTTGGCCTGAAAAGCGAGATGAGCACCACAACCGCATAGTTGCCTTTGACTAGATTTAACTGTTCGGGGTCCTTTACCTTTACCGTCATCTAGTCCTTCTCAAGGTTGGCTACACAATCACATCATTGAGTTGCACCACTTAGCCTGGTGCCAATAGCCATGAGCCTGTGTGGATGACAGGCTTGCATCTTTATAAACATCTGTGTGCCAGTGTCCAGGAACGCATCAGAGTAACATCTGTGGCTCAGTGGTACAACATCTGCCTTGCATGCAGAAGAGCCCAGGTTCAATTCTCCACATATCTAGGTAAGGCTGGGAAAGGCCTTTGCCTGACACCTTGAAGAACTGCTGCCGCTCCTAAGCAGGTAGCGCTGCTCCCAGTGCACACAATGGTCTGGCGTGATAAAAGGCCTCAATACCTGTGTTCAGTAAATGTGGGGAAATGTTGATGCAAGTTACGCAAACTTAAATCTATTCGTAGAGGGAAATGCCTGCAAAACACAGGTGTATGTATCAAAAGTTATATTGTGCTGTTTACAGTGTGGAGCTGCCCTAACCAAGCTTGCATATTTGGTCAGGTGCTTATTTTAGAAGCATCCCTGACATGCTTCTTTAGACTCCAGTGCCTTTTGTGACACCGTACCAATCCCATCCCTCTTCTCACACCTGTTGGTATTTCTGCACCTAACACTCTCCGATAAGTAGCTGCTGCACAGGCTATTGTGTAAATTCAAATGTGCCTAAGAGCTGGCTGGAGGGAGCCATGTTTGAGCCCTGCATCCCCATGTTTAATAAGCCTGGGAAGCAAATTCAAAGAATCAGTATGGACGTACAGAAGCAAACTTATCAGTGCATCTAAATTTCTATACCACCCTTCATCAGAGGATCACAGGGCAGTTTACAATATAAAAACACAGAAATGCATAACGAAGTAACAAACAAAACAATGCCCCTCTCACTTTAAAAGGCCATAGATAGTTTAATTAGTCAGAGGCCTGTGAGAAGAAGAATAAAAAATTATTTTTGACACAACACAGAATCAAGCTGCAGTTCAGGGAAGAAGAAGAAGAAGAAGAGTTTGGATTTGATATCCTGCCTTTCACTCCCTTTAAGGAGTCTCAAAGCGGCTAACATTCTCCTTTCCCTTCCTCCCCCACAACAAGCACTCTGTGAGGTGAGTGGGGCTGAGAGACTTCAAAGAAGTGTGACTGGCCCAAGGTCACCCAGCAGCTGCATGTGGTTCACCAGATTACGAGACTACCGCTCTTAACCACTACACCACACTGGCACACAGGAAGGAGATGTGTTTTGCTTATAATGCGCCGAACGCTCCTGACATGAGACCCTACTTTGATGTGCATTCTCACCATTTGACAAGCATCTTGCTAGTCCAGGGGTTGTGAGTGTTCAGGGAGAGGTCCTATTCTGCCACTGTTGACATTCATCACCTGCGTTCTCAGTGCCAAGTGTCTCTGGCCAGTTCCTGAGAGGGGCAAAGTGCCACACCTGTACCAAACTGAGCTCCTCATGCCTCACTCCCCCCCCCCCCCCGGAAGTAGCAAAGATGCTTTGCATTGGGAAGGTAGGTGAGTACCATTGCCCTGTCTGCTCTTCCCATTCCCCTTGGACTGCTGTTGCATAATGCCTTTCAGAAACTAAAAAAATCTCCACAAACACTTAAAACGTCTCCATTGCTTTCCCAGGTTTACCACAGTTACTTCTGGCCACTTGAATGGACGGTCCCAGCCCGGGACAACAACAGATGCTATGCAAAGGTCATCTGCAATATTCCTGATCAGGTAACCATAGCATGGCACTATTTTTCAGAATCATCAGCATTTTACAGGAGCAAGGAGGTTTCTTTTCTTAAAAAAGTGTTGATTTTGTATGCATTGTAATATATTACAATATAATTTCTGACAGAACGGTACTGGGAATGCTGACAGAATTGGTATGAACTTCATGCATCTTAATTTGTAATGACACTTGGACTTGGGGATAAAGCTCTTCCCTTTCATTGCGGCAAACGCGGATGTTATCTTGAAAGCACTGGTTGTTTTTAAAAACACCCACAAATCCAACTCTTAAATTATAGTGCCTTTGTAACTGAATTAATAACACCTTGGCTAGAAGTTAACACTCATTAAGTGGCAGTCCTCTTTATCTTTGCTCAAGATAATATCTAGTTAATAGTTGTTGATGCCTTAGTTTTTGTGTTGTAATAATGGCTGGAGTCCAAAGGATTGTGGGGAAATCAGATGCTTGTGTTCTTATCTCAAGCTGCTTTTGAAACTGAGGGATGCCTCACAAGCAATTTCTGACAGGCCAGAGAACCATATTGGTTAAAGGGGGGGGGGAGGAGAGTTCTTTTTTAAAAAAAAAAAACCAGCCCCCTTTTTAGGCTCTGGATCCTAGCCATAGCCTTCATTTTGCTCATTTTAAACATGGGCTACAGTGAAAAACAAAAACGATATGTTTAGGCTTACGGGGTGAGGAACCTGTGGCTCTTAAGCTGGACTACAACTCCCATCATCCCTCGCCATACTGTCAGGGCCTGCTGGGAGTTGGGAGTCCAGCAACAACTGGAGGGTTACTGGTCCATGATTTTGTTCGTATGTGTCCATATCAAGTGCTGCTTTCAGAATGCAAAGCCAAGTACTCAGGGCTGGATTCAGTTAATGAGCCCGGTGCAAGGACTTCCGCTAGCACAATGGGGCTCCCTTCCCCACAATTGGCTTGGGGTAAAGTTGAGAGACTCCCCCAGAGCAGCGTGTAGGGAAAGGAGAGGCCGGAGGATCATTCCATCTGGCAAGCTGAAATGCTTGTGCTGGCAATTGCCGTAGCGCTATGTTGAATCCCTTCCTCAGGCCCAACTAGACAATAGATGCAGTCAGTACTAGAATGTCCTCTCCACACATTGCCATAAGCCCTATCCAAGCATTCCAAAAGAGCACATGAGGGTTTAAGCTGGGGAAGGAGAACTCATGTTGGGGGTTTTCCCTTCACCCCCTGCCCTTCCTTTGCGCAGCAGGAAGTTCTGAAGGGAGCTTGTAAAGGTGAGGTTCCTATTCACAAGGAGGCTCTTCCTTCTGGGAGGTTCAGGGGTGAAGCAGGGATGTGCAGGGGCACAGGACAAGGGGGTTGCTGCCATGAGTGCACCCCACTCCCTAGTTTAAGTTTAGTGTTACAGATCTGAGCCTGAGGCTCTCACGTGCCCTTTTCCTACCCCTTTCTTGATTAGGCAGAATGGGTTGTGTACAAATTGGTAAAGCGTGGCTTGCCTCAACCCCCAGGTAAGTCAGGCAGGTAGGACTGTGCTAGACTGAAGGTCCAGTCTGCCTTGATCACATAACACCAAACCATAGGTTGATGCTTCATCCAAACCAGTGGTGTGCAGATTTCAGGCTGCTCAGATCTCGTTTATCCTTCACTGGAACCAAAGAGCCAAGTGGAAAAACCAAAATGGTAGGATTAAAGAGCAGGATGTCTCTGAGCAGATGCTTAGCCTAAGGATTTTTCAGTAGCAGAACTGAACAGAACTTGTTTCTTTCACAAAAATCCATTCCTTGGTCAAGCCAACTAATGCACATAGATCATGATCTAAGTCACCACATTGTAGTTTTAGCAGTCAAATGGCTTTTGCTGTAGAATATTTTAATGACAGTGAAAAAAATAGCTGAAACCCCTGCTGTTCATGGGTCCCCCCCCCCAATTAAATTTATTTTCCAACAGATACGTCTTAAAATGGAAAGTTAAAACAGAGCAAGCTACACACATACACACAAGCATATTGTTGACATTTTTGGTATACTTGAGCCTCTGGATTTATAACAGTTGGATTGTAATGTGTCTCTTGAGGCAGGTATGAAAATACAAGAAAAGGGGTTGAAACATATTTAATGCCAGTTCTCTCAGGTATTGGACAGTCTGAAGAAAGTAATTGTTTCAGGCCACAGCGAGTCAAGCTTTAGTTGTTCCTTTCTTCTGGGCATTCTGACAATTGATATCTCAAATGATAAAAGGGGGGTGTTCCTATATGCTACAACTGCAGCAAGAATGCTGATTGCTAAAAACTGGAAGGGGGATAGGACACCAACGAAGGAAGAATGGCAAATAAAATTGTGTGAATATTTGGAATTAGCAAACATGACAGAAGTAATTAGAAATCAGCCAAGCCCAAAGGTTTAAAAAGGAGTGGGACTGTTTTAAAGAGTACCTGGAAAAACATTGTTCTCAAACAAAATCTTGGATGTGTTTCGACTAAACTTTGCAAAGTAAATAACAGATAGCATATATTATGTAAGAGAAGTGCAGTAAGGAAAACAACACAGTTACAAAGATAAGGAAGAAATAAGAAGCCACAATAAGGTGGAGGGAAGTCGTGTGCAAAGAAATTTTGATTTATTTTGGTTCACATTTGTGTATAAGATGGCATATTTTGAAGAACGAATGGAACTGCGTATTCAATTAATGTAAAAACTCAATAAAGAATATTTTTTTAAAAAACCTTTTGTTGTTCCCCTTGTTCCTTAGGAGCGTGTGATTGGCTTCCATGTGCTTGGTCCGAATGCAGGAGAAATAACCCAGGGATTTGCAGCGGCCATAAAATGCGGTATAACAAAAGAACAGCTGGACAGCACGATAGGAATTCATCCAGTCTGCGCAGAGGTGAGTATGTGGCATTGGTTTACAAAAAGCTGCCTCCTTTCCTAGGATTGCTGGAGCAATTTTGTTTTCAAGGCAACAGTCTTATGTACTCTTTCTATATGAGCAGCTGCACTGAGATAGGAAGTACCATAGCTTTGTGGCAGGGCACAAGCGAAACAAACAAAAGGTCCCAGATTCAATCCCCAGCATCTTCAGGTAGGGATGGGAAAGATTCCGTTTCTAAAACCCTGGAGAGCTGCAACACTGAGCCAGAATCTACCTTATATTTTAGAAAGTTGATTGTCCCATAGTTATCTGTGTTTAGGTACAGTTGGATGCCATTTTGAATCAAGATGGTGGACTGGACCTTTCAAAAATGTACTGATTTTTGCTGGGTGGTTCTTAGAATTCCCAAACAACGCCAGGCACTCATAATCTGAATGGGTTGGATTGGATTGGAAGGGCCACAAAATCTGGTGCAAAAGCACAATTGAGCCTCTTATGCCAGGGCAAGAACCCCTTCAGCAGTGAGGCAAGGACTTTCCTTCAGGGCTCCAGTTTTAGAAATAACTTGCACACATTTGTACACACTGACTTTTCTCTTTCATAACCCGCTGTATCTAAAAATCTAAAAAGACACAATGGCGGGGGGGAAGAGCTACAAAATGTGCAGAGGAAGCTGTTCTAATATATCACTATAATCATCCTCATAATACGTTGAACAAGCCACAAAAATTAAAGGACGAAAGGTTTCACAAAAATGATTGCAGTTTCTATTAAAATAATAATAACAGGAGCATAGGAAGCTGCTTTGTGCAGAGTCAGACTGCTGGCCCATCTAGTTCATTATTGTCTGCACTGGCCAGGGGCAGAATTTCTGGCAGGCTTCTCTCCCACGCCTGCCTGGAGATGTAGGGGATGATGGAGACAGGAGACTTATGCATGCAAAGCATATAGCCTACTGCTAAGCTATGGCCCATTCAACAACAGCAATATAAATAATAATAATAATAATACAAATAATGGAATTTTAAAAACTGGTTGAGTTTGGATGTTTTTTCTGTTTCAAAGGGTGGATGCATTCATGATTCTCCTTGCATACAGAGAATTTTCAGCTGGCTGAACATTGAGATCCTTGCTTTTTTCTGCGGGAGCTTCAGGCTTATTTGCATGGTTAACATGTACAGGCGCTCTGTTCTGCTCTCAATTTATTCCCCCTTAGAGATGACTTTGATGCTAGCTAATTACTGTTGCTTTGAACCATTTAGACTGGAGTGGATTTGATTTCCTGTAATCCTCCTACCTAGACTTATATGTCTGCAAAACAAAGCTAGCAGTTGTCTGATAAACCTCAACTAAAGGCAGCTTACCACATTTCCTGTAATTTGCTTTTCGATTTGCTCTCTAAACTAGGAGCTAAAACTCATCCGAAGGGCAAAAGTCTTAAGATGGCACCTGCAAAGGCCGTTAGCAGCCAGCAAAGAGGTGCCATGACTCAGACCATGGAGGAAGTCTGGGCCTCCAGATGTTGCTGGACTATAACTCCCATCATCCCTGGTTTTGCCAGAGCTGATGGAAGCTGTAGTTCAGCAACATCTGGAGAACCAAAGGCTCCTTACACCTGCTTTAACTAGAAACATAGTTATTACTCAGGCACAGTTCCCATTAATTTCAATTGAGCCTGTTCAGGAGTCTTCCTTTTCTGTCTCTGGTAGATCTTCATCCTCCCAGAGGGCAAATAATCTCTGAGCCGCAGACTCATATCTGCTCATTAACAGGCAGTACAATAAAACGTCTGCCTCCCCCCTCCTCATTTCCCGCACAACGATAAGAGGCACTTGTGGTGGAAAGTCACGTGACTTCCCCTTCATTTCTTTCAATTTGCTGGGTCCGAAGCCTTGATAGAGGGCAGGGAAATGGGACTGCTGTGATGCAAGAGCATCCAGTGTAATTTAACGGCTCTTCCAATAATGGAGGGTAGGAAAAGTGCTGCATGGTGGCGTGTCATTCCCATCCCCAAACATCTGGTGCAGCTTTATAATGCAACTAATAAAGAAGTCTAGAATTTAGAAGAGCCCAGCTTGGATCAGCTCAAAGGGCCATCTAACCCGTGGGCTGTCCTCACAGTGGCCAGCCATGCCCGATGGAGGCCTGCAGGCAGGATCTCAATGCAGCGGTCCCCTTCCCTCTTGCGATTTACATCCACTGAGTTGTTAGCAGTGGTTCTCCAAGACCACACATCCTAGGGTCAGCCAATGGCAGAGGGTAGCCCTGAGTTTTGACATGAACATAAAAGTCCTCTCCGACATTATCCAATTGTTTTATTCCCCCCGTCCTCCTTTCTTTTATAGATATTCACCACGTTATCCGTGACGAAGCGGTCAGGTGGAGATATCACCCAATCCGGATGCTGAGGTTAAGCCCCCCCACTGTTTGCCCGTTGCCAGAAACTGGCGTTCGTCACCGTTGCTAACTCCCGAAGGGCCAAGCAAAGCAGTCTAGGAAGCAAGAACCAGCCAATGCGTCCATGACCTCTCCGCCCCTGTCGACGGGGCGAGTGAAGAACTGCTTAGTTCCTGGCGGTGACTGAATGTTATGGCAATGGATCCAACAGTGGGCTGGGCTCCCAAATCAAGCTGCTGTTTGGCAAGGCATTGCTCAAGATGCTTCCATGAAGTCGCAGCCTAAAACCAGCCTTTTCTGGTAGGCAGTGATGGAAAGTTTGCTGGCACAGCTTGAGACTTTTCCTCTCCTGGAATGAAGGCGTTCCTCCCGTTTGTTTCCCCACTTCCTCAGATCGTTGCTATGAAATAGCCCAAGAGTTGCAGCATGTAGCAGCCTCATTGCAAGCCCTCTTCTGTAGGGGGTGCACGCAATGCATCACCTCTCCAGACTTGTACAGAAATGAGCAACCAAGCCTGTGAAGGATTTTTTAGTGCACAGTTCTAAGAAGCAACTTATTTTCACTTCTCTTCCTTTATTCTTTTTACCCAGAGCTGCAGATTGGTGTGGCTCCCCTAAGTCCATAAATCAAAGATTAAATACTCCCATCACTGATAGGTTAGATTACTGCAATGAGCTCTGTGTAGGGCTGCCTCTGATGATAGTTCAGAAACTTCAGCTGGTGCAGAATTCAGTGGCCAGGTTGCTCACCGGGGCAAGACTGTTTGAGCATATTACACCCATCCAGGCCCAATTCTAAATGCTGGTTTTAACCAACATGGTTAAATGGCTTAGGACCGCAATACCTCAAGGACTGCATCTCCCCATACGAACTGACTTGGACCCTGCAATCCTCCTCATCATTTGAGGCCTTCCTTCAAGAGTCTCCTCCATGAGTCTGGAGGTTGGCAACACGAGAGGCCTTTTCTGGGATGGCTCCCCGCTTGTGGACTGCTCTCCCCAGGGAGACTCACCTGGCGCCTTTGTTACATAACTTTAGGTGCCTGGTAAAAATGTTTATAACTAAGCCTTTCGCTGATAACATTCTATGGCCATTTAAAGTTTGTGAGAAAGGGGTGTTATTGGTTTGTTTTGGTTTTATGATGTCAGCTACGTTGTTGAATTCCTTCTCAAGTTAAATCCCTCCTTTTCATACAGCTAACTTTCTGTTTGTTTGTATATAATGGATCATAAACAAAATCTATTTGGATCATAAATTCTATTTTGAGATACCCTGTAACCATTTTCTTTAATACTGCCACTGTTGTTGATAAAACTTTGTGTACTTCATGTGTACTTAATGAAAGCAAAAAGTAAAACTCTTTTAGAAATGGGCACGATCTTTTAAAATCTACTTCACTGCACCAGCTTGTTCAGATAGTGACTCTCCTGTACCTGTGATTTGGAGAAGTTGTGGGATCTGTGGAAACAGCTGCACAAAGTCCCCAACTTATATTGGTTCTATGTTTGCACCTGTTTTTTTTAAAGGACCCAGTTATTTATTCATGTTGCCTTCCGAATGAGAAGGAAGCATGCATTTGTGTGCCTTGCAGTCTCTAGGTAGAGGTCACACTCCTATAGGGACATAAGCAGAGCTCTGCTGCATCAGCCCAGAGACCCACCTAGTTCAGCATCCTGTTCTCGCAGAGAGCAGCCAGATGCTTGTGGGAAGCCTACAAGCACAACCCGAGGGCAGCAACACACTTCCCACATGAGATTTCCAGCAACGGGAATACAGAGGCATGCTGCTTCCGACAGTGGAGCTAGAACGTAGCCATCATGATTCGTAGCCACTGATCCCCTTATCCTCCAGACAGGTTGAGCAGCAAGAGAAGTTTATAAGACTACTGTATAGGTCCTGCCTTAATGCTGTGCTCCTGGAGAGAAGAGTGGAGCAAAACCTATTACAGTCTCCCATAGGCAGCTGTCGTTACATCTTCATACTGAAGTTTACTGATGTTAAATGAAAGGGGTTGGGAACTGTCCTGTACTTGAGGGCTATGGCTTTTAGCCATGTACCCATATCCATTCGTGGGCCAATTACTTGTGCACAAACCCTTCTTAGCTGGGTGAAGAACCATGCATGTAAAAAAATGCTCACTGGACCAGTCCAATCCCACTGCCAGACCTGCACCCACAAAGACCTAGTCAGAAAACTGGCAATAGCACAAATTGGTGTGTCAGTGATTATTTGACCAGGGATGGATACACACTCACTGCTGTATCCAAAACAGCACACTAATGCAAAAAGCAGATTATCAGGCTAGGTATTGATCTAACAAGATACAGCTTGCCTGCTCAGTGATCTGTATTCCCCCCCCCCCCCCGGCTCTGAGCAAGCCAGACCTTGTTTCCTCTTGCAAGAGCCTCTAGCAACAGCCTCTGCCACAAAGGCAGGTCGTGTAAATCGTGGATTAGCTACAGATCCTAACCCATTTGGCAGCTGCAGCTTACAAGCAGTTCCATTCTGAGACTATCTCTTTAACCGCTTTTCCGGTAATCAATCGATTTGGCTGAGCTGCAGATTTTGTAGGCCTAGTAATAAATACGGAATTCAACAGATTGACTGACATAGTTCTTTACACAAACAAACAAAATCTTTTAAGCCTTCATTGTGCACATTGGGTCTGCTGGAGCTCCGGGACAATGCTTTTGATCACAATCCTATGTATAATTGAGCTGGGTGTGAGTCCATTGAGTTCAATTGGACTCAGATTGTGTATGCACAGGGCTGAGCTCAAAACAGGAGCTTTGTAGATGAGCCCTTAGATACAAGTTTCGGGAAATCTACAAGTATTTTTGTGAGCTGTTTAGACTTCTTTTTTTAAAAAAAATTAAGTGGCATATAAATGTTGCTAAACAAAATAATAAAAGCCTTAACTGACAAAGCACTGCTTGCCCACAATTACTCTGTAATGAGGATTGTGTAATTATATGACCTAATAGGCTCAGGCCATGGTAAGTTTAGTTATCCGCAGATACTTGCTATCTATTTACTGCATCAAATCCCACCTTTTTCTTCCAAGTTGCTCAAGGTGGCATACGGTTAATCCTCACAACACACCTGTGAAGTAGGTTAGGGTGAGAGGCTTAGAGAAATCCATGGAGGAGAAATTGGATCAGCGGCAGCTCCATGATGTCTATACTCTACTGCTGGGATTTGAAGACTAGTTGTTGGGGAGCAGCCATGGGGAAACGCTTTTGCTCTCAGCCTGCTTTTGAGAAAGAAGATGCTCTCCTTTACCTCTTTTCCATATGATAGAGACAAGTGCTTGGGGATTATGATGGTGCATATTCAACATACCGTATTTTTCGCCCTATAGGACACACTTTTCCCCCTCCAAAAATGAAGGGGAAATTTGTGTGCATCCTATGGGGTGAATGCAGGCTTTCGCTGAAGCCTGGAGAGCGAGAGGGGTCGGTGCGCACCGACCCCTCTCGCTCTCCAGGCTTCGCGCACCTCTCCGCAAGCAGCGGGAGCCCAGCGCTGGGCTCCCGCTGCTTGTGGAGAGTTGCCTGCATGCTGAAGCCTGCCTGCGCTGAGCTCAGCGCGTCCAGGCTTCGCGGACCTCTCGGCAAGCAACGGGAGCCAGCGCTGGGCTCCCCCGGCTTGCAGAGAGCTGCCTGTTTGGGGGCTGGGGTCGGGGGAAGCTCGGGCTTCCCCCGCCCCAGCCCTGCGCCTGGGGGGGAAAAAATAATTTCCCCCCCTTATTCCCCCACCCAAAAACTAGGTGCGCCTTATGGGACGGTGCGTCCTATAGGGCGAAAAATACGGTACCTTTATGTTCTATAAGTGTTAAATGTGTAGATGCCTCTTTAATTCACTGGAAAATTTAAACCACTTGCACTTTCAGACTGAATTAACTGAGTTTAAATATAATAGAAGTAGCATATTTGGAGCATTCCAAATATTACTATTTCTAAAAGGGATTTAAAAATTTGATGTGCATTTTGTGAGTGAAGGCACAGCACTACCCTTCACTTCGAACAATTTTTTTTCTTGCCTGCCAAAAGAGAGACTTGATAGCAAATCAGATGCGAGGCGCCAGATGTAATAAATTAAATGGCATTTGTATTCTGCCCCTGCCCTGCTCTTGATTTTATTAGATATTAACATGTTTAAAAAATTTCCCCAATGAATGCAAGCCAGATTTCTCGGAAGATATTTCATGTCACATTTATGGCAATTCAGCAATTTTAGCAAGCTCCGCAAGTCAATTAGGAGTCTTTGTTGTTATCTGGCCAGATTCACGTTTTGCAAGATTAATTCTAAGCCACTCATCATTAGCAGTTGTGAGCGTGACCTCTTTGGTCAGTCTGCCGCCTGTATGTGAAATGTGATCTGCTACTGGTAGCTATTACGAATGCATGTCTTTCTCATTCTTCTGTCTGATTGAAATACTCAGTGGCTTTCCACTGTCCAGTCTAAAACTTGCCATGAGAACTAGCTGTGACCATACAAGCAAAATGTGATGTAGTGCCATATTTTGAAGAGCAGGAGCTCATCATGACAGCCCCATAGCCATGCCCCAAAGATAATAAAAACTTCAGGCAGCTGTGCTGACATAATTGGCATAATACCCCGTTTATTAGGTTTATCATGACTGCAATCCTATGCATGGTTTCCTGAGGTAATCTCCATTGAACTAACTGGTGCTTGTTTATGACCGCCCAGGTTCAACTTCTTCAGTGCTTCGTCCACGTCTAATCTTGCCCCTTTCTAACATTTATTGGTATACGTTTTTCTTTTTGTAAATCTACCAATGAATAAAATAAAAAATCAGGTTTAAAGGGTTTTCTCAGGGTGGTGGAAAGCATGTGTGTTGTGTCCCGTGGTGGTAGGACTCTCCCTTCTTCTGACAGGAAATGCTCTGTGAGTGAGGGTACAAAAATGGAGAGCCAAGGAGGGTTAGTTTTGAGGGAAATGTCCCCATTTGCATCTTGAGGAATGTTGGAGGGTATGTGCCCATCCGTTTTCCTATTCTGCCTTTTACAGTAGAGCAGGTGTTTCACATGCAGAAATCCCCTGGTTCAATCCCTGGCATTTATAGTTAGGAGAATCTCAGGCAAGACTTCTCTATCTGAGACCTGGGGAAGTTTCCACCACTCTGTATACACCAGGGGTCCCCAAACTAAGGCCCGCGGGCCGGATAAGGCCTGAGGGACTCGTTTACCCAGCCCGCGGCAACCCCTGCCACCGTGTTCTCTTACTGGTGCTGCTCTGCACGGCTGCCCACTTCTGGGTCGGAGGAGCACCGGAAATAGCTTCTGCGCATGCGGAAGCATTATTTGCACATGCGCAAGTGTTATTTCCAGTGCACATCGGGGTCAGAGGAGGACCATGCACATGCACACAAGCTATTTCCGGTGCTCCTCTGATCTGGAAGTGCGCCGGAAATAGTGTGTGCACACGCGCTCCCCCCACCCTCTGGCCCGAGGTGTGGTAAGTTTGCTGACCCCTGGTATACGCCATTCTGGGCTAGATAGTGCAGTGGCGTGGCTCGGTATGCCACAGCCTCAAGTGTAATTTGAGGAGGGGGGTAGTACAAGGTGCAACTCAAGAAACCAGATTTGGCCCAGAGTGATCAGTGGTTTCCCTTGTACAGTACGATCAAGAGAGGAAGACTGGATGGCCTCATCTCAGCACTGAGGATTAGATGTCTCTTGGTTCCTTCTGCCTCTATAATTATTGGGTGGATCTGCTGGGTCAGCACAGCACGGAACTTCTGCATTTAGGACGTCAGCTACTTCCTCCAAAACTATCCCACCTGGAATGCAGAGTCTATTGCAAACTGAGCAAAGGAACAGCATGCAGCCTGTATTTGATTATTTTTAATAGCAAATCTTTCCATTGAGGCAAATACATTTTTATAGGTTTTTGCACAAAGTAACTGTACCTGCTTCTTATTTAACACACAAGCACATATGACATGGATTTCGTATTAATAGCAGTCATAGTAATATTTCTTACTGTCCTTCGCCAGAGGTCCCAGGGTCAACTACAACAATAGAATATTAAAATCAGTTAAAATAGATTACAGCCAAGAGATAGATCCTAAATGTATAGGGTTGGATTCAACGAACTCAGTGGTGCTAGCAGAAGCCAGAACAAGGGTTCCTTCTTGCTCAATGGGGTTTCCCCTTTCCTCTCTGTGTGCCCCTCCAAGCCTCCCCCAGCTCTACAGACTTCAAATACTTCTCCCTCTTTAATGCCATTGGTAAGGTGAGGCTGTAGCTGCAATCCTGCTACGCACCTGGGAGTAATCCCAATGGAACTCAGTGGAATTTAAATCTGAGGTACTATCCCAGTTCTTTTCAGGCAGACATAATTCAGTCTTGCCTAACCATCCCATTTCCTTTTTAATTTCATTTTGAAATCATCCCTTCCAAACCACCTAGTCCCTGTTCTCCCACTTGGGCACTGGTGAAAGATATGGTAGAGAAACAAAACAAAAGAGTTGCACTCAGGCAAGCATATCTCAATTTAAAAAGATATGAATGAGCCCTTTGCCCTTCCCGCAACACCTCTTCACTCCTTGATGACATAAGCAAATAAACCAGGAAGCCTTCAATTAACCATAGTTTACTGTTTCATCTGAACTGGGAAACTATGGTTACTAGCTTTGGAACAAACCATAATGTTAAACCATGATATGAAGTTGTTTGATCCTGGCATACTCCAAAACTGGTAATCATAGCTTCCCAGTTCAAATGAATCAAGAAACTATGCCCCTGCAACCCCACAAAGGGCAGCTGAGCCTGAGTCACATTTTAATTTCCCACAATGCCCCCAACACAGTATCACCCCAAGACATTGCAGCTACAGTCCACCACAGCTACAGCTGGCCCACCACTGGCCTAACAGAAATTTTAATGGATATTACGAACAGTTTTAGATATAGAAATATTTAAACATACATTTAAAGTAGCATACTGTGCAACACTTTCAGGAAAGAAAACCCCCCTATTAGTATTCAAAATGTAAACAGAATGCATTATTATTCATAGTGAAAAATGCTATTCCTAGGCTGATCTGTTGACAGTTGCATATCAAGAATTGGTGTTCTGGTATGCTAATTATTCCAAAAGTACTAAAGCTAGGCTGCCCTTTGTGTTTTTATTTCATCTGCAAAAATCCAGGGTGTGTCAGGATGTGTCATCAGTCTGATTTTATTGCTCTGTGGTTATGTTCTAGGCTATGATCAAGCCTTTTCCATTCAAGCAGGAAAAAAATTGCTTTGCAGCCAGCAAGCTATGTTCTCTGTTCTAGTTTGTTTATTTATTAACTTACAAAAATGTAAAACCCTGTGAGAGAGACTAGAAAAGATGAAAAGGACAGGAAATTCAGAATGCTGAATGCTTGCTTGCCCTGGAGAATGGGAAAGACAGGTTATAAAGCAATATTATGAGTCAAGGACACAGCTCAAGAACACTGTGATCCAAACCTCATTCCATAAATTATTTCATTCCTGGATTTAAAAAGACAGGGATTAATTAAACATTATAACGGGCAGATGGGACATACCTGGAGGCAGACACTGTTCTTGGCATGCTGCCCCCCCCCCCACAATGACACACCTTTTCTTTTTCACTCTGTGCATTTGTTCATTTTGAGATGGCAGGGTCAGTAAGTATGGGAACCTCTGCACAGTTGGCGGGGTGTGTGTGTATAATAACCCTTGCTGGATCAGACCAAATTTCAGCATCCTGCTTCTCGCAGCAGCCAAATGCATTTGGGAATCTCACAAGTGGGGCATAAGGGCAATAGCCTTGTTTTGTTTTTGCTCCCCAGCAAGTGGTGTTCAGAGACATGCTGCCATATAGCCGTCATGGCTAGTAAGCAGTGCCAAACCTATTCTCCATTCATTTGTCTGATTTGGAGATGAGGAAACTGTGATCCTCCAAATGTTGATGGACTATATCTCTCCTCATCACTGTCCGTTGGCCATGCTGGCTGGGGCAATGGGGGTTGGACTCTATCGACATCTGGAGGAACCCCCCAATGCACACCAAATTAAAGTAGTAATCACTACCTCTTGTGCCAATGAAGTCACAATTGTGACAACATTAGCATACCCCTAAAAAGGAAAGCATGGTGGCGCTATGGGTTAAACCACAGAGCCTAGGACTTGCCGATCAGAAGGTTGGCGGTTCGAATCCCCATGATGGGGTGAGCTCCCGTTGCTCGGTCCCTGCTCCTGCCAACCTAGCAGTTCGAAAGCACATCAAAGTGCAAGTAGATAAATAGGTACCGCTCTGGTGGGAAGGTAAACGGCGTTTCTGTGTGCTGCTCTGGTTCACCAGAAGTGCCTTAGTCATGCTGGCCACATGACCCGGAAGCTGTCTGCGGACAAACGCCGGCTCCCTCGGCCTATAGAGCGAGATGAGCGCGCAACCCCAGAGTCAGTCACGACTGGACCTAATGATCAGGGGTCTCTTTACCTTTACTAAAAAGGAAAGATAATGGTGAGAATCTAGATTTGATAGCTTTTGAGACTATGCATGATACAACTATGTGTTTTATGAGAACCAATGCCAGTCTTCCCACTATTGGGTGATGTACTGCATTTCTATCTAAACGATAGTGATTTATTTCTAAATCTGTGTTCACACCTATAAATTAGAATATGAAAATTCTTTGAAAATCGGTGTCCCCCTTTGATCACTGTTTTGTGGGTACTGCACTTCCTTTCCTTTTCTTATCATGCATAAGCAGCCACCTTAGATGGCAAGGACTGAACCTGTATGCAGAACAGACTGAGCTGTAGCTCCCACCCACACTGGGATGTCTTTTTCCACCCCCGCCGGAAAAATTTGTAATGGGGAAAGAGGGGATGTGAATTAGCTCAAACTTTGTTTCCAGTTTTTTTTTTATTAAAAATGGTTTGGAAACAATTTTTTCAGACAAAAGCCATTTGGATTTTTTTTTTCCTTAAAAAGCATTGCTAATTTAGAAGAAGGTGCATAAAGCAATTCCCAAGCAAGACTCATTTGTACCTTCTAATTTGTGAAGGCTACGACACCAATGCGTCCGACTTTATTGTCTCCTCAAGCGGCTTCATCAGTCTGCAGTCAGCTGGAATATGAATAGAGGCAGGTCCCAGGAAGATGAATTCATTCATTTTATTCCACTGTTTATTGTTTATTGCATACATTACAGATGCCAACATGATATTCCCTGCATCCCTGTGCAATGCAATATAGCATCGAAGATACTTATTTAGAAGACTCCCTGGTGGAGGAATTAGGAGGGGGAAATACGTATTTAGGCAATTGCTTTGCCTCTCATGTGGCAGAGACGATCTAATGCCTATGGCTTGTTTACAACTGGTTTACATTGCCCAGTCACTGTTCCACATATGAATATGCTGTCTTAAGGCACATGAGAAAGCTAAAACAAATATCATTAATGCAGGCTGTGCAGCTCCCTGTATTGTTGGTTCTCATGATTAATGGTATCAAGGCTGACACTGCTTCACTGCAGTATCACACAAAAGCAGTGGGGAACCTGTGTCTCCAGTTCCCCTTCCTAAGCTCCCAGCAGCCCATGCTTCTACAATGTGGCTTGTAATTGTCGCCTGTGAGCAGGAGTGCCAGCTTGGCCCTGCAACCGTGGGCGCACAGGGCTGTGGGTGCCATGCAGTGTGCATGGCCCTGGCACCAAAATTTGTGGGTGCCTGGCCCCTTCATGGGCCCCAGGGTGTTTACACCTATGCCCGTCAGTCAAGAAGGGCAAATCTGTGCGTTTCTGTTTGTCACTCACCCACTCTGCCTTCTGTTCAGTTCCCTACATTTCCATACCAATTATTATTATTATTATTATTATTATTATTATTATTATTATTAGTAAAGTCTTCATGAGAATTCACCAGCATTTGAGAGTGAATTTATGCACACTGCACATATACACATTTTGTATGCAATTTTGTCTACTATACACATTTTTAAAAAGCAATTTCCGGAAGACAGCACATTTTTGCATGTTATTTTCACTATTATGCACACTTTACACTAGTATGTTCATTTTTGAACACGTTACTTGGCTAGAGGGCTGCATTGCAAAATTTGGAGAAGTGCACATTTTTGAAGGATGGCTGCATTTTGGTTCCTGCCTTTTCTTTGTATTGTGTGGGTGTGCTCAATTGCTCCTCAAACATGAAAAGAGGATCACAGGTCTGGTGGGCAGAAGAAGTGGGTCAAATATCCTTTTTACTAATGATGTTCTGAGCTGAACTCACAAAATCAGTTAGGATCCTAGAGTGTTCTAGATAAGATTTAAGTTATATTAATTGCCTGCAGGAGCTCAATACAGCTCAGCATGGTCTTTGCCCTCCTATTTTAGCCTTACAACAACCTTGTGATGTAGGTTAGGCTAAGAGATGGCAACCGACCCAAAGCACACCCCCCCCCATTGCTGAGTGAGGATTTGAACCTGAGGTTCCCCTCCTGGTGCAATACTCTAACCACCAAACCACAGAGCATCAACAAATATGGGCTACAGTACCAAACAAAATCAGAAGTAGTGTCTGAAACTTTGTTCTATTTGTAGATTTTTAATTACATAGGAGTGGGAAAGGGTCTGGATAACTTTTCCAAACTGTTGCACAGTTTAAAGAGGATCACAGGTCTGGTGGGCAATTTATGTTGGCTTGATGCTCTCCAAATTTCCACACTCCTTGCTCTTGAACGACTGCAGTGCGGAAGAAATGATTAAATTTAGTTTTTGCAAATAGAAGCACGTCAAGCTTGGAACAGTTAACCGCTGTACTTATGCATTACTGTAAACAGCCTGAAGTTAACAGAGGGCTTTTAAAACATTCCCTCCCCAACTGCACCCTTGCTGCCTTTTCCCACTTCCAAAGCTATTTTTTCTTTTGTTCCAACCCCAAGGAAACTAAACTGGATAGGATGTTTTCTCCACCCAGTGTGGATGCTGGTCACACCCTTTCAGGGGTCCAATAGTACCTTGGTAGGCAATGAAGAAGGTCCTCTCTGCTACTGGCAAAGTACGCTAGGCATGACCCACAGAACATCTGCTCGAGGTTCCTCCTGAACTGCGGCTTTGGATAAATATCTGGGACAGACAGTTCATTAATTTGCTATGGCACCTAGTGCCTAACAGAGAAGATATTTACTGAGCTCCTTGTATGAATAAACAGACTTTGCCCTGAAATACTCCCTGCCACTCTTGGATTCCCATGTGCTACCTTCTTGAAAATAGAAAAGATTATTACAAAGAGAAAACAGTATTTTAATAATAATCACAATGTTAAGTTGTAGACAAATATGAATATATATCCTCTAATAATGAGCACAGATTAATTAAATCTTGCAGTATATCATTCTAGAAGTGGATAAACAGACTCCATTTATTGTTCTTTTGAATGCCTTCTCTTATCAAATTTGCTATTTTTTCTATATTAAATATCTCCTAAACTTTAGATAACCAAGAATCAAACAACAATGATGTGGTGTCCCACCCCCACCCCCCAGTTTTGAGAAATTGCCATTTTAGCTGCTGTTGATAAGTGAGATGCCATTTCAGTGCTCTCCTGTGGTATGGTGCTCTTGAGATCCTCAAACAGTATTACAACTGGGTCCATTGGAAGATGGTAACCTAGGGCACTTTTCTATTTCTATCAGAGCAGATTTCCAGAAAGTCCAGATTGCAGAACATTCTTGCGACACATGAAGTAAATTTGTGTTAGGTGCCTTACATCTCCTACATTGATCGCTTCACTATTCCTTGGCTAAATTTTGCTCAGTCTAGTTGGAGTTAAACACTATAGTAAAGGTAAAGGGACCCCTGACCATTAGGTCCAGTTGTGGCTGACTCTGGGGTTGTGGCGCTCATCTCGCTTTATTGGCCGAGGGAGCCGGCGTACAGCTTCCGGGTCATGTGGCCAGCATGACTAAGCCGCTTCTGGTGAACCAGAGCAGTGCACGGAAACACCGTTTACCTTCCCGCCAGAGTGGTACCTATTTATCTACTTGCACTTTGATGTGCTTTTGAACTGCTAGGTTGGCAGGAGCTGGGACCGAGCAACGGGAGCTCACCCCGTTGTGGGGATTCGAACCGCCGACCTTCTGATCGGCAAGTCCTAGGCTCTGTGGTTTAACCCACAGCACCACCCACACCCCTGTGTTAAACACTATAGGTCATAATTATTATGATCCCCCTCCTCTTAAAAATTATGGGTGTTTAACTCCTGCTAGAGTCACACAAAGGATAAGCCCAGTTTACAGAAGCTTCAGCTTACCAGAAACATAGCCAATTTCTTAGTACTTGTACTGCATCAGTCTCTGCCCCTTTTTCTTGCCTTTTGGGAGAATTTGGGAGTGCATTTTGGAACGCTGAAGCCATGTGCTCAAGCTTCCTTTCTCTCCCCTCCCCTACAACCCATCCAGATAGTAAAATGTAAAATAAATTTTCATTGCAGCTATTCTGTAAGAAGCATAAGGAGATCCACTGCAAGGTGGAATGTTACATTTTTTATTTTATTTTAATGAAACTCTTACGATCACACCTAACACCCCTTGCTTCAGAAGCCATTGTCAGATAGGCTGTTGCAGGGTCACGAATACTGGGAGAAGCAGGCAAAGAGCCTTCAGCAATTTGTAACGAAAGAAAATGAACACTAGTAAAGGGAAAATTGTTATCTAGGAAAGGAATATCACGAATGCCTGAGCTAATAAAGAATTTGTATGCATACTCACTGGAGAACTTGACATAAATAATTTGATATACTAATTGACCAGGGGAAGTTTACATTGTTAGTTACACATGGAAAAATAATTAAATGGTAGATTGAAGAGTGAGTCAGATTTTTGACCTGGGGCCAGAAAAGGGATGTGAGCGGAAGAGTTTAATTGGTTATTATTGAATATTAGTTTGTTCAGGATCCAGATAAAGATTTGGAGCGTTTTGTTACTGTCCTCAAAGTGGTTATATACAAGAAGTCAAAGACTGGGGATTACTTTGAGTTTATGGTCTTTGAAATATTGCAAACATTGTAATAAAGCATATTAGAATTGGCCTGTTAATGATTTAATAGTGACAGGTTATATATATCCAGTGCTGCATGTGCAGAGTTCTACTTGCACGACAGGACTTCTCCTTCCTCCCCTCTCTCAAAATGAATAAGAATAACTATTTCATTTTCTCTAATTATTCCTATCTAAGAAAACCCAGCTAGATCACTTCCAGAGAGTATGTTCATTCCACATGCCTCCATTAGGTGGTGCTCCAAATATATGTTAAGCGGTACATAACAGAACTGAGTAGTTTTTAAGGTACCTAAGGACAGAAAATACACCAGTGGACAAGTGAATCTCTGTTGGCTGTACCCACAAAGTCACAGTGGGACTATAAATGATCAATTACGTCTTGCAAGGACATACACATCTGCACTGTATGATACCTTATCATCATCATGAATTAGGGGAAATGTTTCTCAGGAGTGGTGGAGCTCATTGTTAGCAGGGGAAAAAGGAAAGCTTCTTTCCTTTTCCGTAAGTCCCACCCTCCTCCAGCAGCAACAACTACTGCATTGGAAGTCTGGCTGCCATTTTGAATGCTGCACAGTCATAGCATCTCCCAGGGGTGGGTTTTTTGTGGGTGGGGGGAGCAAAGGTCAGTCACTACAAATAAATGTTCAGAATTTTGGGTGAGAAAACTCTGCAAAAGTGGGTTGTTTTCTAGGGGTGGGAGGAAAGAAAAACAAAAGAAAAGAAACCACTGGAAAAATATATTCAGAGAAATCTTGGCTCAGCCCTAGTGTCAGTAGACATTCTTGGTAGCTTCTGAATGATCCAGTGTCTCTTCTTTACCTCAGGCTGTAAAGCATCCTAGCCCTTGTTATAGGCTCCACAGAGCCTTCCCCACAACAGTTACTTTGAGCTGCTTGCCCTGTGTGGCGCTTGAAGCTTTTCACATCATCAGATTGTGCCTGTTAACTAGGGATGAGGGATGAATTCACTTTTGTTTGCCTGTTAACTACCCATTGCACACGTCTGGAACAAACAGCGAACTGAAGCACAGCTATCCTTTGAAATTCACGTTTTCAGATTTTGAGATGGTGCTTCCCCAACCATGAACATGTACAAAAATGCATATATTGTGGGAAAGTGTGCATGAAAATGCATATGCAGTGGTACCTTGGTTTTCGAACGTAATTCATTCCGGAAGACCGTCCGACTTCTGAAACGTTCAAAAACCGAAAACTCAATACGCAAGCCTCGAAATGTATGGAAAACTCAAACAGGAAGCCGCCTCGGAAGTTTTTTATACGTTGTACGCTGCCTTGAGCATGGCATTAACTCTGGAAATGCAGGACACCAAAAAATGTTTGATTGTTTATTAGGAGAAATTCCAACTAAAATGTTGACAAATTTTCCTGTGGATTTTATTTTTTGTAAAAAATTGCAAATGGCTATGGCAATGTGGAGAACCAAATTGAAGATTAGTAGGGTTGCCATACGTCCAGAATTTCCCTGACATACCCAGAAAACTGTAGTCAGAAGCTGTGTCCAGGCAGAAATCGTTTGGGGAAATCCAGCCATATTGGCCATTTCCCTCAAAAACAGCTTTAAAATGTTATTTGTTATTTTGCTAAAAAAAGCTCAACAAGTATTGTGTCCAGACTTCCACTTTTTGAAATATGACAACCCTAAGATTTGAAATTGAAAAACCCAAACTGACAGATTTGTCAATCCCTGTTGTCACCTCAGCTCTCATTCTCCATTCCAAAAAAAGATTTCCAATCCTCAGCATTTCCTTCCTTCCTTCCTCTGGAATAAATCAGGTTTGCCTCAAGTGGGCCTGCTTATTCTCCACAAATGCTCTGTTTAACACAGCGAAGTCAGAGCTGAAGGAGGTAGTTACCTCGATGGGGACCTTTTGTCTTTATGTTGTTTGGGGAGGTGTTTCTCTATTTGTATGTCTCTGCTCACAATTTCACTCAGCCTTGAACCACGCTGAGTGTAGTATTAACACACTGAATCTGCACAGAAGCAACAGAAGGTCAACCATTATCTGATGGGTAAGGCTAATTACACCTTATTTGTACAAATGCATTCTGTGAAGAATATGCCTTGGAGTATAAAAGTAAAGAAATTGAGAAAAGTGGGGTATTGTGTATGGATAGAGGAGAAATTTGATCAACTTCACATATAAAGGTGCTATTACCTAATTTGCACTTTCTAAAACAGTACACGAACTGAAACACAGTAATCTTTCAGTCAAGGTCTCTCCCAGCTCTGCTTCGAAATGTCAGGGATTGAACTTGCAACCTAGATGCTCTACCCCTAAGCTATGCCCCTACCTTTTGTTATGGCCTATGAAAGCCTACCCAGAAGTAAGCTGTGCTGTATCCAATAGGCTTACTCAAAGATGGAGATGGGGGAGACATTCAATTCACTTCACATTTAAAGCTGACCTGACCCTACCCAACTTACATGTTCTGAAACAATACACAAACTGAAACACAGATATCCTCCCAAATTCACACATCCGTGAATTTTGCAAAGAGAGACAGTGTTGGTGTGTTGGACTATGACCTGGGAGACCAGGGTTTGAATCACTGGGGCTCAGCTATGAAGCTCGCTGGGTGAGCTTGGGCCTGTCATTGTCTCTCAGCCTAACCTACTTCACTGGGTTGTTGTGAGGATAAAATGGGAAGCAGAACCATATATGCCACCTTGAGCTCCTTGGGAGAAAAATGAGGAATCTGCAAAAATAAAGAACCAAGATGGACAGATTCACCCACACCGAGTGGTATATAAAATGACCTGTCAAATGGAAGGGGGAATGGTTCAAAATACCCAAGGAACCCCATTGTCTGAATAGGTATGTAGCCTTTGCACTAAACAAAAGCTATCTTGAGGTGACCTTTTCGCTGTAAGGGTGTAGGATGCAGAGAACGCCACAAAAAACCGATCTACATTTCTCTCACTACTACAGCAAATGTCACTTATGGCCACCTGAGGGGTCTATTTTCTTATTTCCCCAGGAAGTGTAGCGTGTATGTGGTGTATTGTCACCTGCTAGTCTCTGCCAGAAGGATAACCACAAGCTGAGGAAAATATAAATTAAGCATAGCACCACATTTTCAGACACCAGAACTGAATTATTTGCTGTGTGAGTTTGAAGAGAGCATCACAGCCAAGAAGGGTGATGACACCTTAGCCTGAAAACTACACTCGTTCCCCCTCTCCATCCTTATTTCTCTCCCCTCACTGTCCACAGCTTCTCCTGTTTGATTTTCATCCCAGCTTCTGCTGCGAAACCTCCGCTCCACAGCAGGTGAAGAAAGACAAAGGCTTCCTTTGTATGAGAGGAAAGCATCAATACAATTTCAGCAGATGGACGAGGGTTGTTCCCTGCTATTCCTTACATTGACTTCTTATTTACCTGTAATAAAAATAATATTCTGTTTTGTTTTGTTTTGATGTTGTAAAGATCACTCTGAGATCTTTGAATGAAGGGCAGTACATAAATCCAATAAATAATAATAGCCAATTATTATTTGTCAATAATAATATTTGTCAACAATTATGATGTTATTTTGGGATGCGGGTGGCGCTGTGGGTTAAACCACAGAGCCTAGGACTTGCCAATCAGAAGGTCGGCGGTTCGAATCCCCATGATGGGGTGAGCTCCCATTGCTCAGTTCAGTCCCTGCTCCTGCCAACCTAGCAGTTCAAAAGCACGTCAAGTGCAAGTAGATAAATAGGTACCGCTCCAGCGGGAAGGTAAACGGCGTTTCCGTGTGCTGCTCTGGTTCGCCAGAAGTGGCTTAGTCCTGCTGGCCACATGACCCGTAAGCTGTACGCCGGCTCCCTTGGCCAATAAAGCAAGATGAGCGCCGCAACCCCAGAGTCGGCCACAACTGGACCTACTGGTCAGGGGTCTCTTTACCTTTACCTATGATGTTATTTAGTTGGGGTGAAGGGGAAACAAGTGTTCTTTCTCTAATTTAGCTGTAATTCCTATTGGGGCTTTCAATTAATTAAATAAATCTTAAATGCAAAACCAATAATAAAAAAAAGATTGTTTTTAGATGGTGCTTGCATATTCCATATCTTAGAAGAGGCATTACTTCCTCTGTGAGGGAATGCAAGGAGATTGCCTCTTCTAAAATGGTATTACTGTCTGCATTTCTTCTTAGCATTTTTTTTTTAAAAAAAACCCTGGTTAACATCTATTTATCTATCTATCTGCTCATAAGGTGTCCCTGGTTAAAGGATGCAACTGACACGGCTTGAAGCAAAGGTGGGCAACCTGAGGGCTCCCTGCCGCCCTCGGCCTAATTCTACAGAGGCTTTGGCCTGATTTCAAAAGCCCTCTGCAAGCTCAGGCTTCCAGTGAGAATGTTCTGTTCCTTTCCCAGCAGCCTGCTAGGCAAGGGGGGGGGGGCGGAAGGGAGGCAGGGAAAAATGGTGGCCCTGTTAGCACCGACACTTGAATAAAGCAGAGAGAAAATCCTGGTGAATGTTTACAGAACAAAGTGAACTAAACAGCACACAACTTGAGCAGAAAGAGAGTGATTTTGCCTTTTTGGAAGGTCTTGTTCTGAGCAGGAAGACATAAACGAAACATCCACAAGAGAACTGTAAGGCCACAGTGGGAATTACTTCCAAAGAGACATGGTGCTATAAGTCTCCCTCCCCAGCTATGTTCTACCATTTCAGGAAAAAAACACTTCTTCTATAAAATGCTACAGCTGATAGAAGACTGCTCTCTTCCTCTTAAATAATGAAAGCCTACTAAGGTTGCCAGACCTCCAGGTCTGACCTGAACTCACTAAGTTTGTGTGGCAAATGGAGGGCTTGAATTTCCAGGTGGCCCAGAGTGCTAATAATAATAAATACTACTAATAAGAAGAAGACTGTGCATGCAGCTTGCAAAGTTTCAACCTGGCAGGAGTTGGCAGCAAATTGCAGCATAGGCACTCAGGGCGGGAGTAGCTCTGCTCTACCTTCTTCCAATTAACCCCCATCTCCAGGTTCTGCCCTATGACATTGCAAAGGAATGCATCTGTGACATCACCAGGGGCAGTCCCTAAAGCCTCAGGTTTGGACCCTGTGATGCTCCTGACCTGGCAACTCTGATTCAAAGGGACCAGGAGGATCATCTAGCCCAAGCCCCAGCAATGTAGGGATTCTGTCCAACAGCCGTCCCTGGGTGGCCTCTACCCACCAACCTTCTGGTTAACAGCCAGATGCACTGACCCATTATAATTTTAATAATAAACATAACCCCCCCCAATTAACAATGCACAAGATGGCCTGGGAGGGGGGTCACACTTGCACTACTTGTTCGTTATTTCTGCTGCAGCTTAGGTTGTAATAATTATATTGCTTATTAATTCCTGTTTCTATTATGTTCCTAGCTGTCTTGAGGGTCTAGTTTTAGAACAAAGTGAAACATGTAAATATTTTAATTTACATTCCAGCAGGAGCAAGTATCTTTCTCATTTCATTTCCTGGCAGCTGGTGGTTGAAACTATTATGACACATCTGCATCCTGTTCTTCTACCAAGAAATTCAGAGTAGTACACATTCTTATCTACGCTTTCATCATCACAACAACCCTGTGAGGTAGGTTAGGCTCGGAAATAATGACTTGCCTAATTTCACCCAGTGAGCTTCAAATCAGAAGGAATTTTGAGCTTGAATCTCCCCCGTCCTGTTCCAGCTTCTTATCTTGTTGAACTGTGTATTTATTTATTTTATCCACCTTTCATTCCAAGGTTTTAGAGTGGGTCACAAGATGTCAGAAGTTACATAAAGATTAAAAAAAGGAAATTTGCATGGTTATTATGTAATTCCATCCCATTCATTTCAATGTAAAGGAAAGAGGGGGATGCAATCAAATACATATCATCTGCGGAATGAAAGATGCAATAGCAGCAAATCCTTATTGTATTCGCTGGATTGATTTCCATTCCAAACATGGGACAAATAAGTGAACATAAGCAATTTCTTCTCTAGATTCTGTTTCTGTTGGGTTTCTTTGACATCCCCAAGTGTGTATCAAAACAGGCAGAGCTGTGTGCAATCTCCAATGATTTTCCTCTGAGATGAGGGCTGGTCTCCTGTCTACCTTTCATTCTCTCTCTCTCTTCCTTCCAAGTGGGAGCTACTTGATATTTATTGATATAGAAATGCATGTAGCACCTGCTGTTACAATTTTCACAGCTCAGTGTTTACACTTTGCTTGTAAATTGTGGCATCTCAAAGTCTCTGCCCTGTCAGAAGCATGATCGACAGCCTGTTAACATGGTTTATCAAGATAACAGGCCTGGCATTTCCATTTTGTAACAATGACTTGTCACGTTTTGCAGATACAGTATACTTTTGATCTGGGAAGCTGCATTATGTCAGTTTAAACCACTAGTCCATCTAGTCCATTGCTGTCTACTCCAGGCATGAGAAATTTTTGCCCCTTTTGATATTGTTAATTCCAACTTGCCCCAGCCCCAGCCAGCATGGCCAATGGTAAAGGATGATGGGAGTTGTAGTCCAGCAAATATCTAGAAGGCCACACATTCCCCTTTCCTGGTTTGTTCTGAATGGCAATGGCTTCCTGAGGTTTTAGATGAAGAGGCAAAGTAGGCCCAGGACAATTGCTGACTGACAATCCTGAGCTGGATGGACTCTGTATAAGATAGCTTCCCAGAAACCTACATTTTATGTCATTTATCCAAAGATGAGCATGCTACCTTCTCCACAAGACATGAGAATTTATCCCTTTATTTTACAGGCCACAAGCATGTTGTGAAGTAGCTTGAAAGGGCAATATAAATATGTTTTTCATTTTGAGAAATAAATTAAAAATTACACAGAAGAAGAACAACTCTATGTTGCCTCTTGGAACTTTACAGCTGTCTTCCCTTCACGATCCATGCATTTGACATATAACCAGCCAGTAGGGAATAGGGAATATTTATGATTAATTCTGGTTTCCCAGAGGAGATTGGATGTTTTCTTCTATTCCTCAACCCTGTGCTTCCTTTCATACCTGGATGGTGCTGACTCCCCCTCTCCAAAGTGCATAGTGCATGTTCTATCTTGGGTATCAAACCTCTACCCCAAAAGGTGTAACCCAGCCCTTCCATTGGGGATACCTAGGATGGGGACGATCTCACTGCTAAGACAGCTAAGACTCATAAAAGAAGGATGTGATAATCCCAGTTCTAAGGACACTTCAAAACAAGGATTTCCAGAGCCACCTTGGTGGTTATATAACTTACCCACTTTAATGCATCATGCTTTGCAATTCTATTGGCTGGAGGTAATGTGTGAAGTGATGCCGGAACTCATTACAGAAATGTGGGTTTATATTATTCTGTGAGATCTTGCTGTGATTCATCATCATTCTTTCTTGGCTTGAAAGTTCACCTAGTGTTACCTACCTGTACATTTTATTCAGCAGATAGGAGGGGAAGAAGTTTCATGTTAGTAGAAGCAGGAAATGACTCAATTATTTGCATTTTTAGAGTTCTGTTTCATGGAAATATGACCTTTTGGAGTGTGGGGTGGGCACTGTGTTTCCAACACATCCTTGGAAGGAAGAACATAAGAAAGATTGTAAAGCAGTTTGCTAATGGAGTCGCTTGATGAATAATAAATAGCAGGGTTTTCTTAAACGTAGCAATTAACTCACTGCAGAACTTGCATTCTAGGGCCAGAACAAGACATGGCTGCCTCCTAAAACATGTCTGATCATCTTCTTTCACCTTCTCCTGCAGTATCTAGTGATACAGGCTGCATCATGTGATGGAACTGGACTGCAAGGTTTTCTTTGTCCTAATTCACAGACAGCAATGTATTTATTGACTGATTGATTAAATTTACCGTATTTTTTGCTCTATAAGACTCACTTTTTCCCTCCTAAAAAGTAAGGGAAAATGTGTGTGCGTCTTATGGAGCGAATGCAGGCTGCGCAGCTATCCCAGAAGCCAGAACAGCAAGAGGGATTGCTGCTTTCACTGCGCAGCGATCCCTCTTGCTGTTCTGGCTTCTGAGATTCAGAATATGTTTCTTCTTGTTTTGCTCCTCCAAAAACTAGGTTTTTGTGGTCTGGTGCGTCTTATAGAGCAAAAAATACGGTATATCTTCATGTTTCCTCCCAAAGTGTGTGTGTGTGTGTGTGTTTGTCTTAAAGGTAAAGGTAAAGGGACCCCTGACCATTAGGTCCAGTCGTGGCTGACTCTGGGGTTGCGGCGCTCATCTCGCTTTACTGGCCGAGGGAGCCGGCATACAGCTTCCAGGTCATGTGGCCAGCAGGACTAAGCCACTTCTGGCGAATCAGAGCAGCGCACGGAAATGCTGTTTACCTTCCTGCTGGAGCGGTACCTATTTATCTACTTGCCCTTTGACATGCTTTCGAACTGCTAGGTTGGCAGGAGCAGGAACCAAGCAACGGGAGCTTACCCCGTCGCAGGGATTCGAACCACCAACCTTCTGATCGGCAAGTCATAGCCCACAGTGGGTTAGCCCTAGGCCTAACCCACAGCACCACCCGTGTCCCTTGCATGTGTGTGTCTTACTTCCAGGTAAACATGTGCAGGATTTCTGCCTTCATCAAGTTAGCTGCTGCAGTCTTCATTCTTCTAGAGTTATTTATAAAAATGCAGTGGAAAAGAGCCTGGGAAGTAAGGGGCCATATTGTGAGACCACCTCTCGCCTTCATTGCTGAAAGGCCTCCTATGGAGACATGTACTAGCTGGCGTCTATTATAGACACACAAAATGCCATGCCAACAAATTTGCAGGTCCAGCAAGGCCAGGGATGATGAGAGTTGTAGTTTCACAATTTCTGGAATACCCTGTCTTAGAGCATGTCCATACACTAAGGCACTTCACTGACAGCTGTTTTCAGAGAAAATGCAATGACAGCATTCCTGTCAAGTAGGCAAAGATGGGAGAGAGTTTGAGTCACAGTGCTGCAGTTTTTTACTGCGGTTTTGCAACTCCAAAGATCAGTTTTGCATCATGTTTAGTTCTGCCCATGTTGCACTGTGACATGAGAATAGCAACCCCTGGCTGGTGAAATATAAGAAACATTTTGTGTGAAAGTTAGGTCCCCGATATTGGAACAGTTTCCTAGCCTCAAGAAGGAATTTGCCCATTTATTGGGTAAGAGTGAACTCAAATTAATTGCAAGCAGGTTAGAGCTGGCATAGTTGGAGTGGCATTCGGAGCAGCTGTCTTGGCTCCTCTGCGAAACCATATTTCAATTAGCCTTATTCCAACAACTTCAAACTGCAAAAGTTGTCCTGGACTGGCAAATTGCAATGGAAAAAATGGCAAAAGAGCACTTTGTGAATCAAGAAAGAGCAGCAAACTATGTCAGAGTTTGGCAAACATTTTAGTCTGTACCCTGGTGCCTCTCTCTCTCTCTCTCTCTCTCTCTCTCTCTCTGTGTGTGTGTGTGTGTGTATTTTGACTAGTCTGGGCTCAAATTAGATTTGATATCCTGGTGTGCTTTCCAAATGTAACAACTAATAAATGAGCCTCTGTTGAAATGGGTGCAATGGAGAAACTTCCCCACTTGTCTTTTCATCTCATAGTATTCTGCTCCAATATTGTTTGTTCATTCAATCTGCTGCAATGTTTTTTGTGTGGATAGGATGCATATATCGCTGGTTTTGTTCATGGGGAAAAAACCCCATGAAGGATTTCAGTGTATCTAAAGATCAAGCTCTCTGGATCCCCCCACTCCCAAGAATCTGTCATGATAATGTAGCTTGAGGAAGTTATGATTTTTCTACATTCCTTCATGTCAAACCATAAACATGTTAGGTCCTGTATCAGCAAAGCCAGCTCAAAGTATTCTGTTGACAGAGAAGACAAATTTATAAGAGTCTTCACAGATAGGATTTATTTCTAAGAATACTTGACATCAGTGAGTGAGTAGAGAATTTCTCAATAATCTGAACCTAAGCAGACAGGAACCCTAATGAGGAAGTTCAAATCACAGTGAAACCCTATGCATGTCCACACAGAAGAAAGTCCCAGGGAGTTGCTATATTTTGAACGGTGTTTTTGTGTGCTCTGGCATTCGTCATGGTGTCCCATTGTTCCAGAAGTGGTTTAGTCATGCTGGCCACATGACTCGGAAAGTTGTCTGTGGACAAACACCGGCTCCCTCAGCCTGAAAAGCGAAATGAGCAACTCCAAAAGTCGCCTTTGACTGGACTTAACCGTCCAGGGGACCTTTACCTTTTTACCTTACTATATTTTAAACATTATTAGTAGTGGTATGCTTATGTACCAGTCACTTTCCTATAGATATGCTCAGAGCAGCACACAGAAACAGTAAACAATACAGAGCTATATATTGATAGATAGATACAGTAGAAATAATACATGTACAAAATCCATTTGACAAATTTCATCAGTTAACATTTATATCCACACCAGCTAGCTAACAAAAACATCAAAATTATTTTCCCCCTAAACTGTTTGATTAATAAGAACAATCACCAAAAATATTCACATTTAGCTAAATAACTGCTAAACTTTCCACTAACTAATCCAAGTTTCTAAAGTATCAACAGTTCAATGGGGCTTAAACTGGATTTCAGCCCCAGAATCCTTTTGATCTCATTCTCCCTCCCTCCCCCCCCCCACATACACACACTAAGAAAACATGTTTAAGAAGCATATTTGCCTGTGATCAATTTGTGTACTGAGGTTCAGCTTCCAAGATTATCCAGCTGACTGTGAGAACCTGGCTAGCAATGGCTCAAGAAACCACATGCATCAATCTCAATAACGGTTTCTCTTTAAAGCAAAACAAAGCATGGGGGATATAACTCTTTTTGTTTTACTTGATCCCCCCATACATTAAATGCCTTTGCCTGCTGATGTAAAAAGTCTCTGCCTGGTGATGTAATGTATATAGTCTGCTCTGATAACCAAACACTAGCCTAGGTGCATTTTAGAAAGCACTTTTTGTTTACTTTCTCTAAGTGTACTTATACCCCACTTTTCTTCCAGGGAGGTCAAGCTGACATATATTGTTCTCTCCCTCTCCTGCTCCCTCTCGATTTTGTCCTCAGAACAATCCTGTGAAGTAGATTTGCCTAAGAGATCATCACTGGCCCAAGCTCTCAGCCGTATAGCTGAATGGAAGTTTAAAACAGGGGCTCCTCATTTTTTGCATTTGGAAAATGTATTGCAGTGGGTGTGCAGGACTAGGAGGGCAGAAAGGAAGTAAAACCTCAAAGGAAGAGATCTACTTTACCAACCAGTAGTCATTAAAAGAGAGGAATCAGTGATGAATAAAAGGTAGCTTCTCTGTGTATCACCCCACACTGATTCAGGTAATACAGTGGTACCTCGGGTTACATACGCTTCAGGTTACATACTCTTCAGGTTACAGACTCTGCTAACCCAGAAATAGTATCTTGGGTTAAGAACTTTGCTTCAGGATGAGAACAGAAATTGCGCGGCAGTGGTGCGGTGGCAGCGAGAGGCCCCATTAGCTAAAGTGGTGCTTCAGGTTAAGAACAGTTTCAGGTTAGGAACAGACCTCCGGAACAAATTAAGTTCTTAACCCGAGGTACCACTGTATATTGTGTAAGCATTGTGGGTTTACTTCCATCACCAAAGGCAGGGGGAGCGTGACAGATTGTTGCACCAGGTGCAAAGCTTCTGGGGTGCCACAGCAGGTGCCACAACTATGAAGTCCAACAGAAGGCAAGAGGCAGGGGCGCATGCTGCATTTTGGTGTTGCACAGGGTGCCACTGAAATTTGAGACGCCAAGGTCTGCCACTGCCAACATCCCATCCTAGTCCAAGACTCTAAGCACTGCTCCACACTCTCGGTGTGTGTGTGTGTGTGTGTGTGTGTGTGTAGTGTACAGTCTTCAGTATACATGAGGGATGGAGAACTTGTTGTTTTTGTTCTACAGCTTCCACCATCCTTGACCATTGGCCATCCTGGCTGCGGGTGACAGGAGTTGGAGTCCAACAACATCTGGAGGGTCATAGGTTCAGCATCCCTGATTTACATACACCATCAGTTTGGTCTGCCTTTGGAAGTGGAAATGTGCCCCCTTGCTGCTGAAATTTTGCTTCAACAGCTGCTTCACCCCTAGGCCATGTGAAAATTGCGCTCCAAATCATGGTCTATTAAAAAATAAAAGTAGCTGCGTTGTTCCATAAGAAAGAAAGAAGAATCCAAAATCCCTACCATTTTGGTGGTCCTAATAGAGGCATTTCTGAAATATTGTATATTAAATTAACTCAAAACCCAAGACTAACATGGATCAAAACTGCCAATGTCACACCTAGTGTGAAGAACTAGGTGTGCTTAATCCCACTTATTTAAATGGCCTTGACTTTACCTCCTCCTTCATGACTGCAATCTGAGGCTGATTCATTTGGAAACAAATCCAATTAAATGGACTACTGATTTTAATACTGCATTTCTTATATTGATGCATCCTGCCCTGGGACCTCTGGGGAAGGCTGAGTAAGAAATCCCATCATTATCGTTAATAAAAGAATAATAGTTCAGAATAAATGTGCTTTGAGCGTCTCTCTCAGCCCCGCCTGGAGCTGTCAGGGGCTGAACATGGGACGTTTTGCACGCAGAGCAGGGATGCTCTATCTCTGAGCTACTGTCCTGACCGTGAGAGATGAGTCCCGGTAGTAGGACTCATTAACTCCTCGCTTTCTTTCCGTTCTCCTACTTTATTTCCTTGAACTCTTTTTTTTTTTAGCCCGTTAGGCGATAGGAAGGAAGGGGATTTCTTTCCCGACCCCCATCTCATTCTGCGCGCTGCGTAGCCCCCAGCGCGAGGACAGAGCCGCTTTAGGACCGCGAGGGAAGCCGCAAGACGCGCAGGGGAAACAGCTGGGCGCGACCACCTTCTCGGAGAGGGTGAGGCGCTCCGCTCCCTCCGCGCGAGGTCCTCTTTTGGCGCGCGCCTCCGCCCGCCCGACGCCCCCGAACCGAGGGCGCGAGTGGTATCTTCCAGCCGAGGACTATCTCGCGGCCAAATGAAGGAGCGCTGGCAAGCTGCTGCCGCCGCTGCCCAAGGTAGCCTCCAGAGCAGCAGCAGCCGCCGAGGAGGAGGGAGGAGGAGAGACCAGCAGCTGCTGCTGCTTCCTCCGCCGGCGCCAACGCCGCCAGCTGAGCGAGCCGGCCGGTCTCGGCGTCGCTGCCGCTCCTCGCAGGCTCCTCAGCCTCCCAACTCTCGGCTAGGGAGCCCGGCCGGTTCCTTTCCCGTTGGCTCTCCTCCTCTCGCCGCCTCGCCCTCGCCTCACACGCCGGGACAAAGCCATGAAGGCGGCGCTGCTGGAAGTGATGAGGATGAACCGCGTTTGCCGGATGGTGCTGGTCACTTGCTTGGGCTCCTTCGCGCTCGTCATCTTCTATTTCCAAAGTATGTTGCACCCAGGTAGGGCGGCTGCTGCTCCTTCTTCGCTTCTCCTCCTCCTCCTCCTCCTCCTCGCGCGCGCCCTTCGCGGGGACTTGGCGCGGCGGCGGCGCCTGGGGCTCCGGGGCCGGAGGTAACGCGGGTGGCGGGAGGCGAGAGGAAAGTCCGGCGAGGGAGCACCTCCTCCGAGGCCACGGGTGGGGAGAGGGGGGGGTAGAGCCGGGTCGCCCGGGGGTCGCTGGCGAGGGGACGGCCAACTTCCGAGGGCGGGAGGGGGGGCTCGGAGAGGTGGGGCTCGGGGTGGAGGCAGGGGTGGTGGGTCCGGGGAAGGAGACCGAGAGCTCCCTTGTTTTTGGAGGGGGGAGGAATCCCGCCGGCAACATCGCGCTGCTGTGCCGGGGCTCCGGGAAGAAGGGCGGCCCGAGCGGGGCGCCTGCTGCTGGTGACGGGCTCGCCTCGTTCCTCTCGCCGGCTTCGAGCTGCTGGCCATGTGCGCGCAGACCTTGGAGGAGATCCCAGCTGCGCCGCCGCTGCAGCAGCATCAGCATCGGAAAGGGCCCGGAGGAGACTCCAAACCCCGCAGCCCTGGACTTTTCATGTACCGTCTCCTTCTTCTTGTTCTTGTTCTTCTTCTGTAAAGGAGGGTTGCCGTGGTGGTTGCGGGGGGCGACGACTCCGCCCATTATTTTGCCCCTCTGTCTATCTCTCCTTACTTGGAGGAAAGGCACTTTCCTGCAGTGATCAAACTGGGAACGATGGCAAGGTTGCAACGCTAAGCCCCCTTGCTGTCAAGTTAACTCCACGGGACTTGCTTCACGGTGGGAGCATTAAAATACAGAAATGTGGAGTTTCAGAAGTGGGACTGATTGATTGATTGATTGGCAGATTGACCTCCAAAGAGGTCAACGCATTTTACATGGTCCTTCCCTGTTTTGATGGTCACAACAACCCTGCAAGGTAGATCATGATGAGAGAGAGAGTAGCCCAAGGTCACCCAGTGAGCTCCACAGCCCAGTGGAAATCTCAACCTGGGTGTCCCCAGTCAAAGCCCGTTGCTCTAAGCACCAAGCTGCGGAAACTTTCCCAGCCCCAGATATCCTTGGCTCTCTGTGCCTCCCCACTGCCACTTGCTTCTAGTGTTTTTCTTGCTTTTTACTCTGCTGTATAGCTAGCCCATAGGGACTGCTACCCATAGCCCAACTTGAAGGAGACAACGGAAAAGCTCTGTAAATAAAATCCATTAATGCATCCATTTAAGTGAAGGACCTTAGCCCAGCGGGGGGAAGCATCTGCTTGGCAGGTAGAATATCCCAAGTTCAATGACTGAGTCTCATTAGGGAGAGATTCCCCCCCCCCAATCCTTGAGAGCCGCTGCCAGTCAGTGTGGACAGTATTGAGCCAGATGGACCAAATATATGCAGCTGCCTTAAATCATCCTCTTTCCTTGACAAGGTGGTAAACTGAGTCAGGTTGTACCACTGACTCTGTATAGTTGAAGTAAAAAATTCTAGCCCACAGTTATTTATCTGGCTGAATTGAATGGGGAGGGGGAGACGGGGGGGGGAGAGAGAAATGTTGTGGATTAATGTGGTAGTAGGAAAGAGCAAAGAAGCACAAGCTTGTGTTGTTTCCTGCAAAGTGCATCTCCAACAGGGTGGGCAAACCTTCAGTCGCCCAGAAGAAAGCATGTTGTGAGGAGCTTTAAAATCTTTGTTTAGTTGCATGTAAAATATTTATATCCTGCCTTTCCACCGGCGGTCTCCAGCAAGTCGGGTTTGCATAGCACCATTGCCTAAAGAAGCTGGATCACTGCAGCAGCAGAGAAGGAGAAGAAAGATCAACTTGCCTGCTGTTACATATATGGGGTTAGGGACTGGAATTCTCATGGCTGGATCAGGGAGAGCCTTGCTGGCAACGCTTGGTGGATTCATCGAGAAATGGGTGGAAATGATCAGATCTGGCTGGCTTTCTTCTTGCACTTTTTTTGGGTGTGTGTGTGTGGAGAGGGGAAGGGTTTGCCTAGGACGGTGTCACTGCTGTGGCCAGATTGTAGAGTGAGGGTTTTCAGAAGCCACCTTTATGGCAGTGGCTGTTTTCCCTTGTAGTATAGCAGATTAGAAAGAAGCCTTTCTCAAACTTGGTGCCCTCCATATGTTTTGGACGACATCTCCCATTAGTCCTTGGCAGCATGCCCAATGGTCAAAGATGATAGGATTTGTAGCACAAAACATTTAGAAGGTGCTAGCTTGGGGCTAAACTCTTTGCGGCAGGTAGCTAGCTGTATTCCTGCCAGGAGGTAGAATTGTACTGGGGACTAGTGGAGAAGCTAGCTTGCCAAATTTGCCAAGTTTGGGTAGTCAGACATGACAGCTGGAGTGGGGAGAGTGATGCATCAGACTAAATATCTTTTTTAGGCTGTTGCTTAAGCTTCATATACTCCGTAGGGTGCTTTCCAACCAGGGTTCAGCATGTTTATGGTTCAAATTCTGTACACACCTACCTAGGAGAATTGATCTCAGTGGGGCTGGTTTCTGAGTAGACTTAAAGAGGGAGGATTGCACATTTAACCACTGTTGCTTTCAAGGAGCGGGTTAAGTAGATGCTCAGTTGTTTCCCAAGGAAAGCAGAGACCTTTAAAGATGCTTAACTTTTGCCTCTGCAGAATCTTATTCCCGTTTACTCTCAAGTAAGCCTCACTGATCACTGAAAGGAATTCTACGTTGAGTTTATGTGCACACTTTCTGTTATTCCTACATTTCTGAAATGTTTGCCATGGTTCAGTAGTATGCATTTGTAATTGCTATCAGAAACTGCAAGATTCCAGAAAAAACAGTATCCACACACATCCACACATAGGCAATCTTCTCTTCTATCCATAACTCATTATAAATGCTTTTCTGCATGTGTCCTTCCTTGGCTGTGAACCTATGATTGGCTTTCCTACAGCAACAAGGGCAGGGGAGGATTGCTTGAAAAAGAACTCGCTTTTCACTTACTGCCTGCTGTCTTCCGCCTTACTGTTTCTCCCACGATGCACTACAGAGGATGTAATAGAGAGATTTTTTGCCACTTGCCAACTGTCAGTTTAACACAGCTGATAAGAAAGTCTTGCCAATTGTTCCTACAGCAACAGGTTTTTTTTTATAAAGTATTTTTACAAGACTCGCCTGCCTGTTGCTGTGTGCATGGATATCGTAACTGGTTGGGAATTTTTGCAGAATTGCACTGGTCAGCTCTGTGGACATGTTCTGCTTCTAGAGGGAGTCAGGTCCCCCCCCCCAGCAATTTAGAAATGCAGGTCCTGAACACACTGTAGTGGAATCTTTCACCAGCTAGCTTAGTGGCCTGTGCTAGAATGCATGTGAAATAATTTTACTGGCAATTGCAGACACTTTTGGATGTTCAAGTCCTGTCTTGCCATCAGTAGAGCTTATATTGCAGCTTGGTAAATAAAACACCCCAGAATACTCTTGCTTGAGCTGTTTGCATATACGTACCTTCAGGCACTTCTCCAACAGAGCAGGCACAGTGAATCAATGCAACTGCCCTTTTTATATAAAGTGTAGTGAATACTAGAGATTGTGAACCAAACCAGAGCAGAGACTCCCTTTTTTAATTGTGAGGGAACAATATCCCTGAGGACATCTTTTTGTTTTTTTTGGAGGAAGGTACTTCCTAGGCATAGTATTTTTAAATAACTGAATCCAGTTATACTGATAACCAATGATGACAATTCACTTGCTACACTTATCTTATTTATTTATTTGATTTCTAGCCCATCTTTCTACTGAAACGGTGCCCCAGAATGGCTTACCTATTAAGTCCGTAAATGGCTGGAACTTAGTAAGAAAAAGCACCACCCTCCTCAAATCAACAGGAGTCAAGAGTGCTTGATTTGATAGATTATGTAGGGAGGGCCCTTTTTAACATTCTTGATTTCAAAGCCTATTTAAATTTCTATAATGCAGCAAAACCTGGAAATCTTAAGTCACATAGTTTTTACATGTAGTATCTATAGACCCTTGGGCATGGTCTGAAGGCATATGATATAGAAACCTTTCTGAAGCTGTGGTGGTCTAGGTCAGACATCCCCTTCCACTCCATGTACATATTAATGTGAAATAAGCCAATGGATGCGTTCTGCAGTTATTTATTCAGAGCGCACGCTGCATGCAAGGGAATATTATTCAAATTAATGGCAGGTGCAGCGGTTCTGTAACTTTTTGCACTTGTACTAGATTGGAAAATGCTATTGGTATATGGGGTGTCATATCTCAGGCCCACAAATCCTGGCAGCACAGTTAGCACAGCATTTAATTATTCTTGTTTTTAATGAGTGGCATTTCAGTTTTCTTGGTACCTCCCGCTGAAACTCTGAAGGTCATAACTTACTGTTTTGTGGGGTGGGGTTTTAACATTTATTCATATATGATGGCAGGTGAGTGTGGCTTGGCTGAAACATATCAGAAGTGGGAGGGTTCTCTACCGTTGATTTATTGAAATGTTTTAATTTAATGGGATCCCAGAATTTTGGCCAGGAAAAGCACCACCTGGAAAGTGCAGAATCTAGGCAGCGTCCAATTGTTCAAGTTATAGGGAAATGGCTCTATTTTTATATTTATTTAAAATCACCTTTTTTTTACTATTCCACATTGCAGACCAGCTTCGGAACTGATCACAATTAAAATGCACTTGAAAGGGCCACCAAACACCTGCTTTTAACATGCTATTGTTTTTATGCACAACTTGTACAAACACATCTAAACGTGTAACCCATTAGTCTGACGTTAAACTCCTAGTAAAAGCCTAAGTGAACAGCTGGCTTTGGAAATTTAACAACATTAGTGCCATTTGTATCTTTGTGGGAAGGAAGTTCCAGAACTGGGGCTCCACCATCACTAATAAGGCTCTCCCATGTTTTTGCCACTGATTGAACCACAGAGAAAGGTAGTGTGACCATGAAAGCTTCCTTGACTGATCTTATCTCACAGGCTGCCCTATAAGGGAGCAGTCAGGTCCCAGGTTGTTTAAGGCTTTGTATTGGAGTAGGAGAACCTTCTAAGACTACTGTTCAACACACACAAACTGTGCACATGGTAGTAGACCATGCAGCAGCTCTGCTGATTGCTAGGAAGACCAAGCAGGAAATTAATTGTCGGAGCATCCATTTGTCCTGGCTAGCGTAGTTTGACCTTGGGGAAGGCAATCAGACTGAAGATATGAAGCAACTTCCCCAGTGTTTCAGAGAGGAAGCAAATAATTTCTGGGCTAAACAGCTTTTGTGAAAATCTGCTGCATTCAGACAACCCAAGTATAGCAGGCTGGGTGTGGGCACTTCTGCAAAAACTGTTTTGGTGCCCATCTTTAAAAGGTGTGTGCAAATTTATCTCCATAGCTGGATTATGGTTCTGAATGAAAACTGATCGCATTCAGCAGGAAGCATCTTGCACTCTTAGCCAGTATGAGATGTGTTGTCTCTTGACTCACTCTGAAGAAGCCTCTTTCTAAAACCCATACCTCTTTCTTTCACATTGCTCCTATCCAAAATAGAGTTTTATTATAAACTGAGATGTCAGGATAGTCCAGTGGGGCCTGACAGAACATAACAGGAAAAAGAAACTAGACCATAGCCTTTGCATTGATTCTCATTGGATTAAATCTTGTCTTTGTTTGGCAGCTTCATTGGGAGAAATAGAGTTGCTTTTGAGGTTGGTGCTGATGCAATCAGTGGTGTGCTCTCGTTCCTCCAAATTAAGGCAGAGGCTTGCTTTGGGGAGAAAGTGCAGGATACAGATTGGTTCGGTTCTGTGAAGTCGTAATGGTTATCTGGCTCCAATCTGCATGACTGCATAAAAAGGGACATGGCTAGCATTAAAAAGCCAAATTGTATGAAGTGATAGTTATCAGGTGATTAAGCTTAAGCTTTCCCAGCTTGGGTCCAGTTGAAAAGTAGTGTTTTTTGTGTGATAAGAAGGCTCTGCCTGTGATAGCTATGCTGGCAATTTTGCACAATTGAGCCACTGAAATGATTAATTGCATCTGTTGCAGTGAGAAACATGGCTGTGTCGTTCTGCATAAAGCCCAGTTGTAACTCTAATCAAGCGAACCCTCACTAGTGGAGTATGCCATATATGGTTGGTTTGGAAATATATTTTGTGTTCCTTATGTCCTCTAGTGATGGTGTCATGCTCTCTTAACCCTCCTGGACCAAGCATATATGCTTGTATATTTTCCTTCTCTATTTGCTTGCATTTGTCATATTTTTCTATTAAGTTCGAATGCTAAGAAGCTTGGGTCTGGAGCCTCAGGTTCTAGACCAGGGATGGGGAATTTTCAGTCTTCCAGGTCTTGTTGGATGACAGTTTCCATAATCTCTGACCATTGTCTATGCTGGCTGGGACTGATGGCAACTGAGGTCCAACAACATCTGGAGGGCCACAGCTTCCCCACACTTGCCCTAGAGAGGAAGGCCACCCACAATCATCCCTAGATTGTAAGGCTGTATCAGATTATTCACTCTACAGCAATCCTGATAATTTCAGCATAAGGCATTGGATGCTTAGATTACAGGAGAGAAGCTACTCTGGGTCATAGCTATCAAGACCAGACTTGTCAACCTGGTGCCCTCCTGTACTACAACTCCCATCGGCCCTAGGGCCCCAGCTGGCATAGCCAAGGCTGATGGAAGCTGTAGTCCAAAATATCAGGAGGCCGCCAGGTTGGTAAAGGCTAGACTGCTGTGATACAAGCATTCATAGGCAACTCTACTTTATCAAATGCATCAAAGAAAGTAGGCTGCTGAATTAATACTGTTCCAACTTTGCTCATTCCGCAGTATACTAATTAAAGCTGAGCTGATTCACAAAATCGTTCTGCTTGTTTGGGCGGCATTTAAATAACTTCTCGCTTGTTTGTAATTTATTGGTTGTATAGATTGAATGGGCATATGCACAACTGTGGCTTTGTTCACCATGGATAACCTAGACTAGACTTCTTCTTAAACATGGGGCCCTCCAGATGTTGCTGGGCTACAGCTATTGTAACTATAACCATACTGACTAGGACTAATGGGACTTGTAGTCATGAACAGCCTCCCAAATATTTTGCTATCTGAGGCAGTGCAGGAAATGATGCCATTCCTTTATCCCCAGTCATGGTACCCAAGGCTGATCAAGTCATTTTGACACCTGAGGAAAAAGTCATGCAAGACTGTTGTATTTTTGCAACAATAATTAAATAACTAACAATTTGCTACCCTTTCATGACACCCCTAATCTGCCGCCTGAGGCAGCTGTGTCACACTGCCTAATGGTTGGGCCTGCTGTGGCCATAGTCCAAAAGCACCTGAGGGACAGCAGGTCAGGAAGGTCTGATCTAGACCAATTATGGGCAATATGTGCCCCATCTGATTGGGTTGGCCAGTCCTGCTTTGTCAAAGAATATGTGTAAAGATGGTGGTGATATGATGGGCCCCTATTGGAACAATTAATGAGTGAACGAATAAATAAATAAATATTGTATTTTTATTTAAATTGCAATATTTTTTACTGAAAAAGCGGATTTACAAATTATCATGGGCAAATCTATGTTCCTTTTGCACTCTTTTTTGCTTTTGTTTTTGGTGGGAAACCCCCCCCCCCCCAGTGCTGGATTTGTAAATAAACTAATGCAGCCTGAGTTTTTTAACACACAAACGCTAACATAGGGCTGAACTCTTTTTCTATGTTGCTTTTGAGGGCGGCTGCAGTCAGAGGTTGAAGAGTGTACTTGGGTGGAGAAGGGCTGGCTGAAAAAGACAGAAAATTATGCCAACCTGCAGAGCAGTCTTTTGGCTTAGCCTCATGAGAGGTTGTGGAATTTGGGCCCTTGAGGAGTGGATTTCTAGCCCAACTTCTCATTTAGAAACTCATGGCTTCCTGATTGGAAACTGAGGAGAACCCTGTGGAATTTCCTACAGATTATGTGAATTGTTCCACGTAGCAGAGCAGGTCTCCCCTCCCCTCTGTTCTGTGAGGCAGTTAAGTATCCACCACACTCTTAAAGGGAACGGTGCCTGTCTATCTAGCTTCCAGATACCAAACTGCCAGCTGTCTTTTTGCTCTCCAGACCCATTACATTTCATTGCAATTCAGTCTTATACATTAGCATAAGCCTGGAAAAAACGAACCCTGCATTTATACCTAATGCCATATACACAATATATGTCAACCAACTCTAGGAGGATTTACGCATGTGAGCCAGTCAGGATAACTGTTTGACAGCCCTGTTGCCAGACTTATGAAATGCTGTGATATCTTTCTAGATTGTAGGAAGGCCTCTATATAAATGCAAAAGAGTATATTGTAATTCTTAGTTTAGCACACTTGAAATTTGCTTCAAAACCAATTACTCCTAAATCCTTTTATTTTTTTAAAGTCATTTTGAGAGCTCTGCAGAATGCCTTTCAATATAAATTTGGTGCATCAAAACTCTAATGCAACAGTCAGGCTAGATTATGGGACTTTTTTTCTGGTACTGTTAGCCCCCAGTGGTGAACCTTGGTGAAATGTGTTGCTGAGATACTGCAAACTGCTTCACTTGTATGTATGCTGATCCTTGCTTTCACCATTGAGCTTAGCAATCTTTGGGTATCCCAAAGTGACAACCTTAAGCACATGAAGGGAGGGACAGTGAGGATGAATGTTCCATTTCTTCTCTGAACTTTTTTTTGCCCTTTTTTTTTTTTGCCTTCCAGCTCATGCAAGGTGACTGAAGCAGGAATCCCTTTGTGTCTGTGGAGGCTCCTTGTGTGTTCTAGAACCCTCAAAACCAGGCTTCAAAAAGGTGCAGGGAGGTTCTATGAATATGAAAGGATCCCTGCTGCTCTCACCTTCCATAACATTTAATGTGAGTAAAATGACAGCAGTAAGATGCAGCTATCCCCACGCTATGCCTCGTATTTACAGGTGCCACTGTGGAACGTTTGAAGGGGGCCTGTGTGTGTGTGCATGCTAGGAACATAGGGAGACGCCTTTGTTGTTGCTTAGTTGTTTAGTTGTGTCCGACTCTTCGTGACCCCATGGACCAGAGCACGCCAGGCACTCCTGTCTTCCATTGCCTCCTGCAGTTTGGTCAAACTCATGCTGGTAGCTTCGAGAACACTGTCCAACCATCTTGTCCTCTGTCGTCCCCTTCTCCTTGTGCCCTCCATCTTTCCCAACATCAGGGTCTTTTCCAGGGAGTCTTCTCTTCTCATGAGGTGGCCAAAGTATTGGAGCCTCAGCTTCAGGATCTGTCCTTCCAGTGAGCACTCAGGGCTGATTTCCTTAAGAATGGATAGGTTTGATCTTCTTGCAGTCCATGGGACTCTCAAGAGTCTCCTCCAGCACCAGGAAGCCGCCTTATATAGAGCCAATTAGACTTGCATTTTCTTTGTAATGACCCAGCTGGCTCTGTATTTACACTGACTGGCAGCATCTCTCCAGGGATTCAGACAGGATGCATTTCTGGAGATGCCAGAGATTTGACCTTTTTTTTTTTTGCAGGTAAAGCACATCTTCTCATGCTGGGTTACAGCCCTTCCAATGAGCTATATGCCTTTCCATGCTGTCTTCATCTTAGTCTGGTTGAACTTGGGAACACCAACCGATAAAAGAGAGCATTGTCCAGTGGAAGTTAATAACTTTAAAAATTGCACTTACTGAATGGAAGACAAAAATGTTATTGACGAAGCAACTGAAGCTTTTGTTTTAACTGTGGCAGTTTTTAACTCTGGGCTTACCTACACTTCATCTGGCCCTGTTACTTTCCCCCTGGGGAAAACTGCTCTTTAGCGCAAACAGCAACTTGGGTTTCCTGCAGATTGCCGTTTGTTTTGGTCTATCACTAAAGAGCGGGTTTTCCCTTGGAAAGGAGTGGGGAAAGGGGGAAACCGCTTGGACCTGTGCTTTCTGGGCACGGCACAATCGGAAGTGTGGACAAGCCCTCATGCCCTTGGTTTATTGGTCCAGCTTAATGTTCAGCTTCTAATTGCTTTCAAATTGGCGTGACTGAAAGTGTGATGCCTGTCCATGCAGATCTGCTGATAGATTGAGGTCCTCTGCTATAAGAAAGAAGGCCTGTTCAGTATGCCAGCTCCAATGGATGGGTCTGGGATGAAGGCCAGAGGGAGGAGAGGTGTGTGGAGGGCTATGTGCTTGATCTCCCAAGCCTGAGTTTCCCCATGCCTGTTTTAAAGGGGTTATGGCTGCTAGTCATGCTGGCTATATACTACCTTCAATATTCAGAACCTCATGCCTCTGAACACAAGTCACTGGGGAATAACAGCAGGAGAGGTCTATTGTGCTTGTGTCCTGCTTGTCGGCTTCTGATTGGCTACTGTAGAAAACAGAATGGTGAACCAGATGGGGCTTTGGTCTGTTCTTAATGCACATGCCAGCTTTTGGACAGGAATATACTTGGTAGCCATATATAATTCCCCCCCTCCGTTTTCAGTAATGGCCACTTGCTGTTTAATTCACTGGAGGGGGGGGGGAGTCCCAAGTAACCCCAATGTACTCCTGTGGTATTTTTGGAAATGTCAGTACCACCCAAGGTAACTTTCCACTAATTTTCAAGTTGTAGGAACACCCATTACTCTGTAATGGCAATTTCCATCGGGCAAAATGTATAGGTTCTTTTTCATTCTTTAATTGGTCAAAAATGTTAGTACAGATATTTGCTAAACACCTTATAAATAGCAAGGGAGTTTTGTGCTGGCTTTCGTAATATTAACGCCGTACATTAAAACTTGTCACGATTTGGCTTAAGCCTCATTTTTTCCAAGACACACCATTTCCTATAGCTTGGAACATTTCCCCCTTTTTTATTCATAGGAATAAGTTAGGCTGTGGATTCCCTTTGAATAATAATCATAAAAAAGCCCTGGCCTTGGTCAAGTGTAACTGGCTTGCTGATCATTTCATGTCTCTTTGGGGGGGTGAGCAGAGTTTCTGAACGCTTAAATTGTTTCCTTGATTTGCTTACCAGGGAGACAGAATGGTATACCTACTTGCATGATGCATTGAAATGTTAGAAGCAGCTCAGAATAGTGGTAGAAATTGCATCCTTGTTATGTGCCCCCCCCCCCCGCCAAAGGTTGCTCTGTGGTGTTTAGAGTTTATACACCAATATGCTCTATCAGAGCTCTCTCTGCCTATGAGGCTGGTTTATTCTCTCCCCCCCCCCCAAAAAAAAATTATTGTGCACATGTCATTATAATACAACCACCGTTTCTCCTCCAAAGCATTGGGGTCTAAATTGGATGTATTATTTATCAACTTGAAGGTAACTTGTATCTGTGTTGAGGGATGGTGTTTGATAATAATGCAAAACAGTTGAAAGAGGGGACTAGTTCTCCTCTTTTTCTTCTTTTTAGGAAGTGCTTGCTTAAGGCCTTTTGTGTAATAGCAAATGTTGTTTTTTAATTTAGGCCACTTACTAATTGGATTTCCTGTATCATAGGAAATTCCAAACCTGGGGCAATGTGTTTTCCTATCATGGCTATCGGTGAAAAGCCAGCATTTAGAGTTTGCAGTCAAAAAGGGAAACTAAAAGGATTGGCTGTGATCCAGGTAAGGTTAGCTGTTGTGTTGTGGCCAAATCCTATTGAAATTGATGGGGCTTAAGTGAATCAAGACAATTTATTTATTTTAAGGGGGCTTAGTCATGAGTAACTTTATCTGGATTGAGGTTCTTGCGGCTTTGGTAATGTGGTACGTGTTGTTTGCTGTTATTTCAAAGATTAAAAATACAAAATACACAAAAGATAAAAAGATTATTTTTATTTCTTAAAACACACCCACCCACCCAAAATTGGTTTGCAACACACGAAGTGGCAATCTTGCAACATTATAACCCCCAAATTGGTTTGCAACACACAAAATGGCAATCTTGCAACATTATAACATTGCAAAGGCATCTTTTGATTGAGGAAGGAAAGAATTGTCCCTGCAATTAATGATTTTTGATGTGCTAAAAAATATTTTGCATTTGTCTATTTTTTCTTCTGCTCTCAGATAGTATGTCAGTATGCCATTCTTTTCTATCATAGAATCATAGAATTGCAGCATTGGAAGGGACCCTAGCGTTTATCTAGTCTAACCCCTGCAATCACAGAAATAAGTTAAATAATGCCTGGCAAATGACCATCCAACCAATGTTAAAAACTTCCAATGTCCATGAGGCTGCTGTTAGTAATTTTTGTAGTCTCCAACTTTGCATCCACAGTGCATAGTGGTGGCTGGTTTTTTCCCCTTTGATGAGGGACATGCCTGCACCTTTTATGGCCCTATCTCTTTTTCTGGTCTTTTAGATGTGGCAGCCATTTTGTGTTATGCCACACCCATGGCAACTATTTTGTGCCTTCCCACCCCATCCCTGGGGCAGCCATTTTGTGATGGGCATCTGCAACATTTTCTCAACATTCGCAACATGCCCTCTAGCTCAGAAAGGTCGACAACTCCTGCTGTAAAGCGTTAAGGCCAGATATTGAGGTGCTTACATGATTCTGTTACATCAATGGGGTTACTTCTGAGCTTAAAACCAATTTCTGAATCCTTCACAGTCACCTGCCAGAGTTGGAATATCACCACTATCTTCTCTGTTTTCAGTGGAGCTACAGCAATTTATCCTCTTCAAAAGACATTAAAAAGTGAATGCTACGACAGTTCTTTTTCTGCCTTGTTAGAGGCAAAGATCAGTGAAATTGGCACTAAATGAATCCGAAAAAGGCATTGAAGACCCTCAGCAGGATAGGAAATTTCATGTGAGCAACATGGAGGGGGAATAGTCAACCCCCCTCCCAAAAGTACGTCACACTCCATGAGAGTGCTCCTCTGAAGCTCCTACCTCTTTGGTTATTATGATGTCTAGAAAGTAACCACAAAAATGCTCTCAAAATTTTAACAAACCAGCCATTGTGTTAAGTAAGCCTAAGTATGTATAGTTGAAATAATCACATATTAGCCTTTCCCAGCCCACCCATATCTCAGTTTTCCACCTTCCTTTTTATTTTCAGATTGTAAGACTCTTGGGCTAGGGGCCGGTCGTGCCTGTTCTTTGTAAAGCACTACGTTGCCTCCTAAGGGGTTTTTCACCTATTAGAGGGTGGGCAGTATTAGTATACAGAAGTACCTCAGGTTACATATGCTTCAGGTTGCATTTGCTTCAGGTTACAGACTCCACTAACCCAGAAATAGTGATTCAGGTTAAGAACTTTGCTTCAGGATAAGAACAGAAATCGGGCTCCGGCGGTGCAGCAGCAGCAGGAGGCCCCATTAGCTAAAGTGGTGCTTCAGGTTAAGAACAGTTTCAGGTTAAGAACGGACTTCCAGAACGAATGAAGTACTTAACCTGAGGTACCACTGTATGCTGCTAGATGAGTATCTTACGTAGTTGGTTTTGTCTGTGATTTATTTTTCCCTTCCCTAGGTTTAAATTGTTTTAATGTGTTGCACTTTATTTTCACCAAGTCGCTTTGAGACTTTTTATTGCAAAAAAAGTGACAGATGAATGAAATGAAATGCACGTAGATGGTGCTAAATAAATACATATGCCAAAGAACATAATGTTGAAGCTTGTGGGGAGGTTTCTCTCCATTATTCCCCTTCAAGAAACCAACCAACAGTGGCACCCCTAAGCAGTTCTTTATGGTGTTTGCCAAAGACAGATAGACACCAGTTGTGGCACAGAGGGTTGTGGAGGAAGGCTAAATTCAGAGCTGTTGTTGCAATGGCCTGTGAGTGCCTTTTCTGGCCCAGGAATGTCTCTCACTCTGAAATTTTATCTTTATATCTGATAGAGATGTAAGGAAAAGGTGCAGGCGACTTCCTACCCTGTTACAAGCTGAGTGTACAATTACATCACTTCAGATGTTTAAGACTAACTTTATGTATGGAATTCCTCACTGATTTTCTGTCCTCTCATCACAAAATATCTGGTTGCGGACCTGGCTGGTTTTGTCTTTGTTGTGTGGCTCTCCCATGGCAGGTTTTCAAAATGATGGAAGCCTGACAATGTGATGCTTTAATTTGTTGTTCTTGCTGTTGTTCAGGGTGTAGCCAGTGGCGTGTGGTCTGAAAATGCTCCAAGGGTCCTTTGGTAAACTTTTCTAAGCATTAGCTTAGAGATCGCTAGTCCCTTTGCTTGCTCCCTCTCTTTTAATTTGGTCAGTTTATTTATGCGATTATAATATTTGCGTCCCTGTTTGTCTTGGCACTTGAGTGTTTTAGGCTTAATGAACAAATGCGTCCAAGATTCAATTCTTTAGTCAGATTAACATTTGTACTCCCCCTGATTTTCTGTGCAAACAGTGTCTCCTTTGCTAGCAGCCAAAACAAACCTTCCTGCATCACTACAGTGGTTTGTAAACAGTTCTAGTTCTTGCTAAAATGAGTAATTTCTTCACAGGATACAAAGGCACCAGTTCTACAGATTTTAGGCAGAGCTGCTGCACTGGATTACCGGAGGCTATTATTAAAAAAAAGAAAAAACCAGACTGCAAGTCAGAATGTGTGCAGAGATCATTTTGCGTTCATGGAAATATGGGGTCCCAAGTAGTGCTTAAAAAAAAAAAAGAAAAAAAAAAAGGAGAGAATGGGACACAGAGAGAAGAAATCAATTTTTTCATTTGGCTCAATTTTCAAAACACAGCTCCTTGGACTAGGCAGGCAGTATGTCGATCAAGTAGTCTATAGATCTGAACAAGTGCCCATTCAGTGACTGTCGGAGTAATACTGTTCTCATGCAAATATAGGTTGGGCTTTCAGGACCTTTCTTGCATCATTCTGGATATTGGATTGTGGCATCTATGCAGATGTGGGATTTTTTGTTTGGTTGGCATTTTGAGGCACTGAGCACCAAATTTCAGGGGGTTCAAGGCAAGGATTAAGGGATTCCCTGATTCGTGTTGCACCAAAGCACTGTTTACTGCAAATTCCTTGTAAACAATGCAGTGTAATCCTATGCATGTTTCTTTTGAAGTAAGTCCCTCTGCTTATAATGGGTGTAAGTAGCATAGTTAAAACCTTTATATAGGCATGATCACAAGATCATAAATGACAGTCTGAAAGAACTCTTATCCTCTGTGGTGATCATAGAATCACAGAATCTTAGAGTAGGAAGGGATAAGACAACCAGTTTGCACTTGCTACAAGTGTACTGTTGCTTGTTCTCTGGCAGAATTACAAACATGGCACTGGTGTTACAGGTCACTGCAGCAGCTCCCTCACCCTCCATGTCTCTGGTCTCTGGTCCTGTGCACACCAAACTCTGTGCCTCCCCCTTAAACTCCCCCGCTAAATACCCTCACAAATATCCCTGGTTGCGAGCTTCCAGGATCTGCACTAAGTTTGACTTCTGCTGGTTGCTAACTCCTCCCTCAGCCTGGCTTCCTCTCAGCTGTAACTCCTCCCCCTCAGATACTGTGTTCCTACCGAGCAATCAGCCACACACACCCTCAGGCTCCAAAGACACTCTCTTCAGTCTCCTCCAGCAATCGTTCTCCCTGTTTGTGATGTCTGGTTGTGAGCTCTGAAATGCTCTTATAAAAATTGTGTACCAACCACATATCTTAAAACGATCATCAGCGGGAAGGGAAGTAAAAAGGAAAAATAACTCTTAAGGAGGGATGAAAAGGAAGGATTCCCCAATGTTTCATTCACTTGTAGCCAAGCTAGAAATGATGAAGGATGAATTTACAACCTTTGGTTTTCTGCCATGATTCTGTAATGATGTAGTTTCACAGCTGAATGGCAAAATTTAGCTATAAGTACTGGGCTAATTGGAAAACGCAAACAGTACCTTGAGATGGAATGTCTAATGACTCTGTGAGCATATTTTGTGGGGTGGCAGCATTTCTCAGAGTTGTGTACCACGTTAGTGCAAGGAATAATGGCTGATATAGTGCATATACCGGTACGTTTTTAAAAAAATGTTGAGTGTGAACATTTGGTATAAAATGGCATTCTCAAGAGCACTCAGCGCTAAAATATTTGTTTCATTTACTTTAGCTATTGGCTTACTTGCTAACACTATTTCACTAAAATAGAAAAATGGTAGTGCTTGGAAATTAGTAATTAACTCCCCCCTCCCTAAACTTACTTTTTAAGGGTCAATGTATCACAGCCCCCACTGAACAGGAAGTAATAACCTGGCTGAACCTGTTAAGAGGAAGGATTTAAAGTTGTAAAGGCGGTGGTTGGTGGGGCTTTGCTGAATGAGCCTCACCTCAACTGACTCATTATAGAAGGATCTTTGCCACAGGGAAAGATACTGCTAGATAGAACAGCAGTATATGAAGTTCAGTAGCTCGGATGAAAGTTCTAAAGATTACTGCCCATCTATATATTTGGAACTTTCTTCATGTTTCCTCTTACACCTTTCCTGGAGAACTGCAGAATATACTGAACAGGCTTATATGGTCTTCCATAGTGTTGGTGGGGAAATCTCAGTTCTACTTTTAAAAATAAAGATCACAGCTGATGACTGAAGGTACTATGTATACAAGCATAGCAACTATATTTGATTTTAAGGAGGCCTGGAAAAATGGAAATTCATTTGCAGTTGTGACCTGAAAGCATGAAAAGAAAAATGGCATGACGATAAATCAAAGCTGCCAAATCAAGAAACATCTTTTAATCAAGTCATGTCCAAGTTCCTATTAATGTGCCCCCCCCCCATCTATTTGATAGTACAAAACTGTAGCTGGCATATTCACTTTCTTCGCTTTTGGCCTCACCCTCATGTAATGCTAAGCCACAAAGCTTCGTTCATTAAGCCATACTGTGCATGAGCTGCATGCTGATAGGCAGCCTGAGTGCTGTCTGCTTCGTTGTTCCTTTTGCCGCAAGCAGGTAAACAAACCACAGAGGGGGCTAGCCTAATATTATGACCAGACCCAGTATGATGGTGTGTTACACCCTGACAAACCACGGTCAGTAGCCAGGCTGACTACTGGTCTTTGCTAGGGTGAAAACAGACCTGTGATCCTGGTTTCAGACATAACCCTAAGCTTTATCCCTTCATGGTTTATTGCCCACCTGCACGAAGGAAGGAACGAAGTGGGAAGGTTCCAGTGGTGTGCACCAGCATGCTGGAGGTGCACACTACAGTCATACCTCATGTTATGTCTGCTTCATGTTACGTTCTTTCAGGTTACGTCCCGCGGGGACCCGGAAGTACAGTGGTACCTCGGGTTACAGACGCTTCAGGTTACAGACTCCGCTAACCCGGAAGTAGTACCTTGGGTTAAGAACTTTACCTCAGGATGAGAACAGAAATCGCGTGCTGGCGCCGCAGCGGCAGCAGGAGGCCCTATTAGCTAAAGTGGTACCTCAGGTTAAGAACAGTTTCAGGTTAAGAACAGACCTCTGGAACGAATTAAGTTCTTAACCAGAGGTACCACTCTACCGGAAAGGGTTACTTTCGGGTTTCGCCGCTCACGCATGTGCAGAAACGCAAAATGACACCATGTCCATGCGCAGAAGCGTGGAATTGCAATCCATGCGTGCGCAGATGCGCCACTGCGGGTTGCGTTCTTTTCATGTTGCAAATGGGCCTCCGGAATGGATCCCATTCACAACCAGAGGTACCACTGTATGTCCATAAACCAAGCTTTGTGACTTACAGGCAGATGCAGGCCCCTACCCTTTCCCTTGCAGTGAAGCTCACTCTCATGTCAGAAATGTTAATTGGGTTTTCAGCCTCGGAGAGCCAAGTTTTACAGCCTCTGACAATATTTATGGCTTAAGTTTTGACAGATTCACAGTCTTATCTGCCAGTGTGGAATATATGAATGTTTAGAATTGCCTTCTCCCGAGCCAGGCCATTGATCCATCTAGCCTGGCGTTGCCCACTCTGAATGGCATACGCTCTCGGGCAGAAGGCTCTTCCAGCCCTGCTAGCCAATATCTTTAAAACTGGAGATGTGATGGATTAAACCTGAGGCCTCTTGTGTGTTCTGTGTAATTGGGCCACGACCCACCTTGAAGCTATTTCCAGGGATGGTGGCCGACAGACACTCCTTCCAATATTTGAAGCTCTTGTCAGGGATTGGCAGGAGGGAGAGGAAGGAATGGGCACTTGTCATTTATCCTTGGTCCACATAAACTGATGCCATAATATATTTGCTGGTTTTTAAAGTGTCTCAGTAGGAAACTAGCATGGCTACTCTTCTGCATATAGGAAACTTGTTTTAACTGAGTGATTATTTACTTAAAAACGGGACTGTTTGGTCTTGCTGAATTTAAAACATAGTTTTAAATCAGTCCACCACGTTGAATACATTTGCACCTTCTCTGTTTCATTATTTTGAAGGATATCTATTGGCCACTAACACCAAGATCAGCAAGGATGGGTATCAACAGAAGTATTTCATTGACTAGGAACTGGATCACTTGCAAAGCAATGTACCAGCAAACACTGCCTCTTCAGTGTCCTCCTTTCAAAAAGAGTAATGAAAATACTGGGTCCATCCAGTGTCTGGCTAACTTTGTGCGTCAAGTCTTGCCAAAAAGCTTAAATAGGAGAAAGCCAATGGAGCAGGGCTTCGCTATGCCACAAGCATACAGAAGAAAGCTTCCCTTTCTTGATAGATTACTACCAATTCACAGCCAAGTACATAAAAAGGGGCTGCCATATACAGTCCAAGGATTTTGGAACTGTACGCATGCATCATAAACATTTTGCAAATGTGGTTTATGTCTTGTATAGCTTGAGTCTGTTTTCTGACAAGTTTAACAGCCCTGTTCTCCTGACTATGTTCTCTGGGAAGACCCATTGATTTTACTGCAACTCGGGCTGCAATTCTACCCACAAATTTACCTGGAAGTAATTTTCAGTGAACTCATTAAGACACACTTCTGTGTAGTGAAGTATAGTGGTTAGAGTTTCTAGCTAGGACCTTGGAGACAAGCTGGGCTATAAATGCAACAAACAAGCAAAATAAATAAAACAGACATGCATAGGGTTGTACTGTCAGGGTAGAGCTGCAAGTGCAACATGTAATTGCATATATACAGCAAAAGCTCAGTGAAGGTTACTTGTTGTGGTCTTATGACTATCACTTGCTGCAATTGAAATCAGTTTTGGAGAGGAAGCCTTGGAGAGCATTACACAAATTGCTGAAACAATGTTGTTTCTACCTCATGACAGCAACTGTGTGTATTTTTAAATTTCCCTGTAGCAGCACTATTGCTAAGAATCCCCCCCATCTCTTCCTTTTTAGAAGAGTGTGTGTAAGGGGGCTTTTGGTGTCAAAAATACTATTTTGAGAGTTCATAAGGGTGTAGTCACAGCTTATGTGGTTGTTGCGCTCCTGATATGGGTGTTGCTGCAGCTTACCTGCATAAGCACTTTTGGAGGCAATCTGGAGGCAACCTGTGGAGGCAATCTGGTGTGCCTGCCCTATCCCATCCCACTGCTGTTCAGGTGAGCTACAGTGGATGATGATCCCCAGAGGGTGGCTCTGTGGTCCCCTGCCACCACAACTACTACTACAAGAGTCACTACTGCAGGAATGTCCTGCAGTTTTCAAAACTGGTATTTAGACTGGGATCCACACACGTCGCAGAAAACCAAGTCATTTGAGTAATTCAACAAAATGGTAGAAGGTGGTAGAATAGACTGCATCATATCAGACTACAGGAGTGTGTGTGTTTGTATGTAAATATGAATCTGTCCGTTGACTTTTGCAGGGGCTCTCACAATCCAGGGCATAATATGAAAGCATGCAGCAAAACTGCTGAAGCTAAACAGGTGAGGATCTTGTCAACGTTTAGATGCAAGACCACCTGGGATTCCGACATGTGCTGCTATGGTGGAAAGGTGGGATAATATGTAGGTGTGACCATTTAGTCAAGGAAGCACGGCCCCCCTGCACATGTGCACACACAATCGATCTATCCATTTGTTACTACTGCGATAGGATTTTGTTAGGTGGTAAGTGAATGCTCTTGGTGCTGAACTAGTCCCAGACCATACAAATTCAGGGTCAGTGCAGGGGCTGTGTTGTGAATGTGAAAGTCCCCACAACTGCCAAACTCTTTGTATTCCCCTGGCAACTTATTTTTATTTTTATGCAGAACATCAGTCACACATGGTACATGTTGACTATTTAGTGAGCGACTAAATTTTGTTTACGAATTTTCAAGGAGAAGCAGCAGCTGTGTATGAATCATGTTTCCCTGGCACACTCAAGTGCTGAGGAAATGGGTTCAGAATTACTCAGACTTTTCACTTTTGGTACACTCAGATATAATTCTAGTGAATTTTGAAATTGTAGACCAAGGATGGAAGTAGCATCCCGCTATGGGGCAGGATTCATCTAAGGACTTCAGCTTGCACAATGAGGTTTTCTTCCTCTCACCCCCTGCATCCCCCCAAAATGACATGGGGTATGTATGTCAGGATAACTCTCAGAGCATGGGATGGCAGAAGGAGAGCAGGGATTGTTCCATCCAGGAAGCTGGAATGCTTGTGCAGATGGAGTGTTCATAATAGTGCAACATTGAATTCCATCCATAATATTTTTATCTGGCACTGGCTACAGTTTTGCGACCTCCCTGAGCAGGAAACCCTATATCTGTATTGCTGCTGGTTGCATTTTATGTCTCTGGCAGCTGAGATGTTACCGTAATGGTACAGAAGAGATCTCATTATAAACAGATGCAATATGGTCATTGAGGCGCATGGACTTACTTTGTGTGTCCTCTTTTTCAAAGCAACTGCTTTATGAAATGTAGGATCATGTCAGCACTGCAGTACTATTATTGGTAACGTTGGTTTTTTTCTTTCTAAAAAATTGCTGGTTTTCTTTTTTGGGTGGGGGCGTGGGCGTGTATGAGCTGAAGTAGGGATGCCTGAGGAGTTTGCTTTCTGCAAGTTCCAGTATGGATGGACCTGAACTACACCTCCCAGAGTAACATGAGGATGGGAACATCCTTTGCTGGCCCCTCCTGATTCCTGTGAATTCAGATTCAGCTCCCTCTGTTGGCTATGCCCTCTTGGAGCTACAGCTGTGTTCAATTCTCCTTGTGAAGAGTGCTTTTATGTTCCTTTCATCAAATACCAAAGAAAAGCAGGCTCTGAACCATGGCTATTTCTTGTTTCAGTAAAGATCACATTTTAGCTATGGTAGATTCAGTTCTTCCTGCCACCCCGCCATGCTCCGAACCTCTGAATTGAGTGCCTCAACCCATTTTCTAGATCGTTAACTTCTTCTTTTCTAATAGAGAAGCCTCCCTTCCTAAAGGATAGCTTTCTGCGAAATAAAGACTGATAGTCCTTACTTGCAGTAATTTTCTTGTTCACTTCATCCAGGCAGAATTCTGTTTATAATCAATACCTGATTTATTTAAGGCTTGCCATGCAGTATTGACTTTTTGGTAGTTGTATAACTCCTTGCCTATTACGTGTCTGGTGAGGTCTTTCAAATTTCTCTATGCCTCCTTCATTTTTAACTGTTTGAATTCTAGTTCATTTGCTAGCCATGACCTGATCCTTACTTCTTAAAAGACCAGGATGCATTTCCCCCCTCACCCACCTTTGACAATAGAAAGACACTGAAATATTTTATTTGAGGGAATTATTTTCGGTGTCTGAATGTTTATAAGATGTATTGCCTCCACAGTAAGCCATTATTTCTGGTTTTTTAAAATGTGCTGGTTCTGATGTATTGCAATGCAATGAACGAGTAGCCTTGCAGTTGTTGTTGTTGTTGTTGTTGTTGTTGTTGTTGTTGTTGTTGTTATTTTAGAATGCAACCTGTGCTAGTTTGGAGACCCACACCTGCTTCTGGTTCAAGTGGGTTGACAGGCAGCTACTTCCCCAGCTTCCAATCCTTGACTACCTGGAGCCTGGCTGTTTTTGAGCCAATTAGGTATAGTGGTTAGGGGGCAGAATAGCCAGTGCAGTGCTTTCAAGATGCAGTTGCATTCCAGTTCCCATCAGCCTCACCAGCATGGCCAGCAGTCATGCTGAATTGGAATTGTAGCCCAACAATCTCCGTAGGGTACCATTTTTGCTGCCCCTTAATTGGAGTGTCAGACATGGTCCAAATCTCCACTTAGCCATGAAGCTGAATTGCAGTGCAATCCTAGTCATATCTGGCTAGGCTGAATTTTTCTCCCTAATAGTGCACTTCCTTGATGTTTCTTATCTCTCTTCAGTGTTGCCATGTCTCCCTCTCAACCGACAAAACATTCAAACACCATAAGCTGAAGAAACTGAAAACAAAAATAAGTACAGGTCACAAATAGCTCAGGTTCTTTTTTTGTAACGTTTTGTGCTTAGCTTAAAAATAAAATAAAATACGTGAGGCCAGATCAGTGAAATAATCAAACCAAAATATCAACAGCAGAATCATTTCCATGTCAAATAATTTTTACTATTTCCATTATCCAGTTAATTTAATGAGGAGATGCTTGTTATCCTTGCAACAAGCAATACTTAACGTAATCAAATGACACCCTTAAAAAAATTCAAATAATTGTCCACCACAGTTTTCTGTATGGATCACTAGCAGTGATGGTTGAATCCCTTTGCCCGCCTCCAGTTTGACTCATAATTAGCTGGGTTCTTCTGAACTTCATTAAAGGACTATTGGGAAAAGCTTGTTTTCCCCAGCCCTGAGCTCAGAATGTTCCGTAAGAAAGATCAGAGTCTTGGGCACATCTGGGAAGCTCTTTGCCACCAGCCCCTGCTTCTCAAACAAACTTCTTTGATTGAAGAGCAGGAGGGCCAGTGGCAGGGAGAATGGACTAGTGAGCACAAATATTCATTCATTCATTCATTCATTCATTCATTCACTGACTGCCTTTCTCCCTGAAATGCACTCAAAGTGGCTTACAGATAGAAATACAGCTAAAAGCACAGAAAAAAATCATTAAGCATCAATAGAATCAAAAGGATATATGTATGTGTCCCCCCCTCTCTCTGTCTCTCTCTCTCTCTTTCACACACACACACACCACACCCCTATTAAAATCATACAATTACAATCAAAACAGCATGGCACCAGCCCTTTCATTAAAAGCAGTCAGTTTCCAAAAGCCTGTTGGAACAAGAAAGCCTTCACCTGCTGGTGGAAGGACAACAAGGAGAAAGCCAGACTAGCTTCTCTAGGGGAGGGAGTTGCAAAGTCCGGGAGCAGCCACTGAGAAGGCTCTCTCCCATATACCACTTTGAATTGTGCCCAGAAACAGACTGGTAGCCATTGGAGCTGTTGCAACAAGGGAGTCATGTGGTCCCCATGCCAACAATATTTAGCCTCCACCTTAAGGCCTGGACACTTCTGACCATGCTCAGAAACTTCCATTGCCACTGTGGTGTATGAGAATTGTAAATTCTGTCCATCCTAGCAGCAATGGATGCTCCTGAACATGCACACACAGAGAGAGTGAGTCCAGGCCTTGAGGAGACCTAAATCCCTCTGTTATTGTGAACAGTTGGGAGGACTAGCTGGCAGTGAGCCTGTTATGAGTTGAACCTGAACTCTGATGAAGTTGTGGGCTCAAGTGTCACTTGTGTTCACTTTTCCAAGTGCCTCCACGCCAAATTTATTTAACTAATTAGGGTAAGTAATTAAAGACAAGAACCAAATTTGCTCTCTTTCCTATCCACTGATTCCATTTGTTCCAGCTCATCCATGAACCAATGTCCTTAATCCATGAATGTTGGCCAATCCATGAACCAATTTGGGCTGTAAGAATGTTTAACAAACACACTTTAAGGCCAAGAATGGATTGAATTCATGTGCTTCTTTGTACTGAAAGAAGAGTAAAGAGGGAAAGCAGGGCTGGTGGGGGCGGGGCGCTGAAGAGGAAAAGAAATATAGACTCCCTTTTAAAAGGGTAGCATTGTTCCTATCCTGTTTGTGTGAATGTTTACAGGGTGCCTTTTGTCCTTCACAGAGAATATAGCTATTAGCAGTTGTCAAGTGATGAACAGGGTGAGCAGGACCTTGGGCATATTGATCTGAGCTGCTTGACCACCCACAAAATCTACTTATATTCGTTGGACAAAATTGATTTGAATCCATGCATTCCAGCTTGTGGATTGGACTAAACGTTTTTAAATGTCACGCTCAGTGTGACAAGCAGTCTTATCACTCGTCCTAAGTCATTGATTTTTATTTTATGTTGAAAAGAACATTTTTGTTTTCCTGTTAATTATGTGGCTTTAGATGTCTGCTTTGCTTTTGACCTTCACCTGCTATGTTTAATTTTGGTACTTTGTTGTGCTTTAGTTGATTCTTTAAGATTTCTTTTCTCCTTAGATTTGAGATCCCTCCCACCCCCCAAAAAACTCTGAAAATATATGTAAAGCAGTAGACAAACAAATAATAAAAATAAACATGGCGGTGCTTTTGAGATGTGCTACACATACTGAATGTGTGTTTGTAAGAAGCAATACCTTGCAGCAGTTATTTCTGAGCTGTGTTTCAAAAATTAAAGCCGGGGATGGAAATTGTATGGAGCGGTAAATCTGCCCTTTGCACATTTATCCCCTTTTAAATTGCTTCTTTACCCAGTGGGACGCTGAAGTGCACGGCTGCCATGTAGAATCTTGGCTTTGAGTGCTGGAGGCATGGAAGATCATTTTGTAATGGAAGACAGCAAAGAGGCACGATACATACTGGCTCACTGTATCTTTTCCATTAGGCATGGTCTACTCTGGGGACAGAAGGGATTTAAAACCAAAACAATGCTTTTTAGCTTGCGCTGTCTGTGCTGGAATTACTTTTTGATTCTTTCCCAACAAAGTAATAGCATGCATATGTGGGTGTACACATGTGCTTCCAAGTCAAGAGATGACAGATGTTGGTGTTGGAAACAGATAAACTTGTCCTAATAAAAAGGTTTTAACTGGTCTCCCCAAAAATGCTTCTGATTTCATCTAGGAAGAGGTGTCTTGTTTGCCAGCTTTCCATAGGAATGACTTTGGCCACTGTGAGAACAGGATGTGAATTAGATGTCCATTTGTTCTGATGTAGCTTTTATGTACGAATGCACATTCCTGGCAAAGGAAACCATGCAGAGCCTGGAGGTTGCAGATCAAGCGAACAGTCTGGGCTGGAGGGAGCGGACAGGAAGGACTCAGCAAGGGACAGTTCTAAAGAAGAGAGGCAGGCCTTTCAGGACCTCGGACAGAGCCCCAGGAACAGACAACTGCTTGGGCACAAGTTCAGTGTTAGCTGAGCCCTTTTATGCCCCTTGACCCTGACTATCTCTCAGGCCCCACCTCCTTGCGGAAGGGTGCAGAGCCTTAAAGGGACAGCCCTGTGGCCTGGAGACTGGCCATCTGTCACTCCTCCAAGATCTCATGCTTTCAGCAGCACCTGTGGCAAGCCAGCTGACTTGCCAACACTGAACTCCTTGCAGTGTGTGAGAATGCCAAACGCGTCATAGAGCCAGGCTCTGTGGAGGTCCCTGGCTATTGGGATCAGGCTCAGTATTTCCCTGGTCATTGTTGTGCTGTGATGACAGGCTCCTGTTAAGAGCACAGGGGACACCACCCCATATATATATATGGCACAGGACTTCAACACTACTATAAGTCTGCCTTCCCACCCATACCCATTCCAAGGCCTGTTTTGTCATCTAATGAAGATGGAAGGCACTGTGCTACTTTGATGTTCTATTTAATGCTTGATCGACCCAGTAAATAAGAAATAGGCAAATTTTCCAGAAGCTAATATTCATAAGGCCAATGAGTGATGATCCTATTGGGAAAGGGTTAAGTAGGTTCTGTTGATTCTCTGTCACACTAGTGTAATGAGTGTAGAATCTGCTCTCTGGGGGAGTGGCGAAGGTGGGGAATCTCTATCCAAGAAGAGCACTCATATACTAATAGCTGTAGCTCTAATAAACTTGAATAAATTCTATTAATTTATATGTTAATTAAGCTGCTCTTTAGGTTCTACACTCTGAGTAATGGAGGGGAGGGGAGTTGAATACAGAGCAGGCTGGGGTGGGCACCTGTTTTCATATACCCCCAAATCAGTGTGAAGTTAAGGAAATCTGCATATGTTGTTCTGATCCTTTAACCAGCCGGGAAAAGCTGCTAAAGAACAGGCCAAGTGTTCACTGCCTGCAAAACTACTCAGTTAACAGGTGCCATTTTGCTTTAAGAAGTGCCACTGAATTGTGACTCAGAACCCTCCCTGATAACAAAGAAATGCTTGTCATTCCAAACCTTTCTTGCAATGAGTTGCAGTTATCACTCAGTCTAGGACCCAGGTGGCCAAATATTACAAGATCTCCACCTGGCAAGGGGAAAGCGATAATAAAAGTTTATATCTTTTTATGGTGAAGGCCTTCAACAAAGGAAAAAAAATGGGCATTTGCAGATTTCTCACCTGCAAAAACTGTCACACTAATATCTAAGTACACATTATATCACATTCTCCAATAACGTAACACTGAGGCCCCAGGTTTTGCTTTGTAAAGCAGTAGAGACCAGGCAGATCCAAAGTGGAGAACAGGCATGGGAATGAGGTGTTCAGCCTCACTCAACATGCCATTGCCTGGTTTCAAGGGGGCATTAGCAGACGACTTATATCCTGTAAATTAGTTCTTCTAGGACAGCTTCTGCCAACCTGGTGTCTTCCTTGGGGGAAACCATGACTGTTAAATGTATGGTGCAGATGTGGCCTTTGTCTAGGATGGGCCAGGGATGCTGCTGCTTTGAGTTGCTGCTGCCACTACTCTTCATCCTTCTGCAGCTAAGCTTCAGTGTTCCACCCTCTTTTACAAGGAGGGAAGTGATCTGGCAGCAAAGTTTCTGTATATGAAAGAGAGAGAGAGAGTGCTATGAGTTTGCTTTTGTATCCCCAGCAGGTAGCAGTAGTGATGAGAACATGGCTAGTTTCTTTCTTTTCTTTTCTTTTTGTAAGAGAGAGCTGCTTTTCCATTCATGGCTTCATTCATTCGTTCATCTGAAGAACACTCTCAAGGTTGCCTGAATAAATGCTTGGGTTGTAGTCTGAGGAACAAGGATTTAAGAACATTATGCATATTTGATTGTGCCTTTATGAGACTTGCAATGAAGGAGCTGTCAATTTCAGTTCTCTTCAGTCTCTAAACTTTTCCAGTCCTAAATTCTGCAGCAATTTGATTTCTTTTTATAAAAAGCCTTGTGAAAATTCACCAGCAAATTATTGCAATTTCTCCCTAATAAACACATTTTTGTATGCAGTTTTGACCAATGTACACATTTTTTGCAAAAAGCTTCCCCTAACAAAATGCACCTTTGTATGTAATTTTCAGGGGTTTTTTAAATGTGCACTTTCCCCTAATACATGCATTTTTGTGAACATCGCTTGGTTGAAGAACTGCACCTCAAAATTGTGGTTCTCATATTGTTTTGGAAAGTGCAAATTGTTATAGCTTAATCTTTAAATGCAAACTGAATCAGATTTCTCCCTTCATCCCTAGCTGCCGTTTACCTGGGAAGAGGAGAGCAGTGATACAATCCTCTTCTCCAGAGTCCTCCTGTTTTTTGGGGCAAGTCGAGCAGCGTTCATTGTCTTTGGCCCTCAATGAATTAATATTTTAGGGGTCTCCACAGAAACATTTGATCAGCTGAAAATGGGATGCCAAAGAATGTAGAAATGGAAATGAAGACTATTGTATATGAAGCTGCTGAATACTTCTAAAGGTAGCTTCTGTGTTTGATTAACGTGTATACGCTATATGGGTGTGTCACACCTTTGGTTCTTACTCCTTTTTGAAGTCGAGCAGTATTACTTGCTGTGGCTCAATTTCCCAGATTTTATCTCTGCTTTGAATTCAACAGGATCAGAAGGTTTGCATCTCTTCTCAAGCCTGTGAAAATAAGAAGTCCTGAAATGTTTAGGAAATATTATGTGGCTGCAATCCAACTCCCTTGTCCCATCAGTGCAAGGATTTCTACACAGGAAGTACAAAAACTGTTTCATGAATGCCTCCCACTGGCTGTGTTATGCGACACCATTAGTGTGAACAATGAAACCACAAGGCTGCATGCAGACACGCTTAAAGAATGGGGCTTGCTTTTCTTTCCCCCTGTTAGAAGCTTGACCCTACTTTCCAGCTTATTTTACAAACATACTAGGTAGCAAATAGAATTCTGATTCTATTCTCCACCCTCCTGACTATTAACCTTTTAATTGCCATATGAATGTGCCGTTTCTATTTTTTAAAAACTAACTTTGAAAAAGAAAAAACTTTTTTTTTCTGGGAAGTGACATCACATTGGGAAATGACATACGCTGTGGCATCATGGGATCAGCCTATCAGGGTTCTCCAGTGCTGGCTTCTGGTGCGAGCATTTGTTCCAGACCTTGTATATGGTCATCTGATCAGCTCTGTATGCTTGCTGCTGCTGTTCCTCATTCTATGGGACCAAAGGGCATGGAATATACACCACACAACACTCATATGCCTGTGTGGTTATTTTTAATGTGCTACGAGCTACCTTGTGCATTGGTTTTCCCATGGAAGGGTGGGATACAGTCTTAAATAAATAAAAATTAAGAAGTTCTGTTTGTGTGTTTTCTATGCGCATAGGGTTCATCAGAGGATGGATCACTCTTAATGGCCTGGCTGCACTTTTATGCTTCCCCTGAAGCTACTGGCATTTCCCAAAGACAGGAGAGTGGGCAATGAGTTGTCATAATGCCCCAGTGGCCCCAGTTACCTCCCCTCTCTTCTTCCCAGTAGCTTTGTACAAACTCAAAGAGAAAGTGTCTTAAGTTCTTTTGCCAACAAGTGATGAGCAACAACTTGATTCCAAAGATGCATTTACAAAGGGGAGAGGGAACCTGTAGTGCTCCAGCTATTGTGAGACTAGCAACTCCCATCATTCCTAGCCAGCATGGGGATGATGATAATTTGGATGCCATCAGGTTCCCCCCTTCTGATTATCTGGCTGATGATAATATATCTTTATATTAGTTGTGCAAAAATACTTTTAGGAATGCTATCTAGCATACGATCAGAGCAGATGGGAATTGGTGTCCCAACATCTGGAAGTGCCTCTTTTTGACTGGACAACTAAAAGGTTCCATGATAACTTCTAGAAACTGTCTCAGGCTGACACTGAATGTTTTAAATCTCACACGAAGGGTTCCTGTATCTTTGCCTCTCTCTCTCTGCCTTTTTGGATACTCTCTAAAACGTGTTCCAATTTCCTCTCATTGACGGGGGAAAGGTGATAGTCATGGAAATTTCAGGGGCATAGAAAACCACACTTTGAAAACGTGGCGATTATGATTCCCTGTGGCAGATTAAGTAGTTTTTATAGTTTGGAACATTAATTAATATTTATGGAGCCTTGTGTTGGCAGGATGGGCCCTGATCACTGGCTCTTGCAGCTTCAAATCCATTTCAATTATAACTTTGTTACTGTGTAAATGTCACATATACATTGCCAATGTATACATTAGCAAAGCCATGCAAAGGATGAAACACACCAGGAGAGAGTTTCTGCTTGCATGGCTTTAGTCAGTGCTGGCATCGGCTTCAGCAGTAAACACTCCTAATTAGGGCTCTGCAGAAGTTTATATGCCTGTGTACAATTATGGGCTCTATGTGGCCAAATGAAGGACATAAACTGCTTAGGAACCTAGGCTTATCCTGGGCCAGAGACTATTGGTTCCTTAGTATTGTTATGTTGCCAGGGTTTCAGATTGGGTTCTTTCCCCCTGGATATGCTGGGGATCAAGCTTGGGGCCTTCTGCCTGCAAAGCAGATGTTCTACCTCTGAGCTATGACCCTTCCCCAAAGGAAAGGGGCTTCTCCATCTCCATGATGCTAACTGGGAAGAAAGCTAATCAGTAGGTTGTCTTCTCACAGCCAAGATGTTGGCTTCCCAAATTGCATTGTGGGTGGTGTGGTGTTGGTGGCGAAGGGAGTGAAGTGGCTTAAGTATTAGGTATCACTCATAGTGAATCCCCAGCATGCCCAGGGGTGGGAACATGTCTCCCTGTTTCGGAGGGAGAGAAAAACCGCCTGCCTGCCAACTACCTAAAAGCCAGTGCTGAAATCTGGTGGTGATGGTGAGCCATGCAAGATAAGGGATGGCAAAAGAGAGAACTGGCAGGATGGTGGGAAGAGAGTCAGCAAAGCAATGGCTAGTTGTTTAATTCAAGGGTAGGTGACAAAGCTTTCCCTTGGAGGAGCATAAGAAGAGTTATTCTGGATTAGACCAAAGGGCTATCTAGTCCAGCATCCTGTTGTCACAGCAGCCAATTAGATGCCTGTGGGAAACTGGAAAGCAGTACTTGAACACAGGAGCACTTTTCCCAGTGAGAGCCAGTGTGGTATAGTGGTTAAGAGTGGTGGACTCGTAATCTGGTGAACCGGGTTTGCATCTCTGCTCCTCCACATGCAGCTGCTGGGTGACCTTGGGCCAGTCACACTTCTCTGAAGTCTCTCAGCCCCACTCACCTCACAGAGTGTTTGTTGTGGGGGAGGAAGGGAAAGGAGATTGTTAGCTGCTTTGAGACTCCTTAGGGTAGTGATAAAGCGGGATATCAAATCCAAACTCCTCCTCCTCCTCCTCCTCCTCCTCCTCTTCTTCTTCTTCTTCTTCTTCTTCTTCTTCTTCTTCTTCTCCTCCTCCTCCTCCTCCTCCTCCTCCTCCTCTCTTCTTCTTCTTCTTCTTCTTCTTCTTCTTCTTCTTCTTCTTCTTCTTCTTCTTCTTCTTCTTCCCTCCTCACCAGCATAGCCCATTGACCAGGAAAGATCTGTGCGCAGCATTTTTGTCTTTTGGTATGGTGGCTTCCGGGAATGGAGTAACAGTATTTGTAGGGTTTGTCATTTTGAACTTTGTGCCAAACCATGCCATAAATGATTGTTTCTAAAGCACTTTGAACTATGGTTTCAGACTCATCTCAAGTAGTAGTGAAGTCTCCTTTATCATGGTTCATATGATGTCTGAACTAAGGGATGTGTTTGTGTGGCCTCAGCAACTAGTCCTGGGTGGTGCCTTTCAACGAGGTACCCTCCAGATGTTGTCAAACTTTTATCAGCCCTGACTAACATGGCCAATAGTTAAGGATGAAGGGAGTAGAGACCCAACAGCCTTTGGAGAGCCCCACATCTGGGCTAGCCTGTCACCACGGCTTCCCTGGCTCTATGACCACCTTCTGTGCAATCTACAAATCTAGAGGCTAAAAACAGAAGTCATTGCATTTCTGAGTCTACATTTAGATGCTTAAATACATGCTCTGAGTTTCAAAATTGCTGCTGTTCATCCTTCAACTCATACTCAAACATACCAAAATATCATGTACTTAGTTTGAAACCTGTGAAAGGCCCCTCTTTTAAGAAGGTAGGTACACCTGACTTTTGTTTTGAATAAAGGATAAAGGGAGGAAAATTGAATTTATTGTGTAGTTTGAGCAAACCACTGTTTCCCATATTGAGACAAACTGGGAAAATGTGGTTTGCTAGAAACTGTGGTTGATTAACAAACTGACTCTTTGGGATGCTTGTAGGGTTTTTTGAGGATATGGTGGTTTAGCTCCAGACGAAGGGATCAGAAAGAGGCACTGAGGGGTTTCTGCTTGACGTCTTGATAATCATTCTATGAGATCATGTAGGACCTCATTTTATTTCTCCATGATTTTCAGCACCTATATGAGAGCACTGGGAGTTGGGGTCATACCAGGGTTTGTCACTGAAGTGTCGTCTGCTCCGTTTCTCTTTGATATCTGAATCATGTTAGCTGTGCAGGTGCTGAACCAGTGTCTGAATGTGGTAATGAGCTGGATGAGGGCTAATAAATTGAAGCTGAATTCTGACAAGATGAGGCACTGTAGGTAGATGCTTCCTGGGACCAGACAACTGATATACAACCTGTTCTCTATGGCATTGCGCTCCCGCTGAAGGAGCAGGTTTGTAACTAAGATGTGCTTTATCACCAGAGGCTCAGACGTCCTTAGTTGCACGGTTCACCATTTTTCCAGCTTTGCCTGGCTTGCCAATTGTGGCCATTCCTGGACGGCGTAGTCTAGTCATGGTGATCCATGTTTCGGTAACCTCCAAGTTGGATTACTGCAATCTGTTATGCATGAGGCTCTTGGACTACCTTTGAAACGTCAACTGATGCAGAATTTTAACTGTTACAGCCAGGTTTTGTTCATGTTATGCCAGTCTTATTACAATGTCACTAGCTTAGTTTTCAAACCCCATTTAAGATGGTGTATTTATTTTGAAGGCCCCAAATACTGTACCAGCCTACCCATGTTTTGAAATTTTCTGCTGAAGCTCTCCTCCAAGAGCCTCCCTTATTGGAAGTGCACTTTTAAGGATATGAATAATTCACCTCCTGGAATCTACTGGATGAAGCACATATATAAGTGTTTTAAATAAATATATAAAAAATGGCTTGTAAAAGTCAGTTTCCCATACCTAATGGAACGGGAAACTGTGGTTTGCTTTTCCAAGTCCTCAGTTGAAGTTTAAATTTCCTCCCCTTGTATGTGAAAGGAGAGGGAGAGAACCCCATTGTTTGTTACATCTAAATATAGTCAGTTGTTGTTCTTGATGATGGATCTTTGGTCTGATTCAGCAAAGCACATTTTACTAAAATGGTAACAAAAATGCAGAATTGCACTTAGTTTCTTTTCTTTGTTTTGCTGAAGAGAGCAGCTAATGACGGCATTCAGGTGGCCTTGACTCAAATATTAGTTGAAGACTTGAGCTGTCTGCTTTTCATCTTCAAAGGGTTGCTAGAGAAGAAGCCTAATCTTCTGGAATTTAAAATCCATATAATAGGGGCATTGGGGCAAGAAAGAAATTAATAGATTAACAGAGTCATCCTGTAGAATATAAGGCAGGAGAAGGGAAAGGAAAAATCTGCACAGTATTACATTTTCTGCTCTCTTCCCACTAGTTCCTCATGCAGTCTGATTTATCGAGGGTTTGGGAGAACAGATAAGGAATGGCAAAGGGTTTTCTTCTTCTTTTTTTAAAGAAGTTCACTTTGAACTACGTCTCTCTCATGCATTGTCTGTTTGCAGAACAGAGGGTGTCAATCAAGTGCTCCCAGAACACCCCAGGAAAAAGTTATTTCCTACATGCAAAATGGAAATTGCAGTTTGATGCCCTTCCTGTTCTTCCTGTATCTAATTTTTCCCAGCCTTGAGACTTGATAAATGAACATTTTTACATGACTTTAGCCCTGTGTTCATTCTCTCTCTCTCTCTCTCTCTCTCTCTTTCCCTCCCTTCCTCCAGTTTCTCTGACTTTCTTCTGGGACATTCAGAATTGGTTCCCTTGAGACACTTTCTCTTTGTAGAAGCTCCTGAGATTTAAGTATACAGTGCTGGGAACAAAATTCTGCATCTGTGAACTCATCATACTTTTTTTTTTTAAATGTATTTTTATTAAATATTTTCTTAGTTTACATCCTACATTTTGAGAGTGGAATACTTCTACATTTGAGCTTTCGAAAGGACATACAGGGCAAGGGCTAAGCAACAGCCTATTTTAATATATATATATATATCTTAACATAAACATATCTGTGTTGATATAGAATGTATTTCAGTCTCCAGATGAGGAAAGAAGAGGTAAAATGTTGAAGGAAACTAGCTCTCTTTGGAAGGTTTACTAGTACTTATTTTTTTAGTAGGATTTTTTCTTTTATAAATATTCTTGGATGATCATGTTCAGGTATTGTGTTTTTATGATAGTTTTATATTGAGTTTTAATGTCTTTAATATATTTTATGCTGTAAGTCACTTTGGGGCATTCTTCTGTGATGAATAAATATAATTCTTATTCTTATTCTTATTATTGGAAAGTCACCACAAAGTGACACATTCCCTGACGTTCCTCAGCTTTTTCTTGCATTCGGTTAACACCTGATGGTAATTCTTTTTCCTTCAGGGTAGATAATTATGTGAGGAAATGCTATTTAAGTATTTAATATGAGGGAACGCTGTAAAATTAGGCCTGTTTTCAAAACATAGGCACTGTCTTTATCTCTGTAAAGTAATATGCTGTTTTATGGTGCTGTATAAATAAGGACAGCGAGACTTCCATCCTGAGATAATGAGTTTGTGTCCTGAGGTAATGAATTGGGTAACTGTCACTGTGGGAAAAGAGAAATGTTTCGTGTCTTCTCATAATGCATCATAAATTCTCTCCTGAGTGAAAAATTAATTGTCCCTGTCTGATTGAATATAGGTACTATAGCTGAAATATGCCATTATCTCCCTATAGGAGCACATATTTGGAAACAAACAAAGCTCAATGTTTTTCCTTTCTTCTGCCCATGAATTGAATTGTGGAGATTAAACAACACATTTGGGGGAATGGAAGGTTATAGAAATCAGCTAGAAACCTGTTTTGTTTGTTCTTTAGAATCACTACCTTTTCTTAAAAATTAAATGGGTAAGAGATAGGGGAAGATTATTCTTTGTAATAACCATGATAGAGGCTTAGTTCTGACAAATTGCAGATGAGGAGTTAAACCTGTGTCTGGGTGGCACATGTGGTGATCCTATAGTTGCTGTTTGCTTGGAACTGCAAAACCTCTAATTAAGAATAAATGTCTTTTTACTGTGAAAATTTCACTGCTCAGTAGGGGCCTCCATGGATCAGGAAAGCTGCAGCCTGGCCATGGTTTTGGTCAATGGTCATACTTCCATTTTAGTTGGTAAAGTGTTTTTGTGAGACATGGCTTAGATTAGAGAACCAGGAGCCCTATCCAAGTTTTGATCAGGGATTATGTTTTTGCTAAGTGTCAGTCATTCTACAGAAGAATAATGATAATTTGGCTAACAGACTGTTGTTACACAAAGTGTACTAAGTTGTGTACTAAGGAACTGACTACTCTTGACAGGAGGACTTCCTAAAATCTCAGCAGTCTTTCCCAGCACCTCTTTGAGGCCTCAAAGTAAGTTTAATAAGAAAAAACATACCACATTTCCCATCTATAAGATGCCCCCGTGTATGAGTTTTGGGGGAACTCAGATTTAAGAAAATGGGGGGAGATAGCCCAGAGTATAAGATGCCCCCTAATCTTTGACATTATTTTTTAGGGACAAAACCTAGTCTTATACACTGAAAAATATGGTGGATGGCTTGAGCAAGCAATGAATGATCTGATGGTTCTGGTTTTGTGAGGAAGCAAAAGTGTTCTTTGACTTGGCAGAAGCAACCATCAAGCTAGAAGAAAATCTCTTTGATAAATTCAATCTCATTTTACCATTCCTAAGCTTCCCAACCCATGGCTGGATTTCTGAACTCAGTCAGTATATTTAACTCATGGGGTGGTGGTGAATGGAGCTGCCCATTGTCCCTGCTCCCAATCTCAACTTAATGTAGCTGGTTGACAGAACAAACCCGAAGAGTGCTTGCTAATGGTTCCTCACCGTCCTTGGTGCCGTGTTGTTGTTTAGCATCTTTATACATGATTTGGATGAAGGAATTTGAGGGGATACTCATCAAATTTGTAGATGACCTCAAACTCAGAGGGGTAGTTAATGTCTCAGAAGACAAAACCTGAATTCAGATTGGAGAACTGGGCCAAAACTAATAAAATGAATTTCAGTAAGGGCATATGTCAGATTCTACACTTAGGCACCAGTATAAGATGGGGGGACACTTAGCTTACTAGTAGAACATGTGAAAAGGATCTAGGGGTCTTATGGACCACAAGCTTAACATGAGTCAACAGTGTGATGCAACAACAACAAAAAAGCTAATGCTATTCTAGACTGCATCAATAGAAGTATACAATGGTACCTTGAGTTACAAACGCCTCAGGTTACAAACTCCACTAACCTGAGTTGCCTTGAGTTGAGAACTTTGCCCCAGGACGAGAACAAAAATCATGTGCCGGTGGCACAGCAGCAGCAAGAGGCCCCATTAGCAAAAGTACGCCTCTAGTTATGAACAGTTTCAGGTTAAGAATGGACCTCCGAAACATATTAAGTTCGTAACTAGAGGTACCACTATAGTGTTCAGATCAAGGGAAGTAATAGTTCCACTCTTCTGCCTTGGTCAGACCACACCTGGAGTACTGTGTCCAGTTCTGGGCACCACAGTTTAAGAAGGATATTAACAAGCTGGAACGTGTGCAGAGGTGGGCAGCCAAGGGTCTGGAAACCAAGCCTTTGGAATTGAGGGAGTTGGAATTGAGGAACTGATGGAGTTGGGTATGTTTAACCTGGATAAGAGGAGACTGAGAGGACATATGAGAGGGCTATCACATGGAAGATGGAGCAAGCTTGTTTTCTCCTTCTCCGGAGGGTAGGACTCGAACCAATAGATTCAAGTTTCAAGAAATGAGATTTCGACTAAGCATCAGGAAGAAATTTCTGACAATAAGAGTTGTTCGACACTGGAATGGACTCCCTTAGAAGATGGTGGACTGTCCTTCACTGGAGGTTTTTAAACAGTGGCTGGGTGGCCATCTGTTATGGATGCTTTGGTTGAGATGCCTGCATTGCAGGGGGTTGGGCTAGATGACCGTTGGGGTACCTTCCAACTCTACAATTTTATCATTCTGTAACTCTTACGTTTCTATAACTCTTATGTGGTCACAACTTTGTCCCTACAATCAGGAACCCTCACTTTCCTGCTGGCATTAAAAGAGATGAGTGTTTTACAATGAATGTAACAGCACATGCAAACTGCTTCCTTCCCTCCACATGTCCAGTGTAATGCGTGAAAAGTGTTTATGTATTTGCACATTTGCAAAGCTTGGTCAGTGACTTTATATATATGTGCCCTTGGGTAACTGGCTAAAGTTGCTTGGTGGAAACCAGCTGGGATTTGGTTATTTTGAGGCTTTTCTTCATTACAAAGCTGGCGGCATTTGAAACCAGTTGGAGGATGTTTTCAAGTAAAGTATTTTTGGGGGTGGCTGATATGAAATGCAAGAGAGGCATAAGCCCATGATGAGTAACTAAGTTCTGTTCCAAGCTTTCAGCGATTACCATCTGATCCCAAGCTAGCGTATCTTAAGGCCTGACATACGTCAGTTGCTGTTGCTGTGGAATTAATGAAATTACTAGACCTGAAAGCATTAATCAACAGATTAATTTATTAATTGACTGTGGCTTAAAATCCAGCTGAAAACATCCCTTAATTAGTTGCAAGGGTGTTTGGCTTCTTCCATGTGCATCAGAGGAAACTGCTATCTATCAAATGTTATCAGCTATTTGAACCACTGTAAAAACTGTATATTGTAAAAACAGTGTGCTATAATACGTTTAATACAATTCAAACACTTTGGACTGGATTCAATTACTTGGTTGCATTAGTAAAGCCAGCAGGACTCCCACTTGTACTGATGGAACAATCTCCTTAGTTTTATGTTGAAGTCCACCCTCTGTGTGCCTGATCATCAGGGTGAGCTTCCTAGTCCAGTCCCCCCCGCCCCCAAAGAGGACCTACAATCATATTTTGTGGAAATTTCCATCTGTCATGCATGGGTTGAAGGTTGCTCTGTTTTCGTTCACAAAGCAATTTCTAAAGGAGTTGTGTTGCAAATTTTCCGGTACACAGCCAATTTCCACAGTGAAGCTTATCATTAATCCTTACACTGTTAATGATGAAACCATTTGATTTATTTGCTATCTGTTCTTTGGACTTCCTCTCCCTAAAGAAAAAGAAAATGCATTTTTAGCAGCCATATTGTCAGTAAATTGTCTCCACTCAAGTGCAGGCTGCCTTTTCTGAAGGACCATAGGATCAAAGGTGTACTTGGACTTGGTTTGGAGTTATTGCAAAAGTAGTTTCAGTGCTTAAGTTTAATTAGTAACTTTTTGGTGCTTGAGTTTGTGCATGACCCCCCCCAATGGAATTTTCACATTGCCATTCCTGAGCAGACAAATTCAGGATGGATATGGTCTTTTTGATGTGTTGTGCAGGATCCAAAAATAGACATAGAACTTATTCTCAAACACTGGACCGATGGGCTCCTTCTTCTGCCAAGCATAATTATGGACCATAATTATGGTCCACATCTTTTCTACTGCTACAACCCAGGAGCTGAAGTGAGGTATCTCCAAAGCTAGTATCTGCAAATCAGCTCAGTGGCCTTCTCCTCTGATGTCTGTGAAACACTATGCAGTGGATCCACATGCTATGAGCAGCATTTTGTCTGTTGATTCAAGTTTCTATTCCTCCACCAGGTTTATCCTATAGGATTGCAGTCATGCTATCTACCTACCTTCCTGTAGAGCAGGGGCAGAGAACACCTGTGGTCCTCCACTGATACTCCTGGACTTCAACCCCCACCATCCCTGTCCATTGGCTATGCTGCGCTGGCTGAGGCTGATGGTAGCTAGGCTCCCAACCATATCTGGAGTGCCACAGGTCCTCCATGCCTTCTGCAGAGGCTTCCTGCATTTGCTTCATTTATTAATGGTGACGAGAGGGAACAGAGTGCTGTCCCTGCATTTGCATGACCATCGGGGTCCCGCCCAGCTCTTCAGTTCTGTGATTCCGTGACTGGAGGGGAACAAGAATTCTGTGCTTCTGTAGAAAGCAGTTTGAGGCACTGCATACCAAAGTCATCGCTCTGACAGGGGCCCAGCATGCTTAGCAGCCCTGCTGTTTATAGTGAAGGCAGATAGATGCAAGAGTGTGCACACATTCAATTTTCTAGGAGGAGGAGAGGACATTTGTCATTGTTACAGCTGCATGATGAATTTGAGAGAGAGGAGATGCGTTTTAGATTCAGTCAGGAATTAAGTTTCTGATTTGAGGAAAGCCACAATGTTAAATTCCAAGCATCCCTTCTTGCTTTTCCTCCTTTTAAGGGAACTCAGAGCTTTTTAGGAGGGGGTGTTAAATTTAAAGACACCACATAATATTTACAGGCCTCGTAGATATTAGTGGTTAGAGCTACTGTAACTCAGAAAGCCTTGCGTTCAGTAAAACAAAGAAGGAAGGCAAAGCTGAGGGGCATGCCTTGTGAAAGGCAAGTGCGAAGGCTTCCCCTTTGAGACCTTTGAGCTGGTCTCAAGCAAACCATCTGAAAGGTGAAATGATGCACTAATATCTTGTTATGGTGGAATAAGTATCCCAGGTGCAGAAAGCTGCTGACGTCTTCAGTGAAAACATGACATTGCTTTGTATAGAGAAAGTAATACATTTACTGTTAAGTTGTGGGTGAACATATCAGACGACACAGTGATTCTTCAAACAGCTCTTGTTTATTCACAGGCCAGAACAGAACTGAACTGAAGGGTTCAGTCAGCCTGCTTATATAGAGCTCCAGTACAACGTAACTGTAACAATTTTCTAAAACTATCCAATCACTGAACGTCACTTTCGATCCCTTATTTGCATAACTATCTACAGTATCCCCCTGCTGGCCCAGGGTGAGAACTTCAGTACATAACATTTACTATTCCAAAATACTATTAAAAGATAAAATTATAGTTGTACTGTATTCTTTCTAATGAGAGAAGCAACATTTGCATGCTTTCCCACACAAGCTGTTTATAATTTTGTATGCCCATGTGAAGCTTCCCATTTTAAAAAGTTGTTTCGATCCTTGAATGAGTGTTAATCGCTTAAATAACTTCCAGAGGAATAGCCATGTTGGCAGCCAAAACAACAAAAGAGTCTTGTGACGCCTTAAGGACGGTGATTCTGAATTGTGGTTATATTCTCAGGACAACGCTATGTGCGTCATGCAGCGCACAAAAGCTTATGCCATCCTTCCCCACCCCCGTGCCCTCCAGATGTTTTGAACCACATCATTCCCAGCCAGCCAGGGAGTTGGAGTCCAAAACATCTGGATGGGAACAGGTTGGGAAAGACTGATTTGTGCAATAAATACATTTGCTAACATTTAAGGTGCTGCAAGACTCTTTCCTATGTACGTATCTGCATGTATTGATGACGTATTCCTGGCACTCGCAGTCCAAGGATCTCCGGTTTTGTATTTTTCCCCCAAATCTCCCAACTGTAAATACAAAGGCAATGAAATCTGCTTGAGCCAGATGGTTGGGGCTGATTTGCAGAAGCATGCATAAAGCTGGAAGAAAATCTCTTTGAGAAATTAAATCCTACTCTGTTGCTTCTTTCTGCTTCCCAAGGGTGTAAGTAGTCTCTGAAAACATGTAATAAGAATAGCTCATGCTTTCTCCTTCTCAGAAGATAAATAGTGTGGTTTTATTTCACTTTGCAAGAACTTTGCAAGAACTCTTAGCAAGACGACAGAACAAGAGTCACGATCAAGATTTTTGATTGCGCTACTCTATGGAATTACATTCTCAAAACCTTACCCAATGTTTCAATCTGTGGTCACTTCAGAGATCACCTAAGAACAAATTGGATGGTAGCCAGGTAAGTTTTACTCAGAACAGACCTATTGAAATTGATGAACATGACTTTAAACAGTCATGGTTTCCCCCAAAGAATCCTGGGAAATGTAGTGTGTTAAGAGTGTTGAGAGTTGATAGGAGACATGTGCTCCCCTCACAGGGCTGAAATTCTCAGAGTGGTTTAACAACCTATTCCTCTTCACAGAGAATTTTGAGAATGGTAGCTCTGTGAAGGGAATATGGACCTCCAAACAACACTCAGCACCCTTAACAAACTACAGCTCCCAGCATCCTTTGGGGGAAGCCATGGCTGTTTAGAGTGTTATGATACTAGTTTAGGTGCATACTGCAGATAGGGCCTTAGTCATGTCCATCAAGTTCAGTGGGTCTGTTCTGAGTAAAACTTAGTAAAACTGCTACCAATTTATTGAAACCATGTCATCCACAAAGATATTAAATGCTTCAAAACTAAATCCTTCCAGGCCCCCTTTTAAATGTCAGTTTTTTGCTGTGTGGGAGTCACTTTTCCATTTTGTTGTGAGCTTCTCTTGCAAAGTTTGGACACCTTTTAAAATGACCCAGCCATATGCAACGCAGAATGTGAATGTCTACCCTCTAACCCCCATTTTTTCAAGCAAGGTGACAGTTCTGTGGTCCTATTCAGATCCTGCACAATTGAGTCCCACTCATGTGGTTGTGTCATTCTGAACAGCTTCCCTCCACAGGAGCTACACACTGAAAAGTTGCCTGAGTAACATTTAAAGGGTCCCGTCGATCTTATCAATTACAGAATAGGTTCAAACTGTGCAGTATTCGGAAAGTGCCCAAACTAGTACACTTTGTTCAAATTGAGCAAAATCCATTTCAATAAAAAAGGAAATAAAGAAAAAACAGTGGTGGCTCCATTCATTAGATACCAGTGGCTTTAACATTATAAATGGTGGCTTTGAAATACATCTGCTTTGGATCTTGCATAGACTTGCACATATAAGAATCCTGGTTGATTCTTTCTTACTTTTTCCATATAAGATGTAAATGTTGACATCTTAATACCAATCTTGCTACATTTGTCTATTTTAATAATTCATAAGAGACAGTGTTTCTGTCTCTTGCATTCAACATTGCACAGCTGGCTTGGTAACTAATTGAGGAGTGGTTGTTCCCTTCAGTTATGTCTCTGAGCATTAGCCACTGTAGAACACAAGGCAGCTGAGAACTTCTAATAGGTGATTTATTGAGCTGTGTTTGGTCTCCCAGTTCTTTTTGAATCTGTGCCTGATTCTCCCTCAGAAGCTGCCATTGGGAAGATCACGACCTGTTTAGATTCCTCCTTAGTCCTCTGGTGGGTTGCGTTTGTCTTCTGCAACATAAGGTTATCTATATTACCAAGAAGGCTGGTGGTTTGAGCCCACCCAGGGACAGCTGTGTGCATTGCAGCAAGTGGGACTTGTTGAACCTCTACAAGTCTGTGATTCTATATGTTGTGCACAATTTGTCATGATGCACGATATCAGCTTCTCTTAGAGCTTTGGGGCTTTGAACTGTGTGACATAGTGTTTTTTTCTTTTCTTTCTTTTCCTTTTTGTTAAACCCCCCCCCCCCGTCTGCTGCCAGCCAATACACTTTATGTTAGTATGCTGAGTTTCTGTGGCCTTCAGAATGCTAGGGCATCATGATGTGAAATTCCAGAATAATGAAAGCAGCCCTATTCCCATGGTCTCTGTTCCTCTGTGGATTGTTAGCTTTGTTCCTGTATGATTCAGACTGCCTTGAAAGCATTTGGACCCCTGTTTTAATCTCTGTTTGCTGGTCAGAGCTCGCACTTCTGAAAAAAATACAATTTCACCTGATATTTATTCTCTTTGCTACTTAACTTGCTTCACCCACCTGAATAAATTCTTGTTCATGTTCTGTAGGCCAGCGTGTGTTTTTATAAGATTAGCCTCTTCATCTTTTATCTCTTTATTTCCTGTGTCCTTGATCTCCTGTTGCCTCGTTGTTGTGGATTTCCCTTGCATGCTTTAGGACAGAACTGACACATTCTGTCCTAAGAGAGCGGTTGTAAGTTCTGCAGCTGACAAGTGTTTTGGGAAGGACTCTTGTGCTTTCAACAGTTCCTTTCCCTGCTGATTTTTCCATTGTGTCACAGCTAGAGATGCTTAAGGAATTCAGTTTCTGTGAATTCTGATGCAGACTGACCTGACCTGTACCCCCTGAACTAATGCTCAGGTTGGAAACTAATTATTCTTTGGATTTTACACTTACCTGAATTTTGCAACATAGCTCTCAGCTACAAAAAGGTGCCAAAACATGTTTAAAATGCATATTTTAGAGTAAGATGTGTTTAGAAATGTGCATATTCAGATAAAATACACATTTAAATTAGATATTTTGTGTTGAGATATGTAATTAAGTAATGCAAGTGCAATGTAGAAGATAACATTGTGCTTTCATATTGTCTCAAGACTGCTTTTAGTAATAAGCCTCTAAGGATTCAATCAGTGAATTAAATGTGTGTTTGATACAGTTTAACATGAATTTAATAAACAAAAAAAGCAAAGGTATGTCAAGTAGAACCTTCCCTTCCCCAATTCACAGTTGGAAAATACCTTTGTTAAGACCAACCTAATTGTCACAAAATAGTGACACGCTTTTGAGTCCCCAGGGAGTTCAGTCATACCTAAGTTGGGCTCCAGTATAATCATTTTCTGTGTAAATTCTCACAGGATTGTTGCGACAAAGAATGAACATGTACTAGCACTTTTTACAGTGCTATAGACCCAGTTTTTCTACAGTTACGACACAGAAGATGTTAAGGAATGTAGTTAATGTGTTAATTCCATTAGTGAGGAAAGAGCTGGCTCATTCCTAAAATGGCCCGAATCTGGTGCTACTGGACAGATTAGGCACATAACTCAAATTACAGCATGGGTTGTGGGTCATTGGTTCTTATTAGGAAGGAGTGGATTGTTGTGCAACTGTGGAGTTACCTGAACACCTTGAGAAGAGCTCATCTGAGAAGAAGATTTGGAGAATTGCCATATCTTTGCACTCCGAGAACTCTAAGCTGCTGGAGGACTCTCTGCATGTTGACTTGCCTGCATTGCAGGGGCTTGGAACTCCCTTGGTGTCTTTTCCAACTCTACAGCTCTATGTTTCTATAACTTAGAACTTGCATGTTGACATCCTTTGGCAAGGACGTTGAAGTACAGGGACCCCTCTGGGACCAGAGGGAGAAAACTCTTGGTGTAACCTGCATATACTGTATAAATATAGTGTGTGTTTTTTTTCATCCTACCCAACTTCCAAGGAGGTTAGGGCAACCACATGGCTTTGCTGGCCCTGCAAGTTTCATCTGTGAGACAGGTTAGGCTTTAGCAGGAGCAATTGGCTCAAAGCCACCCAGTGAGATTTATGGCTGAGTGGAGATCTGAACCCAAGCCTCCCTCCCTTTATCATAGTCTAGCACTCTTGCCCCTCCACATCCCATTGGCTCGGGATCATTTCCAGCATCCCATTCCTTTCAACTCATATCATAGTTCACTTCTCAGAAGTGAGACCTGCCTTTTATTCTACTATTGATCATTTGAAGTGGTGTTTTTATGTCTCCCTCTATTATGCATGTGCAGCCCTGGTGATTTTAATAGAAAGCTTTGCATAAAGCCTGAGAGTAAGACATTTGTTTTTGGTATTTGAGATTCCTGCTTTGTATGAACTCTCTGGCTAGTTCTAATAAAAAGGCATGATTTATATAGCCTATGCACAATGTAAGTGTGCTCGAGGTACAGCAAAAGTTGCAGCTCTCTGGATAGTAATCTGCTTTTTTTCCATGGCATTTTATAGGCCCAGTGTCAATCTGAGGGCATATTCTGCATTATTATTACTTTCTGTGGCAGCCCCAAATACAGAAATGTATCTGGAAGAGCTAGATAGATGTTTAGGCTCTAAGAAAAGCAATGTATCTCTTTTCAGCTGGTATGGAATGTGTTGCATGTTGCTTGCACTAGAGCTTAACCCACAGATGAAGAACTTGCTGTCTTCCAGCTTTTGTTGGACTACAACTCCCATCATCCCACACCCATTGACCATGCTGGCTCAGGTCGATGGGAGCCAGAGTTAGACAACTTCTGTTGGCTGCCCCTGGCTTAATCTGTTATCTGAGTTAGAATTCCCCCATTCATATTTTTTTCTGTGCTGTAATTATACCCATATTAGCAAAGTGAATCATACAAAATACTTGCAGTTCTTTTACTTATTTATAAAACTTATATCCTGCTTTCTCCCCAGAAAGAAAATTGAAGCATCTTACAACAATCAAACAGACATGTAAGAAAATCAACTTCACAAAATGTATTAAGCAACCATAAAAAAATGGAATCTGCTTAAAAAAGGAAAATCAGCAAAAATGGGGAACTCATAAAACTCCAAAAAAAACTAAAGTGAAGGCACAGAAGAAAACAACCTTCAGTTTTCTTCAGCTGAAGGCCTTCCAAAACAATCAGGTTTTGGCTAAATGCCTGAAGTGAGGAGGACCTCAGGACTGAGGGCCAAATGTGGCCCTCCAGGTTTCAATATATGGCCCTCAGTACCCCATCCAAGCCACACACCTCTCCCTAAGCCAGACCTCTCACCTGCTCTTCTATGTGCCTTCCTGATTCTAGCTAGGCAAAAGCACTTAAGGACTTGAACTGTGTGGAGGTCCCGTGCTTGCCTGGATGAAGAATTGTGGTGAGTAGGGGCAGGGACCCCTGGCATCCGTGTGGCTGGCATGAACAAAACCTGTCTGCTTTATGCAGATGTTGAGTGTGGAATATTTAGGTAACTGCAGCGCAGTGCAATAATATATTGTATGCCCAGAGGAGGTAAAGATTATTCAAAATCAAAGCAACTGGCCAAACAAGACGCCAGCATATAGGCTGAAGGCACATAAGGCCACTCCCTTGTTGAAGCTAAGCAGGTGTCAGGGCTGGGGTCAGACGCAGGTCAGCAAGAAAGGAAGAAAATATATGATGCTGGTGAAGTTAAGTCTTTATTTAAGGAAACAAAATACAACTCAGCCTGGTGGTCTCAGCAACCCTTTCCAATAGGTCTTGCCCCTATGGAGCAGTTCCCAGGATTGAAGGCCTTCTACCACTCTTAAAACCTTCAGGATGTTCCCCAAGCAGTCTCAAACTGTGTCTGTCCACCTCTGACCTCTGCTCTGCTTTTCTCATTACTCTGCATGTTCTTGGAGACCAGCGGGAAGGGGAGCTTGTCACAGCAGGAGGGAGAGACTCCCTGGATTCTTCAGCAGTCTATTGATGCTCCATCTCTGCTTCAGCCTCAGAGTCTGAACTGTTCCCTGTCACAGGCTCTGCCTGCTCACTAAACCCTGTTGCTCTTTCAGCTTCCGACACCACCTCCTACCAATCTTCTCCCTCTGACAGCTCCTCTGTGTCCCACAACCAATCCCCTGGCTCTGAGCCTTACACCAATGGGGTTCTGCTTGGGGATTCCCCAGCTGGTATCTCTCATTCCTCTTGGACCAGCCAGTCCCTGACAGCAGATCAGAGTCTGATCAGTGCTTGGATGTATGACCACTTGGAAACTATGTTTACACTGCCTTGGGGGTCTATGATAGCAGAAAAGTGGGATGTAAATGTAAGAAAAGTAGAATTGGCTGTGTTGTATTTACTTGCTCTTCTCATTACAGTGATTACAGATTTCTCTTATTTCTCAAGTTTGCACAGCAGATTACTGTTATGCTAACTTTTGGCATCTCGGGCAACTTCAGGAAATGCATACAACATATGCAGCATAGTCTTTTCTCAGAGTGTCCATTGGTGCCAACTCAGTTTGTTCCATATAAGAAAAATGTGGCAGGAACAGTAGCCTTAGTCATGACTATCTATGGCAGTAGCTGGTTAGCAGTTGATCTTGGTATAATTTAGCAGCTGTCTTTAGGAATAACATCTGCTTTAAATGGAGCGAATGAACACGAGCACAAAAAAGGAAACCTCTGTGCTCTGAGTTCCTTTATGGATGAAAGTGGGAGGAGAGGCGGTTCAGTTCAGGATAAGAAACAGAGCCCGTGGCAAGGGAAGGATTTCCCTTGGCTTTCCTGCCAAATGAGCGAAGGGCAAGCAGAGAAGTTTGCTCCTCAGGAGGGAACTGCTGTCAGAGTCCGCTTCTTCCTTCCCCAGCAACCCTTAATGCTCCATCCCACATTGCTTCAGAGAGGCCCTTGATTTTTCATAGAGGCTTTTTTGTGGGGCAGGTAGCTGTAGGGGAGAATGGGACGCGGGTGGCGCTGTGGGTTAAACCACAGAGCCTAGGACTTGCCAATCAGAAGGTCGGCGGTTCAAATTCCCGCAACAGGGTGAGCTCCCGTTGCTCAGTCCCTGCTTCTGCCAACCTAGCAGTTCAAAAGCACTTCAAAGTGCAAGTAGATAAATAGGTACCGCTCCGGCGGGAAGGTAAAAGGCGTTTCCGTGTGCTGCTCTGGTTTGCCAGAAGCGGCTTAGTCATGCTGGCCACATGACCAGGAAGCTGTACGCCGGCTCCCTTGGCCAATAAAGCGAGATGAGCGCCGCAACCCCAGAGTCAGCCACGACTGGACCTAATGGTCAGGGGTCCCTTTACCTTTAGCTGTAGGGGAGAGGTTCTTATTTTAGGATCCTATCTAATCTTCTTCCATAGAACCTGAGAGGCAGCTACCAGCTTTGTTGGGAAACTTGATTGTTTGCTAACAATTCTTCACTTACTTGCTCGGTAGCCTAAGCAGCAGTAATAACACCAATCAAAAGTCTTATTTAAAGGAACGTATACACAGGTGCATCAGCTCTGGCCTTCATAGGCCCATACTGAGTTAGCTATATTGTTGTGGGTTGAGGTCAATGTGTGACTGCTGACCTTGGGTGGGTTGTGTTTTAGCACAACCAGAACCACTAAGAAAACATCAGCTGCAATGGATTAAAAACCTGCTGCATGCAGTCTGGGCCATGCAGAATGTCTAACAGTCACTGTGGGTTGAAAACACAGCTGTGCATGCCCTAAGATGGTCATATGAATGGACTTGACTACTTCATTTATCATTTTGCTCTGCCCTTCTGTAAATAAGTTTTATTACCCTCAGTCCTCACTTCTTTGCTTGACACCTGTCATTTTTGGATAACAAAAACACTACCAGAACCACCAACACATTAATAGGGACAGCAATTTCTAGTAATATGATTACGTAATGCGCTTTCAAGTCCCCCGTCTTTCAGCTTTTCTGTTCAAGTTGCTCCAAGGGTCTCTAGGTGTGAGATAAGATAAGCAAGGTAAGTACCTGCACAGGGGAAGGCTTCAGTAATGAGTGTTTTGTTTACAAGGCTGTATAGCATGTGCGTGGAGTGGAGAAATAGGCTCAGTTATGGATTTAACTTTGGCAAATCAGATGTAAATCAGATGCAGGTCTCATACTGGGTAGTATGCAGCAATGTTTTGCTCGAGAGTAGACCCATTGAAGTTAATGAACATGGAGGGCACCAAGTTTGCTAGCACTGTTGTACTAGATCACTTTGTGTAGAAGGTAGTCTTAAGAGGGGCGAGCCGGTGAACCTTTTACTACTTGTGATGCAGTGCCTAGTATATATTGGACACTTTGATTTTTATATAAAAAAAGTTGATGAAGTATGGTGGACCTGGTCTGAGCACATTTCCTTTGCCCTGAAAAGAAATGCTCACTTTGGCATGAAGTGAGCATATGTTCAGCCAAACCACTTCTTCACTTTGAATAAATGTTTGTCTTTACCTTAAACTGCAGTGATTGATTACAGAAAAAGAAAAGGGACAAAACTCTACACTGCTTTTTTTGTTGTTGTCATTTTATTTTGATTAGTAGAATACATTGTTTTAAAAATGGATGGATAGATATTCTTAACATACTTACCCATTTAGCAGCAGATGAAAAATGGCCGGTCCTCACTAAATTTGCCTGACAGTTGGTGACTGACTTGAATCTAATATGTAAGCTTCATAAGCTTTGCCATAATGTTTGGAAACGGTCATAAACCTTAAGAGTATCCTAGTCACACATTTAACCTGCCACATTTAACCTTCCTCTGTGTAAGAAATTTATGACAGGTTCCAAATACAATCCTCAGCCTTCTCCTTAAAGCAAATCACAAAAAAAGAATGGTTATTGGGTCCCATGGGAACTCAGAGTCCGCAATATATTTAAGCAGGCAGCAAGATGGCTGGAATTAGACATTCAGTGCCAGGTCTGGGAATCCGGGTTGCCACTGAATAGCTACAAAATAGGGGCAAGATGCAGGAATTTAGGGTGGGAGAGACTGTACTTTGCCTCTGTGCACCCACTGCCTGTCCCTTGCCACTCCCTTCCTAGAGTCATTACTTGTCACAATGTTGGAAAACATACCCAGAACTCCTTGTAGCAGGGGGCAGAAAGAAGCTAGGGGAGGAATTGTGAGGAAAAGCCACAGGCAGAAGGGTTTATGTGCTTCTTCCCACTTAGCTTGAGATTACATCCTCTTCATGCCCCTCTGTTGGACCGCACTTGAATCTGCCTCCGAACGCCTAATTTTGCTATCACCAAATCACAATTTCCAGAGTTCTTTGGTGAACAGCTAGATTCATCTCGAGATAGGTAGACAACATACCATATTGCATGCACACACCCCCCCCCAATTAATTTAGAGTATAAGCAGGGCTTTTTTCAGCCAGAACTCGCCAGAGCTCAGTTCCAGCACCTCTCAGGTGGGTGTTAATGCCATTCTAAGAGAATGAGGGAGGTGTTCATGGTGAGTTCCGACACATATTTTTTCTAGAAAAATAGCACTGAGTACAAGGAACTGGCAGTTCTGCATTTGCAGGGAATTGATCCTGTGTTGTGGTAGCACCTACTCCCTGGATCCTGCCTCTTTTGCCCATTCATATATCTCTATTTTATTGTTTTTGGCACCTGCTAACTGATTCCCCCTGCCCCCAAGCCTATCCATACAAGTAATTTTAACATGCAGTTTATTATGCATATTTGCTTTGAAACTGCTGGCCTTTTTAATATTTTGCTACATTTTATGTCAATTGTATTTTTAGCTTTCAATTTGGTTGCTGTTTTTTTAATGAAGATCTTATGTCGCCTCATGTAAACCACTCAGAGGCTTCTGTCAATTAAACAGCAAATAAATCTTGTCAAGTAAATAAAAAGAAACCAATGTGTAAATGTGATGAAACTCACTGTATATGGTGAATCCAACATATGGTGTAGGTAGGAGGATGGCAGAAGATCCTTCACACTTTCCTTTTATAGAGGGTGCCTATGACCTTTTGGGTCCATGGTGCAAGGGATGTTTGAGATTCATGGCTAATGCCATATATGCAGAATAGGAGAGAATGATTAGAGATGTAGGCAGCACGTCTCTTTGGGGAAATGCCTGGCACCCTTCCAACGAACTCGTAATTGCTTCACCGCGAAAAGCTGCAACGCAGACAGACGCAGCGACAGGAAAGGAAGAAAATCCCTAAAATGCAGAAGTTGGTGATGTAATGGGGATTTGATTCATAGCTGACCGCTGTTCTCAAGAGTCACCTTCGAGCAGAGGAGTGTGCTCCCCTCCCTCCGCAGGCAGATGATTTACTGCTTGACAGGTAGCTCACCAAAGCCCTTTGGCTGGAATCAGATGGCTTGTCTGATCCCAGCCAGTACACATCCATTTTCTCATACCTTCATTCAGGAGGGAGCGAAATAAGGCTGACTGAGCACAGTGCATCTAACAAATGCTTTGTCGGGTTACAGGAGCTCGGGTATTAAAAATTTATTTCTACCAAGGCTGAAGCAACATTAAAAAAAACTAAATGAAAAAATGAAAAAGGGTGATTTATGGACAGGGAATTTCTCCGTGCTTCATAAAACCATCATATCCTACAGCTGAGCATTTGTCAAACGCTACTTAAAAAACCAAAAAAAACCCTCACTAGCACCATTTTGGTTCTTTCATCCACAATGTTTATTCGGAAGCCAGGTTTGCATACAAAGCAATTAAATACAGTCAAACCTTGGTTGTCGAACATAATCCGTTCCGGAAGACCGTTCGACTTCCGAAACATTCGACAACCGAGGGGCGGCTTCTGATTGGTTGAAGACCTTCTTGAACTCAAGTGGAAGCTGCATTGGACGTTTGGGTTCTAAAAAACGTTAGAAAACTGGAGCATTTACTTCGGGGTTTTCAGCGTTTGGGAGCTGAAACAATTGGGAACAGAGCTGTTCGAGAACTGAGATTTGACTGTAATCTCATTTTATTGCATATGTGTAATCATTCGTTTTCAGCGAGACGTTTTGTGTAGCTGCTAGGGGGTGGGGAGTGTTGAGAACATGGTTAGAGCTTTAAGTATGGTAACAGTAAAGGTAAAGGTAAAGGGACCCCTGAACATTAGGTCCAGTCATGGCCGACTCTGGGGTTGCGGCACTCATCTCACTTTATTGGCCGAGGGAGCTGGTGTACAACTTCTGGGTCATGTGGCCAGCATGATTAAGCTTCTGGCGAACCAGAGCAGCGCACGGAAACGCCGTTTACCTTCCTGCTGGAGTGATACCTATTTATCTACTTGCCCTTTGACATGCTTTCGAAGTGCTAGGCTGGCAGGAGCAGGGACTGAGCAACGGGAGCTCACCCCGTTGCGGGGATTCGAACCGCTGACCTTCTGATTGGCAAGTCCTAGGCTCTGTGGTTTAATCCACAGTGCCACCCGCGTCCCTATGGTAACAGTAGAGGATAGCAATTTATAAATGGGACTACCACGTTGGATATTCTATCCTCCTTTAACGACTCCAAGGCATACCTACTGCACTCTGTTTCATTCCCCACCCACTAGACCACTTCTTTACGCAGCAGGCAGAGGAGGTTGGGTGGTGGTGCGTTCGCCAGTAGAACAGCAGTGTAAAGGGAATGTGCCTTTATAATCCAGCTTTGTAGCTTTCCAGATGGTGCTGAACTACAATTCCCATCATCCCTGACCCTTCGCCATTCTGGCTGGCCATTCTGTGAGCTGGAACCCAACAACATCCGAAGGGCAACAGGTTCCCTATCACTGTGCTATAGGGGCAAGTAGTAACCATTTTTTTTAAGGATCACACTAAAGCCAAATGCAAAGTTAGCTCCCCTCAAGATAGTCTGAAGGAAGGAAATATTGAGTTTTTAAAAACAAACAGATTTGAGTGGTTAACTCATTTTGTTGCATCTTTACAGTGCTGTATTGGAGATAATCCTGTGGTGTTCCTGTTCAGAAATATACTTTATATATATTAAGTACTTGTTTTATTAAACTGAATGGGGAATTCAGTCTCTTGAGTGATCAGCTGGAAGTGACAGATGTGATTATGTAGCCCAGGTCAGGCCGAAGTCAAGAGCTACATCAGCACATGATGATTTGAGAGGCCAGAGGCAGGAATGTAGCCAAGGTCAGTTGGGTGGTTGGGTCCTAGAAATCACAATACCTGTGTTTGCATGGCTTCTCTTCACAATATATTGCACACAATGGAGGAGCAAGCTTGAAGCATCCATTAGGTAAGGCCAGCCAGGACCCTATTGGCTCCCCAAGAGGGAAATCTGTATATTGGATGGTAATTCAAAAACTATTGTATGTCTGCATTTCTACCATGTCCTGGTTCTTCTAGGGATGACACTGATTCTTTTTAAAATAGTCTAGTAGAGGGAAGAGAGAGATTCCAGGGACATTGGAATCTGATGCTTAGCTGTTTCCATTTTAGGACTATATTTGCTTTCACAGTAGGTTGTTAAATTGTTGTGTGGGCTTGGGAGCATTGCTTTGGCCATGTACTTGCTGCCAAAAAGTGTATCTGACTATTTCCCCCTCCCTTTTGTTAAAGTAGTCAAAGGAAAGTACAGTTATTAATTTGACTGTGGCGAGAAAACACTTCAAGTGTATTAACAATGCTTTTATTTTCATAATCCCAGGAACATTCAAAGTTTTGTAGATCTTATTCCACCTTTTTTTCCCCCTGAAACACAAAAATGTGTTAAGTTATTCTGCAGGATTAGAAGGCGTAGTTATCAAAAGTAGGTCCTGCAAATCCTTATATGCTAATTTGAAAATTCACATGCTTGAATAGTTCCATGGACGTAACACATTTAAGCTTTGTTTCTTTTAGTTATGCTATACTTATTTGTGTTTTGCCATTTGAAGGTCTGCTGCTGAACCAATTATACACCCAAATGTTTTACATAACAGCTGCCTCTTGAGTCCTATTCATGCACCAGAAATAGTGGAACAAATACCACCAGGGCTTGCATTTGGCATAACATTTAAAAGGCACTGAATGCAACCCCAGCTTGCCAGGGAACCTATGCAACCCCAACTTTACCTGTTCCACTCGTGACATTGTACAGCAGTTTTGGTCAGGGATAGTCTGGCTATTGTGACCTATGCATTGATAACCTCAAGACTTGATTACTTTAACACACTCTGTGTGGGGCTACCCTTGGACCTGGTCTGGAGGCTCTGGTTGGAGCAAAATGCTGCAGCTAGACTGTTGACGGAGACAGGCTCTCATCAGTACATAACTCGGGTGCTCAAAAGTTTTCACTGCCTTCCCCCACACCAGGGCCAAGCTCAAGGTTACTGCACTATTTTGCAGCTTTGCTTAACAACTTTGCTCCACGATTCCTTAAGGCAGTGTTTCTCAAACTTGCGTCTCCAGCTGTTGTTGGAGTACAACTCCCATCATCCCTGACCACTGGTCCTGTTAGCTAGGGATGATGGGAGCTGTAGTAAAGCTAGAGACCCAAGTTTGAAAAAACACTGCCTTAAGGGCTGCCTCATTCCTTATATCTCTGCATGATCCTGAAGATCTTTGTGGAGTCACTGTTAGTGTTCCCTCATGGCTTGAATGCATGACTCCCGTTCCTCAGTATTGTGGGCCCAATTTTGTGGAACTCCTTTCCAGCTGAGGTCAAACAGGCCCTCTCCCTGTTGAACTTCCAGCACCTACTGAATATTTTTTTACAGCAGGATTTTTAACTGATGTTTGATTTTGTAGCTTAACTGATTGTTTACTTTTTGTGTTGTATGCTTATAAACCACTTAGAGGCTATTGTAGTTACTCAGTATATAAATTGTTTAAATAAATATATATGGCATTTGGTGTGAGGATATAGTATTGGTGGGCCTAATCTGGCTGCAGATTGAAGGCTCCCCAGCCCTGTTTTAAAGGATGTGCTGTTTTTTCTAAGGTGGAAATATCCAAATGTGAGCAGGAAGCACGATCATCATGCACTGGAGTTGGAAATGATAGAGCCTTATGATTTTCCTATAGTATGGGCAGAATTCAGCATATGCATCTGAGGCGTGTGGTATTGACCCCATGCATGGAAGAGGATATAAATAAAGCCATTGCTTTGTATTCATTGTTTGCTTGTCTTATAATTAAGAGCACTTTATCTTCTTCTTTACCTTCACCTCCATGCTTCTGTCTAACTCCCTCTAATTTGGAAACCACTTAAAACATGAGTCAACCATGAAATTATGCAGTCACTGGCTTTCCCTCACAGATAAACTATATTTGTGATGGAGAGTTATACAGGGGAAAAGATATATATTTTAGGACTCTCCTTTCCTGACAAGATCCTATTACATGCTTTCTTCAAAGGGCATGGAGACCAGGAAAAAATGCTGCTTGCCATACATCAAAACAAAGTGTAGTAGTGCTTCCTTTTTCTGATATCCCCCACCCAAGGGAACTCTGTCTCTCTACCCTACTAGGTCAGCACTAATGTTGCTTGTATCCTCATATGCAAGCAGGGCTGCTGCTTCCTTGCCTCCCCACCCCCACCTGCAGTTTTGCCACAGTTGGGCTCTGTGGTGGCAAGTGAGGCCTAGCAAGGTTCATGAGGCAAAGAGGGGCAAGGTTCAGGAAAGAGGCAAGGCTCGTGCTGTACTCTGGGAAACACGGTGCTCTGCCATTGTCGTGGTCTGAGAAACAATTGGGAGGCAGTAATGCTTCTGAACACCAGTTTCTGGAAAACACAGGAGAGGAGAGTCCTGTTTGCGGGTTTCCGACAGGCATCCGGTTGGTCACTGAGAGAACAGGATGCTGGACAAGACGAGCCTCTTCCACCGGGCTCTTCTTATGCCATTACTCCAGGAAGAAATAAGCTGGAGCGGAGTCTTTCTACAGCAGCAGGGGCTTGTGCAGCCAAATAGTTAGCACCGCCTGAGCAGCAAAATACTGCTCTACTTAAAGGACCCAGCCTCCTTCAGTCATCTCTTACTGAGGAGGAGCCTCAGGTCTTCCTGGGTTTTTAGCTGTCAAGTCCTCTGAATCAGAAATTGTGGTGCTGCATCTTCAGGCTGTTGAGTGGGCCTCACAGGTTAATCTGAAAGCACTTGTGGGACTGGACCTGCATGTCCTTCCCCTCACTCCTCAAAAAAGAGGGACATGGCTCCAGGGTCATGACAGTCACAACTAATGCAGCAGAAGCACTGGCACTCCTCCTCCTTCCTCTGAGGAGGAAGGTCCTTCCACAAAAGCCCATGTGTGTTAAGTCTGTAAGGTACCACCAGGTTTTTTGTTGTTGCAGTGTTCAGAGTATTAGACTGCGACTGGGACGACTTGGGTTCTAATCCCCACATGGCCATGAAGTCTGTGGTATGATCTTGGACCAATTGCTGTGTCTAAGCCTAACCTACCAGGCAGTGTCATTGTGATGATAAAAGTGGGTGGGGAAGAACTTTGCAACACCATCTTGAGCTCCTTGGCAGAATGGTGGGGAAATAAACTCAAAAGGACTCATGGTACGTGTTACATCTTTGTTCCATCCTGGCACCAGTTACTGAATAAGATGTCTTTACATAGTCCACAAATTTAAAGGATTAAAGTTTAAATCATCTCTCATTTTTTTTAAAGGGAAAATGGAGAGAAGAAGGGGAGGTTATTTGGTCTCTGAATCTGGAGTAGATTTTTTAAAATAAAAAGACTTCACAGGGGAAAATCCATTAATGTTAGGCAAGTTTGTGGACTGCCTTACAGTACAACCAAATTATAAATAAGCAACTAATTGTGAATGGGATTGCATCTTTAAACTCAATGGCGGAACCCCCAAAGTAGATAATGCAATCTGGGTACAGAAACTTCTCAGGGTGGCATTCTAGGAGCACCCAGTGTGGTGTAGTGGTTAAGAGCGGTAGACTCGTAATCTGGGGAACCGGGTTCGCGTCTCCGCTCCTCCACGTGCAGCTGCTGGGTGACCTTGGGCTAGTCACACTTCTCTGAAGTCTCTCAGCCCCACTCACCTCAGAGTGTTTGTTGCGGGGGAGGAAGGGAAAGGAGAATGTTAGCCGCTTTGAGACTCCTGAAAGGGAGTGAAAGGCGGGATATCAAATCCAAACTCTTCTTCTTCTTCTTCTTGCTCTTTAGCTCCGCTGTACAAAAGGGGACTTGTGGGTTTCTCTTGCTGTTTTTTTTTTTTGCTTTTTTTGCTGTGAGCAAAGGATATAATAAGTAAGTGCAACATGCTCATACAGTACCTGCATGGGATTAATATGTATCCTAGTACTAATCAGGATGTGAGAGCTGCTGCTGCTGCAAGGCAGGTGAATGGAAAGTATGGTCCGGACATATGGTGCTCAGTGTTTTGTTTTGTTTTTCTTAATCAGAATGGTAATATAAATGGGTAAAAAATCAGAGTTCTCCCTTTCACTGGGGGTATGCCATAACTTAATTACTTGTCATCAGAGTGCCTTGAAATTCTTAAAGGAAGGTGTTAGATGAGCAGAAGGAATTGTTAATGCTGTTTGTAAACCTACTGATGTTTTGCTAATGAGATTCCCTTTCATGTACTATAAGGTAGATAGAAGGAGAGTGATCCTGCTGTTCAGAATGCTAATCAGCTGTGCTGGAAAGACGTCTGTTTAAGCAAATATGATAAGAGAGCAAACTATGAAACGGTTGGCATCTTACTTGAGACTCCTAGGCTATGACCTTCAGTGGACCAGCATTTAAGAACTTTGCAAGGTGGAAAAGTGTGTTTGTGTTAGAGATTGGGGACAGATTGGATTCAGATCTTATTTAATGGCAAACCTGCCTATTTCACTTTCCAAAACAATATGTGAACTGAGAAACAGCCATCCTTTGAACATTTGCACTTCTCCGAATTTTGTGGTTCTTCAGTTGAGTACATAATCTATATGAAAATGCATACATTAGGGTAATGTCCCATATGTTGGTGAAAATAACATACAAAATTTTTGCAAAATTTGCATGCAAAAATGTGTACGATAGGCAGAATTGCATAGAAAAATATGTAAGTTATGAGAAATCTACACTAATGTGCTGATGAATTTTCATGAGGGCTTCTTTAAAAATAAATAAATAAATCACAAACTGATATGGGAATGTGGAGTACTGAATGCAAGAATGGAACAGTGAGAAACTGAAATGGACAGATTTGCACATCCATTGTGTGTGTAGATTGATAGATTGCCCTACCCCTGAGCTACAGAGTCGTGGAGTCCATGCTTTGCAAGCAGAAGGTCTTAGGTTCAGCCTGACATCTCCAGCAAAAAGGACCAGTTGGCAGCTCAGGGGAAAGATCTCTACCAGAGACCTTGGAGAGGTTTTCCTAGTCCAGTAAGTAGGATTGTATTGAGCTGGATAGACATATAGTCTTACAAGGCCACTTCCTATGTTTCTGTGATGTGGGAACACTGGTTCAAAGAGTTGTGTAGTTGCCTATTTGGGACTTCCAAAATTTTCAGACTGTAGCCCAAGTCAGGTTGACCCCGCTGGGGTATTTTCTCATGTACTTCCTTTAAAAAGCACGTGCCACAAAATGGCTACTGCCTGATGGGGCAGCCTCTGCTTGTTGCACCATCCACAAGTTGGAAGCTGAAATGCTACCCTTGCTTGTGTTCCCATCTTTGCTACTTACCTAGAGATGCTTCTCTGCCCTTTGCCCATTTCTGTCCCTGAGTCTCTCGGACCCACAGAAGAACCATTAATCTTCTGCAGCAGATCATTTTCTAGCAGCCAACGTTCTTTCAATCTTCCCAACTGCTTGTCTCAGCACAGTCCTGGCAAGGTGTCTGTGCTTAGTGATCTTCTCAATGCTCTCTAAAGAGAATACTGAGAGCAGTTGCGTGAAGGCTTTTGGCTCCATCCTGACCTGACTCTGCAAAATTTTGCCTTGGATGGCTGCCCAAGCAAGGGGGTGGGGGCAGTGATTTTGAAGCTCCCGTTTTTCAGGCATCTAACCTTGCCTAAAACCAAATTAAGCTTGCAGTTCTCTACCTTTTGTGAGGCTGAGCCAAGAAAGCCTGCTGCAAACTCTCTTTAAAAAGAAGAATGATAATAAAAATGAAGGTAAAGGATTCCCAGGCACTTGTGGTGACTGCGCTGCCATTGCAGAGCCAGCCAGATGACAGCAAGAGTTTGTTAGAAGGTTGTGGTTTACTCTTTAACCCCTGATCCTATTTATCTATCACATTCATATCTCATCGTTTCTCCAAGGAGCTCCATGTGGTGTACATGGTAAGCCCCCTTCCTCATTTAATCCCCACTGCAACACTGTGGGGTAGGTTAGGCTGAGAGGCAGTGACTGGCCCAGGGTCACCCAGTGAACTTTATGGTTGATTGCGGAATTGTACCCTGGTCTCCCAGGTCCCAGTCTGGCACTCTAACAGCTACATTAGACCGGCAGCTTTTGCCCTAACAAATGCAACTATTACGGGTAGGGTATGTTTGCTTTTGCTTGTATCGGAACTGAAGGTGCTATTGAATCACAGGTGTGCTGGTGTTCTGGAGACACGGAGCTTTCACTCCAGAATCGGGGTGGGAATGCCAACTTCCATCACCTCTTACCTTGGTCATGCTGGGTGCTGCTGCTGAGAGGTGCAGTCCAAAGAAATCTGGAGGACCACAGGTCCCCCATCCCTCCTTCTAGAACTCAAAGAGAATAAAGTATGTTGCTGGGGGAGACTTGAGATTGTGGGTGTAAGCAGCAGACTTGTGAGTAGTTCCTGTTTTCTATAGAGAACCAGGATGGCATAGCAATTTGTTTTAATCTGTTTTTAATATTGAATTTTAAGTCATCGTAAGAAGAGTTTGGATTTGATATCCCGCTTTACCACTACCCGAAGGAGTCTCAAAGCGGCTAACAATCTCCTTTCCCTTCCTCCCCCACAACAAACACTCTGTGAGGTGAGTGGGGCTGAGAGACTTCAGAGAAGTGTGACTGGCCCAAGGTCACCCAGCAGCTGCATGTGGAGGAGCGGGGAAGCGAACCCGGTTCCCCAGATTATGAGTCTACCGCTCTTAACCACTACACCACACTGGCGTAACCCACCCTTGGGCCTTAGGGTGAAGGGCAGATAAGAAAACTCATTACTACTACTTGAAAATGTGATAAGTCACTCTTGCTGTGCTTGTGCCCCCTCCCTATTCCATGAATGGGGCTCTGGACACCTGCCCCGAAGTCCTGCCCCGATGAGACCACTTCCTCAGAGCTATGGCCCACTTCCATATTTTTTGCTGTCTGTTGCATGCAGATGACTTTGTGAATGTAGCCCAGTCCTAATTTCATTTTCATGTATTTTGAGGTTAAATGTATAGCAAAGCCTAGGCATAGCTTTCGTAGGCCTTTGATATACAGGAAAAATTTCAAGCAATGTGCCACCTGTAATTACCATTAGGGTGATGGGAATGATCTATGTGTTTTCTACATGTGCCTCTCTGATGCTTAAGTTTGAAGGTTAGGCTAGATAATATGGTAGCTACATACCTTTGCGCCTTTCTCTCTCTCTCTCTCTGTGTGTGTGTGTGTGTATGAAAGGGGGGCAATCTGGATCTGCTTCCTAGCCTGTGCAGTGGGGTTAAATATTTTTCAGCTGTTCTGGTCCTGATCCACATTAGAAGGGCCCTGTGCCTGAAATTTGCTTTGAATGGGGAGAACTCCTATTGATGTGAGCATGTGTGTGCCCACCACCACCCAATGAGGATTGCAGGCGTTTGGTTCCAATCTTGATCAGAAGCACAGTGGGGCTGGAAGGGTGAATCTCCCCCACGTCCTTGGCTTCTTTTGCTTCTATCTCACACTGGCAATTTTTGTTTTTTTAAAAAATAGAACCGTGGTAAAACCTTGCATTTAAAGGCAAAGATACATTAGGTTTGTCTCATCTACTTTCGCCTGTGATTTTTCAGCTCCAGTCATTTAACGAAAATGGAGCAAGTAAGAATAATCGCTGGTCTTTGGTAGCTAAGTTTCATTTTTAAAATCCATTTAGATTTAGTTGAATTCTTCATCAGTCTTCCCATGCTTCTTTCTGCTAAGATTCATATTAAAACCATACTCCAATAAATTTGCTAATCTAGATAAGCTTCTTTTTTATATATTTTAGTATCCACTGCTTTTACTGTAATTGTATAGGCTATTAAAAATTTTTTTGGAGGTGGTTGAATTGAATGCATTCTTTTCCTTTTTAAGCAACTAATTTCACACATAAAGCAGCCTATTTTCATTACAGGGTCATTTAAAAATTACCCTCTGTGAGCCTGTAGGCTCTGAGCTTTATTATATTTAATCAGACTAGTCAAGTCAGCTTGTGGTTGATTAATTGATGAGCACATAATATTAATTGGTGCTTGATTTGTTTTTAACAGGGTCTAAGTTTGAAGGCTCACTACTTGTTGTGGTGGGCAACACAGACTCATCTTAAAATCATGACTATATAGAACTGTATCTCTGTAATATGTTTTTTATACTGAATATGTTCCATGTTATTGTTTGTATGGTTATGTGTTAGCTTGTCCACATGTTTATGATAAATCAATAAAAAATGTTGTTTATTTTATATGGTGTTATAACAAGGTTTCTCATAATGGGGTGGAAAACAGTAGGGCACCCCACATAAACAAAATAAATCTGAAACAGTTCTGTATGGGGCAGTATGAAATTTGATCCAAAAGCCTAGAATGTTTCAGTGTGAATCTTCTTCCATGGTAATTATGAGTTAGGGATTTACTTTTATTCAGAAATATCCTACTAAAGGCAATTTTTTTGGAAAGGAGGTTCTTTATTTTCTTTAAAAAACAAACTCTCTTTCTCTCTCTATTTTTCCCTGCCTCCTCTCTTTAAATTTGACAACACACACACATCTATAGACCTGTCCATGGTTGACATGGTAAAGGTGATCACTGAGTGCTTTTTTCACATGGAGAAATGGTCATTTGAAAGGACAGATCCTGAAGCTGAGGCTCCAATACTTTGGCCACCTCATGAGAAGAGAAGACTCCCTGGAAAAGACCCTGATGTTGGGAAAGATTGAGGGCACTTGGAGAAGGGGACAACTGAGGACGAGATGGTTGGACAGTGTTCTCGAAGCTATGAAGCTGAGTTTGACCAAACTGCGGGAGGAAGTGGAAGACAGGAGTGCCTGGCGTGCTCTGGTCCATGGGGTCATGAAGAGTCGGACACGACTAAACAACAACAACAAGTCTGATCTGGAGTCTGATCTGAAAACAAAAGCCTCCTGGATGTCTGGCAACTCCCAGAGCACAACAGGCAGCTTTTGTGTTTTCACAAATTTTCATTGTGAAGACAACCTTAAAACACACACACAAAGAAACAGCAAATACCTGTTGCCTGCAGTCTAGCAGTAAAATGGCAAATAACACTCCACGAAGGGAAGCGAGCTGCTTCCAATTCCAATGGTGTGCCCTGTCAAAGAACCTATGAAATACTAACTTTGGAATATTCATTTCCCCACAACCCCCCAAATCATTGATGCATGATTATGTGTCAAAGGGTTGTACAGTTTCATTGCTATTGAATTGCATCTCCCAAACCACTAGTGTTTTTTTTATATATGTGAAAAGCATTTCTAAACTCAGGTCACACAGTAGCAAAATCGAGATTAGTTCTCAAGTACAGCAGGCAGTGAAATAGCTACACTGAGCAGGTAATCTCTAGGGCATGGTATGATGCACCAGTCCCTGATTACAAGTGGTAGGGAGAGCAGAGCCTATACCTGTTTGTGCTGGAGGCGGGGAGCTCAGATGCATCCCCTTTGCATGCAAGTAACAATCAGAGTCCGTTCACATGCTGTTGACAAATGCAAAGCGGAATTTATTCATTCTGAAAAGAGGAGCCTGAATGCAGCTTTCCTTGCCTCGTATGAGTGCTTGGCTGCCAATGTTTCCTCTGAAGGCTGAGAGTAGTTTGAAGTGACCATATAGTCCTTTTGCATGCAAAGGATGTGCTTTCTATCCCTGAGCGATACCCTTCCCCAGGCCAAACAGGAAGTGCCACTCTGCTCTGCCATGCTGCCCATCCCATCACCTCTGCCTCTGCCACCACTAGCGCCACACCACCTACTGGCAGAGAATCAGTGCTGGCATTGGTGCCGATTTCGGGCAGTATCTCACAATATTTTGGCAAGATCTCGCTGGAAATCTGTGATGATGCCTGCACCGTTTCTCTGGCACTGTCTCTGGGGGCGGCGGCAGCTATGGGGCTTCTGCTGCCTGAGGTGGCTTTTTGCCACACCTAATAGGTGGGCCGGGCCTGCCCTGCCAATTCCAGTTTTTAATTCCTGAGAATGCCTGACACTGTGCTGCTTTAATTTTGTTCTAGTAAAACTCTGTCAGGAGTGACTTGCAGTTTGATTCAGGCTGCGTATCTGTTTGGGATCCTGAAATGTTGTGATCCAGGATGCAGCTGCAGCAGCAGCAAGTGACCTTTTCACATTCTAACCACACTTCTGGATTGATGCCTTTAAAATTATAGGTCACCAAAGCAGCTATTCTCTTTAAAGCCCTCCTTCTCTTCTCTTTTTGAGCAAGCTCCATGCCAGAGCAGGCAGGCAGGCCACAAACTGATTTATTTATTTTTTAAGGATGATTAAAGCAAAGACTGGGTTTTCCACCCAATTTCGGAGATGGGATCCTTAAAAAGCAAATGGTCACCAAGGACTTATTCTGATATCAAAACACTATCTACACAGTTCTCCACTATAACTGGTGTGGTGTGGAGGTTTGAGTGTTGGGCTAGGACAGGGGTCAGCAACCTTTTTTCAGCCGTGGGCTAGTCCACCGTCCCTCAGACCATGTGGTGGGCTGGACTATATATATTTTTTTGGGGGGGGATGAACAAATTCCTATGCCCCACAAATAACCCAGAGGTGCATTTTAAATAAAAACACACATTCTACTAATGTAAAAACACTAGGCAGGCCCCACAAATAACCTAGAGATGCTCTCGCTCCATACAGGAATCTTCAGTGACAGCATCCTGGACAGCTGCCCATTCAGCCTCCACTTAAATATCTCCTCAAGCACTTCCCGTGTTCTAGGCTTCCTCATATCACATATCCTAACAGCTCTCTGGAGGGAAAGCTTAGCTTCAGAGGTGGTGACTTGCCCACGGCTACTCCTGTAAAATAAAAATAAAATAAATCTTCATACAAACCTCCCCGCCACTTCTGACTACTGAAATACCCAGATAATAATTCAGAAAGAAACCCACCTTCAAAGTTATGACTTCTGTACTTTCTTATATTTTTGTGGTTCCCTCTGGCTAAGAAATAACTTGGTACTGGTAAGAAGCAATATGGAACGAGCCTGAAGTGAATGGTGGGGAGAGAGAATGCTCTCTGTGCATTGTACCAACCAATATACAGTACCAGAAATGGATTTTTAAAGGTAACTTTAGCATACATAGCAGATACAGTTTCTGTTTCCTGATTCCTAAGAACTAGAAGAGACCAATTATTCAATCCCACTTCCTTTCTTTTTTCATTTAAGGCAATGGAGTAAATAGTGTGCATATATACACTTTTTTTTTTAAGGTACAAGGACATGCTAGAAATTTGAACGGGCATCTCAAAGAAGATTGTATGCTCTTTATCACAGTAGACGTGAGCCCAACAAGAGATATCACCTGTAGAAAAACTGTAATGAAAACACACTTCAGATTTCGATCTTCCTATCTTGTTCTTGACTTGAAATGAAAACAAACTACAATCTGCTAGACAGATATTTAGTAATAAATTCCTAGCATGCTTAGTTTCCAGACAGGGGATAAATAGGAAGACTGAAGTCTTAGACTGCATGTAACAAACCTCAAAGCCTGGCGAGTCCCAGAAAAATAGTGCTTAATGAATCATAGGGGGAAATGAAGTTGCTTTGTGGAAGAAAGCTGTGTGTCAGGGCTGGTGGTTTGTTTTGAGGCAAGCAGGCAGTCAAGCAGGGAGGAAAGGGAGGGGGAATTCAGTCCGTGTCTGAGAGATGAATTGTTCAAACTGACGATCTGGGCTGCAGTCAGCAAGTAGAACCCCATTGGCCCCTTGGGTCACATGATCCCTGCTGAAATGGTGGCTGCAGTACTGTCCTCTGGCCATTTGCAGTGGTGGTGCCACAGCACACAGCTGGTGTGTGTCAAATGTGGCTTTAAAAAGGGATTGTTGCTTGTGGCTACAGTGATTTGCCTCAGATGAATAGGTTTTACAGGTTTTTTATTGTTTCGAAAGCCTGTGAAAAGTGTTTCGGCAGAGGGAACATTGAGGCAAAAGAAACGGCATGTGGACACAACGGTATGCAAAAGGAACTATATCCAGTTCTCTTAAACCTATTAAACTACAGTGGTACCTCGGGTTACATACGCTTCAGGTTACATATGCTTCAGATTACAGACTCCGCTAACCCAGAAATAGTGCTTCAGGTTAAGAACTTTGCTTCAGGATAAGAACAGAAATCGGGCTCCAGTGGTGCGGCGGCAGCAGGAGGCCCCATTAGCTAAAGTGGTTCTTCAGGTTAAGCACAGATTCAGGTTAAGAACAGACCTCCGGAACGAATTAAGTACTTAACCCGAGGTACCACTGTACTGTCATTAGATTTCAGATACAATACCTACTGCATCTTACATGCACTGAAATCACTGCTAAGAACATCATTGACTTGAATGGCTTAATTTTTTTGTTACCATTTACAGTCCCGTCCCCCCAATTGATTGTGTTTCAGTCCCATTTCTTCCATGTTCTTAATGCTGTACTGGAGGATGTATGCCATCTCCCAAACAAGATGTAAATGGGCATCTTCAGCACAGATACAATCAGCAACTGACATGTATATGAGTTTTAAGCAACCAGATATTAGGATGCTTTGTCACTTTGTTTTGCATCTGTGTAATGAAAAATTAAATATTAACATATCCTTAGAAAAGTAAGATGAGATGCAGTTAATTTAAGCAAATTACCAATATTTGTTTATGTTTATGATACAAACAAGGAGTAATTAGGACAGCATAAACAATGTAAATAAAGCATTACCAAGGAGATTAAAAAGCCAGTAGCTAGCGGATGCTGCTATTCACATAAAGATTTGGGAAATGTGAACGTGTGCTGTGCTTCAATGGAAATACCGATGAGGAGTTTGAGACTCTGGCATTCTAAAGGTCAAACTGTTGTTTCTGCACCCATGTTGGTAGAAACCACAATCTTCACTGGGATTTTTTCATGGTATTCTCCTGTTGTCCAGTCTGCTGAAAGGCTATTGATGAACTCATCACTTAAATGTACCTATCCCTTTGAAATTTCACATGATGGAAAGCAGCTTTGTCCTTTTGCTGTTCTTCAGAGGTCTATATTTTACTAGGTCAGGGATGGGGATCCTGTGGCCTTCCAGGTGCTGTTGGACTCCAACTCCCATCAGTCCCAGCCAGCCTTCTCAGTGGACAGAGATTACGGGAACTGGAGTCCAACAACATTTGGAGGGCCACGGGTTCCCCATCCCTATTGTAGGCCCTCGGTTTTCAAATGTGACTTTGTTTGGCGAAGATGAAGATCAAGTTTCTTTCTCCTTTAGTTGCTTGTTGGCCCCAGATATCACACTTCCCATTCACATTGAATGGAAGGAAGTGGTTATGGGGAAGGCTTAGGAGTGTGGCAGATGAAAGGTAGTTGTGACTGGCAAGAGGTGTGGGGAGGGGGAGGGGGAGCAAAGTAAAGCATAGGCTTTCAGCTCGCCCAACACAGCTGGGCATTGTGACTGTGCAATTTTTGGCTCAGTTGATGTCAGTGAGGGTTGGACACAGATTTCAGGTTCAAGGAAGGAATATCAATGTACTGAAATCCTCATAAGCATCACATTGAAAGTAAATCTGTCTAACAGAATGGGTCATGTATTGTAAGTTTAGGTTTAATTTCATATCATTTCTTAGGGGTACAATAAAAGAGCAAGACTTTATGACTCATTTCAAACTTCACAACAAACTACATGCCGTCCATTATTGTAACCCAAACATCTATTGGAGTTTCCAAATGTACAGTTGGCTAAACAGTGTTTAGATGTGCTTTTCTGCTTCTGTTCTCTTAGTATTCAGCTTAATAACTTTACTCCCATCTGTGAGGTGCAGAGTGATAGACAAAACTAACAGTTTTGTCAGCTTGGAAATCAAAACCATCCCACAAACCATGGCTTGCAAACCTGCTTTAAACCATAATTTCGAGTTCTAGTTTGCTGGCCTATCACTGTAGCTAACCTTCCTTACCCATAATGTACCAACTGAGCCTATGTACTGAGCATGGGGAGCTTGTGGCATTCAAGAGGTTGTTGGACTTCAACTCCCATCTGCCCCAACCAGCATAGCCAATAGGAATGGTGGGAGCTGCAGTTCAGCAACATCTGGCAGGCCACAGGTTCCCTCATCTCTTCAATATATTTTTAAAGCTAGAGAGCAAATTCTAGTCTTGATTTAGCCAAGCCACCCAAGACTTGATCTCTTGCATGCAAGGTGTGCTTGGAACTTATACTATAGTTATGGTTCAACTTTATTAAAAAGTTTTCATTGGAAATGTTTGAAGAAAACCACAGGTAGATCAGAATACCAAGCACTACAAGGGCAAATCAGCCTTGCCCTTTAGTGAGCTGGTGTGTCAATATAACACCACAGGGTGTTATCTTATCTCGAAGCAGATGAAAAGGACAAGAAGCTCTTTTGGAAACTGCTTTGCCATTGGCACAGGTGCATTTGTCAGCCAAATGAACAACTGTTCAACAGTATACTGTGCTATATAGCATTCACAAACTAGCCTTGCATAAAAAAACTTGCTGTTGCTAAGAAGCACATTTCTTGGCATCTCTAAGCATCTGTCCTTGCCTAATGTGCAAATAGCTCTAGCCCTATTCAGGCCTGCTGATTTAACACATGAGCGGGGAGTGAGGATGAGCTTGGCCCTCCCCCAGTTGCCATCCCCATCGTTCTCTACAAGTTGGGGAGAGCAAATCCCCTATAAGGAAAGGTTATTACATTTTGATCATTCTAGTTTACAGCAAAGGCAATAAGAGGCAATATGAGTGCATGGAATTATGCACGTTATGCAGAATAGAGAGAATTCCCCTTCCCCCAGATAATACAAAACTCGGGAACATCCATTCCTTTATTTGAAGCCCTGCCTCAAAACGTGTAAGCTCCCTGTTACTACATTCTTGTGATGTTGCCAAGAGCTCGAGCTCTGCTTATTTCTTGCCTTGGTTTATGTGAGACGGTTCAGGCATAATACCAAACGATGGTTTGGTGTTTTGTGAATAAGTGGAGAAGCCATAGACTCATGTGTTCCATTCATCTGGTCCTGAGTGGAGGCACATCATAGTTTGCTGCTTCATCAGAGCAGGCGAAGTATGGTTTGTGTCTGCTCTGCAAGCCAGGATAGGAAACCATTTTTATTGCTCCTTCTGTCTAGCGTGGAATGGCTGTGCACGAGGGAAGGGAATGAAAGTTTTCATCAAACTGCCTCCTGGCTCACCTTTTCTTTTGCTTTGGCTTGTTTATTGCTCACTGACCCCCATGCTGATGGGCTTAATGGCAATGATGACATGGGGTTATGCTGAAGCCTATCAGAGTGAGGGCAGTGCTCCATGCGATCACCCTGGAGGCTGCTGGTAGGGGAAGCATAATTGCTGTCTTCTCTTTTTGTCCTGCTGCCACTAAAACATTCCCCATCCAGCTTTGCAGCAGGCAGAAAGTGTGGTGCTATCAGGGAAGGCATTTAAACTCAGCCCTGTCTTAAGCTCCAAATTAACACTTGTTTAGGAGCTCAAGTCTGGCATAGCCTGAAGATGTTATGCAATGTTTTCTTGAGGAAAACTTTCTTCTTCTTCTTCTTCTTCTTCTTCTTCTTCTTCTTCTTCTTCTTCTTCTTCTTCTTCTTCTTCCAAATACCTGTATCTGTGCATGCAGAAGATCAATTGGTATCCTACATGTGTTTAACATTCAATATTTTAAGCAATTGCTCTATTGAGCTGTTTGACTAAAAATCCTCAGAAGTTAATTAAAATTGCAGCCCACGGTAATCTCCAGTACTTTAAATGGTGACGGAAAATCAAATCATTTAGTGTGTTTGTTTACTAGAACTATTCAAGATACCACCAAGACTGTGGAGTTTCTCATTGCTTTGAGGGAAAAGCAGCAGGTCCCTTCAGTAGATAATTACCTTTTTAATGTTTCAGTTTAGATTAGGAGAGAAAGAGAGACATTTATTTTTCTTTCAAGACAAAAAAAGATGTATGTTCTGTTTCGCTTCTGCAGAGATGTTTTGCAGTTTTCTTACAGATTTTAATATGATAAGCATTAGATAGGACACAATTTGTTTAAGTAATTGCTTCTGCAGCTGGCGCTAACCTTTAAAGCCCTTTAAAGGTCAGGATCTGAATGTCTCAAGGACCGTCTTCTCCTGCTACGTGAGGCTGCCCAGTTATTATGTTCACCATCAAGGCTTTAAAGCAGTAGCAGTAGGAGGCGTGGTGTTGCTCACCTCCTTCCAAACACTGAGTGTTCTTGCCCGTTTCTGAGAGGGGAGGCCCAGGGAGCTCATCACAGGGTGGGCATGACGGCAGAGTCGATCCAACTATCTTGCACCCATGGATGTCTTACGATGACCATCTGGGTTGGAAACAGTTGAGGGTGTGGAGCTTGTTTCTCAATATTGCTGAGACAGTTGCCCTGCTTCTCATCCCTCCCAGTGCTGCAGCCTGATGGGATATTTACTTTTAGGTGACGATTGGGAACGATTCGCAAGTGTTTTTTAGAAGATATAAGAAGCTAAAGATGGTAAAACTGCACTAAAAGCCCTATAAAAACAAAGAAAGAAATGCACCAGCTCTTGTTGTGTCGAGTAGGTCCTTTGGTTTTGATTCACGGTGCAGTGTTTCTGGGACTTTTTAAAGGGTAGGAGTGATGATGTCATCTTCCAGAGCACCAGAGTGATTGATGGATTCTCCTTGCTCTGGCAAGTGAATGAGGTGATAAGAAGGTGTTTGCAGTTTCCAGTTGTTTGTGACAAGTTAGCCTAGATAAAAATGTCTGAGAATGTGAAAAATAATTGAATAGAAGCTGGTTACTGTTTTCCTACTTCACACTAGCAGTTTCGCTGGTAACACTTGTAAGATGGTCAGCATTTAAAAGCTGACACTTGCGTTTCAACTGACTGAAGATTCTTAGGTAAAGTTCAGTGTGTTTTACAAATTGAATCTAGTCTATAAGAATCACTTATGTGACAGTCAGCTGATCCCAATACCTATGCAATTATGTTGTTCATTGTTTCTCTTTGGGAAAGATGTATATATCAACACGAAGCCTGCTTTAAAAAACAAAAAACTATTGGCAGTGTATTAAATATATTATAATTATTTTACTTTGTTCTGATTTATTACCTCCTTTTCACCCCAAGGTCCCCAGGTGTGTTACAATTTAAAATACAACATTAAAACAGTTTCTTAAAAAAAATTACAATCACAAGTATAGAGTTCTAAAAGTATGTATTTCACTTGTCAAAGGCCAGGGTAAGAAGGTGGGCCTTCAGTGATGAAAGCTGGATAGTGAAGATGTCAGGCACATCTCTGTAGGGCGGGAGTTCCACAATTTAGGGTGCCACAGAGAAAGCCCTCTTCCTTGCCACCTGTGCCAAATCTTCTGAGAGTGGTGAGACTACCAAAAGCTGATCTTAGCACCCGCTGTGGTCTGTAGGAAAAGAGGTGATCTTTCAGATTTGGGGGAGCAAAGTTGTCTAGGACTTTAGCACTGTGAATGGAACTGCAACCAATGCTGTTGTTTTAAAATGGGGGGTTATAAATGAAACCCTATCCAGTAATCTGCCTGCTCCATTTTGGAACAAGAAGGTGTTTTAATCAACAACAACAATAACAACAAATTATAATAATGCTATGTTTAGTTAGCTGAACCCTACCCACTCCATCAGACCCACCCTTATGGTTAATTCTTTCATCACTATTTTTAAAGAAATCCAGCCTCATTTCTGAAATATGCTAATTGTTTTAATTTATGCTTTAAGAATCATTTAATATTTGGGAAACCTGACTAATTTCCCTTTATTTCCTGCCAGTAATACGTAGGAATCCATTTGGAATGGACATCTGCTGCCGGAAGGGGTCGAGGAGCCCACTGCAGGAACTGTACAATCCAACCCAGGTAAGTGTCCTAGCACTGTAGCTTCAGTTCTTCACACATCCCACACACTCTGTTCCGTTATTTTCCTGATGAATAGTCTTGCTTCCTGGTGGAGTGCATTAAGGCGGCAGAGAAGCTGTGCACTTTCCTTGCAAAGTTATTTCGCTTATCTGAGAGCTCTAGTGAATTCTCATCTCCTGTGGATAGGGAAATAGAGAAGAGATAACGCATAGGCGCACACACTGTGGAACACCTTAAGACTTTTAATGTTGGCTTTCTTTTCCCCTTTCCAGATACTGTTTGGAAGCAATTGTAGGTAGCCAAAATGTTGCAGATAAGTGTGGCCCAAAGAAATAATAATAATAATAATAATAATAATAATAATAATAATAATAATAATAATAATTCTGGAAACTTGCAGCTTCTTAACAGCTCCAGCCTTTCACCCATTCATCCCATGCTGGCTAATTTTGGTTGGGTTACTTGTGAGTCAGAAGTCAGTTTAACAGCTCCCCCCACCCCAGCAATGTTTGAGCACTACCTTTATAAGGTAGGTTAGACTGAGAGGCAGTGACTGGCCCGAGGTCACCCAGTGAGCTTTCGTGGCTGAATGGGCATTTGAACTCTGATCTTAATCCAGCCCTCTAGCCATTACATCACACTGGCTCTCATGAATAATGATCTCTGTTCAAATGGAAAGGGAACCCAGAAAACACCATGACTGGCTTTGTTTCAACACGAGGTTGATTCCTGTTTCCAGTATGTTTTGAAATGTTACTATAGGAATCCATTTTTAAAGTATGTCTGAAGCCTTTGTTCGCTGACATGTAGCCATCAGTTGTGATTTAGGGGACGAAACATGGTTTTTCTGATATTGTTGATGATACCCTGCTGAGAAAGAGGTCCATTCTGTGATTTGATATTTAGTGGTGTATTTTGTTATTTTATCGAACTATTGTTACCTCCCTGATATCTTCAGATTAAGCAGGGGGTAAAAATATTTTAAATAAGTTAATGATACCTTGGAGAGTAGCATTTCCTGCTAGCAGTGGAGAGGAAGTATTGCCATTGCAGAGGGTGGGAAATGCCAGCCCAGCTATTAAACATAGTTATTAAGGTTTAACAGCTGCCTATTTCATATTTATACCTTAATGAATAACATTTTGTGAAACGCGGGCAGCTATTAAGGGAAGTGACTCTTAATAAATCTCACTCATTAGATTTAACAAGCCACTAAATATTTCAAATGCTACTTGGTGATGGAAAGAATCACTGTGGGGCTTGCAAAATGGGTTCCCACTGATTAAGCAGGAATTTTTAGAGGGGACTGGTGACATTTGAGAGATACGTGTTGGCTGTGACATGAGAATGTCAAAATTGTTCTCAATATACCTTTGCCTTGCTTTCTGCTTCTAAAATGAACTCAGGTTAGTTTCCATTTTTATTCTGAGTCCGAGGAAGTTAGGGCAACAGCATTTATTGACACGAGCAAGTTGGGCTCTGTGTTGCTAACTGGAAAGTGTACATAAAACTTTCAACAGGAAGAAAGTAAGCCTGCCAAAAGGGGAAATAATAAAACCTTAGAACGCTTTCAGGGAATGACTGGTGAGGAAAGTAAGCTTTAACCGCTCTGACTTATCGCCTCTGGGGTTTGCTGGGAAACATTCAATATGTGCTTGTGACTTTTCTGTTCCCATTGCCAAAGGTCATGAAGGAAGATAAGAACATACAAACACATTAAAAAGGCCTTAATTCCAGTCTCTTTGCAAGCTGGGTAGATGCAAAAGCTTCCTGACCTGCTACAAGTAGGGAACACAGTTCTCTGCTATATGGCTTCCTTCTTGTCCTCCTTTCCAGGTATATCTTGACCAGGGACAGGTGACCACTGTATGTCAATTTCAATTTCTCCCAGTTTCTCATTCTTCTAATCTTAAGTTTGGTTCTCAATGTTTCCTCATCAGTTCGCAATTTTTAAAGAAGACCTCATGAAAATTCATCAGCAGTTTTGTTTTAATTTCTTCCAATAGACACATTTTTTTTGTATGCAATTATGCCTATTATATGCATTGTTTGCAAAGCATTTTTTTGTAATGCAATATACACCCTAAGTATATGCACTTATGCACACACTATTTGTCTGAGGAACTGCATTGCACAATTCGGAAAAGTGCAAATTTTGGTGGATGCCTGTGCTTTGGTTCACGTCTTGTTCCAGAAAGTGCAAATTGGGTAGGTTCACACTTAGATGCAAACTGAATCAAATTTATTCCTCATCCCTCATCTTTACCAAGCCCTCTGCATTAGAATTCCTTCAGCGTCTTCCTCTTTGAGGGAGCCAAGCACAGAGTCAATGTTTGAATAAGGCCAGAATTTCTCACAGCCACTGTTGAACTAAGCAGATGACGTTTTTCACACATCAAGAATTTCCATCAGTACACTGGCATCTTCTGTTCGTAGTGCATTAAAGGAAGGGGTGAGAGTTGGAGAAAGAGCGAGTGTGGGGGGAGAGGAAGAAGAAGAAGAAGAAGAGAGATTGACTCAGCCTAATATCCATCCGCCTTTTTGGATAGAGTTTGCACTGTATATGTCTATGCATGAAGGGCATGACAGAGCAATATTCCAGCAGACGCTGTCCTGTTGACATTCACAGATCACTTCAGAGGAGTGAAAATAGCAAGAGAGCTACTGGGTGGAGGAGAGAGGTGAAGTGAGGTGATCATAGGCTGCCACCTTGAATGGCCCTGTTGTTGCCTCAGTTGTGCGGTTGAATACAGTTCTTCCACAATTCGCAGAAAAACTTAGTTGATTTTTGTCAGCACTTTGTCATTAAATGACAGGTGGTGTTTGAGTTTGGCATCATCTGGGGAGTGCCATGCAGATCTTCCTGCTCAGCTAGACCCTCTCATGCAGGCTGTACTTTCCAGCTTGCTGTTGCCGCATGAGCACCTGAGCTCGGAAGAGGAAGAGTGGTTGCAAGGCGTTGGGCAGCCACCTAACTGAATCCACTCCTTTGCCCTATCTCTGCCCCTCCTCTTTCACCATGATTTTTAGCCAAGGGTACAGCGAGGAGGAAGGAAAGAGGCCTCAGCAATGGGAAGTAGGATTTGGGGACAGATCAGCATACCAATGAACTGCAGCTGCTGCCCTTCCAATTATCTAGAATGTCTCCCCGTTCTAGCCTTGACATGGCCAAGGAGATGCATTTTTTAAAAGCTGGAGAAGGGCAAGCAGTAGCAACAACTCCTTGCCCCCTCTCGTGCGTATGAAGATAAGTTTTGGGAAACATGGAAAACTGTATAGATATCAGGTATTGTTAAGAAGAACTATGCATTAATTGCATGAGAAGTCATGCAATTTATGGCATGAAAGATCATTTGGGAAATCTCCCCCACCCCACCCCGAAGTCTTCTTTATATGATTAACAGGAGCAAGCGGTAAAGCTCTTTGAATAATGTCCCACAAAATTAAAACCAAAGCAAAATCCCAGGGACCGAGCAATGGGAGCTCACCCCGTTGCGGGGATTCGAACCACCGACCTTCTGATCGGCAAGTCCTAGGCTCTGTAGTTTAACGCACAGCGCCACCATCAAAACAAAAAACAAATTATGCCCCCTCCCCAAAGAGAGCCAGCATTTTAAAAAGGGTATAGGATGTTAGGTCAGGCAAAGGCCTGGTTGAAGAGGACTGTATTTGCCGGGCACCTAAAGATGTATAGTGGAGGCGCCAGGCAAACTTCCCTGGGGAGAGCATTCCACAGATGGGGAGCCACTGCAGAGAAGACCTGTTCTCGTGTTGCCACCCTCCTGACCTCTTGAGGAGGAGGCACACGAAGAAGAGCCTCAGAAGATGATCTCAGGGTCCGGGTAGGTTCATATGGGAAGAGGCAGTCCTTAAGGTATTGCAGTCCTGAGACGTTTAAGGCTTTGCAGGTCAAAACCAGCACTTTGAATTGGGCCCGGAAACTAATTGGTAGCCAGTGCAGTTGGACCAGGATCAGTGTAATATGCTCAAACTGTCTAGTTCTGGTGAGCAACCTGGCTGCTGAGTTCTGCACCAGCTGAAGTTTCTGAACCGTCTTCAGAGGCAGCCCTACGTATAATGCATTGCAGTAATCTAACCTTGAGGTAACCAGAGCATAGACAACAGTAGTTAGGTGATCCCTGTCCAGATAGGGGCGTAGCTGGGCCACCAGCCGAAGCTGATGGAAGGCACTCCGGACCACCGAGGCCACCTGGGCCTCAAGCGACAGCAAAGGATCCAAGTGTACCCCCAAGCTATGAACCTGCTCCTTCAGGGCCAGTGTAACCCCATTATTAAACCCTGGAGGTTGCAGATACTGAAGGGAAGGGGATGCCTGGATCCTAGGGATGCTCCAGCTGTCTCTGCACTTCTTGGGCTTAATATGTGGACTGCAACTTTGCTTTTCACATTTCAGGTTCCTTTGGAAGGATGGAATAGTAATTTCACTTACTAAATAAATAAATATTCTCCAAATTTTGTGACAACATAATTGGGTTGTGGATTGGAATTTTGGGTAAAAAATAAACAGATATGACATGGACCAGAAAATAGATTTGCCCATCCCTGCTGGGTCTGCATTTCTTTGTGGTGATTTAGATAAATGTAGGGAGGAATTAAATTTTGGGGAGCATGAGTGGCACATGGAGGGAGGAGGCCAGGAAAGGCCCATAGCAGAAGCAGATGTCCTTGTGCAGAGCTCATTAGTTGAATCCCACCCATATATTTTTATGGACTACAATTTTCATAAAAATATAGGAAATTACAGTAACTTTGATAAAACATCACTAAAAGCATGTTAACATTGTGTTAATGTCAGGTCCTTATGGTGTCCAGTGTTTGGTTTAATATGAACTGGATGTTGCCATGTTGTATTCCCCCTGTCTACCTACGGATATCTCATGCATGGAATTGAGTGTTTAAAATCTATTTATAGGTTGAACACACTCACATGGTGTATGGGGAAAGTTACCCACAGCAGAATGCAACACCAAGACAGCTACTGTATTCCATCTCGCTCCCAGCTGTGGCTGGCAGGAGGAAGGGTCAATGAATATATGTCTGGTAGCGCTAGACAGAAGTCAGGATTAACTGGATGAAAGAACCAAACTTCTCCTTGTATTTGCAAAGTGTATTCTTAGAAAAGCAACACACTGCAGCATCTTGTAATTTGTGTGGCCTTGTAGGGATGCACTGGGCTAAAAATAAGTTAATTACCAACCAGCCCACAGAGCTTAAGTCAACCAAGGTTCAAAATTTGCCAACAACATATTTGAGGCTTGAGCACATCTGTGGGTGTCACTGATCCTTTCATTGCAGTTGAAAACAGAACCAAATCATAAGCAATTAGTGACAAGACTTGGCAGGGTAATAGGAAAGAAAATTACTACCCTTCTCCAAGAAGGGTCTTGATCCTGTTTTCCTATGCAGGAAGGATCCTAATTGGATAGTATGGATGCTACCTTTGCATACAAATTTAAACATCCTTTTTATGTACAGTGGTACCTCGGGTTAAGAACTTAATTCGTTCTGGAGGTCCGTTCTCAACATGAAACTGTTCTTAACCTGATGTACCACTTTAGCTAATGGGGCCTTCTGTGCCACCGCCACGCTATTTCTGTTCTCATCCTGAAGGAAAGTTCTTAACCCGAGGTACTATTTCTGGGTTAGTGGAGTCTGTAACCTGATGCGTCTGTAATCTGAGATATCACTGTATTTGGATTTTTTTTTTAAAAAAATGATTCTTTTAGGTTTGTTGCTGAGTTATTGGCCCAGTTCATTCATAACATAAGTCCATGGTTTAGTGTTACTAGGATGAGTTTGGGGCTTAACAGAGTCTTCCCTCCTTGGTCATCTGGTAAGGCTAAGAAAAACTTCCATTTTACTTTAAACACAGTTTAGTGTTACTAAACTCTGGTTAGCTTAAGTATATTTAGTGGAAACAGGCTTCATAAGAAACAATGGTTTGAAGTTGGTTGGTTTCTGCTAACCACAGCTAAGCCATAGCTAAGCTTGGTCTAGGGAGTGCATCTTCTCCTGCTTTCCTGCTTCATGTCACACAGTTAACTTGATACACGCATGGAGCTTCTACCCACACAGTGGCTCCAACAGCGACTTCAGTGCAACTCTTCCCTTTGTGCCTGTTGAACTACCCCCAGCATTGAAGTCAAAGAGAAAGTCTTCACATAAATGGCATCATTGGATCAAGTGCTAGTGCAGAGAGTTGGCATAACAGTTCAGAGAGGAGCACTTTTCATATGTTCTTTTTGCATTCAGTGAACATCCATGGGAGGTGTAGCATTACAGGAACAGGTTGTGTCCTTGACTTGTACATGTTCACTGAAAGACAGGGATAATGGGAACTATAGAAACTGTCATCCTTGTCCATGGGCCATGTTTGTTGGGGCCAGTGGGAGTTCGAATCCAACAACATCTGGAGGGCCAAAGATTATTCACCTCTCCTCTAAATGTTTTTGTGTTGCGACTTCGCTAATCTCAATGGCCTGCACTCTCTTTCTTTTCCTGGTTCATTGTGATTTCACTTTTTCAACCTTCTTTTTCAAAATGTGTCTTTCTGCTCATTAAGGAGCCAAATTGCTGGGAGGCTGCCTTGCTTAAAGGCATTGTCTGTCCATCCATCTGACGGAATTGATAAATAGATCCAAGAATTGTGGGTCGTAACTGAAGCCGTTTGATGCTTTGTTATTTCAGGGTTGATGTGCTGAGATGTATTGATTTCAACAAAGTTTAACCACATTCAGTTACAACTAGCAATCACACATGCTTGCTTTGCCTCAGCTGTCTTAAATCCCAGTTGTTCACCCTCCAACTGCTGGCTGCTAAACCTAGTGCTTAGTGAGACAGAGAGCTCTGCTTCATAGATCTGTGATAGAAAAAAATCAGGGCTCCAGGAATAATAGCTCTTTAATTCCATGATAAAATTGACTAAGGGACTTGGAGCCTTGGACAGTTTTACACAAAGCATGTTCATCGTTAATCAATGTAGAATTGCATTTGTAGTTTGCATGGGAGAGTCAGCCAGTGCAAATGGGACTTCCATGCTGAATGACATAAACTTATACATAATACTTCTAAATGGAAGTTGTGAGATGGAAACTGTACACCTGTTCAACTGAGAGTACTGAGTAATCAGAAGATGGAAGACCTACAGTACAATTCTGTGTAATTCTACTTAGAAGCAAATCCTATAATGTCCAGTGGGACTTACCTAAGATTGTCACATGCCAGTATCAATGGTCACCACTTTTGCTTCTGTGTGGGCTTCAAAAAGTGACAGAGCCTAGGGATTTGGATATGGAGGACCAGAATCAGACTGGGAATTGAGCTAAGAGCTAAAAACGAAGCAGCAATTCATGCCCTATAGTAGGGCTTCGTTCATTGGGATGGGACAGGATAAGTTGGTGGCAAGATCTGGGTAGTTCTTGCCTACCCAGATTGCTCATATTGTAAAGATAGTTCGTGACACTGAAAAGGCTAGATGCACTTGAATTAGCAGAGTTATATTCTACCTGACCCCCTGTAGAAGAATACCACAGTAAAAGAATGAGTATCAGAAGCTTACTATGTTTGCTAAGAAAAATATGAAACCAGAAATGGAGTAATGTAAATAGCAGCTGGTTTTATACTTAGTGTCCTTCTCTTATGACTCTTACATTTTCTTCTGGCCATGTAAATACCATGATATACAGCTGGGACCGCCACCCTTTTGGGGCCAATGGGCACACTTGGAATGTTGAAGAGGTGCCATGGGTGCTAGTAGCAAAATGGCTGCTGTTAGGGTGTGTGTGTGGTATAAAGCAAAATGGCTGCCATGGGGAAGTGTATGAGAATCTGAGACAGTGAAAACAAGAACTGAGCAGGAACAGCAGTCTCTCATACATAGTTGATTTTTGAGGGAATATTTACTGAGAGCTTGTTGTGGGTGCCATAGGAAGCGCTAGCAGGCATATTGGTGCCCACATGTACTGTGGTGAGGAACCCTGCACTGCAGTAATCAAAATGACTCCTGTTTAACAACAGCTGTAATGCATGAATATTCTCTCTCTGTATATTAGAATGCTGTTACTTAACTCATATTGAACAGTGTTCATATTTATGATAATCCACCTTAAATGCTTTCTCTTTTCCATCCAGAATGTGATTATTAATGAGTGAAACTGCAGTGTGTGACTCTATAAAAACAGATAAAAAGAGGCCTACCTACTGTGCCCATCTCTGGAGCCTGATGAAACTACAAACAGTAAACACAAGCAGCTCATAATCTTAATCAGTATAGTTGAAGGCACTGATTGCTCATGTGTAAAAGCTCATCAAGCGTAAAGAAACAGAACAGAGAGTTAATAGAAACAGCCTGATGTACAATGCCAACCCCTAGTTATTTCATTCTGCTTCCAGAAGCAACCTGCAAAATTATAGCAGTATGTCTAATTACTGCCTGTCAGAGCAGCAGGCGTCCAACAGGAGAGGAATTAATTGATATTACTCTAAGGGATTTTCCAGACGATGTTTTTTTATTGTGCAATAAATGCACAGTTGTTCAGTTGTGGGGGGATCCAGATGTCTTTCCGCGTGTAGTACGACTTCTGTGGAGAAACGGCATTACCAAACAGTGTGCCTTTATTAGGGGGAGAATGGGATGTCAACCTAAATGCCTGCGGAGGGTGGGGTGCTGGAAGAAAAGCTGTAGCTCAGTGGCAGAGCACATGATAAAGTCATAATAAAGTCCCAGGTTAAATCTCTGGCATTTCCAGGTAAGGCTCAGTTTTACACCATGGAGGACTACTGCCAACCAATGTAGACAAGTGATTAGGAACTTGTGGCCCTTCAAATGTTGCTGAACTACATCTCCCATCAGCCCTGACTGTTGGCCAAGTTGACTGGGGTGGATGGGAGCTGAAATACGGCAACACATGGAGGACCACAGGTTCCCTGTTGCGTAAGCTATACTCAGCTTGATGAACCAATGGTATGTTTCTATGTTCCTCACTTCATGAGTGTCCCAAACATCTATTGGCTAGTGACATAGTGATGACTCTTCCTTCTATGCCACTTTATGAACTAATTTTAAAAGGGGGTAGTTTGGTTTTTTTAAATGGTTTTATGCAGTCTATAATCTGAACCATGGGTAGGCAAACTAAGGCCCGGGGACTGGATCTGGCCCAATCGCCTTCTAAATCCGGTCCGCGGATGGTCTGGGAATCAGTGTGTTTTTACATGAGTAGAATGTGTCCTTTTATTTAAAATGCATCTCTGGGTTATTTGTGGGGCATAGGAATTCGTTCATCCCCCCCCCCCAAATATAGTCCGGCCCCCCACAAGTTCTGAGGGTCAGTGGACCAGCCCCCTGCTGAAAAAGTTTGCTGACCTCTTATCTGAGCACATACAGACATACATTTTGGCAAGGAAACATTCCTGCATCTTTTAGAGAAAATAAATGTGAACCTGTAAGAAATGGCTTCAGTTTGAATCTAATGACCTTACCTTCCGGCATAAAGAACTTCATATGCAACTGTATACAGCATCAATGTTGTGTACAACATGTAGCTGGGATTCTCCCACACAACCTCCTAAATAACAGTAGATTTAGAATTTGGGATGCTCTGGTTTTGTACAAACTTGTTCAGGAAGTGCAATAAAAGGGAATCCAAATATATATTTTTAAAGGAAGATACTATAGTGTCATGGTTTCCATTCATTTTCTGCGGAACCTCTTCAAGCTGAATACTGATTCTTTTTTTTCTTTTTGAAAGGTGGGTGTGGAAATGATGGGGCTCAAAACTAGAGCTACCTGGTGGTAGGAAATGGCCACTGACAACAGAATCGACAACGCAAATGCAAGGCCTATTTGCATGTTCAGCTGTAGAATTTACACACACACACACACACACACACACACACTGTAGGGTAATTAAGTAAATTGTCAGGACTAGAATTATTCTGAAATAATTGCACCTCAGCTGTCAAAAGAATAAATTGCATTCCATACTGCCACTGTGCACTCTAATTTTGAATGGTACTGGCAGTATTTATGTTGACGATGTTGTTGCTGCTGCTATTGTTGTTATCTTAAATTTATATCTTTCTCCCGGGTAACAACAATTAAAAAACTAAAGTTTTAAAAGTAGAACAATTTACAATCAAACACAGTCTAAAACAAGAGGTGACGGCAATTATCAAGATACAGGTATGCTCTAACAAAATTACAGCAGAAGTTATCAAAACAGAAGCAGGTATGTCCAACAGAATATCTCTTATCAGTCTCTACTAAGGTCCTGGCAGAATAAAAATGTTTTGGCATCAAAAAATGGGCAGATGATGCCAGTCATACTTCAGAAAGGAGGGAGTTGTGCTGCTGGGGCGCTGTCATGGGAAAGGTCCCTTTTCATCTCATCACTCAGCTATTGTTATTTGACTGTCTTCAAGGGCAGCCCCACATAAAATGCAGGAAAATGATCTGTTCTGGAGGTTACCAAGGCATGGACAAGTGTGGCCAGACATAGGTTTTCTGGGTTTAGTCTTCAACTTATAGAACCAGTAGAAAGAAGGATATTCAACTGAACTTTGAACTAAACCCTTGATTCTATTTCAAAAATTACATGAAACTTGGTAAATACCAACAAAGCTCTCCCCTGCCATCACTGAATAAACTCCTCCTCCTGCCTCAGTTGAGCTCATTTGGAAAAAGTGAACCATGGGCTTAAATGTTCCATTGAAATCAATGGGAGTTAAGAGTGCTGAACTTTGGCCAAGCCATATGATGCACCCTTGCATTCCAGTTCTGCAGCATATATCTCCTGTGTAACAGAGCCAGTGTGATGTAAACTGTGCTGGACTTCAAATGGGACTTCTTAGGTTTTATCCCCACTCAGTCACAATGCCTAGTTTTGTTGGGGAAATGTGCCATGTGTACTACTCTTAGCTCCTAGGATTTGATTGATTTGATTTATTGTATTACTATTCTGCTTTTCACTCACATGATTTGCAAAGTGGCTTGCAAACAATAAATAACTACAACATAATAGAGCATCACAAATGCAACGTAAATTATATAGCATAATTAACAAATCATCAGTGAAACAATTGCAAATCGTCAGTAAAACAATTACAGTGGACGCTCAGGTTGCGAACGTGATCTGTGCGAGAAGCACGTTCGCAACCCACAGCATCCACAACCTGCAGTGCTGCGTCTGCACACTCGCGGGTTGCGATTCGGTGCTTCTGCACATGCGCAAGCGCCGAAACCCGGAAGTAACCCATTCCGGTACTTCCGGGTTTGGCGCGGTGCGTCACCCAAAATCACACAACCCGAAGCGTCTGTAACCCGAGGTATGACTGTACAATCTGTCAAACACTATTAACAAAAACCAAAAAACCCCAAACCCCTAAAAATAAGCTAAACAGCACAATTACAACAGAAGTCATATAGGATTCACAATCCTATAATTTGTTCATAATCTGTAAAACAGTGTTAGCTACATTAACAAAATAGCAACCAGGGGATGGGGAGGACAGGGACTAAGTGCTGCTGAATTCATACACTCTCTTTCCTCACTCCTGTGACTTGGAGGAAGGGCAAAATAAAAATGGAATCGCATCATCATCATCATCATCATCATCATCATCACCATCCTATACCAGAGCAAACCAGCAATTGTCCCCACCCCAGGGTGGCTTCCCAGTCCTCCAGAGGAAGAGCCATACCTCAGTGGTAGAGCACCTGCTTCCTATGCAGAAGGCCGCAGATTCAGTCCCTGGCACCTCCAGTGCACCACATCTGAAACCCTGCAGAGCCGCTGCCAATCAGTGTAGACAGTACTGAACTGGATGGGCCAATGGTGTGACTTGGTATAAGGCAACTTCCTATGTTTCCTATGCAATAAGCCTCCTGCCTCATCTTCAGTGCAGCCGCTGTTAATGTAGTGCTTTAAAAATAAATAAATCACTTTTTTCATGTCATAGGAGGTGGGGGGAAGCCCTCAGGAGATGCCCCAGTTCAGCATTATTGTCTGTAATGCATGCAGACTGGAGAAGAAAGCCGCAATCCATGTGATGATATATTATTACCTTAGTCACAGTACAGTGTCATTAATTATTATTTGTAAATGAAACGGGATATTTTAGACGTTAGGGAAATTAACTGTTTTCCTGTAGCTGTAGACCATGTATCACATACTTGGACACATTGTGAGCTGAGGCAAATTAGTCAAATATGTTTATTTTGTAGCTGTCGCGGTGCAAAAGATCAGTTATCCTAGGGGCCAGGTAGCCTTAATAGTGCGATGTGGGTTTCCCCAACTTTGAATGTGGCTGCATGAATCTGTCGACTTTGAGTTTTTCTCCATTTCCTTTTTCTCTCCCATTCTAAGATTCAGTTTTCCACAGTTCCACAACAGTTTGTGATTTATTTATTTTTTAAAGTCCGGTATATTTGAATATTCATTAATATCTGTTGAAATATCTGGGTAATACCCAGCAAAATTCTACTCAGAGTAGACCCACTGAAATCAATGAGTCTCAATTAGTCATGGCTATTAACCTCAATTAGTCTGCTCTTGAGTGCTCTATCCCGCCTTCAGGAAGAGTATAGAACTAAGCGAAATAAATGGTACGTTGTTTGAACAAGCTCTGGAATTATTTTTCACATTTTCTTCCACTGGGAAAATGTGTGCCACTTCAGATTATCATGTATCTGGGTGGGAAAACTGGCAGTCTGGAGCAAGGGCTAATGGGATATTATCTTTAGCGCTACTGTAGATAATCCACATGCAGCAGCTACAAATTTCTGAGATGAGTGTCTGAGACTGTGGCCTCTTTTTCTCTGGTGACACACAGCCTCTCTTGCTCCCTGTAGCAAGACTTCCAAGCACCTGACAGATAGCTGTACCACGAGCTTGTCTCAGTTTAGATTAGGGGCAGATGTTCTGTTCTTTGTCACTTTTGCAACCGCTCAATCTACCCCCCCCTTTTTTGGTAGATTGAATAAAATGCATGAAAGATTTGCATTTAGATTGTCTTTTAATTTGCATTTAATATGCATTCCTCCCCCTTTGTAAGCTTTTTCAGTGTATTTCACCTAAAAAAGTGCATTTTCTTTGAACTGACCCTTCATTGCAAAATGATCTGATTGATAGTTGTGTTCCAGTTCACATGTAAATCTGGGAGTGTTGAATTAGGTCAGAACCAAACAAATTTCTCCTCCATCCCTCGTTCAGATTGTCATGTGTGGAGTTCTGTGTGCAGTTGTGTATGTCTTTGTTTCTCACAACCTGACTATATATTATGTTGCACACACAGAGAGCCAAAGAGCTTCTATTGAACAGAACACCAGAAGTACCGTATTTTTCGCTCTATAAGATGCACCAGACCACAAGACGCACTTAGTTTTTGGAGGAGGAAAGCAAGAAAAAAAATATTCCGAATCCCAGAAGCCAGAACAGCAAGAGGGATCGCTGCACAGCAAAAGCAGTGATCCCTCTTGCTGTTCTGGCTTCTGGGATAGCTGTGCAGCCTGCATTTGCTCCATAAGATGCACACACATCTCCCCTTACTTTTTAGGAGGGAAAAAGTGAGTCTTATAGAGCAAAAAATACGGTACTTTGCCACAATTTGTTATTTTGGTCAAGGAAGGGTTGTTAAGTGATGACTACATCCCTAGGTTCCGTTAGTCAAAATCCAAAATGTTGCATTTCCAGTCCTTTTTAACAGTCTGGGTATGTTTAATGTGCAACTTCTAATGTCAAGTCCTGACCTTTAAAGTCTGACAAAGCAACTAGGCATCTTCCGCACAACCCTAATCATTGAGTAATAGAGGCAGCTAAGGATCTGGGCAGAGTTTCTTTTTGGACATCGACAGCAGTTCAATGCACAACCTTTGGAAACTTTTAAAAAAGCCCCTGCTGAGGAAATGTGACTGAGGACATTAATTGCTATCCCTGGTGTTGTTCGTCTCTCTATCTTTCTCCAAGGATCAAATTAGTGAAGAGGAAAGGATTGATTTGATACTAAGAAAACTGTGTTGTTGCTAGCCATGCCTGCTGAGTTTTCTGGGTCTTGCTGTGTGGCAATCACGACCCATTAGCTTTTACAAAAGGCCTGTTCCCAGTTGAACTGAAAGCTTAGTTTGTTGAGACTTTTGGGAGTCTTGACTGGGAATTTCCTTGAGGGCTACACTACAATGCAATCATGTATAATTTGGTGTGTGTGTTAGCAAAAAATAGCTACTGGGAGTTGCAGTTTGGGGGATGGATGGGAAGGGAGTGCTTAGCTTTAGATTGTTTCTCTCCCTGCTGCAAGGGTAAAAGTAGTTGATGCAGATATCTTGAGGTTAATCTTGCCCTGCCACCTCCCTCTCAAGACTGCAGCACCTTGCAGCTCCTTACTATTTCTCTTTTTAAAATATGACACAACCTGTAGAACAGGTGTGTCCAACTTTTATGAGACTGAGATCTACTCCGACTATAAAAAACTGGCAGTGATCTACAAAAGTTGTTGAGTTTTTTTGTGGCGGGTCCAATGATCTACTGCGATCTACCACATACACCCCACAATCTACCAGTAGATCATGATCTACCTGTTGGACATCCCTGCTGTAGACTAAAGGTTAACATCATAAAGGTAAAGGTAAAGGGACCCCTGACCATTAGGCCCAGTCGTGACCGACTCTGGGGCTGCGGCTCTTATCTCGCTTTATTGGCCGAGGGAGCTGGTGTACAGCTTCCGGGTCATGTGGCCAGCATGACCAAGCCACTCCTGGTGAACCAGAGCAGCACATGGAAACGCTGTTTACCTTCCCGCCGGAGCGGTACCTATTTATCTACTTGCACTTTGAGGTGCTTTCGAACTGCTAGGTTGGCAGGAGCAGGGACCGAGCAACGGGAGCTCACCCTGTCACAGGGATTTGAACTGCCAACCTTCTGATCCGCAAGTCCTAGGCTCTGTGGTTTAACCCACAGCGCCACCCGCGTCCCTGTTAACATCCTAATGGCATGCAATTGCCTTTAAAGTGAGGTTTGACCCTGAGATGCAAGGAAGTACTGGCTGCCAGCTTGGGTGGCTTTAAAAGAGGATTGAACAAATTCATTTTGTAAGTAAGGTTGTGGGGAAAGTGCCTGAGGTGCCCACCATTTCTCTAAGCAAGATTGATTTCTGGCCAGTTGCTGGTGCCAGGTCTGCTCTACCTCATGGAAGCTCATGAGAACCAGTTGTGCCAGTAGAATCTCGGTGATATAATTCTGATGCCAGAATAAATTCCTCTTCTCCCCCTGTCCTAGTCCCATGCCTTGAGGATTCCCACCAAACCAGAACTGGCACTTCTATAATATACTAAAAGCCAGCTTTGCATTTCTGCAGCCTGGAAAAACTCAGAGAAGGGTGTTCCTAATTTTCCACTCTTAAATCACATCTGCTCAGTGTTCAGACCACAAAGTACTAAAAGTATATTGTGGAACATGAAGCAAAACATCACACACAAATTAAAGACCCACTTTCTTACCCACCCACCCCTCTCGAGAAAGTCACATTTCTCTTCCAAATGAAACTGTTATCAAAGCCATTGCTTAGCCATCCTAGCAGCAGATTTGGAAAAGGCTGAAGCCTAGTGCTATGCTGGTATCCAAAAGTAGACTCAGCTGGGGTAGAGCAGAGGCCTGCAACCTGACTGGTCCTAGGCATATTTCCTTGGAAACAATTCAAGGGACTTATTTCTGAATTAACTGAGTTTGTAAGGATGTGAATTGTCATCTTGGCCACTTGATAGTCTATGGCAAGCACTGGCTCCTTAACCTCACCCCTGCTCCCTGCATTTGCAACATGGAGGCAAGATTTGCCTATCTTCCAGGGCTGTTGTGAGGCTGATGAAGATGGAATATGTTATAGGCTTTACATATCATTCTTTCTATTTCTGATGTTTGGATTCTCAGTGCTATTACTTATGTTAGCCAAGATTGCGCTATTTGCACACTAAAGGGAAGAATGTGGAGGCTTTGGGGAAATTGCAAGTGTACCAAAAGTCTATGGGACGGGGAGGAAACTATAATGAATGGTTGAATGGCCATGGAGAGCTGACTGACAGCTGGGTGCTACACCCACCCCCACCACAAAACCCTGGGAAAATGGAATGCAGTAACTGGAATCCTGAACAGGGAGCACTCTGTGCTGCAACATTTTGTTGCAGCTCCCACTGGTATTATCCAAGTTCTAAGCTGCTGTTGTGAATAATGCAAATACTAACAAAGTAATAATATTTCCCCATCCTTCCTGTAAATGTGTTATTCTCCTGTGATCAGCCATAAGGGGACTAGTAAAAGGAAGTAATTATTAATTCAATTAGAGGATGAAGGGCAAAACGTACAGTCTGCCATTGGGAGATGACAGCAGCAGATGAAGAATGGGCCGAGGGACGTGCATAGTGGGGAGATGAAGAAGCTTCCCTGTCTCTCCTGTCCAAGCTGACCTTGGCCTTTGCCACAAATGTGCTTTTGCTTATGAAACATCCCTTCAGAGAGGCTTCTATTTAGATAGCAATATATTCTGGGATCAGAACCTTGATGTCAGTGTGGAGGTTAGGATGCCAGAACAGACACACAGTGGGAGCTTTCAGGTCATTTGAATGCATTAAGTATTTACAATCGGCTGAGCAGCTGGAGAAAAGAGACGTTGCCTCAAGGGCCCATTGGAAGCTGAAATCCTTGGAGCAACATCTCCAGACCATAACGGTCTTTCTAAATGTAAATGGAACGGAGGTCCCCCAGGGTGAAGGTCCTAGCATTAGGACAAATGTTGCTTGGCTTTCTGCAGTTTGCACTGCCCGAGTGTCGTGTTTTAAAAGCAATATTTAAAGTAGTGCCATTCCGAGCAGCTCCTAGGTGCCACATAACATTATTTTTGTAGTTGTCAACGTTAGAAATGATGAAAACATGCACACTCAAGAGCTGGTGCTTTTTAAAAAAAGACATAGTCTACTACCATCTTGTTATCCAGATAAAAGGAACAGACCTTAAATAGCTAATACTGTGATCAGATCTGCTTTTGCTATCAAAATGCTCATCTTGTGATTGTCAAAGCGCCAGTCTAAATGCTGCAGGACAAAATATAAGAAAGCTATAGCTGTGAGCTGTCCATGTTATAAGAAATATCCTTTGCCCTTGTCAATTTCACCCATGCGAGCTACATACCCCCCCCCCCAATTGGCCATTTTAACTATGTTGGAAAATCCAAAATACATAAATGATCAAGATGCACAGGAAATAATGAGAAACCTCTTTTAATTTGGTTTCACTAAAACAAATCCTGTTCCAGTGATCTTGCTGAACCGAGAACAGAAAGCTGGCATTGGCCTCTTATCTAGTATTGTCTGCTCTGACTGGCAAGAGCTCTCCAAAGTTCTAGAGGCAGATGTCAGGGACTCTGAACTAGGGATGTAGGGGGGAGGGGAAGAGTATGAGTTAGCGTTGAAAGGAGAGCATACCAAATTTGCACTTTCCAGAATGATATGTGAATGGAAACAGCCAGCCTCCAAAATTCTCCACATTTTGCAGTGCAGCTCTCCAGCCAAGTCATCTGCCCAACAGTGCAAAGACTAGAGGAAAGGATGCATGTAAATGCATTTAACAGTGAAAATAACATACAGAACGCACTGTAGTAACAAAACTTGCTTTGCAAAAAATGTGCACCGTATTTTTCGTCCCATAGGACGCTCCGTCCCATAGGACGCATCTAGTTTTTTTGGAGGGAAATAAAGGAAAATTTTTTTCCCTTTATATCCCCCCCAAAAGCAGGTCGGGGAAACCTAACCAGGTCAAGGAACAGCGGGATGACAGCGCTGCGCCTCCCTGCTGTCCCCCGAGCTTCTGGGGCTGGCCGATGTCTGCCCGGCGCGAGGGGCGCTCTGTTTCAGGGCGCCCCGCCCGCCGGGCGGCAGGCTGCTATCCGCAGCGTGGGGAGCCCTGCGGGGAACTCCTGCAGGGCTCCCCATGCTGCGGATGTCTGTCCGGCGCGCGGGGCGCTCTGCTTCAGGGCGCTGCGCCCGTCGGGCGGCAGGCTGCTATCCACAGCGTGGGGAGCCCTGCGGGGAACTCCTGCAGGGCTCCCCACACTGCGGATGTCTGTCCGGCGCGCAGGGGACTCTGCTTCAGGGCGCTCTGCCCGCCTGGTGGCAGGCTGCTATCCGCAGCGTGGGGAGCCCTGCGGGGAACTCCCGCAGGGCTGCCTAGGCTACGGATGTGTTCCCGAAGCGCCGGGCGCTCTGCTTTCAGGGCGCCCGATGCTCCGGGAAGCAGGCTGCTATCCGCAGCCTAGACATCCCTGCGGGATCTCCCGCAGGGTTGCCTAGGCTGCGGATGTGTTCCCGAAGCGCCGGGCGCTCTGCTTTCAGGGCGCCCGACGCTCTGGGAAGCAGGCTGCTATCCGCAGCCTAGACATCCCTGCGGGATCTCCCGCAGGGTTGCCTAGGCTGCGGATGTGTTCCCGAAGCGCCGGGCGCTCTGCTTTCAGGGCGCCCGACGCTCCGGGAAGCAGGCTGCTATCCACAGCCTAGACATCCCTGCGGGATCTCCCGCAGGGTTGCCTAGGCTGCGGATGTGTTCCCGAAGCGCCGGGCGCTCTGCTTTCAGGGTGCCCGACGCTCCGGGAAGCAGGCTGCTATCCGCAGCCTAGACATCCCTGCGGGAACTCCCCCAGGGCTGCCTAGGCTACAGATGTCTTCCTGAAGCCTGGAGAGCGAGAGGGGTCGGTGGGCACCGGCCCCTCTCGCTCTCCACGCTTCAGCGAAAGCCTGCACTCGCCCCATAGGACGCACCCAGATTTCCCCTTCATTTTTGGAGGGGGAAAAGTGCGTCCTATAGGGCGAAAAATACGGTATGTTGGGAGAAATTCATGCTGAAATGCTGATTTTTAATTGCAGACTGGATGTGGGGAAATGAATGTCAGGTCAGAAACTGAGAAACAGAGATTGAAACTGACATCTGTTCTGAGCTTAACCCATACGCCCAACAAAGTCCCTGGGTTGTGCCACCAACCCTCTGAAGCGTGGCTCCTTTTTTTCCTTTGGCTAGGCCAGGGGTCAGTAAACGTTTTCAGCAGGGGGCTGGTCCACTGTCCCTCAGACCTTGTGGGGGACAACAACTATATTTTGTAAAAAAAAAAAATAGAACAAATTCCTATGCCCCACAAATAACCCAGAGATGCATTTAAAATAAAAGGGCACATTCTACTCATGTAGAAACACGCTGATTCCCAAACCGTCCGCGGGCTGGATTTAGAAGGCGATTGGGCTGGATCCAGCCCCCGGGCCTTAGTTTGCCTACCCATAGGCTAGGCAGTGTGTTACCAGCCCTATGGTGAATAATAATCTTTGGGTTTCCTTAATTCACAGAGTTTTTGGCTTCCTTTGGTAGGCTGTAGTCTATCGTAGGCATTTGGGGGGGGGAACATGGCAGAGTGTAATGATCTTGAAACAAAGTGTAAATGATCTTGAAAGAAAATACATGGGGCAAAAGAATGAACCTTTAATCCGTTTCAATAAATAATTGATTCTTGCTCTTCCTGCCGTTATCAGTGTAATTAAATCTGTGAACCAAGGTATCTCTTCTTGGGATATTGACTCTTTCTAAATAGCGGCTGCTCAAATATTTCCATTTGCCAGCGCTGAGCTTTTAAAATAAGATGCTGGTACAGCCCACTTAATAAGGCATTCTGAAATGTTACACGCTTCCGAGGGAAAGTTTAAAAGTAACCCGAGGGAAAGTTAACCAGCTCTTGTGGATTTGATTGGTGGGGACCATGTATCTTTTTCTGAACAAGTTTCGATATACGCTCTGGTTGCTTTAATGTGTACATTTGGGTCCCTGCAGGGCATGGCGTATGGTTCCGTATTTACACCAGTCAGTATGCAAGCAAAACAACTGAAGGCGTGTGGCATTTCTGAGGGATTAATGACTGCCTTAGAGGAATAAATTGCTCAAAGCCATTAACCCTGGGAAGTCATTTAATCCCCAGAACATGGCCTGTGCCTTAGTCGTCATGCCTGCTATTTTGAGAAAGAGACACCCCCCCCTTAAAATAAATAACTGAAGGGAAACAGCATGGTTGTGACCTCATTTGGGAGAGCTCAAGAGTGCCTTATAAGCCTTCTTGATGCTGGGCCGTAAAGATTTCTGAATGGCACATCCGACTTGGTAGTGATGCCAATTTTGTCATGTTTCACTCAAAACGGTGGTGTCTTTGATACAGTGGTACCTCTGGTTAAGAACTTAATTCATTCCGGAAGTCTGTTCTTAACCTGAAACTGTTCTTAACCTGAGGTACCACTTTAGCCAATGGGGCCTCCCACTGCCTTTGCGCCGCTGCCATGCAATTTCTGTTCTCATCCTGAGGTAAAGTTCTTAACCCGAGGTACTACTTCCGGGTTAGCAGAGTCTGTCACCTGAAGCGTTTGTAACTGAAGCGTTTGTAACCCAAGGTACCACTGTATTCTTGTTTTTGTCAGCACTGAATAGTGGGTTCTCAACATTGCCACTTCTGTGTCCTCTGAGATGCAACATTCCCAAGACACATATTAGGATGCCATTTTTTGTTTTTCTCAGTTTCTCTGTTTTCCAATCTTAAATTCCGCTCTCTACATTTCCACACTAGTTAGCATTAAAAAAAAAAAAGCCCTCATGAAAATTCACCAGCATTTAAGTGATGATTTCTCCCAATATACATTTTCCTCTTTAAAATTTTTCCTAAGGTTCCAATTCTTGCAAAGCAGTTTTCCTAGATATAATACATCTGTATGTTATTCTCACTCATATATGCACTTTAATGCACACTTTAACCTACTATATGCATTTTTGTACACATTAATTCTCAGAGAAGTGTGAATTCTAAAGGATGGCTGCGTTTTGGTTTGTATATTGTTCCCAAAAGTGTAAATTAGGTAAGTTCACCTTTAAATGCAAACTGAATCAAGTCCCTCTGTGCCTTAACTCTCCCTCTCATCAAATGCCTCAAGAAATGAAGAGTATTTTTTTTTTTAGTGATAAATAGCAGGGGGAATGTTTCTGACTCTGCTGGATAGATCTTTGCTGATAGCACCAAGGTTGCAGATTCGATTCCCATAAAGGACAGCTACCTATTCCTGGGGTTGGGCTAGATGATCCTCAAGATCCCTCCAAACTCTATAATGCTATGAAACATTGAACTGTTGGTGTTCTTAGAAAGAGTATATATTTAGATGCCAGGAGGCAAAAACCCCCAATTAATCAGGCCTCTAGCTTTTAACTATCTATGACCTTTCTGCATAGGTGGGATGTTTTAATGATTTTTTAAAATAGAATTGGCTTATATATATATTTATTGCTGGTTTTAATGTGTTATTGTTATCACTTAAAATATCGTAGGTCTCCTTGAGTTGCCATGGCAAAAAAGGGACTAGAAAATTTATTAGGAAATGATAATGATAATAATATACTTTCTGTCTTGAGTTCTTCAGCTGTTCCAGCAGAAAGTTTCTGCAACTTCTATTACTAAAAATGTCATTTTTTTATTGCATAATAATGCCCTCCCTGCTTCTGTTTCAAAAGAAGAGAATAACTTCAAGTAGATCTCAACTCTTCCCTGGGTTTCTTGTGGATGTGAGCAATTTTTTCATTGGCTTGTCGGTCCTTTTATATCCCCCACCACTTAAATATTTTCATTTCTTGATAATCTTAGGATACTTTTAGACACAGTGCTGTATTTTGTAGGGGCTGGCTATCCTGTTGCCCTCTATATGTTTCTGGACACTGGCAGCCCCATGCAGCCTGGGGCTGGGGATGAGAGGAGTTGTAGTTCAACAATACCTGGAGAGCTTCAGCTTCCCTATCCCTGTGTTGGAGCAACTTCTGCTACCACCCATACTGAGCCTGTTAAACTGTGGGATGTGTGTATTCGTGCCCTGAATGTAGTGCATGCTCTGATTTAGGTCACCTGCTAAACAATATTCATGGACTACCTGAGGGAGGAAAGCAAGGGAAAGATGAATTGCACAGATTGTGAACGAGCAAGGAAAGAAAGTGATCGGAAGCACCTCCTTTGAATTCTTCCTGTTCCCTACCAGTGTTGTTGCCTGGAGTGATATTGAAAAGGCTCTTTGCCTCCTCACACTCTAAAATCCTATCTAGTCTCACATCTTTGATATTAGCAGTATGTATGTACTGAGGCCACGAATAGCTGTCTACTTTATTTCAGACTTCAGAAATTCTATTGCATATGTAACGATGATGTGTTGCTGCCCAGTGACATTCCAAGTATGATGAAGTACGTCAATGGACTGGCTTGTTTTTCTTACAGAAATGACCAAGGAAGCGGGTGGGGCAGGAAATGAGTGGAACCTCCACCCAGGGTTCTGACTATCTGTCTGTGTGTGAATAATTTGGGCATTCCTCAGGGATGTTTGTCATCTCTGCTATGAATCAAATGACCAGGCAGTTAAAATAATTTAGAAAAGTCCTGTACAATTTCCAGAGAGGTAGCTGCGGTGGTATGTTCAGCAAAAGCAACATAAAGTGTTGTGGCACCTAAAAGACTAACCCTTTTTTTTTATTGTGGCTGGGAGTGGGGGGAATTGGATTCAGTTTGCATTAAAAGGTCAAACTACCTAATTTGCTTTCCTAAGCAAATATGAAGCGGAACATGGCCGTCCTTCAAAATTTGCACTTCTCCAGCCAGGTAATGTGTATAAAAATGCGTAAGCCAGGGTAAAGTGTGCATTTACATCTGCATGCATCAGTGAGAATAACATACAAAATGCAGTCTAATAGGGAATACTTAATTCTTAGGAAAAACTGTTTGGTTAGGTAAAATTCCATACGAACATGTGCATTAGATGAAATTCACACTAAAATCCTGTTGAACTTTCACATAAGGTTGAATTTGCAACTTTTTTAAAAAAAAATGGCAAACTGATGTGGAGAACTGAACTTAAGATGGGAAAAATGAGAAATCAAAATTGGCAGATTCTCTCTAATAATAGCACAAGTATTGTTGGGAAAGGGCGCTTCATCAGAAACATGAAGTGCAATCCTAATTTACAGGGTATGCTAATTTGCACATGGTTGTAATTTGTAACATCTCAGTTAGAGCTAGTTACTTATATTTAATTCATAGCATTTATATACTGCTTTACACCATAGCTAGAATGTGTGCAAAATAAGTATGTGCCACTTAATGGCAAACTGGAATGCGTTTTCGTTTTCTCCTGAAGTGGAAGCAACTTGTGTCTGCCACAGCTGTTGGAGAAGAATAGAATGATATATGAGTATCACACAAATAATATGCCTTTAAATATTTGACATAGGAAATAGTTTTCTTCTGCTTCTTCATACGGGGTGAGCATTGCACTCTAGGGCTGACACTTTCAAAGTGGCCTTATATTAGATGTTTTGAGTTGGAATGCTCTGATTCTAAAGAATCAGAATAATAAATTGGGATGCTCAAACATCCAGTTTTGTATTATTTTATTTAAACAATTTATGTAACACTTAACTGCAATAGTGAACTGAACAAGAAATACAATACTGAAAAAGTAAAAATGGATAAAAATGATAAAATCTAACTTTGGTTAAAATGTCTGCTGGGAATAATAATAATAATAATAATAATAATAATAATAATAATAATAGGCTTCAGTAGACCCTGGAAGTTCAACAGGAAGTCTGACCTCAACTGGAAGGAAGTTCCATAAAGCTGGGCCCACAGTACTGAGCTAACACTAACAGTGACTCCAGCAAAGAGCTCAGTAATCAGTAATATAAGGAATTAGGTGGTCCTTGAGGTGTCCTGGACCCAAGTTATTAAATGCCTTGTAAATTAATACAAGAACCTTTTGTCAGAGGAAGCCCATTTCCTGTGGTGGACAAGAAGATAACCTCCCTATCAAAAAGGAAGTCACAGAAACAGCCCCACACCAGTCTTGTAGTATTAAGGCTGGCGGGTTGGCTAGTTCCAGCAGTCCAGCTATGACCTGGAGAAGCATTTAGTTTTCAACAAAGGGCAACCATCTCCACTTAAGCTGAAGTGGGCCATCATTAATTTATTCATTGAGTACCAAGTGCCAGGCCATTAATCGAGATGAACTAAAATGACACTAATGTGAATGTAATGGGACTCTCAGAATTTCCTAATTAATTTATGCTGTACTATTTGAAAGGGGTTAAGGATGCTCTCATCATGTGTTCTGATGTGCTATTAAACAAAATGTAAAAACGTGGGGTTTTTTTTTTTTGGGGGGGGGTCTTCATTGAAGAGCCTAAAGAGCAGAGACAAGTGGCAACAGTAATCTAGTTTTTCATGCACCTGTCAACATGAGAAGCAAGAAACAGCACACAACCCTGGTGGAATTTCCCATCTTTTAGTGGCTGCAGTGGATCTGTCTGTACTGTGGATCAGTCTATAGGGCTAGAAGATAAACACTTAGGCTGTAGGACACTTAGGTTGTAGGACAATGTAACCAGAAGTGTATGAGGAGCAAACATCAAAACACACTGAGGAATGGCAATGACACCTTACACATTGCAATGGGAGAATATAGGTTCCTTTTCCTTCTTATTACAGAAGGACATTCCAGTTTTGATTCTCTTCATTTTTCCAATCTTAAATTCAGTTCACCACATTTTGCAGCAATTTGCAATTTTTTATCCTTATGAAAATTCACCAGCATTTTATAGTGTGGATTTCTCATAATAAACACATTTTTATATGAGTTCTGAGTCATGTACACATTTTTGCAAGCAATTTCCCTAAATATGCATTTTTGTATAATATTTTTATGAATATCTTTTTACGGATATTTTTATTCACACAAATGCATGAATTTTTTGTACACCTTTCTTGGTTGGAGAACTGCATCGCAAAAATGTGCAAATTTTGATTCTTCTAGCTGTGTTTTGGTTTGCATATTGTTTTGGAAAGGGCTTTTAAAGATTCGGCTTTAAATGTGGACTGAATTGAATTTCTCCTCCGCTTTGTCAGATTTAAATCACTTGCCACTGCAAGCATTCCACAGCCTCACTGTTTAGTGCCAGGAATACCCTGCTCCAGGGCTACGACACCAGCTCATCTTCTTCTGACAAAGTGGGAACTGGGACTCTTTTACATGACCAGTATGGGGAGGGCCTTAGCTCAGTGGTACAGCACACGTCTTGTATGTGGAAGATCCTGGGTTCAAGCCCTGGCAATTCCACCATCCCAACACCAACATCCTTGCTATATTATGGACTGTGGTGGGGCAGCAACAACGTTGGAGCTGCACAAATGCCCCAGTGGGACATGACAAAGCCATTTTTCACCTTCTCACCCCTTGCTTTTTCCTGTAAGACCTATTGCAGTCGTTAAGAGTCGTCAACAGGCTCATCACAGCTATCTGCCAATCACCCATTCCCACCACCCTTCTGAGTAATACCCCTCCCCACCTTCTCACTATATAGAAGGATCTGGCAACTTCTGTTTCAGTGTATCTGAAGAAGTGTGCATGCACACGAAAGCTCATACCAAGAACTAACTTAGTTGGTCTTTAAGGTGCTACTGGAAGGAATTTTTTTTTTTTTTTTGCCAGTGGGACTGCCGCTGCTACAGACTTGGCACTCCTGATGGTGCACCCAAGCCTCCCTCATCTTTCCACAGTCCAGCCCTCTCCAGTAAATCAGCAGCAATGCTGGTGTCAGGAGGGTGGCGCCATCCCACCCCACGTGTCACTGCTGGAGAAATCCACATTTGCTGGTGATACGGAGGTCTCCCATCTCCATGTCACAATGCCACTACCTCAAGGATCTTCTGTTTTACCCCTATATCACATGTCTTCCAGGAGGCCTAGAATGTGCACCTAGTTGCATGGACAGCCAGCCTTGGAGAAAAGGAGGCGGGATAATCAAATGAAGAAATAAGCAAGCAAGCAAGCAAGCAAGCAAACAAACAAACCAACAAACAGAAAGAGGCCTCTGGAAGCCATATTCTTGGCTGTTGCTAATGGTGTACAAATCTAGCTTTTTAGTACTGAAGCTCTTTTCCCTGAGTCTATGAGCAGAAAAGCCTATCGCTATCTCCACAACTCAGGAGCACAAAATAAAGGACTGAATAAAAAACCAGTGCTATTTCATCCTTTTAACTTGGCTCCAATTGTATTACTACTCCTGTGTTTGTTTCTTTTTGCTCTGCTCATTAACTTTGAGTGTGTTGACAGGCTCTGAGCATAGCAGGGGATTCACAAGAACCATTACTGGAAATGAACACATTTGTCTTCTGAGGTATAGATTACAAGAAGAAAAGCAAAACTGAGTTGCTTAGTTGTTGTTTTTTTAACCATTCATCATTTTTCATAACTGACTTAAAAATAAACATTTATTATGTAGGGACATCCTCCCAGGAGGCTCACAGTTAAAGGACTGATCACATCTACTGCAACAGCTTCAGCAGTTTTATAGCATCAGGTGCTACCAGAAAATTTGCTGGTGGTATCCTACCTAGACACCAAAGATTTTACACAAAAGATCTAAGTAGCTGGAGTTAGCCAGTGAACTAAAGAAATCTGATGGGTAGCACATTAGATATGGACCTGGGCTTGAATCCTAGCCCAACCTAAACCTCCACTTGTATGCTATATATTTATTTATGGAAAAATTGCCACTTGGTATAATAAAAAGCTCTATGTGGTTTACACAGAAGCAATGGAAAAGCTTGACAAGAGGTATGAGACCCCTTTTTCTCAAGCAGAAGAACTCTCAGGAGCTCACTTCAGGTTCCCAGTCATTCCTTTGAAGCCACATCAGAGCCCACCCCACAACTGACATCAACTATGTTGATGGGGAAAATGGTCCTTTGGGCCAAATTTAGACCCTTGGTAGGCCAAGTTTGACCCACGGGTAGCACAGGTTCCCCATTCTGGCATGATACACACGAAAATGGGAATGAGAGTCATGTATTTGGTGCAATTGCTTACCATATTGTTGGAACTCAAATTATCATTTGTAATGGTAGTACCATACAGGTCTTGTATTCTTCTCCACATACTGCTGCTAAGCATCAGGAAGATTCTCATGATTCCCCCAAGGCAGCATTCTTCTAGGAAGGCTACCTTTATAATAATTCCATTTTGTTTTATTTTTTCGTATTTCACTTGGGTGGGTTGAGAGTTTGCAACCCTAATGGTCTGTTCATAAGATATCTCCATTCTTCCCGTGGCTTTCCTCCCTGCTTCAGAGCAATGCAGGGTAGTTATTCAAAGGATGGCATTTCTGAAAGTGGTTGAAATCCAGATGGCAAAGAAAACAACTTCACCACCTAATTATGGGGCTTAGCCAGCAAACTGTCAGTTATAGTAACGAGAACTCTGTAGAAGTAACTGTAGCGAAAATGTAAGACCCGTAAGCGTATTAACAGTTGGTGCTAAAAATAATGTTAAATCGTAGGGAAATGTCTTCCAGTGCTTGAAGTGTTGCTCAAAGAAAGGGGGAGGGGATCTCTTTCATTCATCTTGATATTGATTTCTCTGGACGGCTTCATACATGTCTTTTTTGAAGTAGCATAGCCCTTATGCAAGGACTGTACTATCTCAAGACTCCCTTTAAGGAGACCTTGCTTGGTATGATTGCCACCTCCTCTAAGGTTCCTCCCATACCAGTTGGGATCAATGTAAAAGCTTCTACCACATGTTGTCATGGGCCAGGAGTTAGTTTCGCCTGCTGAACAGCCTGAAGGCTGCAGCTGATCAGGCTTTGAGGACATGGGGGAGAAGGCACTGATGAGAACCAGATGGCTTCAGCCTTCTTCAACAGAGCTCTCAGCAGCAGTCAGATGCTGGAAACAACACCTCTGGTTCCCAGTCCTACCTTGCTGCTTCCTGGTTTCCATCTGGACTTTTGGCTTCATGACCATTGGATTCCCTGACCTCTGGATTATCTGACTACGTGGATTGCTATTTGCCTGACCCTCAGAATGGACTTGACTTTGTATACTGATTCCACCAAGTGTATCTCAGAGACTCTAATCTTCTGTTAGTCTGTCCTCACATTCCACCAAGCTCTGCACACTGTTGCTTGGCAACAGGACTACGACACATGGCTTCTTTGACAGATGTTTAGCCCTCTATGCAAATAAAATATACTTAAGCCACAGTTCTCCACAGTAAGAGAGCTATGAAGCTGGAAAGATCCTCTCTGAGTGGGACCTGTGTCAAAATGTCATAGAGTGGAATGCTCCTGTTCAGTGTTCCAGCCAGAATGCCTTTTTTAAGGTATTGTGTTCCAGGGATAGGCAACTGGGTTCCTTCCAGATACAAGTGGACTACAACTTCCTTCATCTCTGATAACTCTACATGCTTACTGGTGCTGATGGGGGTTGGAGTCCAACCGCATCTAGAATCACCACGTTGGCTGTTGTTGTTTAGTCGTGTCCGACTCTTCGTGACCCCATGGACCAGAGCATGCCAGGCACTTCTGTCTTCCACTGCCTCCCACAGTTTAGTCAAACTCATGCTGGTAGCTTCGAGAACACTGTCCAACCATCTTGTCCTCTGTCGTCCCCTTGTGCCCTCAATCTTTCCCAGCATCAGGGTATTTTCCAGGAAGTCTTCTCTTCTCATGAGGTGGCCAAAGTATTGGAGCCTCAGCTTCAGGAACTGTCCTTCTAGTGAGCACTCAGGGCTGATTTCCTTAAGAATGGATAGGTTTAGAAGCTGTTTTGTCATATAAGCAGCATTTAAACTAATATCATGCTATAATTAATTACCTTCTACAGCAGGCTTCCTCAACCTTGGTCCTCCAGATGTTTTTGGCCTACAACTCCCATGATCCCTAGCTACAGGACCAGTGGTCAGGGATGACGGGAATTGTAGTCTCAAAACATCTGGAGGGCCGAGTTTGAGGAAGCCTGTTCTACAGCTTACCTGTTGGAAGTGACGTGCAAGAGCTACCATTTCAATTACCCACAATGCCACTGATATATTTCTTCGCTCTGGGACATCGTGGGAAAATAAAATGGCATTATGGGTAATTAAAATGGCAGAGCCTGTACTTAGGCAGTCTTTTAATGAAGAACACCAAGCAAGCATCATCGGCAGACCTGCTTGGCCATGGCAGCAGCCAAAAGATGGTGCGTCCTGCTGACCTCAGGCCTGGGTTTCTGTACTATTATGTTATTTTTATAGGGGTGAGTTCTGACTCATGCAGCATTCCCCATCAGTGCCTCAATGGCACAGGTGAGGATATAGTTGGTGAGTTTCCCCTCCTTCTGAAGCTATGAAAGGTACGAGAATCCTGTACCATACCAAATGAAAGAATCCTGAGTTCTATTCACATGGTGTACAGTATGTCAATGAGACTGCATAAATATTCATTTTTCTTACATGCTTTAATGATATGCTGATTATCTGGCAACATATTTCTTTTCTTTTTTTGGAATAAGATATATTCCCTATTCTCTGTCTAATTTTCCTGCCCCCATGTGAGTGTCTCATGCTGATTGAGAATCCTGCCCTGCAAAGTAAGAGAGTTTCGCAATAATTTGGAAATAAAACTTGCACCCCTTTAAGACTGGCTACTTATCAAGCAATCAATTATTGCTATTTCTGGATCCTGGAAGTACTATTTTTAATTCTATAATTCTATTAAATCTCTCCCACCCCCTTCCCGACGTCTGTATTTTCAAACTCTACAACTTGCAGTATTTACCTGTTTTTGTCCCCAGGTCCTGCCTCATCACAGGGAAATTGTACTAGCAATGAATGATTTTGGCAGGACTTTCCCTCAGAAGGGTCAGTCTGGGTGGGGAAAGTTGTAATGAGATGTGTGTGTGTGTGTGTGTGTGTGTGTGTGTGTGTTCAGTTGAATTATATAACTGCGTCAAACACTAATATTATTTTGTTTCACCTTTTAAAAATCTTGTCTTTTCCTATGGGCTCTTCTCTATGCCATTTGTGGACATCTGCTTTTCTCTCACCACTTTTACACACACACACACACACACCCTTGTCAAAGTGAAGAGTGATTTTAAAATATAAATCAGGCTGCACCATTGGTCTTCTGGGAGTGTTTTTGGGTTTTTTTGCTTTGTGACTGAATTTTGAAATTGGAGGCAGGATTGAATCTAATGCAGTAATAGCTAATGTGGTGCTCACTAGATGTTGTTGAAGTGTGGCACCCACCATCCCTGACCAGTAGTCGTGCTGGCTGGGGCTGAACAACATCTGACTACCCCTAAAGGCCTTTGAGACACATGTTAAGTTATCATAAAAGTTAAATTCAGTGCCCTTTAACAAACAGTATTCCCTGGTTTGCTTGTTTAAAGACAACAACAACCCAAGACGCTATTTCACACAGGCTATTACATCACAATTTATATCGTGCTTTAAAATGTTGAAACTCTTAGTATGCGTTACAACAGGCATGTTTATCCTGGAGAAGAGATGCTTTAGCGGAATGATAGCTGTATGCTAATATTTTAAGGGGTGCCACATAGATGATGTGCACATTTCTGTTGCTTCAGAACCAGTCTGTTCAAAATGCAAGAAAGACGATTTCAACTAAACATTAGGAAGAATGATCTGATCAGGAATGGACTTTGGTAATCTTTAGTAATATGGTGCTGCATGCAAGGCAAAAATCTGGCGTCCCCAAATGGATCTTCTTAATTAAGAACCATTTCCATTTTGCACCTCCTCAACTCAGCACCCTGTGCAGGGGAACTTCCCGCACCACCCTAAATCTGATGGTCACCTGTCACGAATGCTTTAGCTGAGATTCCTGCCACTGCAGGGGATTGGACTAGATGACCCTCAGGGTCCATTCCAACTCTACACTTTTATGCTTCTATGAAATGTGGCACAGACCTGATGATGCAAGCTGTTCAGTAGTGGTACTGACAGCCTTGGAAAGTGGTGGACTGCCCTTCATTAGAGGTTTTAAAGAAGTGACTTGGATAGCCAGCCTATCAGGGATGCTATAGTTGTGGATTTCCTGCATCAGCTGGGAGCTGGGCTAGGTGAACTTTGAGGTCCTTTCCAACTCCGTTATTTTGGGATTATTGTTGTGCCTATATTGCACCTGAGGGCTTGGGCTGAGGGCAGGGGACACTTGGTGAGCTTAGGGCTGATTTGAAGCAGGTGCTTCCTTTACAGCTCAGTGTCTCTTGACCATTAGCCAGCCGTGGCTGGTGCCCATTGGGACTCAGAGAGCAGAACACATGGAGACCATCCAGAAGTGAAATCAGAGCCAATGACAGACAGAGCCAACTAATTCTGGTATTCCATCACCCGTACAACAATGAGAAAGCTGATAGGCAGGCTCGGGGCCGGATTTAGGTTTGATGAGGTCCTAAGCTACTGAAGGTAATCGGGCCCTTTATATGTCCAGCTGTCCTTTGTCAACAACAATGTCACTGTTTATTGTGTTGAATATATGCAATATGGTAATTTATGGACCTACACAACACAAAACACTGTTGCTGTATGTAGGTTTTATTTTATTTGTTTTTTTTATCTTATATTTTGGAAATGTACATCCAGGTTTTTTTCCTTTAAATTTTTTTGGGGGCTCCCAAAAGAGTGGGGCCCTAAGCAATAGCTTGCTTAGCTTATACGTAAATCCAGCACTGGGCAGGCTACTTATAACCTGGGCTGGTTAGAAGTGAAGAAGCAGGCAGGTTGAGCCTGGCTGAAGGCAGAACGAGGTTGGTGGGGCAGAGTTCCATTTGGACTAGTAGACCAGCCCCTACTGCCATTAGGTAACAATAGCTCTCACCTTGGGACGCGGGTGGCGCTGTGGGTTAAACCACAGAGCCTAGGACTTGCCAGTCAGAAGGTTGGCGGTTCGAATCCCTGCGATGGGGTGAGCTCCCGTTGCTCGGTCCCTGCTCCTGCCAACCTAGCAGTTTGAAAGCACGTCAAGGTGCAAGTAGATAAATAGGTACTGCTCCGGCGGGAAGGTAAACGGCGTTTCCGTGCGCTGCTCTGGTTCGCCAGAAGCGGCTTAGTCATGCTGGCCACATGACCCGGAAGCTGTACGCCGGCTCCCTTGGCCAATAAAGCAAGATGATCACTGCAACCCCAGAGTCGGCCACGACTGGACCTAATGGTCAGGGGTCCCTTTACCTTTACCTTTACCTTTAGCCCTCACCTTAAAAAAATGTGTAGAGTTGGAGGATACAGAAATTAGTCGAAGCAAACATCATCATCATTTTTAGTATTTGCAAAGAATGTCATAGTAGCTAATCTTGTTAAGTATTTTTCTATTCTTTTTTAAATGACGTAGCATCCATTTCAATGTCACTGAGTTGCTGCTGCTGTGCTAGTTTTTATTTTTTTTAAAAAAGCTGGGTTCTTTAAAAAATTTCTGAGATTATTATGCTGTCAGCTTTCCACGTCCCAGGAGGATAATAGCAATTTTTGTTTCTCCTGCTCTCGGCAGCTGCTCCTGTTAAGCAATGATTGCCATACTAAACCCCTAAAGTTGACGAGTTTGCAATAAAGTACTTCTCCTAAATCACTTTGAACTAAACTATCCATGGTGAGTTACTTCTTGCCCATTAGGAGCAAGGCTAGAAAGCAGTGGCGTAGCGTGGGTTGTCAGCACCCGGGGCAAGGCAAGTAATTTGCGCCCCTTAACCCGTGGATTTTAGCACTCGAGTGCGAGCGCGCCCCCCCCCCAGATGTTGCGGCCGGTGCGGCCGGCCCCCCCTGCACCCCCCACGCTACGCCACTGGGGCTGGGGGCGAGCGAAGGAGCCAAAGACCCCCCCAAAGGCTCAGCAGGAATTTATTAAATTTATTATTTGCGGAGCCCCCGCGGGCCGAGGCAGCCGAAGCCCCCTCCCCTTGGGCGCCTCCCCGCCCCCTCCTCTCCTTGGGCTGTAGGTGGAGCCCGCGCTCCGAGGCGCTCCAGATCCGGGCTTGGCGAGCGCCTCTCCTCCTCCCGGCCGGGTCCGGGGGCTTCCAGCCGAGCTCCGTCCTCGCCCCCCCTCCCCCGCGGCTGAGACTTGCGCTGAGAGCCGGAGCCAGCGGCGCCCCCTTCCGACGGGAGACCCTCGCCCGCCCGCCGGCTTCCTCTCGGAGGGTTTTGGGGAGGGCAGGGCGCGTCGAGGCCCCTCGGAGCTCTCCTCCCTCCCAGTCGGCAGAAGCAGCCGCCGCCTGTGGCTGGGCCGAGGGGATGGCGCCGGCGTCGGCATCGGGGTGTGGAGGCTGCCGGTGCCCGGCCAGGCGTCGGTGGCGGCGTCGGCGCTGCTGCAGCGGTTGCTCCTCCTGCGAGCAGTGAGTGGAGCGCAGCCGCAGCGGCGGCGGCGGGGGGGGGGGCGCGCGCGCTAGGGCGCAAGGCTGGCGGCGGCGGCGGGGAGCCCGGCGGAGGAAGGAACTTGTCCCTTCCCTCTGGACTCGCGCCCCCCCCAGATGTTGCGCCCGGTGCGGCCGGCACCCCTGGCACCCCCCACGCTACGCCACTGCTAGAAAGCAATTAATAATCATTTATTTTTATTTTATTTTTTAAAAAATCCCTCCAGAAAAAAGAAGCAGAAAAGTGTTCCTTGTGGCACCTGGTGTTGTAAATAAGCTTTATAGTTATGTCTTTCCACCAAATGTCAAGGCAGCTCTGATCATGCAATGTAGCAATTTTCTGTCTTGTTCCTTCATATTATAGAGATTGGACTAGATTTGCAGCAGGTGGTGTTCTGCAGTCAGCTTCCTGGGCCATTATAAAAAAAATTTTTTTTGACCCTTCTCTTGATGAGATGATTGCTTGTAAGACAACTGGCAATTACTGTTCTTTCAAGAGACTGGGTGCATATTAACAGATTAGAAGGCCTGGAGATGTACTACTATATTATTAGCTGCACCTGTACTGCAGAGTTATTGTGAATTGCAGTTTTGTAATTTCTACATACAAAGTGTTATATTCTATAAATATGGGGCACATCATTTTGTGATCCCTTTACAAAATGATAGCTTTTCGTGCGCTACTTCTCTATTCAACTAGCGATCATTCTTTTCAGCATCCAGACTTCAGCTTATCTGGGCATCCTTGCTGCATGTATGTCAAAATTAGCAAATTCTAATACCATCTGACACATTCCAGACTAATGTCCGGATCAGAATTTGCTCTCCACAGGCTTTCACGCTTCTGGGATGTTTCCTCACATGTTGAAGTGATACGGATTGAAAGCATTTGCCCATCTCTGTATGCAACCTCCAGTTTCAGAGAGGCTGTGTGTAACTCGATATCAGATCCTGGGAGCAAGAGCAGAAGAGACTTGCTGCTGAGATCCATGCACACATGGATGTGCATGGATGTCCATGCACACATTGCTCCAAAGGGGGACAAGCATCACCCAAAAGAGCGCACTCCTGTTTTAGATATATGAGGTCTCTTCTCCATGTTTTCACATTTTGATGGCTTTCCTGCCTTACCTTCTTAGTTGCTTTTAGAGACCTTCAACATGGACTGAAAGTTAACTTCTGCATGTTACACAAGAAGCTGTACTGATATTACAGGGAGCAAGGAAACAAAACAGAAGAAAACTACAGCAGTAAAGCACAAGGACAAAGGGCAGAGGTCTGAAAGAGGCTTGGGGGGGCACTCCAGTGTCCTTAAAACCTGGCACAGGCAGCACAGTTACCGTATTTTTCCGAGTATAAGGGTAGTGCTGAGGGGTGTATTCTTAATTTGGAGACCCCCCAAATAGGGGGTGTCTTATACATGGGGGCGTCTTATACACGGAAAAATACGGTAATTTTCCATCACAACCATTTCAGTAGCCATAAGTAATTGCCATCAGTAACATGGCTGCAGAATGAGAGATTTGTGGTTAAATTTATACTTGACTCCTGGTTTAATCATTTTAGCTGCTACCCTCCCACCTGCCATATGAAGTTCTGTGACCAGCTTGACTGTCTTGCAAAGGAATCTATGACTAAAAGGAAACTGCTGAAACAATTCCAGCTATTTAATAATCCCTGCGTTTCTGTTGATAAATGTTTATATATAGCGCAATGCTAACATTCGGTTGATGGGATTTGAAACGGATGAGAACTTAAATCCAGCCCTGCAAATCTCAACTAGAGATGGGAAGAATCAATCCAGTTTGTAGCCGAAGGAAGGAGTTGATTTGCACTAATAGTTTTAGCGTCCTGTAGCTGTAAAAGGGAGCACTGCACACGGCGTGGTTGGAATGCAAAATCTGGTATACAGATGAATGGAAACTTTGGCCCATGCTTCTTTTTTGCCTTCCAAATGACAGATGTTGGCCACTGCAGAAGCTTTGCATATTGTAGCATCTTCCTACTATTATGTGAAAAGTGCTTGGAAGCCATTGCATTCATCTTTGCAGTGACCCAGAGTTGTGGGTCACACTCTTCTTATTCTACAGATAAGAACAGAGGCGGAGAGTGTTGCTTGATTCTGTATCAAGGCCACACTCATTGAGAATGGTTCAGAATAATAGAATTATAGCGTTGTAGAGTTGGAAGAGACACCCAGGGTCATCTAGTCCAATATCCTGCAATACAGGAATCACAACTAAAGAATCCCCGGCAGATGACCCTCCAACCTCTGTTCAAAAGCTTCCAATGAATGAGAGTCCATCACACTTCAAAGTAGGGCATTCCAGTGTCAAGCAGCTCTTGGGTTTGGAACTCAGAGTTCTTTAACTTGAGAAATATGCCTATATCTTATTGAGCGTAATATGTCATGAAGCACAGCTCCGTGTTTTCTAAGAGGTTTATTTGTGGGGAGGGGGGGTTCTGAGAGAATAAAGAGTACTCCACCTTTACTTGGGGCAAGCAATATGCAATACACATGGTAGAACATTCACAGCCTGAATGGGATTGTGCTCTAAAGTGGCATAAGACCTGCTTATGAATGACACATGCCACGTGGGTTGGACCAATCATACGGGAAAGCCCTGTGATTGGTTCTGCTTCATTCTCCTGCTGAATATGCCACAGGAAAGGGATTTTCAGCTTGCTGTGCCTCCATGTGAAAGAGACTTAAGAGGCTACCTACATACTGAAATGGATCCTTAATATTTAATTAAAAGCATGGGGTGGTTCAGTGAGCAGTGGCAGAGCTTCCTGCTCTGGCACTGGGGGGGAGGGCAGAGAGCAGGCGGGGGTGGGGCTGGCACGCATTCCGGGGCGGGGCACGCCGCCCGCAGGGGTGTGGCGCATGCCCTGGGGGCATGGCGTGCTGCCTGCAGGGGCATGGCACCCAGCGCAGGCGGGGAGGCAGCCGCGATGGCAGCCCAGTGGGATTGCGTTGCCGGGGGCGGTGCGCTCCCCCCGCACTCCTCTTCCTCCACCAGTGTCAGTGAATACGTGGTATAAGGAGAGGGGTATGTAACATTTTCCTCACTTACCATATCTCTGCTTCTTCACAAGTGACACCCACCTCTGGAGGGTCAGAACATATTTTAAACACATGTTTTGAACCCTTGTGAAGAGAGACAAGCCACAAATACAAAGGTCCAAACGTGTGTGTGTGTGTGTGTGTGTGTGTGAGAGAGAGAGAGAGAGAGAGAGAGAGAGAGAGAGAGATATTTAGAGTAGACAAATTGAAAACAAAGTACCTCTCTTCATCACCATTTCTCTGCATAAAATCCTCTTGGACGCTTTTCTTTATTTAAAAAAACCAAAGCAACAAAACTGTAGGATTAAGGCTCCATTCCTTGCAGTTTCATGTTCTGTGTAGTTAGCCCCTTATACTAAAACATATGTTGAAATGTGATTGGCTGGCATCTCGTTAGAGTACATGTTGAATATGATGACAGGGAATTGTTTACTGACGTGTAATTAAATATCCTCCGTGATGCTTTATGATCTAGTAGGGTTTTCAGAATTTACCCCTTTGGGACTATATTTCTACACTAATAGTGGATGTCCTCGCAGGCCTGTTAGAATACCAGTGAGATATTGCTATTTGTTGACAGATTTGTACCCACAGACAACATCTTCATACATCTCTATGGTGTTGTGGTCCTGATAGATTAAGCCCCCCCCCCCCCGCTGTGATAGAATTTGGACATAGGTACAATATTTGCTAGTCAATCATTTTAACTCATTCTTCTGCACTAGGAGTCTGTGATGTGTTTGCTTTATTGTGCTGTGCCCTAACACATTATGCCTATTTGATGTTCTTACTCAATATTTGCCCTGTTGCTTTTGTGATTTTGCTGCCTTTTCCTCCTTCCTTTCCCCCCATGTTCTTTCCTTTTGTGTGTTGCCCTTCTGGTACACAACACATTTACACTTTGTGCTGCTGCAAACCTAGCACTCCCTTTAATCAAATTATAGATTCTCCACGCCTCGGTCCTTGAGACATGGTGCTGCACTCTTGAATATTGACCACAGTCAATTTGCGAGGCGATGCATTCAGTAAAGGATTGGCGGCTCAATTTATTCCAGCTTCTTTAGAAGAGCGGCAGAAAAGGTGTGGTGAAAATGTCAGCTACTTTTATTTCGAGATATCAATCACTGTCCTTTCAGAGAGTTTTTATTGCCTGTTTGTATAAGTCTCTTTGTGCACAGGTTTCTTTAATAAAACGAAACATTAGACTAAAGCATGTTCAGCCTAATGCACACCCCAGTAATGTGGATGGCTTTAAAAGAGCACTAGACAAATTCATGGATAAAGTTACTAATGGTTGCTATTCATGATGGCTATATATTATCTTCAAGATCAGAGGCAGCACGCTAGAATAGTAGTTATCATGAGCAGGAGAGGGCTGCTGTGCTCATGTTCTGCTTGCAGGCATCCTGTAAGCATCAGGTTGGTCTATGTGGGAACAGAATCCAGCAGAATTATTCATACTTATTTATTGAATTAAATTCTGCCCTTCCTCTTGAATAGAGTGGGAGCATAGACTGCATCTTGTGCAAAAACAAATACCCTTTTCCTTTCATGCCAATAGCATGAAATCTCTTTTTGCATGCTAAAATGCGCACATTGGTCTATATTCAGGGGGTGGCCAGGAAGCATCATGGGTCAAAGATCACTTGTGCTGTGTGTGCGTTTTCACACACATCTGCAACAGGTGCAGGGCAAATGTGCCACTGAGGAGTCCTAGAATTCTTCTGAGTGAACAGAAGTTGCAACTGTAGATGCAGTCACCAATTTAAATGTGCCTGTCAGTCATCCCAGTTCCTGAAAGCAAAGTGCTACTCTTTCTGTTCTTTTTTTTTTGTCATTTAGCTTTTGTACTACTAGCAAAAGGAGCTCCAAATAAACACTGCTATTTATGACAAAAACCTCTGGGCGTTTTCAGGGAAAACAAATAATGTGCAAGGTTTTCTGTCATATGTGTCCACAGTTCCCTTTCTATCACATTATAGTAATTCTGGACTCTGGCCCGTTTTTTAAAAAAACGTGTGCTTGAAGTGCCTTTTTGAAGTCAGTGATAAAAATACAAATACACATTAGGAATGTGCACCAGGGATGTATTTCCTATTTACATTTTTTTCTGCACCGCCAACATTAACAAAAAGAACCACAGCATAAAAGAACTGAGTGCTTGCAAAAGCTGGGCCCTTATAAGGTGAGCGATGGACTGCTCATTTATCTCCAAATGGAACTCATCCAACTGCAGGATTCTGTCACCAAGGTGTAGACCTATGGCTAAGGAGTGATGTTGAAGGAGAAGGCATAGGCCATAGCTGCATATCTTGGTGGGCCTGTTACACTTCTGTGCAGATAAATGTGGAAGGAAGGAAGGAAGGAAGGAGTAATTAGGTTGAGCAATGTAGAGAAATACTAGAACAAAGAACATGATGGCCATTGAGTGAAATGTACCTTCAGGTAGAACACTGAAACGCTGGTTGTTGGGGTGGGAAGAAATGTTGGTAGTGCAAGTCTGACCATTCTTTTGGTCTAGGGTTCTTATCTTAGTTATTTTGAGTACCCTGGATGTACAACATTTGGAAAAACACCCCTTAACATTGCAGCTATTAGACCCTGTAAGAGTGCTACCTGAGCAATTGGACTTGTTGCAAGCCATGGTTTCTTGGTCCATTGGTGTCAATTCGCAGCTGTATCAGAGACTGAGCAAGAGGTGTTATCTTGCAAGCTTGAACAGACTTCCAAGGCCTTTCAGTCTGTCAGGATGTTCACACCTAAGAAACAAGTAAGATGTGACCAAAATGTGATGCCCCTGAGCAGGTGAGACTCTGGAGAGGCTGAATTATGCAGTGCTTCTTGGTTCCCTCTCTAGGATACCAGCTGATGCATTTAAGGTATTGGGAGAGTGAAAATGAGAATTGAAATTCAGACTCGGCTAACACTACCATGTGATTTCACTCCTAGTCTAACAAATGATAATAATAAAAACCAGGCAGCCAGAAATACACAAGTAGGTGCATTGGGGGAAGTGGAGGAGGCAACAGATGCTGTGCTTAAAATTCCAGTCATGTGGGCAAAAGGTGAAGCAGGTGCGTATGTGGTCACCCACTTCAAGCAACTGTTTTTCTCAGTGTTCTGGAAGGAAATCACGTTGCATGGGAACCGTTCCAGGGACGTGCTCAGCCTTGCTCGGAAAAAGCTATTGCTCCATAGCAGGCAGTTTGAAGTTTTTAACTCTGATTTCTAAACAAAATCAAAGAGAGGAAGGGAGTCACAATCAAAGGACATGGACAAAAAGATTGCAGTTAGGGCTGAGATTGCATGCCACACAAAAGCTGCACTCTTTTTGGCCTCCCCCGCCCCCAGAGGTGAGGCTTGAAAATAGGTGAGGGTGATTTCTCTGTTTGTGGCCAGTGGTGGCCACACAAAAGGAACAGGAATAAAGGTCTGGCTCTTTAGCTTATAGTAGCAAAGGTTCATGAATTGGAACAAGGCAGGCAAGGAAGCACGGGCAACGTGTCTATCCCTTCTCCATAACACCCATTCAGAGAGAAGGTAGTGTCATACTGGAAGCATTGCCCTCTCTCTAAATGGACTTGGACATAACCACATAGTAATATTTGATTGGTTATGTGTTGTCGTGGCATCATATACACCATGTGATTCTGACTGGCTTTTTGTTTTTTGAAGTGGGTGGGTGGGGTAGAATCAGGTTTTACTTGTGTTAGTGAACAGACAGCCTCTTTTCAGTAAAGAGCTCCTGTGGCTTCATTTTCCAAAACCGTGTGTGAGAGATAGATTTTCAGGCTGAGCATTAGGTAGAGGGTCTGCCTATGTAAATAGTGCAGGGATTAAGTGTATAAACTGTTAAGCCAGGAAATTCCTGATTGAAATCTCAGCTTTGAACTCACTAGGTGGCCTTAGGTCTGCTGCAGTTCTGTCAGCTTCAGTCATTTGCCCCTAGGGCTGGTCCTACCGTTAGGCAGAGTGAAGCAACTGCCTCAGGCAACAGATGCTAGAGGACAAGGAACTCTTGCAAGTTTTGGGAGGACAAGCTGCAGGAAGATCTATATGTTCTCTGTAATGTGCTCTCAGCCACCTAATTCTGCACTCAGGTGCAGCATAGGATGCGTTCCGGTCACTAGCATTTAGCTGTCAGTCTAACTGACCTTTGTACATAGAATTGGAGAGGTGCCATCTTCCTTTACCTCAGGGCAATTTCCTTTGCAAATATCATGGGACAGCCCTGTTTGCTCGCAACATAGGAAAATGCTGGTGTGGCTTATAGGAATGGTGTAAATGTTACTGAGATAATGCACATAAAGCACTTTGAGTGCTTGGAAATGTGCTTTTTTAATGCTAGGATTAACCCCTTGCTTCAGTGATCCCCCCAACCTCATGGCTGCTGTTTGAAAGGAAGGTAGGAATGAAAGTAGAAAAGAGAGAGAGGGAAAGGAAGGGAAGGGTATCAACAAAAGAATAGGAAAAGAAAAGAAAGGATGGTCCATAGCCAGTGAGTGAACCTCTGGGAAGCTGTTTCTGATTGATCTCTTTTTCATTCTGGAAAGAGTTATCATCTCCATTGGTGGTTTTGCAAGGTAGACCTGTCCACTTGATTTGGGACAAGTATTCCAAAGCAGAATGCTAAAAAATGCAACCTACCTACCAACCTGAATACAGCAGTCTTAATATGAGATAGGCAGGTCCTTACTCCGATTCATACCCCACTGTTGTCGTTACTGTCATTACCCTTTTAATCCCACTCCCTCTTTACTTGGGGGAAAAAAAGCTTTACCTTGAAGCAGAGGACAAGGAGGCAGTGAGAAGGCAAGGATCCCTTTCAACTCATGAAGGGGTTTACAGCTGTGACAATTCAGTGTCAAGCTTAAACATGTCCAATATATGCATAGAAATATTTCACAACTATCAGGATAGGTGATAACATGATCTTCCAACATGATCCATGTAGGCGTGTTGATTAGCGGATGGGTTCAAAGAAAACGAGAGTTGCCCTAAGACTCTGCTGTGGCCTCCTGTTATAGAGCAGTGGTGGAGAACTTGCGGTCCTCCAGATGTTTTTTATCCCATCATCCCCACCCAGCATGGCCAATGGCCAGAAATGGTAGGAGTTGGAGTCCAGCAACTCCTGGAGGACCACAGGTTCCCTAGTCCCAAGACAGGGCATTGCCTTTCAAAGAACTTTGTTCACCATTACAGCTCCTCTCCAGGAACCTCTTTAGCAGCTATAAGGATTTGCCATCCTTTGTTCTTGATGAAGAATATGAGTAATTACTTGCTTGTATATTCATGATCATGAAAAGCTTTCTGAAACTCCTATTCATGGAAAATAAATGAGGAACAAGGGAGAAGGGCTGCTGTCCGGACAATGCAGAGTAGATAATTCTTCTAAAAATGCTGAAGAAATCTGAACGTGGCAAGTTAGATAGAATCTGTGGCATAATTCATGTATATGCATGAGCCACCAAGCACAAAAACAGACAATGGAGGACTAAATTAAAAACCATAAATAAAACTGGAAATTAAAATTTCCAATGATAGGGAGACAAAAAGCAATCAACATAGGTAACCAGGAGTGCCAAGTATTAATGATAAAGCATCAGACAATGAAAGGGAAAAATGCAAATAGAAACAAAAGGATTCTCAGCTGGGTTTGTGTCTTTTCTTCTTTCTTTTTTTTAAGAAGTGGGATAATCGAGAAGAATTATGTCCAATAAAATGTTGGGTTTTCTCTCACATGGGGAGCAGCAGTGAATGCATTATGATTCCATTCTGATCATTGCCAGGTTTTGGTTATAGAGGAGATGGAGAGCCCAATGAAAGGGGCATCTAGATGGTCAGGTTTTTTTTATTCCATGTGGCCCTCCTCATGCTGCTGGACTCCTAACATCCATCCACCCCAGCCAGCATGGCCATAGGTCAGTGATGATAGGAGCTGTGGTCCAACAACATCTGGAGGGCTGCAGGCTACCATCCTGATCTGGCAGCCAATGGCATGTTGCTAGGGATGGGGAGAAATTCACAAGATGACACAACAGCAGGTGGAAAGGAGTCTTACATCTGTCATGTCCTCCAGATATTTTTGGGGTACACCTCCCATCATCCCCAAACGCCATAGCTAATGGTCAGGGGTGATAGGAGTTGCAGTCCACAACATATGGAGAGCATCGCATTGGCTACCTACAGCGTAGACATTAGTGCAATGGAGGACAGAAATTGCCACACATCTGCCATTTTGGGTAGCATGTCCAACAAGCGGAAGGTATTTGATAATCAGAGTTGCCTAAGCTGTTAGGTGGCTCTGCCCTGCTATAGGCTAATCTTTTATGGCTTCTGTCTTTGTTAGAGATGGAGTCTGTTTTCACATCTGGCTCTGGTTCTGTGTTGATAGAATCTGAAGCTGTGTAGACATTACCATTTGCTCTGGCTCCAGTGCACTCCCACCCCTGGTTTTCAAATCTGTGTACACACAAGTTTATCCACGGCATTCTGTCGTCTCTTGAGAAATACTGCTGTTGGATGTGTTTCCCCTCCAACCAGCTTCAGCCCAGAAGGAAAACTTAAGCTACATTCACTTTGCAGTTAAGCCGAGGTGTGTACATTTGAGACATTGTGCATGTGTAGATGACAGCACCTGCAAGGATAGGAATTTGCAAGGAGGTGTTGCAGGGTTGGGGAAACCACACAGGTACTGTGTATTGGGTGAAGGCAGCCCTGGACCCTGTGTGGTGTTGACCTGCTCTGGTGTGTGCAAAAGTGATCTGAAATCATTTTGGGGAGGGACAACCTCTCTGTGAGTCGCTCACCCTTTTGAGTTCTAAGCCATAGGACTAACGTGTTTCTTTCATTCTATCCTAATGTGGCCTTGGTTATGCTGCACATGGTCATCTTTTCCTGATATGCCATTTTATGGACTGGTACCTTCATGTAAGGGACGCAGGTGGCGCTGTGGGTTAAACCACAGAGCCTAGGGCTTGCCGATCAGAAGGTCGGCAGTTCGAATCCCCACAACGGGGTGAGCTCCCGCTGCTCGGTCCCTGCTCCTGCCAACCTAGCAGTTCGAAAGCACATCAAAATGCAAGTAGATAAATAGGTACCGCTCTGGTGGGAAGGTAAATGGCGTTCCTGTGCGCTGCTCTGGTTTTACCAGAAGCGGCTTAGTCATGCTGGCCACATGACCCGGAAGCTGTACGCCGGCTCCCTCGGCCAATAAAGCGAGATGAGCGCCGCAACCCCAGAGTCGGTCATGACTGGACCTAATGGTCAGAGGTCCTTTTACCCTTTACCTTTATGTAAAGAGCATGTTCACAGCTGCCCTTTTGGGATCCTTTTAATGAGGATTTTGTTATTTTTAATTCACTGCAAGATGGAGAACAAGGCAAGTACTACTGCGCCATCAAAGCAAAAGGACAGGTCGGTTCAAATGCATGCAGATACTATCCTAGGCTGGGAACCTGCGCAGGAAGGCATTTGCATTGTCACCACATTTCCAGATATGTGATGTAAAGTAGGACCTCCTAGGGGACATTGCTCATATGTGTATCTTTGCATCCGTCCCTTGCAAATTTCGTTTTATTGCAGTGCCTCCTGCTCTCAGGTTCTCTAAGACAATTTTGACTTTAAATTAGTCTACTCTCTAATCCCCTCAGGTTTATACTAGCAATAAACCACACATTCATCCAATTTATTACTGAAGATGTTGAAGAGCATGACCTCTACCTAAGACTGCTGGGTATTTCTTCCTAATTTGAAATCAAATTATTCTTCATTATTACACTTCAGATCTGTTTTTTCTTCTTTCTTTCAACCTTTGGAAAGTAAAGAGAAAAGGAAACATTTGGAGATGGACTCCAAGTCCCACCATTCTTGATCATTGGCCATGCTGGTTGGGGATGATGGGAGCTGGAGTCCAAAGACAACTGGAGGGCCACTGGTTCTCAGGAATAATCAGGATTCTAAAATGCTTGGGGAGCCTCCATGCGTACAATACATTTCCCACTTCAGACAGTCAGCTTTCGTGGATTGGAAGGCAACTGAAAAAGCAGACGAGGGGAGTCACACTCCTCGCTGTCCACCCCTCCCATCATGTGTCTACTTTCCTAGATTTCTAATACCTAAAGAGGGCTTATCCCTGCTCTGGATGAGGATAATATTAAAAGCACTCCCATTACCAGACGATGCCTCAATTTGGAATTTAATAAAAACCACAGGTGACCCAGGTTTTTCTGACATGCATTAATAACTTTATTAGTAGGTTACTGGGTCTCCTTTAACAGTTTTATCTTCAGAGTATTCCTGCCATAGCACCACAGAGGAGCAAGATTTGCTGATATTCTACCAGAAGGCAAATAAAAAGGTAGTTAACGTCACTGTAATAAAATGTAATCATCTATAATGTCTGCTGCTAATAGAATAAAGCCCTTCTTTTTCACAGTGGCTGAAGATGGATGGATTCCAGCAGGTGGCTGCTTTGTGAGGTTTGCAGATATTTTTACGACAACATTTCTCTTTGTGCACTACTGAAGAAAAGGAGAGTAAAAAGCGAAATGAATTTAAATATGGCATTTGTATACCAGTGAAACAATTATGATTATATATTTATTTATTTATAGCCCGCCCTTTTTCCCTGACAGGGACTCAAGTGGCTTGCAGATAAAATAGGAACAATGGTCTTTCAGGTGGGACTGATGAGGGTCAGTGCTCCGACTTCCTCACAAACTCCTTTATGTCTCCATTTGGGCCTTATGTTCACTCTTGGGATTGTCACTGTGTGAGGGAGTGTGAGGACGCACTGGCATAAACAAAGTTCTAAATCATAGAAGCAACCCCCGCAAGTAAATGAAACTCCCCAGTGTTGGAATGGCAACGGCAGGGATCTTTCCGTTTATAACTCAAGGGTTATAATTATATTAGTAGGGTTTTAAAATCTCTATAAATTTCAAAATTACAGAACCACAAAAAACCCACATATAACGAATGAACCCCACCCCCAGTTAATGTTATAACATCAACGTTCCAAGAAGGGTACAGGTGGATATGTTGTTTAGCAATGAGGTAGAGTGGCACGATCTTCAATGAGGTAACAAGTGCTCTGACTTAGGTGTGTAGTTTGGAGGGAGGTTTCCTCCGGGCATTTTTCTGCTATGTACAAAGTCTGAACTAAGAAACACAAAGCCTCTTTGATTCTTTTCTCCTCAAATTATACACTGTTTTTGTTCTGTTTGCTCAGGAAATTGTTTTCAGGACTTTTCTTTCTGGACTCCATTTGCATTGTTTAAGTGGCTTTGCTAACACCTGGCTCAGAACCGTGCTCTCCAACTCATGGAAGGATGTGGTGCCTCAGAGGAGTGGGGCTTGCCAATGCACCCTCATTCTCCCTTGCACAATGACAGTTACAGAACACCTGAATAGAACTTTTAATGTTTACTGTTAAAAGTAAATATGTCTTCCATTTTGAACCTTACACCAAGTCAGATCATTGGTCCTTCTAGCTTAGCATTGTTTACCCTGATTGGCCGTGGCTCTCCAGGGTTTCAGACAGCTATAGGTTCCCAGACCTATCAGGCGGGATCTGCTTGCAGTAGCCTCAGTAATCCTTGTAACAGTAAACTTCGTAAAGTAATACCAGTATTCATTAGTACTGACATGAAATGGCTAGCCCCAAATTTCCACCTCATTCTGAGATTTCAAAAAGAGGCAGAGGCGTACCCTTCATCCCTGCCCTGGAAAAAATCAAAACACTTTACTGCAATAGCCAGTTTAAAAGCTACCACATTTTACGTGACCAAAGTACTTGAAGCATCTAGAGTGAGGACGAGGTAAGGAGAAAGGTTTTTTAAAAAAATTGAATGTCTTGTGCAGCAGTGTAATAAGGACAGGAAGTTTCTTCTGTGTTTGATCTTGCCACAACAGCAGTATTACTTTGTCACACACATAAATGCCACACACACCATAGGCTGATAGGTGATTTTTGCACTGCCCACCACCCTGCGTAGATGGGGCTGGTTTCACCAACTCCTAAGTAAAAGAGGCAATGTTTAATAGAAGAGGAGGCAAAGGGGGAGCAGTGGCACTCAGCCTGGCTAAAAGGTAAAGGTACCCCTGCCCGTACGGGCCAGTCTTGCCAGACTCTAGGGTTGTGCGCTCATCTCAATCTATAGGCCGGGAGCCAGCGCTGTCCGCAGACACTTCCGGGTCACGTGGCCAGCGTGACAAGCTGCATCTGGCGAGCCAGCGCAGCACACGGAACGCCGTTTACCTTCCCGCTATAAAGCGGTACCTATTTATCTACTTGCACCCGGGGGTGCTTTCGAACTGCTAGGTTGGCAGGCGCTGGCACCGAACGACGGGAGCGCACCCCGCCGCGGGGATTCGAACCGCCGACCATGCGATCGGCAAGTCCTAGGTGCTGAGGCTTTTACCCACAGCGCCACCCGCGTCCCTTTCAGCCTGGCTAGTGACCACTATTTTTATTTCCCGCAGTTACTATAATGGGAAGACAAGACAGGAGTTATCATGTAGCTTAATTCCTGGGATGCTTCAGGAGGAAAATGGTGGCCGTCACTAGTATTTCTCCCAAAAGTTTCCAAGGAATGATGGAACATGCTGGCAGAGGAATATTCTGTCAGGACTTGTCAGAAATGAAAATAGCAACTGACAGCTGTCCAGAGAGGTGCCTCTGTCTGTGTAAAACTTACAGCAGTGGTGAAGTGGGGGATGTTTTAAGAGAAATTCTCCTTCCCCAAATTCTAGTCAAAAGTTCCCGCTAAGAACTTATTGGAATTAATATTTGTAGGAAAAAATGCTCCACCCAGCAAGTAGAAGCTTACAAAAGTGAAGTGTCTTGTCTCTTTGTTCTGTATATAGCCCAAGAAAACAGTGTTCTGCTGTGCTCGTTTCTCTGGCCTGCAGTATTAGGCAAAACTCTAGGGATTTCCTTTCACTGCTAAACATCTGAGGAGCTGAATGGAAAACCCTGGGGTTTAGGGCAGAAGGGAGCCTACCTTTTTCTCTTCAGCTATTGTGGAGCCTTAAGAGCAAGGTTTTCTTGGGAGAAGTCTGGCTTTACATTCTAAAGTGCGCTCTGAGGGAAATCTGAATTCCCCACATGGCCTGTGAAATAACTTTCCATCCTCCCTCGCCGTCTCAGGCTGCCACAGTGCTGTCAATTGAGCAAAGGGTGCGTTCTGAAAGGTTTGGAATGGTTTTTACAGCTGGAGGGTGCTGGGGAAACTTGCACCTTGGATTCTGCCTCTCTCTTTTTGCTTCGTTGCGAAGACGTATAATTTACCGTATTTTTCGCCCTATAGGACGCACTTTTTCCCCTCCAAAAATGAAGGGGAAATCTGGGTGCGTCCTATGGGGCGAATGCAGGCTTTCGCTGAAGCTTGGAGAGCGAGAGGGGTTGGTGCACACCGACCCCTCTCGCTCTCCAGGCTTCAGGAACACATCCGCAGCCTAGGCAGCCCTGCAGGAGGTCCCGCAGGGATGTCTAGGCTGGGGATAGCAGCCTGCTTCCCGGAGCGTCGGGCGCCCTGAAAGCAGAGCGCCCGGCGCTTCGGGAACACATCCGCAGTTCCCCGCAGGGCTCCCCACGCTGCGGATAGCAGCCTGCCGCCCGGCGGGCAGGGCGCCCTGAAGCAGAGTGCCCCTCGCACCGGACAGACATCGGCCAGCCCCACAAGCTCGGGAGACAGCAGGGAGGCGCGGCGCCGCCATCCCGCTGTTCCTTGACCTGGTTCGGTTTCTCCGACCTGCTTTTGGGGGGGAAATAAAGGGGAAAAAATTTCCTTTATTTCCCCCCAAAAAAACTAGGTGCGTCCTATGGGACGAAAAATACGGTACCTGCCCTGCTCCATCTTTCCTAAACCCTTCATCCTCCTGCATTTCAAAGCAACAGCAGGAAGGCAGAAAATGGCTTTGGCAGGATATTGGTTAGACACCCAGATGTATAGTATATTATGCTGTGCTGACTTACATTGCCTCTCAAACATTATAGTATCATCTCCTGGTTTTAAAAGCTCGCGTCTCCGAAAAGGGGCAGCGGTGGTGGTGATGAATAAATATTGCTGTAGCAGCATGCACAAGTGGTATTCTGGGAAGCAACCAAATGAGTCAGTTTAGCTGACACAAAGTCACTTTGATTGTTCTCCCTCCCATCTGTTCCTGAAATGGATGAAAGCGTTTGCTGTATTGGAAGTGCCTTTTTGACCTGATGCACTGTACATATTTGCCTTTGAAACGAACACACACAGATCTCCCTAGTACTTTGATTAGACTGTGTTGGACTATGAGTAGGGGTATGCAATCAATCGCAGTTTGCACTTAAAAGTTAACCTACCTAATTCACACCTTCCAAAACAATACACAAACTGAAACACAGTCATCCTTTGAAATTCTCACTTCTAATTTTACCGTGCAGTTTTCCGGCCAAGTAATGAGTACAAAATGCATAAGCTAGGATAAAATGTGCTTAAAAAGCATATATTGGTGGATACAAGACACAGCAATGGGTGGGGGGAGCTTGGCTGAAATCCCTACTCAGCCATGAAGCTGACCTTGGATTAATCATTTTCTCTCAGCCCATCCTACCTCACTGGGTTGTTGTTCTACTGAAATAGAAGGGGAAGGAATGGCACGTGTCGCCTTTTGCTTCATGGAGGAAAGGTGGAGTATACGGTAAATGCGGTACGAGTAAACCCATTGTTTCCTGTTCTCTAATGGGATGTGTCATTCAGTTCCTGCTGTGTACATCAACCTTAAAAATATATATTACTGTTATCTCAACAAAAACACAACTTTGCTGCTTGTTAATGAATTGCAGCCTTATACCTTGTCATCCAAGTTAGACACAGTTAGTGAGAAATTGTCAGCCATGCTGTCAGAACGAGCCACACGGTTGAAAACCCACATATACCAAATGGCAATATTAACGTACATAGATTTGTTGTGTCTTATCTGCAAGAACAGTGCAAGAATCGGAGGTGTGTGGGAGTGGGAGGTAGATGGTGGAGGAGAAGAAAGGAGGTAAGGGGAACCTAGAGCGGATTTTTTTGTAGTGGGAAACTCTGCATTCCTTCAAAGAATTAAAAACAGATTCCCAGACTGAATCCTGGCACAATGAAGAGCACACACAGGAAGGGATAAAAACTGTGGGCAGGCATTTCAGTGAGGAAGGACCAGAAAAGGTATTATTGGGGTTAGGGGAAGCCAGAGTAAATATATATTTCAAAACAGATACCTTTGGTACCTTAAAACCTTAAAAACAAAAATGCATGATCACACTCTTTGAAGATGAGCTGCAAATTGCTTAGTCTGCCCCCACTATGGAATGTTTAATATTGTTATTTTTATTGATTTGGTTTACTTTTTGTATTTTTAAATATGGCATGATGCTATGTGTTTTGTTTTGCTTTTTTGCAAGGCACTTAGAAAATCTTATTGGTGGCTGGGATTATCGAACAATTAATGAATTGATTAATGCTAAATACATTACTGTGGAGATGGACTCTGCTCTCTGAATACACATTATGTTAGCAAAGGAGAGTGGGCCACGCTTATCAGGGGTCAAGCTATTGTGAACCACTACATGTCCTATTCCCTGTGAGCCTGGGTCTTCAATTATAATTGTGTGGGAGAGGGAAAAAAGAGGAGATGCAGTCTCCACATGCTCAGGGGGACTTCTCTTGATAGGTTCCGGGTAGGGAACAAATCAGATTCAGTTCACATTTAAATTCAAATTTGTCAAATGTACAGTATACTTTCCAAAGCCACAGGAGAACAGAGAATAGCCATCCTTCAGAAGTTGCCCTTATAGTTGTAGTTGCAATGTAGTTCTCCAACCAATCATGTTCTAAAAATGCATAGCTTAGGTGAAAGTGTGTGTGAAATTGGATATATTAGCGAAACTATCATTCAAAATGCATTACAGTGGTACCTTGGGTTAAGTACTTAATTCGTTCCGGAGGTCCGTACTTAACCTGAAACTGTTCTTAACCTGAAGCACCACTTTAGCTAATGGGGCCTCCCACTGCTGCCACGCCACCGGAGCACGATTTCTGTTCTCATCCTGAAGCAAAGTTCTTAACCTGAAGCACTATTTCTGGGTTAGCGAAGTCTGTAACCTGAAGCGTATGTAACCTGAAGCATATGTAACCCGAGGTACCACTGTATATCACTGAGATGCCTTGTATTAGGGAAAATTGCTTTAAAAAATGTGAGAGTTAGTCAAAACTGCATACAAAAATGTGTTTGTGAGGAGAAATCTGCCCTTAGTTGCTGAAGAATTTTCATGATTTTTTTAAAAAAAGATAATTTGCAAATGGCCACAGAAATGTGAATAAGCGGATTGAAGATGGGGAAAAGTGAGGAACTGAGAGAGCTGAAATTGACAGATCCATCACTTAGTTCTGGGATTCAGCTCTGGTGAGGAAAACATTTGTATGATGAGCTGAGCCCTAAAACTATAGGTTGGGGTTTAAGGAGAGCATCAGCCTTGAAGGAAAGAGGGAGTCCATGTTGAAATGGGGATGAAAGAAAATGTCCCACAGCACTCAGAGGCAGGAAGAGATATATAGCGTTGGTATCAGTGGAGTAGAATGAGCTCACAAGGGAAAGTCTGGAGGCTGAGGGTTTAGGAACTTATATGGGTGGCCAGGAGCTATGGGCGGTGGGGGTGGGAGGACAAAGTTTTATTTATTGCTTGAATCGTATACCCAAACCAGGGCACTAGCCTTTACAGCACCTACACACCATATTGTGCTATAATAGCCTCTACAGCTAGTATTTTTATACTTGCAGCCTTTGTTGTCAATTTCCCCCCATATGCACAGTTTAAAAGGACATTTGATTTCCTGCAGCTGAGTGCTCACATTAGCATGTAAGTGCATAACATACCAATTTGACAAGGTGGCTGGATATTGCAGATGGTGTGCGTGTGTTGCTGTCACTTTCATTTCAGAAGTTGCTTGTAGAAACTAATATCTGAGAAACTGTTGGTGATTAATCTGATCAGCCACAACTAGTTAACGTGAACCAAAATCCCACGGAGGTGACAGGAGCACAAACGCACCTCAGTCATTCAGAAGTGTGGGGTGGGGTGTTTGAGTATCCAGACTATCTTCCTAGCGGCTGCATTGCTTCCACTTATTTGGAAGAAGAGAGGAAGCAGAAGGTGTCAGGAGTATCTACACCTTGTAGATACACAGGTGGAGCCCATCCATGCTCCCATCAGTGTACGAGAACTGTAGTGACCTTCCCACTGCCTTGCTGCTCTCAGTAAGGGTACATTCAGACATGGAGAATAATACACTAAACTTCATTCACACCACTTCTCCCATGATTTCTCCACAAAAGCATCAGGGAAGGCTTGTATGCTGTTATAAAGGTAAAGGGACCCCTGACCATTAGGTCCAGACATGGCCGACTCTGGGGTTGCGGTGCTCATCTTGCTTTATTGGCCGAGGGAGCCGGCGTACAGCTTCCGGGTCATGTGGCCAGCAGGACTAAGCCACTTCTGAGGAACCAGAGCAGCGCACGGAAACGCTGTTTACCTTCCCCCCAAATTTTATCACTTTACTTTTGTGTGTTTCCAGGTTAAGGGGCCTGCAATTTGATCCTCCCCCTCCAGAATTAAATAACACAAAAATGAGCACTTAGAATACACAGTATTGCTTTTCTGGAAGTGGCTTTTGCTTCACATGAAAACTCAAATACCATGCGGAAATAAGCAGTTAGGGAAACATCGGGGAAGTGGAATACACTGCTGTGTGAATGCAACCTAAGTGGCCAGAAAGCTAGTGTTGCTTCTCTGCCTTCCTTGGCAAGCAGCTTCTGTAGTCATTAGTCTCCATGCAACTCAACATCTTGGAGGAATGCGTACGGAGGGGCTGTCTTGTCAAGCACACGTAGGCTCTCCCTGTGAGCTTGACACCTTGTGCGATGGCCATCTGCATAGCATTCGCTTCCAGTATTCCTTTCTCCTCTTCCTAGGCCACATCCTTCCACAGAAAGAATTGACAGAGACTTCCCCTGTGGCTCAAGGCCCTTAGCATTCAAAACTGTCTCTGGCAGTATCATTTGTTCCTACGTGGTTCAGGAGGAAAGGATCCTGGCCAGTGGGCTAGATGAGTTTTGGCAAGCTTTTTTTGGTCACATCCTAGATATGTTCTCACTTTACGTTTTTAGGGAGTACACTTTTTTTAATAAAAAAGCAACAACGACCCTTAGTTGTACACCTAGGAGGGTAAAAGTAATGTGTGAAGCAGCACTTTATAATTGTGAAAGCCTTCACAGTCTCATAGTCCCACAGTACTTAACATCAAAATGACTTGCCACACAATAGACTGGATGTCTTATTAATCAAAAATTAGATTAATAAAATAGGTATTAATAATAACTATCCAAAATGTATTTATTGTGTTTTTATCCTGCACTTCCTCCAAGGAGTTCAGAGTGGTTCATATTTTTCTCTTCCTTGCCCCTGTTTTTTTTTTTTTTACAACAGCCCTGTGAGGTAGATCCACCTGGGGCGGAGAGACTGAATGGCCCAAAGTCACCCAGTGGGAGATAAATGATTGAGTGAGAATTTCAACCTGAGTCTCCCCACATTCAGTCTAAGAAGTCCTCATAATGCCTCCACCATTTTCCAGTTTCTTGACTGGAAATAAGCCCTTCTGAACTTGGTAGGACTTGTTTACGAGTAACTGGATTGTGCTGTTAGAAGCACACAGTGTGGCTGCCTGTTTCATTGAGTGAAATGCAGAATGTGAGCAGATTTGATATGACAAATAAACATTCCCAGCAACAGGACGCGCAGGAGGAATTTTTTTTTTTATATTTAATCACCTGCAAAGTGATTTGTGTCTTAACTCTTAAGAGCAGCTCTGCTTCTGAAATCTCGTGTGGCGTTTCCGTTCAGTCTCTTGTTATCAGAACTGGCGGGGATCTTCCCAACCCCACTGGAAAGAAAATGAAATCAGCAAGCACACAACTCATCTGTGCTGCTCTGTTGTTGTTCTTCCTTGGAGGTTTTTAAGCAGAGGTTGGGTGGCCATCTGTCATGGATGCTTTAGCTGAGATTCCTGCATTGGGGGGGGGGGGGGTTAGACGAGATGAACCCTTGTGGTCCTTTCCAACTCTAAGATTCTATGATTCTGTGATTCCTAATGCCAATAATTTACCGGTTTCTCTCCACCATACATTTGCTGCAATGAAAAAACTAAAAAACAAAATAAAGCAGCTGAAACTCCTGGTATTTTTAAACTCATCTGGGACTGCGGGGAATATTTGTTGCTGAATGCTGCAATCTTCCTGGAGCAAGGGTTGCTAGGCAGATGTCAAAAACCAATATGATATAGGAAGTCTTGAGTAAATTACAGCTTGCCTTCCTCCCCCTGCTCCTGCTTTGTCCCAACTATTGGAATAGAATCATAGAATTTGTGTAATAATAAAATAATAATAATTTATTATTTGTACCCCGCCCATCTGGCTGGGTCTCCCCAGCCACTCTGGGCAGCTTCCAACAAAGATTAAAAATACATTAAAATGTCACACATTAAAAACTTCCCTGAACAGAGCTGCCTTCAGATGTCTTCTAAATGTCAGGTAGTTGTTTATCTCTTTGACATCTGATGGGAGGCGTTCCACAGGGTGGGCACCACTACCAAGAAGGCCCTCTGCCTGGTTCCCTGTAGCTTTGCTTCTTGCAATGAGGGAACCGCCAGAAGGCCCTCAGCGCTGGACCTCAGCATCCGGGCAGAACAATGGGGGTGGAGAAGGCTGCTCACAATTCACCTGGATCACTTTGATAGCCAAAAATATCCTGGAAATTAATGAGTTTATCCCCCAAAGTAGCATCCATTTACACTTGTACTCACTTGTAAAGAGTCACGTAAGGTGAGCATTAGATGTGTTTGATGTCTTGTTTTAGTTGAGTAACATTTCTTTCCCACTCTGTCTCCCACGAAAAACAATAGAGAATCTCGTGGCACTTTAAAGATGAACACATTTCATAGAATCCTAGAACTGTAGAGTTGGAAGGGACTACGAGGGTCATCTAGTCCAACCTCCTGCAGAGCAGGAATCTTTAAATTTTGGCACACGGTTTTGTAGGCCGCGGGTGGCGCTGTGGGTAAAACCTCAGTGCCTAGGGCTTGCCGATCGCATGGTCGGCAGTTTGAATCCCCGCGGCGGGGTGAGCTCCCGTCTTTCGGTCCCAGCTTCTGCCCACCTAGCAGTTCGAAAGCACCCTTAAGTGCAAGTAGATAAATAGGTACCGCTTTATAGTGGGAAGGTAAACGGCGTTTCCGTGTGCTGCACTGGTGCTGGCTCGCCAGAGGAGCCTCGTCACGCTGGCCACGTGACCCGGAAGTGTCTCCGGACAGTGCTGGCCCCCAGCCTCTTAAGTGAGATGAGCGCACAACCCTAGAGTCGGACACGACTGACCCGTACGGGCAGGGGTACCTTTTACCTTTGTAGGCCATGGCCCCCTTCATCAGTTGCACAAAGTTTAACATAACTTGACAAGCATATTTAAATTTTGTTCTGTGTGTGTTGTATGTGACTGAGGTCAAATGAAATGTAAAAGAGAGCAGACAGTGATGATCATTTAACAGCAAAATAATTACGTTCTTCAGCTTGGTAATACCACAAGTATCCTGGCATTGCTAAGCCAATTAACACATGTAGTGTCATAAAAACAAGTAAACACCAGTGAGTTCTATTCAAGCCACAGGTATCAGGATTGCAATTGAGCAATTTAATGCTGGAGTTTCCCTTTCAAACACCTTTAAGCTGGTTACAATATATCCAGTTGTATAATTGTATACAATTGTATATTGTATATACAATCTAAAAATCATCTCCTTCTGGTTACTGAATATTGCCATTTCTGATGTTAGAATTGTGTCCATATATTATTTTGCATGGAGGCGGACCTGTTTTCGTATGTAGAAAGCATTGCTGATAGATGATGGCCTATGCCAGATTGGAATTATCTGCACTATTCTCTAACCAACTGAGCTATCTAGATGTTGTGGCTGATATTATTGGCCTAGTCTTGCGCGGTTGATACAGGGACAAAATGGCCAAACTGTGGCTCAGTTAGCACAACTGGCATGTGCTGTGGGCATTTGCAGGACCCTTGCTTCCAGAGCGGGAGAGCTTCTGCATTTGGCTATGTATTGTATAGAGCAGACCTGAACTTCATCCATCCTCTCCCTGCTGCCTGCATCACCACTCAGTTGCCTGGAGTCAAAATCACCTCAAGGTACTCAAGGCTGCACATGTGCTCTAATGCACACACTGCACTGTTTTGCACACTGAGCTAGAGATGGAAAGATATGCCATTTTGGGTTTCTCTCTATTTCTCACTTCCCCGGTCTTGAATTCAGTTATCTGTGTTTCGGCATCATTTGTGTGTGTGTGTGTGTGTGAGAGAGAGAGAGAGAGAGACCTCATGAAAATTCACTTGCATTTTAGTGCAAATTTCTCCACATTTTTGTATGCCATTTTGCCTGGTATGCACATTTATTTTCATGATTTTTATGCACACTTTCCCCTAACATATGCATTTATATGCACATTGTTTGGTTGGGAGAGAGAGAGAGAGAGAAGATGGGTGTTAATATAATAACACTTTCAGAGGGTGAGTTCAGCTGGAGAAACAACAGGGGGGAAGCTAACACACCAAAGCCAACACCTCCTACCCCCCTCCCTGGAACAGATGGTAGGGCCTTTTCTGTGGTGGCACCTTTCCTACAGAATGCCTCACTGAGAGAGGTCTGTTATACCTCATCACTATACTGCTTCAGGCAGCTGGTAAAGACCTAGCTTTTTCATAGGGGCTTGGGTTCACTGAGTAATTTTCGGAGTCAGTTCTGTGCTACGCTTTGTGGCTCTGGAAGTTGTTAAACAGGCTGGATATTGTTAGTTTATTGCTTTAGGTGTATATTGGGTGTTTTCTTTTTTTGGTTTTATCAGGATCATGTTTGTTCGATTCTGTTTTTATCACTGTTCATTAGCTGCTTCGAGCCTCTTTGGAGAAACAAGAGCGTATAGAAAACTTTTAAACAGAGAAATGTTGTGAGCTGCTGTTCTGTGTCTCCTGCATCACTTGTCCTTTGGCTTTTGGTCTAACCTATCAAGGCTATGGCCTATGCCAGCCTCCCCCAACCTGGTGCCACTAAGACAGCCTGGCTGTGCCATCTGGGGCTGATGGAAATTGCACTCTGAAGCATCTGCAGAGCATAAGGAATGGCCTGCATTAAGAGGGTGGTTGAAGGGAAGAAAAGCACCAATGTAAGCTGCCCTGAGCTTCTTGGTGTGGGATGCAAATGTGATCGATAAATGTAGGGCTTTATATAGCTCACCACTTTTGGCACAGACTTGCCTCTCCCATCTCTTCCCCACCCCCTGGGGTGAAAACTGAGCCACTCTGACGCTATGTGGGGGAGCTTCTTCTCTTCTGTCTGGTTTACCTTTCTGGATTTGCTTTTAATTATTTATTTGCACAGGCAAATCTTTTCAGGACCTTGAAAAAAGGGAAGAGGATGTGTTGTGATTTCAGAAGCCATGCATTGTTAAAGAGCCTTTTAGCTAATTCTTCCCCTGTGAATGATGAGATTGATTAGAGTGACGTAAAAAGAACTGCTCAAGCAACACAAAGCAAAGAAGGGGGCTGTTCACAAACTCACCTGCCCTCCCCAGCGGTTTGCTTTTTTCCAAATGCTCAAGAATGAAAGAGATCTGTTTTGAAACGGAGCAGATCAAATCCTTACTGGGGCATCTTTGGGCAGCCTCGAAGGATGACAACTTACGTAGCATTAAAAGGAGATTGGACGTCCTACTGGCATGTAACAGGCTCCCCGGCAGAATGTGATACTGTTGGCACAATGAGATACAATAGATATTAAATTGCACCGCTTGTTAAATTGGGGATAACTGTCTCCAAACCACTGAGTTGCATGAAAGGAGAGGACTAAATAAAATTTCAAGTGCACAGTGTTAATCGGAACGCTGTGTAATTGAGTAAGCCTATTATATTTCAACAGCTGTTTTAGACTTCTCCTTCTTCTTTTTTTAAAAAAGGTATTCATTCCCTGTGGGTGTTTTCAGAGGCTTCTGCTGGAGTGTGCAGGACGTGGGCAAGAAGCTTGTTCAATAAGCTATCTATGACTGCTTTGGCTTAAGGTGAAGGGGGGAGGGAATGTTCAGCATCCAAGAGTAGCCCCGAATAGAATAAAAACATTCATTCTTCCCTCCGTGGGTTTCCGAGCGTCTGAGTTGGAAGGTAGCAGGGTGAGCAGGAGCGGGAAAACAAAGTCAACACTGTTGCTTGACACCAGACTGCCTCTTTTGGGTAGTTTTCCACAGTAGCAGAAAATAGCTGTGTAATCTGCAGCGGGCGGCTGAAGGCCTCATTTCAATAAATAAATAAATAAAACCCAGGCTGAAAGAAAATAGGCAAAGGGAGTGGACAGGAGGGACGACTGAACATGTCAGTTTGGGTTTCTCTCGCTTTCTCATCTCTCTCCAACACGCCCACCCCCATCCTTAAGTTCAGTTCTCCGCATTTTTGTAGTTTGCCATTTTTGTAAAAAATAAAAAAGTCACTGTGAAAATCCATTGGAACTGTAGCTCCTAATATACACCTTTTTATATGCATTTTTATAAACTTTTTAAAATTTGCCTAATGTACATGGCTGCTTCTTTTTTGCCAACTGGTTTTTTTTTTATGTTATATTCACCAGTATATTTCTAGGCACACTTTAACCTCATGGGTGCATTTTCGTACACATTGCCTCGCTTGAGAGCAGCACTGCAACATTCAGAGAAGTGCGAATCTTGGACGATGGCTGTATTTTGATTTGCATATCGTTTTGGAAAGTGCAAATTAGGTAAATTCACCTTTAAATGTGAACTGAATCTAATTTTCCTCCATCCTTAATGGGCACTGATCGTGCTGTGGCAGCCAATACTGGAGTAGAGGAAGAGCAAGATCACTCTTTCCTTTGCTATTCCTTTACTAGAAATGACCTTCTGCTCAACAAGATTTCCACCTATGTTTCTAGTCTCAACATCCTCAATATAAAGAGGCTTCAGGTGTAGCATTTGTCTCCATGTTGTTCAAAGTGGTTTACAAGTATAAAATGCATTCAGGTATAAGCACCCATAATTAAAATATTCACTAAAACAATTAAAACCGGATAGATGGATAAGGAGGTCAAGGAACTGCCTGTGTAAACAGGTGCATTTGCCACCTTGGGGTAAAACACTCACCTCCACCAGGTGCTGGAGTGAAAACTACTGCTTTCAATGCCTTGTTTGAATCCTGAGGATATTAGTTCTCTTGATTTATTTTCAAGCTTACAGTCCTCATTATTCCAGATGGAATGTTCATGGCAAATAATTCCAATATAGCCCTCTGTGTTGAATTAGTTACTCACCCCTGTTTAATGTTATTTTTGCAAATATAAAATTGGGCCGAGGCTAACCCAGCCCAGGTGTAGTTTTGCTTTTGAGCCTTATATTTTGCAAAGAATTACACAGTAGAAGTTTAGTGGCAACTGTTGCGATTTTTCCCAAGGTGAGATTGGCCACTCAAGTATTTGAGTATCACTCTGGTACATGTTTATGTATTACATATGGATGGAAACCCAAGGCCAGATCCTGGTTCCGAATATCAGCCATAAAACGTGTCCTAGGAGAATATCCTCATAATGCTTTGTGGGGGTTCTTAATGCACAATTTCAGTGAGTGGCATTCTGACACCATTAGTAGTGGTTTGCAATGGTTCGTTTGGTTTGGCAAAAGATCCGACCCTATGAATTCTGCTTAGAAATGTCTGTGCAACCTGTCGTTTTGTGTCAGATGTTCCCAATTCCCGCGGGTTTGTGGTCTTGCTACGATTTCAGTGATTCTGCAGATCATAAACAGCAACTGGGTTGCAGAAAGAGACCTCTGCATATCTCTACTGTTTCCAAAGTGCACAACACATAAGGTTTATTGGCCCTGTTTCTTGGTAATATTGGCCCTACCTGTGTTTGGCACAGGCGAATGCTTTGCTGAATGGAGGGCTTTGATGAGCCTCCTGCCTCAGACAGCAGAGCTTTGCTGCTTTGCCATTAGAAAACAGCGCAGTGCATTTTTTTCTTCTATTTTAGGTGCGTCATTGGAATGCTTCATAGTGAGAATGCAACTACAGTGGTACCTCGGGTTAAGTACTTAATTCGTTCCGGAGGTCCGTTCTTAAGCTGAAACTGTTCTTAACCTGAAGACCACTTCAGCTAATGGGGCCTCCTGCTGCCGCTGCGCTGCCAGAGGACGATTTGTGTTCTCATCCTGAAGCAAAGTTCTTAACCTGAAGCACTATTTCTGGGTTAGCGGAGTCTGTAACCTGAAGCGTATGTAACCCGAGGTACCACTATACTAACATTTTGCATGACAAAAATTTAATAGGAAGGGAATTTCCAGAGGATCCACTGACCCATTTTAATAATTCAATAGTTATATTACAAATAATACATTTTTTGTGGAGATTTTTCTTTAACAGTGCAGTAGTATCCCCAATAAGCCAATTATCCCTTTTTCTTTAGGTGCAATTCTTCCCTGTGTGAGTGCTGTGCCCTTGCCTGTAGGAAATACCCATAGAGTATAACAGAGTCCTGTTTTTCCTCCTCTCTCTGGAGCTTTCATGAAGCTATTGGAGGCCTGTGCACATCTTCTATATTCACATCCAACCACATTGCCACTGCCACTTCTCCGTCACAGACAATCATCATCATCTGGACTAGGGATGGACAAATATGTGAATTTGGTTTAAAATGGTTTAAACCATGTGTAATGGCCATTGGTGACAATGGGTGTATTGCTTCTCCAAATACTTGTAAGTCAGTGGTTCCCAATTCATGGTCTGTGGACCCTAAGGGGTATGCATAACCTACCGGGGGTGGGGTCTGTGGCACCATTCACAGAACAAAAACTGCAATAGAGATTTCCAAATTTCGAAAGTGGGAAGTCCATGGCCTGACTTTGGAAAAACGGGGGGTCTTCAGTACTTAGCTATTTAGGAACCACTGCTCTAAATGAATGGTTTTATTCCCTCACCCACCTACCTCATTTAATCTGTGCTGCTGTGGATAATATAACAACAACAACAACAACATAAAAATAAAATTTTATTTATACCCCACTCTTCCCTGTTCAGAAAACCGGGCTCAGGGTGGCTAACAACAAATTTAAAACGCTTAATTGATGCATCAAAAAACAGCATAAAATACAGTCTAAAAAGTGAATAACAATAAATTCAGAATTCAAAAATCAGTTTAGGGGTGAAATCCATCTAATAAACATTAGATGATCACCAGGGCTAGCTGGCTAAATTAGTCCTATTTGTGCCAGCGAGGAGACCAGGGGAGAATTAGCTGTGGGATCCCAAAGCGGGTAATCTTCATAAAAAGGGAAGGGGGAGGGAAGGAAGGAAGGGGAATAAAAGATCAGGCTAAGTTCAAATTGAAAGCCAGGTGGAATAGCTCTGTCTTACAGGCCCTGCAGAAGGAAGTTAAATCCTACATTAGGAACATAGGGAGCTGCCTTGTATCAGCTTGGACTGTTTCTCCCCTTGTCTCTTTTGATGGGCAGCAGCTTTCCAGGGTCTCAGGTAAGATGTATTTCCCATCACCTATTTTACATGGAGATGACAAGTTTGGGATATAGAGCCTTCTGCTTGCCAAGTACATGCTCTGTACATGCCCTTCCGTTGACATTGATTGATGTTAGAGACTCCAGGGCTTCAAGGCTGAGCCTATATCTTAGCCTAGGGAGCTGTCCTCAGTGAGTGCTCAGGCTTCTTTTCCAGGCACAGATAGGGATTGTGAAGCGCAACATCAGTGCCTGTGATTGGCAGACAGTATGAAGCCTTGGGATTGGCCTAGAGCACTGCCACCTGCCCTCTTCACATTAGACTCCAGTCCCAAGTTTCTGCAGGAAGCGCCAGCGACTCTCTTTTGGAAAATCCCAGTCCCAGCTCTGGGTATGGGTACAGCTAATGTTTGTCGCAGCCTGGTTATATGACTTTTATTTTGGAATTCTGCAACGCACCAAACTCTGCTCCTGTGGTTTTTGGTTTTTTTAAAATCGTTAATTACTGCTGCTCCAGAGACCATAAACACATCAGAGACAAGACTCATGAGAGGGGAATTTTATGCACTGAGTATTATGCTTGGATTGCACTCTGTTTAAATTAATCTTAAACACTAGAGATTTGCACTTCTTTAACGGCAAACATTTACCAATAATTTATTGTAACACTGTGGAAAGGGGCTAGGGTTGAATTTAATTTTAAGCCTCTCTTTCTTCCTCTTTGCTTTCATTTTCATATTGTCCATTTACTCAGAACTGTCTACACACAAAAAATGGTTACAATGATTTTATTATTATTATTATTTTGCACGGGATAGTAGCTGTTGGGAATTCTGAAAGCCCTTTTCATATTCTTGCTCCTCAATGTTTACTTCATTTCGGGAGAGCTTTCTAAATGTACACTGCGAGTTGGGTTTATTGCCCCTTTCCTCTTTAATTGCTGCACTAATTTTTTTAAAAAAACAGCTTCTTATTTTTATATTTAAGGGTCCCCAGGTGTGGAGATTTATTGGTGTTGGGGAATGATTGATAAATGATTTGAGTTAAATAGAAAAACTGGAGGCATTGTGCAAAACACAAATGGTGCCAGAATGGCTGCATAGGACCCCCTAAGCATATTTTTAATGTGATGCTTACTATATAGCTACTGCAGCAGCAGCAGCAGCAAGCCACAAATGTCTACTGTTCTATCAGGATTATTTTGTTTCTTTTTTTTTAACGACACAATAATTGCTAATGGCGGACTGAGTTTCTATAGCAATCATAAAGATATGCATTTTGTTGTCTGATATTGTTAAATTTGATGAAGCATGGCATTAAAAAAAAAGATTTAAGGGGAGCCAGTGTGGCATAGTGGTTAGAGCATTGGGAGGTGCAATAGACACAATAGAGAAGGTGCCTGTCTGATATGAAGTGGCAGGCAGTTCCAGAGGGTAGTTGCTGGTCCTCTTGATAGGGCATCCTGAAGATTCCATCCTGTCTTGCAGAACACTGTGATTGGTTGGGGATGCAGTGGATGAGACACCCTTTTAGATATGCTGGTCCCAAGCTGTGTAGCGTTTTGTACAACAGTTTTGTGCACCAATAACAGCACCTGGGGTAGCTCAATCAGTAGAACATGAGACGCTTAATCCCAGGGCCGTGGGTTCAAGTCTCATGTGGAACGAAAGATTCCTGCATAGCAGGGGGCTGGAGACCAGATTACTCTCATGGCCCCTTCCAACTTTGCAATTCTCTGATTCTACCTTAAACCTAGCTCAGTAGCAAGGGTGCCAACTTGAATAAAATATTGTGGGAGCCAAGGTAAGCCCTGCCCTACATAATCGCATGGCACATGCACACACACCATTTGAATGGGAATGCCCATCAACTTTGTGGGGGGGCCGACCCTGTCAAATATTTAATTGTGGGGGCAGAAACCCCTATGGCCCCTAGGAGTTGGTTCTTATGCCCAGTAGCTAATTGGCAGCCAGTTCATTTTTGTTTTCAGCAGCGTAGGATGATGGCAATATTCTGCCTCAGTGAACTTGTTTGTTGTAAAGTACTTGTATGGGCACCTTCCTTTTGGTTTTCTTCTGTCATGGTTCCATCGGGGGGCAGGGGGGAGGATAATATGATGTACCATGTTTCGACAGGTGTCATGGAATCATAGAACTGTAGAGTTGGAAGGAACCATCCTGTCCAAGCTCCTACAATGCAGGAATCCCAGCTAAATAATCCCTGATAGAGGCCCATCCAATCTGTCATTAAAAACCTCCAACAGAGGAGTGAGAGTCCACCACCTTCTGAGGTAGTCCACCCCACTGTTGAACAGCTCTTCCCATCAGAAACGTCAGAATCTCCTTTCTTGTAATTTGAATACATTGGTTCAGATCCTACCCTCTGGAGCAGCAGAAAATGAGCTTGCTCCATCTTCCATGTGACAGTCCTTCAGATATTTGAAGATGGCTGCCAATCAAATCTCCTCTCAATTTTCTGTTCTCCAAGCTGAATATACCCAACTCCTTCAACTGTTCCTCATAAGGCTTGGTTTTCAGACCATTTATCATCCTGGCCACCCTCTTTTGCACATCTTCCGGCTACTCTATGCTTTTCTACCTGTTCCTGAAGGGAGCATGTAGCATTAAAGTGGAATAAAAGGAAGACAGCAATTAACAGGAAATAGGCAGTTAAAGAGTTACCCCACAGTATTTGATTGTGGAAGGTGACAGGACAACCCCACATTCAGACTCTTCTGGCTGGAGAAGAATCTTCAAGCCTCTGAGCATTTGCTGAGATGAAAGCCTTAAATAAATTAGCCAGTCATGAAGGCACAATTTTGTTAATCACACACAATCATATACTTTGTATATTAGGCCAGCTGCATTCAGTGCTCCTTTGCTGCTGACACATTTTTCCTGGTGTTTTTTTTAGACAGATATTAAAACTCTACAATCAGGAACTTGTTTTTACAGTTAGAAAAAGATGAGTATGCAGCCTTGAACATTAATGAGATAATTTTAAAACAGTCAGCGTTATTTGCAAGAGTTTTCTTATTCTTGAATTCAGTTCCCACTAACAATGGCAAATAGAAAAAGGCATTTGGAGGTTAATTTCTTCACATGAAATGATTTGTGTGTGAACATCCAGAGGGGGGGAAATTGAGAGAAGTTGTAACGTAACAACTTTGTTCCATGAAACTAATTATTCCTGCAGACGGCGAGATGTGAAGATTACACCTGTATACTAATTAAAGATACCACTTGTTATTAATTTTACACATTAAACACATTTACATCTTGCTAAACTATCAGGAGCCAGTGAGACATAGGCAAGCAGCAAGGACAGACTGTGGTCAGAGGTCAGAGCAAACAAACAAGGACCTTAGGGTCCAAGGACCTGGTCCAAAATGGACCATGGTCTGAAAACAGCTAAGTAAGAAGCAAAGCTAGGTTCAGTTAGGCTGTTCAGCAACCTTTCCCAAAGGCAAAAGGCTCAGACTGAGAAACCAAGCCCAGAGCAGCAATTACATAGTGACAAGCATGGGAAGGAGCATTTGTTTGCATCCTGGTAGGCTTGGGAATGACTCTTGTCTGAAACTCTGGAAAGCTGCTGCCAGTCCTTGTAGACCAGCGGTTCTCAACCTCTGGGTCCCCGAATGTTGTTGGACTACAACTCCCATCATCCCTGAGCTCTGGCCTTGCTAGCTAGGGGTGATGGGAGTTGTAGTTCAACAACATCTGCGGACCCACAGGTTGAGAAAGGCTGTTGTAGACAATCCTGAGCTAGATGGATCAATGGTTTGATTCAGCCAAAGGCAGCTCCTAAGCAGGCCCCTGTTGGTTCTGCAAGCCACCTCTTCCAACTGGAATGAAGAGACACAGTACCCACCATGGCCATTGCATGCTTCTTCACAGCAAATATAACTCTATTAACTTTTCCTGACCTGACAACGGCAGGAAATAAGGCTTCTGCATCCTGCTGCCTTCGACCCAGCTTCCTCTGGTTCAAGTCCCCTGGTGCTTTACAAAATACCAGTGAAAATGTATTTCATAGATACACTGTAAAATATAAAGTATGAATGCAGTAACACGTGCATTATTTACAGTGCAGTACAGACATCATGGAACCAGATTTGGGCACAGCTCTCCAAGTGAACACACCTGGGCAAATCTGGGTTTTCTGATCTGTGAAGTGGACCTTATGACATTTGCCCATTAAGAGCACTTTAAAGATCACAGTCAAAGCCTGTGACCTCAAGGCATCTAAAGCTGTCATCTTTCAATAAATGTACTCTGCCTGTTATGGCAATGTCCTCCACATGCTCCTGGCTTGATCTTCTATCCAGGTCAGAAACAACCATCAGAAAAGGAAAACTCATCAAGATGTGAAGTCAGGGATCTTGACATCAGAAATGGATAGGAAGATAGGAAGTTGTGTGAGATTTATACTTTCCAATCTGAAGCTGGAGTGGTTAACCAGGATGCAGGGAAACTTAGTAGTAGTAGTAATAATAATAATAATAATAATAATAATAATAATTATTATTATTATTTATACCCCACCCATCTGGCTGGGTTTCCCCAGCCACTCAGGGCAACTTCCAACCTAATATTAAAAACACGATGCAGCATTAAACATTAAAAACTTCCCTAAACAGGGCTGCCTTCAGATGTCTTCTAAAAGTATGATAATTGCTTATTTCCTTGACATCTGATGGGAGTGCGTTCCACAGGGCAGGCGCCACTACCGAGAAGGCCCTCTGCCTGGTTCACTGTAACCTCACTTCTCGCAATGAGCTTCCAACAAAAGATTAAAAATACATTAAAACATCAGTCATTAAAAACTTCCCTAAACAGAGCTGCCTTCAGATGTCTTCTAAACGTCATACAGTTGTTTATTTCTTTGACATCTGATGGGAGGGCGTTCCACAGGGCAGGCACCACTACCAAGAAGGCCCTCTGCCTGGTTCCCTGTAACTTCGCTTCTCGCAGTGAGGGAACCGCCAGAAGGCCCTCAGCGCTGGACCTCAGTGTCCGAGCTGAACAGTGGGGGTGGAGACGCTCCTTCAGGTATACTGGGCTGAGGCCGTTTAGGGCTTTAAAGGTCAGCACCAACACTTTGAATTGTTCTCAGAAATGTACTGGGAGGCAATTTAGGTCTTCAGGACCGGTGTTATAGGGTGTTGGCAGCCGCTCCCAGTCGCTAGTCTAGCTGCCGCATTCTGGATTAATTGCAGTTTCCGAGTCACCTTCAAAAGGTAGCCCCATGTAGAGCGCATTACAGTAGTCCAAGTGGGAGATAACCAGAGCATGCACCACTCTGGCAAGACAGTCCGCGGGCAGGTAGGGTCTCAGCCTGCGTACCAGATGGAGCTGGTAGACAGCTGCCCTGGACACAGAATTGACCTGCGCCTCCATGGACAGCTGTGAGTCCAAAATGACTCCCAGACTGCACACCTGGTCCTTCAGGGGCACAGTTTCCCCATTCAGGACCAGGGAGTCCTCCACACCAGCCCGCCCCCTGTCCCCCAAGAACAGCACTTCTGTCTTATCAGGATTCAACCTAAATCTGTTAGCTGCCATCCATCCTCCAACCACCTCACACAGGACCGTCACTGCCCTCACTGGTTCTGATTAAAGGAGAGGTAGAGCTGGGTATCATCCGCATAGTGATGAACTTAGCTTTAGTTTAGGTTTCAGCTGACAAGTAGTGGTGATTTTTAGCAAATGGTTGCACAAAACAGAGACATGCAAAATTGCAGCTACTTGGATGGTTAGTTGACCTTTTGCCTCTGGCAGCTCAGCTGAAACATTCAGCATGCATTTCATGAGAAAATGAGGGAGATTTTTCGAGATTTGTCACTGCTTTTGCATGCATCACCACTGTAATGGGTGAATTTGGCTTGGTCTGCAGTTTTCTGCTCTAGGACTCCTCTGGAGGGGAGTGACCCAACATGTGCAGAAGAACTCAGGATTATGATGAGTCGCCAAAACCACACGCTGCCCTTCTGCTACCACTGTGCTTGGCGCTTGGCCATCTTGTTCCATTTCTCATTTTGTATGAGCACTTATTTCTACTTTTCCTCTGAAAATTTCAGAAGAGAGTTCTACAGGTCTTTCAGGGAGTTATTTTGGAGTGTCTCAAAATAAATTTCCTACATTGTAGAGAGGTCCATTTGGCTAACACCCTGCTCTTAATCACTTCACACAAGTGCTTAAAAGATGCTACAGTTGAAACCTGCTTGTAAATCTCATCATCTGTACTGAAAACCTTGACTTCTAATCCCAGAGGACAGGCTGTGCTTCCTTCAGGAGGCCTGATACTCTGCACATGTTCAAGAGCACTTTTTTCCTTATTACATTACATGTGCCATGAATGAGCTGTAAATTAATAGGGTCTGAATTGCATGAAAGTATCGTTGATTCAGTGAGGCTCACTTCCATGTGGCATAATTTGGATTAGATCGCTGAATCATTTCTACCTATTGTTTACAAATCTTACACAGAAAGAGATATTCTATAATTTTTTTCCATGGCACGCTGCTCTTACTTTTTACACTCAGCCCTAAATTTTACAGCTGGAAGTTTTCAAAGTCATTTCTTCCTGCTTGCAGTATGAGTTCAGAATTCATGATGACTATAATTTTTTGATGGAGAGCAGTGTCATGGAGTTCTGGAAGCCTTCTGAGCATGCAGTGTGTGTGTGTGTGTGTGTGTGTGTAAAACACAATTGGCTCACAGTGAAGCTTCTGGAGTTCTGGAGCTGGCAAGCTGCCTGGTTTTCTTTGGACAGCTTTTTTATTATTAATTTTAGAAATTTATATCTCTGCCCATCAATAAATATTCCCTTATGAGGAAAACAATGCAACCACCCAGAAAAAAACAATACATCATAATTAAAAGTCATCAACAACAAAAACACACAATAGAAGACAGCAAAAAGCAGCACAAAATAAGAACAACCCACACTCGTTATAGCAAAGACTTCATAAAACAGCCTGAACTTTTGAAACACAATGAAAATGTAATCTCTGTGTAAAATAGCAGTCATCAGGATTGGGCAAGAAGGAACGAGGTGACGCCAGGTGACTACAAAAATGTGTCATGCTAGCATTGTACTATGTAGTGGTATACTAGCACCAAAATGGTCCTGGCTTTGTTCAGTGGCCGCTGAGGAAACGCCGCTGGTCCATTTGGGTTTTTTGAACTCCAATTTTGGTGGGAGGGGATTTATGGGTAGGGTCGTAGCTCATCTGCTTTGCATGCAATTTCCCGTTTCAATCTCTGGCATCCCCAGGGGAGGCTGGGAAAGATCCCCGTCTGACACCCTGGAGTGGTGCTTCCTATCAGTGAAGACAATCCTGAGCTAGGTGAGCCAATGGTCTTGACTTGGAATAAAGCACCTTCCTATGTTCCTGTGGATGGCAGCCTTCTCAAACCCCATCACTGCTGAGGATCTGCCCGTGGGGCTATCCTTAGGCCTGGTCCAGCGTCTCTGGCTGGTGAAGAACACTGTGGCTAGACTGTTTCTGGGGGCATACTATTGGCAGTACATAATTCTGGTGCTGAAAAGCTTTCACTGGCTGCCCGTACACTGCTGGGCCAGGTTCAAGGTTATTGCTGCAATTTACAAAGCCCTTAACAGCTTGGGTCCAGGTTACCTTGAGGTCTCCCTAATCCCTCATATCCCTAATCAATCATTGAGGTCTTTGGGGAGTCACTGGTAGTTGCCCCCCATGTCTTGTATCCATGGCTCATATCTACCAGGTGTTCAGTACTATGACCCCAGTTTTATGGAACTGGCTTCAGATTGAATTCAGAAAGGCCCTCTCTTTGTTAAACGTCTAGTACCTACTGAATACTTTTTTTAAAAAATCAGCAGGGATTTTACCTGGAATCTTATTTCATCGTTGTCATCGATTTATAACTTTTCTGTATTGTATTTCTTGCTCACTGCTTAGAGATTATTGCTGTTAAGCAGCATATTAATCATTTAAATAAATAAAATGAATCTGATCTGTCGGCCACATCCTGTTCCCCACCTTGAAATAGAGGATGCCTTCAATTAGAGAACTGTGTTCTGGCCATCATCCAAATCGAAGACCGTCTTCTGTAAAATATGGCAGAAGGCAAGGGGGGCAGTAATGAGGAGTGCTAGGATTACACACCATGTGAAAGCCATCCCACCATCATATTCTGCCAGTTTGCCCCTGAAAATATGTACAGTACTTGAGATTTATTTTTTTTAAAAAAAGACTTTAAAAATGACTACAAGCCAATGGGGGGGGGTGGGCAGAGGTGGATGAAATGTTGCCCTTTTATCTTCCGCTTTGTTCCTTAGCTTCCTATTTTATCTGATTGAAAAATGGAGTCTAGATTTTCTGTTATCCCACAGAGGCACAAGACTGTCACAAGGACATGACTTAATTATTAGAAGCCTCTTTTCTTCCCAATTAGTTTTGCTCAACCCGAAGTGATGATGTTCTCCCAACCGCTCTCTCCCCCCTTTAGCACTTCTTGTTCTAATTTTAGGTTTTTCTCCTTCATTTCTATGACTGTTTTGTATTACGGGTGATGGGGGGGGGGGAATCTTGAGAAACTGCTGATATGGGGGGTGGGGGTGGAATGAGATTGCGCAATGTGGGGATGTGAGAACTGGGAATGTCCTCTGGATTCTGAGATTGAACGGACATAAGAACATAAAAGCAGCCTGCCAGATCAATCCAAGGACCCATCTGGCTGAGCATCTCACTGTGGCAGACCAGATACCTGTGGAAACCCTGGAACTGGACATGAATGCAGCAGCACTCTGCCCACCTGTGATTCCTACCAACTGGTATTCAGAGTCACAATGCCTGAGACAGTGAAGGCAGAACATAGTCATCATGGCTAGTAGCCAGTGACAGCCTTGCCCTCCATGAATTTGTCCAATACTTTTTTAAAGCCATCGATTAAGTGAGCAAATGGTGTCAGTACTGCAGTAAGGTCTGCAATTTGACACCCTGGAATTTGGTGTGTGTTTGTAAATGGATAGGTTGGGTGTATGAATGACTTGTGTGTTTCTGAATGGATGGATGGGTATGGGGTGATTAGGAGAACGATAGAGACGTGGGGGGTAGTGGTTGTCTTAACTGAGGTCATCACCACCACACAATCCTACTTGGTAGAGAGAGCATGCAGCCAAAAAGGTTGATTCCATTGGCACCCCTCTCCAGACCTCTCTCTGAGGAAGCACTCAGAGAAAGGCCCAGGATAACCATCTTCTTGCTCACTAGGTTCCTGTCAGGATAGATGTTCCATTTCGACCCTGGGATCTACATGGCTTTATAGGTTAAGAACAGCACTTGGAACTGGGTACAGGCATGTAAAGGTTGCCAATGCAGTTGTGCTTGAACACATATTTTATGTTCATATCGCCAACTCTCCATTAGCAATCTGTAGGCTGCATTCTGCACCGGATTCCGTGTGTGATGTACTGCAGTAATTTAATTTTTTTAAAAAATGTTTCAAGACTTTATCAAGAAGTTAACTCTCCAGTGAGAAATATGTGATAAAATAAATGAAAAACCAAGAGAGATCAAAGCTGAAAACACCAGGGTTCACAGCCATTACTTCATAAAATAAAGTACATTTTCAAGAGACTACACATTAAATTAGATGTTACAACAAATGAATGACTTGAGACAGAAATAATGCAATACAAATGTTATAAATACAATAAAGTCATATTTCATCAGGAATTTCCAGCCCCATATACTTATATGACATGGTCTGTCATATAAGTAACAAATGGCCATCAAATGGAGACAAAGCCCATGTGTGTATTAGAGATATAGGAAGGAATCATTTTCCATTCTGCCCTGTACTTGCCGCTAGCACCGCTTGTTCCATTCTGCTGCAGTTCATCTGCAGCCAAAAGCTACTTTATTCTTTTCACTGCTGTGGTGAAAGTATGTAACTTACATAATCAATTTTGTAAATTACCTTGTCATCACATTGTTCTACTCCATTCATTTCAGTGCAAAGGAAACAGGATGCAAACCGGTGTGTGTGCAATCAATTATATGTCATTTGTGGACTAAAAGCAACAGTGGGTATTGATTGTATTCGCTGAATTGATTTCCATTCTGGAAATGGGATAAATAAGTAAACATCAGCAATTTCCACTCATGTTTCTGGGTTTGTTGGAATTCTCCGACATCTCGTGTGTGTGTGTGTGTATGTGTGTAGAACAGTTTGTTACAAACATCATACAGACAGTTCTTTCCATTGCTGAACCTTGGGTTTTAAATGGGGGAAAAGGAGTTCCTGCTAAGCCCTGCCCAGGCAGGGGTTACAGAGTTTGGTGGAGAGTCTTTATAATTGCTGGCGGTCCAGTAATCTCAGTGCTGCCCTGGAGGCCACAAGTGAATCATAGCAATTTAGAAGGACGGTAACAGGCGTTTTTTGGAATCGGAGCACAATTTCATGAAGGAAGCGATTTCTCAAAGGCTAGGTTGTACACTGGAAGAAAGTAGCAGGTTGTATCCACAGTGATTCCCTTCAGTCCCCAGATTTTTCCATAATTGGCTACTGGTCAATTAGATGGATTAGCAGATCTGGCAGCACATATTTGGGGGATTTGTCTTCCTTTCCTCTACCCTGCTGTGCTTCAGCAAACTTTCTTCTGAGAAATGCCTTTTTAATCATGATTTGTTTGGCCTTGGACCCTTGACAGGTTTAAGATTTCACAGCCCTTTGGGCCTGTAATGAAGAGCTATGGAAAGGGGAGGAGGTGTTTCTGCCATTCTTGCTGGTCTCCCTGCAGTTGTGTCCAACCATTAAAAGTGTGTAACTTAAAACTTTGTGAAACTTGCAGTTGGTCTATAACCTATTGATTATACTCCTAGATTTAGCATTGAGAACTGCATTCCAAAACTGTGTAGAATTATGTATCTTTGGTATATTCCATATTCAGTTGAACACAACCGGTGCTATTTTTCTAGAGAGATAAAAAGGTGCCGGAACTCACTATCAGCACCTCCCTCACTCTCTTAGAATGGCAATGGTGCCCACCTGAGAGGTGCTGGAACTGAGTTCTGGCGAGTTCCAGCTGAAAAAGAAGCCCTGAGCTCAACGATGGTTAAAGCTACATGAGCTGTAATCTTTATTTATCACATTTATATCCCAGCTTTTCTCCAAGGAGCTCAAGGTGCAGCATACATGGTTTCTTTACTCCTCATTTAATTCCCACAACAACCCTGTGAGGTAGGTTAGGCTGAGAGGCCCAAGTTCACCCAGCAAGCCTCATGGCTGAGTGGGGATTTGAACCCTCATTTCCTGAGGCCTAATCTGATGCTCTGACCACTATACCAATCATCTTGGCTTCCACCTTGCAACTCCCTGTGGATATAAAAGGTGCATGTTCTGCCACTGCAAATCTGCAGGGTTTTGTTCCGCCAACCATAGATAGTCATGGGAAGAGTGGCTACTGCTACATGTAGCTACTGCTACATGGATGTTATGTTCTTCCATGATCTACTGGAAAGTGTTCCATTATAGAGGCAATGTGAAAGCCAGCATTGCATCAGTGATGGGGAACTTGCAGCCTCTAAATGTTGCTGGACTCCATTCTCCCATCAACTCCACCCAACTTCAAAACACCTATCTAGCAAAATTAAGACCCACTCACATGTTCCAAAAGGAAGCACATGTAAAAACAGAACCTACGTGTTGTCGCTCCCAGGTCACCAAGTGCTGATGTACAACAACCATACCTATTTTGTAACGCTTGCTCTTATTCTCCTATCACAACCATGTGTTTGCAAGGGAAGGGGTGGCATGGCAGGATTGCATCATTTCATACAGCCAGTTTGGCATGATGCTAAGGCTCCAAAAAATGCAATTTCTTTGATGTTGTGGGTGGTCTTGTGAAGAATCCAAGAGTAGCTGAGATTGCAGCTTGCCACATTCTATCTCAGGGGTAGGCAACCTAAGGCCCGTGGGCCGGATGCGGTCCAATCGCCCTCTCAATCTGGGCCACGGATGGTCCAGGAATCAGCATGTTTTTACATGAGTAGAATGTGTCCTTTTATTTAAAATGCATCTCTGGGTTATTTGTGGTGCCTGCCTGGTGTTTTTACATGAGTAGAATGTGTGCTTTTATTTAAAATGCATCTCTGGGTCATTTGTGGGGCATAGGAATTCATTCATCCCCCCTCCAAAAAAAATAGTCCGGCCCACCACATGGTCTGAGGGACGGTGGACCGGCCCACGGCTGAAAAAGGTTGCTGACCCCTGTTCTATCTCCTCCCAATGCTTTCCGCAATGTGGTAAACGGGGTATTCTTGCGAGTGCCGGATTGAAATTGGCCATCAACAAACAGAGCATTGTGGAGAGACACAGAACTGGACTTGGATCTGCAAAACAAACTTCATTTCTGCCATAGACTTAATATGTGACTTTTAACCAAGTCAGTGCCTGCTGGGCTCAGTTCCAGTCTGTACAGTGGGAATAACTGTGACTACCTCGTGGCACCTTCATTTTGAAGGCAAACTGCAATGCAGAGTGCAAAGCACTTATAGTTAAAAGTGTACTGAAAATAAATGGTAGCAAGCAGAATGTTCCCGGAGGCTAAAATCCTGATAACTGAATTCTGCAGCAACTTCTTATGACTTTGTAGATCTGTAGCTATGCAAAGATGAAAGGATGGAACTGTTCCATATTTCATCTCCGTCTTACAAAGCTTGTGGTATTGGGAATGGGTTCTCCTTCTGGAATTCTGGAATAATAATTTGTTACTGCCTCTTAATTTGTTCTGCTTAATGTAATATTTCATAGCGCAGTTCCTGAAGCGTAAGTTTTGCACACATGGATCAAAGCATAGATATATGGCAGTCACCCCAGCAAGGGACGTGGCAGCAGTTTGCTTACAGGCTAGAGAGTCCTGCAACAGCTTCAACTGTTATTTGCCATTTTACAAGGATATTGAAAGGGAAAATATGTTTTAAAGCACACCTCCTAAAACAATGATACACCTTCTTGCGCTTTTAATCATGCATTTTCATTTGAGTTTATTTCTTTAAAACATCTATAAACCACTTGATTTAGAAAACAAATCAATCTCTCAGCAGTGTACAACTTGTTGTTGTTGTTTAGTCGTTTAGTCGTGTCCGACTCTTCATGACCCCATGGACCAGAGCATGCCAGGCACTCCTGTCTTCCACTGCCTCCCGCAGTTTGCTCAAACTCATGCTGGTAGCTTCGAGAACACTGTCCAACCATCTCGCCTCTGTCGTCCCCTTCTCCTTGCACCCTCAATCTTCCCGACATCAGGGTACAACTTAGAAAACAGTGAACAGTATCCTGAAAACAACAATACAACATAGACCAGTAGTATAAAAGTATACAAAACCCAATAAAAACAGGGAATTCATATAGATTAAAGCTGGTCCCTCTTTTATGAGTCAGAGAAGGCTTGGGCAAAAACATATGTCTTTACAAGACATTCGAAGCACAAAGACATTCCCTAGCAGAAAGGCAGTAGCGACAAAGGCCTGCTTTCATGTCACCATCCTATGGCATTCTATAGGGTTTGGTACCCTGAGTAGAAATTTCCCCAGATTATCTGATCTTATAGGTCTGTATGGGGCAAGCAGTCTTTGAAATAACCTGATCTTGAGTTGTCACCATCAGTCTATGCTGTCAGTTTTCCATCTGAATTTTTATGTCTGTGTTGCATCAGGGGATAAATGTATCTTATGGGCAAGTACCCCAACACCCCTCCTTTCCCCCCTTTTCTTAGGTAAAAGCAGATTTGGGAAGGGAGCATTTGGGAGAGGAAAAGCAGCAGCAGCGAAGTACATAACCCTTTCTCCTCCTGCAGCTTCTCCTCTCCATATCCCTCACGTAGTTAGTTCTACCTCCTGCAGGAGTAAAAGCTAATGCAGGTTTATTTGGAGTAGTGAAAATGTGGGTAGCATTCAGGGGGAAAGTCAAGCACAACTCCCCCAGCTGCTTTTCCACTCCCAAATTCCCCCCACAAATTTGCATTCCAAAGATACCAGGCAAGGCAGTGACAAATTCTAAAAGGATCTGATGCACAATTTATCCCACTCAGTCAATGCTTTGGTGAACGCAGTATCTAAAGTGCTGCTGTTGGCAGCAGCAGTGATACCTGCAGTTTGGCTGAACGCTAAGAAGGGCTTAACATTTTGACAAACCTCTCTGCTTTCTTGGCTTTTGATCATCAGTTGCATCCTTAAAGTTTATTCTCCTGCTATTCCTGGGTTGTTGTTGTTTTTTAAGAAAAGAAAAGAACTCTAGAATCTGTCACAAGACGCCTGTTTTCATTAAAATCCTTAAAGCTGTAGTTGTCAGGAGCTTACTTACCATTATCTGTATAGTAATGAGCAAGGGAATTTGCGCCACTCCACAGTTGCAAAGGCAGTGTTGGCGCTTTGTGACAGCCCAACTTTCCTGGAGTTAAAGCCAACAGTCAGCGATTGATTAACATAACAAAACAAACCCACATGCAGACTTCAGGGCCAAGGGGGAGTTAGGTGGAAGGCGACTGGGAATCTCAAGGAACTCTATGGGGCCAAGAACCAGTGTGGCTGGATTTCAAAGGATAACAAAATACTAAGGCCCAAATTAAATACCACACACCAACACAAGGAACTGCCTCCCGATGGGCCTTCTCTTTGGATTAAGCCAGGCGTCAGCAAACTTTTTCAGCAGGGGGCCGGACTATATTTTGAAAGGGGAAAAAATGAGTTCCTGTGCCCCACAAATAACCCAGAGATGCATTTTAAATAAAAGCACACATTCTACTCATGTAAAAACACACTGTGTGTTTGTAGTGTGGTGTAGTGGTTAAGAGCGGTGGACTTGTAATCTGGTGAACCTGGTTCGCGTCTCCGCTCCTCCACATGCAACTGCTGGGTGACCTTGGGCTAGTCATACTTCTCTGAAGTCTCTCAGCCTCACTCACCTCACAGAGTGTTTCTTGTGGGGGAGGAAGGGAAAGGAGAATGTTAGCCGCTTTGAGACTCCTTCGGGTAGTGATAAAGCGGGATATCAAATCCAAACTCCTCCTCCTCCTCCTCCTCCTCTTCTTCTTCTTCTTCTTCTTCTTCTGATTCCCGGACCATCCGTGGGCCGGATTTAGAAGCTGATTGGGCCAGATCCGGGCCCCAGGCCTTAGTCTGCCTACCCATGGTTTAAGCCTGCTGCTTTGGGAAGATGAGATTTGCCTAAGTGGTGTTTCCCCTTGCAGACATACAATTCACACCTAAGTGAGAACAGACTCAGAGCTGATTTCATTTCCCTCTCAGAAACATGATTGGATACCTGAGTGCTTTATGCTGAACATTAGCTGGGAAAGGCTGGGAGAGAGGAATTATCTTATTTCGCAGAAAGGTTGAAAACACACATACCGTTCCCCATCAACTCAGATCATTAAGCAGTCCAAAACATTCATTATTTTTAATATGACAGGTCTTGCGCAAAGCTGCTTGTAAGAGGAGCAAATGGAAGCAGGGATGTGACATTAGAGACCACACACCGAAATATCACCACACATGTAACAAACCCCACATTTCCAATGGAATTGGTAGTGGAAATTATCACAGTTCGGATGCTTGTCCGAGGCCAGGAACAGAAATTACAGAAGTAAAAATGAATGACAGTCGCTATTGTTGGTTTTTTAGTTTGCATATGTTGCATAAATAATTACATAATTTTCCACATTGTTTTTGGCATTTCTCTTCCATTGAAATGTATTGAAAAATTATGTTAGTTTTGGCCATAGCAGATAGAGAGATAAATAGTGTTGGTTTCAGCAGAGGCTGAACTGTAGCAAAACGGAAACAGTACCGATTGCAACAAACACAGGACAAAACTGAAATCACTGCCTCCCTACATCCCTACCCAACACCAAATATGTGTTGAGGAGCTCCTACACCAGCAATAATGGTTTTTTTGTTTGTTTGTTTTACTTATTGGATTTTCCACAGGACAGAGAAATCAATATTAAACGAAGAAAAAAGTACAGGGCAGCATTTGGGTGATGGCAACATTGTGCGGGTGCCACAAAAACATGAGCAGCACCAAGTCCACAATAAACTGCTAAGTAGCAGCATCCTGTGTCTGTCTCAGAATCAAGCTTCCCTGTCCTCCTTCGTGCCCAAGTCTTTCTGATTTAATATCCATTGGTGTGAGGAGGGGGATTTATCAGTGGGCTGTTTGCAGTTACTGGTAGAGTTGTCTGGAAATTCTGAGGAGAGTCAGGAGGCTTCTGTGAAGTTTCCTTGGATATCTGACATCATGGGGGCTGACCAACTTGGTTGAAAACAAAGGGACAAGTTCTGCACATCTCTAATGAAAGCCTTTGCATATAAACAAATGCACCGTCCAGGCAGGAAGGATTTAGCCTCCCTTTGCTTTTGTTTACAGAGAAGATCTTAGCACTCATGAAAGGAGGTATTGGGTAGCAGTGTGTAGAGCAAGGGGCAGTATTGGCAAGCTCTGTGCAAATTTCCTTCTACCAAAGCCCCTCTGGCTTTTCCCTGCGGCATCTCTCCCATTCCATAACTGAGCCTCTCCCGGGCAACAAATTGTAGCTCCAGTGATTTCTCCTTCCAGCCGCCTTTTATGAATAAAGCATGTACACACCAGACTTGCCAGCAGTCAGTAATCAGGCTGATTTTTGTTAAAATATAGCAACAGAGCGATGGGGAAAGAACGATGTTTTGTTTTCAAGGAGAGTTGGTGTTTAATAACGATGTGTGTCTTGAACCAGGGGAGTAAATACAGTGGTAAGGAAAGCAAACCAGAGAATAGAATGAATTGCCTTTAAAAGAGAGAGAGAGAGAGGAGAAGTTGGGGAGGGCATTTAAAACAAAGAGCTATTCTGTTGACCAGGTGATTGCGACAAATGGCAAATGGTATGTGGTAGAAGCTGGCCTGTCAAACAGTATTTCATTTTAAACACCCTGGATTAAGCTTGTTTATTGGGAAAGAAGTATGTATCCAGGATATATTGCTGCACCTATCAGCAAAGGCAGGGCATAAGGCACAACACTGTTTAATCAGCTTTTTGTAGGTAATGTGATGTTTCCACTAGGAATTGGCCATCAATCCCTTCAGTTTGATAAAAGCAGGCTTTGCATAGCCTGCAACAAACAATTCTTTAACTGGCATTCAAAACTGAAAAGAGTGCAATCCATATGTAGGTGGGGGATTGTTGACAAAGGGGCTGCATTCAGATGTAGAGTTTATTGCATTACCATTACTGGTTAAAATTCTTGGGCTTCTGTCCCAATTTCTCATGTTCCTTTTATACTACAGCACACTGTTGTATTAGGGAACTATTACTTTTTGACCAATATATATCGCCATGTCATTCAGAATTGTAAATGGCAGGAAAGAAGTCCACAGTTGTGCGACACTATGTAGTGCACACAGCCCCAAATCTCATTGTTGTGCAGTGATCATGAAAACCATGGGACACTGCAATGCAAAACTCCCATGAGTTAACAGGGTTGCAAATTGATATTTTTTTTCTGGAAACAATTAACATGGGGATGAATGCTAAACTGCCACAAGATTACACTACATTTCCAGAAGAGGCTCTTAGCCATTATTCCACACCACACTCCACTGTTTCTTACCTTTTCTGGGTTGTGCTGTCATAATGAGCTCTAATCTGACCTTAGATGACTCCTCCACCTATGAGGACCAAGAACTCCCAGAGCCAGGAGACTTGGGGAAGTTGAGAGAGTCCCCCCACCACAACACTGGTGTGGAAAGCCCTGCTGTCCAGGGACCCTTCACCAGGCCTCCCCCAGGGGATGTTCTGGAAGGACCTTTGAAGCCCCTGCCTGATACGAAACAATAATCTTTATTGTCATTGTCCCATACAGAACAACGAAATTGAAAAAAATCTACATCAGACATTCAAAAACCAACAAGGCTGCTATCCCAGCTATCCCAGCCTGGTTGACTCCCTAAAAACTCTGATACCCCATAATTAAATGCAATATACTCCCATAGAGACTACCTTACACTGCGTTTAAAACCAAAATCTCATTTGGATAGAAACTGTTTCTCAGGCGGCTAGTCCTAGTCTTTATAACCCTGTACCTTCTTCCAGAAGGCAGAAGCTGAAAGAGATCATTTCCGGGGTGCGCACTATCCTGCACTATCTCTGCAGCTTTCTTATGACACCTGGAAGCATAGATTTGATCCAAGGTGGGAAGAGTGTACCCAGTTATTCTCTCTGCAGTCTTTACAACCCTGGACAGCATTGTTTTCTCCCTGAACGTGCAGCTCCCAAACCACGCACAGAGACCATAAGTTAATACACTCTCAACAGTACCTGGAGGGGGGAGGCTGAAGCACCTACCCACCCAGTCCTTGGGAGCATTGGCACTAGTAGCTCATGGGTCAGGCAGCTGGCTGGCAAAGGAGCACCCGCCTGAGAGGCCTAGATCACCGTGCTGCTCACGAGTAAAGGGCTCCTTCTGAATACTTTCAGTCTGTGAGTTCAGAGAAAAGCACCAATGCCTGGAGGGAAGGAGACTGTTCTGAGCAACACAAGACCCATGTTCTTTTCCCCAGAAGCTTGCATTTTACGTGGGTTTGGGAGTCATATGAGAATGACGGGAGGGCAGCTTAAGCAAAACAAGGGACGTGACTCCAGGCCCAAAGGCAGGCGACAGCTGTGGACAATAATATAATTCAGCAACCTGAATAGGAGATTGTTTCTGCATTTATTTAGATCAGTGCCCCCTGTAACACTCCTTGGAGCGTGGCAGAATGACTGATACTTGGTCAAGCAGTTAATGTTTAACCTTTTCACTACATGGTTAAGGTTTCGTAGCGAGCCTCTCTGTTGCAGGGATTTTATGATTTGCAGGCTGAGTTATGCCAGAATATTAACTGTGTGGTCCCTTCAGCACATACTTTTGAGCAAAGTCTGTGTGGGGTTAACAGAGCACAGAGCATGTCTTCCTCTGCTTGTTAATTCAACACCCCCTAAAAAAACATAGCAAAAAAGTACACTAGCTCTGAATACATGAAGAAGGTCTGTAGCTCAGTGGCAGAACCCATGTTTTGCACAAAGAAGGTCCCAGGTTCAGTCTCAGGTATGGCTAGGAAAGAGTCTTGTCTGAAACCCTGGAGAACCTCTGCATGTCTGTGCGAACAATACAAGACTGTTATGTACTGAGTTGAAAAGGATCCAAAATGCAGCAGTCTGATTGGTTCTAGAGCAATAGGATCCAAAATGCAGCAGTCTGATTGGTCCTAGAACAATAGAATTCAGAATGCAAGAGTCTGATTGGTCCTAGAACAATGCAGCAGTATGATTGGTCTACAGGAGCCACCCAATCCAGCTCCAGGTGGAAGTGAATCCACAATCTGATTGGCCTACAGGAGAATCCCAGAATTAGCCAATCACATGCAGCCCATTGTGTAAATAATGTATATAAAGCAGATATTTGGGGGGAACTTTCATTCCTCCTCACCACTATGAGCTGAATAAAGAGCATGAAATCCATTCTCGACTCCCAGTATATTTCAAGGACCAAAGATCTAATTCTTCCAAAAGCATCTTCCCATGCTGCTAACCGTGCCCCCATTGTTTTTTCAAGTCACCTGATCTAACTGGGATGAAGAGATACCATGTTTTCTTTCTGGCTCTTACCTGGAGAGGCAGGAGCCACAGCACAGCAAACATCAGCCCATTAGCTTCCTTGGCCTGAGAGGTGCCCTGCTGGTACAGCAAATGAGATTCCTGCCCCATGCTACCCTGGACCCACATGTCCCCCAGGGCTTTGCAAAATATCAGTGAAATTATGTTTCATATGAACAGTTAAAAATGAAAAAGGGTGAGTTCTGAGTTAGATGGGCCAGTGGCCTGACAGTGTAAGGCAGCTCCCTAGGTCCCTGTGGTCTTTTGTACTAAATGCAAATGACAAATCCAGACGTGAGACAGTGCTGAGAACAGGGCCACAAGGATGTACCGACAGGAGCACTGCCTTTGCAAATTCGGCACTCCCAGTTGTGCATCCCCATCTCACCACATGAAGCTTGCCCATAGACAGAGGAGCAAGCTCAGTAGTTTACAGTGCAGAAGGTAATTGCTGGAGGGGAGTGTAAAATGGTGTAACAATAGTGCCAAAGAGAGAGAAAGTGCTAGTACAGTGTTGCTACAGTGATGTTAAAATCTGATGTGCATTGATATTCAATACTCTGTAGTGTCCAGATGTTTTCTGTGGGATCATAGAATCATAGAACGGTTGAGTCGGAAGGGACCATGAGGGTCATCCAATCCCCTGCAATGCAGGAATCTTTTGCCCAACATGGGCCTTGAACCCGCAACCCTGAGATTAAGAGCCTCATGCGCTACCAACTGAGCTATCCCAGGGATAAATCAATTACCTCGGGTTATAGACGCTTCAGGTTACAGATGCTTCAGGTTACAGACTCCGCTAACCCAGAAATAGTACCTCGGGTTAAGAACTTTGCTTCAGGATGAGAACAGAAATCGTGCTCCGGCGGCGCAGCAGCAGCGGGAGGCCCCATTAGCTAAAGTGGTGCTTCAGGTTAAGAACAGTTTCAGGCTAAGAACAGACCTCCAGAACGAATTACGTTCTTAACCCGAGGTACCACTGTAGTAGCATTTTAGCATTGTGTAACTTTGTGACCCCCCCCATTTCCCCTTTTACTTTTGTCCCCTGAATCATTACTCACTTTTTGTCACGGGGAGGACAAATGAAGTTGCAAGGCTGCCTTGTGAACTGATCACTTCTTCTCTGTTAGTTCACTTCTATGAGACATTCTGAAACTTGTTCTTTTTCAGTCCTCAGGCTGGTTTAAGCTTGAGATCTGTGAACTCCTCACTGGCCGGAAGCTGATTCACAATAGCAAGATAGAAACTCTTTTGACCTTACAGGATATCAATGTTTCCCACAAACAAATTCATCTTCAGGCAGAAAACATCGGTTAAATCGAAACAGTTCTGTTTTAGGTTTAGACATCACAAAGTTCAGGGGGGTCATTGTTTTAAATGGATTGGAGGTGGTATGGAGAAAGCAGACAGGGAATCATTTTTCTCCTCTTCTCATAATGCTGTAACTTATGGGCATCCAATGAAGCTTAATGTTGGAAGATTCAGGGCAGACAAAAGAAAGTACTTCTTCACACAGTGCATATGTAACTATGGAATTCACGAGAGAGAGAGCGAGAGAGAGAGAGAGAGAGAGAAAGAGAGAGAGAGAGAGTAATAGTCACCCATCTGAATGATTTGAAAAGAGGATTAGAAAAGAGGATTAGTCTTGTGGAAGTCAAGACTACCACTGGTTTATAGCACTTGTGGCCATGTTCTTCCTCCACTTTCAGAGGCAGTATGCTTCTGAATACTAGTTGCTGGAAACTGCAGGAAGGGAGAATACTTCTCCCCTCATATCCTGCCATGTTTTATGCAAAGTGTTGGGACTCTTAAGATTGGAATTTGATCTTTCCTAGCTATGGTGGAAGAAGCGAAAGCTACACTATGAACCAAAGTGGTGCCTCCTCAGATGGTGAAGTGGTGGAACCATTAATAATGGCAGAATGAACGTTATCAGTCCCATGCGGTCCAATCCACTACGAAGTTGGGAAAGGCCCTTTTCTGAAATCCTGGAGAGTCAATACCAGTCAGTGTAGTCCAGGGGTGAAGAACCTGTGGCCCTCCAGATGTTGCCAGACTACACCATTGGCCTACCTGTCAATGGTGTAGGAGTTCGAGTCCTACAACATACCTTGTGTTGTCAGTCCTGAGTTAGATGGACCAGCAATCTGAATTGGGACAAAGCAGCTTCCTATGTTCTCATGTGCTTAGAAATAAATCTTGCTTTATTTATCTTAACTAATATTATTTTTCTTCAAGATGCCCCTCCTCTAACCTTAGCCCTTGTAAAATTAGGCTGGCATTATCCATTTTTCTATTCCGCCAATAAGATGTTCAAGACTTGACCACTATAAAAAAATAACTGGGATAACTTGGGATTCAAAGAAGGATGTCTGAAAACTGGATAATGTCCCCTGACATTTGACACTGCCCCCATAGGCATACTCGAAGAGAGCAGCAAAAAAAATGGCCTTTTGAACCAGCCCTTAGTCATCTGTCTCAGATGCTATTAAGAACACGACTTAGTTCGTTTTTTTTTAATGGAACAGCAAAATTGTTAATGCTTTTGGAAATAGGCCAGTGGCTTGAGAGATGGATGATATTTATTTAACTTGAGAGAAAGGAAGTTACACTATGACAAATTCTGTTCCTAAGACTTCTGGCACCAGGCACGGAATACCTATAACCTGCTGCTGCAACAGCTTCTAGGTGCCAGTCAATGCCATGCAATGTGATCTTATGCCAGCATTGCAGAGGGATTATAAAGAATGTAGGCGCATAGGGAGAAATCTTGCAGTATGCAGTATTCAGTATTCCAGCCGCTCCACTTCCCATCACCCACCCCACCCCCACCTCCCCCCAAAAACCCTTAGTGTTCCATCACTACCAAGCACACTCAGTCTACGTTGGTCTATTTTTAGGGATGGTCCCCTCTTTAGAGTCTTTCTTATGTTATATATTTATTTCTATTCCTGCAAATCTTGCTGCCGCCCCCCTCAAGCTTGCTAATACCTCCCTAGGTGCTGTTTTGAACTCATAAGCAACAACACTCACAGCCAGATCAGCAGAAATAGAGGGATTAATAGGGATTGCCTAGTTGAAGCAGACCAGGATCCATCTAGTCAATATTGTGTTTGACAGTGATAATCTAAATGCCTCTCCACACTCAGAAACATTAATGCATTGACCATCTCTTCTTGTTTGCCCCCAGTGCCTGGTATTTAAAGGTATACTGCCCCCTGCACATGGGATTTTTGTTAAACCATCATGGCTAATTGACAGATCAATTTAGACCCCTGCAGATCTTCACTGCACAAGACAGGGAAGGTTGGGGATTGGTTGGGGGAATCACACATGCCACAATGCTGGGGGGGTGGGGCTTGTGTGCACACCCTGCCCCCGTCCACACTTTCAGCATTTGTGTGTTCAGGCAAATGCCAGAACACAACCTTTTATTTCTCCAATTTTGAGGAAGAGGTACAAAAAACATTTTCAGATTTTGCAAGTAATTGTGGTGTCTTGGGTTGCAGATGCACAATTTTTCAGGCCTGTAACTCATGCAGCTGAAATGAAGTGGGGTTTTTTATGTTGTGCAAAGTGTGAAATTGCAGCTCCTTGATCTGTAAGAAAATCTGCTGCAAGAAGATCAGTGCAAGTGGCAAAATGTCTCAGCAAATAGTATTCTTTGTGTTCAGAGAGAGAGAGAGAGAGAGACTGAGTATTTTGCAATCGCATGCAAGCATGCAGCTTTCAGGGTGCAATTGCATTTTGACAGTTGAGCTTTTAACCGGTGTCAGCCAAGACTTGCCATTCAGCTCTGCATTGGCATTCTTTCTGCCTTTTGCAGAGTCAGGGCAGATAAAAAGTATTGGAGGGCTTGCTACAAGCCTGTGGAGAAAATGGAAGGTGAAGCATGAGTGATGCTATTAAGAATTAAATATGTGGCTTTCCATGAGAAACAGTATGTGTTAAGTATGAGGTGGTGTGAGGATCTGTCCCCTCCCAGTACTGGAATGCAAAAGGGTTGGGTGAGGTGACATTGCTCATCTGGCTTCCCAACCACACAGGTGGTTGCTGTGGTGCAAGCATAGTGGCGGTTTACCTCTTGGTTATCAGCAGCAACCACCACATTGGGAAGCCAGGTAAGCAATGCCACCCAACCTGCTCTAGCAACCACTACTGCTGGAATACAGACCACATCAGCTTTTCCCCAGGGTGATGCAATCCTTGCCCCCTCCCCCCCAAAAATGGTTCTAGAAATAAATGGTTATGCCAAAGCTTCCATGGAACAGTTAAGCTAAGTCAGGATTTGAAGGAAGATTGTCATATTCTCTTTCACCGTAGCCCTTGTAGGAAGAGAAGCTGTGATGGACATTCTACTTTTTATACTATCAGCCTGGAATGGAAACACGATCTTTAAGCACACCCCTAAAGCACGGCGAGTCTGTGGGTGCCTTCTGTGAGCCAGTAAGTTCTGGCAATTACAGTAGGCATACTGTACAGTGTAATCCTGTTCCAAAAAGCAGAAAGGCTGTCAATCAGAGCTTAGGCAATATGGTTTGAAGGGGGGGAAAGGGGAAAAAAACATATCCTCAAACTTAAGGTCAGTTTATAACTGGATATAGAGTCCTTGTCTTTCACTCGCTCCCTGTTGGTTTTGGGCAAGAGCCATTTAAAGTGCAACAAGTCTGCTTCTATGTGTATCTGCCCCTTCTAAGAAGATCCTGTGTTTTAAGCACAGGTCACCTGGCTTCATTTCTTGAAGTACGAATGATGGACTCTGACATGCAGCCATCTCAAGACAGCAGTGGGTTTTATATGAGGAGTCGTTTAAGGCAGTGATGGACAATCTGTTGGAGCCCACTTTTGTGCCGGTGGCCAGGTCTGGCCTTCCAATTGGAGACCTCAAGTGTGAAGTTAGTGTTAGGGGCCAACCTGAAATGTTTGGATTCTTAGTCTCTCGTGGTCAAAGCAGGCATGACATAGGAGTTCCAGAATCTGATCTTGTGACTTTTTCTTTTTCTTTTTAAACCTTAAAAGTAGATAGTGTGAATTCTGCTATGTTTGGAACAGCAGCATCAGGGAGTGGGGAGGAGAAGGGGTGTTCATCTCTTTCTTCCCACACTATTTCCCAGATCAAACTTTTCTCCCGTCTCAAAGCTCCTGTTAGCCCCATTTGGGGTGGAAAAATACAGTCAACATGCAGCTATTTGTATGTTTCTTCTCCAGCAGGGTTAACATGCCAAGCAGTGGCAATAAGCAACAGTAACTCACCACAAAGCACCTCTGTTCCACCATGTTATGCGTTACTGAATATGCAATTTCCCTGCAGTATCTGCCTTGGCATGTAAAGAATATTGGGATATCTGATATCAGATAGGTGAGGGACTATACTTAGTGGTGGAGTGGTGGAGCTTTGCACACCAAATTTTCCACATCTCCACTTCAAAGGATTGGGTATATGACAGAAATACTGGATGCCACCCAATGGTCAGAGTAGACAGTACCATGCTAGTTGGACAAAATAGTTTGACCTGGTACAAGGGTGTTTCTTGTGACTGACCCCCTTGGAAGTTTATTGGTATCAAGATGTACAACTGTCTCTATAGAAGCGACTTCTCTGTCCATTCCCAACAGCAAGGGCTGGCAGACTGGCTGGCTGGGCTCCCTTGTCCACACACTTGTTTACTCCCTGACCAGCCCCAGAGGTAGCATTTGCCTGGAGAACTTGTAGCCAGGGGTGCTGCAACAAACAGCTGGGAGGCAGAGATGCAAGAGGGCATCAGAGGAGGGAGGGAAGGAAGGAAGGAAAGAAGGACAGAGGCCATGTTGCCCGTGGCACCCCTGACCATCATTCAAGGCACCCTAGGGTTCCATGGCACACTGGTTGAAAACCACTGCCATAGGACAAGGTAGAGAGGCAGGCCAATAGCTACAGAACCATGGACAGCTCCAGATAATGGAGCTTAGGACTGACCTGGATATTTTTATGTCTTCAGGAACAGATCACGCCTCTCAAGTACCACCCCTTCCTTGAGGAGAGGAAGGCTTTAAAGGCACAGGCCTCTGGCTTGGGGCCTACTACTCCTTTTCCTTCTCTTGAACAATTCCCTCCAGGCTTATTGCTGGTGCTGATGGGTTATCATGGGGCTGTAAGCACTGGCATGGAGGGGGTTGGTTCCCCAGTTGGTGTAGACTCTAAGGATGCGGACTCTGGAGGTCCCACAGTTCAAGAGCCTCAGGCTGAAGAGCCCTAATCTGGTGGGCTCTGTCTAGTCCTGGTCATGTTGCTGGGATTCTCAAGAAACCCAAATATATGATGCTACTTCCAGTGCCACGGGTCTGATGGGTCTAGCCAGCTTTTGCCTCAGAGTCAGAGCCCAGACTTCTGCTCAGTGTGGGGGTCTCTCACCCCCATATATTTTTATTAAATTTCTTTATCACAACGGGGGGAGGGCTCATGGCTGTGATACTCACACACAGTTATTTGCCTAATTGTGAAGGCCTGAAAGAGGGCTTCTGTATGAGCCATGCTTAGTCAGGACAATGTGTGTGCTTGTCATGCTCTGTGGAATGTTATATTTTGGTTTCCTGAGAATTCCAGCTTCCAGAGAGAGAGAGAGAGAGAGAGAGAGAGAGAGCTGATCTAAGCAGAACTGAGCACATGTTAAGTTGCATTTATTTAAATGGGAAAGTGAAACACATGCATACCTGTCTCATATTAAAATCAACCAGGATTAAAAGTTCTACTTTTTGGCTGGAGGAAATTTTCTAACCCTCATCACTGAAGAGAGCAAAAATTGAGAATAGGTCAGTGGTGTCTGCTCCAGGCACAGAATGAAGTAGCCACTGACTACAGCTTTCCATAGCTTTCGGTGCTGACACAGATCCCTGAATGCATTCTCTCTCTTCCTTTTTTAATGGATTCTCATTTTCATTGCTTTTCACACATTCATCACTTATTCTTTCCTTCCATCTACAAGCTCATGCAACAACAACAACAACAACAACAACAACAACAACAACAACAACTGCCCCCATACTGTTACCAAGTTATCTAAGTATGCATAACCAGTGACCTCTAAATTTAGTCCATGCACCAGTAATGAAGAATATGGTTGTCTGGTACAGAACTCAGGTCCATTAACTGTAGGGTACCCACACTGATGAGTCAGAAAAAAAGCTTGAGCCATTTCTGAGCAGTGCTTTGTTTTTAAAGGGTTTATAAAGAGTGGACCTCCTAGTAGATCAGGTGCTGCTTTAAGAAACTAAAATAGCATCTCGCAGAGGACAAAGAAGATATCCCTACCCCCATCATTGTCCTCTGTTTATCACTGTCCTTGTCTAATTATAATAGACAGATTCCACGTTGTAGAAATGCATCCACAACATCTGGAATGCTCATATGTTGAGGTTAATGGAGGTTAAGGAGTCTGAAGAGCAGAAACGTTCAGTGTAGCCTCAAATTAAGCTTGACCTGGATAAGAGCCATCCCCCTTTGAGACAAATGCCGTTGTCACCATCACCCTCCTCTCAGGCTTGGGGAGCAAATGCGGCCCTCCAGGCCTCTCTGTCTGGCTCTTGAAGTCCCCCAAGGCCACCCCTTTCACTGACTGCACTTTGATCCTTGATGGTTTTTGCCTGGCTGGAATGTGTCCTTGAACTCTGAAGGTGCCACTGGCTTGTTGGAATAGAGGGGTGGGTGGAACATGATGCAAAAGTAGCATTTGCATTCATTGCTCCACCCATTTTCCATCTAACTATGCCCATTTTTGCCATGTTACTCTTAGAAGGTTGCGGTTCTCTCCAGGTAGCAGTTCCTAAGGCAGTTCCAAGTGCCGCTGCCTCTCAGAGCACACAACCCTGGTATGTTGTTGTTGTTGTTGTTTAGCAGTGTACAACTTGTTGTTGTTGTTGTTTAGTCGTCTGACTCTTCGTGACCCCATGGACCAGAGCACGCCAGGCACTCCTGTCTTCCACTGCCTCCCACAGTTTGGTCAGACTCATGCTGGTAGCTTCGAGAACACTGTCCAACCATCTCGTCCTCTGTCGTCCCCTTCTCCTTGTGCCCTCCATCTTTCCCAATCTTTCCCAGGGAGTCTTCTCTTCTCATGAGGTGGCCAAAGTATTGGAGCCTCAGCTTCACAGTCTGTCCTTCCAGTGAGCACTCAGGGCTGATTTCCTTAAGAATGGAGAGGTTTGTTCTTCTTGCAGTCCATGGGACTCTCAAGAGTCTTCTCCAACACCATAATTCAAAAGCATCAATTCTTCAGCGATCAGCCTTCTTTATGGTCCAGCTCTCACTTCCATACATCACTACTGGGGAAACCATAGATTTAACCATACAGACCTTTGTTGGTAAGGTGATGTCTCTGCTTTTTAAGATACTGTCTAGGTTTGTCGTTGCTTTTCTCCCAAGAAGCAGGCGACTTTTAATTTTGTGACTGCTGTCACCATCTGCAGTGATCATGGAGCCCAAGAAAGTAAAATCTCTCACTGCCTCCATTTCTCCTGGTATATATGGACAAATAATTGTGAGCTGCTTTAAGGAGGTCTCATGGGCCTCTTAGGTAGAACTCCAAAGGAAGTGCCAGGGCTGGCTGAGAAAAGTGAGCCCTACTCTAACCAATTTAATTCTTCCTGCTCTGCTTTTTCTTCCTCTAAATTATTGCCTTCTCCAATCTGGTGTCCTCCATATGTCATTGGAATACAGCTCCCATCATTCCTGACCATTGGCCATGCAGGCTGAGTCTGATGTTAGTTGGAGTCCAAGATATGTGGTTGGTAAAGGCTGGTGTTAATTGTTCTTACTACCAAGTTCAGGAACTAAACCCCACTGTCTTCTGCTGCAAGTTAAAAAAAATTACAATCATCCAGTGGTTCAGCATTGAGGATATGCACCATTTTGGTCCCACTTAAGGGCTAAGTGAGCCATTAAACATTTGCAATTTGCCTCCATCAATGATAAATTCCAGTCAGCATCAGTCTGTGCATTCTTTTGTTGGGTCAGGAATACACCAGAGTGCTTGTTGGTGTTGACATTCTAGTAATTTTTTTTAAAGACCTGGCCTTTTGCATGAACTCCAAGCACAGCATCGTACACAGAGCAGCACAGACCAAAAATAGTAACAGTGGTAAAATAAATAAATTAAGTAAAATTATATTTTCGGAGCCACCTTTGCCCGTCATACAGTTCCTGCAGCAAAAGAGCATCTTTGTATGCTGAGGCAGTTTCATATGTTTGCACAGAACGTTTTTTAAATGTGCTGCAGTGTTAGTGCTAAAAAGGTAATGGGAGAAGGATTCTTTATGATTGGCAAAGTAGCTTTTAAGACACAGACCAAGCCACAGGAAGACTGTGTAGGCAGCAACTGCTTCCTAAAGCCCTTCACTGTAATTTTCCTTAAAAGATGTAACATTTCATTCTGCAGCGCTTCCTTGGTTACAGTTAAAAAACTGTAAAGGACTACCCACCAACAAACTAGATTTTAAAGCTGTGGCTATCTTGGGAGCTGACTTTTATTCTTAAAATAAAAGCCATCCTTGTTGTTACCTGTGTAACTGGAACAATAAACTGGAAGTCTGCAATGTTCATCCTTCCAGTTATATAGGGCTGTGTGTTTTCTTATAGTGTTTTTATCTGTGTGGTTTCAAGTATATAATGTGCTCTGTGGATATAGACACTTCCATACAGACTGGTTGCCTGCAGTGGGTTTTGAGGTTGCATAATTTAAAGGGGTTTATTTATAGAAGTGAACCAGAGTGGTGTATTGGCTAGAGACTCTCAGATTTAGGGCCAGGAGGACCTGGGTTCAAATCACATTTGTATATATGTTGGCAATTTTTTTTTTAAATCCTCCTGAAAATTTGTAATAATTTTGGTGAGCATTTAAAAAAAAAATACATGCATGTTTTCTGCCATTTCTCTTAGTGTAAGCACTTTCACAAGCAATTTTCTCACAACAGAATGCATTTTTCTGCATTATTTTCACTAGTACATATGTTTTTGTGTGTACTTTTCACTAATTTATGCACTTCTGTATGCATGAGTGCAAAATCCACAGGAGTGAAAATGTCCAAGGGGAGCTGCATTTCAGTTTATGTTTTGCTTTGAGAAGTCCACATTTGGTAGTTCTGGATTAAACTACAAACTGGACAAACAGCTCCCTTACAAGGAGCTCAAGTTGATGCACATGGTTCTCCCCGCTCCTCATTTAATCCCCACGACAACCTTGTGAGGTAGGTTAGGCTGAGAGGCAGCCACTGACCCAAGGTTTCCCAGTGAGCTTCATGTGACTGATTGGGGATTTGAACCCTGGCCTTCCAGGTCCTAGTCCGACACTCCAACCACAACACCACACTGGTTCTTGTCAACTTGGGTCTTTTTTTGTCAGGGCCTTGGTGGATGATGTAAGCCGCTGGACCAGCAAACTGTAAAGTCCCTCCTGGCAGAATAACTTGGCAGCTGATGCCTCCATCTAGCTGGAGGAGGATGCAGCGAGGCATTCAAGACGGTGTCAAAACGAAACTGAGAGGAACATTTCTGAGCAGCGAGGACTCTGTCGGCAAGTGTTATGTCACTGTCACAGACTGATAGAGTTCCACTAGAAAGGCTTCTGACAGCTTTTAAACTAAAACAAGGACTGAGGGCAACGCAAGAGGGAGGAAGAGAGGTGTGGATCATTATATCATGTAGAGCCTCAGGCTGTGCACTTAGACGTCCAACGCTGTTTTTTCCTCTTGCCTATCAAGGACAGGTTGTCCAGTTGAGTAACAAGATTGCGGCAGTATGTGTCACATCCCCGCAAGCGTGTGAGACAGCTAATACAAACTCCACGAGAAGGCTCTAGCAGCCCTGATTCGCAAAGTCATGTCCTGATTTCCCTAGAAAAGAAGTGAAGGGATGAGGCTTTCCCTGGTGGCTCATACGGGCTGAATGAATAAACTCCTGGGAACCTCCTGCCAGAAGGACTCTGGAGGAGCTCATCTACCTGTGGACTAAGCAGTGCCAATAGCAGCCAATGGGGCAGCACAGGTGGGGCGGCATTGCTCACTTGGCTTCCCAACAGTGTGAGGGATGAGATGGTGCAGAACTTGGCACCGTTCAGGCGCAGGAGCTTTAGATTGGCTCCCCTGCCACACTGAGCTCTTCATCCCATCTCCCAACAGTGGTGCTTGAAGTTGGAATGCCAGGTGAGCAATGCCAGTCTGCTAGTGCCACCCTGCCAACTGCTACCAAACAGTGCTGGATTTTGTTGGGTTCTTGGGTGAGATACCCTCCCTGCGCTCCCCTCCTTCAGTGAGTCTACCTCCGCATCACCATTGCTGTTTATTTATAAAATTTATATTTCTGTGTCATGGGACCCCAGGGTAGGTTACAGCAATAGCTCAGTCAACAGAGGATGAGGCTCTTAATCTCAGGGCCATGGGTTCAAGCAAAAGATTCCTGCATTGCAGGGAGTTGGACTAGATGAAGTTCATGGTCCTTCCAACTCTACAATTCTATAATTCTATGAAAGTAGAAATAAAGCAATCAGTAGACACTAAACCACAGTAGCATTTCTTTAAGTTAGATAAAATATGTGCAATCTGTCCATTCTTACTAGACAGGTCACGTTTGGTGCTATGTCTAGATTGATCCTTATAGTGGCCCAATTTTCAGGTTACATTAAACCATAGTTTAAAACAAACTATGGCTTAATGCAAACGAGCAGCGCGCCTGTGTACAAAAGTTGCAGGGGCACTGCTTGGTCATATGAAAACATAGTTTGTTTTAAACTATGGTTTAACGTGGTATGTGAAGCAGGCCAGCAAATGGTTTGAACGCTAAAACTCTCAATCTTTCTAATGACTGAACCTTGAAATCTACCAGGAACTGTAGTTTATTTTGTAACTGAAGCTAACTGCACAGGCCATTTTCTATCAAATGGTCTCGTGGAAATTGCCATGAAATTGCTGAAGCAAGTGATTTGCAGTGCAAGAGGCTGAAATAACTTTTTGAGAACAGTGTCAGCAAAGTCCAATTAGGTTCACGCAGCTTCTGATCAGACTTTTCTATGTTCCCTTTCACTTTATTCGGGAATATGATAATAATGACTGTAGCTACCTGTTCATTTGATAACACTGCCTGCATTTTAGAAAGTGGATGCTAAAATGATTTGGTATGAAATAGTCAAAATTATCTTCCCTGTATGCCTGTGAATGGAGTGCAAAGGCCAGGAGATTAAAATCGAAGCGAGAGTGCCTGGCATTATCTCTTATAGTTTACATCATCATTGAAGCTTTTTGGCTCCTGGGAGTTATAAAAGAAACACTGACATTTCCTGTTTTTAAAAAGGGGTAGAGTAGGAAGCTTTTCAGCCCAGATAAATTACTCCTTTGCGATGTAAGCACTGTGGATAATAACCACATTTCCTGTGTAATGTGACCTACCTTCTGGGTTTTCCTTTCTGGGGAGTGTTATTATTGCTGCTATTTATTCAGTACATTTATTCACTAAATATGCATTCAGAGTGTTGGGGCCTTGACTGCCGTGATATCTGATTTAAATTCAAAGACTAAATGGTAAGGGCTTCAAAATGCAAGCGAAAAAATAAATGCGCAAAAATCCTTTCCACGCCAAGGGCTAAGCATATTTACCGAGCCGCACACTTGCCGGTGCTCAGTGAAGTGAATGAAAACCGTGAATCGCTCGGTGTGGTTCTTATTGTTATGGCAACGTAGACATCACGGAGCTGGGGTTACATCCGCCTAGCTCTTATTTTCAAGACTGGTTCAGTTCAGTGGCAGCGGAACCACAACTCATCAGGAGTCATGTTAGGAGTTTAGGTAGGCAAAAGGTTTGGAGTCCAGGAGGGTTGGTTTATCTTTAGATGATGTTGCAATAGGCCAACACTAGCAAGGTAATGCAGGTACTTGCATTTGCCATGGGACTACGATCCAAGTTATCTTCCATCAAAGATGTCAAGTGCTGCCTTTGAGTGATCTTGCATTGGCTCCTTCCCTTGCATATATAGCCTTGTTTCTCAGTTGACTGCTTTGGCTAGGCTATCTTTCTTCCAGCCCAACCGTCAAGCCTTCTGTGGCCACCTAATGGGCAGCATGTAGCCACACATTCCTCAGGAAGCGTGGTTCCTGATTATTATTATTATTAATAATAATAATAATAAATGCACCAAAAAATCAGAGTGCTAAAATGCTTGAGAAGCATTCACAGGTACAGGAGGCTCTCCACTTCAGACTTTCAGCTTCCATAAACTGGAAGGTGATAAGAACAGTGTTGGGTTAGAAACAGCACTCTCCTTCCTTACACGTTCATATTAACTGGGATTGGAATGCCTGGAGAGGACTTCTGATGTTGGCGTATCATATTGTGTAGAGGGCAGTTGTTCAGATTTTGCGTATATATTGGAGTATCAGGGCTCAGAACAGCTTTGTGGCATGTGTAATTTGTTGGCCCTCAAAGGAGAACCCCTGGCATGCAAGCCGTGTCTCTTGTGTGTGTTATGTTTGTATGTATTAGTGATGGCTTTTATCAGTCAGTTTGAAAGAACTTGCCAAAAGAGTTGGGTGTCTTTTTAGAAAATAAGGTCCCTTTCACAAAATGGCACTCAACCACCCTACATTTCCTGAGCCGCCAAAACTGCTAATTGCTTGTGGAATTATTCTAGTGTCAACTCATGGGGCTGCTACAAACCCTTTTGTTTCTTACCATCCTTGTACATGATGTTACTTCTGAGCCTCTACATCTTTGCATTCTCTATCCAGCCACCTTGTCTGCCCTTAGCTGCCAAGATTTTAAAAGCCTCCATAAAACTCAAACACGATTGACGCATCTGAATTCTAACAGGTTTATACATCCTTGTGTATTTGGGAGAGGAGAAGTGTTGAGGAAGTTTATGACTTGGTTTTATGTGGAGACTTGAGGGGAGTGCCCTTCGCACCAGCTTCTGCTAGTCATCTGCAGTAATATTGTTTGTGTTGGAAGCTTCAGAGGACCCAGTTGCTGCCTGATGGTAGGCATGTTGCTGTGGGAGGCAGCCAGGGGATACATTTACCTATTTTCCACTGCATTTAGAGGCAATTTCCAATAGGAGCCCATGAGACTAAAGTCCATAGTGGCTGCTGATGCCCCTTGGGACTGGTAGGGTGGAAGGCAGGCAGAACTACAGTAGGAGATGTCAGAGCCACCTAATTCTACTTTCCATCCTCCTTCCTGCTGAGTTCTACAAGGGCAGCCCCAAGATTAAGGTGGGAAGTGCCAATAAGCACTGCCACCCCTAGGACTGGTGAGAAGGCAGGCAGGCAGGCAGGTGGGAGCTAGCTGAAGAGATATGGAATTTGGGTGGGGGGCAGTGTCCCATCTTCCAAAATGGACCAGCCCCTCCACTGGTGCTTCCAAGTGGGCTTGTGGGCTTGATGCTGCTCACGGTGGCAGCGGCAATGGAAATGGGGTGGTATTTTGGTGAGGATGGTGTCATGTAGACTTGGGGGGGGGGGAACTTGCATGCATGAGCAGTATTGAGTTTGACATAGGCTGCCATGAGGAAATACCTGAATACAGTCATCTTTCCCATATCATAAGCATGTGTGACATGTACTGGGCAAAGATTGTCTGGAAAGGCCTTCAGTAGCCCAAATTCAAAGGGTGGAACTATGGACCCCATTCATTCATTCATTTATAAGATTTCCTACCCATCCTTTGCCCTAAGGATCCAGGGTGAGTGTGGGTAGAAACAAGCCCCCCCCCCCGAACAAAGGCTAAATTAGCATTCACTTCTCCACCCGCCTGCGCTTCCTGCCACACCTGCCACTGGCATGTGGCCCCTGGAATGTTGCATAGAAATGAAAGTGGCCCTTGGGCTGTACAAGTTTTCCCACCCTTGCTGTAAGCTAATAGATGTTTGCAGTGCTGGCTGCCTCCCTAAAGCTCTGAAGAGCGAACAGACTGTATGTATCAGGAAAGCTAAGTATTTTGAAATTAAGAATATGGTGGCATAAGTTTTCTTTTAATAACTTATGGATCTATGGATGTTTGTATGTTCTTCCTTTTCTATTATTTTCCTATTTTTAAATTTTTGTGTGTGTCTGTTATTTGTTAGTAAGAAATGGAACAATTTGTAAAATGTAAGAAAACTAATAAAAAGCATTGGAAAAAAGAAATCAACCTCCACCAGGCTGTATGTTGGTTTAAGCTATGCCTCTACCTGTACTCACCGTCTCTAAGCAGCAAAGTGGAGCACTGGCAGGTTTAAACCATTCAGGTAAATCCAGGACAGTACCGTTGAAATTGCCTTCTGTCTGTGGAGCAGGTCACGGGCAACTGTGATCAATGAAACAGATTTCAATATATGGTTGGATCCAATTAATGGAATAGGCAATGAACTGGAACCATTTTAAACCCAAGTGCTCCTTTGGGCTGGTTAAGATATGGAATAATGTATAATTCAAAAAAAATAAAATGTGGTTGTGGGGAGTGCCTCCTCAGGAGCTCAGCACAGGTTGTGGACTTGCTAGCAAACTAATTATTAACTTTATCATTAAGTGCCAGATTCATTTTTCTCTTCTCTCTTCTGGAAACGATTCATTCCACGTCTGAGATAAAAGGAAAATCTGCTCTGGTTTTTAATGCAGTGTGTTTCTATAGCATACCTTCATGCGCTTAACACCTAATTTTGCTCTTTTAGCGGCACTGCATTACTTTTTTCTATCCGGCTGCATAGAACTCGCTTGTGTCCCAACACAGACCGCAAAGTGCTCTTGGGTGAACTGAACCAATGCTTCCACCTCAGTGAGGCTTTCCCCTGAGCATTGTGCTGCTTCCCCCACGGGCAGGACCATAGCTCTGTGGTGGAACACAAACTTTGCATCCAGAAGGTCTCGGGGTTAATGGGTCAGGCAGGAGGTGATGGGAAAGGTGGGTCTGCAGCCTGAGACCATGAAGAGCTGCTGTCAATCACAGTAGACAGTACAAGAAGGGAGAGTGTCATTGCACTTGGGTTCTTCCTGTAGGCATCCCATAGGCAGTTGGTTGGCCACAGTGAGAAGAGGATGGGGACCCAAATTGACCTTATCCAGTAGGGACCTTCTTATGATCTTAGATGGGGACATAGCCAGATCTGGTTGAAGCCATATTCCTATGTTCCCCTTCCTCTTCACAACCCCATTGGCCCCACAGGTGGTCTCTCCTAGGCCAAATTAGGGAGAAGGACCATAACTCGGTGGAAGAGCATCTGACTTGTATGAGGACAGCCCTAGGTATCTCCACGTCTTAATGAGCTGCCTTCCTTGACTGCCATCCTTGCCAGCAGCTACCAATGGCAAGATTCCAAGGGCTGTATACCAGCGGTGGGTGTGGCCACAAACATGGGCAAGCTTTTGAGGGCCATATACCAGTGAGAGGTGTGGCCTAGAGGGTGTGGCTTGGGTACAGTCCACTTGAAGAGGCCTGGAGGGCCACATGGACACACACACACCCGGCCTGAGATTCCCCATTCCTGCTCTAAAGGCGCTTGGTCACTGTTTCCCCTCACCTGAAGTCAAAGGTCATATAGTCCAAGGAGAGGTTTACCACTTTGCTGTTTCTGAGAATGAGTCTACGAGGGGCAGAGACAGTGCATATGAGTTCAGGCTTCACAGGGACCGAAGATAGTTGACTTTTCGTGTCGAGGAAGAAAGATCACCCAGGGCTTCTTAACCTACTGAGCTCCACGGGAATCTTGCTATTGATTTCAGCAGGTGTACGAACAATCTCTTCTCCATTCTGTATTTTGACACAGTTCTTCTGAAGAGACACTCCTCAGAAGAGAACTAGTTCCGTGCTAGAACAACATTGAGCGGCAGGTTTGCCTGTCTGCCTTCACCCAAGCGATTTTCACTCTGAGATATTTGTGTCATTTGTTCCTTTAAACAAGTCTTTTGAGGGTGGTTGTTGTTTTTTGCATGTCACAAATATTAATTCCCCCAAATATCCCGACTTGTCACTCCGTGGTTCATGCTCCCCACAGAATTTTCAACTTCCCTCCCTCTCCCTACCACCTAATACCAGATGTCGCTCAGTGCCATCAAAAGCTTGTGTGCTTTTGAAAGCTAAAGCCTGCTCAGCTCCAGAATTCACTTGCAATATTTAACTTGCTTTCTATGTATATCATCTATTGGCCTCTTAGTGATCCATCCCTTTCATGTTATCGTGCTCCAGCCTTCCCTTGAAGGTACTTTATGCACTTGCTGCTTCAGAGACTACTCTGGGGGCTTCATTATTAGCTAAGCCAAGCCTTTCAATCTGTTTCTGTGCATCAATGGATTCTTCACCTTCTTTTTTAATGAACATATGTTATCAGAATGCTGTGGAAGTCACTTTATAAACTGCCATTAAACTCACTCTCTGGCAACTTATTGTTATTATTTCACCATTTATCTGCAGCTTGAAGTATTATCACCCTGCATTTGCCTATTTTTAATGTGCAACGTGCACGAGATGTTCCATGCTACAGTGTTCTGTCATTGGCTGAGACTTTTATATCCTTGGGTTAAGTGCATATTTAAACACTTCAGGGAGTAACTGGCTAAGCCTGGAGCACCACAGAGAGGAATCTGGTGTTACAATCTGTGGCCAAAAAATAAAATTGGGAAAGAAATGCTACTTTGAGATGCATTAATACCAATGTTAGCAACTGTGATCTCTGAGTTTGTTTGTTGGTTGGTTGGTTGGTTTGTTTTAAAAATGCTTGGAAAACAATATAGAAAACTGGATTTTGCTGTTATGGTTTCAGAGAAATGTTTTAGACACAGGGCGGTAGAAAATTCAAAGGGATCAGACACAGATAATTTTCTTTAATAGTTCAACTCCATGATACATTTTTCAATTATCAGAATGGCTCCATCTATATATCAAGGGGAGCAGGGGTTACAGAAAAAAATTAAGATGGCTCAGTGTTTCCTCATGTGGCGTAACTTATGTTTTAATAAGTGCAATGTGCCCAACTGTATTATGTTAATTGAAATGGTGTACAAGCAACATTATTTTACATATATGTGCAATAGTCAAATTATGTAATTGCAGATTCCTAGTTCATGATAAATATGCTTTGTTAACTGTCTGGACCTTTTGCCAAATTTTGCATATGCAGAGGTGTAGTGCATAGAAAAAAGGGTGGCAGTCGTGTTGCTGTGCTTCTCAGGCTAACATGTCCATTTCATGTTGCTTCATTTTGAGAAGGCTAGAGATAAACTAGAGAGGAAAACAAAGGATAGGTGAAGAGACTTAAGGTGCAACCCTAAGCACACTTATTAGAACATAGTGGGGCTTTCTTCTGAGTAAACATGCATTGCAGGAATGGGAAAATGCTGGCCTGCGGATCAGTTGTAGCTTGTGGCACCTTCTCATCTAGCCCACAGCCTTCTCACCTCCCTCCCTCCCCCCATGAAAAATCTTTGGGTAGATTTTGGTTCAATATCAGAGGGAGCAATTCTGGCAGTTGCATAAAAGAGAGGTTTGCCTAGAGAACGTTGGTAACAAGGATTTTATTTTCAATGTATTCCAGTCGTTTATATACTGCTTGACACCAAAGTTTCTAAGTGATGCACATTAAGATAACAAAAAACAAACAAACCACACATGCAGGTTAACATCAATTAAAATTAATAATAAAAACAGAAACTTACTTAAAATGCCTACTGAAATAGAAAGGTCTTCATTAGGTGCCTGAAGTTCAACAGGGAGGAGGCCTGTCTGATCACAGCTGGGAGGGAGTTCAGCAATGCTGGATGCACAGCTCACAATGAATATGAGCCATGCATTTGAACCATGGGGGGCCACCAACAGAGGCTCCCCAAAAGATCCCAGTGATGGGACAAGAATATAAGGAATCAGGTGGTCCTTAATGTATAAGGGCCATGTAAATTGATACAAGAACCTTGAACTTTTGCAATGTAATTAATTGGTTTGTTCCTGATTAAATCTGCCTGGGTAATGCTCAGATTAGGTGGCTCTGTAGTTTTCTAACTCTGATCAAATCTTAATAACAAGGGACTGGGCACAGATAACTAATGAAGCTCTAGGTGTCGTCCCCCCCCCCCCCGGACTTCTGTGGTCACATCCACACCATACATCTAAAGAACATGAATTTCCCTAAGAATTTGTTTATCCCTCATAGGGTCACAATACTAAGCAGTCCTTAACAAACTACACTTCACAGAATTATTTGGGGGAAGCCATGTGGTTGATGTATAGCGTGGATGTAAAACTGTAGCATTCAGCACTGGGGAGGGTTGGGGATATTTGATGCCAGAGACAGGCCAAGACAATGCGCTGGCCCTAAAGTCTGCTGGTAGGATTGTTGGTTTGATCCTGTATAGTAGGTGTTGTGTCCTCAGATGAAGGGGCAGGTATTTGCACTGGTCAACTGTACATGCCAATTTGGTTAGTAACTCATTCCTCAATCAGCCACTGAAACACAGTTTTCTTTGCAATTAATACTGGCTCCTTTGGCCTCATTTTGGTCCTACTGACCAACAGCAACTGAACCCTCCTTGTCTCTCCTCTGCAGTATTTTTCCAGAGAAACAACCTGGGAGTCTTGCATTAAATTGGCATTTGGTCAACTCGGCCTGGGATGTTCTCCCACCATCCCTCTAGAAGTCTGTTTCATTGGGGAACTTGCAATCTTCGCTTTGGAGCAGCCTCCCCCAACTTGGTACCCACCAGCTGTTTTAGACCGCAGCTCCCATCTGCCCCTGCTGATACAATCGTGGGAGATGCAATCCAGAACATTTAGATTGGGGGAGGCTATTTCAGAGTAAGCAAGCACGGCGCTTGCTTTTAAATTTGCCTGGAAAAGGGATTTGTGCTTCTAGGCATGCATCAAACATAAACCTGCTTGTTTGTAACAAAAGTGGTTTGTGCAGATCCGGTGACCTGGCTGCAGATATAGACACTCACATTCATACAGACAAGTCCACGGAGGAGAGGGCTGTCCATGGCTGCTAGCACCAAAGACTCTGTCTCCACAGCTGGAGAAAGCAATGCTTCTACATATGCGTTGCTTAAAACCACAGGACGGAAGAGTGCTCTTCTGCCCAAGACCTGCTTCCTGGTTTCCCACATGCATCTGGTTGGCCACTGTGAGATGGGCAATGGACTAGATCTGATCCAGCAGGACTGTTCTTGTTTTCTTATCTTCTTTTGCTTGACCAGTGGAGCCTAATCCTGTAGGGCAAATGGGGTGCTGCCCCATCCACCTCTGCCTTCCTTCTTATAGCCAGTCCCGGGGGTGGCACTGCCCGCAAGCTTCCTCCTCCTTAACCCCAGCGTTCCCTTGCAGAGCTGAGCATAGAGGGAGGTGGGCACAAAACTAGAATTAGTCTGTTCTGCCTTCCATTGGATCTGACTCCACGTATAATTGACTCAGGCACCACCTACTGCTGAGCCTTTCGCCCTGTCAATCCCAAAGGGCACCAGCTGCCACTGGATGCTCCTGATAAATAATATGAGGTTGAAACATGAGAGGTTTGGTCACTATACCCTTTCCCTATATACCCTTTCCCTATATACACTATACCCTTTCCACCTTCACCTGCCTTAGCGGTGCCCTAGAAGGTGTTTTCAAAGTCCGTAGAGTAGTGTCTTCATATAACCCTTTACAGAGGTCAGTTCAGGCAGAATGAAGACCTGGCGGGGGTGGCATTGTGGTGGAAGGTTTGGCTTCCTGATCCATCTACATTCATTTGAACTTTAGAAACTGGCCTACCAGGGTTTCCAATCATGTGGAGAGGCCCCTTTGCATTTGAAGGTGTGTGAGCAATATTTGTGTGGCGATCACACAGGGTCCCCGGACGTTTCACCGTCTATTGATCCCTGTGCCACCACTTTATTTCTCGCTGCCACCACCCAGACCCTACCTGGTACAATACTGAGTCCAGTCAGGGTTAAACTGGAACATAAACTTTTGTTTATTTGTTGCAGTTTAACAATTGTGTGGTTTCATCAACGGTATCGGTCAATTACAATCATGGGGTGCCTATCCAGACCTATAACTTCCGCTACCTGCTCTCACTCCCTAAACCACCTCTCAGATATTTACTTGTCTTCCTAGCTCCTAACTGTTCCTGACTCAGCTTATTTTGGTACACTAACTCAACCTACCCACAGACTCTATCCCCATTCACTCCCACTCCAACCAACCTCCCAACAAACTCCTCCCTTCACCCCTCCTAGAGCTGGTTTTATAGTCCCTCTGACTCCACCCCCTGGGTTCTGATTGGGTAACCTGTTTAACTATTTCACCTCCAGCGCTCTCATATGTTAACGTCACAATATGAGCGGACAGAAATGGGTTGGCACATTTGGTAAGGAGCCACAGATTTTCAGGGTCAGAATCTAGCTTTCGTTGCTGGTTCCTGGCAAGAGGGCACACTAAGGACTAGTAGCTTAAGCACATCTAGGACGATTATCAGCCATCACTGCTCTTACAAATAGTCACTGTGCTTATTTTGTGCACATTTACACGTTAATTGGATTTAGACTGTTGGGACATAGAAAGCTACTTTGTACTGAATCAAAGCATTGGTCCATGTCACTCATGATGGCCAGCACAGACTGGCAGCGGCTCTCCAAGGTTTCTGAATATTCCCAGCCCTATCTGAAGATGTTGGGGGTTGCACCTGGGACTTTTCTCTCTCTGCATTCCCACGTATATATACCTGCCAGCTAGAAAATTGCTTTCGTTTGCTTAATTACATAGCATGCCGCTACATTTCTTGTTTTTCTTTAGATAATTACAGATCTGCTGATCATGATGGGGAGAGTGAAGAGCTAAGCCTCCCTCACAGAAGCACGGGCTTCTCAGCGGGAATCAGGCTTCCTAGCACCTGTAATCATTTAAAGAAAAAACAATATGTGTGGCTATATAGTGCATGTTAAGTGAATGTTTAGTCTGGCACTGCAGTGGAAGAAGTGGACTCTGCAAATGCCAATGCATTACTATGTTTGTTAGTATGAATGTAAGGAGGCAGCAGTTTCCATCCCACCCTGACACTGCCACAGTCAGTGCTGTTTCTGTTGCACTACAGTTCAGCTTCTGCTAAAACCTATGTTATTGATCTTGCTATCTGCTGTGACCTAAACAAACTCAATCATGTAATTTATTACATAATTAATTTAAATGTATTTTAGTGAAAGGGAAACATCAAAAGTAGCACTGAAAACAATGGAATGATTTATGTAATGTTTGCTGACTAAAAGAACCCCATATTTGCTTGTGTGATTTCCGTTCCTGACCATGGGCAAATATGTGAATTGTGGCAAGTTCCGCTCCCATTTCTGTTTCCGATGGAATTCTCCAACATCCCTGTTTGTTAGCCGTTAACATACCACAAGACTTTTTTCTTGTTTTGCACAGGAATCGCGACCACAAAATATTCATATTTAGCTCTCCTTGCTACAGCACCTGCACTTTTCCTTCTTTCCCCCTTTTCTCCCTGAGCGTTGTGGGGCATCTGGTCCAGATGGAGACTCTAAACAAATGACAGGGAACAAAACTGGTGACTTGCAGCTCGTAAAATTCAGTGGTAGCCGAAGGAAGGGTTAATACCAAATGGGAAGCAAGCATCTCCTTTTTCCGTGCTTGAACTTGCCGTCTGCTGGCTGTCTTTCTGAATGTTCAGCTGAGCATGGCAGGGATTCTGTGCTCCCAGCAATGGGGCAATCTCGCCTGCCATTTCTGTCCACTCATGCCTCTCCGCCCATCTCCCCATGGCAGATTCAGGCAAGAAAAACACAAATGATTAAAAGCAAAGCAGGAGCAGATGTTCCGCATCAGGTTTAAAACAGGACTGCAGTAGCTACATTATCTTAATCCTCCAAGTAGGATATGTGCTCTGGGGCATGTTCCTGTGATTTGTGTTTAACATTCCGGCCTTGCCGCTGTATACAAATGTTTGCTTCCTTTTTTTGCTTTTTGTCAGCTCAAAGCTCAGATGGAAGTCAAATGTTACTGAGTTCATGCTTCCCCTGGGGGATTGAAATAAGGAGTTTGAAATAAAACAAAAACAATGGATCACGTACTTTGAAATTAGTTTGCTGTGATGTAGATCTTTCTAACTTTTTTTTTTTTTTTGGAGAAGCAGCACACGGGGATTTTGATGTGGCCAAAAGCCAATCGCTTTGGTGAAGAAACAGCTATGATTAGGGGTAGCATGAATATTTCACAGGGGTGCGTGTCTCAAAATGCAACACAGCCTGCCCCACGCAATACTCGAATACAGTGGTTCCTATTTGATTTGGGTAACTGTTGTTCATATCCCCCCCTTCCAGTATTACCATACCCTATACTTTCTGCTCTTCCCCCAAACAATTTTTTTAAGCCTTTATTTGGGTTTGTTCTGCAAGACGAATTAGGATGGTGCAATTTGCTGGTATGTGACTGAATCCCACCAAAATATAGCAACAGTCTAGAAGCCCCCTTAATTTCCCCCTGTCTTTGCCTTTTAAAAAAATAGGGTGAAACTCTGGGGTACTGTTACACATATTAATGTGTGAAATCTGAAAATTGCCCCAGAGTTAGCACTACAGCTTTAGCCAAACACCTGCTGTCTGAATAGACCACAATACCTGAATTTCAGCTCCGCTGGTTCTTAGATTTCTCTGTTTTTATTGTAAAGATTTAATTTTCCTGGAAAGCTGATTTTAGCAAGGCTGCTATAGATTAGATGGTCATAACTAAAACCACATAAAGCAGGACATTTCAGTATAAAGTAATTTTAATGAGCTTTACAGAAAATGCTAAATACCGGCATTTGAATGATGCTTCACAACAGTTTCAGTTCAAAATAATGGTTTTGAATCTGAAATTTTGTTTTGTGTATGGGAAAAGGGACATTTTAATTAAACGGACAAAGGACTGACAAGGGTGTTGCCTATAATATTTTTTTTAAAAAATAGGAAAACCTTGAGGATGAAAATGAGCAACTGACTCTAATGAGAAGACATCCGACTATCAATTTCTCCCTTTCATGTCATTTGAAATATGACTTCCTGGTAGCTGAAGGCTCATACATTACCTATTACATGCATATGGTTTTCATTTTACATTTCAGTTTCCTATTATCATCATTGCTAGTTGAAGGGAGAAAATAAGCACCTTCCCTTGTGGAAAACAAAACCATGTCAAAAGAAGAAAGCGGGGGGCGGGGGGCAGTGAGGAGAGAGATGCAGAATGGAACCCTCTTCCAGATGTGTGTAAATTACATGTGAGCCGAATCTCCTAAGGAGTACCTTTCGGAGGTCATAATAATTGAAAAGCAGCACGGGGGAGGTTTTGACCCCAAGATGATCATTTCAGTTGCATGGAAAGAGCAGATGCAGATGCCACTCTTTCCAAGCAGAACACATTCCACACCACGTGAGCAAGGAAGGCAAAGACTTGTTCTCTGCTGCCTCAGAGGACAGGAATAGATCTGTCAGGATTTAGCTGCAGGTGGGTACATTTCAAGGGAAAACAAGGGAGAAATGCCTTACAGGTAAGAGCGGCTTGACAATAGAGTCAATTGCCTAGAGGGGTCGTGGGCTCCCTGGAGGACTTCAAGCAGAGCTTGACAGCCATCTCCTTGAGATGCTTCAGCTCTAGATTCCCTGCATAGGGTCCAGGTTAAACTACAGAAGCTATGACAGAAGTAGGGATCTGCAGGGTCCTTCCCACTGGATATGCATCCTTCTTGTCCTGTCCTGTCCACCTCCTGCGGCAATTCAACTTGAAAACAGCCTCTCGTTGGCCTAACTGCCACATGGTTTGTGTGCGTGAGCAATCTTCAAGCCTAATTGCTGGGGACAGGGGGAGATGACTGAGTATGTGGGTGAGTGTGATAATGAGTTTTGGTTATCTGTGATACTGGATCCCATGAGATTGATAAAACACTGACAAACCTAGCTTTCATCCCTCATTTCAGAAAAGAAGGTATGGCAGCAAAAACCTGGAATCAGGACGGAGCTCAATGTTGTGAGACCAGTGCTTTTTTTAAAAAAAACCAGTTTGGGATAAAAAGAGGATTTGCAGTGCTTTCATCTCCTGCATCGTGTGTCTGGCTTCACAACTGAACTAGCGGGTGAGCATCCCAGCATGGTGCACACTGGTTAAAGCTTTCAGCGGTGGACTACTCTGCACAAGTGCTCCCTCGCTCATTGCTCCACCTGGGGAAAGTTAACAAAGCACACTTTAGCTGGGTGCCTGAGACGGGATGAGTCTCAGTCCTACAGAAGCTGAGTATTTCATCCACCTTCCTCAGAGTCTGAATCAGGCAGAAGCAGCAGTACACAAGAATGGTAGCTTGAACCAGAATCCACTTTGCCAGTGTGGTCATCTTTCAGTTCGTTTGTGAAACTAGGAAGCACCCATTATGAAACCTTTGCTCTGTTAACCTTTTTTAAATTTTACCTCTGCCTTCCCTCTAAGCCTTTGAGGGAAGACAGACATAAAATTAGAGATGGTTCTTGCACCTCTCTCAGATGACATACAAACACACATGTACAGTGAAGATGGAGGAGGAGGACGAGAATTAAGGCAGGAATCCTGCCACAGCCATCCCTGGGTGGGCTCAAACCACCAACCTTCTGATTAACAGTCAGACACACTGAGCCATTGTGCCACAGAAGAAGCAGCAGCACCACAGTGTCCTGCCATTCAAGAGATTAGTTCATGTGATGCATCTTGCCCCCAGAGTCCTTACTATCTTGCCTTTTCTTACTCCCTTCCCATTGCCCTTATACCTCCCCCACACACCCTACTGGTCTCCTTGATTCTTATGCTGCTTTGGCTGTGGACCTTATAACTCAGACCTTAGTGCTAGAAGCCATGGTGAGCAGCAAGCTGGTATAACATCAGGCCTGTGGGCTGTATGTCAAGGAGTTGACTGATTTGCCCTACAATTTAATCTCATAAGACTAGCAGACTGCTCCAAGGTTTGCATGTTGGGCAGGCAAAGAGGGGTGTTCTTGCTGGCAGATACCTGCCTGACAAAGGAGACATGAAGCTTCCTGGCTTTCCCTTTCTTGTTGGGAATCTTTTGTGTACCAGGTGGGACAGGAGATCTGACAAGTTTGCAGAAGCAACAAAAAGCGGAACTGGCATCTTCGAGCAGATCAACAGAGTGAAACAATTAGGGCCTGGCAAGTGTTCAGAACTGATGAAAGGGTTGTAATGCAAGGCAGACAGCGACTGTCTGCAACTGGAAATAGACTAATGAGCAAATACAAAGGGGGGAGCTAACAAGAAGCTTGTTGAATAAAATCAGCACTCGAAGGAGACTCTCCTTGAAGGTAGAAAGAGAACTTTCCTACAGTTTCAAGAAAGAGGTCCACCAATGCCTTACAGCAAATTTTGATGTAGAGCTCTCCCTTCAAATTAGATTAGGCAAACCAGGGAGGTTTCCCAATAAGTAGGAGATCATTGTGTCATTTCATTCCTGTTTTGAGCATTCATTCTCAGGTCCAGAGTTCTGGTAGGACTCTGGCCTCAGGCTGCACCCCTTACCAGGCCATGCCTCTCACCAGCTTAGCTTCATATTGTCCTTGAGTGTTTTGACTTATCTGTAATGTGTCCTTGGACTCTGCTAATGCCACTTGCTAGTCTGGATGGAGGAAGCCGAATTGAGTGTATCGTCAGGGGTGGGGGAAGAATAGATACCACAATGTATGGGTTCAGTGTACTCTACTGTACATTAAGAGTCACGTCCATTGCTCCACCCACTTTTGGCTCTGACTCAACCCACAATTGGCTTGCAGCTCCTAGAAGTTTGCCTATTAGGCCTTCAGAGTAACAAAGATTTCTCAACTGTGACACAGAAAATCAGGAAAGCCAAATCATCTATTGGTAGCTGTGTAACCATGGGCTTGCTGACAAAATATGATTTGCATGACCATTGTTTTAGCTTGGGTGGTGATGTAATGAAGCCACTGCAAGTTGACGTTTATAGCACAGAGACTGATCGTAGCTCATACTCCAGTTGTGTTGAGGGTGCAAGTGGAAGAAGCTCCAAAATGTAGATTCAGCCTAGTGGTGATGATTACTGTGCCATCTTGAGCTTTGTTGGAGGTGGGTAACAAGCATTTCCAGGACTGGCTGCCATCATTAAAAACGAAAAGTAACCTAGTGATGACTTTACCCCATAACTATCCCATAAAAATAGCCTTGTGAACTGTCCCTGATGCCTCAGCCATGCATATGTTTTCAGATTCATGCATCACCTTGATTTAGGGCCTTGCAAGTCACTTCAGAACTGTAGTCTTTGATGACTTTGAGGATAACATTGGTTGTCGTTTTAACAAACGAAAGCAATAAGCCTCTGCGCGTTCATCTCATCTGCCTGGACCTTGTTATTGGTGTCGCTTTGTGGGGGCTTGCTGGAAATGTGCTGAGCGGTGGCAGTGGGCCATAACTTCTGCAGATGCTCTGGTTTTCTGAAGATTGGTCTCTGATGCTTACAAAAATGTTTATTGAGCACACTGATGCAATCTGCTCATTCATAGCATAATACATTAGCCTTATTGCAATGCTGTTTTAGCCTAAAAGGATTTGCTGGTAAGCCATATTGTAATTAAATTTTAACGTGACTACTAGTGTTTAATGTGGGGTGGGTGTTAGTGAGGGTCTCTAGATATATCTGTAGGGAGGTGCAAAAAGCAAGATGTTGCTGTATGGCTCCCAATTTTCTGCCATTAAGCCTATGAATAAAGGGTATCCTAGGTCAATTACCTCCCATGCACATTAGTGAGTGGCAGTTACAAATGGGAATAGAAGAGTCTTGCTCTTCCAAGATCAAGGTTAACTGAAACCTCAGCAGGAGCGAAGAACAAGTTCTCAGAGGGCGGCTGTAAATAAATTAGATTCCAGCAGCTGCATGGAAATTGCACAGGATTCTATTTGAAATCGAATTAAAAATACAGGCAACAAAATGCAGCATAACAATACAACAAGATTACTAATTAAGCTGGAAAGGAAACTCACTGATTGTAGCCCACGGGTAAGTTTGCAAGACAATTAGAGTAAAATAAGCTAAGTCTAGGAAGACTAACCTGTGGCCCTCCAGATGTTGTTTAGACTCTAGAAGATCCCATCATCCCTGACCTTTGCTCATGCTGGCTGGGGTGATGGGAGCTAGAGAAGCTGGTGCACATTCCCTTATCTGGCTTCTGATTTTTTAAAGAGATTTGACTGCTGCATCATTACCGTCCTTTGGGGAATTCCTAGACCAGTGCTGGATGGCCTCATGGACAATTGGTGCAGGTGTTGAAACCCTTCAGACTGTGAGAAGGAGCCACATGAGCATGGAGAGTTTCTACAGAAAACCACCTCCCAAGCATGCAAACTAAATTTCTTTGCAAATGTGGGGGAAACTGGGTGAATAGTGAAAGGTTTCTTGGACATTTGCATCACAAAACATGTCCAACTGTTTAAAACACTCAATTTTAATGAAAAATATTGTTAGAGAACCACACAGAGAGAAAGAAAAGTCCTACAAATAACTTTTGGTATGGTCTTTTGTGAGCTAACACAGTTAATAGGCTATATATTGCAATTGACACCCAAAGTCCATGATGTCCTCCAACACTGTGGGAAACATAACTAGATATTCTTTTTCAATTTTGAGAGGCATTTGTAAATGTCAAGAGACTTAAAAAAAAACAAACAGCTTCCTATACATCTACTTAATAAATGGGGCTGAGTTGGGTGATTAATTAGGCATCCTGCCTTCTGTGAGTCACATGAAGAAATTGTTGCTAAGTTGATCTTTATAAGGAAGAGATTATAAAATAGGGTGTTTTATTGTTGTTGTTGTTGTTTTGCAGCCAGCCAACATGTACCAATGCAAGCATGCAAACTTTGGACTTCCAGTGTACATTTTCATAGGAAGAAATGAAAAGATTGAATTTAGAGTCACTATCAAAATTCCGCCCAGGCAAAAATTCAAAGTGAATGTGGGGGTGGGCGTCCCCCAGCCCCCAGACAAAACATCTGAGGAATTTTGATGGATAAAGGCTGTTCATCAGGCTAGCAATGTTTTAAAAAGGGAGTAGGATAATACATTCATAGCTGAAGTGGAAAACATTCTGCGCCACTTCTCCTCAGCCCCAACTTCACCATTTTTGTCTGAAGAAGTTGAGAAGTTTATTCTTTAAATAGATTGATTCACCTAAGCCAAAGGCCTTCACATACACAGAGCTCTTTCAGGACTGTTGTTGCTTAAGGTTAGTTTTTGTTTTTATTCTCAATTTTTAAAATTGCATTATTGTATACTTTGTAGGTGCTTCAAGGTTATTAAACCACCTTTGTGTGTCTTTCGACAAACATCCATGTTGCTGCTTGCCATGCGCTGAAAAATATGCCAAAGCTGGGTTGAAGCAAGTCTTGGTGGTGTGAGAGCAATGTCTTCTCCCCACTCCCCAGAATGCATTTCAGGGTGTTTTCAGGGCCCATCCTATTCCTGGAGTTGTAATCCGTTTTAACTTTTTAATTCTAAATTGTTGTAACGTGCCCTGAGACCTGCTGGTAAAGGGTGAGTAATAAATGTCATGATGGTGGCAGCGCTGATGATTTCAGCACTCCCAAATTGACATTGGCTTGTAGAAACCAGACACATGAACAGGCACGTTCTGATTTAGGTCACCCACAGCATGGCCCCTGGCAAGAATATGTGTTTACTTGCTTGCTGTTCACTATTGCTTCTTGAGTCAATGAGCCTGAATCCCACCGCTACCTATTTTAAGAAATGACATTGACAAACTGGAGCATATTCAGAGAAGGGCAACCAGGCTTGTGGGGTGTCTGGTAAAAAAGTCCTATGAGAAGCAGTTAAAAGAGCTGGGTAGTTTTGCCAAGAAGTGAATATTAAGGTGAGACATGATAGCTGTCTTTAAATATTTGAAGAGCTGTCACACTGAAGATGGAGCAACTTGTTCCCTGTTGCTCCAGATGGCAGGATAAAAACCAATGGGTGGAAATTGCAGGGAAGCGAGTTTCAGCTGAACGTTTCAGCTCAATGGTAAGAGCTGCTTGGCAGTGGACAAGGTAGGTTCAGGAGCTGGTAGGCTTTTCTTCACTTAAGGTTATTTAAGAAGAGACTCAAAGCTGTCTGTATCAGGGATGTTGTAGCTGCATCCTATGCTGTAGATCCTGCAAGGGGTGGGGGTGGGGAAGAGACTGTAGATGGCCTCCAACGCTTCTCTCAACTCTAAGGTAACACCCACATGATAGATTTAAAGCACATAGCTTCCCTCAAAGAATCCTGGGAGCTGTCATTTGTGAAGGATGCTGGGAAGTGTTGCTCTGTGAATGGTAAACCACAATGCCTAGGATTATTTGAGGGAAGTCATGTGATTTAAATGTGCTGTAAACGTAACATGAATAGGACCCATTTTAGATAACCCCATACCAGGTCCTTTCCAACACTCATTCTGTGAATTTAGAATATCAAGAGATTTAAGAAAAAAACCCCACATTCTCCTTTTCATATTTGTAAACCACTCACTCAGTAGAAAACCTCTAAGCGGTTTACCTATTGACTGCTGAGCAATTTTTACATATTCTGATATCTGTATTCAGTTATCTCCTGGCAAATAACATTTTGCTTCTCTTAAAGCGGCATCTGAGTTGCATTCAACATATGCAGCCAATAATTTAAAAATAAGAGCTACATTAAATTTAATGTTTTGCTCTTTTCTTCTGAATGAAAGCATGTCATTAGGGCTGGGAGGAGAACTCTGTGATTATAAGTTTATTGACTTAGAGATTGGAAATGTTATTAGTTTCAAGTTCCACTACAGATGGTAGAGATAACAGGGCATATTTTCCACATGACTGGCAATTTTTAGTGGTCAGTATCAACATCTGGCATAGGAAAGCTTCCTCTATTATATGATCTTTAGTCATTCCAGATATTTCAGTTTATCATAGACAAAGTGTCCTTTGTATTTTCCTCTCATGGTAATTCATACAGATTTTGGAATATTCACGTGTTTATGATAGCCTTCCAACCGTCTTGCAGATTAATCCTGTTCATGTTGTCTCCCTGCCTAAAACATACACATATTGCATTAAGTTGAACTGTGCAACTTTCCCTTAAGCCAGAATCTTTCCCTTTCTTCACTTGGTCTAGAATAAACTCTCATGCGAACCTGTGTTAGGAACCCTGCTAGAGAGCTGAGTAAAATCCAGTTAATAGCCTGGGCTCAACTACAGAGTTGCAAGTTCAAAGAGCTAAAAGCTTGCAGAGGTGTGTTCCTGACAATCCACCATTATGGAAGTTTCTTCCTCTGAAGACTTCCAATAATTGCAAAGTGTCCTAAAATTGCTTTAGCCATCAGATTATTGGTGGATACCATTTAGCAGTGTTTGAAGATGCTGACAATTTACAGCTAAGGCAATAAAACTCATTGACTAGTTAATCAATTAATATGTGACAGAATGTTATGTGTTTGCTCATTTTGTGCAGGGGAGGGGTGGAAGGCAGATGAAAGGAGGACAGAGGGAAGGCAGGAGAAACTGTAGCTGGCCTGTCTTTTGAGGCCCAAGGGGATTGAGGCCTAAGGCATTCAAGGTTGCAGCCTGCAAGCCTGTTAGTTGGCTAGGCATCTGAACCAATCTTGGGGAGGAGAGCATTTTCCTTCACAAGGTTCAGTGATACGAGTAAACTTAGTTTCTATTGCAATTTGGGTTAATTCAGGAGATTGTCTTGGATCTAGATGCTGTATGAAGAAAAAGGTGTAGCATCCTTGGTGGCTGAGGTACAGCCCTTGATGACTGCGTTTAAAGGCCTCACACAGAATGGGCTTGATTTCTGACCTAAAATTATTCAGATGGCTTGTTGAATGTTCAGAGGGAGAGAGATTACCTGCCCAGAGGGAATAGTGTGTAGCCAGTCCAGAGTGTTTATATCCAGCTATTGGATCTTTGGATGAAGGATAGTATACTACTACTGCTACTACTAATCGTCATTGTCATCATCATCTTCATCATCATATTTCTCTTAATCTGCACTATGCCTTATATTGGTTATCTGTCTTGGAGATAAATATGGATAAATTATATGACGGGTAGGCAACATGGTCCCTTCCAGATATTGTTGGACTACAGCTCCCATCATCCCTGGCAATGGACCATACTAGCTGGGGCTGATGCGTCTTGTAGTCCAACAATAGCTGGAAAGCACCACATTAGCTACCCTGCTTTAAGCTTTTTCTCTCGCCCCACCAGCACTTTCAATTATACTGTGATGTCTTGCTGCCTCCCTCCCACTGTCAGCCTGCTTGCCCCTGAGCTGAGGATAAGAAGAGTAAACAAATGAGTCATCTGTCTTTGTCTTAGAGCAGCTTCACACTTTCAATTTCCCCTCCACAAGGGTGTATCTTAGTCTAGGAATAAAAATACTCAGAACACCACTAATCATAGCTTTCTAACAATGGGCAAATGGCTCTAGGATTGAGGGGGAGGGATCCTCATAAGAAGATCATGAGACTTGGTGGACTTACCCTGTGGCGGGTTGCAGGCTCTAGTGAGCAGCGGAAGGATGTTCCATTGAGTAGTTTCCCACAATGCCCTGGAGCATTCCTGATTTAGTGTTGCTCCAGGGCATTGTGAAAATTTTAAATGGTGGCTCCAAGCCATGTGAAGCTCATTGGTCCATGAGAAAAGAGGTCTTCAGGGTAGGGTAGGGTAGTAGCCCCCCCCCCCCATCACAACTGCCCAGCCAGGTACTAGTGCCAAGGCAGGCCAGGTACAGGGAAAGAGTACAAACAGGAGGTAGGCTGTGATTCTCCTCTCTCACCAGCCCTTGGTAGAGCATAAGGATTGGGTGCCTGATTCTCAAGGTTCCTTCAAGGCTATCAGTAGCTAGGAGCCACAATGGCTATGTTGTACCACCACTGTCAGAGGCGTTAGATCTCTGAATGCCAGTCGCTGGGAATCACAGGTGGGCAGGGTGCTGTTGTCCTTGTGTCCTGTTTTCGGGCTTCCCACGGGCATCTGGTAGGCCACTGTGTGAACAGGACACTGGACCAGATGGACCAGTGGCCTGATCCAGCAGGTTCATCTTACATTCCTATGTCCTGGTTTGAGCCCTGCAGCTCTTAATTCTCCTATAATTCTTCCCTGTTCTTTGAAAGCGGATGACTCTTTGCATTCCTGAATCCTTAATAAATGCATAGCCACAACAAAGGACGTCACTGCAAGGAAGCATTCTTTTGAGTGCTGTACAACAAAAACTACCTGTTAAAAGTCTGCCTGCCCTTGACCTCTTATTGATTTGGCTGGCAATAAGAGGCCAGCATCAATAGCAAAGAAAGAAAGAAAGCTTCAAGAAAGCACTTTTGACTGCCTGTCCTCCTCTGAGAATAGCCGAGGTGTCCACACGTTTTATTTCACTTGCCAAGGTCACAGCCAATGAGGAAGCCAAGACAATTAATCCTAGAGTGAGACAGACATCAGCAGCAAGAGTACATACTGTGTTCATTTTCGAAGGCTTTTTGAAACTCTCTGCCTCCTGCTGCGTCTCAGCGGCAAAGGTCAGCCTGAGTTCTGCTCTTCCGTAGAAATGAGTTTGACTGCAGGAGCAGAAAGAACTTCATTTTCTATATATAACTACGAGAGTTAAGATGTTTCAGACAAAGTACACTGAAAATACATTTGGTATTAGGATATACGTGTATCGTTCTTCAATGCTTGAGCGGAATGGAAACCTTGTAAAGTATTCTTCAACCTTGGCGATTCTGTGTGACTGACCGCTGTCCCTGCAGATCATGCCTATGATAACAGCCAAGATTATGATAGTTAGGGATGGGACCTCCAGATGCTGAGGCATCAGGGGTTGGCTGCCTTCTTCCTTACTATTTTGTGAGCATCCAGCTGGTCACTGTTGGAATGTTGGACAGGATTGACTTTTAATCTTACCCAGGAAGGCAATTCTTATATGCAGGATGTTTTAGCCTAGGGTTGGTCCCTTGCCAGACCACATTACTAACAAAGACCAGCAAAGGCTCTGCAGCCTTGTGTGTTGCTGTGTTGTTAATACATCAGAGGAATTTGTGTATAGAAGTAGGTTTTGGATTTCTGCCCAAGATGGCAGCAAGTGTTTGCAAACTGTACTGAGTTATCCACTTTTGTTCTTTCTTTACGCAGTTGGAATTATCCAGCACGGCCATCCTTCATCAGATCCGGAGGGATCAAGTCACGGATACATGCCGAGCCAACAGCATGTCTAGCAGGAAACGTCGTGTGCTGACACCCAACGACCTCAAGCATTTGGTGGTTGACGAGGATCATGAGTTGATCTACTGCTACGTACCCAAAGTGGCCTGCACCAATTGGAAGAGAGTCATGATGGTTTTGAACGGGAGGGGCAAATACAGCGACCCGATGGAGATACCAGCTAACGAAGCCCATGTCTCGTCAAACTTGAAGACGCTCAACCAATACAGCATCCCAGAGATCAACCACCGCTTGAAAAACTACATGAAGTTCCTGTTTGTCCGTGAGCCTTTCGAGAGACTGGTGTCAGCCTACAGAAACAAATTCACCCAGAAGTATAACACCTCCTTTCATAAGAGATATGGAACCAAAATTGTCAAGCGCCAAAGGAAAAATGCAACCCAGGAAGCCCTACATAAAGGCGATGATGTGAAATTTGAGGAGTTTGTGGCTTATCTCATAGACCCTCACACCCAAAGAGAAGAGCCATTCAATGAACATTGGCAGACTGTATACTCTCTGTGCCATCCCTGCCACATCCATTATGATCTCATAGGGAAATACGAGACACTCGAAGAGGATTCCAACTACATTCTTCAACTTGCAGGAGTAGGAAACTATCTCAAGTTCCCCACCTATGCAAAGTCTACAAGAACTACTGACGAAATGACTACAGAGTTCTTCCAGAACATCAGTTCAGAGCACCAAACACAGCTGTATGAAGTCTACAAACTTGATTTTTTAATGTTCAATTACTCAATGCCAAGCTACCTGAAATTGGAATGAGGTGGAGAGCCAGAGAAAAGGGAGAAAAAGAGGGGGAAAGAATATGAAACCTGTTTTATTTAAGATTTTTATTTGTCACAATTACATATGAAGAATGGGTTATTTTGTAAGTTAATATTTTCTTCTTTTTTTGAATGATGCTGCGAGCAGCATAGTTGGAAATCTATTATTTAAATTGTCGGTAAGAAGGGACAGCTCTGTTTGCAGGGTAAGAAAACTGCGGCGGCTGTAGCTCTAGATGTGACTAGTAACTGCGACACTGTTTGGTGCGGGGCGCGTGGGGGGTATTATTTGTGTCCTGATGAATTCTTTTCCTTTTGCATTCTTCATAAATCTCAGCCTTTTATGTTATTTATGCTTATTTAAGAACACAATAGATTCCTTGTTAGGAGCCAAGATGCAACACTGTGTGGACAAAGAAAATGTTTCCTGTGCATTCCTTGCAGGAGTTTGTCTCTCTGTCCCTAATGTCATTACTGAATGTTCCACTAGTGAAGAATGTGTGCAAATAATTGGAAACATTGGAACATGAATGGGTTTAAGGGGCTCAGGGGGACCCTACCTTGAAATATATATGTCAAAACCTTGTGGTTCTCTGATCTGTAAGACACACTTTTCTGCCGATGATCACACACAGATGAAGGCCCAACGTTTGTCCACAGGGACGCAAGGTCGGTGAGGCTTTCACCTTCGAGAATGTATTAAAACATCACACATGTGCACTTCCAAAATGAAGGGCAAGGGGAAGGAGGAGAAGTGGACTGCCTTACTCAGTCTCTCCACCCTTAAAAGGGCCAGTCCAATATTAAGCCAGACACTTCAACCACCTCCCAACCTCCCTGCAATGAATTGAGCGGTGCACACAATGAGTCTGATGGGAAAACCAAGTCCTTCGAAGATGGTATGACAGCTGATTGGCAACCACAACGTCTAATTTGACCCCCACAGTGCTCAGATTTTGTTCTTTCTGTAGGGACCCCCTTGCATGTACAGTACTCCTTGCGACACCATTGCCCTTTCTCATCTCCCTGTATCTTGGGCCCAGTGTCCATCCCTGGCTTCCTGCAAAGTTGGCTCAACCCAGCCTTCAGAGAAGGCACCAGCAAAATGATTGGGAAGGGGTGTGAATATGCTGCATACACCCTACCCCTAATGCCACGTTCCATCCATGACATGTGCTCCAAAACAAAGAACATCCTGCAGCTGAAGACATGATCGTTGGTTTCCCATAAGGAAGAGACAAGGATAGATGTTGGGTGACTCCAGCTCCCATCAGCCCCTGCCAGAATGGCCAGTGGTCAGGGGTAATGGGAGTTGCAGTAGAACAACACCTAGAGGGCCGCAGGTTTCTTATTCCTACTGTATCCTAATGAGTGAACCAGCACCACGTTCTGAACTATTGCAACATTTTTAGGTTCCCATTGCAAATATGAAATGACAGCAGGGACTCTCCTTTAGGGTGGATCCCTGTGCTCTAGAATACCTGCACAAAACCGAATGCCCTACAAAGGAGCAATTTTATCAGAATACCATATATGATGCCGTGTGTGATAGCATTGGCCTTGAAAGGGACAGCCAGAGTTGCTTAAATATATATGTGTATACATGCATAATATTTAAAGTCTGTGACTGAAAGAAATGTGAATGTATCTTGTACAGAGCAAAATTTTCAAATCTCTACTTTGCCAGACATGATGTTAATATCATTTTTTACTTCATACTTGGCATTCCCTTGTTTGACATCAAGATGGATGAGAGGTGATCCATCTGCATTGCCATGAGAAATACTATCGGTAGTAATATTATTTAAGGCTGCAGTGGCTAGTCGGATGAATGGTTAGATGGACCAAACGATTTTAAATTGGTTAATTAAAAATATGTCCCCAGTTAATTGGGCTGCAGCTTTTAAAAACAATGTAGATTTTTACAAAAGTACTTACAGAGACCGTAGGTGGCAAGCACCGTCTTAGAAGAAGCCTTTCTACAATCTCATATAGAAGCCTTCTAAGGTCGAGCCTCTGTGGTGGGTGCTCATTATCACCTAAAGCAATTAAAGAATGTGTTTTTTCCTTGAGAACAATTTGAGAATTTTTCTTGACAACAGATTGGAAAAACAATTAATTAATGTGTTTTTTTCAAATCCCATGATTTATGAAGATTAACTTAATTGGCTGACAGTCCTAATATTATTGTAACATGTAGCCCAACATGCTGAAAATGATTAGTGGATTTTGAGTTTCCAGCTCGTTTTCCGGAAAAAAATAAAGAGTAGAATCATAAAATCGTAGAATTGTAGAGTTGGACACTGAGGGTCATTTAGTCAAACCCCTAAATAGCCCTAGTTAAAGAATAGCGTTTCAACTGCTCAGTTCTCTTCACATCTGTTATCTCAGTCAGTGCCGTGCGGTGAAATTTTTCCTAGGGGAACAGTTAGGGGCAGAGGCACCAGCTTGCAAGGGCCATTGGGGAGGGCGGTCGACACACACACAAACATCGTGCTCCCCCTCCCCAAGCCAGTAAAAGGCTTCCTGGGCTTTGGGAAGGTCTAATGTGCCAGGAACATTGAGGGGACTAGCCTAGTCCCCTGACCGCACACCACTGATCTCACTAATTGTACAGCACTGTAAGAGAGGCTGGTACTTCAAGAGCCAACTTTGGCACATTTGGTAAGCAGAGCCTGGTCCAAAGACCTATTTTGTAGTGGCTGAGGGGTGTAGCACATGCTGGCACTTTGACTTAGCACCATGTCACCGAAGAGGATACCAGATATCACATGATTTGAGCGGGGCAGCCCATCATATGCAGAGTCTAGATGAAAGGGATGAGGGGCCTAAAGGCGAAGTAAATCATAATTGGGAAATTCTAATGCCCTCAAACAAATGATCCAAAAATTCAAGAAATGTGCTCAATTCAAGTATCATTGGAGAAAGACATTGTTCTGGTGATACTACTGTCACAGGGAATGTTTCCAAAGGCGTGATATGAAACCAGCTACAGAAGTCACAGGAGGCGGCTCCATTTCATTCGGTGAAGCTGGTTCACAGGTGCTGACTGGCACCTCAACTGAGTCACAGCAAAGAAGCTTGAGAAGAGATGCGAGAGTCTCTTTCAGTGCTGCACCCTTTCTTTGTCAGCTGACTTTGGCCTACTTCAGATTTTGCCACCCTCTGTTCCTCAGTGTATTGCTTGACAGTGTCTGTGAGAGGACTGATACCAGTAAACTCCTTGCAAACTCAGCTTGTGTATAAACTATTCCATTAAAGCACATTCAACACACATTCTTTCCCTCAAATAACTCTGGGCACTGCAGTTTACCCCTCGCAGAGTTACAATTCCCAGCATCCCTTAATGAACTACAGTGCCCAGAATGCTTTGCGGAAGAGAACGTGCTTTACATGCATAGTATGTGCAGAGGCACAATCAGCAGAATGGGACAGCAGCGTCCTGGTGTTAAGGGTAGATTGTGCCATGCCTGTGCCAGGCTGCGGGGAGTTGGGGATTTGGGAGTGCTCCCTTATGTAAGCAGACAAACAAACCCACTCTTCTTTTCGAATTATGCAGAAAACTTTACACAGCCAGAGCAGAGATTCACCAGTCCTTTTCCTGATGTTTTATAGTTGCAGGCAGTAGGAATGGACAAATCCATCAATTTCCATTTCCCATTTTTCCTATCTTAAATTTGGTTCATCCTATTTTGACATAAGTTTGTGAATTGTTGAATGAAAAAGCCTGCATGAAAATTCACAACGTGTTCAAGTGCATTCTTCCTGATATATACATTTTTTAAATGCAGTTTTACTAGTATGTGCATTTTTTTTGTAAGTGGTTTCCCCCAGATGGAACACATTTTTGTGTGTTCTTTTCACTCATATGCATATTTTTACATGGACTTTCCACAAGTTTTAGAGTCTTTTTCATATGCATTCTTTTGGATGGAGAACTGCCTCAAAAATTGGAGAAGTGTGAATTTCAAAGAAGAATTTTGGTTTGCTTTGTGTATCATTTTGGATGGTGCAGATTTGGGAAGTTTGCATTAAAGTGTAAACCAAATGAATTTCTCCCCACTCCTTGCAGGCAGTTAAAAACAAACCTATATAAACGAAAATTCAAAAATGAACTGGAGTAGAACACTCTCATATCCAGTAGAAATTGTTCTGTGTGAGATGGCAAATTGCTTTTTTTTTTTATTAATTTTCAGATTTTGAAATTTACAAGCAATTGTCAAACAACCAAAACAAAAAGAGAATTCTATAAATTCCCATGGACTTCCCTCCTTCCCTTTGTGGGTCCTTACATTAACTTTTTTTCTTCCTGCATCCTCTCTATTAATCCAGTTCCATTACAACCATAGTCCAATGTTAAACTACAAGTGTCTTTCCAGTCCTACTAATAATTTTAATTGTTTACAATGATTTTTAAGGTAAATTATATATTTTCCCCATTCCTTACTGAAACTCTCATCAATTATCAATCAGTGAGATGGCAGATTGTGATACGATGAGTAGTATATTGTCTGGAAATTGTTTTAAACAGGCAATTATAGTTTATTCATTACAAATTAGCAGGGAGTAAGGCATGTATTCTGCCAGTGAAGAGCACTGCAAAGTTTGCTTATTGTTAGTTTCTTTTTACTTATGGGATGCCCAACTGAGTAGGCAACAAGTGAACTATTTATGATGCAGTGCACTGTTTTTTATCTGTGGCGCTGTTTTGACAGAGATCAGGAAAATACACTATGGGAAGAATAAATTGAATTCTTTTCTTTACAGTTCTCATCTGTCTTGTTTGCCGTGAGCGGAAAAGAGAATAGGATTCCATTTTTGAGCAAGGAGGTGATGATCAAACACTTTTCGCTTGTCAGTATTGCACTCTAGACTGTCACTAAAGGGGGAGGAAAAATTAGATGGTTCAAATAAAAGGTTGGCTTTTGTTGTTCTCTAAACAAAGCTCTGTTATTTTGGGATTGGCAAAGTGTCCCCCCTCAAAACAGACTTGTTTATAACTGTAACTTGCCTGAACCAGATCTTCCCAGATCTTAAAGGTTAGGGGGGAATTGACCCCCTAGGATGCTGTAATGTGTGTGTGTGTGTGTGTGTGTGTGTGAGAGAGAGAGAGAGAGAGAGAGAGAGAGAGAGAGAGATTAAGAAATCTCATGGCTGGGGTCAATTGCAGAGGTCTTTCCCATTTCAACTTTAAAAGCATGGTTGAGTGGCTTTTTAGACCTTGAACCCTACTGCTTTCTCTGTTGTTGGTTTTAGTCTCATGATGTTGTTTTAGCTTGCTTTGTTTTTTTAAATGTACACCACCCAGAAAACCTATTGTTAATGGCCAATACAATAAAAGAAGAGAAAATGTGAGTAGATGCATAAATACAATGCTCAGGAGACAGGGTCTCTGCAAGAGGGGAAAGAGCTTTAAAACAGGCCCTCTACATGTGACTGCTTAATGCAAACATGCTTCTCAGCAGAATGAGATTGCAGCATGAAGTGGTTCTCCATCTGCCAAGGTATGTAGGGTTGCCAGACCTCCAGATCTCCAGGGCCCCTCCATGTGGCAAGTGGAGGATGACTTGAACCTCCTGGTTTGTGAGAGTGCCTTTCATAACAAAAAGAAGATTGTATTCTTCTTTATAAAATTTGTATGCTGCCCAAAGAGCACAAGTTGGTTCACAACATAAAAATACAAAACGAGAACACAAAATACATAATAAAACAAAAATACAGCTTGGAACCTTCAGCTCAGCAGGAGCTGGCCACAAATTATAGCATAGACACTCAAGGGTGGGCCTGCTCTCCTCATTTCCCAATTAACCTTCATTACCAGCACCTGTCCAATGACATCGCTGGGGGCCATCCCTAGGTGTCAGGATTTGGCCCTGAAAGTTCAGGGCCTGGGATGCTCCTAATCTGGCAAGTGTGTGTGTGTGTGTGTAGTCTGTTGTGAGTCACAGAAGGTTCATAGCAAAGGTCTCTCACAGATCCTGCTGTGTTCCCCTCCGCAACTTTTCCTCCCCCTACCAATAGTTCAACTGCTATTTGTTTTTGTTTCTTAAAAAAAAAAACCAGAACGATGAACTTGTTTCTCTTGTGTATTTCTTCAAAAATATAGGTTGTGGATGTTTATACACAGCGTGCTCATGATGTTTTCCCATTTTCCTTTGCTTGTCTGCGTTTCCTTGCAAGGCAGTGAATTTTCATGTTGGCTTTGTGTCCCCAAACTGCAGGATAGACACTGGTGGAGGAAGAGGGGGCAGTGGAAGCACACTGCCCCCAGCATTATGATCCTGGTGGGGTGCTGTCCTGGCTGCCCCCCCACGCACTGGGTGCCACACCCCCGCAGGTGGTGCACCACGCCCCCAGGACACGCCCTACGCCCCAGCGGGCGGCGCACCATGCCCCCAGAACTTGCGCCATGCCCCTGGGACGCGTGCCAGCCACACCCCGCCTGTTCTCCCTCCCTCCCCGATGCTGGAGCATGAAGCTCGGCCACTGAGGATAGAGCCCCTCTAGTTGGGAGCAAGGTCTTCATATGGATGCCTGAGGCCTGAGACAGGAGTAATCTATCATTGCTCTTTGATGAAATCCTGTCACGTTCTGAGTGAGTCCTAGTGACCCAAAAGGGAAGAGACTGCCTTCTCACATTCTTTAGCACGTGCTTTCCCTCATTCAGAGTCCCTTGCACAGCAAGTGCAACTCTGTGTAGGAAATCGCTCACCAAACAAATGGTTGCAATGGGTTAAAGCAGGAGTGGGGAACCTGAGACCTTCAGGTGATGTTGAACCACAACTTCCATCCTCCTCCTTGACCATTGGCTATGCTGGCTGGCAGCTATTAGAGTCTATCTTGTAGAGGACCACAAGATCCTCAACGTTGGAATAAGTAGAATGAGGGCTCAGGTTCAGAGATGTGCAGTGCATTCTTATGCATATTCAGAGAGAAATTGAGTTCAGTGTGTACAGGATGGCAGCCTTGGGTACCAAACTGTAGATAGTTAAACCCAGTAGATATGTGTTCTCCCTGTTATGTCTCTTTCATTTGTTTATTGCCGTCATTAACATGCTGAAATATGTCTCCCTTGGGTGATGGTCTCCCGTAGGACAGCTACATTGCAAGGAAAGTGGTGGACATAATCCAGGCAAACAAAGCTTTACAGAGCAGAGGGCTTCTCTGCCATCAGCCGCAGCAGTTTCTGGAGGTGGCAAGTGGACTCTAGGCTTGGCACCAGCACATGGCATTGTTAGGTAACTGCTTGGGCCACAGCAGGTGGAAGAGCACACCATAGATGGCTGTGCTGGGCACCAGATGAATTGCGTCTGGGAACCACCATTGTCATTTCCCACAATGACCCTGAGATATCATCAATTCAAGGCTTTGTGAGTTATTAAAGTAGTGAGGGCTGGGGTGCCACCATTTTAATTTCCCACAATGCCTCAAACTGGCACTGTGTTGGGAGCCTTGTGGGAAATTACACTGGCAACACATCAGCTAGCACTAGTTACGAGCATTGTTAGCTGCCACCCCTTCCAAGCATATTTACTAAGCAGCTCATTGGCATAGGCATTGTACATTTTGCCAAGATTCTCATCAAAATGGCAGCCATCCCTGCCTATCCCTTTCTGGCCGCCATCTTGCTTAACTGACTGCATTCTGCTTCTTACGTTTGCCTACAGCATCATGGAACATGGGGTAGAGCACAGAGATAACATTAGGAAGTGACATCGTTACTTTTATAGTTCTATGACCCTTTGCATCTTGGGAACTGTTCCCATTCCTGTGCTGTTCCCTCCCCCTTTAACTGCCTCTATCAGACTGCCCCATTTTGCCACAAAACATATTTATATCTCTGCCCCCACCCCTTCAGCAAAACAAAATGGGAAGTTATTTCCATTAGTACACACTCTCATATTTAAATCCCTTTGCATTTCAGCATATTACTAAAAATGTGTTCAAATGTGTTAGCATTTCTCTAGAGCCAGCCCTACCATTAGGTAGAGGAGGCAACTGCTTCAGACAGCAAATGTTAAGAGGCAGAGAGTGCCAGCAAAACCTTGGAAGTCAGATCTGTGTGGCCTGGCTGCTCAGCCTGCCCTTCACCCCCTAAGCTACCTGCTGGCTGCCCTCAGATGCTGGTGGAGGCAGCCAGTGTGATCAGCTTCCATCTGTGGACATCTGGGATGAAAATGCATCTTGTTTTTCACCTCATCTCAGACTGCAAACTGTCTGAGCCTTGCATTTCTGCGTAATATTTTCGAAGGATCTAACCAAATGTTATCTACTGCAACTGGCATGTAAGGTGATGCACAGACCAAGAGCTTTTGAAGCTAATTGACCCCTCCGAAGGTTAACTATAGAAAGCTGCAACTATTTTCAGGTACAAAAGGGAATGTCCTTAATATTGCTCTTGTTACAGAGAGTGTTATTTTCTTACACGCATGAACAATACAAAATGTGTACATATAATTTAACATCTATGTGGGGGTTTGACTTCTTTTTCTTTTTTTTACCTATTTGTATGCAGTAGAAGGCTTGTTGTAGGAAAAGCATATCTGAATATACTGATAATAAAAAAAAGAAACTAAGTTATACATTGCCAACACAAATGTTAACTGCTTATGAATTGTTCCTTTACACAACACACACACACACACACACAAAGCCATTCAAGCCTGATTATTTTTCTAAGTAACTTCAATTAAATTGAAGAAAATAATTGAAACGTGTGTGTGTTTTTATTGCATGTGATATTTCCCACGTACTCAGCTCAAAATTATTCATGGTGTGCAGAAAGTAGCTAGAGAAAAGTCCCCCCCCCCTTTCATAATACTAGAACCAGTGGTGTAGCATGGGTTGCCAGTGTCTGGGACCGCACAGAGTGAGGGGGTGGGAGGGAGGGAGATGCCATATACATGTGCATTCAACTGCCTAACAGCGTCCACATCACCCAAGAGACTCCAGCCACATAGATAAGAAGAGTCATTCCATTGTCTGGAGAGGTCACTTCCTGGTTTGCATGGATAAGACGCTTTTAACGGAGCCCAGCAACGGAAGCACACAGCTGTATTGTGGCAGCACCGGGTGTTGAAATCTTGTGCCCCCTAACAATTTTGCACCCGGGGCAGCTGCCCCTGTGCCATCCCACACTCACCAACTAGAACCCAGGGACACTGAATGAAGCTGAATGTTGGAAGACTCAGTAGGACAGAGAAAACGACTTCTTCACATAGCGCAGTTAAACTACGGAATTTGCTCCCAGAAGAGGCAGTGACAGCCACCAAATTAGATAGCTTTAAAAGAGGATTAGATAAATTCATGGAGAAGGCTATCAGTCCATGATGACTAGGCTCTACCTCCACTTTCAGAAGGAGTGTGCCTCTGAATCTCAGTTGCTAGGAATCTCAGATAGGGAACATGTTATTGGCCTACAGCACCTATTATTCCTGAGCATTGTTAATGCTGACTGGGGCTGATGGGAATTGTAGGCCAACACTGGACAGCTACAGGTTCCCTAACTGCTGCTTTAATGGTTTTTTTTCTTTTCTTAACTAGACATTTAGGTATTCTTGTGACTTCTCACCATTGTCTTCCAGCATGAATCTTCAAGAGCAAGATTGGTCCTAAACTGAAGTGATGTGGATGCCTTAAAAAAAAGATACAGGAAGATTTACTTGCAAGTGTTGACATGTCTCCTACCATGTTGTAACCTCAAATTTGATGTTATTTAAAACTTGAGAGTTTGAGATGTTTAATTGAGCAGGGGGCGTGGGGTGTGGAGAAGTTCCTGTGCCAGCAATGGCAGACTTTTGAAAGGCTTTCTGACCTTAAAATTGCCACGATTATAGACCACACAGCTCAATTCTTTCCCCATCCATATTCCACATCTGATTTTATGCAGGGAAGAGAAAGACGTTCCAAGAGTCTGAATGATAGCAGCGCTCTGTTCATATTTATCTTCATGAGTGAAAATGGTAATTTGTAAATGTTCCTGCCATGCCCGAGTTATTGCTACATTTGTCTTCAATCAAATGGTGCCGCATAATGGATTGGCCATCTTGTATTAAATGTACATTATTACTTTGGTATAAAAATGTTATTAGAGTGAATGCAATAAGCTTTTATGTGCAATTTGTATTGCAGAAAATAATTTTTAAAATGTAGCTTTGCAGTATGGAGAAATGAAATGACAAGAACTTTGCTGATCAGATATTTCCTCCCCCTGCTGCCCCGAAAAGTCTAATAGCTTCAGAGAGGGAAATGCAATTTAGATCGGGGGACATAAAATAGTTTAGAAATAGGGTGCAATCACAGAAATAGCAAACCTGGCATATCAGGAACAGTTACATTGCCTCACCTATGAACTTTTAGGATTATAGAATCCTAATATTGGAAAGATCAAATATCATCCCTAGATGTAGGCTTACATGCACATAACATTTGGGGCAAATAAATCCACACTCCTATATAAATCTTTTACTTGCTATTTCTGCCCTGCTTTGTTAAGAACAAGATGCATAGATGCTTTCTGTAGAGAAGAATAAATTTGCATGTATAAAAATCTGGCTCAGGAATCAGACTATGACTGATCCAGCAGGTAGCAGTTTCGCTTCCCCTGCCCTTTGAAATCACCCTGCACAACTTACCTCATGGCCCATTTTAGCAGTTAGGACTTGATCTCACTGCCTCTCTCCACCTGCTCACACAGGCACTGATCCACATGCAGCAGCACTCCTTTTGCCATGACGCCTCCCCATCCTCACCTCCATTGATACCCTTCTGCAAACAGAGAGCTGCATTTGAAGAAAAGCTGCAAACACAGCCAAGTGCTCTGCAGTAAGACCAAAATGGATTTCCCCTCAGAATTTTAAGTGTCGGTCTTGCTACCCAGCTCCCCCTTGGATCTTCTTTGCTGCTATTTTGATCTGCCACTTTGATTAACCAGCTCTCTCCCCACCCCCCATGGTAGCACTTGAAAACTGCTAAGAAGTGACCCTCTGCTCTTCTGTTCTCCAAGTGAGACAGGCTCCCAAAACATTTCCACCTGCCCTCCCTCAGCCCCTCAAATCCAGACCTAAGCTGCTCCTGCCTGCGTGGCAGTTCCCTATTGTCTTCCCCTTTTTCTCCCTTGCTGTTGCTCTCGTTGCCAGGCAACAGGAATGGGCCCGGCATGTGAGAGAAGCACTGAGCAATTACCTTCCAAGTTGTTAGCATCAATGTGCTTAGGTAAGATAAGGGAACTTCGGAAGATCAAAAACAAACCACAACTCTACCGTCTTGGACAACCGATGGGGGAGTGCTCATGGGGCTGTAGAGAAGGAGGCTCGTGAAAACGTTTGTGATTATGCTCTTTGCATAAATGCATATATTTCACTTGGAGAGTTAGTGTTTCAGGAAATTGGATCTGGGAGTTATTTTTCCATAGATGTGTCAGCTCCCACCACAAGTCACATAATGACCAAAAATACATCTGCAGATATTCTCAAATCAATGTACATCCAGGAGATTTTAACCTTATGTCCTTGAACAATGAAGTGTGTTGAAACAGAAACCATTTGAATTCTGCTATTTCTAGCTGTCTATCAGTTAGGGCGAGTCATTGGATTGGCAGGACTGTTTCACTGATCTCTCCAGCAGTCCAATTTGCTAACTTTTCACAGTAGAGTTTGCTGGTGCACAGGGAGAAAACTGTCCCCACTTTGCTGCTTCCCTGCTCCTGCTGTACTACCAGAAATAAGCCACAATTTAGCTTAACACTATGTCAAAACCCAGGCTCACTGTTTGTTGCCTCCAAACTAACAACAAACTGTAAACCAAGAGCAAACCTTGGTTGCAGCTCATGGCTTGTTTGGAGACAGAGAAACCTCAAGCCTGGGTTCAGATATAATGCCTAACTATGGTTTAACTCCAGGTAACTCAGCAGGAGCAGGGAAGGATCAAAACAGCCACAATTTTCTCTATGTGAACCAACACACTGCACATTCACCTGTAAACCATGGTTGAGATTGCCTGTGGTTTAAAGTGGGGGTACAGACAAGGCCAATGAGTAGATCACCGTTTAGTGTCCCACAAGCTAAGCATAACTGTGGTTTAAAAGTGATGCAAGCATGCTGTCCACCTTATCACATCATGCCTGAGAATTACTTCACGGTGAGCTCCATTTCAATTTCAGGAGGTGTAACATTTCCCAGAGCTGCATATTAATTGTGGCAAAGTGTGCTGCAATTGTAGAGTTGTAATCTATTAAACATTAATGTAATGTCATAAGCTCTTAGGTGAAAAAGCTTCTAAATATTTATTAAGACATGTAAATGTTTAAAGTACAATTTCAATACCAAAGAAGAAAACCTGATCTATTCTCTGTGCTATTCTGTTGCATGTCTTAATGGTGTTTTGCCAACTTGAAGAGTGCCCCAGTTGTTGTGGCAATCAATTCTTATTTACTCAAACACCCCAATTCTTTGATAAACCAGACGCTCATGATATATCAAAGGGAGGCACTCCATTGGTTGCCATGACCATCTTTATCCATCCAAAGGCCACCATTGCCCAGGACATGAACCAACAAGTCTTTACAAACCACATGTTTATAGGCCAACATAAAGCAAAGTTATGGTGTGACCATGAAGATATGTTATGGATATATTATAATATTGGCATAATCTAGGCCACCACATAATTTCCAACTAGACCTAGAATCAAAATTTAATTCTTCAACGTCAAAAGGAGGAATAAAATAACCTTGAACGTCTTAGGAAGATTGCTAGGTATGGTTCATTTATCAGTGGTCTCTCTGATCTCATATGATTGTGTTGTATGCTATTCTGGGCACTTTTAGTATTAAGCGTCAGCCACACCCAGCATTCAATACCAAATGAAAGACCTAATATTTCTAGCTAACAGCAATTGCAGATGAAACACGCTGCTTCTACTGCTTTCCTGAAGACATTCAGGGACCTTCAGAGCACCGCTGCACACATCCCCATTCCTGTCCTGCTCAGGTCCTCCTTGGATATGTGGTCATAACTGGGAACAAGAATGAACCTATCAGTTGTCACACTAACTGAGCCAAGCTTGTGCGTTTGTGGAAGAGGTTAGTGGCACAAAAGAAGTCCCAACCTTTGCATCTTATCCTTCTTCTGCTGGGCACCAGCAAGCTGTAAAATAATTATTAGAGAACTGTAGGGCTCTAATATAAAGGGAACTTTACAGTAAGTACAATATGGCCAAATCAAGTCCTTGCACGAGTCTTTTAAAAGGTATTCTTTGCATTAATGTTCTACCTGAAAACCCACCTCACACATAATGCCTGTGGTGCATTTAATGGCAGATGGTTTGCAGTGGTGGCCAAACTTTTTCCAAAGAGGGCCAGATTTGATGAAGTGAAGGGCTGTGAGGGCAACCGAAGTTGTTAACCTCTTTTTAGGATTGAATTTTTTGAGCTTTTTTATGATTTTACCCCAAACTTGTTGATCTTTTCTTTAGGATTGTTGTTGAGGTATTTTTAGGATTTACCTCGGGAAATAAACTGCCACAGGGGCCGGATTAGGCCCCTGAAATGGACTTTGGACATGCCTGGTTTAGAGGTTGCTGGTGCTGCCACACACACGTACCCTGGCAATTACTGCTTACCTTTCCTTATATTTCAGGTTAAGTAGTATGACAGAATGTTATTCTGGTCTGGTATATTGAGTACATCTTAGGCACCGGCATACACATATCTTGAGCCCCAAACAAATTAAAGTAGCACACATATGGATAGTGATATATTAAAAACAGAAGAAATTTTATTTGTATTTTTCTCAGAAGCTATGTGGGTTTGGTTCCAAAAACTTTAAAATTCCATAGCCTCTTCAAACATTAAAATATTTTTCATCAGACCATAATTCCACATAAAGGTAGCTCAACCAGAATTAAGCTTAATTGCTTCTAGATCTATATCCCCAAATAAAAGGATTCTGAGTTATCTCCAACTGCTTTTTAAAACAAAATGAATAGGAGTGCTATCTACAGTACTACAGACAATGTACCATTCTGATTAATGCTAACACAGACTAAGGGGAACAAGGGAACCTAGAGGACAGTCCAATTTTCCTTCACTATTCTGAAATATTATTTTATGTGCTAGCCTTGCAATTCCAGCAGCAAAGCAGTCCGGTCATAATTATGCAAAAGCTTTTAATGCTTTTAATGTGTGGGGAAAGTTATTCATGTAAGGTTTCAATTAGAAAGCCAAACAGCTGCCAGCATCTTGAACTTCTTTGAAGATGAGGGTACTCAGCGAGCAACTAGGCCTATGAACTTTTTTTTTGCTAGATCAATAAAAGTCAGCATGTGAAAACTGGGGTCTCGTACATAACTTTCACTGCCTAATTTGCATATCCACATTTGAAATAAATCAACTAGATGTAACTTGGATATCTGAAAAGGGATCCACCTTGTGCAAATTCCATTGATACTAATGGGAAGTGCAAAATGCCCATTCATCACAATTAAACTTGTATGGCCACATTTGTGGTTTGTGGAGGGGGGAGCGGTTGCACTGCCATGGTTTAAAAAGTTATTTGCTTCGTTTATAGAACACCCAAGGCAGCACACAAAGCCAGCCATAAACTGGGTAATCTTCCCACCAAACCCCCACATTCCAATAACATAAAAAGCGATAAGGCCTGTAATGTTTGGGATATAACATATAATGCTGCAGAGCTGCATTACACAAATGAATTTCAGGACTGCAACCTGCCTGAAAGTTCCCGTACTACAATGGGAAAATGTGTTGGGGTTTTTTACAGATATTTTGAAACACAAAACCTGAAATGGTGCAGACACGATGGGAGCTATTCATTTCTTTATCAGTGTGCCACAGGCACTAGTCAACAGGTACCTGTGATACTCACATAATCACATTCTACAAAGCACTAATTGCATCACACAACTGACATACCAGGCATGGGCAATGACATTTTCTCAGACCAAACTATTCTGGTTTATTTCATTATCAGTTATGAAATTCCCCCCGTTTGAGTGCTGGGGAAATCTATTTCTTTAGACTAGCACTGTTCTGAATTGAAAGATGCCTGAATCCTCCAGAATGTTAGAGTAGCAACCCCAATCATTTTCGCAGTAAGGGTACGATCCTATGATCCCTGCAAGGTTATTCCAGGAACTATAGGACATTGCAGACCTGAGCAGAGGAGGACCATCCTGAGAGGCTTCCTCATTGCAGATGTAGAAACCTCCACAGCTGGTGCTCTGAGAGGGGCAGGGAGGGACGAGAGGTGTTAGGGATGGATCTGGGATCTCTGGGATCCAAATTCCTTTTATCTCCTGACATTACTCACCCCACCAACAATGGAGCGAAAATGCACCAGCTCTGGAACTGGCATGCTTATTTTCTGTCTGATCTCCTGTCCTTGCTGGTATAAATCCAGCAGAAATTTCAAAGACCATATCTGCCAAAGATTCTTAAAGACCAGCTCTTCTTAAAGGCTAGAAACTTCTTAAAGAATAGACATGCCAGAGATTTTCCCTCCCCTGCCTCCATAAGGATTGCTCTATCCAATGATCATTTGGGGGGAAAGCCCTGAACAATCTCACACATTTTTACTCAGAAGCAAGTCCCACTGAGTACCGTAGGGTTTACCCCCCAAAAGTAAGAGCATACAGGACTGCAGACTAAAATTCCAGCTGCCACTTGCTGGATGGAATTGTGTGGCAGAACTACTTGGCTGAATATGTCCACGGTTTCTTTCTCTTCGACTATTTCTTAAATTAAAAAAAAAAACACCCTTTCACCAATTCTCTCTCTTCAGGATCCATATTGCAGTTCCCCCATAATTACATATCAAAAGCCCCACTTTTTTCTTCTTAATTTCCAATACTTTACAATAAACCGCAAAAGACAAAACTGAACATTTTTAAACTGTGCCATTGAACCTTTTAAAATACAATCATTAATACAACATTAACGTCCATGCATGATAGTACTGAGTTATCTCTGTTAGAAACTTCTTTCCCACTTTCAGCTGATTAAACAAGTTTTTGGAATAGAAGCTGCTTTATTCTGTCTCACCTGTGACTAAAAAGGAGTGTTGAATACCCTGTAGAATGTCCTGCTCGAACTTTTCTTTATTACATGCACAAATCATCTGTTTTACTTATTTAGCAAATGGTGTCTGATTCCAGAAGATTTAACTATAACTGTGAACCCATTATAAGTTGAAATGCAGTCAGGCTGTTCACTGAAAAGTAAATTTGTGATGAAGAGACACATCAGTGGTTAAGTCACATCTTTCTGCTACTAATTGCCCATAAACTACGTTTCTGGACTTTGTTTCTTGGTACAATACTGGCTGGCCTTTCTCTTTCTGTGGCCAGCAAGAAACAGCCACACTCCCCTGCAGTGTAAAAACATTTAAAGCCTATTTTCACACTTCCACGTCTCCCCCCCCCCTTTTAAAATTAAGGCGATTTGATATCAGGGCCACCTTTAAGTTACCATAATATCCGAATTCAACCACTGTTTTGGAGTCCTCTTCAGATGAAATGGTAAGCCAAGTGGTTGTCTCCTGTTTGTCATCTTCATCTAATGGGATCAGCTAGTGTGCTTGTTTGCATTATTAGTCTCCTACATCTCCATCTCTATCACCAATGAGCCACAGAAAGTGAAAACTCATGGCAAGTAAGGCAGTTCCAAGAAGATCACCAAGAGCAGTAAGGTAAGGGATAGAAAAACTGTCAGGATCTTTTCCTTTTTTCCAGAAGTGGTGAACCATCCAGTCAGCAATCCATAGCAACGTAAACACCTATGGCAAAATGAAAAAAATATATAAATCACGTTGACATGATATCTATGGCAGCATCTGAAATCCACTATTTCTACTAACTTATTTGAATAGAAAGGTTGAGTTCATGGTTCTTTATATATTTTGCAAAGATTGCCTGTAGGCCAAAAAATAGACAAGATTAAGATTTAAATCAATTTGGACCTTCAGGAAATAAAGACTTATAACCCAAGCTGTTCCTGTATCAAAACACACAAAAGATTTCCTGAGTCCAAAACAATTTAAAAAGCGGGCACGTCCACTGTGATTTTTGGTATACAGACTCAATGTTTCAAATACCATTTTGAAAGCGTGCGTTTTCTTAAATATTATTTAAATAGCTAAAATGGAAAATTAGATGTTACAGTATTAGGCACACTGAAATAATTTAATACTTCTAAGAGAATCCCTACCTTTGATTTGTACTACAAAAGAATTTTTAAGATGTAACCATATGGTTTTCAAATTAGCAATTTTCTGTCCCTTTTTCCATTATGAAATATGTATAAGTTATTCAGATACATCTCCCTGCTGAAAAGGCGGCTCTGTAGCCTCAGCTAATTATGCATGTGCTAGGTGTGCTCCTCTCTGCAAACCAAACAAATATATTTGAAAGCACATGTTTTCTTTGGAAGAGACTGTCAGATTCTTTGAGGCAGCTCCTCTTTTACCAAAGCAGGCAGAGAGCGAGACTAGGGACAGTTAAGCCAGCCTTTCACATCCCCATCCCTTAGAAGCTGTCCATCTCTGGGCTCCAAGACATAAATGTGACCAGTATCCTGGAAGGCGACGTTACATGGGGAATTGTTATGATTTGGGTCTCTTCTTTCAGTTGGCCAGCACCACAACATTAGCAAGGCGATCAAAGGCAAATCTGTCCCCCTCTGCCAAGACCGAAGTTGTGCAGGTTGTGGAGGACCAGAGTGGGTGGGAAAGTCTGGAAACAGATGTGACAAGTGGGAACATGCAGTGGCATTTGGGCAGAGATTGCATTACTTGGGGGGGGGGGATAATTATGAGAAATTCTAATAAAGAGGAGTCTAAGCTAACTAAAGCACATACCATTGTGTCGTTTATCTAAAAATGCTTTCGAAACTGAAGTTTCACATTCAAATATATTCCTGACTGCTCAGGACATTTGAGAAACAGCTATGTGGGGTATGAAAAGAGAAACACTGGAGGCAAGGTAATTGAAATGTTGCTTGTCCTTGGGTAGAAAAGGAAAGCAAACTTGAAGGAAAGCAAATATTTATATTACAACAAAATGTAGGTTTTTCTGCCTTCCTATTGTTGTAAAGAACCAAAAGCCTTATAGGCCACATTTGAACATTACGTTAAACCATGGTTTAGCATAATACAAACCACAATGAGCTGTGCCCCTTCCTCTCCCCTTCCCTTGCATGGCTTGCACTTCTGATTAACAGTGTTTTGTTGAGCTGTCCAGACTAACAAATAATATTAACATTAGTATTGGCTAGTTTAAAACAGTGGGACGCGGGTGGTGCTGTGGGTTAAACCACAGAGCCTAGGGCTTGCTCATCAGAAGGTCAGCGGTTCAAATCCCCGCGACGGGGTGAGCACCCGTTGCTCGGTCCCAGCTCCTGCCAACCTGGCAGTTTGAAAGCACATCAAAGTGCAAGTAGATAAATAGGTACCAATCCGGCGGGAAGGTAAATGGTGTTTCCATGCGCTGCTCTGGTTCACCAGAAGTGGTTTAGTCATGCTGGCCACTTGACCTGGAAGCTGTACACCGGCTCCCTCAGCCAATAAAGCGAGATGAGCGCTGCAACCCCAGAGACGGTCACAACTGGACCTAATGGTCAGGGGTCCCTTTACCTTTAATAGTTTAAAACAAGGCAACATCAAAGCATGGTTTCTGAAGCTGTCTGGTTTAAGTTAACCATAGTTAATGTTAACCACAGTTCTGGGTCCAGGCAATGCAGCAAACAGTGATGAATTAGAAGTAGAAGCAAAGTCTTGAACTCCTTTCGGCAACATGAGGGGTGGAGAGGTGGCGTGTGAGAGCCTGAGGTTTGCTGTGGCTTGTTCACACACACTACACTATGGTTTAGCACAATGTGTAAGGAGACAGCACAAATACACCTCCTTATATCTTCCAACCCCAAAACCCAGCAAAGTGAATCTGTGTGTATACAACTCACACTTTTGCCTTGCCTTAAGCTTCCATTTATAATATATGAACCAATTTGGTACCGATATTAATAAGCAGTTCTAAATTTTTTGTTTTGACTGCAGTCACACACAATTCTATTCCCTGGTGGGAAAAGAGAACTGGCACAATTACTAGCAGAAACCCACTGGAACTCTGCCCACTTCTGGTCTCCCTTATGTTCCATGCTTTTCTATTCCTGTTATGAATATCAGTTTGTTATCTCACGTAACATCTCCACTGCCTCTAAAACTAGTGATGCTGTGGTCTAATGTGGTTCATTCGTCCTTCACACTGAGTAACACTCTGGACCAATGATCCGTTTATCTAGGTTTTCCCATTATTTCACTTTTCATCAAAAATATATCAGATCTGTACATCTCTATTCTAAAAACATGAACAAGAACCAAACCTGGGTTGTTGAGTAACTAATGTAGTCCAGAACTGGAATTAGATTTAAACTGCAGCTCAGTTTTAAGATTGAGTCAGATAGTAGTTCATTAACATACAGTTAGTCCTCAGAAAGTGAGTTTAAACAGTGGATTTCCACACATTAAATCGGCTTTGCAAATGGTAAAACTGGTTCTCACGACACAGTCAGTCAGACCATGCAGAGTTTGGGTTGCCATGTGGTCCAAACTGGGACTCATGGCTAAGTCCTCTTCTCCCTAACTAGGAATCCTAGGCAAGGTTTGCCAAATATCCTAGCTCAGCTGACTTGCAGAAAAATATTCAGGACATGAAGAGTTAGAGCTTATCCACACTTATCTTTTGCCCTGCTCTTTCCACACACAGGTCCATGCTTAAAAGCTCTGTGTCCAAGCATTTCCCCCACAAAAACCTGCTCTTCGGTGCTCAATCTGAGCAAATGTCAATTCAGGTTTTCTGCAGACTGTCGTTTGCTCCAATCGAGCTTCAAAAAGTGGGTTTTCACAGGGAAAACTCTGGAGCAAAAAATAGGCTGCTTGGACACTGAGCTTTAATGTGCAGATGGTGCCTGGAAAGAGTGGAGGAAAAGTAAGTGTGGCCCTCACTTGTCAGGATACTAGAACAGTCTCATTAGGGCAATAAACATAGAGATAATAGGCTGTCTTTATATAGCTGAAGCAACAACGGTCAACACAAATGTGCTCTTATTATGCTTTTGTTAATTTTTCTTCTCAAAATGTATCACCATCTGCTTTTCGAATTTTGCTTTAAGCCAATTTAAGGGATAAATGTTCCCAAATGATATTTAACTGCCAGGGGTCTAAACAGAGTGTTGTTTTTAACAGAGAAGGGCTGGCAACTAATCTAATGAATTCTCTGACATACAAGAGAAGGAATATTCAAAACGTGCTGTTTTGCAGGGCAACAACAATTTTGATTCTTAGTGGATACAATCAATTTTATTTTACCCTGCCAAATTTATTGGGCAATAATGTCTAGAGTTTCCCATTACTTGTTTATTCCCAGAGCCCTTAACACAACTGTGTTCTGAGATTTGCCTCGGAGGTGTGAAAATTCCAGAGCGCTCTTTACTGGCTCAGCAGGAACCCGAAGTACAGAGGCTGCCTTTGAAAGTCACAAACCCTGAATCACAAAACTGACGGCTTCTTTACTCCAGTCTGGCCTTCAGTCTGATGATGGCTGACAAGTCTGAAAATGAAGCCTTTTTCTTTATACCCAGCTGAATATAGTTCAAGCAGGCTGTATTTTATTATTATTTTCTCTAAAAAAAAGTATCGTTCAATCATATGTACAGCTGTCTCAGAGAAGTTTGTCCTTTTTATAAAGAATACATCAATCACTTGAATGTATAACGTTTTTTGAGAATAGTTTGTATTCCACGCCAGCATTGCAGATGGATCCAAGTTAATTCAACAAATAGGGACTTCAGCAGAACATATTGTTTAACCATGCCAAGAATATATGCCATATGAAGTAATAGATATTTTATGCCACCTAAATTATAGAAATCTTCAGGGTACCTCTGAACTCATCTTGTGATGCAAACACATTTTGTGAGGGAATCGTGCATTGTACCTGGGGCCGCAGTGTTCCGTTACTAAAATTGATACAGTTGTTTTTTTGATATCGTGCCAAGTATCTAATATTCTTCTAAAATAGTCAGGCTCTTAGCCAGGAAAAAAAAAATAGTTGCACATAAATTCCACTGAAATCCACAGAAAATTTATTTTTCTGTTCAGGAATGTAGGAAGTTGCTTTATATGTAGGAAGCTGAGGACCTAGAATGTAAAGGTAAAAGGCAAAGGACCCCTGGACGGTTAAGTCCAGTCAAAGGCGACTATGGGTTTGCGGTACTCATCTCACTTTCAGGCTGAGGGAGCAGGCATTTGTCCATAGACAGCTTTCCAGGTCATGTGGCCAGCATGACTAAGCCACTTCCGGGGCAATGGAACACCGTGATAGAAGCCAGAGCGCATGGAAACGCTGTTTACCTTCTCGCCGCAGCGGAACCTATTTATCTACTTGCACTGGTGTGCTTTCCAACTGCTAGGTTGGCAGAAGCTGGGACAGAGCAACAGGAGCTCACTCTGTTGTGGGGATTCGACCCGCCATCCTTCTGATCAGCAAGCCCAAGAGGCTCAGTGGTTTAGACCACAGCGCCACCCGCGTCCCAGACCTGGAATGTAGTACTCATTCCACAGTTTTACGAAATCCATGTTTTAGCATGGCAGCTTCTACACTTTGGAACTGCCTGCCTGTTTATATGAGGTAGGCATGTAAACTGTACTCTTTGCTGTACTCTTTTGGGCAGGTACAAGACTAATGCCTGGAGGCTTCAATGGGCTAGATAAGGACCAGAAAATTGAGACTGAATCCTGATAACATATGAGTACTTTAAGAAGGCAGTTCTTTTGTCTGGGAACTGGGAAGATGATCTGTCCTTGACAGTCACACTTCCCTGAAGGAGCAGGTGTGTAGGCTGGGGGTACTCTGAGGTCCAGTTTCACCATTTGGGGCTCAGGTGGTTTCAGTGGTTAGGAAGCACCTATTTCTAAGTTTAGGTTGGTTTGCCGGCGACAACCTTCCTAGTCAGACATAGCCTGGACCATGAGTGACCACATTCTGCTAACCTCCTGCCTGGACTACTGCAATCTGCTCTACATGGAGCTATCCTTGGGAACAGTTCAGAACCTGGAGCTGCACATGTTGTGAGAGGTGTGGCAAGAAGGGATCACGTAACACAAGTCCTGTGCAACCTGCATGGGCTGCTGATTCGCAAACAAACCTCATTCGAGGTGTGGACTTTAACACACAAAACCCTAAGCTGATCAAGACCCATCTTCTTGATGCAATGCCTCTCCCTTCAATTTCCAGTGGAGGCCCAGCTCATGGTCCCTTCAACAAACATGGGTTCATTTGTGGCAATGGGGAAACAGGGCCTTCTCTGTGGTTTCCCCACATTGTGGAACTTCCTCCCTACAATGATAGGGCTGTCCCCCTCACTAGGTGACAGCTGAAAACACATCTGTTCATGAAGGATTTAGGGGAAGACTGTGAGTGGTGTGAATGTTTTTGACACTAAATTATTTTCACTGTTTTTTTAAATGATTGTAGTAGTGTTTAAATTAAGCATTTAAGGATTTTATTATGTGTGTTCACCACCCTGGGATCCTATAGAATGTGGGCTAGTTTATAAATGTAAACAAAGAAACAAAGCGTTGGCCTTAACTGAGCCCTAATAGTGAACAGTGGTCTGGAGGAATGTCTGGCTGGCTGGAACCCTGAACAGGAGCACTTCTGTTAGACAGTGTGGATGTAGGGAAACATTTGGTTGCAGGTTCCACTTGTTCCCTTTAATAGTAATGTGGGCAGTCCTGTGCCAACCAGTAGGATAGCAAACTAGGGTCAAACACTGATCAAAACAGTATTTTACTATATATAGAATAGAGAGTGGTGGGTTTGGCAGCTCTAAAACAGCTGCTGGGGGAAAGGACTTCTCTCAACAATTCTGCCCTCCAGTGTGATATCATAGGCCTTCAACTTGTTTACTATTTCAGAGTTACTTACAAAGACCAGAATGAGACAAGAGAAATTTATTGACTGCATTAATTCTATTGTTATTTTGTAACTGTGTCTGATAGGTTAGGTCAATTCACTAGGAAACACTTTTTTAAAAGAAAAATGAACATATTAATGCCTACTTTCAAGTCTAGAAAGTCACACATTTTCCTTAATGAAGCAATTTTAACCTAACACAAAGAACAGGTTCAGAATGCTGCCATAATCATTACAACGGAAGGAAAATGCAAATACAGAACTGCAGAGGTTTGCCCTAAAATCAATTGAATGAATAATGAATTAGACAGGACAAAGCAATGCTATATCAAATCAACTCACATTGGGGGAAGTTCATAACTGATTGTTGCTTTGGGGCATATATTTATTCTGCCTTTCTGGAAAAATTAATTTCAATTTCAAACACAGAATGCTTTCAGCTTACTTGCTAAAATGCAGGTGGTGTAAGATACAGATTGTGGCCTCAATATGAAGATGAAAAAAACAAACAATAAAGCTGTACTAATGGAGCTATGTTGGAAACCTTTATTGCTGAAGGTGTTGACATGCAACTCATTTGCTTGATAATTAAAATGAGAGTGATTTTCATAAGGTACTGAACAGGAGTAGGGTGGTGCTGCTGGTTAAACCACAGAGCCTAGGACTTGCCGATCAGAAGGTCGGCGGTTCGAATCCCCGCGACGGGGTGAGCTCCCATCGCTCGGTCCCTGCTCCTGCCAACCTAGCAGTTCGAAAGCACGTCAAAGTGCAAGTAGATAAATAGGTACCGCTCCGGCGGGAAGGTAAACAGCGCTTCCATGTGCTGCTCTGGTTCACCAGAAGAGGTTTAGTCATGCTGGCCACATGACCCGGAAGCTGTACGCTGGCTCTCTTGGCCGATAAAGCGAAATGAGAGCCGCAACCCCAGAGTCAGTCACGACTGGACCTAATGGTCAGGGGTCCCTTTACCTTTTTACTGAACAGGAGTGATTGGTGAGAAAGGGTATTGCCACATACCTGACCTCCTAGCAGCAGCATTACTACTTAGCGGGAGGGGCAGGGGCAAGGAAGCAGAGTCAGCACTGTGCGAGAACCAGATTGGTTCTGCCCATGCGTCTGCACAGCACTGACCTCCCGGCCAACCTTCCCATCCTGGGAAGGGGCAGTGACTCTGCTGCCGGAAGGCCAGGTGTGCCCACTGCCCCTCCTCACTGACCACTCCTGTTAGTCACATGTCTTACACAGAATGCTTTCAGCTTACTTGCTAAAATGCAGGTGGTGTAAGATACAGATTGTGGCCTCAATATGAAGATGAAAAAAACACACAATAATGCTGTACTAATGGAGCTATGTTGGAAACCTTCCCATCCTGGGAAGGGGCAGTGACTCTGCTGCCAGAAGGCCAGGTGTGCCCACTGCCCCTCCTCACTGACCACTCCTGTTAGTCACATGTCTTACAAAAGTCATAGCACCTTCAAAATTGATAGTCTTACAAGGGATTGCCAAAGCGCTTAGGAGTGGTAGCCCAATAATTCCCTGAGAACATACGTGGATAAACCAAGTAATATCAGTTGTTGAATTTCAAAATGATCCTCTCTGACTGGCCCTATAGGGGCTTAAGACTGGGAGGTGAGGTTTTTTCCCCAGAGGCCACAACTTTCAAAAGATGTTTAAGCAACCAAATTGTTTGTACAATGATTTCACTCCGGACTCTTGGACTATAACTGCTAGTGAGATTTCCCAGTCATGCTAGCTAAAAAAAGGGGGTGTATCGATGAGATTATATATATGAGAAGAAGGTAGAAATAAAAAAACCCCTAATAATGAGGCTATTGTATTAAGTGTGTGTTTGTGTTCTAAGCTACAAGGAAGGAATCTAACTGAACCAAACAGGACTTAGGTCTGAGTAAACATGTATGAGATTGCCCTGCCAGACCTTGGAGAAAATCTAATTCAGTTAAATGGAACTTATTTCTGAGTAGACATGCTTCTGATGACTGCAAGACTTGCAGCCTAGTATATAACCTCAGCATGTTTCAGCAGACATACCACTCGGCTGTGCAGGCAGTTATTTAGGCACGCACACAAAATTAGGATTGGGGTGCAAATTAACCCTGAACTATACATATCATCTTAATAAATGAGTAATGAAACAAAGGACTCAAATGCCAAGCTATCCTCATCATTGCTACCAAGGTCTGCTGGTATAAGGGGCTGCCACAGCTGCCACAAAACAACATATATGAATAGTGAAAGATGGAGAGTTAAAAGAGCCATTGTGTGCACAGCTTACAGTTTTTCAGTGCCTGACTGGCAATGCAATGAGGTTTGTGAATGCTAGTACAGCTAATAAAACAATAATAACAGAGATGTCAATTTAAAAGACAGAAGACTGCTCTGTTAATAACAGAAAAAGAATGAAAAATAAAAAGAACTTGATGGAATATTTTCATACAATATGATTCCTGCCATAATGCTACACAGATTCCTAATACAACCTAAGTAAGAAAGAACTGCAGTTCAGGTGCTAAATAATTCTAACAAAAAACATGTTTGTCTTGACCAAAAGATGCAAGTATCATAAAAAAGCAAAAGGAAGTAAGGCAGTTGGAGGTGTGGGGAGAAAACAATAGCTCAAGAATCCTTCAAATTAAAGGTGCAAAAGTTGATGTGCGCCATAGCAACTAATTACACCCCAGATGGATTAATAATGGGAAAAGGTATTGGCTTGTTCTGTCTAAAATGTTTGAAAACAAACTTTAAATGTAACAGTCCTTGGACATTAATAATAATATTTTCAGATATTTTTATCCTTACCTGTAAAAGGGCTGTGAACAAATATACCACTATGAAGATTGGAGTCAAGGACGTGTGACCACTCTTCATTAAATGAATAGTATATAAGAAAATTAAATGCCCAGGAATCACCAAGAGTAGAAGAACCTGGGCTGATTTATTATTTACTCCTGAAAATAAGAATAAATAATAACATGGTCAGCTTAGTGCTTTAGAAAAATCACGTTTTTGACAATATGTTAACCTTTCTTTGGTAGTAATACCATTAGGATTAGTTTTAAACAGGGGCCAGCAAGCTTTTTCAGCAGGGGGCCGGTCCACTGTCCCTCAGACCTTGTGGGGGGCCAGACTATATTTTGAAAAATAATAATGAAAGAATTCCTATGCCCCACAAATAACCCAAAGATGCATTTTAAATAAAAGCACACATTCTACTCATGTAAAAAACACCAAGCAGGCCCCACAAATAACCCAGAGATGCATTTTAAATAAAAAGACACATTCTACTCATGTAAAAACATGCTGATTCCTGGACTGTCTGCAGGCCGAATTTAGAAGGCAATTGGGCCAGATCCGGCCCCTGGGCCTTAGTTTGCCTACCTATGGTTTTAACCAATCAGCTCCTATAAGTTCCAGAAAACTATTAAAAATTAATCATTCATATATATATATATATATGAAGCAAAATGTTAAAATTCTTACTCCTCTATAGTTAACTTCCTTCTAGCAAGCATCAGAATCTTACAATGCTTCTAAAAATACTAAGGGTGGCATTCAACTAAGCTTTACTGAGAATAAACATATTAAAACTAACTTGATCATGTTCATTAATTTCAATGGTCTAAGGCTACAATCTTAACCCCATTTACCTGGGAATAAGCCCCAATAAATTCAATAGGACTTTCTTCTGAGAAGACATGGTTAGGACCACTCTTTTAAGTCTCCATGTGGTCAGAAAATTTCAGAGTTGCTGCTCAAACACAAAGAATGACTACATATGTATGTTATGGCTAACTTTTCAGTGATGGCATTATTAACCAGACCGGACCTGAAAAGGAGGAGGAGGAGGAGGAGGAGGAGGAGGAGGAGGAGGAGGAGGAGGAGGAGGAGGAGGAAATTCTGACTTCCTTAGGAATGTTGGGTCCACTGATGGCAAGTAATTTCATCCCTATCAAATACTAAGGTCTGAAAAGGTTCCAGAAATTCCTAATAAATGCTTTCTAGACAAACTTCTGAGACTAATTATCTCTTAAATCTCTAGCATTTCTTCATTTGGCAGCCGTCTAATTATGGGATTATGCATTAAAGGGAGATGCATAACACATACCTGTACCGCAATATGTCCGGCATGGATAATAGCAACCCTTGGCTTCTTCTGGTAATTCTCCAGGAACACTATGTAAATGTAAATATGTAGAAATTCTGCTTGCTTGAATTGCCACTAGATTACCACCAATACCTATATAATACAGAGGGGGAAAATAAATTTAACTGTTTATTAATAATTAGGTAACAATGCAGCATAACAAATCTAGCATTAAAGATCCTGCTATCTCTATCTGTTTGCTTTATGCCTGTCACATAGCAGGCAAGACATACATACAAACAGCAGCCTCTCATTTCATGATGGTCAGCTCAGCTGAGGACTTACTACTACAGTGGTACCTTGGGTTACATACGCTTCAGGTTACATATGCTTCAGGTTACATATGCTTCAGGTTACAGACTCCGCTAACCCAGAAATAGTACCTCGGGTTAAGAACTTTGCTTCAGGATGAGAACAGAAATCGGGCTCCAGCGGCACAGCGGCAGCAGGAGGCCCCATTAGCTAAAGTGGTGCTTCAGGTTAAGAACAGTTTCAGGTTAAGAACGGACCTCTGGAACGAATTAAGTACTTAACTCGAGGTACCACTGTACTGCTAATGGAGCTACATGGAAAAAAGAGGGGTACAATGCCAACTGAGGCAGTTTAAAATCTGATGAGCCTTACAGAACAGGCCTTACACTAGTAAGTGTCAAAAGCAAGAGATCAGGAGCCTATATAATGTGAACTTCAAATCATCTATGATGAAGGACCAGGTGCGCAGCCTGGGAGTCATTTTGGACTCACAGCTGTCCATGGAGGCGCAGGTCAATTCTGTATCCAGGGCAGCTGTCTACCAACTCCACCTGGTATGCAGCTAAGACCCTACCTGCCTGCGGACTGTCTCGCCAGAGTGGTGCATGCTCTAGTTATCTCCCGCTTCGACTACTGCAATGCGCTCTACGTGGGGCTACCTTTGAAGGTGACTCAGAAACTACAACTAATCCAGAATGCGGCAGCTAGACTGGTGACTGGGGGCGGCCGCCAAGACCACATAACACCTTGACCTTGAAAGACCTACATTGGCTCCCAGTACATTTCCGAGCACAATTCAAAGTGCTGGTGTTGACCTTTAAAGCCCTAAACGGCCTCGGCCCAGTATACCTGAAGGAGCGTCTCCACCCCCATCGTTCTGCCCGGACGCTGAGGTCCAGCGCTGACGGCCTTCTGGCGGTTCCCTCATTGCGAGAAGCAAAGCTACAGGGAACCAGGCAGAGGGCCTTCTCGGTAGTGGCGCCCGCCCTGTGGAACGCCCTCCCATCAGATGTCAAAGCGATAAACAACTACCTGACATTCAGAAGACATCTTAAGGCAGCCCTGTTCAGGGAAGTTTTTAATGTGTGATATTTTAGTGCTTTTTGGTTTCTATGGAAGCCGCCCAGAGTGGCTGGGGAAACCCAGCCAGATGGGCGGGGTACTACTACTACTACTACTACTACTAATAATAATAATAATAATAATAATTTGTAAGTGGTTTTAGGCATATTTCTCTCGTTCTCATCTAAGCACTTGGAAAAAGGACACCCTTACTAACCAGCTATATGTACAATTAATGTCTGTGTTGGCACATATTAACCACTTCCTCCCAATCAAGTAACAAGGAGGCAATCATTACCTTTCTTTTTACTTTTTGTTCAATGGCTCTCAAACCATTCAATCCAAAGGAGTACAGCACTACCATTCCGTAACACAAATGCAATCTGTTTCAACATATCATGTGAAAGTGATAAGGCTTTGGAAAATGGCTCAAGACTCCTAAGTTCCATTTATGTAACACATTCTAGAATCATATTGTGCTTGTAGGAGTGAGTCCTCTGCAACGGAGGGGCTGAGCAGGTGGTGGTTCAGACCACTCAGTTACTCTGGGGAATAAAGCAATTTGCACTCCGGATTCTGTCAGTGAAAGCCTTGCAGAGGGGATGGGGTGGCTAAGGGTTGAGGAGAAAGAGGAGCTGAGGAACAGAGAGCCCTGAGGCAAGGGGACTGGAGAAAGGATGCAAAGCAGGCAATAATAATAATAATAATAATAATAATAATAATAATAATAATAATAATATATTTATACCCTGCCCATCTGGCTGGGTTTCCCCAGCCACTCTGGGCAGCTTCCAACAAAAGATTAAAAATACATTAAAACATCAGTCATTAAAAACTTCCCTAAACAGGGCTGCCTTCAGATGTCTTCTAAATGTCATACAGTTGTTTATTTCTTTGACATCTGATGGGAGGGCGTTCCACAGGGCAGGCGCCACTACCAAGAAGGCCCTCTGCCTGGTTCCCTGTAACTTCGCTTCTCGCAGTGAGGGAACCGCCAGAAGGCCCTCAGCGCTGGACCTCAGTGTCCGAGCTGAACAGTGGGGGTGGAGACGCTCCTTCAGGTATACTGGGCTGAGGCCGTTTAGGGCTTTAAAGGTCAGCACCAACACTTTGAATTGTGCTTGGAAACCTACTGGGAGCCAATGTAGGTCTTTCAAGACTGGTGTTATGTGGTCTTGGTGGCTGCTCCCAGTCACCAGTCTAGCTGCCGCATTTGGAGATACATACAATAAGGAGGAGAGGAAAGTACTATTGGAGACATGGAACCGGAGTAGTAAAGGGCTACTCAGGGAGAGGGTGCTTAAGAGGAGGAGGAACAGGAACAGCTGTATTCTAGAAAGACCAGTCAATAGACAAGATGGCTTTCAAAAAAGCAGGAGAAAGCTGTTAGTAGGCTAGAAAGAAGGGCAGCAGACATAAAGAAAAGAGGACCCAAGGGGAAAACATAACTAAGACAACACAGAAGCCTAGAGAGAGGATGGGCTGTGCTGTGTCAGCTCAAGGTTTGGGAGGGTCCTTGGGCAAGACATCTCCATGGGCCCCTCTACCTTAGGACTTATCCACTCTTCCCTTTTGCACTGTTCCTCTGTGTCCGAGTGTGGGGTTTGGTTGGTTCCCCCCCCCCAAAAGCTTACCCTGTGAAAACCTGTTCCTTAGCACTCAATCAGAGCAAATGCCAATTTGGGTTTTCCACAGACTGCTGTTTGCTCTGATTGAGCTTTAAAGAGCAGGTTTTCACAGGGGGGGGGCTCAGATGCAGAGCTTTGCAGTTTGGATGGTTCCTAGAAAGAGCATAGGAAAGGTAAGTGTAGATAGGCCCTTAGTGACTCTACCTCCTTGCAGCAGCAGGCCCAGGATCTGGAGTGTGGACCCTCAGCAAATACTCGACCACGGTGACCCTTGGCCAGGCCTATGCACAGTTCGCATGTGGACAGGTGGGAGGTGGGCAGGCCACAAAGCCCATGAGAGCCCTGTCTAGCTCTCAACAGTGGATTTCTGCCCTTTGTGTCACTCCAGCCTTGTGATTTGGCAATGATCAAGAAGTGGTGAGTTTATACAGGAGCTGAATTTCGCTTTTTCTCTTGGTGCAGGCTTACAGAAAAACCTTAAAGCCCTTAAAACCAGTCGTAGGGATTTCTTACAAGTTCTTGAATGGTGTGCAGCTCACTGTGATGTTAGAGACATGCCGTGTGCCTCCTATTTTCTTTATTGCAACCATCAGGGGCTCTGGAGTTGATTGGAATGGTGAGGCAGGAGAACAAGGTGCTTAACTCTTTTCTCTCAGGCCATTTCCCCCAACAAAATTGCCTCAGCCAACTGCTCTTCTTCCTGTGAGAAAAAAGATACATGGATCTGGTGCCCCCCTTCCCCATACTACCAAGGGAGAAAAAGCAGTAAAAAAAGGCAATTTTGATCACAGAAGTAGCCTGAGAGGAAAGATTTAAGTCCCCACAAACTACTGTTCTGATTAAATTTGAAGCCCCCATGCAGCTACAGTAAAGTTTAAATTATAAACAAAAACTGTGAGAATGCACATTAAAAAAAAAACTGTTCTTTGCCCAACAGATTCCTTGGTGGCATACCAGTTCTTAAAAAAACAAAACAAAAAATATATAATATCCTTAATACAACAACATAAGCACAAGGCAATGAACTACAAAACTATTAAGCAAAATGGGGTCATGTCTAGTCTGACCCTTATTAGTAAGTCAAAAAATAGAAACCATTGCCTTTTGCCATTGGTGTACAGCATGCTGACTATTTGTTAATTGATTCTCTCAAATCTTGTTATTAGTTCTTAAAGGACTTGTGTGTTACAAGTTTAAAACTATTCTATATTATTTTGAACTTTTAATTTGATCTTGTTTCCTTCAAGAAGTAAGGATTTCTTGGGTTTTTTTGTTTTGTTTTTACATAATGGACAATTTGTTTTAGCTTCTAATAGCTTCTCTGCTAACATGCCTGTTGAATTACCTGACTTGTTCAACAGACTAATTACCTCAAGAAGAGTAGCAGAAAGCTATTAAATAGGTACATGTGGTAGAGATTAGCTTGTGAACACAACAGCTTGTCCATATACCAAATTATTAGCACAAATCTTTTGCAACTGAATGACCTCTTTTAAACAGGTTTGGCTATAGAAACTCAAAAACTGACCATATGAAGGGGCGGAAAGCTTCTGAATACAGGCATAAAGACTTCCCACCGGGGTGGAGAACCTGTGGCCCTCCAGATGTTGTTGGCTGCCACCTCTCATCAGCCTCCACACAACGTGGGTAGAGTCCAGCAGCATTCAGAGGGCAGTTAGTTTCCCAGCCTTGCTTTGCACAGCCCTCAGTGCTCAAAGCACACATTATTCCTATTGAGGTGTACCCCAATATTATAAGGAATGATTTTGCAAGTCCATGGGACTGAGTAGACCTGTATACCATTGCCCTGCTGGTTTCTTAACATTCACATGTAAAAACTATGCACTGCAATTCCAGTTTAATGTCATTTTTCTCTTTAACTGAGCTCATCACAGCTGTGCCTGCAATGCGTAACAAGGTCAGCTTAAGGGTGGTTGGCAAAAACAAGTGAAGGTGCCTAATGCTCAAAATCTCAAGTAGTTCCTCTTTGCCAAAGATGTTCATAAAGAACCAGTAGCCTAAAGTCTGTCAAAATTTCCCACCTAATGTATTATTTCTTTAAAGACATACTTATTTATTCCTTTACAGTGGTACCTTGGGTTAAGAACTTAATTCATTCTGGAGGTCCGTTCTTAACCTGAAACTGTTCCTACCACTTTAGCTAATGGGGCCTGCTGCCGCACAATTTCTGTTCTCATTCTGAAGCCAAGTTCTTAACCAGAGGTACTATTTCTGAGTTAGCGGAGCCTGTAACTCGAAGTGTCTGTAACCTGAAGCGTCTGTAACCTGAGGTACCACTGTAATTGTTATTTCGATTTCTAACCCACCCTTCAACAATTCATGATCCCAGGGCATACTTATCCTTATTACTGCTATTACAAGACAGGAAAATGGATATGAAGACATTGAAACATCAGACAAGAGTCACAGATTGCTGCACAAAAGCACGGCGCAACAATTCCGGACACAGCAACTGGCAGCAAATAGTACATAATAATAAAACAGTTTAAGTATTCTGGGAAGCCGGAGGGTACCAGCCCTTTGACATCTCAAAGTCAAAAATAATTTGTTATGATACTTTTCTGCTTGAAACATGGTGTTCCTCTGCAAGCACACAGAACCACTTTCAGCTTAAGGTCCAGATTCAACCTGGCTAACCTTTCAGGGGCCACATTCTGATGGGAGGCAGGGCAAGAGGAAGAAGGAGGCAGAGGTAACAGCGGGCAGGGACAAAACAACTGAGCATTTCTTAAAATGTGTTTTATATATGCATAAATGTTACATACATTTTGCATATTGTACATTCTAGTCCTTCCTAATCTTAGTGAGACTTGTATGAAATATATATATATGTTAAAATTTTAATTCTAACCTTAGAAAGTCACAGAAGGTAGAAGGGCACACTGAAATTATTGAATGGCGGTGTTAAATGATGTTACATGATTAGCATTTTGAGGGGCCTGGCAGGCCAAATTGGGGCCATGGGCTGAAGGTTCCCCATTGATGCCATATAGGCTGACCCTATGCACATTTTCTCAAAAGTAATGTGGTTGGAATGCACCTGAGAAATGACATTCTGTGACATTGCTCTTAAGTCCTAGATCAGACTATTAGGAGTCCTTAGTGAAAGGAAAAATAACTGTGTTTGTTTAAATTACTTTGGTTCTCCACCTCAAAATATGACATATCCCAACAATACTGTAGCTAGTTGTCTCTAAGTGAGGGGGGGCGAGCTGTCACAGTAAGTCTTTTAAGATGTTTTAAAAGTCTATAGCAGGAAAACTCAGTGGTGCCAAACATGTGATTTTTGTGTGAGAGGCTTGAGATGGTTGGCATTTTTCTTAAAACCACAGTTCCTGCGCTATGCACATGGGCAAGAAATTCAAGTTTAAATGAAAGCTGCTACACTTGCCACTGAAAAGGACAGCTTAGAAACACAAACCTTGAACACGCAAATAGAATGGCAGCAAAATGTGAAGTGCCCCTAAGGCAGCAAGTTTTAAAATCCAGATTTTTAAAAGTAAGTCTTTGGTGGGCTTACCTTGAGGAAAGAAAAAGAAAAACCTAGAGTGTGTATGTAATGAAAGGAAGGGAAACTTCTAAAAGGAGAGGGGCAAGAAATCACTCCTCAGACTTCCCAAGTGTGCTTTTAATTAATCACATTAAGGAGAACATGCCTGGCAAGACTGCAAACTAAAACACTAAAGAGGAACAACGCCAGGTAGAAAAATGGCAGCCTCTGACTAAGTTATTTCTTTCCCCTGCCCCAATAATGCAGTACAGTGGTACCTCGGGTTACATACGCTTCAGGTTACATACACTTCAGGTTACACACTCCGCTAACCCAGAAATAGTGCTTCAGGTTAAGAACTTTGCTTCAGGATAAGAACAGAAATCGTGCAGTGGCGGTGCGGCGGCAGCAGGAGGCCCCATTAGCTAAAGTGGTGCTTCAGGTTAAGAACAGTTTCAGGTTAAGAACGGACCTCCAGAACGAATTAAGTACTTAACCCAAGGTACCACTGTACAGTGCATGTTATAGAATGACTTGATATCACTGTGCTAAGTGTTTCCTTGCCCTCATAGGCCAGCTTTGCACAGTGGAGTGGGAAAATATGCAGACTAAGGATATCAGGGCACTAAGGTACTTTGTGCTACACATTAGAGAGTGGGGTGGAGGAGGACTCAACATGGACTGGCCCCGATAATCTAGAAGGAAGTTGAAATCTAGTTGGAAAATGATGTGCTCTGTCATGCTAATATATTGCACAGGCTAATCCTGAGGGAAGAGGTCAGTGCAAACACACAGCCTTCAGTCTGAGGAAGTGGGCTTCCAGTAAGAGGCATGGCTAGTCTAATATATTTTATTGATGGCAATTCCCTTTCAAGTTGGAAGCCAAGAATGAACAAATGTCAGTTGGATAAAACGTTCTTTCGAACATTTTTACCTTCTGAAGCCTTGACGCAATGCTGCTTGGAGGCCTGTGGAATTCATTAACTGCCAAGATTCCGAAGAAGATCTACATTTAAATAACTGGAAGGTTTCCAATATACTTCTCCATATGCTTTTAAAATGTATGTGCACACACACACAAAATCAATACTATTTCATTCACTCAACACCACCACTTTGCAAAGCTATTCTAATACCCTGCTGTGCTTTTTCATGCTATTACATATTATCTAATAAACTGTACTTGAATGGTGTGTGGTATATAATCTCATCTCTGTGAATGATTCGGAATAATGGAACATAATTGCTTAGGTATATTGATGGGGCACATTGGACTGTAGCAATGTTACAATATTTTGAAGATACTAAAGGCACTTTCTACCTACACAAATGGATACAAGTGTACATTTCTAGGATAATATTTTAAAATCTGTTTTGGGGGTTCTAAATGTATAAACCATGACAGCTTTTTTTAAAAAAAATAATAATTCATTCTCGCTCACAGTCTGAATGTATATTTATCTTTTCCTGTGTCGCAACACAAAACCAGGAACTGTTTTTACTCTGAAATTATAGTGTGACCGTACAGTAGTAGATACCCACCCACTTATGTCTCAATTTAGTCTAGAATATTCTTTTATCTCACCAGCATGCATTGAGCCACAGCAATTTTAAGAAACCCTGTTTCTGCCTTACCATTGATTACTGGAGTATAAACAACAATCCCAACCAAATTAGGATCAGATACAGTTGTGTCCAGAATAAGGCCACCAATACTGAAAAAGAAAGTTCAAGGTTTGAAACACAGTCAGACAGAATGCTAAAAATAATTCCAATTCTAGGAACAATGTTATTTTTTTAAAAAAAAACTATTCTGAAACTCTATATTACTCTACTGTCTGCCTGAGGTTTATTATATTTTTGCTCTATGAAATTATAGAAACAGATCTACCAAAAATATTACGGGTTCTTAGCATTCCTGGAAGAGAAACGATTCATTGATTTGTGGGAGAGCTGCATAAAGGATCACTTAAAACATTAACATAATTATAATTTATTGTAAATTCTTCCCCCCAGACCTGAAAATACAACAAAGTTTGGCCCACAAACCAGTTCCAGCATGCAAGTCAGCAGTTATAGACTTGTTGGTATGAAAAACACAAATAATACATTTAAGTTCCACGGATTTAAAATGGACAAGATGAAATGCCTTCCCTTGTGAGGTGTGCCTGTCTCCACCATTATTAACTTTCAGGAATCTGAACACATTTTTGTTTACCTAGGTGTTTGGTCTCTGAAGAAAATTGAGCCTATCAACCACAAAATCATCGGATGCAAGAATGTTTTAAATTGTAACTACTGTATTTTCCCCATGTATAAGATGATGCTTTTTGCTAAAAGAAATTAGGCAAAAATTGGGTGTCGTCTTATACACAGATGGTGAATGCGGGGGGGGGGACGTGCGATTAATGGCAGCAGCAAGCAGGAGATTGGCAGTGGCGACTGGGCGGGTGATTGGTGGCTGAGGCAAGGCCTGCTGGCAATTGGCTGTGGCTGCGGCAATTGGGCAGGCGATAGGTGGCTGTGGCAAGGCAAACAGGTGATTGATGGCTGCAGCAAGTGGGAGGGTGGGCTGTTGGTGGCGGCGAGTGGGCAGACAATTGGCGGCTGTGGCGAGGTGTGCGATCAGCAGTGGCTGTGGCAAGTGATTGGCAGTGGCGGGCAGATGGGTGAGCAACTGGCGGAAGTGACCTCCCCAACCCCACCAAAAAGCTAAACAACTAAATTTCTTAATTTTGGGTTAAAAAAAAATAGGGGGCGTCTTATACACCAAAAAATATGGTACTTTAAAATGTTTTTCATTGCAATTGTTTTTAGAATGGTTTAGCTGTTTCAGAATGTTGTTTGCTTTGTTTTTGCTTTGAAATTGTGTTATTTGGGGAGGAAGGGCAGGATATAAATTCAATGAATAATAATAATAATAATAATAATAATAATAATAATAATAATAATAATACAATAAAGTGCAGCTTAATTTTCCCAATGAAGTCAGTGGGACATAAATGTACTTAACTTCAGCTAAGCTCTGCATATTGTTGGGTCCCTTAAAAAATATATCCTGTACTCAGCTATAATGCAATTTACTTACCTGCTTATGACCATAGCAGTTATAACGGGCTCCCACCCTGAATAGAGGACAGTTCTTGTAGCTGGGTGTTTAGCAGCAATTACAATCCACATAGGAGTCAGAGCCAAGAAAAAGGCACCAGCTAAAGGAGATATATAATAATATTTCTCTGCAATAAATAAAAAAAACCCAGCATGTTTATTTGTATTTTTATTACAGTTTTATATATTATTCTTATACCATATTAGAGAAAATAATACCCTACAATACCTGTCGATTGCAAACCTTTTACTCCTCACACCTAAACAAATTTATAAATAATTTGGGGTATAAATAAATTTGGGGTATAAATAAATTATTATTATTATTATTATTATTTATTGGGAACAATTCCCATTGTTATCAGTTAGGCCTCAACTCCAAGAAAGAAAGCTTAGGGCAGGTTTCCTCAACCTCAGCCCTCCATATGTTTTTGGCCTACAACTCCCACGATCCCTAGCTAGCAGGACCAGTGGTCAGGGATGATGGGAATTGTAGTCTCAAAACACCTGGAGGGCCGAGGTTGAGGAAGCCTGGCTTAGGGCGTCAGTCTCAGGAATCTTATTTTCTGTTTGAATAATTAAAATTTGTGCCACAGACAATTTGTTCTACAAATAGGCATTCTAGTCCTTTGTTGAGACCTAAAGACAGCAGCAGTTTGGGATCGTGCTTGATACATGCACCAGTGGCAAACCTAAAGCATTAATAAGTACCGGTACTGCCAATCATATTTTAAATACAGGTTTTTTTGTAAAATTAATTTAGAATTAAAAACACAAGTGAATATGAAATATTCTGGGCGCAATTATTCATGCAATTGTAATTTAGCTCTAGCAGAGCTAGAACACAATTAGCTCTAGTAATAAGAAGGATAAGTCTCAAAGCATTTCAGTATTAAAGAAGGCCAAGAGAATATCTGGTGTTAAGGACTGCCTGTTTACTTTGCACAAATCCATTCTCATCCGTTCACTGTGACAACTAAATTAATTGTTTCAGTAAGAGGTACTACAGAATTATTTTGGTATTTTTAGAAGTCTTAAAAGCGGTATGTGCTTGGTTCTTTATTTAATCTCCCAACCTTCCATCTGCGCCTCTTCTTTCTAACTATGCAAGAAGATGAGCTCACACATCATGATTGCCCAGTTTATTCCAGTCCAACGCCATATGGCCTCTGAACCACAATCAAGCCCGTTTTCATAACTGTACATTATACTATAACAACAGTGCTGTCCTAGTGAATTATTTTACTCAGCTGGGCCTGTTCACAATTTAGCAAGAATAAATTAACAGCAATGAGATACAACACAGGAAAAAAATGATAGGGACTTGAATGAATGTTTTGACATCAGAGCCCGCAGTGATGCCCATGGCAATCTTCCTCTCCTTCCAGGCAACACAATGAAGAGGCTGGGAACTGGAGCAAAGCAGTCCAGTAAGCTTAAAACCATTGTGGGAAGAAAAGAAGGTGCAATTGCCTCAAAAGGGTTCTTGAGCTGGGGAAGCAAGTGAATCCTATAGCAAATATTCCTTGTTCATGAGCAAATGATCTAGAAGTATGATGCAGTATCAGCAACAACATGTGTAAGTAATCTTATTAATAGCTACAACAACCCAAGGACTAAGATACATCAAAAGGCCATATTTGTGATTTAATCCCCTTCAATGAATACAATTACCTATCATAATGTAAAGGTAGAAATGTTACTTTGCATTCATGGAAGAGTGTTGTTTCCCCCCAAAATACATTCTGCACAAGAATCTCTGCTTCTACTAAAATCAATGACAAAGTGAAAAATATGCGCCACAGATAAGCACTTTTCAGGTTTTCCTGTTTTGCTCTCATAGAATCAGACTTTCAACAGTGCTGGCTGATAGTCCCTGGACCTGGTGGGGCAGCCTGTGGCCAAGTAGGTCTTGTAGGCAGGAAGAGAAAGATCATGGATTATAGCAAGCAAAGATACACACTCCTCACCTCTCCTGCTGGAAACGGATGAGATCTGATGGGAGCGATTATTTGCAAGACTAAGCAGAGGAGATGGGCAGAAACATCTAGGAAAGGTCTTAGTCACAGCAAAATGTATTAATAATGACTGTGGATTATGGGGAAAAGACTGCAGGACTCATAATCTTGGAAGGTCTACATCCCACTGCGCCCAGCAAAGGAACCTCAAGTGGACTTTAATCGAAGACACATTTAACTTGGTAGTTAATTCCATTGATTCTCAAACTAAAACTTCTGCAGCTATCGTTTCAAAAAGATGTCCAAATTATAGCCCAATAGAGCCCTCTAGTGTTCCAAGGGGATAATCACGCAGATTTATACTTTATTAACCAAAAAGAAAAAAAGGATTCTAACATTACTCCAGAATGCAATCAAACTTGTTACACAGAACAGAACGTTTTCAGAAAATTATCTTATCATCTTCAGAGCAGCAAGCCCAATAAAACATGCACTCACTTCCCAAATGCCAGCCATGATAGATGGATGGAAAGTATTTGTTTGTTCAAGGCACTGGGACTCAAAACAGAGGGCCTCAGCTCTAGGACCAAGGCACCTTACAAAGCACTGCGGCGTTTTGTCAGAGGAATGAACTGCTAGCCTGCGGGCTTCAGTACTGCTACTGCAATGACAAGAAAACGGCTGTACAGCTAGTAGTAGAGGCTAGGAAAGACAAGTCTCAAACGCATGTGGCTAACCTGTGTCTTTGGACTACAGCTTCCATCATCCCTGACCACAGGCCATTCTGGCTAGGGCTGTTGGGAATGGAGTCCAGCAACATTTGGAGGGCTTTGGTTAGTCACTCCTGGTCTAAAGGGTCCCACCTGTCCCAGGAATAAGCTTCCACCATAAACCTACCAAACCTTGACACTTTTTGGAGGCTCATCTCTGAATTCCTCCTGTCATTTGAGGTCTGGGGCATGGAAGGCGTTTTCAGCAGTGGGTGGCCCACCAGTGACTCACCTGGCGCAATTGAAATGGTCTCATTCCCATTCCAGTGTCAAACAAAATCCACACATACACACATTCACAGACTTTTAAATCTGGTTCCTTTTTTTGCTCTCTGTGACTTGTCTGTAAGCTGCATTTTATGCTATTGTTATCACACTTTCAGTTGTTTTATTTCTTGTTGTGAATTGCCCAGGGAACGCTGTTCTGGAGTAGCCTATAAATATGGTAAACAAAGCTTCTGACTGTACAGTGGAACCTCCAGTTACGAACTTAATTTGTTCCGGAGGTCCGTTCTAAAGCTGCAACCATTCTTAACATGAGGTGCGCTTTCGCTAATGGGGGCCTCCCGCTGCTGCTGTGCCGCCAGCGCACGACTTCTGCTCGCATCCTGGGGCAAAGTTCGCAACTAGGGGCATCTCCTTCCAGGTTAGCGGAGCTCATTACCTGAAGCATTCGTAAGGAGAACGGTATGTAACCCGAGATTCCACTGTAGCCTAGTTCCTCAGTTTGAGCAACTCATACTGGGACACAAACTGTACTCGTCTCGTACTTTCTTGCTTACCTGCTTTGATGCTCTGCCTGCTTCCCCACTGAACTATTTGCCTGTGTGGTACCTCCTTGTCTCCAAACTGCTAACCCTGACAATTGCAAAGAATGTTTATTTTTCCAGTTTAGACAAACTCTTAATTGGCATAATAAAGCATTATGGGGAGGTACAAATTAGGATCCAACAGAAAAATAATGTAGCGCACTAAATATATTTCACTGCAGTGCTTATGCTGTCTGCATTTTGGTTTGTATTGCTTACAATCAATTTGCTTTGCTATGCAGCCGCTCTTCCTAATCTACCATATCTAATGTGCATTTTCTTTTCTCCCGTATCTGCACGCATTAGGCCACGCTTGGGTAATCGGGATTACCAAATGCTAAATACTTTTCCTCTGCATCTTCCAATCAACATTGCAATATCTGACTCCAAAGAGTTGAGAGAGCTCCCAGTTTAAAAGGGTCTGGGCTAAAAGGGAGGGAGAACTGATGGGGTGGCAAGGGGAGCAAAGGGGAGACAAGGGGGCAGGAAGAGGCCTTTAATCTAGTTACAAAGAATGGTCAAGTTCCTTCATGTGATTATCTTCATACACAAACTCTGCATGTGGGATGCTGCACAAATATCGATTATGGTAATAAAAACTGCATGTCAAGACTGTCTTACAGTTGTTGTTGTTGTTGTTCTGTAGATAGTTGTGTGCCCTGTACAATACTATGGATCGAATAATAACCCTTTCTGTTCCCTTAGTAACATTGTGTGATAAGGATTAAGCGTAAACTGCAATCTTTAAACTTTAGAATAGTGGTTGTCAACCTGTGGGTCCCCAGATGTTGTTGGACTACAACTCCCATCATCCCTAACCACTGGTTATGCTGGCTAGGAATGATGGGAGTTGTAGTCCAACAACAGCTGGGGACCCACAGGTTGAGAAACACTGCTTTAGAACAAAAGCTCTGAGCCCCGATGACAAAGCATCAAGCCAAAATAACAGGTGAGTTAAGCAGCTGAATTCAGCAGTAGAGCGCAGAGGCCAAGGTGGACTACTCTGCCCGCCTCCTTTGTGACCTAACGAATTTCAAGCTCCCAACTAAACTAACTCAATAAACAACAACAAATATGCAGGTAGAAAGCCATGGGGGGTGTGGGGGGATGGATATTCAGCATATTGTTCACATATGCAAATATTTGCCTGTTGGGAGATATTTGCCTTTCAAAAGCACCACAATACTCACCAAGGCAATCATAAAGACCCTGACTTATCCAAGCAAGTATGGCAAGAGTGATAAGGTCTCCAAAGCTCGCTGCAATGGGTGTTGCAACATTGTCAGGATTTATGCCAGTCTTCTTTGACCCAACGATAACTCCAACCATTATTATTCCTAGAGCCAAGAGAAGTAGAAAGCTTATCAGTCTCATGCTGCAATTGTAAGAATGGAAAACTTTAAGAAGTGATCAAATAAAAAAAGGGGGGTGTTTTTCCAGCTTAGTGCAGTGCTCCTGTTTAATTTACATCCTTCTCACCATCATGTTAAAAGCAGCTCTACTTATTAGAGCATGAATACTTGCTTTTTTACAATCATTAAAAATTAAATGGTGTAAATTCCAGAATGCATGTTTGCACAACTTGAGCTGAATTTGTAGTTATTATTACCTCATATGCTATTCATTCAAATGTTTCCATCAACAATCCACAACTTAACAAACACGTGAGATAATTTTGTAAAGACCAGACAAAGAACATTACTTGACTAACACTCAAGATTTTTTTAAAAAATCCACTTATTAAATGCAAGTTAAGCAGTCTCTGGAAAATACCTTAATTTCTATTCTATTTCTGGCGGGCTAGAACACAGGTGGAATGAAACTATTCGTCTAAACAGTACTGTATGCCTCGTTTACGCTGCAAAACTGTTGTTTATTAGAACTGTTTTTGTATTTAAGTACTTTTTATAACATAATGTTTCTTTTACCCTGTAAAAGCGATGCTATGAAGGCTGTTGCTACACTGCTAGAACACAAGAGGACTGAGTGATCAAGGCGGTATTTGCCTTCAGGAATCCAGCCCAATATCACGGCTGCCACGGCTGCCAAAAAGCCAACTACAGTTGCTTGCACCTAAAGAAGTGAAGATAAAAATGAAAATTGAATTTGCATCACAAGAATTGCCTTTGTATAACCATTCTGCTGTACAAAACATTTACAAATGATGAGGAAATCCAAGCAACTGCCAAGATCATGGTAGAACACCCATGAGAGATGGGCTCTTTGTTCTAAAACCAATTTCCTCAGCATCAGCTTCCAAAATGGGCAAGGACAGAGCTGCCGTGTGTACAGCCAACTGCTTCATTATAGCATTTATTGATTTTTTCTCTCTTTTTTTACTGAGTTTTATAGACAAGAATAATGTTATACAAATAAGTATACCAAATTTTCCCATGTCATTTGTATATCACAAAAATAGCATAATAAATGTGGAGTGATATCTACAACATATGGTTCATTATTAGTGGTCAATGTGTAAGTTTTTGGTTCATGAATTGGTTTAAACAATTAGGAAGGAAAGAGGGGGAAGGTATGTGGGGTGGGATCGAGTGGTTATGCTTCTGTTCTTCTACTTAGTGTATGTGTGGGGTTTTGTGTCAGCATTACTTGTATGAGTTTTCTTACTATTCGCTTGTTGTATTTCCTTGGTGGTGAGAGAGGTTGGGGTGGCTTAGGGTGTGGTTGGTTGTCTTTGGTTGGCTGTAGTGAGAATTGTTTTTCTGTGTGAGCGGGGGGGGGTGTTTATTGTTTATAGCACACGGAAAACTGGAAGAATACTACAATGCTTCTACATTTCATTTAGCTATTTACTTGTTTATTTATAGTCTGCCTTATTCCCACAACTGGAACTAAGGCTTCAACATGTCCCAGTTGAAGAAGGCTTGAGTTAATTACAGCTTTCTCTTTAGCAGACACCAAGCTTAAATGAACTGTTCTATTACAAAATAAAATAAAAATCCATGCTTTGGATTCAAGAAGCCTGAAGAATTTCACCATGCTACTGAGTTGCTGAATGTAGGTTATGAAAGGGGAATGGGAGTTGCAAAGGTAAGTAAGATCACAGGGCTAAATTAAAAATAACTGGGGTGCATTGGCATGGAGAAATCTAGGTTGGCATCTATTTGTCTCAAGAGACAATGGAGTGCGCCTCTGGGGCTGAAGTTAAGGCAATAGAGAATCACAGTGCCTGCTGTGGCTGCAGAGACCTGTAACTCATAACTGCTGCCTCCCACATTGCTTTTGCAAACCTGGGCAGCGTATATGGAGGTCCTGGGCTGCTGAGACAACAATACTCCCCTCTCGGCTTCACTGATGTTGTCCAAAGGAAAGCAGAGCAATAAGTTTGGCACCAGCTTGGCTGCAGGAGTTCCAGGAAGGAGGCGTATAAGGCACCATCCACCGGTGTTAGGGACTCCGGATTTCTCTTCCCCTTGTTTTATAGAGGGATCTGATTTTGATTTGAGTTATTATTGCTTTTCTCTTCATAGACACACAAATCAGCTTTGAAATTAAAAATGTGTGCAGTCCAATCGTAACCATATTCCCTCAGAAGTAAAGCTTACTGAGTTCGATTGGGCCTATTTCCTAACAAGTGTGGTTAAATTGCAGTCTAAACCATTAAAATATATGGAACAAATAATTATCTTAGAAAGGTCAACATTTTAAGACCACAGCAAATAAACATATTTTGGACTAGAGCCAGAGAATTCATTTTTGAATGGCCTAAGACTATATTTTAAGAACAAGTAAAGGTAAAGGTAAAGGGACCCCTGACCATTAGGTCCAGTCATGACCGACTCTGGGGTTGCAGCGCTCATCTCGCTTTACTGGCCAAGGGAGCCGGCATACAGCTTCCGGGTCATGTGGCCGGCATGACTAAGCCGCTTCTGGTGAACCAGAGCAGCGCATGGAAACGCCGTTTACCTTCCCGCTGGAGCGGTACCTATTTATCTACTTGCACTATGACGTCCTTTCGAACTGCTAGGTTGGCAGGAACTGGGACCGAACAACGGGAGCTCACCCCGTCGCGGGGATTCAAACCGCCGACCTTCTGATTGGCAAGTCCTAGGGTCTGTGGTTTAACCCACAGCGCCACCCAAGTAGGTACTAAAAAAAACTCCCTTAAAGATAAATCATCAGTCTCAATGTACTGAGACTGCACTGCAGCCAGTCCAAGGCACGGCAGGAGACTTCGAACTGAGGTAAGACTTGCTGGGGATCTCTGTAACGATGCTCCACAGCTCTGAGAATAATTACTCAAATCTGACTACAAGTGCTATATGAATAGTATGCAAACTCTCAAAATCCTATGAACATTAATCTCATGGGAAACAATGCCCGAGTCATCTGACTGCAAGAGCTTTGTACGTGTCAGCAAGTTGGAGTTAACACTTTATTAGCAAGAACACCATGTGTCAGAGTGTCAGGGCTAATGAGCACAACAGCTCATCCCCAGTAGGTCTTGCCCCATGGATCAGTTGCTGAGACTGAAAGTCCCTGCCTCCCCACAGCCGCCTAAGCACCCTCTTTTCCAGGGTTTTTTTTCCAAGCAACTGGAGACTGTGCTCGCTTGAAGCTAACATCTCCTCCACCTTTTTCATGCCTCTTCTGGTTCTGCGAGACCAGAGGGGAGAGGAGTTCGTCGCAGAGAAGCCGAAGACACCTGTGACCCCTCACCTGCTGGACTCATCTATGCTTCTTGGCCTCCCTCCCCCCCTGCTTCAGCTTCTGTCTCTAATTCTAGATTCCTCTCTGTCACAGACTCCCCCAGCTCACTAAGCCCTGTTACTTCTTCAGCTTCCGACAGCTCCTCCTCCCAGTCTTCTCCCTTTGACCACTCATTATTGTCCTCCAACCAGCACTCCCTGGGCTCCCCGCCTTCTTCCCTTGGGTTTCCCCAGCTGGTTCCTCCCACCATTCCTCTGCATCCAACCAGTCCATGACATCTTGTATCCATGACAATGTGTTAATCTGCAATGGCTTTTTAACACTTTTATGAATCCTTACCTGTTTTAAGGCCAAATTACCAATTATTAAATTCCACTTCTCAATGGGTGAATCCATTTTTCCAACATTTACCTGTAAAAAAGCACAAAATGTGTTTTTAGCAAGTGAAAAATATTGCCTTGGTAGTAATTTGAAGAGTTCAACTATCGCTTTCTACCACAAACATTTTGTGTGCTATAACATCATTTCATCTCAAAAGTATATGAGTTGTGTGCATGTTTCTTTAAAATGGAAGCAATGATCAGACTTTAACTGTCAATCCAAAAGTGCCAGGGGAGTGGAGAGCTACATACCGTCTGTATACCGTATCTTGTCAAAAACTGCTTTGTGTTTAAAGTAGCATTATTAGCATGTAGTGTAGAATTGCAGTTTTTTTATTTGTTTGGCAGCAGCTGGTTCATAGGAATTATATGAAAATTGTGCTAATTATAAGATTGATGACAAAAGACATAAAGCATGGTTATTCTCCCCCTCGTGACACTGTTCTGACTGTTGTTTGACTGTTCAGAACCTTCCCTTTAAGTCTCTCTCTCTCTATTCTTATTGTTTGAAATATTTAAAGGCAGACTTATGTTTAAATGATGCAAGAGTACTTATTTTGCACAATTTTAAAATCATTAAATTCTTGCATAGAAGTAAGCAGATGACCCGAAAAATATTTTAATACCTCCCAAACTAAAGAACTGCAGAGTATTTTATTAATTAAATGCACATCAATGCACATTTTGAATAACTATGCACATAGAGATATGTGAGGATAAAAAAAAGATTGACGCCACCTGACTTCTTCCAACCAACCTGACAAAAGACAGGGTGCAATGCACTATGAAGGGCACAGGACACAAGGGGTGGTTTGGGGAAATAGGGTCAGCACACCAGTCTATTCACTTTTTAACTGTCACTTGCCTATGATAATTGATGGTGGATGCTGATCTCAACAAATGTTGCAGATGTCCCTGTGTAACAAGAAACCGCTAATATCAATACCCCAGCCTTATAATGCTTCACATACTTACAGCTGTTGACAGCCGGGATGCCAAAGTCATTTCCAAATTCCCTTTCAAACCAAGTAGTGCAGGAACCAAAATGAAAACTTCAGTAATGTTTTTGAACACTTCCCAATGCTATTTGACAAATGGAAAGCATAAAATAGATATATTAAAAAAACACAATAAAATAAATGTTTTAAAAATAGTGACACAAAATTACATTTATTGGAAAGGGTTTTCTATCTAGATATTACCAAGGGCAGAATATACTTTATATTCATGAATCTCAGTAACTAATAAAGCCAAAATCAGTTCAGTATCTAATATATTTTCCCCAGTATCAGTACCATCAACAGTACAGAAACATTCATGACATATCATAGCTGAATACATAAAGCTGTTGTTTCCCTTGCCAGTATTATGTAACTAGCATATCAAAAGCCCAAAGACTGTAACTGAGTAGCTAATCTGCTTTGATATCTCAGTGGGACTTGCAAGGAAAAGAAGTATCATGGCCTTTCTCACTGCCATTAGTTTAGCAGCTCGCACTGATATAGAAGAACAGCTCGTTTTAGCAGTAACACTGTCTAGCATGCATTTTACAGGCGTCAAAAAGAATATAATGGAGGGCCTTGTGGGAGCCTTGCAGAAATCAATATATACTACATCCATATAACCTTTTTTGCTATCGAGATTACCCAAATAAAGGTAAACCTGGCGTGGCTTGTTATTGAGAAGATCATGCTAGTTCTTTGTAATGACTGTGTTTAATGACCGTGTTCTTTTCCAAATGCTTCCAAACTAACTCCTTAATTATTTGTCCTCAAAGCTTCCCAGTTATGAACACAGCTGACCAACAATCTGTAATCTGGATCTTCTCCCCACACCCCTTTTACAGATCCAATGTACCACATATGCGCTGAGTGTCCCAGCACATCCAGTCCCCTGGTACATTTCAAAAATTATAGCCAAAGACTCAGATTGCATCTTCAGGTTCCTTAGGTGTAATTCATCTTGCCCTAAAGATTAATTCAATAGGACCAAAGTAGTTTAAATAACATACCTTAATTCGATTTCCAACCAGCAAACTGAGGAATTTGAAATATAAATGTGAATATTTTGTAAGATAGCGCTAGGAGTTTGTGGGTGCCAGACCCGTCTAATTAATCCCTGGATTCAGCAAGTGCTCAAATCTGGTCAAGCCAAGCTAGCTTCCTGTGAGGTGTTAACCTGGGTGATGAGCTTTTAAAGAGAACAGGGCCCTCAACAGATAAAAGCCGGAGTTTAGAGTAGAGAGTTTGATGTGTGGATGTGAGAGAGATGTAAATAATAATAATAATAATAATTTATTATTTATACCCCGCCCATCTGGTTGGGCTTCCCCAGCCACTCTGGGCGGCTTCCAACCAAATATTAAAATACAGTAATACATCAAACGTTAAAAGCTTCCCTCAACTTCTTGGTAAACGAGAAGTAAAGTGGCAAGCTGGAGAGAAAGAACATGATGTGTGATTTCTGTTCGAATCTAAGGCCGTATCCATGGGAGGAAGAAGACCCTTTTGAGGTGTTGATGCTGTCAGCCCCTCCATCGCAGGCTCAGGTTGTACATGTGTGCAAGTAAACCATATATCCTAAAGGCACCACAGTCTCTGCTGAGTCTCGTTCCCAAAAGGAAACACAAGCCCTTGGAATCTTGCACTGCATGGAGACTGGAGTGGCGTCCAGTTGATATTAAAGATCCTGCAAATATAATGGCGCTTGTGGTGTCCCTTTACACAATTTGCCTGGCTTTGAAAATTCTGCCTTTGTGCCAAATGACCTCATTTCCTCCCTACAAATTCTAAAGCAGCGAAAATGGATTTTAGAGGTGGGGGTGGGGGAATAAAGCTTCACTCAGTGAAGTGGGTAGACTAAGAAAAGGAAACTAGAAAAATGGCGTGACTAATATCTTGTTCAACATGTGCTGAACATAAGTTTATTACAATGTAAAGGGAATTGGGGTTGCTCGTGCGTAAGGGGGCTGCTGCTCTAGGCAACGTTGTCTGGCTAAACCTTTCCCTGGCTGGACAGCCCTTTCTCCGTGGCTGTGTCAGTCACTGGCAGAATCCGTCAGTGGGCGTTTCCTGAACTTCTTCCAACATAAAAGCTCTTTGACGCCAAGTCTCCGCCTAGCCTCTCTGCGCGGAAGTCTTCTGCGCAGAGTGGGCGTGGCCAGCGGAGGTCCTGGGCTCTCCCCGCTGGTCTCTGTGGAAGAGTCTTGGAGCCATCTCTCCGAAGTCCTTCCCTGCTCCCCTTTCTTCCTGGTGTCACGCCAATTTCCTTCCCCAAAGGAAGTGTTCTCTCTCTCCCTGCTGGTCCCTTCTCCTGCATCATTGGGGAGCCTTACCTCCACTCTTGGCTCCGATGGCAGTTCCCTGACATACAAGGACAATTAACCTCCTGAAACTCATATGAACCTAAGTAACATTTGAGAACTCAAATCACAAACAAAATCTTCAGCTCCCTCTTGACTACAGAAGAACCCACTCAGAAGTTGTGTGTGTGTAAGTAGCCTTACATAACGAACAAACAACATTACAATAAAACAAGAACACGTACTTCAGCCTTAATATAGAGGACCATATTAAATGTCAGAAAAAAAACCAGAATGTGTACATTTAAAGCCATACTTAGGAAATACCAACCTGAACAATATCCAGAACCATCCCAGCAGATACTGTTCCAAAGCCTGCTAGCAAAAATGGTACCAGTATCTGTAATGCCATAATGCTACTAGATTCTTTTGGCTGTTTTTTGCTGCCTTCCACAATGGTATCTTCTTCACCATCACTAGATACGTTGTTGTCCTGCAGCATAATATCTGTTTCTGACATGTCCATTCTGTCTGAATAATTATATCCTGCGAAGTTATCATACTTTGGGCTACAGCTCGATGAATTATGTCCATTGCTACCATTATGAAAAGTTGATTCTGAGAAATGATGATAATCCATGTGCTGGTCAGTCCTAACACTGAAACCATGCCCTAATGGCTGTAATCCATCTTGCCAGAGACCATTCACTTTCTTATGTCTTTCTTCCTGGTTTTTGTGATAAACAATTGGAACCATACTTAACAGCAGGTTCAAGAACTTGTCAGACTGAATTGTATTTAGATTTATAGTCCAATTTACAAAACTTTCTCCATGATAGGCTTTATCATTTGTTTTCTTGCTGACAGATCTTCCTTTACAGTTAGTCATGCTGTTTCAAAAATATTGTTCTGATGATTGCTTCAGATCCCAGGGAAGTTTAAATGATGCATCAAATGGTTATATAGAGATATTTGATTTGATACAGCCGATCACGTTGTGAAGTTGTCTGTTATGTAGAAAGATTTCTTTTCACTAACTTTTGGTCTTGAGCAATTTCGCAACAAAGCTGGGATCTAAAAAGAACACAGTAAACATGTTAACACGTCTGCCTTTTTTGGCTTCTAAAACTTGATAGCACAGGCATCTACTCCAAGGAAGTTATATGTTATAGCAATGCTATTATACTGTTTTTTTGTTTTTTAAAATGTATTTTTATTAAAGATCTTCTGTTGTAATCTTAAATCATTCTCAGTCATATGGTGGCACAACCCCAGCAGCAAAATGGGAAGGAAATGGGTGGAATGGGAAAAAAACCCAGCTTGGTTCATATCTTTTCCTTCTGCAAGACAAAATCCTGATTCTCCTGCAGTCATTCTTCTCCACTTCCCTGAAGCACATCAATATTTGTCTCTGACAAAGGGCTTGTCCACAAATGCTTGAGTTTGACCAGGCATAGGCAAACTCGGCCCTCCATATGCTTTCGGACTACAACTCCCATCATCTCTAGTTAACAGGACCAGTGGTCAGGGATGATGGGAGTTGTAGTCCCAAAACATCTGGAGGGCCAAGTTTGCCTATCCCTGAGTTTGACTTTGAATCTCTGGCTGTAGAAGTCCCTCACTCTAAGCATTTGCTATCTCCCTAACCTGGTGAGACACTTTAAATGCTTTCTGGTAGTTATGCTTGTACCTTCTGTGTGGAAGAAATTATGGAATTGTTGAAATGACTTTATCATAGTGCTCCTGCTACCACTGCTTGCTTTCTGAGGCCTTCTAAGCATTGGTAAACACGGGGGCAATGTTAGAAGTGATGTGGTGATAGTTACATGGTGATGATGTTGCCAGATACTCTGTGGAAGTGAACTTTTTCACTACTTTGATAGAGATTTCTTTTCTATTTCTATTACCGTGCTTTTGATGTTCTGTTGAGAAGCACAGGGTGCCAATTAGCTACACCAGTATAAGCTCTGGTGTAATGGTGGTCATGTTAAACTGGAGCATAAGATCATTCTGCCTAAAACACAACAACAAGGAAATGATGATGATATAACATAATTTGGGTGAGAGCCACAGCATTAGTACTAAGATACAGGAGTCGGTCAAATCTTCTAACATGCCAGTTGGCACCACAATTGCATATTATTGTCTGAGTCTTTGAAATTATTCATCATTCTGGAATTATTCAGAGTTTCTGGGAGTAACCATTTCTATTTTTCGTAAGTATTAGTTTGTTGTAATGTGTATTTTTTTGAAATAAATTGAATTAATATCCTCAATTACTACTCCATAAATGTTAGTACTCTCCTCAACATCTACTTAGCTCTCCTTTCGTTTTGTTTTTAAAAGTATTTTTGGCTAATAATAGAAGTGACGGAAACTTGCAGAACCACTTTACAAACCTGTTCATTGGAATGTTCTGCAAATGCAACAATCTATCTTGCCTCTTTAAAACCTCCAACCTAGTAAATAAATACATGGACCTGTAGTTAAAAGATATTTTAAACAGAAATCTTCAATTTTAGCAGTTGGAGTAAGCAATACCAAAAAAAATGTGATAATGGAGTCTGACGGGAGTATAAAACTGCTCCATGCTAAAAAAATTGTGCATAGTGTAGTTCAAATGATTTCACACCTACCATGTCTCTTGGCTTATAGAGTATATGACTGATAGGTCTTGTTAAGTCTTTATTCTTCCTAACTGCCTAACTGGATTATCAATAATCACATTGTCTTCATTAAATATTACTCATAGCTTAGGACGCTTAAAGTATTTTGCTTACTCAGAACCTAACAGGCTGCTTTCATACTTGCAAAGATCAGCAAATAGGTACTTAGGATGATGAGGCATAATGGTGTCTGCGTTGACACAGTGTTAGAAGGGTCCTACGGGAAAACCCATTATGCCAGTTTTTACAAAGGGCATAATGTTTAAGAATGGTAGCTATGTCTACAATGCAGATGATCTTGTTTCACTTTGCTGTATTCCTTGTTCTTTGTTGCCTACAATATATTTTCCTTCTACTTGCAACAGAATTTCCTTCTATTTTTACTTGCAAAAGTAAAAATAAAATGCAAAAACACAATATATTTTCCTTCAGTTGTTTACACTTTCCCAGCTCCCAAACACGATTCATTGTCCAAACAGCTAATTGCACAACACGTGTGTGTAGAATCAACACATGGTGGGGTGGGGGTGGGGGTTGTGCCTTCTGGCTCTACGCATGACCTCTGTACATTGATCTGAGCTTTGCACAACCTGCATTCTTGTATTACAACTTTTCAGAGATGAATTCTGAATTGAAAGTTGGAAATGTTATTGTACTAGGAGCAGCAAAGGAGGGAGGAAAATAGAGGGAACATCTGGGGGGTGAGAAGTCAGCTTTTAAATTTGTATTCATTTGTATTAATTTGCTGACAAATTTGTTAAAAATTATGGAAAACCAAGGGACGCGGGTGGTGCTGTGGGTTAAACCACAGAGCCTAGGACTTGCTGATCAGAAGGTTGGCGGTTCAAATCCTCGCAACGGGGTGAGCTCCCGTTACTCAGTCCCTGCTCCTGCCAACCTAGCAGTTTGAAAGCACGTCAAAGTGCAAGTAGATAAATAGGTACCGCTCGGGCGGGAAGGTAAACGGTGTTTCCGTGCGCTGCTCTGGTTCGCCAGAAGCGGCTTAGTCATGCTGGCCACATGACCCAGAAGCTGTATGCTGGCTCCCTCGACCAATAAAGCGAGATGAGCGCCACAACCCCAGAGTCGGTCACGACTGGACCTAATGGTCAGGGGTCCCGTTACCTTTACCTTTATGGAAAATCAATAAAAAATAAATGACAACTTTTCAGAGAAACCTAGATAGATTTGCTTAATTGCTTTTGCTCAATGGGTGAAATTCTTCTTCCACGAGAGACAAAGACTCAACTCAAATTACACCAAATCATAGTTTAGAACATGGGTAGGCAAACTAAGGCCCGTGGGCCGGATCCAGCCCAATTGCCTTCTAAATCCAGCCCGTGGACGGTCCGGGAATCAGTGTGTTCTTACCTGAGTAGAATGTGTCCTTTTATTTAAAATGCATATCTGGGTTATTTGTGGGGCATAGGAATTTGTTCATTCCCCCCCCAAAAAAAATATAGTCTGGCCCCCCACAAGGTCTGAGGGACAGTGGACCGGCCCCCTGCTGATAAAGTTTGCTGACCCCTGGTTTAGAACTTCCAAGTGCACAATCTATTTTCATTTCCTCTCTGCTGCGCTATCTCCTCCGCCCCCCCCCCAGCCATCTCCTTATTTGCAAATAACATCAATTTCTTGAGTGTAGAGCAGCAGGTGGAACAATGGTTTGCAAATTCAGACAGCACACCAAACCAAAGTTGGCATAACTAAAACCAGGCCTTTGGCTGATTAACACTCTATGGCCTTTTAAATGTGCTTGTGCGATGGGGGTTACTGGTTTGTTTTTGGTTTTCCGTGATGTATTTTGTGTTCTCATTTTGTATTTTTATGTTGTGAACTGCCCTGTGATCTTTGAATGAATACACATTTAATAAATGATAATGATTAACAAATTTTGCCTAATGTCTGAATTCCGTCAGTTACTAAAAATCCTGTATCCATACTCCTAACTTGTATTGACTTCAAAGCGACTCGAGAAGCATAACTGTGTGGGAAGTTCAGTCAGAGGGTGTCCGCAGTAAATCATCGTCAATGGAATAGCATTAACAATAATAACATTAGCGAAGGAGATCAGACCAAAGATCTATCTGGTAGCATTCTGTTCTCACAAAGCCCAGCCAGATATGTACAGGAAGTCCACAAGCAGGAAGTCCACAATAATGTGCTCCTGCTCTATACTAACTAGACATAGAGTATCTGCCTTGCTTGCATGCATGCATAAAGTCCCATGTTTAATCCTGGGCATCTCCAGCTGGGGCTGGGACTCTTGCCTGAAGCACTGTACAGTTGCGACCAGTCAATGTAGATGATATGGAGCTAGATGGACCAATGGTTTGACTCAGTGTAGGGCAGCTTCCTATAATAGAGGCGCTCATCACCTTGCCAACAAAGGTCCATATAGTTAAAGCTATGGCTTTCCCAGTAGTGATGTATGGAAGTGAGAGCTGAACCATAAAGAAGGCTGATCGCCGAAGAATTGATGCTTTTGAATTATGGTGCTGGAGGAGACTCTTGAGAGTCCCATGGACTGCAAGAAGATCAAACCTCTCCATTCTTAAGGAAATCAGCCCTGAGTGCTCACTGGAAGGACTGATCGTGAAGCTGAGGCTCCAATACTTTGGCCACCTCATGAGAAGAGAAGACTCCCTGGAAAAGACCCTGATGTTGGGAAAGATGGAGGGCACAAGGAGAAGGGGATGACAGAGGACGAGATGGTTGGACAGTGTTCTCGAAGCTACGATGAGTTTGACCAAACTGTGGGAGGCAGTGGAAGACAGGAGTGCCTGGCGTGCTCTGGTCCATGCGGTCATGAAGAGTCGGACACGACTAAACGACTAAACAACAACAACAAGTCCATTGATAATTTGGAATGCCCCATTCTGCACATTTACAAGCTCTGCAATATCCTTTAGAGGTACTAATGGTTGTTGTTCTCCTCCCCCCCAATTGTTTTGAAACAAAAATGAACTATGTCAACCCTGACCGAGTACACGTCTGCACGTTTCCAACGTCAGTCCAAATGATATGACCTCAGACTGAGCTCAAAAATCTTAACACTGGTTGAGATGCATATGTAGATAGGAATCAAGCACACCATCTTGTTTGTATATACTTGTGGAAATTATGTGGAAATGAAACCGTGACATCTTGCTAGTAGAGAACTCATTCTCCAGGTGCCTACCATTATACAAGTCAAAACAGTACTATCCTCTCATAAAAGGGAGGTTGTCAGCAGGCTTGGGGAACCACAATGCTTGCAGAAGTATAAATATCACTTTGGGGGGGGGAGCAGGGGGGGCCCAAAGTGGTTAATGATAAGTGAGTATACACAGCGGGCATGTAATGATGGCTGAGTGTTGAAAAGAAGAAAAATGGAAACTGGGAAGGAATGCAAGAGGGAATGCCTGTCTGTCTGGAATCCTGAATAGGAGCATGCCACACACACTGCAACCTTTTGTTGCAGGTACAAAGTTACTGATAAAAGGTAGATATGACAAATTGGCATAGAACAAGTAATTAATGCACGCTTGTAGTTTGCTCTTACTGTCTGACACCTCATAGTACATAAGTCACCTGTCACAACCAGAAGCCACCAAAAGCAAGGAACTCATGTGTGCCAGTTTGAAATACTGTCTTAAACAGGTTACTATCCTTATTCATAATGAATGTTTGACTTTACAGCAAAGCAGGGACCAAATGTTTATTACCTGTCCAAAATAATGAAAAGTAAATGTATTTTCGGATTTAGATAAACCAGGAAAAATACGTAAAGTTTTATTTTAAGTTTTTATTCATATTAACCTTACTCAAGTGCAACAATGAATGTTGTAGTGACGGTGAATACAGTAGCATCCTGGTTTTGTAAGTTTGATTATCTGCCAAATAACAGTCATGCAGGGTAGTGCAAACATAATTACAGGGCTAACTTAACCACTATCTACAGAACTGAAAACTCAGTTAAATCATACTTTGTTAAGATTTAAGCATTTGTGAGCCCCTTCTGCTCAAAATAAATTGTGAACTTAGCAAGATTCCTAAGCATGCTACTTAGCTTTGACAAAAAAAAAGCACTATTCCCAACTGCACAAAAATACAACATATTCTAAGGAATTTAACCATTCACAGTGTATGAGTTTCAAGGGTGCAGCAATTAAGGCGGAATAGCAGCAGCTACATCCCCATGCTGCCATTCTGTGTACCTGCCTTTGACCCATCATGAAAGTAAGTATTTGTATATATGAGAGATAATCAGGGGGCACTTAGTATAAGATTTGGCATAAACCTATGAGAGATTTAGGCTGCAATCCTAGGAGTAAACTGCATTGAATTCAATAGGCTTACCTCTGAGTAGACATGTATAGAAATGCACTGTTAGTCAATCCTCCATTAGCTGTCTCTGTTGTGGCTGACATCACGAAGATGACATGGAGGAGACCTATCCACTATCTTGCTTCCTTTCCACCTAATTCTGTTGCCGTCACTGACATGTATACAAAACATAGCTCAGGATCTTGGGGCATTACCATTGCACTTCTGAGACTGTCATTACTCACACAGTGTGCAATGATTTGTCATTCCCATAAATAAAAATGACTGTTTGACAACTTTTGTAAAAAATAAATAATTTTTTTTTTGCTTTTCTGTGTTTGTCTTTTATGGCTGCAAGCTCTCTTGGGAACAATTTATGTGGGTGCTTAATTTAAACAGAAGCCTTTCAAAAGTAAGCTCAGCTTGAAAGTTCCCCTGTTTTTCTCTGCCACCCATTATCTAATGATTAACAAAAGACAGCATACCAAAGCTGCTGAATGAGGTGAATTGTTTTTTTTTCCAAATTCCTATGTATATGAAGGAATTGGTTACTTTGGTGTCAAATTCAGGTGAAATTTACCTGGCTAAAAAATTATAGGCATCTGCTTTCCAATCTATTTGAGGTTGATATCCTGGATTCATATTTACTGACACATCAAACAGGTTCCACACACACAAGGTGTACTACGAAGTTAGCCTGACACAAATCTGTGGCACCAAGTAATAACTGCAAACAAATATTGATGGATATTGTCATACTATTTACCTTGGCTGTTTTTAATGCTTATTCCATATGGCGCTGTTTATTATATGGAACTCTTGGATATCTACTGTTTTATACTAGCAACAGCCAACTATTTCTTCTCTGATTCTCATTTATTTTTCAAAGTCATGTTGTTTTGTTGTTGTTGATTGTTTAAATTCTATTTAAATATATAGATTGAACTTTCTAGACAGTCCGGGATTGCAACTAATACTTTCTGAATGAGCCTAATTTTCACTTTGCATCCTTGAACTCTGCCTTCTGCAGCAACTTCTGGGTGAAATTACAAAGGCAGATCCTACATTTATAGTTATGCACAGCCATCCACTCTTGCCTTAACGTCATTAGCATTCACAAACTGAAGCGGTACAACTGAACTGCAAATGACAGCAAAACCAAACACGAAACTAGAAAGGAGAAACGCCCAGCGCCTTGGTAACATCAGCAGATGCAATAATCTTAACATTTAGGTGGTGACCTATTTTTGTAGCACTCCGGGGAGCCACTTAAGAGACTTTGCCTTTTCTGCCCAGCTTATTCCACCCCAAACCCTGGGGCTGGAAACAGAAATAAAACCAGCATATGAAGAGGACGCAATAGTATTAAAAATTTCTCAGGAGAGTGGAAAGGGGCGGAGGGGAGGGAGCTAGAGGGATGCTCGGGATGAGGAAATGCTATTCCAGTTTAGCCATAATGATTTAACAAGGTGGGGGAGAGAAAGTCAGGCTGGTGAGGAAGGAGCAGCCAGCCTGCCAGCCGGGCCCGGGGCTGCCTCGGAGGCAGATGCCGTTCTTCCTTCACTTCCCCGCGGGGATTCCCTTCCCTCCATCTCCGGGGGTGGAGGAGGCGGCGACGGTGGCGGCGCCTTTCCCGCCCTTCCTCCGCATCTCCTTCCCTACCCTCGGGCCACCCGCTCTCCTACCTGGGCAATGGCGAACCAGGGAGGGGAGCTAGCCACCCACGGCAGCAGCAGCAGCAGCGGCCGCCTGCTCCTCCGCCGCTCGCCTCCATCCTCGCCGCCGCCCGCGCCTCGCGCACAGGAAGGAACTTGCCAGCGGCCGCCGAGGAGGCAGAAGCAGCTCCTCCGGGTAGAAGAAGCGGCGCCGCCTCCGCCGCCCCACTGAGCACGCGCGGCAGAGGCCGGGGGAGAGCGGGGAGGGGGGCGGGCGCGCAGGCAGGCGGCCGCTGATGTGGCCGGGCGTCGCCGGCGCTCGGAAAACTCCTCAGCGCCTCCACGGTGGGGGCCGTGGGAGCTCCAGGGAACCCCGCTCCGCGCAGGCCGGAGCAGCCCGCCTCGGAGCGCCAGGAAGCGCCGAGGGGCCCGGAATGGTCGCTTGCGGCTTGCACGGGTAGGGCCCACCCTGGAAAGACACGGGTTCCTTCGTTCACACGTTCCTGGCACGCGACGCGCGCCTAGGAGGAGAAGGAGCCGCCTTCTATTATATAACTAGTTGGTGTGTGAAGACGAAGAGTGCATGGGTGGATGGGATTGCAAGCAGGCAGCATCTCTGAAAGCGGGGGTAGGGGCAACCAGACGCCCTCCTCCAGCATGGCCAGTGGTCAGGGAGGATTGGGGGTGTAGTTAGGCAAATTCCCCTCAGACACAAAATGGCACACGTGTCTATACAGTGGCGAACATTGATGTCTCAAATTTCAGCGGCGCCCCTCTGCAAAGCTAAAATCCAGCACACCCACACCCACCCTACCCCTCCACCTCTCGCCTTCCGTTGGCTGTCACAGTTGTGGCGCCCCAGAAGCTCCATACCTTAATTCATTGAGGATTAATGCGAGATGGCTAATAGTCATGATGGCTTTATATTTGCTCTGGTATCAGAAGCGTTGACTCTCTGAATACCAGTTACTGAGGAGCATGAGAGTGGAAGTGCTGCTGTGCTCATGGGTACACTTTCCCCATTTTCAATCAACCAGGGATACTCTAAAAAGGAGAGTACTGGTTATGAGAAAATCTGGATTGAGGGAGGGGAAACTGGGGGAAGGCAGTGATTTGGAGGAGAACCATCATATGGACAGTGGAGAATTAAAGGTGGTTACAGGAAGCTTACTATCAACATTAAAGGACAGTATGAATGGGCCCTTAGATGAAAAGAAAGCAGTAAGCCTTATATATCTCTTAATCACTGGGAAATCATTGGGAAATTTTCAGTGCACTCCTGCCAGACGTATGTTTCCTAAACCACTGAGCTTCTTGGGCTTACCAATCAGAAGGTCAGCGCTTCGAATCCCCGTGATGGGGTGAGCTCCCATTGTTCTGTCCCAGCTCCTGCCAACCTAGCAGTTTGAAAGCATGCCAGTGCAAGTAGATAAATAGGTACTGCTGCGGCGAGAAGGTAAACGGAGTTTCCGTGCGCTCTGGCTTCCGTCATGGTGTCCCATTGCACCAGAAGCGGTTCAGTCATGCTGGCCACATGACCTGGAAAGCTGTCTGTGGACAAACGCTGGCTCCCTCAGCCTGAAAGCGAGATTAGCACTGCTACCCCATAGTCACCTTTGACTGGACTTAACCGTAAAGGGGTCCTTTACCTTTTTTTTTTCTCCAGCTTTTTCAATTTTCAACTCAAAAAAGAAAGCAAACAACCCAAAATGATAAATACGTTCTGAAAAGTAAGAGTGCTGGAATAAAAATGCAGAAATGAGAATATTGGTTTTCCCCAAGCCCTGGGGAAAGGTTCTAAGAACCATAGCTAACTCCTCAGGTAGAACTGATTTAAATTACCTGACCTCCAGAAAGAATGCATTAAAACGTGAGTAGTCATGTTTGTTGCATCATTTAATTCTTGGTTCAAGGAGGAAGTTCAGATTACTTTATTAATAATTTATACTATGTGTTTTTCTTTGAGCAGAGACATGCTAAACAGAATGATGAAACAGTTTAAGAGTACCATGTTCATTTTCAAAGGTCACCACGGATGGTTGTGTGTGGCAGGGGGTGGACTTTCTCCACTGGTAAACTTGCTAACCACTCTGGCTTCTTCCTGCTTCTGTAACTTTCAGTACCTTTTCCCAACTACCGTATTTTTCGCCCTATAGCATGCACTTTTCCCCCTCCAAAAATGAAGGGGAAATCTGGCTGCGTCCTATGGGGCGAATGCAGGCTTTCGCTGAAGCTTAGAGAGTGAGAGGGGTCGGTGCGCACCGACCCCTCTCGCTCTCCAGGCTTCAGGAACACATCCACAGCCTAGGCAGCCCTGCGGGAGTTCCCGCAGGGCTGTCTAGGCTGCGGATAGCAGCCTGCTTCCCGGAGCGTCGGGCACCCTGAAAGCAGAGCATCCGGCGCTTCGGGAACACATCCGCAGCCTAGGCAGCCCTGCGGGAGGTCCCGCAGGGCTCCCTACGCTGCGGATAGCAGCCTGCCGCCCGGCACGAGGGGTGCCCTGAAGCAGAGCGCCCTGCCCGCCGGGCAGACATCCGCAGCGTGTTGGAGCCCTGCGGGAGTTCCCCGGAGGGCTCCCCACGCTGCGGATAGCAGCCTCCGCCCGGTGCAAGGGGCGCCCTGAAGCAGAGCGCCCCGCACGCCGGACAGACATCCGCAGCGTGGGGAAACCTGCGGGAGTTCCCCGGAGGGCTCCCCACGCTGCGGATAGCAGCCTGCCGCCCGGTGCAAGGGGCGCCCTGAAGCAGAGCGCCCCGCCCGCCGGACAGACATCGGCCAGCCCCACAAGCTTGGGGGACAGCCACCATCCCGCTGTTCCTCGACCTGGTTCGGTTTCCCCGACCTGGTTTTGGGGGGGAAATAAAGGGAAATTTTTTCCCCTTTATTTCCCCCCCCCCAAAAAAAAACTAGGTGCGTCCTATGGGACGGAGCGTCCTATGGGACGAAAAATACGGTACTTATTTCTCCTTAATGAAAAAGTTCAAGAGTGAAAAGCTTCATTCCTCTGTTTTGCATCACAACTGCAAAACAGAACAAAAAAGCTGGCACGCCGAGCCAGCAGCAAGTATTTATGCTGTTGGCAAATTATAAAGATGCATTTGCTTGCACTTGTGAAAGCTTTATTGGCAACAAAAGACAACAGTCAACAATTCTTTACTTATTTTAGGTTTAGTGTAAAATACACTTCCCTTGGAAACATCAACTGGCATAGCTGAAAATAATAATCTTACAGTGTTTTTGGCTGCGTTATCTGGCCCTGATCCAGAGACTGAACAGCAGTACACCGCGCACCTGCTGCTACTTAGCAGCATTGGAAGACAGCCTTGCCAGCACCAACAGTGAGATACATCCCCTTCTTAGTGATCAGCTTCACTGCCAGACCACTGGTATTCTATGGGTATGAGTATAATCCCATACCAGTAGAAAAGGTGGTGGAATTATAGTGGTTTTATCTGTATCCTCCACACCTCTATGCAATTTTCTTGGTATTTTGTGATGTTTCTATAGTATTACATCCGCACTGGTGAATTATATCCTATTAATAGCTCTGACCATTTGTCTTATTCCTGCTGTCTCTCGAGTTTCCCTTTTAATTAATTTATTTTTTTGGGGGGGGTGGAAACTTACAGTGCCATCATGTCACCATGTTGTAATTCCATTTCAGCATCCTGGGAGCACGAGAGCCCAGTGCAATTATTCAGATTGTGAGCTCCTATAACTTGCTAGTTATTGCCGTTTTCATTTCCATAGGCATAGGACTGTCATATTTGCTTTACTATCAGGTACTTACAAAATAAGGCAGAACATTTGTGGGTGACGCTGCACTGTGGATCTAGGACAATGCTAAATGGATAGAACATTTTCGCACATCCCGAGCCACCCTTTTTGAAATTGCTGAAATTCTCTCAGACTGCAGTGGTTGGTGCCAATTGTCTAACTGATAGTGAAACATTGTGCACATCCAGTTAGAGATCCAGTAGAATAATCTGTGCATTAAAAAACCAATTTCTATGCCTTTACTACCCCTTACTCTTTTGGAATACTAGACTAATTAAACTTAAAATCATGTCAACATTTGTCTTGTAGAGTTTTCCCCATTTGAAGAACATCCTCACCATTCCTGATTTTAAAAACAAAGCAAAACTCATAGCATATGCATATCAAAAAGTTCTTAGTTCAATAAACACTAAGGACCTTTCCACACAATAAGTCAAAACATAGCTTCCTTCCACCTCCAGTATTTATCTCTCAAGAACCATTCTGTAGAAAGATGCATAGATGTACATTTGCGAGATGGGAAATCTAAGAAACTGTTGTGAGCAGCACCAAATATTCATTTCACTGGGGGGGGCGGGGATAAGAATGGTCATAATCTGCTCCTTAAAACAATAGGCAAAACACCCCCCAAATGACACAAAGACCCCACCAAAGCAGGGAAACATATTTCCAAATAGTCAATCCTTCAACAGAACAACAACAAAAAAGCATACAAAACACCCTCAGCAAAAAAAGCTTTTAAAAAAGGAAGGGGAGCAAGAGGGTTGGCAGGTATCAAGGGGGTTGTCTGTGGGTGTTGTGTGACTCATGGGCACCACACTGGGGATTCCAGAGCTCAGCACAGAAATATAGTCAGGTATTTGCACATACTGAGGAAGGAAATCTTGAGTTCACACTGTTGCTTGTTCCTGCCAATTCTAATACAGTGGTACCTTGGTTTACGAACTTAATCTGTTCTGGAAGTCCGTTCTTAAACCAAAGCGTTCTTAAACCAAGGCGTGCTTTCCCATAGCAGCGGGGGACTCAATTTACAAATGGAACACAGGAAGCGGAACGTGTTCTGCTTCCAAGGCAAAGTTCACAAAGCAAAACACCTACTTCTGGGTTTGCAGCGTTCTTAATCCAAGTTGTTCATAAACTAAGCTGTTCTTAATCCACGGTACCACTGTAGGCTTTTTTTTTTTTTGCAATCTGAATATGGGCATGCTAGACATGAATGGATCCATAACTCATGATCTGTCAAATGACAAGTGCCAGGAGTGATGCCTGCCGGGAGCGATGCCTCAACACCTTCCAAATGCACTGCATCCAGAGGATTTTGGGCATCACATGGCAGGACAAACCAAAGTGTGTTCTCCCAAGCCCATATTCCCAGCATGTTTGCATTCCTATCTCAGTGACGTCTAGCTCATGTCTACAGAGTGGAAGATGGCAGGATCCCCAAGGATGTGTTGTATGGGGAGCTGGCTTCAGGCACTAGGCATGTTGGCAGACCAGCTCTGTGTTACAGTTATTTCTGCAAATGTGGCATGAAGGCTGGCAACATTAACCCTGCCATATGGGAATCTCTTGCACATGGTCACAGCGCCTGGAGACAGTCAGGTTGTGTGTCCACAGCAGTGACCAGAGTAGGAATGATCACTGGGAGGAGTGCAGAAAGAAGACCTGCATCAGCACAACTGGATGCCTTCATCTGCCCCAGCTGCAACAAAACATGTCTCTCCCATATCAGTGTCTACACTCACAGCAGGCATTGTACCTCTCCAGCTGTTTGACTTCACCCCTAAAGGCACACTCTTCCATCATTTCCCAAGACAGACAGATGCCAACCAAAATGGCAATAAAAAGGTAAAGGACCCCTGACAGTTAAGTCCAGTCGTGAACGACTCTGGAGTTGCGGCGCTCATCTCGCTTTACTGGCTGAGGGAGCCGACATTTGTCCGCAGACAGTTTTTTCCGGGTCATGTGGCCAACATGACTAAGCCGCTTCTGGCAAAATCAGAGCAGCGCACAGAAACGCCGTTTACCTTCCCACTGGAGCGGTACCTATTTACAGTGGTACCTTGGGTTACAGACACTTCAGGTTACAGACGCTTCAGGTTACAGACTCTGCTAACCCAGAAATAGTACCTCGAGTTAAGAACTGTGCTTCAGGATGAGAACAGAAATCGTGCGGTGGCGGCACGAGGCCCCACTAGCTAAAGTGGTACCTCAGGTTAAGAACAGTTTCAGATTAAGAATGGACCTCCAGAACGAATTAAGTTCTTAACCCAAGGTACCACTGTATCTACTTGCACTTTGACATGCTTTCGAACTGCTAGGTTGGCAAGAGCTGGGACTGAGCAACAGGAACTCACCCCGTTGTGGGGATTCGAACCGCCGACCTTCCGATTGGCAAGCCCTAGGCTCAGTGGTTTAGACCACAGCGCCACCCGTGTCCCTTAAAATGGCAGTAAAGGTAAAGGGACCCTTGCCCATAAGGTCCAGTCATGACCAACTCTGGGGTTGCGGCGCTCATCTCGCTTTATTGGCCGAGGGAGCCAGAGTACAGCTTCCGGGTCATGTGGCCAGCATGACTAAGCCGCTTCTGGTGAACCAGAGCAGTGCACGGAAATGCTGTTTACCTTCCCACCGGAGCGGTACCTATTTATCTACTTGCACTTTGACGTGCTTTTGAACTGCTAGGTTGGCAGGAGCAGGGACCAAGGCAAGTCCTAGGCTCTGTGGTTTAACCCACAGCGCCACCCGTGTCCCTTAAAATGGCAATAGATAGTGGTAAATGTATAATTTCTCAAGTGATATGGACTGGACTTTGTAATGTAGAAGATTCACTTCTTATCATCCCTTCAAATTACCCAATTGTTTTTACTGATTTCAAGGTGCAGTTCACGATAAGCATCTACAGCAATACGAGTAAAGAGGAAATTCTGTTTTGTCAGCTTGAGTCAGCTACACGGGTGTGAGTAATTCTATCAAAAGATAATTTGCGTGCCTTAAGGGAAATGTTTTAATCTCAGGGGCACCTGCCAAGCTCTGACAATTAGCGCATTTCAAAAATAGCAGCTAGTCATCTGCTTGCCAGCATTCAAACTTACTACACGTTTGTTTAAATTAATTTAGCACCGCCACTCTTTTAAACGCAATGTGTTTTCCATGCCAAAAACGCGGGGGGGGGGGCGAGGAGATTTCTCCTGCTTTGTGTGCCTTTGTCTTTATAGGAGGCTTTTTGAATCAGAAGCAGGGAAACTGTGCAACTGGTTATGCAGAACTCTGAGAAAAGAACTAACATAGTCCTAGTCTCAAAATATGGCCAAAATAATACTGTTACAGATCTGGTGTACCAGAATTCAAGGGAGCAAAAGTGCCTGTAATTCTAAGAAGTTGCAAATGCTGGAAATTACTAAATGCTAGAAATTAGTAAGTGCTTAGAGTCTTCCCTTGGGTGAGAGACAGCTTAGCGGTGTAAAAATGCAGGCTAAGCTTGTTTTTCAGCGTCTCACCTGGGATGGAAGTCATCAAGCATGGCAAAGGTGCTGATGGCCCATCAAAGGAGGATGCTTGGGTCTGTGAAATGGAGGTTGCCAGGGTAACATGGGTGTGATGTCACACAGGAAAAATGTTGTCATTTTAAAAAACAGGTCTGGAGAAGGGGGTGGTGAGCAGACAGAAGGAGAGGTGTTGCGTTTGGCAAACTGTTCTGGGAGGAAGGAGAGGAACAAAGAGAGAACTCCATGCGGTGCTGGCTGGAGGAGGCTGCACCGACAGGTCAGGGGCCATGACTGGCTGCTACTTTGAACCCAAACAAGACAAGCAACAAGAGACACTCTTGGGCTGTAATGTTCTGCACCCCACCTTCCACCGAAGGCTTCCAAGGGTAAATAGGTTCTTATTTCTTAAAGAAACTACCCAATTTTTCAGTGCATAATTCGATAACTTTTCCTTAGAAATAATAGGCAAAAATTGCTTGTCGTCTTATGCAGGGATAGCAGAGGGGGATGGGTGATTGTTGACAGCAGCCAGCAGGAGATTGGCAGCGGCGACTGGGCATGTGATTGGTTGCTGCGCCAAGGTCTGCTGACGATTTGCTGTGGCTGCGGCAATTGGGAAGGCTATTTATGGCAGTGGCGAGGTGTGCGTGCAATTGGTTGTTGTGTTGAGTGGCCACGGCAATGAGTACAATTTTATTGGAGGGCATCCTGCAGAATGATTGGCAGCAGTGACCCCCCCCCCCCAAAAAAGCTCAACAACTCTTGGCAAATCCCCCCCCCAAAATTTTTTTTTGCTGCGGTCCAAAAAAATTGGGGTAGTCTTATACATGGGGGCATGTTATACACAGAAAAATATGGTAGTCTATGCTGTGCCTCAGTTCCCAACACAAACCTGGATGAGCACCTGTAACCCCCTGGAATCTTGCTACCACTTGGCAGAGATTGGGGGTGGCACGTAACCTTTGTATCAATACTATTAAAGTGTCTTGTGTTTTGGTAACTAGATCTAGATGCCTTCAACTTGTCTCCCAGACAGCGCTTCCACTGCCTCAGGCAGTAGAAGAATTAAAAGAAAGAAGGTTCCTACTAAACATTAGGAAGAACTTTCTGATGGCAAGAGCTATTTGACAGTGGGATGGACCACATCTTAAGGTGATGGACTCTCCTTAATTGGAGGTTTTAAAACAGGTTGTGTTATGTACTGAGCTGAATCCTAGAACAATAGGATCCAGAATGCAGCAGTCTGATTTGTCCACAGGAGCCACCCAATCCAGCTCCAGGTGGAAGTGAATCAGTGACCTGATTGGCCTGCAGGAGCAGCCAATCAGGCTTCTGGAGGAGGTGAATCCTCAAGTTGATTGGCCTACAGGAGCAGCCCGGAATTAGCCAATCATGCAGGGCCCATTGTGTAAATAATGTATGTATAGCTAGATGTTTTGGGGAACGTTTCATTCATTGCTACTATGAGCTGAATAAAGAGCATGGAATTCACACTCCGAGTATATTTTAGGTTGGATGGCCATCTGTCAGGGATTTTTAGCTGTGCTTCCTGCGTTGTTGGGTGTTTGACTAGATGACCCTTGGGATCCATTCCATTTCTATGAGTCTCAGGTTGCAAGCCATCTACCCTTGTCACCCCCAGACTGTCAGTATTTTGCAAGAGGGATTCAAGTGCATTATAGAAATTTAGGTTTGTGCAATTAAAGCACTCTGGTGCCCTGGCAGAACAAATCCACTTTTTGCAATTAGAAAAATGACAGAGAAATTCACCAAAAAGCTTGGCATGAGCGAATGACATAAAACTAGCATGAAATCAAGGGGCAAATGGAAGTGTGAGTGGACCCTTAGTTGTGCAAGAACTAGTGTGCTGCAGTTACAGATTACAATCCTATAGCCACTAAATTTAGGAGAAAATCAGGTCAGATTGCATTGCTAGAATATCTATAGCAATAATGTTATCTGAACATGGGGGAGTGTTCACCATGTCCTGTTCAAATATTTTTATCTCTACAGTCAACCACAGGAAATACTGGTTCTGTGAGCTGGAAATAAAAGCCACCTGTCTGTCTCTATTGGTAAGGTGGCAACTGCAATATCATAAACTGTGGCACCACTCCAGATTCTGAAACAGCATTGTATGTCATTCTTTTAAATCCCACTTTTCTATAAAAGCCAAATCTAAGGTGTCTTGCACAAATAAAAACATAAAGCACAACAAAATTAAAAGCAGGTGTAAGAAAATGGACAGCAATAGAGAAAGATAATGGTGGCAATGTCCATACACATATAACGAACAGTTCTAACAACTGCCCACTGGAAAGTCAATGTAAAAGTGAGCAGTTGGGGGCCTGCTTTTATACTGTAATTGACCTATCCTTCTCTTGTTTTAAAGGTGATGAATGAATGTTTAAATAAATAACTGTATATGTAGGAGCCACAATACCTAGGCTAGGGTGAAGGTCATTTCATCCACTAGTCAGGGCTCGTCCTCAGTCCAGTCTAGATGTTACATGCCACCCCAAACTGAGAATTGAGAGACTCCAGGGGTTTGATTTCCTTAGAATGAAGGTCAGCAGAGACCATGGAGTCGTGTGCTTTAAATATGCCATGAATGTACTTTAAATTTATTGTGTGGATCTGTCCTAAGCCCCCAGCTTCAATTCCTGGTGATTCTGATCCTGTCTCTGACACTGAATTGAGGATGCGGAAATTGGAATTGATTCCCCAAATGCCGAGAACATAAAAAGAACCCGTTGGATCAGGCCATTGGTCCATCTAGTCCAGCATCCTTGTTCTCACAGTGGCTGAGCCCAGCAAGCAGGATCTGAGCACAAAAGGCACTCTTCCCTCCTGGGGTTTCCAGTACAGTGGTACCTCGGGTTAAGAACTTAATTTGTTCTGGAGGTCTGTACTTAACCTGAAACTATTCTTAACCTGAAGCACCACTTTAGCTAATGGGGCCTCCTGCTGCTGCTGTGCCGCCGCTGCACGATTTCTGTTCTCATCCTGAAGCAAAGTTCTTAACCTGAGGTAATATTTCTGGGTTAGTGGAGTCTGTAACCTGAAGCGTATGTAACCCAAGGTACCGCTGTAACTGCGATTCAGAAGCATTACTGCTTCCAGCCATGGAGGCATAGCAAAGTCATCATGGCTAGCAGCCGTCGAAAGCCTTATCCTCCATCCTTTAATCCTTAAAGCCATCCAAGCTGATGTGACCACCCTGTGAGTTTGACTCTGCGCTGAGTGAATAAGCGCTTGCTTTTCTCTTTCCCGGATCTTCCAACATTCCGCTTCGTTAAACGAGGGAGAAAAGCTTTCCCTAGCCGCCCTCCGCGCTGTAGGTGGCGCCGTTGCGCTCGCGTTGCCGCTCTGGGCTTCGCCGCTTCCGGTCTTGCGCGCGTGTTCCGGTTTCCCCCACGGAGGCTGCTGCGCGCGGAAGCAGCGGTTTGCAAAGAGGTGCATGGCGCTGAGCGGGGATGGCGCGGCTCCGGCTGTATCCCGGGAGCTGCTTTCCGCGGGGAGCGGAGGAGGTAATTGGCAAGGAGTTGCCGGAGCAGGCGCTGCCGATATAGGGGGACAACTTTCTGCGCTGCAGGAACGGGGGGAAAAGGGGAACACCCGACCCTTTCCCGCTTCCCTGCAGTGGTTAGCTGCTCTTTCCTTGGACCCAGATTTTGCAAGTCTGCGGCCCGAACGCATTTTAGGGATAAGGTGAGGTGTAGTTGCAAACAAAGCGACCCACAAAAATAACCGTAGCATATAATACCTTTAGTAGGGGCGACTAAAAGAAGTGAGCAAGCTTTCAGGCTCAGTACATGTAGTAGGATATTGCTGAGACCTAAAATCTGCATTTTGTAATAGTAGAATGGGGCCTTTCCCTTCCCTTTTGCTTTTTGTTGTTGTTTGGTTTTAGCATCCAGTTTCATTGAGAATTTGCAGAAACCCGGAAGGCTTGCTCACTTTTCCTTGTATTTATTGGTCTCCAAATGCTAGTTGCTTTGAGGAGGCTTTCCTCCATTCCTGCTGCTACGGATCAACAGTATGTTGTCAAGCTACTTGTTTGGGGAGTTGCCTCCCCCTTTCATTATTCCGGATCAACAAAGATAACTATCAGTGCTTGTAGCCTTTACAGATCTATACAGGAAGCTGTGGTCTGTCTCTCACACACAAATACACTGCACAAGCACTGCCTTTCATGTACATCATGAATTACAAGCTTGCATTATATAGATATGGGTTGCTTTTCACATTGCAGCTTCCTGTCATGTGCATCATCATGAGTAGAGTGTGCATGGCTAGTATTGTATTGGCTAATCTGTAATCAGTGAAATAGAAAAGGGTGTATTAAAATCAAAATTCTAGCAATGCATTTCTTGATTTAGTTTAAATGGGGCTTGATTTGGGTAACCTGAGATTGGGGTTCTGGGAGAGTAGAAAAGCATATGAAGAGGGCTTGCATATTTTAAAAAATGAGATAAGGTTGGATAGGGTAGGTGAACGGAAAAATCACATTTATTCTGAACCAATTGTTTTGGAATGCAGTTTCCTCTACTGTTTTATTTTAATAGTGTGAATATTCTATGTGAATAGAAAAGGTTGGTGTGTGACTGCTGAACTCATGTTGGAATTCTGGCTTGTAGGTATTCATGAGACGCTATTGCTAAATTCAAAGCATGCTAAGAAGAAAACCATGAGCTTACAGACGGTCAGGCTTCCAAGGAGCAACCGTAAGTGCTCATCATCTTTAAATATATTGTGTGAACTTCAGTAAGATACAAACTTAAAGAATTGTGTAGAAACATTCCTGACGTAGAATTAGTGTTCTAGCATAAACAGCTTGAGAATTTTCTGTTCCTCCCCATAGACCTGAAAGTCCATGCAATGCAATATGACAGAAGCAGAGGAGGGAGGCATTGAAAAGGTGTAGCGAGGGAATACTGTAACATTCCAAAATAAAGTGTGTCTGTTGTGTTCATGGATTCTGTAAAGCATTTTTGTGTGGCCTGTAGTGTCTAGTTATAAATTCAAGTACTAAACTGATAATACAAGTCTTGTGTTACTCTGAATGAGAAACCATACTGCTGAAGGCGGCAGTGAGGTCCGTGGGCAGGAAGACAATCCATCCTCATATATCCTCAAAGCATTTAATGTTTAAATGTATATGAACAGCTTTGAGAACTACATGGTGAAGAAAGAATGTTAAATATGTTTTGCCCAAGTCTCCTAATAAGAACCAAACTGGCCCAGACCAATAGTCTGTTAATTGTGAAGTCCTGTATCAATGTAGTACACCATCTCTTCATACTAACTTCCCAGCATTTGGGATTTGGAACTTTCAAAATGTCCACACATTTTGCAATATGACCATTTGTTTACAGCATTCCTTCTCTAGCTGACAAGGACTCGAGGGAGTGGGGAGACTTTTGTCAGATCCTGTTGGTTGGGCTGAGAAAATGGGAGCTTTAATCTGCAATGTAAGATGTGAAATCAGACTTATTGCCATAAAATAATTATGCTCTGCCATACATAGGGTTAGTGCCTTTTTCTGTGGGGACGCAGGGGGACACGTACCCCTAAACATTTTGTGAATCTACGTTTGGCCTCATTGAGGGGCATTATAACATGAGTAGGAAAATGAGAGTACCCCTAAACATTTTTAAAGAAAAAAAGCACTGCCTAGGGTACTGTTCTTATGCTGCATTATTTCTGTGGCAGATGGGAAAGTGCAGTACTGCTAGTGACAGTGGTGTAGCAGCACCCAATGCATGCCTTGTCGCCTCTCTAGTGTTGTGCAACTTATAAAGCGTTGTCTGTGACAAGCCTAACAGTTTTAAGACTATTTGCAGACAGGAGGGTTGCAGTATGCAGTAAGGGTTAAGATACTGGACATTACTAGGAGTAAAGCCATCAAAGTCTTTCGTAGAAGTGCATTAATATCTTGCCTATTTTCATGTACTAGTTTTGGACAGGGTGCAGAACTTTCTACCACAGATGGCCACCGCAAATGATGAGCTAAGAAGAGAAATGGAAAACACCCCTGTTCAAGAGTTTGATATTGAACATGTGGATGCTTCAGTTGAAAACGTCATTGAAATGGTGAATAATTTCTCTCTCTCTAAAATGAATTCCTTGGCTTCTAGCATCTTACTCCTATTTACAGTGTGCAAAAAGGATGAATGTTCTCCTGGCTCATTATTATATGGTTGAGGCCTGATAATTTATGGTGTAAACCAGGCATAGGCAACCTCGGCCCTTCAGATGTTTTGAGACTACAACTCCCATCACCCCTAGCTAACAGGACCAGTGGACAGGGATGATGGGAGTTGTAGTCCCAAAACATCTGGAGGGCCAAGTTTGCCTATGCCTGGTCTAAAGAGTGTCTCATGCCTTTAGCTTTCTGGTTTATAGCTGAGACAGATTTCTAGGGCGTGGTTTAAAAAATCATAGAAAATTAAGAATATTCTGGAGAACACCACACTAAAGTGGTCAGCCAAATTATCACCATCAGTTTATTTGTATGATTTGTATAAATCATCAGATTATTTGTTGTTTCTTGCCAAGATTGTACCCTAAATTACTTGCAGCATATCAGATGAACAGCAATAAATATAACCATTCAAAAAAAGAAAAAATGCTAATAGGAACAATGACAAATAACCATAGTACAGCCGAATGTATTACTTATTTATTACTACATTTCCAACCCACCTTTCCTCAGTGAAGATCAAGACATGCTGCTTTTTATCTTCACATCACTCCTGTAATGTAGGTTAGGCTGAGAGACGGTGGCTGGCCCAAGCTGACCCACTGAGCTACATGGCTGAGTGGGGATTTGAGCTCTGGTCTCACAGATCCTATTCCAAGTTTCTAACCACTGCATCACACTGGTTCTTTTACATAACTGGTTCTTGTGCACCACAAATACAATGAACTGGTATTCAGAAACAGAACCTAGTTGTCTGCATTTCTATCCTGCCTGCAGAGGAAGTGGGTGGGTGGGGTTTTTCCCTTTTCTCTGCAGACAGCATGGAAACAAAGAGTACTGGCCTCTTAGCAGGGTAGTATTTTTTTTCAGCCTGTTGGCTTTTGTGTGCTTATTTACAAGGTGTAAATTATTGCTAGTGTCAATATGTAAACACATCATTTAAAAAAATCAGTCCATAAACTTTGTATTAAGCAGTACAAATGAACTTGACCTAACTCAATGGCTTAAAACTAATCAGCAGAATGAATAAAGCATAACACAGAAATAAAAAAAGCGGTGTACAAGCCTGTTCCACAAAAGCAACATGAGGTTCTCCCAATTAACCTACACACTGATAGACCCATTCTCAATTTAATTTGTCCAGTCGTTTTTTAAAAGCCATTTGGCCAGTCATCCCCTACATATCATGACAGTGAATTTTATAAAAATCGTTTTATCGATATGGCTATTGAGATGTTTGTTCTAAGGCTGTGGTGTTGGCTGTTGAAGCCATGATTTGCCCAGTTCTGTACGTCTTCATTTAGAATTTGAATTGGCCTTCCTTTACAGTTTTTTAAAAAAATAATAATATGTATTTCTTTTTATTGCAGAATGTGGCTTTGGTTGAACTGAACAGCTCTGATACAGAGGAAGAAGATTCAGCCTCGGAAGATGACTCCGAAAGCGAGGACAGTTCTGTTTGTGAAGAAGTGACCGTCGACAACATTAAGCTTCCTAAACCGAAAGGAGAAGGCAGAATAGAAATTTTGGACCCTAGCAGTATTGAGTAGATGTTTGCCGTCTCAGATTTCGATTCATGTTACAAGCCATGTATCATAACTTGAAAAAATTTCTCTTGAAAAGCTAGTTTGCTTCCAGGTGTGCTACCTGCAGACTGTCTCGCTGTTTGTATCTCTCATGCCCAAGAGGCATGGAAGATCACTTCAGTCCAAGCCCCAAGATGAAAAAGATTCATGAGGATCATCAATAGCTTAGTATGGGGGCGGGCAGGATGGCATTGAATCAGGCAGACAGAAAATACCCGTCAGGCCAGTTGGTGCTTTAAATTGTATTCCTGTTTATTGATGGAAGCAATTATTAGGTTATGGTGGCTACATGGAAACTGGCATTGCTTCTGTCAGGTGCTGGAAGCATGTAGACTTTTCTAGGTATTGGAGAGTCTTGTTTAGCTGCTACCCTGAATACCTTTCAAATTGGGGTGACCTGTGTGTTACTTTGCAACAGCTTCAGCATGGCAGCTGCAACCTAAGAGCTGATCTTAGGTCTGCTATAAGGGGGAGAGAGAATTGCATTGGCCTCTTAAGGGGAGGTTCCAGCTGTGGATAGGTAGCAGCAGCACGGCCAGTCAAAACATTTGTTGTACATAGAGGGGATCATGAGGGAAGCTGTTGAAAGTCCTGTAACCTATTTTTCTGATCCCAAACATATATGTGTGAATGCTCAGATTAAGGACAAACTATCTAGCCTTATACCGGAAGTGGTTTCCTCAAAATTCTGCAGGATGGTTGAGTGTTTGGGCAGCAGTCCTGTTACGCATTTGAAATTGGGATATTTCCCATGTTTTCATAAAGAAGATATGGGTTTGTTAAATAAATAACTACTATTTTCAAGGTGTTCTGTATTTGTTTAGATATCAGTACACCAACTCGCAAGTTTGTAGTGTTTTGATCTTGAAAACCGGACATTACATTACAGTTTTAATTTACGAACAGCTGTGCAAGCCTGTTAGCCGATGGCTTCCTGGACACAGATCTTTCTCCTAGGATGCAATCTTTTGCACTTATTTGAGAGTGACCTTGGAATGATTTGCCTTTGAATATGCATGCATAGTATTTGAGCTGCCACTTCTTTGGTAGCAGATTTGGATACAAATTATTTATATCTAGCAAGTGAAGTCATTTAGGCTGATTATTCTGCAGGCAGCAAATGTTCACCAAAATAAAACTTGTCTATGCAGCTGGAAGATCATGTTCCAAACCCCTGCTCTAAAAGGCTTCAGGATTAAACCATTACAATTCTGCTGCTCCTTTGGATGTGAAAAGTGGTAGCCAAAGATAAGTGTTTGTTTATATGCTTTTACAGACGTATTTCAGGATTGTAACACTCTGCATAACACATTCAGCACAAATAGGATTTAATAGCATAATTGGAATTCACAACTATGTAGATTTCTCGTTGGAGGAAATGTAAACACGTTATAAAATAGTTGCTATAGCTTTCATATGCATAGTAGAACACAGACGTTACGTTCTGCATATCATATGAAAAACACAGTAAGTGCACTTGGATTTCTGTACAATGTTTATGGCAAATTGGTTCTCTGTGCTGCTTAAAAACTTGCATTGCAGGAAGAAAAGAGGCATAATGCTGGTGTGATGCAATCTGTAGAAACCTAAGTACTATGTGACTAATTTGGAGAAACAAGGGACATACAGCGCTGAAGAAGGCCATAGCTCAGCGGTAGAGCGTTTGATTTGTATGCATAAGGTCCCAGGTTTGACCCCCAGCATCTCCAGGTCAAACTAGGAACACCTGACCAAACTCTCAGAGCTGCTGCCAGTCAAGACAGACAATACTGAGCTAGATGAACTAATGCTGTGGCTCAGCATAAGGTAGTTTTCTACGTCCGTTGCTTCTCACTTGGGCAAGATCTCCATTGTAAAGTCCAGGGATCTGAGGTTTCGATATGTCACCACTGGATGGTTCAGTTGCTTTTATAGGCGATGAAATTCAGGGTAGCGGAGACCACGGTACAAAAAAGCTGCAGAAGCCGATAATTTCACAGTGAATATGACTCAGAAGTGATTCCCTACTGAATGCATGCGGAACTCTGCTGGAGGATCCACATCATAAAAGGGTTTGGTTCTGGCTCTGCGTTTTTAAGTGCCGGTGGAAGTTCACGGTTTCGCTGTTGTAATTTTGGAGTCCTGTCTTGTGCTTGGTGAAGCGTTTTAAGAACACTATGCCACCCCAGTCGCGATGCTTAATATTCCACGGTTACAGCTTTCGTTCTGAGATACTCATGAAGCGCTTCCTCGCCTGAGGAGAACAAGAGCATGGAAACAATTGTAGACTGCACATATTTTTTGCACCATCCACTCCATAAATTTCCAGCACATTTAACACACATTTAAAACTCGTGGCTTTCCACAAAGAATCCCGTGAACTAGAGTTTACCCTTCACAGAGCTACGATTCCTAACACTATTAGTAATTTAAATGTGAGGTAAATGTGTGCCTTCTGCCTCAAGTGTTGGGTTTGCCAGAAATAATTCGGCAATCAAACCTATGCTTGTAACATTTTTCACAAGACTTTTTTTTTTAAAAAAAAGATACATAGATGTGCCTTTCTGGTCACATCCACACAGTATGTTCAAAGTGCATGGCTTCCTCCAAAGAATCCTAGGAACTGCAGTTTATCCCTCACGGAGCTATAATTGCCAGGATGCATAAGAAACTACAATTCCCAGGATTCTTTGGGGGAAACCATGCACTTTAAAGTGACAGATGGATAAAATAGGTAATTGAAACAGTAAAAAGCCTCAAAGCTACTTGACCTAAAAAAGTAGTTTTATGATTTAAAACAATATAAAACCAGAAAAAGTTAAAATAATGTAAAATGCATAAAATGAGCATCTAGCAACATTGATAAGGACCAGGTCTTACCCATCCCACTAAAAGTTGGGCACCACTATATTATTACAGTGGTACCTCTGGTTACGTACTTAATTCGTTCCGGAGATCCGTTCTTAACCTGAAACTGTTCTTATCCTGAAGCACCACTTTAGCTAATGGGGCCTCCCGCTGTCGCCGTGCCGCCGGAGCACGATTTCTGTTCTCATCCTGCAGGAAAGTTCTTAATCCGAGGTACTATTTCTGGGTTAGTGGAGTCTGTAACCTGAAGCGTATGTAACCTGAGGTACCACAGTATTATTTAAAGGTGCTTTAAATGCATGAAGTGGGTGTGATCTGTTGCTGAAAAGCAGCTAGCAATAACATAATGAGATCATAGTATTAAATAACTAAGAAACTTTAAAAGGTAAACATAGGTTTCAAACCTCTGACCCAAGGTAGGGACATGGTGACCTGCTGATGTTGTTGGACTTCCAAGTCCCATCAGCCCTAGCCAGCAGGGATTATGGGAGTTGTAGTCTAGCACTGTCCGCAGGTGCACAGCTTGCCCACCGCCGCACTGAGCTTTAGATTTCTGTGTGGATTTTAAGTAAAATGCTACTTACCTAAATCTTTTCCAAAGCCAGACTGCTTGAATCCTCCAAATGGGGCGGCCACATCAGTTTTGTTATAGGTGTTGATGAAAACTGTTCCAGCTTCCAGCCTATCGCTGACGTAGAGAGCTTTGCTTATGTCTTTGGTGAAGACCCCTGAAGCCAAGCCATATTCGGTCCGGTTGGCTCGTTCCAACACCCCATCAACATCCCTGCAATATGAGAGAATAATCTGCCATCAGTGCAGCAACATGGAATGTAGCAGAGAAATTAATCCGAATCAGTTTAAGCTGCCTTTCATCAACAGATTTCCCCACGTGCTATTTCGTTCTGCTGCTTCTTTATTATGTGTTTAAAAAGCTTGACTAGAAAGCATCCTCCGCTAAATTAAGTTATTGATATGGCGGCATTCCAAACAAGTAGGAATGAAGGTAAAAACCACGACACTTTCCAATCACAGATGCCTGCCTTTATAAGCCCTGTTTGGGCACTGGACTCACATGATTAACTGTTGCATGGAGAATAAAGAATAACACCATTAATCTATAGCAGGACCTACCCATCTTGGAACTTGGAAATGACCATTATAGGACCAAAAGACTCTTCTTGTGCAATGAACATATGGTCTTCAACATCCGTGAATATTGTAGGTTCCATGAAGAAGCCTGATCAAAGAGAAGATGGCGTGGCATGTGCAAAACTGAAATGATTCCAGACATTTTCTGTCTTGAGAATTTTTTTTAATGCTTTTATTTCATTTTACAGGCATTTTCTGCCTGTGATATACCATTGAGTCTATGCTGTATGTGTCTTCTGTAGCACACTCCATACGGTGGCATTAAAAGTGTTAATTCTTTAATATCTTATCCAGGGCTGCAGCATTAGATTGGTTAAACAGATAAACTGATTTAGAAATCTTCTGAGGAATTTAAAAAGGGTGTACCCAGTTTAATCCACTAAAATTCATATGAGGGGAGAGCGCTGTTGGACTCATGGCTTCCCAGTGGTATATGGTTGGCCATGGGGAGAACAAGATGGTGGACAAGATGGGCCTTTGGTCTGTTCCACAAGGCTCTACCTGAGACAAATTCCCCAAATGAAAGCCAAGAATCCAACAATAGGCATGAACAGATCGGACTTACAAATTTGTAGCCTATGTTACCTCATTAGGTAAGAACTGTGGTGAGGAATCTATGGCCCATAGGAGAATATATATATATATATATATATATATATATATATATATATATATATATCACACACACACAACCCCCCCCCCCACTGCTTTTGTTCATCAACTAATCTGATTTATGGGATTCTACTTAGATCATAGTTTACCTGGTCTACCTACTTGTCTTCCTCCATATACCAGAGTAGCCCCTTCTTTCACGCCAGTTTCACAATATTTCAGAAGCTTATCCAAATGTCCTTTATGGTTCTGTGGACCATGGTCTGTAGATCTGTCAAGTGGGTCACCAATTTTCATCTTTTTGGCTTCTTCCACCTACGGATTCCACCAAAGGAGAGGAAAAAGTATCTGGCAACTACTAAAACCCTTTTGGGCAATAATGTTGGCATCCCATCCGAAGAAGTAGTTTGTAATGAGGTGTTAAAGTTATCTGGAGAAGAAAGGGAAATTGTCCTTTGTCCTGCTTGCTAGAGGACTCTCACAAAATGGAACAGAAGCTCATATTCTTGGCTCTCGTGCCAATCAATAAGTAGCCCTTTAGATGGGAGAGCTGTGTGTTCTGCCCCCTGCCCCGGCAAACTTATATACTGCATGGGCCCCACAATACGATTTGTGCCATGCTGGGGCCAGCAATTTATACTAATACACTCATGCCCATAGAAATTGACATACCAGTTTTCCCCTTGCACTGGCACCAGGCAGACAGACAAGTCGCTTGGCAAAACTTCCTGGGGTTTCAAACAAAGCAAAAACACTGTGAAACTATTGGGTTTTTAACCAGTGGTCCTCCAGATGTTGCTGGACTACAGTTCCCAGCATCCCTGACTGTTGGCTGTGCTGCCTGGGAGTTGAAGTCCAACAACATTTAGAAGGCCATAGGATAGCCACACTGGGCTTAGCCCTGTTTCAGCCTTCCCTGACCAGGTGCCCTTCAGATGTTGTGGACTACAACTCCCATCATCCCTGATCATTGGGCCAGGTAGCCTGGGAGTCCAACAACCTCTGGAAGGCCCCATGTTGGCTACGTCTGGTGTGTAGTGGAAAGGCTCCTAAGGCAAAAATCATGTTTAATCTCACGTTTTGAATTTCTTACCACTCTCCTAACAAATTCGTTGTGGACTGATTCTTCCACAAAAAGTCTGCCGGCTGCAATGCAGTTCTCTCCTTTGTTGAAGAAAACAGCTCCCATGCCCTGCATTGGAAGAAAAAGAACATGCCTTGAACATGCTTTTTTTGTTTTCTTAAGCTATTTTTTCCTTCCATTTTCATTTTCTATATGGAAGCCTGTGAACATATAAAACATACAGTGAATATGAGCATTCCCCCCCCACTAACTATTAATTTAAAATGTTCTTTATCTTACCAGGTAAAGGGGAAGGGGTTGGGTTGTTTATGTTTTTATTTTATGATGGATTTTGTGTTCTTTATATTGTGATTTTATGTTGTGAACCACCCTGAGATCTACGGGTATAGGGCGGTAAGCAAATTTAATAAATAATTATAATTTCAGAGCAGTGTCATAACCACAGTTCTCTAGAGCAGCAGCACAATTTACAATACACTATGGAGCAAGTTCACCAGAGCCTTTTTGAAGCCGGCTTACCATTCTCACAGCTTTGTCAAGTTCACAGTCATTGAATATGATCAGTGGGGATTTTCCGCCCAGTTCCAAAGAAACCTTCTTCAGATTGCTGACAGCGCAGCTGTAAAAATGATGATGAAAGCATTCAGAATTCAGTCTCATTCCTCCTGATAGCCAGTGAAGGGAAGTTATATAAACTTATATAAGTAAGCATATTCTGTGAAGGGAATCGGGCCCTCTCAACCCAACCCTAACCCTGGGGAAAGCCATCTAATTAGACTTTAATTTGATTTTGACCTGTGTTTAGGAGGTAATTTAATTATTGCTTGATTTTATACTAATGTTATATATCTGATGTTAGCTGCCCTGAGCCCGACTTTGGCCAGGGAGGGCGGGATATAAATAAAAGTTTATTATTATTATTATTATATTAACAACAGTGGTGGACTTGGGTACTATAGATCCCTGTTCGAGGCCAGAATTTGGCATGCACCCCCCCTTTCCAAAGGCAAGTAAGGAGATGCCTGGCTTTGGGAAGAGGGTACAAGGGACGCGGGTGTCACTGTGGTCTAAACCACTGAGCCTCTTGGGTTTCCAGTCGGAAGGCTGGCAGTTTGAATCCCTGCGACTGAGTGAGCTCCCATTGTTCTGTCCCAGCTCCTGCCAGCCTAGCAGTTCAAAAGCACGCCAGTGCAAGTAGACAAATAGGTACTGCTGTGGCAGGAAGGTAAACGGCATTTCCGTGTGCTCTGGTTTCCGTCACAGTGTTCCGTTGTGCCAGAAGCGGTTTAGTCATGCTGGCCACATGACCAGGAAAGCTGTTTGTGGAAAACGCCGGCTCTCTTGGCCTGAAAGCGAGATGAGCGCCGCAACCCCATAGTCGCCTTTGACTGGACTTAACTGTCCAGGGGTCTTTTACCTTTACCTTTACAAGTGCTCTGGCAGGGTCCTAGAGCCCTCTCACTTCCTCCCCAAATCTGGCTTTGAGGAGGGAGGATTCTAGGACAGTGTCAGGGCCTCACGCCTCCTTCCCAAAAACAGTGTTTTGAGACAGTGCCCAGTGCATGCGCATCACTTGCACAGCCCTAAATCCACCCCTGCTAACAACATCACCACCCTTAACAGACCACAGCTCCCAGAATTCTTGGCGGGAAGCCATGACTGGTACCAAAATAAACCAAGTTCTATTTACAGATTGAACATTTACTATGGCTCAGGTCCAAAGTTCCTCCTCCATTCACATAATGGAGAGTACCATACCCACCAACTCCCTGATCTGCCTGCAGCCCTTGCCCAGCACCATAGCCCAAGCTATTTCCAAAGGTCACCCGACTTGCAGCAGCAGATTTTTGTGGGGGGAAAGGAAGGTGGAGGACCTCTTTTCTAGTCATGAAAGGAAAAGTAGCATCCAAATCAATTTCTACATACACCAGAGGCAGGGAAACTGTGGCATGCCAGGTGTTGTTGGACTCCAATTCCTATCAGCCTATTGCCAATGTGGTCAATGGTCAGAGGTGATGGAGGTTGTAGTCTAGCGGGATCTTGAGAACTACAGGTTCTTCCACCCCTACAGTGGTACCTTGGTTCTCGAACGTCTCTGTTGATGAACATTTCAGAACCCAAACACCGAAAGCCCGGAAGTAAATGCTTCCATTTTCAAACATGCCTTGGAAGTTGAACGGCTTCTGCTGCATGTTTTTCAATTTTCTCATTTGAATTTGCAGACAGCCCTTTGCGCCTTGGTTTTCTAATGTTTTGGAACTCGAAAGGTCTTCCAGAATGGATTATGTTTGAGAACCAAGATACCCCTGTACTTTACATTGTCAGTGTAGGGAGACACATAGCAAAAGCCACGCAGCTCATGGCTGTACGAAAACATCTCCATGTGAAGGCCATGCTCTAAAAATGTACAGCATGCAAAAATGGGGGTGGGGTGGGGGTGGGCAGTGAATACCTTACCTCTTCATGATTTGTTTCCCAGTTGGTGTTGAGCCAGTGAACCCAAGTTTACGAATGTCTGGGTGATCGGACAAGCGTTGCCCTGTTGAACCTGTGACATAAGTATAATTAAATGTTGAGCTTTAGTGTCATTGCGGACTTTGTTTATTTCAGTGATTTAGTTGTGCTGCACCCCATTCCCTCCATTCTCTTTGAACAGAAAAGAGAAACCATTGCATCACTGCTTTACCTGAACCAGGTACAATATTGATAACGCCTTTGGGAAATCCTGCTTTCACAGAGAGCTCTGCGAACTTTAAGGCAGTCAGTGGAGTTACCTACGTAAAAGCACACACCATGATTTTACCAGACTGCCTGCCTTGGTATGCAGACATACAGGCAAAGAAGGTTCTAACAGAAGACAGTTTAAGCCAATTGTAATATTGTGATAACATAAAACCAACAGAGATGATCTATGTGTCGTTTGGTATAAAGAAAATTGCAATGTTTACAAAATCCTGTAGCATGGTTTAGGTTTTTTTAAAAAAAGAATTGTATTATTCCCCCGCCTCTTTCTCTCCTTATTGTTCTTGATTTTATTTAGTTGAGTTATAACACCTTCCTTTGTATTTTTGATGTTGGAGGACAGAATTGTGTGTGACTGCCCCATCATCACCAGCAGTCTTGAAGTAAGATTCAGTTTCCTCTCTGGTCAGCTTTTGTGCAGGGAAAAGGAGAGCGCGCTGCCTTGACTCAGGCGGCAAAGTGTTTTGAGATGGCCCTGGTAGGATTTCCCCCCTCAGAGTGTGAAATGTGATTTCCATTGTTAACCCTCTTCAACAATGGCATATTCTTCCTTTATCTGTGCAATTTCTATCAAGGTCAATCAGTGGATGACTGTGACTTTAACATATGAGAGTGCTGGAGGTGAAATAGTTAAACAGGTTACCCAATCAGGACCCAGGGGGGTGGAGTCAGAAGGACTATAAAACCAGCTCTGGGAGGGGCAAAGGGAGGAGTTTGTTGGGAGTTGGGTGGAATGGGAATGAATTGGGATAGAGTTTGTGGGATAGAGGTTGAGTTAGTGTAGAGAAATAAGCTGAGTCAGGAACAGTTAGGGGCTAGGAAGACAAGTAAATATCTGAGAGGTGGTTTAGTGAGTCAGAGCAGGTAGCAGAAGTTATAGGTCTGGATAGGCACCCCATGATTGTAATTGACCAATACCGTTTATGAAACCACATGCTTGTTAAACTGCAATAAATAAACAGAAGTTTATGTTCCAATTTAACCCTGACTGGACTCAGATAGGGCCTGGGTGGTGGCAGCGAGAAATAAAGTGGTGGCACAGGGATCAATAGACGGTGAAACGTCCGGGGACCCAGGGACTGGCAGAAATGACCGGCAGAATCCGAGACCAGGGAAAAGAGACGGCGGAAGAAGATTGGAAGAAATTTAAGGACTATCTTAGGAAACATTGTAAAATTATTGAAGGCTAGAACGATGTTGATTCAGAAATTAAGTGGTTAAAAGCTGTAATGATTATGTGATTAAGAAAAGAAAGGTTAAAAATTATACAGAAATTAGGGGAAGGATTTGCTGAATTGACTTAATTAGAGAATGGAATACAGAAAGGGGAGGTATGAGGAGGTCGGGAAAGTAAGTTTTATGAATATAAGGGATTAAAATTATACTTGTTGTTGAATGTGTTCTGTTTGGTTTGTATGTATTTTTATTGTTCTTGTTTTTTGTTCTGTTTTTTCTATTTTATATAAATTCCTAAAACCTTAATATATTATATATAAAAAAAGAAACGTCCGGGGACCCTGTGTGATCACCACAATGACATCGGTAAAAACTGTCTGGGGCAAGTGGGGGGGAACCTTCTTTAGCCTGAAGCCACATGTCGGTGGTGGTTGGGGTCAGAGGCAAAAGTGGGCGGGGCAGTGAACATGAATTTGCTTTAGTACAGCAGGCTTGTTTCTGGATACGCATCCCCGACTTGCACATCCCTTTCTTGACTCCCTCCAAGCCTTGTTGGCGTAAACTCCCGCTAGGCAAAAGTGCAAGGTAGGTGGAAAAGAGGGCTAATACAGAGTGTGGTTTGGGGAGAGAGGTGTGGCTGGGAAGCAGGTGCGGCCTGCAGAATATCCCAGAATCTCAACAGAGAGACCCGGAAGCCTGCATTTCACCCCTGGACATGAGGTTCCCTACCCCTACTGTAGACTGGAGGAATGCCATATATCAAGACATTATTAGCCTGCTTGATGTTTACCTGTGCTGGTTTCAGAACTAAAGTGTTGCCAGCAGCCAAACACGCTGCACTCTTCCACGCGAGCATCATCAGTGGGTAGTTCCAGGGAATGACAATTCCACAGACACTTTAAATTGCAAGCAGGGGGGGAAATACAGAAATAAAACTGGTTTTTCAAAGAAATTTGCTATTAGTAAAACACTGAATCTTATCTAATTCCATTAGCAGAAGAAGAAGAATTTGTCTTACCCTAAGGGTTCCTTCTTGGTGAAAGTTAAGTTATAGTTTGGCCGCGCATGGTTAATTGGAATGGTAGACCCCTAAATGAGAAAGCAATCATTATTATTTTTAAATTAAGGTGGTAAAAGATGTATCCATCATATCATCACATTTGTTTGAACAACATGTTTGCTGTTAGCAGGCTGCTCCAGATGGCCTGTTTATTGATTTGCTTGCACAAGCTTACTTGGAGGTTACATTATATGCAGTCTTTATTGAGCTTTTCCTCTGGTTTGTTTCCTCTTAATCATTCATTTCTCCCACACCATTTAGTGCTTTTCCCTGTCACTTTCCTAGCTGCTAAAAGTCCAATTATTTTAAAGTGAGTTTGTTGCTCTGTAACTTGGCTTCTCGCAGTGAGGGAACCTCCAGAAGGCCCTTGGCACTGGACCTCAATGTCCGGGCAGAACGATGGGGGTGGAGACGCTCCTTCAGGTATACTGGACTGAGGCCATTTAGGGCTTTAAAGGTCAGCACCAACACCTTGAATTGTGCTTGGAAATGTACTGGGAGCCAATTTAGGTCTTTCATGACCGGTGTTATGTGGTCTCAGTGGCCGCTCCCAGTCACTAGTCTAGCTGCCGCGTTCTGGATTAGTTGTAGTTTCCAGGTCACCTCCAAAGGTAGCCCTACGTAGAGCGCATTGCAGCAGTCCAAGCGAGAGATAACTAGAGCATGCACCACTCTGGCGAGACAGTCCACAGGTAGATAGGGTCTCAGGCTGTGTACCAGATGGAGCTGGTAGACAGCTGCCCTGGACACAGAATTGACCTGCGCCTCCATGGACAGCTGTGAGTCCAAAATGACTCCCAGGCTGCGCACCTGGTCCTTCAGGGGCACCATTCAGGACCAGGGAGTCCTCCACACCTGCCCGCCGCCTGTCCCCCCAAAACAGGACTTCTGTCTTGTCATGATTCAACCTCAATCTGTTAGCTGCCATCCATCCTCCAGCCTAAATCTACACACTTCAGTCCTTCCTGCAAAATACTGACAGTCTGGAGGAATATCAGGTGATGTCCCTCTGGCCTAAAGAGGGAATTCCAGCATGAACAGTCACATTAATGCTGTTTAGGTGGGACTCCATAGCCCTACGTAAGCTTAGCTGATAATCTGTGTTGCAAGGAGCCTCTTCCCCCACCCCCTGCTCAATCCTGGCCATGGATTGCCGCCACCTTCTATAGCAGGGATGGTGGACAATTTACTGCCAGAGAGCAGGCAGAGACTTACTGTATGTCTGATCTTAGTACTGTACTAACAACCACAGTGCTAACACTGGAGATACATTTATCTCCAGTCTTAGGGCTGAGAATGGCAATAACAGATCTCTGTGCTGGACATATGACATCAGGTAACAGAAAGCAGTGTACAGCTTGCTTAAAATGGCCTCGCAGTCTAGCAGGCTTAATAAGCGCCTGTACCACCACCCTGATTTTAAAGGAATCACGTGTGACAACATGATACTCCTGCAACAAGCAGGATCTTGGAAGGATATTTTTTTCTCATACATCAAATGAATAGGAAAAATATATCGATGGAAACCCATGCTAATTCTCTGAAAAGGACCAATGTGTGCAAGAGCATGAATCCCCTTGTTGTTTTCCCAAGGATCAAGGCCAACTCAAATGTTAGCTTGCCTGTATTTTGTCACACCATCCAGCAAAGTATCGGAATGTTTGCACTGACATTCCGATGTGGGTCTTCAAAGCCAGTGTGTAAACAGCTCCTGAATCAATAGCTTCAATGGTTGCCAGTTCCTCTTGGTGTTCTTCCATCAAATCTGCAAGTCTTTAAAATGAAATAATGACATACAATGTAAAACAAAAAATGGTGTGTCTGTAATGCCCTATATCCAAATAGCAGAATTTATGATGCAGATTCGTTAATATTTTGAGTAGAACCAATGGTTTTAGTGAAATGACCAAAGTGTGTGATTTGAGAATCGTGACTTTTATGCTGCAAAAGCACTGAAGATGGGATGGGAAAGCATTCTACATCTCCATGCACACATAGAGGAAATCAGAGGGGCAGGAAAGAGCCAGGTAAAACTGTGTCAGATTAGGACCGTGAAGCTCGCTGGCTGACTTTGAGTCAGGCACTACAGTGGTACCTCTGGATGCGAACGGGATTCGTTCCGGAGCTCCGTTCGCATCCTGAAGCGAATGCAACCCACGTCTGTGCGTCTGCATGTGCATGGGTTGCGATTCGCCTCTTCCGCGCATGCGTGTGATGTTATTTTGAGTGTCTGCGCATGTGCAAGTGGCGAAACCCGGAAGTAACACGCTCCGTTACTTCCGGGTGCCTGTGGAGTGTAACCTGAAAACGCTCAACCTGAAGCACATTTAACCCAAGGTATGACTGTATTTCTCAGCTTAACCTACATTGCAGGGTTGTTGTGAGGATAAAATGGGGGAAATATATGTATGTCAGCTTCAGCACCTTGGAGTAAAGATAGAAATCCCCCCCCCAATCCAGATTCTTCTCTGGGTTGTGAAGTTCTGAATTACCAGGTCTTTCTATGAAGCAGACAGATGTGTCAGAAATCTACATTTCTTCCCTTTTTGTTTTCTGGGTGCCATTCAAATTAGTGCACATAAACAAACTTGGTGCAGTATTAGTTCACATATATTTTCCTTACAATGTGCTGTTCTGCAAATACACACTGATTAAAACATCCACAAAAATGGAATCTTGATGTAAATGAAACAATCATTTCAAGATTCCCTTTTGAGGGTGATTTGATCAATGCACATAGGCACATGTGTGCTTATTTGCATTGGTAACTTGCTGGGGTGGGTGGGAGTGTGTGCAAATGGTGGCAAATTGCATGCAAATAAAAGAAAAGAGGGATCTGCAGGAAAAATGCAGCACAGGAAGCCAATTGTCAAGGGATTGCCAATTGCCGAAGGAATGCACACGGCAGATAGTCATCTATTGTCAAAGCTGACACAATCATTTCTATGGCTCTGACTACCAACACACCCCAGTCTAGCATCTAGGCAGCTGTTCCCAGGTCTGTGCTCTATGGAGCAGCTGCAGCAACAGGGAGCCACTCCACCAGTTTATGTACTTCCTCCCAAAGGGATGCACACACGTATCCAGAGACTACATCTGTGTGGAAGCTGCTTTCGCTCTTCCCTCTTCAATCCCTTCCTGGTTCTGGGAAACAGTGGTGCAGGAGAGGGTGGGGAAGCACTTGGCACTTCGCTTGCCTGACCTGCCTCTTCCTCCTCTTCTTCTGACCCATCCTGTGCTCCACCCTCCAGCTCTGAAGATTCCCCTGCCTCTGACTCTTGCCACCTGGCTGGTACAGTTCCCCACAAATCACTGCCCCCCTCTCCCAAGTCAGACTGCAGCCCCCCTTCCCCCAGTGGACACTCATCAATGTCCCGCCAGTTCCCGACACCGATTTAAATGCAATAACAATTCAATGAATAATTATGTGCTCCTAGGGCAGGTGCTGTCAGGACACGGGTGGCGCTGTGGGTTAAACCACAGAGCCTAGGACTTGCTGATCAGAAGGTCGGTGGTTCGAATCCCCGCAACGGGGTGAGCTCCCGTTGCTCGGTCCCTGCTCCTGCCAACCTAGCAGTTCAAAAGCACGTCAAAGCAATTAGATAAATAGGTACCGCTCCGGCGGGAAGGTAAACAGCGTTTCCGTGCACTGCTCTGGTTCGCCAGAAGCGGCTTAGTCATGCTGGCCACATGACCCGGAAGCCGTACGCTGGCTCCCTCGGCCAATAAAGCAAGATGAGCGCCACAACCCCAGAGTCGTCCATGACTGGACCTAACGGTCAGGGGTCCCTTTACCCTTAGGGCAGGTGCTCATAATCAGAACTCTGCTCCTTTACCAACTCCAGAACCATATATGTGAGGAATTCTTTGCAGAATATCCACAGACTCTGACCTTCTAACGTAGGATTATTCATTGTGGATGTATATATATATGATTACTGCTTTATTCAAATAGGGCATAGCATGATTTTACACAGGCAACAAAGGAGACCTATGAGACATGGAACATACAGAGCTGCAACTGGTTTCTTAGACATGCCATACCTGTACAATATTCTCCCTCTGTCTCTTGCATTCATCTTTCCCCATTCACCATGCTCAAAGGCATTCTTCGCTGCCGCAACTGCTTTGTCAACATCGGCCGCTGTAGCCAGCGACACTTTGGCAATCACCTGCCATAAATATAGAGAGAGGCTTGGTCAGAATTAACCTTGCTGCTGAGCTTCCTTCCTCCAATGCAAAGATGCCAGCAGGAAGAGCAATCCCAGGCCTCCCATTTGGTGGGCTGTGCTGGTGACAGGTGTTTGGACTGAGTGGAGGCATCCCTCCACTTGGCTGCCCTGGCTGTGCTGGCTACCCATTGGGCACTGCTATACAAGCTATACACTCTTGAGAGTCCCATGGACTGCAAGATGATCAAACCTCTCCATTCTGAAGGAAATCAGCCCTGAGTGCTCACTGGAAGGACAGATCCTGAAGCTGAGGCTCCAATATTTTGGCCACCTCATAAGAAGAGAAGACTCTCTGGAAAAGACCCTGATGTTGGGAAAGATGGAGGGCACAAGGAGAAGGGGACGACAGAGGACGAGATGGTTGGACAGTGTTCTTGAAGCTACCAGCATGAGTTTGACCAAACTGCGGGAGGCAGTGGAAGACAGAAGTCCCTGGCATTCTCTGGTCCATGGGGTCACGAAGAGTCGGACATGACTAAACGACTTAACAACAACAACAACATACAAGCATCATTCTGTTGGCATAAAGCTCCTCCTTCCACCTGGCAGTATTGCTGCTGGGGTAGCCTAGTGGAAAACCCTGTAAAAGGGATGTTCCAAGGGTGGGGTGCAGGCAAGGCTGAGTCATCCCAGGATCCGCTGGACCCCAAGTCAGTCTCAACAGTCATCTCAAGCTGGTGTTGGACCCAATCACTGTGCCAGCCTAGAACTGCCACAGGTAATCATTTGTAATATGGCACCATGTGCGAGGACAAAATTTGGCGCAACAAATGGATCTTCTCAACCTTCTCAACCCTCGGCTCAGCGCCCTGTGCAGGGGAACTGCCTGCACTGCCCTAAATCCAGCAGGCCCCGTGATCCTTCTGCTCTTGAGAGTGGGACTCAGACCAATGGCTTTAAGATATAAGAAAGGAGATTCCTACTAAACATCAGGAAGAATTTTCTGATGGTAAGAGCTGTTCAACAATGAAATGGACTCCCTCAGAAGGTTGGGGAATCTCCTTCCTTGGGGAAGCCCCACTTATGAAGCCCCACTGGCAAGGAGATGGGAGTTTCCCTTGCACTCTAACATACTACACTGTTAGGATATAGTTCCGTTCCACCTTAAAAGGGAACAGGCTGTTGTGTGTCACATGCCTGTTAACTTCCAGCGCTTGCTGGGAACTTCCGTTGTATGTTGCTTTTGCTATACTGCTGTTTTGCTGGACACGAAGGCAAGCAGACATGTTTTCCTTTGTTCCTGAGCTATGCTGAATAAAATGCTGTACATTTTTGCTTGCACTTCTCTCTGTCTGCCTCTTCTGCTGTGAGGTGATTTACACACTCTGCTGACAGAGCGTGCACGGGTCTCTAAACGTATCTGAGGCTCGTGTCGCTGAATGACTGATGCTGTTCCACGGGAGACCGGTGATTATACGGAGCCAGCTGGGGGCCTGCCTGATGCCCCCGTCTCGCCGGCGGTATCCCAACATACACTACAACAGGGAAGAGAAGGGGTGGAGAATCACTCCATCAGTGCAGCTGAGAGATGAATAACTTTTGGCACCTCCTAATTTAGAACTTTTCCATCCCAGCTGGCCATAAGAAGAGCTACAACTTGTAGACATTGTGACCAGTGGCAGTGTGTTATTACCTTTTCAACTCATTTTCTCAGAACAGGTTGCTCTGGCACAACGGAAGGGATTCCTTGTATAGTATTTACTACATTTTTAAAGAGGTCTGCATAACCCAGATACAAAGAACTCAGAGAAAGACAATGTGGACACTAAGGGTTAACTCACAGATCCATCGGTTGGATTTATAGAGTCGTATGTTCCCCCGTCTTCAGCATTCACAAACTGCCCATTAATAAAACACTGATATGGCATCTTCACAGTCATACGGTTGACATCTTTTGAAACCTAACGGCAAAACAAAAACCACAAACTTCAGTTTGTCCTCTGAACTAGCATGTGTGAACTACAACCAATGAACTTCCTGCAGAAAACATTAAGCAGAACAAACATATATTTTGAACGGTTACAATTCATTTGTAGCCCATGTTAGGATCCAAATGTAATTTTGAGATCCCATTGATTAGTGTGTGGGATTTAATCTTCAGTTTACCTTCAGACAAGTTATCTCTATGTCAGGTGATTTGATTCTAACAGCTACAGTTGTACCTTGGATCCTGAACGCCTTGCGAGTCAAATGTTTTGGCTCCCGAATGCTGCAAACCTGGAAGCGATTGTTCCAGTTTGCGAATGTTCTTTGGAATCCGAACATCTGATGTGGCTTCTGCAGCTTCCAATTGGCTGCAGGAGCTTCCTGCAGCCAATTGGAAGCCATGCCTTGGTTTCCAAATGGACTCCATTCGACTTCCAAGGTATGAATGTACTAGAATCAATATTACTATCCTGGTGCCTTCCAATTGGGACTGATGGGAATTATAGTCCAAAAGCACAGCACACTATGTCAAACTATGGCTCAGCTCACAGGTGCAGCAATCGGACTCAACAAAGAGCAGAGTGGGTGCAATTTCCTCTCTGAGAGCCTACATATTTCTACATTTGCTTGGCTTAGTGTTACATGCAAACTGGGCCAATGTATGCCCAGGGATGCACTATGTTCTACAGAGGGTCCTTGCAATGTAAAATTTCTCCCTTACTACACACCTTGTCAATTTACTAGCGTAATGAAATAAAATGGGGGGAAAAATTAAGCTACTAACATAATCAACTACTAATTCTTCCTCCTTGTCTTCTCCCCTGCGCTTTCTGACAACCATTTGAATGAAATCTCCAAACTTGGGCGCCATATAGACATCTTCATTCTGTAGCTCAAGTTCACCACATATTAGCTTAATCTCTTCGATCATCCTTGGGAGACAAAGAAATCAAACAAGTGAAAGTTGACCAAAACTGAAATCAATAGAAAACTGAATGGGACGATCGCATGTGGCTGCTTTCATTTCTCTCCCCCCGCCCCTTTTGCACTGACTACATCATGAGTCATTGAATCTTCATCTTTCAAATGGCATTTTGGAGCCACACTGTTTTAAATGGGAGACATCAGAGTTGGCAGCCTGGAGGTGTACCTCAGCAGAGGTGCAAGAGTGGATTCAGGCTATGTTCAAGCAACTTAGCTTACACTGAGTGACAAATTGCTCAAAGTGAGGAGTTAGGCTAGAGGTAGTAGTAATACAGTGGTACCTCGGGTTAAGTACTTAATTTGTTCCGGAGGTCCATTCTTAACCTGAAACTGTTCTTAACCTGAAGCACCACTTTAGCTAATGGGGCCTCCCGCTGCTGCTGTGCCGCCGGAGCACAATTTCTGTTCTCATCCTGAAGCAAAGTTCTTAACCCAAGGTACTATTTCTGGGTTAGTGGAGTCTGTAACCTGAAGCATCTGTAACCTGAGGTACCACTGTATAAGGCTAGATGGGACCCTATTGGCTCTCAAGATCACTTGATCCCTTCCCGGCCTTCAAGCTGGGACTGGTGTTATGGTGGTTTTACAATGCAGCAAAGATCTGCTTGCAATCTGACCAGAGCCAGCCCAGGACATTTTGTTGCCTGAGGTGAAAAATGAAACAGTGCCCTTTCTTCCACAATTCCATGCACAGAAGCTGACCAGACTGGCAGCTGCATCTTACCTTCAACACTACTGACATCTGAGGGAAGCGACAGGCTAGCTTTAGAAGATTAGGCTCTTCTTCCAGCCTAATCTTCCAGCCTGAATTGAGACCTTACAGGAGGAGGTTGGCTTACCTAACAACATCCATAGAAGAAGCTCCAGATTTAAAGAAGTCCGTGGTATCCTCAATTACAGCCACGTTGCTCAAAATTCCCTTCCAAATGGACTGCAAGATATGGAAAATGTGTGAGACAATGATACAAACAAATCCATCTACCAATGAAGCAAGTTGGTCTACATATCATGCATTGTAGAAACTAACATCTTTGAACTGGGCCCCACTATGGACTTCCCAACTAGCCTGCAATGTTAAGCCAAAGCCCTGAGGTCCAGCTCTGAGGACCTTCTGGCGGTTCCCTCCCTGCGAGGTTACAGGGAACCAGGCAGAGGGCCTTCTCGGTAGTGGCGCCCACCCTGTGGAATGTCTTCCCATGAGATGTCAAGGAAATAAACAACTATCTGACTTTTAGAAAACCTCTGGGCAGCCCTGTTTAGGGAAGTTTTTAATGTTTGATGTTTTATCGTGTTTCTAATATTCTGTTGGAAGCCGCTCAGAGTGGTTGGGGAGACCCGGCCAGATGGGCAGGGTATAAGTAAGAAATTATTATTATTATTACCCGCTTATTATTATTGGCTATTGCATATAGTTTCATTGGATCTCATGTTGACAGCTGCCCTACGATCCTTCCGAGAGGAAGGCCTAGATATACATTTGATGAATGAATAACATGCATCCTCATGGCCACCTCTCTCTAGTTTTTGAAGTTCCCACACCACTTGTGGTTCTGCTTGGAATAGCCTGAACATGGAACCTGTCAGGGACTGGCAGGGCTTTGAGGAATTTGTGGCAGAGGAAGCCCCCCCCCTCAAGGCTGATCCAGAGGAAGGGACCAGTGATTTATGGAGTTTTGTGCCACCTCCGACTCTACAATTCTGTGATTCTATGATTATTGTTCACTGAGTTCAAATAGACTTACTCCCAGGTAAGTGTGTGGAACCTTATTTATTACTTATAGCACACTAAAATGTTCTAGGCTTTGTAGAAAGGCTAAAAAACACAGTGTGTGCCTCCAGGTTTAAAAGCCCACTGCACACGTTCATCGATTTTCTTTCTCAAAACACAGAAATTGTTTACCTTGATATTTTCTGCCATCTCTTTCTCTTCTTCAGTAAGTTCTATGGCAGACAGCTTATCAGCGGAGAAGTATTTAGATGCTGGTATCATTCTTCCATCTTCAAACTGTAGATTTCTTACCAGCAACTAAAGAAAAAGAAACAAATACAAAAAGAAGCTAGCGGTGTAAAAAACCCAAAAAAACTGTAATAAACAAAGCCCCCATTCTAAGCTTTTATAATTATTAACAACAGCAATACCCTTTTTTTTAACCCACTCTCAACCAGCAGGTTCCATTTAAAAATCCAATACTAAGAATAGTTAAAACAAAACAAATCCACAGAAATTGGGAGACACATATCTCAGGTGTCACAGGGCAGGGTACAGATGTGAATCTTCAGAATCCTAGAATCACAGTGCCATCACAAAGTCAGTCCTTGTTTTGAATGGCATAATATTCACATTGGAATCATTGGGGTTTTTTCCTTGATGTTTTCTTATTCTGGTCCAAACTCTATGATTCTATGATCACTTAGAATTGCAGTTCATTCTTATGTCCAAACCCCAAGACTGCTTCTGAAATGCTTACCATCTTTCCATCATTGCCAAACAGAACCAGCCCATTCTCCGTTACAAGACCAGGTTTTGCAGCACCTTTTATTGCCAGTTCTTCACCCAGAGGTGGTGAACCATGAAGTAATGATGACCCATAGAAAGTAACCACCTGTTTTTTAATATATAAAAAAAGATTATTATTTTTTACAAAAAGGGGAAAAATCAGCAAACAGTGGGCAGCAATGCTTGGATTTTACACAACTGGCCAAGTTGGATAGAACCAATCTATTTGGTCTTGTCTTTCAGTGGTAGTTTATGGGGAAATTCCTGTTGTAAACTATATTGTGCAAGAGGAATATTTGGGCGCCAATTATAAGTGCATCTAAATCATGGATGAGGAACTTGTGGTCCTCCAGATGTTGTTGGATTGCAACTCCAGCAGCTTCAGCAATAATGGACAATGGCCCTCAGTGTTGAGAGGTGTGTTCCAACAACATCTGGAGGACCACAGGTTCCCCTCCCTGATCTAAATGAAAGTCCTTGGCAAAAGTATGATTCAAGAGATAAAAGCAAAAGAGTACCATTTCTTTGTCATTAATATATTTTACATTAGAAGCACCTACTGGCTATGTTACCAAGGCTGGATATAGACACATCAAAGAAGTGTTTCACTTGAAAGCATTGTAAATTTCAACAAGGAAAACAGAAAACAGGACTCCACATTGCCACAATGTTCTGTTGCACATACAACGCATATAAATAGCTTTTATATACCAGTCTAGCTGAGTCCTAAATCATTATTCTTTCAGCAGTCATGTACTGATCCTCATTCTTGATAAGACCTTGATCTATACTCATTTGGTTATCAAAAGGCAACAGAATATGCTTGTTGTAATGTACATTGTTTACCTTGTCATCAATCATTGCCCAAGCTCCAGGTACTTTATCATGCCCTCGGATCCAGTTGTGCAAAGCTGCAGCTGGTTGATCCCAAGAAATCTAGGAAACCAAAATGCACAAGTTACTTGATCCTACTTACATACCATATTATACTGTTAAGCCATTCCAAATAAAAAAATTCCTTCCAGTAGCACCTTAGTGACCAGCTAAGTTTGTTATTGGTATGAGCTTTCGTGTGCATGCACACGAAATGTATCTTCAGATACACACAAAAGCTCATACCAATAACAAACTTAGTTGGTCTCTAAGGTGCTACTGGAAGGAATTTTTTTATTTTGTTTTGACTACGGCAGACCAACAAGGCTACCGACCTATATCTAAGCCATTCCAAATATTGGTTAATTGGTCAAGGGCTGTGTTAGGACTTCATGATAAACTATGGCTTACTGGGACAGAAGCCCCTACCTTTCTTCCTCCAGTATGTCCACAAGCAGATTGAAAGCTTTCACTTGTTTTTTATATATATAAAAGTGTTTTTTGTTTTTGTTTTTCAAAAAGAACATAAGAACAAAACCCCCTTTATCAAAAATTTTCTCTCACCACCCACCCCCATCCCCTGATCACAGAACCCTATGGGGAAATGTTTTTCCAAAGTTTCAAATGTGAGTCTAGTGATGTCCTGTTGAGTATGTGATGAAAGGATATGACGTTTCTATAAAATTGACCTTCTCTCCTTTTCCAACTAAAGCTTTAACTTCCTTGGTCAGTTGTTTTCCCCCCTGAAAGTGCTATGGTCCAAACTTTTTGTTTCCATTGTGACATTTGCCAAATGTTCAAAGGATTTCCAGTTTGGGGCAACATGTTGCCGAGCTGCTACTAACAGAAGAGGAATCAATTATTTATATCTCAGATTGACATTTTCATTTTTAAATATTGCTAACAATACTAAAGTTGGGGTACAAGTAACACTTTGTTTGGGGATCAAACTTACTTCCTCAACAGCATTCTTCCAAAATGATTGTAATTTATAATGCCCACCACATATGTATAGTGATTCCAACCTCTCCAGCAAAGAGGAGAGATAGCTTTGTTAATATGACTACACCTCAAAGGTGTTAAATGCCACTTGTGTGAGAGCTTTCTCACTTCTGTTTTTGATTGACTACAGTTCAGTCTTATGCGTAGACCCTAAAATGAGGAACATCTGTTGAAACACACCAACTTCATAGCTCCTGGTTTTAAGTTGACTTGTGTCAAACAAATCATAGTTAAGGTTAACCACAGTTTATTGGGTTTGGACCATATGAGAAGCTGCAGTTAATAAAAAAAAAAAGAAACAAGAGCTTCTGATTTATTCCTTGCGGTTGCACTGCAGGAAGAAAGAGAAAGGGGAAGCAAATGAGCTCAAGGTTCATCTAGGCTCTTTCCCCTCATGATAAACCATGTTTGATCATGACATCTGATTGTGACAATGGCTACAGAGCTGGGAATAATAACAAGCAACATAATACGATGCAGAGAAAGTGAATGCAGCAGAATATTCATTTAATCCTTGTGCAATGAGGCAAAATACTTTTCAGATGTTACTAAGAGTGCTATTTTGTGAGATAGATTGCAGCAGTTGTAAAAAAACAGGTAAAGAGAGAATCTTCTGTCTCAGTGTACTGGCAATGTCCTTATGTAGATAGCATTGCAATGTGGTAAGGAACGAACCTTAGCCTAAAATCCTGTAGGACTGCACTGTTAGTCAAGAGGTCTACTTCTGTACAAGTTAAGATTTGCTTGTCTTTTTCTTCTGTTACCTAGTCCATCCAAAAAAAAAGGCTTACTTGGTATAAATAAGTAAAGGAAACCAGAGGTGGCTGATCTGTGGCACTCCAGCTGTTGCTGAAGTATAACTTCTGCCATCCTTGACGGCTAGTCATGGTTCCTGGGCCTGATACAAGTTGTAGCTCAACAACATCTGGAGGGCCACATGTTAACCTGTTCTAAGGAACTGACATGAATTTAGTTTTTTTTGTGTGGTGGTCTTTCATAGTTCATCTGTAATCGCTTATATTCTTGCAAGCAGTGTGTTATGATCCTTGCATTAATAATGACACAGAAACCTTTTTCCCCAGGATAGATATTCCATAGAAAAGTAAAACTGGTGATTTTTTTTGATTTTTTTTAATAGGCTGAGTTAAAGGGAAGAACAGCTGTTCCATATAAATTGATCTCTCACTGGAGATGCCAGGCAGGTCAGGATGTTTCTAATTATAAATGTCTTCTGTGGAGGCATGTTGCACTTTCTTGGAATTCATTCACGAAAGAGGGTGAGGAGGTTAGCTGTCTTATGACAGTCATAACATAGGCCTACTACAATTAAAAATCAAATCTGGATTGAAAAAGATAAATCATGAATTAATGGACATTTCCTGTTAAAAGCAATTGGGACTGAATTCGAACAGCAGTAAAGTTCCTTGTTGACATTAATCTGGGGGATTTGGGATGAAGTCACAGTCAGCACAGCAATAAATGTGTGGGTAGAATAAAGTTATAGTCTAATTATAATGTTGTTGGACTCCAACTCCCATCAGCCCTAGCCTGCATGGCCAGTGGTCAGGGATGATGGGAGTTGTAGTCTACCTGCAGATGTTGGTTACTACCATTTAATAGTTCTTTCAATGAATAAATTAGTTATGGAAAGAGGAACATTCTGAGTGTTTATGAAATGTATGTAGAAAATGTCAAATTTGGCTCTTGTTGGAGGAAACCAGCACAGAGGAAGATCCAGAAAATTCTTCTAGTTTTTCAAGTAATAGCTTATAAATTTCTTACATAACATGGTGTTTTAGTTTAAATTGCACATTGATTTGCGCTCACCAGTACGTGAGGTGTTCCAATTCATTTCGTAAATTAATACATTCAGTAAATAAATACATTCTACAGGGATGAACATTAGTGGCAAACTTACAACTGACACTTTTGTCTTTTGTCATTGTCTGCATTTGAATATAATGCCAAACCACGGTTTAGTGTGAAGTGAATAGGCCTGAGCTCCACCAGGGCTTGTGCAATCCCTGCTATCCCCTTCTCCTGCGTGTCTGAGGAAGAGGAGTTTGGAAGCTTTACCTTTTGCTTTTAGTTAATCACAGTCTGTCATTTTGTCTGAATGGGGAACTTTATTTTACACTAACTATGCTCAGTTTAAATGAACCAGCTTTACTAACCGCAGATTCAAGTTATATTGTTTTGAAACTAATCGTAGTTAATGATTCCCAGTTTGGACAAAGCTGACAAACTAAAGCAAAAGCTCCCAACTCCTTGCTTTAAGAGGAGAGGGAAATTGCAGAATCTCATTCATGTTATGCAAAGCTAAACCATGGTTTAGCATCATGGCCAAATACAGCCATTATATCAGAAACCACAGCCACACCTTGGGCCACAGCACACTGTTGCCAACAATACCTCTGCATTTTCTTTCTTCTGAATGCCTTCATAAGTTGCCCCTTCTTCAGGCTGAGTTATATGAGGAGCTTTACCATCAGCAATTAACTGTACAGCTTCTACCTAAACAAAAAACAACACAATTTTGATTGCTCTAGGAATCAAAATGTTGTTTAATCATTTTTTGCAGCTATTTAAAGGACCAATTCAAGCATGTGTGATAGCTGCTTGAAAATCCTATTGCGGGATCAGCATATCCGTAGCATTTTATTGGTAGTAATTGTTGCCATGTATTGCCTCAGTACATCTGAACTATAGGCACTTCCACACTGTTCTCAGACAGGATTTAATTACATACCAGCAAATTCAGATTGTGTAGTTATAGTTGATTAGGAAGTCTTCCACAAAAACCTGCTTCCGGAGGATTTTTTTTTTTTTTTTTGTGATAAAGAAAGTGAATGGAAAGTGTGCCATAGCACTTTCTTTGACACAGCATCTAACGTCTGCACAAATAAATTGGAATGAAAGCTCATTAAACAGCCAACACTGCCTAATTTCCATGCAAAAACGAAACCAAACCAGGATGAATTCCCAGTAAATAGGTCTGGAAGTGCCCTATGAAGTTCTAAATTCAACCCTAAATTAACCTTCATTTTATTATATTCAGTTTAATATTCAGTAACTTCCTAGATTATATTCAGTTAAATATTTAGTAACTTCCTGGATAGGCCTCAGCCCCATGACCATAACAGAAATACAATAATATTGGCCTACTTCGCTAGATTATTGAGGTAATATGTAGTGGTTAGAGTGTCAGAAAAGGACCTGCGAGATGAAGGTTCAATTCCCACACTGATTGTTTTTATTGTTTATGTAAAGAATCATGCAGAAATTCTGGTTTTAGTATGCTGGCTGTTTGCCGTAATAATAAACATTGACATTGACACTTACTGGGTGACCTCAGGCCAGTCACTGCCTCTCAGCCTAATCTACCTCACAGGGTTGTTATGGGGATTGAATGAGGAGGGGAAGAACCATGTACACCACCTTGAGCTCCTTGGAGAAAAAGGTGGGATATAAATGCAACAAATAATAATATATGTGAAGATTTTTGAGCTGTTAGAAAACTGCTAACTAAACAGCAAGTAGTATTATTACCAAATATCTGTCTGACAGTTTGTGCCATATTCTTCTCCAGACCAAAACTCTGATTTTTGAAGTGCCCAACGACATGCCTTTTTAGCTCAGATTGTCTTACCATAGCTTTTATTCCTTCTGGGAAAAGAAACCGATTGTACAGGTCATCAACAGTATCATTTGGGGCAACATCACATTCCCTTTGTAGGAGAATTGGCCCTGTGTCCAGACCATCATCAGCCCAGAAAATGGTGAAGCCAGCCTTCTTATCCCCTTGGATTAAAGTCCTGAATGTAAGCAAAAAGTCAGGTATGAATGAGATCAAAATGTCTTGATAAAGCAATATCATTTCATTATTTGCAGCTATGAGAGAGGTGCACAGATTGCCTTGCAAACTTTGGAAGAGTCTTTAAAAAAAACCTGCCATCTTACCTGACCGTAAGCCAGTCTGGCTGAAACTAATGGGCATTGGAGTCCAAGTACATCTGGAAGGCCACCAGTTGCCCTTCCCTGTTCTATAGTGGGTAGATGGCCACTCCTTGCCTGCTCCCTCTTCATCCTTCTTCAGCCTCCCACCCTTGCCACCTCCCATGCAAATGGATGCTCAGCTAGGCTTTTATCAAGCCTACTCACCAGTTGATTGCAGAAGCACCTCTATGACGGGGAAGGATCGATGGATGGTAAATAATGGAACCATGCTTCGGACTGTCAATCACGTCCATGGGAATGAACTGTGTGCAGTACGGAAGGACGTTCAGCTCTGCTCCAACTGATTTGTAGGCTTCGATAACTTCCTCGATTGGCTTGCCCTTAACTCTCCACCTTGGGAACTTAAACACAGGGGTTCCATCCTTTTCTGCAGCTGATGCTGGCAAATAAGGGAGAAACACCACTTGCAAATATTCTTGGTGACTGAAAAACTGACATAGATAGGTAAAATATGTAAGGACAAAGCAAGCCCCCTTCTCACCCTGCTTTAGCAGTTGGAGCCAGCCAGGTGTAGACCAGGTATGGAGGGCTTCTAATTTGGCCCACAAAGCAGTTTCCCCCAAGCCACCTGGCCCATCCCTGACCAGCAGTGAATTCAAGTCCTGCTGGGATTGGCTACACCCTAAAGTTTCCAATTGGGAATTTTATCCACTGACTACCAGTGACTTCAGCCCCACAGGGATGGGCTAGGAACTTCCTTTGCAGCGTAGCTTGAAGTCAAGGCATGATGGAAAAGAAAAATGGGTTACCTGACATCATGGTGCGGCCAGGTGCTCAATAGGTGGGAAGCCCCACCCACTTATCAAAGTGGGGAAAATTAAGGATCCAGGCCACTGGGCTGAAAAGGTTCCTCACTCCTGATCTAGACCATGTATAGGGTGCCTGTGTGTCCTATTTTATGGACAACAGTTCTCTGTTTAACTGACTTTCTTGAAGTTGCCTATCCAGAGTTAGCACTTGGACAGCAAGCTGGGTAGGCACCATCTCAAGATGGTGAGATGGACTGTATTTTTTATTTAATCATGGGAATTATTTCTAAATGTGCATCTATAAGTATAAATTAGCAGGTGTACATATTGTGCAAATTTACATCCACTTTCAGTGATGTGTTTTCTCTTTCCTTGAGCAATCCTTGTGAGAGAAGACAGCACATTGTGGGCTGTTGGAGGATGGATGGTGGCTAGCAGATTGAGGTTGAATCCTGACAAGACAGAAGTACTGTTTTGGGGGACAGGAGGCGGGCAGGTGTGGAGGACTCCCTGGTCCTGAATAGGGCAACTGTGTCCCTGAAGGAGCAGGTGCGCAGCCTGGGAGTCATTTTGGACTCACAGCTGTCCACGGAGGCACAGGTCAATTCTGTGTCCAGAGCAGCTGTCTACCAGCTCCATCTGGTACGCAGGCTGAGACCCTACCTGCCTGTGGATGTGGCACATGCTCTAGTTATCTCCTGTTTGGGATACTGCAATGCGCTCTACATGGGGCTATCTTTGAAGGTGACCCGGAAACTGCAACTAATCCAGAATGCGGCAGTTAGACTGGTGACTGGGGGCGGCCGCCGAGACCATATAACACCGGTCGTGAAAAACCTATATTGGCTCCCAGTACACTTCCGAGCACAATTCAAAGTGTTGGTGCTGACCTTTAAAGCCCTAAATGGCCTAGGCCCAGTATACCTGAAGGAGCATCTCCACCCCCATTGTTCAGTCCGGACACTGAGGTCGAGCTCTGAGGGCCTTCTGGTGGTTCCCTCCCTGACAGAAGTGAGGTTACAGGGAACCAGGCAGAGGGCCCAGCGGCAAAGCAAGCCGATTGGGTGCCTGGGGCAGGGCCAGCCGGGGCAGGATGCTCTGCGGGGCCTCTGAGTAGTCTGCCTCCTACTCAGCCGCCCTACAGCTGGGGGGATGCAGTGGGCGGACTGTTTGGGCAGCGCGGAGCCTGCGTGTACCAAAGCCACCACGTCTCTCCCAGGAGAGATGCGTGGCTCGGTCACGCTGCAGGCCCCGTGGTGAGTGCCGCCCGGCATTTTGTCACCCCCCCTCAGTGGTGACACCTGGGTCGGCCCGCCCCACTGCACCCCCTCTTCCTCCGCCCCTGAGAGGGCCTTCTTGGTAGTGGCACCTACACTGTGGAATGCCCTCCAATCAATCAGATGTCAAGGAAATAAACAACTATCTGACTTTTAGAAGACCTCTGAAGGCAGCCCTGTTAAGGGAAGTTTTTAATGTTTGATGTTTTGTTGTGCTTTTAATATTCTGTTGGGAGCCGCTCAGAGTGGCTGGGAAAACCGAGCCAGATGGGCAGAGTATATATATATATATATATATATATATATATATATATATATAATTATTATTATTATTATGTCTTCCTACGGATTCTTCAGATCTTATGATAATACTGGAGTGGTGCAGGAAGGGCTTGATTAGTGCTATAATTTGGCGTCTAAAGATGAAGCCTGGGATTTAATTTGTTCAGCTCAGCACAGGGCAAAACAGCTGTGCGTTTGGTGAAGAAACTGGATGGCTGCTTCACAACAAACCCAGCAGCAACACATCTCAGCACACAGAAAGCAAAATGAGCATGGGTCACTGCATTGTTCCTGTTATAAAAAATGATAGTCACACAAAAAAGGTGAAGTACGGTACTTACCCAAAGGGTCGGCCTTTCCATTTTTGTCTGGGACTGTGAACACTCCCACAACTTTGTGGCCTTCCTTTTGCAAGTGCTTGTAGACCTCTTGCCCAAAAAGGCTCTGGCCTATCAAAGCTAGCTTTAGTTTATTTTGGTAATAAGCCTGTCAACAAAAGACCTGAAGAGTTAGCTTGTTGTTCTGTAAATCTTGTATTGCTTCTTACTCAGTTAAGTTGTCCGATGATCAAGGATAGCAATTCATCATAAGAGGAAATGTGCACATCATGTGTGCTTGGTCACCTTGTGCAGGGGTAGGCCATCAGCTCACAGAATTCTTTTTGCATAATTTTAACCCTCTGAACTTGATGGATACGTTTGCACATGACCGTCCCACATCCTATCTAGCAGCTCTGGGGGAACATAGGAAGCTGCCTTCTACAGAGTCAGACCATAGAGGCAGATTTAGGGCACCACGACCGGTGCTGCTGCCCTGGGCGCCAAGCAGGGGTGTGGGGTGGGTGGGCGCACTGCAACTCTGACGTAGTGAATTGAGCAGAACGGAAGGTGAGAGGTGGCAGTGGGGGTGATTTTTGACCTTGCACAGGGTGCTGCTGAAATTTGAAAGACCGAAGCCAAACCCTGCAGACCACTACATTCATCTAGCTCAGTATTATCTAAAGTGAGTGGCCGCTGCTCTCCAGGTTTCAGGCAGGAGTCTCTCCCAGACCTCTTGGTAGGGATAGAAGCAGGGGCCCTGGGAAAGCAGATGCTCTACCTCTGAGCTATGGCATTTTCCTTGGATGATTTTCAGTTCCTAGCAATGCATAGCTGGGCACTAAAATAGCCGCTCCAGGAGATATCTCTGTAGCTAATTCATCATATATAAAAAGCAACAGGATTCCTTTCTGTTTCTATGGTGGGCTCCTTTTCCAGCAAAGAAACTTCTTGTGGCAACCTAAAGCAAAGCCCCTCCCCATCCATATGCAATATGCTGTCGTCAGCCATTCGTTCTCATATTTAGCATTGCTGATGCAATCCAAGCTGCTCGGCTTAAGCCTTCTTCCTATAGCAATCCCTTGACACAGTTCCCCCTCTCCATTCAAACTACTGCTGACGCTGCACCAGACAGTGTTGTCAAACACAGTGTACTATCCAGGTTTCTGAAAAGCAGCAGTTAGCTGGCAGAGCCTGCGAATTTCACTGTCGAGACTGGAATGCCTCCCTTACTTGCACACACATTTTTAAGGAGGAACTAAAGGGCCCCTTTGAGGGACGCGGGTGGCACTGTGGGTTAAACCACAGAGCCTGGGACTTGCCGATCAGAAGGTCAGCGGTTTGAATCCGCACAACGGGGTGAGCTCCCATTGCTCGGTCCCTACTCCTGCCAACCTAGCAGTTTGAAAGCACGTCAAAGTGCAAGTAGATAAATAAGTACCGCTCTGGCAGGAAGGTAAACAGCGTTTCCGTGCATTGCTCTGGTTCGCCAGAAGCGGCTTACTCATGCTGGCCACATGACCCGGAAGCTGTACGCCGGGTCCCTCGGCCAATAAAGCGAGATGAGAGCCACGACCCCAGAGTCAGATACGACTGGACCTAATGGTCAGGGGTCCCTTTACCTTTAAAGGGCCCCTTTGCCCCCCCTACCTGAAATCCAACCACAAGTGCATTTCAACCATACTTCTAAAATGGACCTTTCAGTGACAACAGCAGATTTCCTGCCTCCAGAAAACAGATGTTGCTATAATGGTGCAGGTACAGGTATAATTTGGGGTGCTCCATCTGCCCCCCCACTTCCAGCACGTGCAGAAACTGCCTACTTGACCATTGGACCTGCTATGGGTCTTGTACACTCAATCCGCCAGAGAATATCGCAATGGTCCACAAATATCCATGGCACTCTTGTAATCACGTTCAAACCCAGAAATCACCAAAGCAGCCACCTTGTCTCTAGGTTTGCAGAAATAGCATACGTGGCTAAGAAATGCATGCCTGGAGTACCTGGGGTTCCATGCAGGTGAGCAAGCATAGGAGGGATGGAGTGCCTAGAAACCATGCCGATTGCTAGAGGAGGGAAATCCCCTCATCCATGCCCAGAAGAATTGCAGCTCTTCTGCCAGCCCCCAAGAATCTAATTCACTATTAGGGAAGGGCCATAGCTCAGCTGCTTTGCATGCATAAGGTCTCAGGTTCAATCCCCAACATTTCCAGGTAAGGCTAGGCATGTCCTCTGTCTGGAATCCCAGAGAGCACCTGCCAATCAGTGTAGCTAGATGGACCAACAATCTGAACTGGTATAAGGCAGCTTCTTGTGTCTTTAGTTACAGGCTGGCAACTTGGGGGAGCTTATCTACAATTCTGGTATAATGTTGGAGACCTGGTTCCTGGAAGACTTGGGTTCCAGTCCCTGCTTGGCTGTGAAGCCTGGTGGGTGACCTTGAACTATCTCTCAGTCCAGTTTACTATGCAGGGTTGTTTTTAAAAATTATCCTGTTATAGCTCTGTGAAAGCTGCCTTAAGGGTTTTTTTGGAAGAAGATGTGACACAATTATAGTCCTTGATGAAATAAATGTGCCACCCTTGAGTGAGAACGTTGCATTTCCCTGGGGTTTGGGGGCATAAGATGCAACAACTGCAGCCAAATGCAATCTAGGGAATGAAGATGGGCCCATAAGAAAGGGAAGGGAGCAAGTGCACGCACACACGCATGCACACACACATACACACGAAAGACTCAAAGCACAACCTTTCCACAAGCAGGGTAACACAACACCAAACTTGTACTGACCATCCCGTTGTAGGGGAGAGGTCCCCCCCCCCACAGGTGAATATCTTTACCATCCATGGTGCTGATATATTATTTTAGGGAATAAAAACCTTACCTTTAAGAGCATCCCACACAAGAAGTCACTTTTCACTACTATCACCAGTGCCCAAATACCTCTGACAAGTTTGTTTTTTTGGTGTGTGTTTTCAAATTGTCCATTCACATTATGAGAGGCCCACTGGCCTCCCTTCCCCTCCACTCCAACCCTTTCCCATCTAATTTGCTGCCTTGTGAACCAAAACGCGCCCAAATCCTTGCAAGAACCATCAAAGCACAAGGGACACCTCTTGGCAAAAAAGCCTCTTTCCCTTCCCGGGGGGTGGAAGAAGGCAGCGACGACAGCATCCTTCCTATCTGCTCCTGCAGTTCAGTTTATCTATACTCACTGTGGCGGTGGAGGAAAATTTCCTGAGCAAGTGGTTGGCTTTGGAGAGCATCGCTGCGCCTGAGAGAGCCGGCCCAGAATAATTATAATGGAAACAGCCTCAAGAGCGAACCATTTCTTGGCCAGCGGAGAGAGAGAAATGAAATTCTAGGAGATCGCTTGTCCAGCTTTTGGTACCCAGCAAGCAGCGGCAGCAGAGTCTAGTCTGATGCAACCCAAGCAAGCCGCCTTTGGCCGCCGGCCAGCCAGAAGCGAGCTCCGCGGGCGCGCGCAAATGGGAGGCGCGCCAGCAGCTCCGCCGCGCCAGCAGTGGAGAGGCGGGGGCCCGCCTGGCCGCTTGGCTTCCCCTCGCCCTCAAATTTGAAACAAAACGTCCCCCCAAAAAACAAAGAGAGGCCTGCCTGGTGGGAGATGTGCCTTCAAAGCAGGAGGGACCCTGCGCTTAGCTTTGGGGGAGAAGTAAAGTCCCCCCCTTTTTTCCTCCGGCACCCTGTATTTTTCGCCTGGGAACAGGCAGAAAATTCAACAGGTAGATGGTTTTCCAGCAGCCACGAGGAGGGAGGGGCCGTAGCTGAGCGGCAGAGCATCTGCTTTGCATGCAGAAGGTCGCAGGTTCAAACCCAAGCATCTCCAGGTAGGGCTGGGAATGTTCCCTGTCTGGGACGCTGGAAAGCTGCTGCCGGTAGACAGTACTGAGCTAAAGGGACCAATGGGCAGACTAGATCTAAAGCAGCTTCCTATGTGTCGTAAGAATAGTGAAGATACACTGGTGGGTCCAGCGGTTGGCCTTGGGGTCTCAAATTTCAGTAGCACCCTATGCAATGCCAACATTTGGTGCCCCCAGCCTCTCATCTTCCATTCTGCATCACAGTTGCTGTGGCCCTGAGTGCAACCAGACTGGTTGCGCTCCCCTAAATCCCTGAATCTGGTGGGTGAGAGGCTGAACCTGAATCCAGATCTACCTGGTTCAAATCCTTGCGTTTGGTGTGCATTCACTAGGTGATCTTGTTAGTTTATTCTGAAGATCTTAAGCCGCCTTTCGGGGTGCACTGCCTTCACAGGTGTTGAATCAGTTACCAATGGAAATTATTATATTTCCCCATCCTTCACTCTCAGGTACCAGAGTGGGCTATAACATTCAAAAAGAGGCAGTGTGGTGTAATGGTTAGAGTGTTGGACTAGGACTTGGGCCTGCCACCATCTTTTAGCCTAACCCACCTCACAAGTTTGTTGTGAGGATGAAATGGGAAGGAGGAGAACCGGGCACACCACCTTGAGCTCCTTGGAATAAAAAAGTGGTATATAAGTTTGATTAAATAAATAAATATACTATTAAAAACAGTTCAGAACAACTTAACAATCCCAGAAATGAGACAAGTGCCCTGCATTTTTATATTTAGGTGGCTATCAAAATTTTTCTTTAATAAGGCTTTCCCTGATGTGTGCGACCCGGTCATTTATGGAAGAATCATTGTACCATTGTAAAAATGGTTGTGCTTCATTTTGCCCACTGAGTTCCTCATCTTTTGCATTTTATTTCATTGAATTTATTCCATAAAATGTATATACCGCTTGATTGTTATTTATTTTCCCACTGAAAAATCTCTTTAAAGAGCTTCCAAGGAATTGCAGTCTTAAGAAACCTGTCGTGTTGGGCTGTGATATCCTAAAATCTGACAGGAAGTCATCTAAGGGCCATCTAACAGCTCCAGTACAAAATATATACTAAGGAAAAATTCTCTCACAGCAGGACATCTCAGCACCACAAGATGTCAAATAGGGGTATTTTATTTCAAAGAACTCTCTCAGCAGCGTTAACACATAAACGGCACACCTCTTTCGTTCCTCTGATTTATAAAATGTTTCTGTCTTGCAGGATCAGGTAGGAGGCAAGTGGTTTCATGAAAGACTGAGCTTGCGCTCAACCCTGCAGGGATTCTTTATGTGGGAAAGTCACAGTGTTCTTTTTACTGGGCACGTATTTCATGTTTTCTGCTCAGCAGGTGTAACTGTGTGTCAAAAGTGGCCATTAATTGCAATATTTTTTTTCCCTTTGCCCCAAAAGGAAGGAGAAACTGGGTGGTAGTTAACCACATTTTCCCTCAGAATAGACGCATTGATATTAATGAACATGATTAAGTTAGGTCCATTAATTACCTGTTTTTATTTTAAATCCCACTATCTATTTTCCAACGACAATCAGGTGGCCTAACCAGCATGGCTGATCAATTTCATAATACTGTGTGAAATTTGAAACTGCTGCTACTAATCCTCCTTATCCGTTGATTATTTTCTAGTATTGGCTTTGACCCTTTCCTGCTCACATGAAGCCATTTCTGAGACTCTGCCTGTACAACATTTATAATTCAGATAGAGTTCTGTTTAATACATTTCTGCTTTATTCTTATCTCTTTATCTTCTTACAAGCCAGTGAAGTGGTATCTGTTCCTCTGTAGCCGTTTTTCAAGTTTTACTGTGCTCTGAAGCAAGTTTTCACAAGAAAGAAGCCTTTCATGTTTTAGTTTTGATTTTTGGGGGGGGCGGGGGCTTCTGCTTGACTGCTTAGGATACCTTAAAAAGATAATAACTATGGTTGGATTGAATTACTGCCAAAGGGTGTGTCTCCACCCCCCACCCCATGCTCTCTGCAAAAAGTAATGGTGAGTCTTTTATTACTGATTTTGCTGTCATCCGTATTGCTGCATGAATTAGAAAGGGTGTATTAAGCTCTCTCTTAAGCTTCAGGCAAGCTTCTATGACCTGAGCTTTAGTATAGCACTGAAGCTACAGCACCCTTTTCTATGCTGAATTGTATTAGCCTGCTATAGGTTTTATTGTATGAACTGAATTTTAGAAACTTGGACCCCCTCCCCCGTTTTTTATTTATTTCAAGGATGGGTAACCTCATGCAGTGTTCCAGATTTTGTTGCACTAAAATCTGCATTGTTCTGGACCATGCTGGCTGGGACTGACAACCTATAGAGGGCCATAGGTTCATTTGTGGCTCCCCACCCCCCAAGTATTCTGGGAACTGTTGTTTGTTACGGGGAATTGTAGTGACAAGTTTTGTTATGTACTGAGTTGAATAGGATACAAAAGGCAGCAGTCTGTTAGTTAAAATTATAACTAACACCAGCACAATTCAAGAGTTACTTAGTACGAACCATCTGCCCAATGAGTGCAAAACTGGGCAATGAGATGGTCCCAGCAGAGGCCTGATGATCTAAGGGGTGAAGTTTAGCCCCATTGAAATCAATCAGATCTGCTGCTTCATCCTACGCATGTTTGCTCAGAAATAAATGCAGCTGTGTTCAATGAGGATTAAGTCCATGGTGGAATCTAAACACATATAAAAAAACATTGTGAAAATGTTTTTTTTAAAAAAGTTTTGAAAAATATACAGTATATTGAATTTGCCATAGCTTAGCATCACCATCTAGTGTCACATTTGTATACAACATGCTTAAAATGTTTTATTTGCAGCTGAGCCCGGGTATGTTTAAATAGCACTGGAACTTTACAGTGGAATCCTATAATGTACTTTAAAAAACTGGGTATAGGATTGTAGCCTTTTTTGGAAAAAAAAATAATTGATTTTTTTTACAACTACAATTTTACATCAAATTATCTATATAATCCTTTTGTGAGATTCTCTGAATTTCTTGACTTCCCCCCATCCCTTACATGGATCCTAATAACTATTTTTCCAAATCTACATATCAATGCAGTTTCCATAATTTTCATTTTTCTTAATTATGCATAAAGTTCATTACTTTACAAGTGGTTTTTAAAGTCCAGCTAACATTTTAATTTGCTTACAATGGTCTCTTAAATAAGTTATAATTTTCCCCCATTCTTTAAAAAATCTTTATCTTCTTGATTCCTGAGTCTTCCAAATAGTTTAGCCATTTTGGAATAATCCAGCAGTTTGGCTTGCCATTGTTCCCTAGTCGGGATCCTTGCTTCTTTCCATCTTTGGGCTAATAACATCCGCGCAGCTGTTGCTGCGTACATAAAAAGTCTTTTCCGGTCTTTTGCATTTCGGCACATATAATTTCTAATAAAAAGCTTTTGTTTTTTTTAAATAAATGTTACCTTAAACATTTTTTTCCAATTTGTTATATAATATCTCTCCAAATGATTTTGTTATGTACATGACCACCACATATGGTAAAAGGTACCATCATTTTCTTTACATTTCCAGCGATATTTGAACTGGTTGTATACATTTTAGGTAACTTAGTAGGAGTCAAATGCCACTGGTACATCATTTTCATAAAATTTTCTTTCAGTGTACAACATGCTGTAAATTTCAAATCTGTTTCAATTGTAGCCTTAAAACTGGAGTAGGAATCCTTTCGTCAGACACATTCTCTTGCCAGACACATAAGTGGGTGGAGGAAGGGAGTGACTTTTGTATTTGTACAAAGACTATGTTTCAATTATGCAAAAACCAAGGGGTTCTGCACATACACATTCATCTCTGCATCATCCATCCAGGTAAGGAAGAAGCATCACCACCCTCTCTGAAGACACATTCTAGTCAGACGAAAACACCCAAGGGTGCAGATTAGGGTGAGGTGAGTGAATGGTGTGACCTGTGGAGGAGAGGGGCCTAAGGGGAGTTCTGAGGACCAAACAGAGAGACCTGGACGCCTGCAATTGGTTCCTGGAGAGCCGGTTTGGTATAGTGTTTACAGTGTTGGGCTAGAACCTGACACACTAGGGTCCAAATCCCCATTCGGCCATGAAGCTCCATGGGTCACCTTGGGTCTGTCACTGCCTCTCAGCCTGACCTACCTCACAGGGTTGTTGTGGGGATTAAATAAGGAGAGGGAGAGCCATGTACGCCATCTTGAGCTCATTAGAGGAAAAGCAGGGGACATAAATGCAATAAAATAAGAATCTACTCTTCTCCCATTGATTTAAATAAAACCAATACAATTTTCTATGGATTATGCCGGACTGAAACACCTGCTCTGGTCCTTCATTTCCGTAGGAGATCACCACAGATCAGAGTTTCCAACTGACATAGCATTTTGCTTCAGATCCAAAGCAGAGCCTCCTTTTGGTTTGTCTTCTGATACTTCAGGTGCCTTTCCTGCTGGTTGTAATGTTTAACCTCATTCGTTGGCAAAAATGGATGAAATTGGCAAGCATCCCTTTCCTTGGGGATGAAACTTTCAGACAATTAGGTGTAGACTTGGACTAAAAGAAGCTCCCTCTGCCCCAACAGAGGGTTGTCCAATGCAAACACCACCCCACCTCCGCTGAACGAGAATAAGTTGCCACTGCTCCCTCCTTCTCCCCGGTGGAGTCACAGATCTTGAAGTGGAAGAGGCCAGAACTAAGGCTGGAGAGAGCACATCTCCTTACGGGAGCAAAAGCCCTTTAGGATTAAGTTACGTTTTTTCCTTAGTATGAATTACTAAAGGAATGAGCATGCATGAGAGAGTAGAAATGTAAGGAACTTTCTCATTTCTTCTTTGTCCTGATTTGTCCCTTACCAGCACTGGCAAACAGTAATATGAGAGCAGTTCTAGTATGAAGTAGGAGGAATCCTGTATGTATTAGACATCAATACCCACATGATGTTGCTTCTGGTGAGTCAAACCAACAGGCAGTTGGTGTTTATTTTCAAGTTGTCCGAGTTCACATGAGAAGCATCAAGTGAATCTGTGGATTGACACTTACGGCTTCATGGACAGATTGGCATCCAGTTATGTGGCTGCCAGTAACTAAGACAGAACTTAATATAGTTGCTGCTACTAATAGGAAAAGAAAAAAGACTCACTTGTCGCCTGAACACATGGAGGTTTGAGGAAAATGTTTCCTGAACTTGATTGTGGATCCACAAGGTCACATCCACATCATACATTTAAAGCCCTACTTTAACAGACATGACTTGCCTGGGGTACCTGCCACCCTCTTGCCACACTGGAGTTGTTCACTGTAGTTCAGGGGGCTGGCCATAGGCAATCATAACAACTCTAGACCTTGTGAGTCCACAATCAAGTATCAGAAGACAAACCAAAAGGAGGCTCTGCTTTGGATCTGAAGCAAAATGCTATGTCAGTTGGAAACTCTGATCTGTGGTGATCTCCTACGTATATGAAGCACCAGAGCAGGTGTTTCAGCCTGGCATAACCCATAGAGAATTGTATTGGCTTTATTTAAATCAATGGGAGAAGAGTAGATTCTTATTTTATTGCATTTATATCACCTGCTTTTCCTCTAATGAGCTCAAGATGGCGTAGATGGCTCTCCCTCTCCTTATTTAATCCCCACAATAACCCTGTGAGGTAGGTCAAGTTGAAAGGCAGTGACTGACCCAAGGTGACCCATGGAGCTTCATGGCCGAGTGGGGATTTGGACCCTAGTGTGTCGGGTTCTAGCCCAACACTGTAACCACTACACCAAACTGGCTTTCTAGGAACCAATTGCAGGCGTGCAGGTCTCTGCAGGCAGTGCGTTCCCTGGAGGAAGAATCTGCTGCCTCTTTGAATCCTGCCACCTGAGGCAGTCGCCTCAACTCGCCTAGCAGAACCTATTCAGAAGTAAACACCATTAGGTTTAACTCTCATCTGAATGGGTCCAGGATTGCAAGAACTTGATTCTAAGTAGACATTCCTAAGATCGCCCTGCAAATCGGAATATATTTGCTTTCAGTTTTCAGTGCGGGCGTGTCCTTAAACGCTGCCTGTCACGAGCTTCCCTCCCCGGTTGCCAGGCCCGCTTCACCCGACAGGGGCCGCTGTTTGGGCGCCCCTCTAAACCGCCCAAGCGCCGCGGCCGTCGGCCATGCCCGCCCCGAGCTCCGGAGACTCCATTTCCCAGCATGCCGCGCGGGCGTGACAGGAAGTCCCGTGTCTTTGGAGTCGGGTGGGAAGGGGCAGATCTGCTGCTGCTGCTGCTCTTGCTCTTGCTGGCGCCGCCGCTGGGCGCGGGTCCGTCATGGCGCTGGAGACCCTCTCGCCGGACTGGGAGTTCGACCGCCTCGACGACGGTTCCCAGAGTAAGCGCGAGGGAGGCGGGAAGCGTGTCTCATTCTCTGAGGGGACCCAACAGCGGAGTTGCCCACCCCCCCAATTTTGGAGGGCGGGGGGGGGTTGAGTCCTTCTGCTTATGAGGACATCCCGCTCCCCCCTCACCCTCCCGCCGTCAAAACTGCCTCCTCATGAAAAGGCCCCCCCTCCCCACAGCTCCCTTCCCTTTCTGCCCCGCCCCGACTGACCCCTGAGGGAGGCCTTTTGCCTGCCATGCCCTGTCCAGAGCCTGCCTGCCTGTCAGCTGCTTTGTGCATCTTTTTGGGGGGCTGGGGGTGGTTTTGGGGGGTGGGGAGATGACCAGAGGCAGCCTCAAGCTCCCTCTTTGGGAAGCTGGCACCTTTGGCAGCCACGCTCTTCAGCCACCCATTTGCTCGTGGTCAAGGTGGCTGAAGGGTACAAGGGTGTCATCATCAATACCTGTACAAAAATCACGTCCTTTCTTCCCAGAGGCCAAAAATCAATAGCACACGAATTCCTGCCAGGTTGAGAGGAAGGAGTCTCTATCCCGAAATGGGGTGGCAAAGGTCTTCTGGATCTTAACTTCTGAGCAGGCATGCGTGGGATTGTACTGTTAAAAACTTGTGTCTTGTTAAAAGTTTGGTTCCAGTAATTAACAAAGATGACGCTCCCCTTTTCTTTCTTTCTTTTTTCTTTTTTCTTTTTTCGCATGCTGTCAGTTTTACCACTTCGGCCATGTTCCATTACCACCTCCCACTTGACTTAATGGTCTAAATTAGAAACTCAGTCCAGAGGATAGTTTGATACAGTATGACTAACAGTTAACATGTTTGTAATTATTTTATAGTTGCCTTTTTTCTACTATAAACAATTATGCTTTCCTCCCCCTGAATTAATTTGTTGGGAATTACCATGCTACCCTCTGGTTCTATAATGCAGATTAAAGTCCTCCTCCTGCCAATAAACATGCATTGGGAAAGGGACTAGAATTCAGCTCCTTTTTATAACTCTTTAACCACCCTTCTTGCAAGTTGCGCTGTGCTTCAAAAGTTTCCAAACGTACATAATTAAGCAATCTCATGTTTGAATTAAGAGGGAATTCTTTCTGTGCATCATGGTTGTCAATATAAATCTGGAGTGTGGTGGTAGTTCTGGTTTACTCTGGAGCAGTAATGTATAATAAACTCTTCCACATTAGCAGACACCTGTATTCGAGATTCGTTGTGTGGCGGAGATACATACAATCACCAACATTTATCTGCTCTGTTTTTCAACTGACAAGAGTTTGATAGATTTCCCCTGAGTTTTATTGCATCTCTGTGGGTAAAATAGGGAATCTATCTTTTTGTAAGTGATTGTCAGTATGGAAGCTGGGGTAAGGAGATTATTTCAAATGAATACTGAACAAATGATTGTGTACATACCACAGGTTCAACAACATTGGGTCTAATATAGAACATAACAAGAGTCCTGCTGGATTAGACCAAAAGCCTACCTAGACCAGCATAGTATTCTCACACTTTATGCCTATGGGAAGCCCACAAATGGGACTGAAGTGAAATAGCACTTTCCCACTTGTGATTTCCAGTGTAGGCAGAACATAGCCATTCTGGCAAGCAGCCATTGATTGGTCCCATATGGAAAGGTATTGGTTATTGTAATGTAACATGCTGTAGGTCAGCTGGCAGTAAGAAACCTCTGTGTTCTGAGTGTTGGGCTGCAGCTTGATTTCTGGGAAGTCCCCTTCCCGCCTTTCAGTTGAGGCTTTGCACTCTTTCTGACAAGCAGCTTCCTTGTTAATATAGTAATAACACTTTCCATTCTCTTTGCCTGTGTCTTTGGGGTTCTGTTTCACTTTTTTCTTCTAAAATAGCCACTTTATTCCAAATCTTCCCCAAATTTGTGGTTGCCTATTCTTTGCTTTCTCATTAAGTACGTACTTCCTTCTTAGATACAGTTAGGCTTTATTCTTGCAGCTACACTATTCTTTAGCCAGAAAAATTAAGTCATGCTGAAATAATTTAGTTGGGTGGTGTGTGGCTTTCACTCTCTTCACTTTAGTTTGAAGAAACTGGACACTCTTTTCCACTTAGTTTTCACAACCTTCATTTAAAAAACACCATAATAATTGCATGTGGCAATGATTTCACGGTGTTGAAATTTAAACCTTATGTAAATTGTTCTTCCACACGCTTGCATGTACACGTCATATTAGTATGCTATGCATAATTTGAAACAAATTATGCTTTATAATACGACCATTGCTTGGAGAATGTCGTGAAGATATTCATTTTTGTCACAGTGATCTATAGCATATCAATGCTCATTTTTTGGAAGGAAAAACTAAATTTCCCATCTTGACATTCTGTCTACCTGCTCATTCTGGCATATGCAACAGAAGTTTATAAAGTAATGTTTTTCACACAGCATTCCAGTTTTGAATATTGAAGTAATTAGTTGAAACAAAAAACGGGAAAACTTTGACATTTAACATGTGCCTTTCAAATCACCTTGCAGGTAGGTTTGGAAAGCTAGCTGATAAGGAAAGCAAGATGAAAGCAATCTTATAAAGCTGGTTGAAAATATTTATTCTCTAAATCATTTCATTTAAAACTTCCTGCGTTGCATTTGTGGGATGATGCCTTTGATTGTCTTAAATTATAGCTTCTGAACAGTATATTTAACTCATGTGTGAACTCTTGTGTAATTGACTATGTAATGCTGGAATCCGTTATTTTATAGAAAGCCAAAGGTGAATATAGTAAAATGTAACTTGGATTTTAGGAAAGCTGATTTGAATAAGCTCAGAGAAATGCTAGGTAGGATTCCATGACTAGATATTACTAAAGAACAATCACAAATGAGAGAAAGAAATAGAAGACCTATAAAAAAGTCAGTGTAGCTACACAAAAAAAGCTTGGTAATCAGCTGAAAATAAAAAGGACATGTCTGAGACATGGAATGGGAGTATGTCACGAAGAATGTGTAGCTCAGCGTCATGAGATCAATCCCATGTCTTGGGATTGTAGTCTATTGCAAGCTGAACATGAGTCAGCACTGTGATATGTAAGAAAGACTAATGCAATTTTTGGCTGTATTAGTAGAACTGTGGTTTCCAAGTTGCAATAGGCAATGGCTCCGCTTTATTTTGCACTAGTCTAATGTCACCTGGAGTACCCTGTCTTGCTCTGGGTATCTTACTTTTTGAACAAGTTCAAATGAGGGTGGTCAGGGCTTTGGAAAATAAGCATTATGAGAAAAAAGTTGAAGAAACTGCGAAAGAGGACTTCTGGCCCTCTTCTGTGTCGTCCAGGTATTTGCAGAGACTTTAGGTTTGTTCTTTGCTTCCTCAGAGAGGAGGACTAGATCTAATGGGCTTAAGTTAGAGGAGGGAGGATTTCAGCTGAACATTAGGAGAAATTTCTTATCAGAAACCCAGCAGTGGGTTAGTGGTTTTTGCATTATCTTTGTCTTGTGAAATTTTGTGAAATTGACAACTCAGGAATATTTTGTGAGCCTTACAGATTGTGATTATGTGTATTTTATTAATAGTTTTATTATTGTTGAGGGTATTTTTAGAAGCTTTTTGAATTTTTGCCTGTATTTTAATTGTTATTGTTGTAAACTGTCTTAGTTTTTTACTTACATATGTGCCCTATAAATTTTCAAAGTTTTTTCTTCTTTTACAATATTGTAGCTGCCAGTTTGAAACAAACCTGCTGCTTTTCATTCATAGTATTTAAAAGCAGTTGATGGTTTAGTGCTAGAAACTGTATTAGCAAAAATGGAAGTAAAAATCCAAGTGTATATGCTTGGATTATGACTGTTGTGTGTAAGTTCTTTTAAAATTGATAAGACTTCTATGTTGTGAACACAGGCTGAGAGTTAAAATTACCTTTGGATTCAGCACAGTCTTAAGTTTCAACAATATTCTGGCTATAAATTGTCCTTTTAAAGTTGACCACTACCGCTTATTTATTTATTTATTTATTCATTTATTTATTGCAATATAGGAAATTGGTGTGCATTTGCATCAATATGTCACTGTATACTACTTTCAGTTTTTATGTTGTTGTTGCTAAAAGTAAAGATGCTAGCAATGCATTATTTAACTTTGCAAATATTGCTCTGTTCTAGTTTCGTTGCTTCTGCTAAGAGAAACTGAATAAAGCTTTATTATAAGAAACCATGTTTAGTTGACTGTGTGGGAAAGGAAAACAGTTTCCTGCTTTGCTGTAAATGAAGAAAATAGATCTGCTCCAAAGCAAGGAGCTCCTATAAGCAAACAAAACAAAAAAAAAACCATTTCAAAGTTGTTGTTTCGAGAATCCTTAGCTAACATACAGTTTGTAGATGTTCATTGATGGAAAATGGCAGCGTTAGATCAGTCCTACTGGATCAGCTCAATGATCCACCTAGTCTTTGAAATCTACAACCAGAGAGCATGAAGGCAACCACACCACTGTCCCAGAGACACACTGCCTCTGAACATGAAATATGTTTAGTTGGTTCATCACTTTTGAAACCATTTAAGCCAGTAGCCGTCACCATGTCTTTGTGGCAGCAAATTCAATAATCTTACCATACACTGTGTGAAGAAGTCTTTTCTTTTCTTTCTTTTGAATCTGCTGCTAATCAGATTTATTGGTGACCCTGGGTTCTAATGTTAGGAGAAAGATTTCTCTATCCGCCTAGCATAGAATTTACTTTCCTCACTGCTGCTGCATATTGAGTCGATGTTTTCCTGGAGCTGTCCTTCACAACCATTTCCTGGACAGAACATTCAATGACTGTGCCTATTAGTTATGAAGTTGATATTTTGCTTCCCCCACCCCCCAGTTCCTTTGTACTTACAGTAAATCTCATTTACGTATTTGTTGCTCATTCATCCAGTTTGAGGGGAGCTTCTTGGAGTTCTTCACTTACCATATTCTTAATCAGTTTGTGTCATCTACAAACCTGGCTAACACTGCTACAGTTGACACTCACTACAGTTAATTATAAATTAATTAATTAATAGTAGTTTTGAAACAGTGGACCCTAATGGTTACTTCCTTCAATTGTGAAAACTGACTGTTTCTTCATATCCTCTGCTTCCTGTTCTTCAGTTGGTGTCTAAGAGAATCTGTTTGCCTTAGCTCATGACCTCTAAGATTACTTAGAAACCTTTGGGGGCTTGGTCAAATATTTTTTTGGAAATCTAAGTTTATAATGTGTGCCAGATTACTCCTCTCTAGGTGTTTGCTGACACTCGTAATTTTTAGAAGGTTGATGAAACATGAGTTCTGTTTGTGGTAACTACAGTGCTTCTTCCTCAACAAGTCTTGTTTTTAATAGTTTTAAAAATTCTAGCTTAAGTAATAACTTCCCACTCATTTAGCTGTACTCCTAGCTTAACAGACCTTTAATAACCTGGTCACGCAATTGATTCCTTTTAAAAAGTCGGAGTTAACATTGATTCAATTCCAAGGCTGCTAATATTAGTGATGTTGCATATTGTTGTTAGTATAGTACTGAAAATATTCGTGGAAAAATAGGTGTGACTAGTTACAGTGGTCTACACTGAGCCTCTTGGGCTTGCCGATCAGAAGGTGGGGGTTTGAATCTCCGTGACAGGGTGAGCTCCCGTTTCTCGGTCCCAGCTCCTGCCAACCAGGCAGTTTGAAAGCACACCAAAAAGTGCAAGTAGATAAATAGGCATCACTCAGGCGGGAAGGTAAACGGTGTTTCCGTGCACTGCTCTGGTTTCGGTGTTCCGTTAGCCAGAAGCGGCTTAGGCATGCTGGCCACATGACCTGGAAAAACTGTCTGCAGACAAATGCCGGCCCCCTCAGCCTGTAAAGCGAGATGAGCGCCGCAACCCCAGAGTCATCTGTGACTGGACTTAACTTTCAGGGGTCCTTTACCTTTACCTTTTTACATAAATACATGATTCAAACATTCAGAAGTTTGTGTAACGTTATGTAGACTTTGTCTCGTTTAAAATCTTTCTGTTTTGGACAAATAGGTCCCTTGTATGAGGTTAAATTTGCATAGACAGATTGTAAGCCAAACTCCGATAAAATCGTGTATTGTGGAAATGGATCTTTCTTAAAACAAAAACTAATAATAATAATAATAATAATAATAATAATAATAATAATAAATTTTATTTATATCCCGCCCTCCCCAGCCGAAGCCGGGCTCAGGGCGGCTAACAACAATCAAATAATCAAACAATCAAATAATCCAACATTCTAAAAATATTTCATTATAAAAATTAATTAAAATCAAGTTGATGGCAACCATTAAGCAAACTTCTGTGCAGGTTGCCAGAGGAGGGAGTCAGGCTGCGCCCTGACCAAAGGCCTGGTGGAACAACTCTGTCTTGCAGGCCCTGCGGAAAGATGTCAGGTCCCGCAGGGCCCTAGTCTCTTGTGACAGAGCGTTCCACCAGATTGGAGCCGCAGCCGAGAAGGCCCTGGCTCTAGTTGAGGCCAGCCTAACCTCTCTGAGGCCTGGGACCTTCAGGATGTTTTTATTTGCAGACCGTAGGTTTCTCTCTGGGGCATACCAGGAGAGGCGTTCCCGTAGGTACGAGGGTCCTAGGCCGTATAGGGCTTTAAAGGTTAAAACCAGCACCTTAAACCTGATCCTGTACTCCACCGGGAGCCAGTGCAGCTGGTATAGTACCGGATGAATGTGATCTCGCAGCGAAGACCCCATAAGGAGTCTCGCCGCGGCATTCTGCACCCGCTGGAGTTTCTGGGTCAGTCTCAAGGGCAGCCCCACGTAGAGCGAGTTACAATAATCCAGTCTGGAGGTGACCGTCGCATGGATCACAGTGGCTAGGTCAGGGCGAGAGAGATAAGGGGCCAACTGCTTAGCTTGGCGGAGATGAAAAAATGCCGCCTTTGTTATAGCTGTAATCTGCGCCTCCATAGAGAGGGAGGTATTGAAGATTACACCCAAACTCTTAACGGACGGTGCTGGCACTAATTGCACCCCCGCAAGAGATGGGAGTTGCCCCCTCAATCCCATATCGTCCCGTCCCAGCCAGAGGACCTCTGTCTTCGAAGGATTTAACTTCAACCGGCTCCCACGTAACCAGACATCTGGTCAGTGTGTCTGGGGCCGAGTCAGGATGGCCATCCATCAACAGATAGAGTTGGGTGTCATCGGCATACTGATGGCAACCCAGCCCAAAACTCCGGACAAGCTGGGCGAGGGGGCGCATAAAGATGTTAAAAAGCATCGGGGAGAGAATCGCACCCTGAGGCACTCCACACACCAAGGAGTGGCGCGATGACAATTCCCCCCCAAGCACCACCCTCTGTCCCCGACCAGAGAGAAACGAGCGCAGCCATTGGAGGACTGTGCCCTGGATCCCCACGTTGGCAAGGCGGTGGTCTAGGAGTTCTTGATCGACCATGTCGAAGGCTGCTGACAGGTCTAGAAGAATCAGCAGCCCCGACACACAGGACATTCACTTGAACAACATGCTATTTATCTAGGTCGGGGGGGGGCAGCTTTTGGTCTACCAGCTTTTGGTCTACCAGGTGCTGTTGGACTTAACTCTTGTCTGCCCCAGCCAGCATGGCTATTGATGAGGAATTGTGGGAGTTGTAGTTCCGCAACTTTTGGAGGGCTGCAAGTTGTCCACCTGTGATCTAGATTGTTTCTGTTGAAGGTTTAGGAAATTTTAGTTTAATGACTATGATAACAAATAACCTGTCCTAATGGAATACAATTTATTTTTAGAAATTCATGTTGGAGTACAGTTGAAGAATTATGGGAAATTTCTAGAGGCATACACTTCCCAGCTGAAGCGAATTGAAGATGCATTGGATGACTCTGTAGGAGATGTTTGGGATTTCAATCTTGATCCCATTGCATTAAATGTAAGCTTTTGTTTACTATGCACTTCTCACTGTTCACTTAATTCTGTTGTGTAATTGATATCTGTGAGCTAAAGCTCTTTGGAATAGGGCTGTAATGCTTTGCATAGCTACGCACATGTAAATCCCATCTTAGTAATGACCTCTGTGTGTGACTGGGTACAGGACTGTAGCCTAAATGTCTCGCATTCAGCTGCTTTCAGAAGAGAAGTATTCCGTTTTAAACATTGACCTGCTTTGCATTTCACAATAAACCAAACCATAGCTTAGCACGAATGCGCAAGCATGTGGGCTCTAGGAGAAGAAATCATGGGTACTTTGCTCCTCCTTAGTCATTCTGTTGCAATATAGAGCCATTGCTTGGCTTAATGTGTTCTGAAAACCTGGTCTTATGGTTTAGCTCTCTCCAGACTAACCACACACTGTAACCAAGGCTTGCCCTATGGGTTATGCCTCGTGTGTTGTTCTGGTCTTGCCCACCACTGGCATGTGGTTCCTGGAATGTTGCCACAAAAGGTTCCCCACCTCCAGTAGACCATCTCACTCTCATCCCAGTCAGTGCTGCCCCGCGATGACTTTGGCACAGAGGAAAGGCGGGCTAGTATGGGGTACCGAGGAATGGTCCCCTCCTAGAAGCCTAGGAAATTGCCTTATACCGAATCAGGCCTTTGGTCCATCTAGCTCACTGGTGTCTACGCTGTTGGCTTTTGAAGACTTCAGACAGAGGTTTATGTCCCAGCTCTACCTAGAGATGCCAGAATTGAACCTGGTACCTTCTTCATGTTTTTGTTCAATAGAGCCTTACACTTGTTTGTCCCGCCCCCCCCCCCGAACATATATTGTGTTTCCTAAGCTAAAAGTGGTTTAAAGAAAAATGCAACAAAATTTAAAATTAAGAAAATATAAAAACACAGGAATTATTGTTGTTGCTATTATTTATATCTTGCCTTTTCCCTTGATAAGGAACTCTATGCATCTTACAACTAACACACAAACAGCAAAAAACGGGGATGGGGAGGAGCAAACGTAAAAAAAACCCCAATTAGATATGTGTGTATCCCACTGAGTTCCACTCAAGGCTTTTTAAATTTGCTGAGGGAAAGTGGAGGAGTAGGTGCCCCTGTTGAATCCTCTCATCTGTTGGTGGTCTCTTCAGGAGAAGTTTTTATGAGCTGTGTGACTTTAAAAAACAAAACCCTATGCAGTCATAAGAAATCATTATGGAAAACCTATAGAGTTAAAACTGATAGATGGGAACATGGACTAGAAATCATGGTTAATTTAGACTGGGAGCCAAAGTTTTCATGATCTTCTGGTGACAGCTCCTTGTGCATTCCAAAGTCCCTCAAATTTCTGGAACCCTGAAGTAAAAAAACACCTATGGCTACCATATGCTCTGTGTGTGTTCATGCACACATGTGCAGAAGTGCTTTGCAAATTGGCTAGTCATAAAGTAAGTATTTTAGTAATTATTTACAGTATGTCCCAGTAGGTGTGGCTCCTTAGTTGATACGAAAAGTACAACTGGGACTTAAGCCTTCCAGGAAACCATACGTTCCTGTTACACTAAAAAACAAAATTATTGTTATTAAAGAAAGTTGCTCTTGAAAATCTCTTGACTTCATTTCTGGCAGAGTACATGAGTCTCTGAAGGCGAGTAAAAGTGCCTAGTGGTATCTAGCTATGGGCCCGTTTAGAAATCATACAAGTCATTGTATGCTAGATCTTTTCCATGCGATAGCTGTCGTTTAGTTAATATGTTTCTAAAAATAACATTTGAAAAAGATCTTGTAGTTCTGCTCTGTGTGGTTCCTCCCCCTCCCCCAGAGGAGTTGAACAGGGTTTGTTTGTTTGTTCTTTTCTTTTCTTTTCTTTTTAAGCAAACAATCTCTGTTACTGCCTTTATCATAATTTATAATCTGCCTGTATATTTGCACTTAAGATTTTGTTTGAAACAGCTGTGTCAACTGCAATTGGACATTTTAGCCTATTCAGTAATGTGGCAGGTCTCTGGCTTCCTAAAATCACCAATTATTTTGTTTTATTTTAGCTTTTGCCTTATGAACAGTCTTCCTTACTCGAACTCATAAATACGGAAAACAAGGTAAAGTTCTTAATTTTAAATATGTATTACAGAAACCTTTTTACTCCATTCTTCAGCTGAAAAGGCTTCTAGAGCAGTTTACATAATATCAGCAACAAACAGCAAAGTTCCTGTCTCCAGACTTACAACCTAAAACATACCAAAAAGGGAAATAATCGGAAAGGGAGGAGGAAAAAAGGGAACTCAGGCACATGTTCTTCTAATAATCAGCTTGAATGGAAATATTTTAGGGAGAGAATGTGCTAAATATAGCTAGCCCTGGCCTGACCCCCATCTCTCCCTTTGCTGCAGATATAGATAGACAGACAGACAGACAGATAGATATTGCTGTAAATGCACTAATATTTAGCTTTTCTATTTCATTTATCCAGGTTCTAAACAAAGTAATCACTGTGTATGCTGCCCTTTGCTGTGAAATAAAAAAGTTAAGATATGAGGTAAATATCTCTTCATTTTGCTAACTACAAACTGCTTTCTAGAAACTAGTTTATTCACCTTCTATATTATGACTTCTTATTCAAGAGAATTAAAAATCTTTTCTTTGTTCCTAGGCAGAAACAAAATTTTATAATGGCCTCTTGTTTTATGGAGAAGGAGGTAAGTACTTTACAGTTCAGTCTGCTGTTGGTTGGATTTCTTGCACATCATTTGCCATGAGGTCCCAGGATAGGTTAGAATAGGGTGGATTCTCTCAGGGTTCAGTGGTGCATCTTCAGCCTACGGTGAAAGCTATACAATGGCAATACGAGATTTATCTCTGAGTAGTGTGTTCCACAAGCTAGGAGCTGTTACTAAGTAGGGTGATGGTGGGCCGTGATGGTGGGGCCACATCACCCACCACTTCCAAACACCTGTTCATTTGCAATGGCCAAGCTAGGAGGTGTATGAGAGAGGAGGAATTTCTTCTTCTGCTCCCCATAGCATGGATCATCTTTCTTTCTTCCCCTCCACTGGTTCCATTGCAAAGTGGAATTACTATCCCAAAATCCAGGCTAGCATGAATTTTTTTTGAGTGGTGGGAAGGCAAACATAGAACCTCATGAACTGACAAAAGGGCCTTGGTTCCAGTGTCCTTTGCTCCCCCAGTAATGCCTAATTCAGGGCCTAAAATGTGCTGCTGACGGTGGGAGCTCCATGCAGGAGCATAGCCCTTACAGTGGATGTGCCCATCTGCTATCAAGACACTTCTCTGCTGGGGTTCTGCACATCAAGGTTGCTGTGCCCATCTTGCTAATATGTGAAAATTCTTCTTCGGTTAGTTTTGAAACCAAATTTGAAGCCACAGGTAACAACTCACCTTACCTTTAAACTGTTTGAGCATTTGGCAGAGTTGCTTAAGCAGTTGCAAAAGATAAATGTTTGGCTTCTGTTGATACAGCTCAATGGCAGTGTGATGTGCAAGGTCAACAGAATTGGTATGTCCTCAGACAGGTGTGGGCGGCTTTGCCACTAATACACAGAGACTTTTAAGCTGCACTCTTGAAGTGGCTGCCCTCACAAAAAAACCCATCTCAAATTAAGGAACCCCCTTTGGATTGGGACTCAGTGAAGTATGAGGGGTTTCTGTCAGATGAAGGTTTTTTTCTTTTCTCCTGGGTGAACAGTCTGCTTCTGCATGGGGATGGTCTTGCAGTAATGAACTGATATATCTAATTGATAAAAGTGCTCAATTCTGAGTAGTTCTGTTTGAAGTAAAGCTTAAAGTTAGAGGTGTTCAATGTTTGGTCTGTTAGCTATATGAACAATCACAGGCCATAGGTAAGATAGATTTTGAATACTGTCTGCCAGAACCAAATTGTAATACTTTAGTGGAAGCTTTAATGTCAACATAGAAATGCTGCTAACCCATAAGAATGGTTTTTGCTAAAATACTGAGGGTGCTTTGAAGAAGAAGTCATGAGGGACCTTGATCCATGCTGCCTTTGTGTTCAAAGAATGTTACTGCCAAAATGGAGAGGATGTTGAGCACAGAAATGGCAGTCACCCGATCACATCCTTTTGGGCAGTTTTGCATAGTTTCTTCTGCTTAGGGAAAGGCTGCTGTCTCCTTTCTTGCACCAGTATGATGAATGAGATCACATTGCTATGAGAATCCTTTGAAGATTGGCTCGTTCATGCTTTGAAGGAGGAAGTGGCCTTCCGAGGTTGTAGGATACAAGTTCCTATAGAACTAGAGTGTAGTAACTGTTTCTAATTTAGATGGTAAAAGGAAAACTTCTAGTATGCGTTAGCAGTAATATTCACAAAGGATGAAAACTGTTAATGACCTTTCAGGAAATAAACTTTACCTTAAAACTGAATTCCTGGAAGATGCTGCTTCTCATATGCTGTGCTTGTATTTAAATCCTTTTTGAAAGATACAGTGATGCGCTGCCAAAACTAAAACAAGGCACTTCTGATTTTCTTCCTCACTGGCAGGAAGCAAAGATTGCTGTAGCAGCTGCGAGAGTCACATTTTTATCAGTAATTCCACCCCCCCCCTTGACTCTTTGCAGACTAAGCCATTTAGATAGAGCTGGGAAATTTAGTATCAGGCAGAGTACCTCTGTAACTTGTGCTCAGGGAGAATCTTTGTTAGGTGTGTTTCCTTCCACCATGGGGATGCAGTGGTGGGAAAAGTCAACGTGCGACAAGCTCCCACATGTACTTTGCCATAGGAGTATATAACAGCAAGCCCTGATTGCCAGTGGCTCCACATAACACATAAACAAGATGTACAGGGCAGTGAATCTGACATGACATACGCAAAATCCAGTGAATGTACTCACGGCACCTGCTGTTGTATACATAGGATGCTTGGGCTTTTCTACACAGAAATAATCTCCACTAAGAAATTTGTCATTTGCTAAATGATTCTTAGGGATTTGGGCCATAAAAAGTATATGATCGTTTGGCAAACATCCAGTCAAATAGACCCAGCTCATGCCTGTCTACATGAAATACCTTCTGAAGATTTTTTTTAAAAAATTCTCTGCTGTTTCTTCTTTTTTGATAGATAATATTGGTAATTTTTACGTGGGGTAGTGATAAAGTAGCATTTAAACATTTTCTAATGAATCATTCATTTGGAATCCATTGGCGATGCATAGTTTTGTTGTAGTATATTTTTAATTATGACTAAAAAAAACACCCTTTGCCATCTTAAGTGTCATTAATAGGTAAACAATGTGTTTTCTAATATTCCTGTAACTCTCATTTTACCTTTCAAGCTATGGATTCCAGTAAGGTGGAAGGTGATGGCCAAATACAAATGGGAAGATTTATTTCATTTTTACAGGTAACACCTGGGACATAGTTCTGCAACTTCTATGGTATTTTTTTGTGCTGATCAATAGACTTCATAATCATTTGCTTCTAAAATGTTTGCTATACCACAGGCTTTTAGTGGCTTGGAGTCAGTGCTATACAGTTGTCACCAGTTGTGTTGCTTATACTGTCACATGCACGCAAGTCTTTTTGCCCCTGTGTAGTCTCTGGTCACCTCATTTTTTTAAAGTTTCAGTAGCAATTCAAGCTGCTGTTAGGAAAAGTCCAGCAGTGCGAGTATAAGTACTTGAGTGCAGCAATGGCACCACCACTTTTTTAAGCATTTCAATGTGACTGTGGACATTCTGTTAAAAATGCTCTATTAGCACAAGTTTTGAAGTTGTTATTTTAAAACCATTGAGATGGATCTAGACTACCCATGCCCAGAACTCTGCCCAAAGTACATTCTGCTGAAGGAAGCAGGATGTATTTTCACCATGCCTTTCCCAAAAGCTGTTCTATAGTGTTGTGGGACGCACCCAAGTAGTGTGGATGAGAGCAAAGGGAGAATTAGTGAAGATTGGCCCATTTCACCTGCCAGGAGCCCTTCTGTTCACAAAATAGCAAGTCTGAATGCAGCCCCATGATGGGAATGCTTGCTTATCTGTGGCCCTTTCATAACCGGGGGGGGGGGGGGAGGGGGATGAAAAGAAAGGGAGTGGATTTTGAGTGGACATACGTATGCCAGGGAAAGAGTTCAGCTGCTGCTCATTTTCAACCCCCTTTCTGCTGGTTCCCTGCTCAAGAATTTAATTTCTTGTGTTTTTGTCCTTAGTGATGGTGGAAGGAAAATTGCACAGCCACACAAAGTTTGCTTGACCTTCAGATACAGAATAAGACTAGCTGTGTTTCCTGCTAGAAGTATATTGTTTGATATACTGAATTTCAAGAGAAACATTCTTTAAAATAGCTATTAGTTCATAAAACTTTGAAAATATTGTTTCTGGTGGAAAGAAACCAACCACCACAGAATATTTTTTTTTAACTGAAAGCAGGATCTGAATTGCTCAACTTCCTATGTTTTTTACAAGTCATGTTGTTGTGCCTGGCATAATTTCAACAACTGGTGATTGCGATGGCTCAAACCATGTCATTTTTCTGTACACAATGTACCGTATTTTTCGCTCTATAAGACGCACCAGACCACAAGACGCACTTAGTTTTTGGAGGAGGAAAACAAGAAAAAAAAATATTCTGAATCTCAGAAGCCAGAACAGCAAGAGGGACCGCTTCGCAGCGAAAGCAGCGATCCCTTTTGCTGTTCTGGCTTCTGGGATAGCTGCGCAGCCTGCATTCGCTCCATAAGACGCACACACATTTCCCCTTACTTTTTAGGAGGGGAAAAGTGAGTCTTATAGAGCAAAAAATACGGTACTTCTCTTAAAATAAGAGGGGAAGAATTGTTTTTGAAAAGTTTTGATTAGTGCTAAAACAGGCTAGTAGCAGTTTTTTCTGAAAAACATTTTATACATCTGTGTTTATTACAGATCTGTAATGTGTTTATTACAGATACCATATTTATTTATTACAGATCTGTCTGTGTTTATTACAGATACCATATTTTTCTGTTTATAAGACTAGGTTGTTTTTTTTTACTTTAAAATAAGGTTAAAAATCTGGGAGTGTCTTATACACGGATAGTGCATATGCCCATTTTCTAAATTTGGGGTCCCCAAAAGTAGGGGGCGTCTTATACACGGAAAAATTGTGTGACTTTTTTGTATTGGATCAGATTGTTATTACATGTGTGAACTTTGCTGTCTATTTTGTTGTTTCTTCAGCTTGTAAACTGCTTTGTGTATAGTAATATAGGAAGGCGGTATATAAATTAAAACTGAAATGAAATGAAATACCTTTTATTTGTGTCTTGCCACCTTTGATTTTAGAGACACATAGGTTTAGGTGATAACTTTTTGGATAGCTCCCTACTGTTTCACCTGATATTGTCAGGAGAATTTCCAGAGAACTTAGATTTTTTAAAAAATTCTCTTGCTTTCGTTTTGCATTCTTCCAATACATGAGACTGTTAGTGGTTTCCAGTGGATAGAAAATGCTGACATAGTAATTGTTAATGTTTCTCCAGTGTGAGTTCTGATTTACTGTTAGTCACTTTCCCGCTACAGAGCCAGTAAAAGTAAACACTCTTTTGCTACAGCTGTTGCATAACTGATGAGGTCTTATTCACCATTCCAGACATTAATCTGTTTTGAAATTACACTGCCTATTAGTTCTTAATATTGTCTAGACTACTAATAAGCACTACAATGGCAGTATTTAGGAACTTTGAATATTTTTTCTCTTGTTTGTGATTGTGACAGGTTGGGTTGCTTTTTAATAGGGTGTTCAAGTGTTTCATTACAAGACTGTTTTGCTACATTAGCTTCCCTAACTAATCCATGGATAAATAATCTCATTTAGTGTGAAAGGGGTTTCTAATTTGTACAAAATTTGTCATTTCAGGAGTTGTCTTGTTTCGTGACACGCTGCTATGAGGTCGTGATGAATGTAGTTCATCAGTTGGCTGCCCTTTATACGAGTAACAAGTAATTACTGCAAAAAATACTATCCTTTAAATTTACTTGTTGAAAATGCAAATGAAAAAAATACAGCATGTTGATGTGCTTCTTAAATTTTGCAGAGTTGGGGAGGAAATATGGGATGTGTGCCTGAAATATGGGATGTGTGCATTGTTAAAAGGACACCTGTCTGTTTTGGGATGTAAACCATGGTTGTTTTGGATTAATGAGTATTTCCATTTGATGTTCCATTTGAAGTCACTAGCTACTGCAGGTGTTCACTTCTGAATAATTAGCTCTTTTACTATCACAGACCTGTACAACTTGTGACCTACCAAACTGAATGCCAGTTTCTAGTGATTGCAGCCTGTAGGGCACAAAATAAAGTCACGTGGCTGATGATAGCCTGGCAGAGTGAAAACCCGTGTGTGTAGGACTTGGCATATATGACCGCTGGACTGTGTTCAGGTTTCTAGGCCAAAACTTGGACAGGCCTATTTAGCAATACTTAATGTGATTTATCACTTTGATTCCAGTATTTCGGGTTCTCAAGTGATCATTTTTTAAACCTCTTGCATGTGTTGGGCTTATTTAAAAGTTCTGGGGACCTTAGGGTAAGGGGAGGGTAATAAATACATTAATAATAAATAAATAATAAAAGCATCGGGCTCTAAAATGTTTTGTTAAATGGTGTGAAATACAGTATTTTGTGTTTCAGGAATGCACCTAAAGTTATAGAAACATCAGGAGTTCATTTTCAGGTGAGAATTCTGTAGGGATTTTGACTTGTGTTGCATAACTTGGTAGGTTCTTTACCTGGGAGTTTGATATCTGGATATCTGCCTTACTTGGAAGCATTTTTTAAAAATGAAATAAATCTACAAATATTATAATAAAAATAAATTGTGCTAGGTTCTTTAATAGGCTAAGGACACCTGATTCTTTCAGGGATCTCTTCTTGCTAGCTAGGCCTACAGTACAGCATAGTGCAGTGGTTTTCAACCAGTGTGCCGTGGCACCCTGGGGTGCCCTGAATGATGTTCACGGGTGCCGTGGGCAACACTGTCCTCTGTTCTTCTTTCCTTCCCTCCCTTCTTCGATACCCTCTCTCGTCTCTGTCTCCCCAAGGCTTGCACAGCTGTTTGTTGCAGCAGCCCTGGCTACAAGCTCCCCAGGCGAGTGGTGCTTCTGGGGCTGGTCAGGGGGTGCTGGTTGCCAGGAGCTGAGGCAGCCCAGGAGTAAGTAAGCAAACAAGCAGGCGAGGGAGCCTAGCCAGGCAGTCCGCCAGCCCTTGCTGTTGGGAATGGACAAACAAGTCCCAGGCCCCTGTGAGGAAGTATGAGGAGGCACCTGTCTTAGGGACGGGGTGGGCAGCTCAGAGACAGGGGCGGCAGCAGCGGCTGCCCGGAGGACTCTCAAGGAAAGGAGGCTGAGGGAACACTCCACAAGGGAGGGCGTTAGAAAAGGGTGAGGGGCTGCCAGCTCTGCAGGCAAGGGGTGACATAACTGGACTCCTGAGCCCCACAGGGGTGCCGCAGAAAGAATGTAGTTGGTCAAGGGAGCTGTGGATTGAAAAAAGTTGAAAACCTCTGGCACAGTGAATAAAATATGTAATAAAAACTATTGTTATCGTCCTGTACATCTCAAGCACATCAACTCTATATAATAATTTTCTGTCCTCTTCTATCCTAATCATATATACTCAGTGGTACGTCATGTTGAGTTTAGTGGGACTTACTTCCAGAAAAGTGGGTATAGGATTTCACTCTAAATCCAGGATATATACCTTTCCAAACAGGCTATGTATGAGCATCTGGGAGAACTGCTGGCAGTTTTACTTACCCTGGATGAGATAATAGACAATCATGCTACCCTGAAAGAGCACTGGACTATGTACAAAAGGTATGTGGATAAATTCTTACATTTATTTCTACTTGTACTGTAGAACAATAAAAGTAGCATCAAAACAGATGTTGATGCTGCACTGCACCTTTTCACTGGGCTTGAATAGGTGTGTGTTTTGCAACTCTGGTATTCAGGCCTTAATTTCCTGTATTTTGCCACCAACTGGAGCAACATTAAGCTTTTATTGCATGTTTCTAATTATTCCTACAGTGACCAGCTGGTGTGAACTGTGGTTAAAATGCTCAAGCGTGTGATGGTTCAATCAATCAATCAATCAATCAATCAATCAATCAAGGTTAACACCCGTCACTGTAATTAGGAAAGCATTTTTCTTCTTAATCCCCTGGGAATAATGGTAATCATGGCATAGTGCAGTTCCAAATGCCTTGTGTCCCAGAAGTGTAGCTGCGCAGTCAAGGCCACTGATTGAAATTGTGCCAGGGCTTTTTTGTAAACAAAACAAGCAAAAATCTTAGATCAGCTCATATTATTCAAAGGTAGATTATCCCCCCACATCATTCATAAGTGTGTGAATACAAAGTTTGCCCCTCCAGATTACTCCTCCTGAATAATTCCTTCCATCCCGTACACATTTAGGAATGTTGAGTTTCTTTTAAGTAGATTTTTTATTTTTTATTGCTTTATTAGGTTACTAAAATCTGTCCATCATAATCCTTCTAAATTTGGAGTGCAGGAAGATAAACTGAAGCCACTTGAAAAGTTGCTATTAAAACTAGAAAACCAATTACTGGATGGGACGATATTCCAGGTAACATAATAAATAATAGAGCTTATTTCTTAATAGAGTTCAGATGTGGTTTGTAAGATCTATGGAGTAAAATGTTCCTTTTCTGACAATGTTATTGTTTAATTGGTGTGTTTAAATTTTAAATGGTATGCTGTTGGTATCCTCTCCTCAGTTATTTATCTAATATATTCTGACTGGGAGCCAAAGAGCTACTTTAGTTGCACCCAAGAGCTTGCATATACCAAGTGCAATTTTTCATCAGTTTTCTTTTAAAAGCATTCCATATTGCAAATCGCTTTTGAAAGTTCCCTCAGTTTAAAAGCAGTTTGCTAAATGGGGTAGAGAGCTACAGTTTGGAAAAAGGAAAAAGGAAAGAAAAAGTCAAGGCACACAGAATTAATTGGGAGACATCCACTTATGGACTTTCTCCTGTCCTCTCTTCTCCTTTCTTCTGCAGCCTTCACAAATCTCCTCTAGCGGGTTGGAGGACCCTCCAGACCATATATGAGGGGCATGTAGGGAGCTATGAAGGAGGAGAAGCAGGAGATGTTCATTGCATGAGCAAATGCCCTGTACAGTGGAACCTCAGGTTGTGAACATGATCCATGCGAGAGGCACGTTCACCATCTGCAGCGTTCGCAACCCACAGCGCTGCATTTGTGCACGCGTGGGTTGCAATTTGGCGCTTCTGCGCATGCGCAAAGCATCGAAACCCGGAAGTATCCTGTTCCGGTACTTCCGGGTTTGGCGCGGTGCGCAACCCGAAAAGGCATAACCTGAAGGGTCTGTAACCCGAGGTACCACTGTACTATGTTTCTAGAATCAGTCAAGTTGCAGCTGAGTTTTTTTTGTGATCTGTAGTAAAAGTATCAAAAGTTTTAGATGCCTCCTTTGTTGTTACCTTATATATAATTAACAGTAACATTTCTTATGCAGAAATAAGCTTTTAATATTTTTCTTATAATAGTATTTACTATGTTAGAAAAGTGCTTGGGTTTTATTTTATTGTACTTTGAAATTAACTGGTACTTGTATTGAAATTAATGGTTATTTGTATTGGTACTTGTACTGGGCTCAGCTGACAATTAACAGTCAATGAATCAATCTTAATCGCCTTTTGATTAGATTTTCAGTATGGTTTCATTTGAACTGAACACTCCCCAAATAAAGCACAACTTGCCACTTGAATTGTCTCCATCATGGAATTCTGATTGATTTGTAACCATCTATTAATATGTTGTGCTCGTCTTCTCCATGGCACTAATGTTGTAAATCACTCTTGTTTCTCTTGTCCTCATTCAGGCCTGTATAGAGCAACAATTTGATTGCCTCAATGGTGGAGTGTCAGTGTCGAAGAACAGCACTTTTGCTGAGGAGTTCGCACATAGTATTCGCACAATTTTTGCAAATGTTGAAGCTAAGCTTGGTAATGCAAGATGGATTTTTTTCTTTGCATTGACATTATTGTTTGTAAAAGTTGTTATATTGTTTGTCTAGTGGCAGACTTCAAAACTATTCTTTTCTGTGTGTATTTGTACAAGGTGAACCCTCAGAAATTGACCAGAGAGATAAGTACGTAGGAATTTGTGGGCTGTTTGTACTGCATTTTCAGATTTTTCGGACAGTAGACAAGAAATTTTACAAATCGTTACTGGACATTTGCAAAAAGGTGAAGATTTTGTAATTTTCCTCTAATAATTAAATTTCACAAACAACATAAAAATAAAAACCTCTTATAAAAATATAGTAACAGTATCTAGTTACAAGCTCTCACTAGTAACTCCAGCTTTAAAATAATTTAGCTAGGGTTTTTTTCTGTTTTCATAGTTTCAATTTGTTGTCCTTTCTGAATAACAATTATGTTTTGTGTATAGCAAAGGAACCGACAACATGTTCTCTTTATAGTACTCAAGTTGCCTTGTCAATGAATGTTGCATTAATTATTTTGTGATCAAAAACTGCTATTTTTGCCATTAATTGCAAGTGTGTGATTTGGGCAGCTATTGCCTTTGATAATGGTCCTATTCATGTGTTATTCACATGTAGGATATTGCTGTGATTACTTGGAGCAGGGCTGCTTTTAGTTCCACCTCTTAATGCTGAGTCTCCTTCCTCAAACAGCCACACATTTTGTGCAGTTGTTTGAAGAAAACCCCTAGCATGTGAACGCCTGCTCACATTTAGGGCCTAGTCACAATTAGGACCCCTGGTTGCACATGTTGGGGGTTTATCTTCGGTCAGCTGCGGGCAGTGCATGGTGGTTTGAGGAAGAAGATAGTAACTGGAAGTATGACATTGCTCTCATTAGTTACTGCAATGTCCTGCTAATAACCACCATAAACAGTCCAATCTTAACCATATTTTCTCAGAAATAAGTGGTGCTTCCTTCAGTGCTTCAAAATAAATATGCCCAGAATTTCAGCTTAAACGAAACATTGAGAGGTACACCTGTTTCTTTTCATCCTTGCTCTGGCATGAGCATAGATGCTGTAAGCCACCTTTTTTAAAAAAAGCAAAACTCTTCTATCCAGGGATTTAGCCGTGATTGCACTAATCTCTTTTTATGCCCATCCGCTGTTGAAGTAGCATCCACTGAACTGGTGCAGAATTGTCATACCTGTTCTAGTTGCTCTGGTACTCAAGGGATGAATCCTAAGATGTTATGGAGTGTGTGTAGCTTAGTTCAGTCCCGCTACCCCTCCTCCTCCTTAATCTCCAAAACACGTTCTGATAATTCTGTTCCCTGTTGGTGCTGCAGAGTGTAAACTCGGCAGCAGAGCCTAAAATCCTATGCAAACATTCATGTGAAATGAAGTGAGATAACTTAAAACTGGGCTTAGAACTGGCCTGCTATGTATGTATACCTAATACCTATAGGACAATCCTACATATGTGAATGTGGTGTAGCGGTTTTCAATATCAAGTCTAATATGATATCTTTCTCTCCCCATCCCCTCCATCCTTCATCCAAATGTTACTGTTGCTGCTCCAGGTGCCAGCTATTACACTTACAGCTAATATCATTTGGTTTGCTGACAACTTTCTCATTCAGAAGGTGCCAGCTGCTGCCAAGCTTCTGGACAGGAAGAATTTTCATTCCATTAAAATACACAGAGAAACTTTTCTGCAGCAGAAGGCTCAGTCACTTACCAAGTAAGGTTTGAAGAGTAGGGAGCTCTCTCTCTCCCCCCCCCCCCCCCCAACTGTATGGTTCTTACTCTGTGAATCAAAAATATTTGTAAACTGAAAAAATAGGAGCTAATTGACATTCCTGTTCTTTTCCAGTTATGAAAACAGCCAAGCACCCCTCTTTTGGTGGGGATTTTATGTTCCATGGCCATTGTGTCCAGATAAAAGTATTCAGGAATAGGGTATTAAATTCCAATGCTGAAGACATGTGCTTTATTCTCTTGAATATTCTAACCTATTTTAATATTATATATTTAAATGGTTTTAAGCTGCCCTGTGAAGGGTAGGTAAGAAATCTAAATAATACAAAAAATAAATTGTTACACTGGCTCAGTTTTGTGTTTTGTTTAAAGCCTGATATATTCACCTTGGATTAGGCAAGCTCACCAAGCAGTTAATTTTTAGGATAAATTTACACTGGCAGAAATTTGGCATGTCAAATTGTGATTTGCATTAACCATAATTCTAAACCCAAATCATTGTTTGGCTCCTATTTTTCATACAAGCACCCAGCTTCGTAACTTGTCTCCATGGCCCAACAATCCCTTAAAGAAGAGTGATGGCTGAAATTATGTTGGGCATTGTGCCAAATCATAGCATAAACCTGTAACAAACTATGGCTCTTGGCCCATTGCAAACAATGGCATGTCAATTCAGATGTTTCAAACCACAGCTCAGCTTCTTTAACATTGGTTAAAGATGTATCTGACTGAACCATTACATAACCATTACTTGTTTTCTCTCCAGAGAGATGCAGTCATATTACGTTTTTGTGAGCTCATGGATGATGAAAATGGAATCTATTTTGTCAAAGGAACAACAAATGGATAAGTTTGCAGAAGATCTCACTAATAGGTGCAACGTTTTTATACAGGTGTGTGCTAGGTTCCAAAGCAACTTGGCTGAAAAATACTGCTATATATATATATAGTTAACTTTATATTTCTTGAGTACCATTTACTGAAGAAGAAACTGCTGAATATAGGTCTATTACTATAATTGCTTACTAATGAATGTAAGGTTAATACAAAAAGTAATTTCTTTATACAGCCTAAGTGAATATATTTATTTATGACTGGTATTATCAAATTAAATTTTGCAAGCTTACTCTGCAATTTTCAAACTTTTGTTTCACAGATTAATAGGCTTGGTTCAGATATGATTCCTATCACTTGCTTGATGCTGTGTGGAAAAAGTACTCTTTGTCACCCCACACTGATCACTGCACAAACTCACTCATGTGACAAACCATAGTTTGCTGTTGTATCTGAACTGGTAAACTATGATATACTTTTCTTGGTTGTAGAATAAGCACAAACCAGAGTTTCCCTTGTTTGGATGTAACAGGCAACCATGGTTTCCTACAAGTTAGAGGAGAGAAGCCCTAGGCTCATTCCAGACTCATTCATTTAATGCCAAACAATTCTTCATTGCGATGTCTCAACCAAGCCATCTTCTCAAATAGGGAAATAGGGGTTCTGTTTTGTTTCCCTATATCAGTAATTATTATTTAACGTATTTATACTCCACCTTTTTCCCAAGTTGAGATTCACTAGCGAAAGCTCAGAGCTTCCCACATTAACTTGTGTGAGAAGCTTTATCAGGCTTCCCTGCTTGCTGTGTAACAATGGGGGGAGTGAAGGTTGGTGGAGTCAGCCTTGTGGTATTCTAGAAAAGGGGACTACCAAGGAAGGAATAAAATCACTTGCATTGTAGAAATCGGGAAATCGATTAATAGTTCATGTTTCAGTAGGTTGGTGCTTGTATGCTTCTAATTCCATAATGTTTAATTCAATTGTATATTGAACAGCTGTATTTGTGTGTGATAGAACCGATTTTGGACACAAAAAAATATTTATGATGTAATAGAGATGTAAAGATGATTCACGTTCCCCTCCCAATTTATCTCTAGGGGTTTCTGTACGCTTACAGCCTTAGTAACATCATTAAAACTACAATGAATCTGCACATGTCAATGCAGAAGCCAATGACTAAAACCTCAGTGAAAGCATTGTGCAGGCTCGTGGAACTTCTCAAAGTAAGTTGCAATGTTCATCTCCATGGTGACCCTAACATTTGCAGTAGTCCTTTTGCAGGTGTGTTAAGACCTGCATGCTTTAATTTATGAGCTGGAAAGATGGTAGACAAAATTTGTAAACAATAATTCAGGCAAAATATACTTATCTAAATGGTTTACATATCTCCAGAGCCATACGTTTTGTGTCTCTAAGTTGTATTTCTTTGCATCTTTTCTGGGTAAAATATATTTACTGTAATTCTGAAACTACTATAGGTTAGGTTCTCAAAATAGGGTGCCTAAGCTGAAGTTCTGTGCTAATACAATTGATACTCCATTTGTGGAACTCCTGGAGATATGCTCACCCCCCTCAGTATTGTCATTTTGGCACCTTTTGAAGACATTTCAGAGATAGTTTAGGTATTAGGACTGACTATGTTGCTCTTACTTCTCTTCTTACTCTTCCTACATAATGCAGTTATCTTTCTGCCTTCGCCGATCCAGTCACAATGGTTGTTTGTTTTGCTATCTGCTGTAAATGGTCCCATGTTCTTTTAGAGGAAGCATGTTTTAGAAATTGATAGATACAATCAGCAGCAATTACGCCTAATTTTAGTTGCACCAGCGGTCTGTTGCCACTAATGGTCTCTTTTAAAATGTGCATTTGACTGTGGTCTAAACCTTCATTATAGCTATCAGTGATGCCAGCATGATTTGTACTTGCTGACATAGCAGCAAATATAGTATACTGCTTTTGACAGGAATATTAACATATAGCTGCAAGTTGATTTTGATGGAACATCCAAGTATAGCTACCTTGTTAAAAATTCAAATTGTATTTCATATTGAATTTAGCTGTTGAAGATTTGGATAAAGTAGTTCTTTGTATGGAAGAATAGGCATAATGTGATTCAAATAACAGAATTGTGATGTTAACTCGTGTTCTGAAATCTGGTCAACTGCAGGCAATACAACATACATTTTACAGAAGAAGTATGATTGTCGCTGATTCAGTAACGCACATAATTCAGCATCTACAGCATCAGGCTCTTAATGCTATTGCTATAGCCAAGGTACGCAAAAAGTTTCAGTAAGTAGTTTACTGTTCGGTATAGTTAAAATGAGTAGCTTTATAACAGTTGGGCTGCTTCGTTTATGCATTTTTAGTGATAGAAACCAGCTGAAGAGGTCAAATAGTTGGGAGGTAAGCAGTGATGATGATAGCAGTCATATGTCATTATATGAACAAGCTGCAGATTCCTAGTGTGCAACTGTGAGGAGGAGATTTGAAGCTTTCTGTTTTTCAATGGAATTCTGTTTGTCAATGCTATATATCTGAAGCTGGACAAACTGGTTAGTCTTAATGGTGCTTTACGGAAACAAGCCAGTTGACTAATATAGTTATCATTAACCGCTGTTTAGGAGTCAAACACAGCACTACACAGCAGTTAATTGAAAGTGAAAGTAAATGTTTTTGATTGCCCTTCTTATAATTAGTGCCAGAAGAGCCATGGTGATGGGGGAGACTGGGGATTATTTATATAACACTAAGCCATAGATTATTGCATCTGAATGCAGTCAATGTATGTTTTACATTGCTGAGAAAATATGTACGGAATTTCATACTTACTCACATACTGAACACTTTGGTGAGTTGCCTCAACTGCAAAGTTGATGTTAATATGTGAAGCAGAACATGGGTGAATGATCACCAAAGGAGAGAATGATCACACAGACGATAATAATATGTAGCACTAGGGATGTTTCCAGCTTAAACTCCATTGAGGTTAAAATGAATCTGTGCTCTGGCGGAAGTCCTGCATGTTTCAAAAGGGCTTGTGCTGAAGAGTCTCAGATAAACTGTTCACTAGCATTTTGAAAGCAGCAAGGATATTCCCTAGAGTCTAAGCTAAACCTGAGTAACTTCAGGGTTGCATTAATGTGCCGACTATACTTAATTTGGGATAAAGGGGGAGGGGCTACTTTGGGGATAGCTTTTCTTGCTAAGATTTGTGTAAGATTATGATATGTATCTTAAATGTGGCTTAGCTCGACCTTGAGACCAAAAATGCAAATAATGTGGTAGGCTCATAAATGCAATACAGCATTTGCTGTTGAATTTTCCATAAATACTAAACCCCAAATGCTCTCTTCTATGCTTTTTTAAATGAAGAAAAGAGTTATTTCAGACAAGAAGTACAGCGAACAGCGCCTTGATGTACTCTCTGCTCTTGTATTGGCTGAGAACACTCTCAACGGTCCTAGCACAAAACAGAGACGACTAATTATTTCCCTCGCACTCAGTGTGGGCACACAAATGGTAAGCACAACAGTTCCTTCCATAATTGCAATATTTATCATTTCTGTTAGCAGCAATCACATAGGGAATTGCATAGTCAGGGATTAAGGCACAGCCATAAAATTAACTTTTGTTATTATTGGATTGATGCTCTTGCATGTCTATCTCCTCCTTTCCTTTCTCCCTTTCAGAAAACATTTAAAGATGAAGAGCTCCTTCCTCTCCAAGTAGTTATGAAGAAGCTGGCCTTAATCAGTGAACTTAAAGAACGGTAGGTAATGCCAAGGAACAAAATTCTGTAGACTTTTAGCACAATATACCACCTTCTTGACTCCTGTAGAATGCTGTTCATCATCATATGTGATAGTCAGGATTTTGTATACTTTGTATGAAACTGGGCTTTAAGCAGAGTTCAGCATTCTGAAGAACGATATTCCATTCTTGTTTCTTAAAAACCATTTTTTTACCCCTGTGACTTGTGAACATCAGCTTGAAAGTTCTCAGTAGTAACTTTGCTCCTCTTCCCTTCTAGAGTCCAAGCACAATGTGACTGTTGCTTCTTGTATTGGCACAGAACTGTATTTCCAATTTATCTTGATGATGTCTATGAAAATGCAGTGGATGCTGCTAGGTTACATGTAAGTAAAAGAAATATACGAAATAGGAAGGTGGGTTAAACAAAACCATGGTTTGAGATAACGGCTTGCTAATTAACTTTGGTTAGAACAAAGCACAGTTCCCAAAGGTCTTGCATAATGTGGAGTTGTGGAAACCTGCAAAGAGGAGAAGGGTGAGCACACAAACTTCTGGTTAATTTGTGATCATGAGATTCTGTGAAGCACAGCGAGTTCTGTGACAACAAAAGTGGTAATGGCAGTCAAGTGCACCCAATGTATTATTTCTATTGAGCAGCAGCCATGGGAATTAAATGCACCTTTCAAGCAGTTGTCTTGAGGATGCCTTCCCCTTCATTCCTTCTCTTGCTGCACTTTCCACAGTTTAAATCAGTAGCAGGGTGGTGCAGGCAGAGCAGCGTTGTTTACTCGGCCTAAGTTTTAATTTATATATTTTTAAACTGTTGCTATATCTGTATTGTCCCTGTTGTACCTAATTGCAAATTCAAATGTATCCCTATTGTGTTTTATGACTTCCTTGATATTGTATGTGGGCTGGAACTGGTCTGTGACTGAAATAATAAAATTCATTTGTTTACTCAGCTTCATATATGCTTTTCTTTTAATGTTGACTGAGAGATAAGAGACAAAGCCGTAAGGATGACAAGCAAAGCAAAGCCTTCTCCCATCAGAGGAGATCAGGAGATGAACAGCAAAGTTTTTCAAAATCTCATAGTTCCTTTTAAAAAGTTCAATTCAGACTGTCTCTCACTCACTCTCCCAATAATCAGCTCCCCTTTAAAACGTTTAAAAAAGAATTTACTGTGAGGGTTCTGCCAAAGTTTTTTTTTAAAGTGAAGGGTTCTACTTCAAAAAGTGTGAGAAGCACTGACCTAAAGTTTAACTTTATTTTTAATTTTGTTTATTTAACAAAATGTATACACCCCTGTGGTGAAACCTCTAAGCAGTTTACCAGAGTTTGAATGGTTTGTTATTAAGCTTGCTTGTTTCAACTAACCTTAGCTAAGCTTAACCTCAGTTTAGGATTCTGGTGGCATTCTAAACTGTGATTAATCTAGAAATGAAGTGGAAGCTTCCAATTTCTTTGTGCTGTGCTGGAGTTGGGTGGGGGATGAATGCTCAGCTTCCAGGCTCACTGAGTCTTGTTCTGATAAACCATGATTTATCATTATATCTGAATGTAGTTTTAGAGATTAATTGATGTTCAGGATCCTGAGTTCTAATTGCTCAGATTCCCTTTTAGTGCATGCTGTTGCTCGGGTTCTTTATCAATTTGCAACTTTTTTTTTACAGTACATGTTTAGTGCATTGCGGGATTGTGTACCAGCTATGATGCATTCAAGGCACTTGGAGTCCCATGAAATACTTTTGGAAAGCTATGACAAAGAAATCATGGATGTTTTAAACAAGGTGATAGTGAAAGCATTTTATTTACTTTGAATGATAGCAGTACATACAGAGCAATCTGAGAATATTTAAATCTGCCAGTGCTGAGGATTTCTGTTGGAATTCTCAAAATTCTTAAAGTTAATAGAAACTCACATTCTTTATTGCTCTGGTCTCATTTTTCCTCAATTATTCCTCTGCTTTAGGTTTATGCTAACGTTTGTTGAGTTGTGGTTATGTACTTGTGTCACAATGTAGTGTTTATATAACACTCCATATTCTTATTTCCTATTCCGTTATCTCTCCTTTTTCCCTTTGCATCTTGTGTAGATTTAGCTTCAAAGGCAGGGCTTTGAAAAACACACAAATTAACATACATAATGTACTGTTTATATTTTAAGTGACCAACAGTCATCAAACTTTTGGGGAGAATGGCCACTATTTAGAGAGTGTGGGTTGTATCCAGTACTATCATTCTGTTTGTGCAACAGAACATCCTCCTTCTCTCATCTGCAACCCCTTGTGCACCCTCAAAATCTGCTCCAGAGGGTTAGGGGATACTACTTTGTCTGTGTATCTATACATGCACAGAGTATATGCAATAACTCACTTTTTCATCCTAATGTTGAATTAAAAATAATCCAATTTAGTCCCCCATTGGAGAAGGAAAACCATCTTTTTGGATCTCCTGTTTCTTTGTAGAACTATTTTATTGGGGAATAAATGTCTTGTGAAGATTAGTTTTTCACCCCATGAAAATAGTGTTTGTTGTGACTTTTATTTGAGCAGCACCTCCTGGACAAACTATGCAAAGAAATAGAAAAGGACCTTCGCCTTTCTGTGCACACACACTTGAAACTAGATGACAGAAATCCCTTCAGAGTTGGAATGAAAGACCTTGCCCACTTCTTCACCTTGAACCCAATTCGTTTTTTCAATCGGTTCATAGATATCAAAGGTAGGCTTTACTTAATGTTCACATTCAAAGCTTAATACTTTTTCTGTGACGTAAAATTCATCCCTCCTGTCTCTCTCTCTCTGCTTTTTTGAAGAAATCTGTCCTTAATATGCTGATATGATCAGTGTAGCTCCAGCAGGTACTTTTACTCGAAGTATTTCTAATGTTACTTTATTTCTAGAGTTCTAAATAACCTTAGAGTTGGGATGAATATGTTTTCCTTCTCTTTTCCTCTGCCCCTTTCTCCAAGTATTCATTGTGAAAATGACTGTTCCTTCCCCCCCCTCTTTTTGCAGCCTATGTGACACATTACCTAGACAAGACTTTCTACAACCTTACTACAGTAGCTCTGCATGACTGGGCCACCTATAGCGAGATGAGGAATTTAGCAACGCAGCGCTATGGTTTAACTATGACAGAAGCACATCTTCCTAGTCAGACTTTAGAACAGGTACATCATATTTATGCTAGTGTCTCTGTATTTTTTAAAAAACAGGATTTTGTGACTTGCTGAAGTACGGTACTTAATGCTTCTGGTGCTTTTGCTTTTTAAAAGTTTCAAATAACAGCACTTATTTGGATTATTTCCAGATGTGATGTAGTTAAATTGCCTACTGTTTTTTCAGGGCCTTGATGTTCTGGAAATTATGAGGAATATTCATGTATTTGTATCCCGTTACCTCTACAATCTCAATAATCAGGTGAGGGCAGGGGGTATGTCTACACTTTAAAAAGCAAATCTTATTGCTGCTGATTTCCATTTAATAGCTATTATAATTACATAGCAATTGTTTAATTGCAGATCTTCATTGAAAGAATCAGCAATAACAAGCATCTGAACACCATAAATATCAGGCACATTGCTAATTCAATTCGAACACATGGCACAGGAATCATGAACACAACTGTGAGTATTTTGTGTTATTCCCAGAACAGCTGCTGAGCTGGCATTTACTGACCTTTTATTTAAAACTGCGTTGTGAACAGCACAAGCAATTGGAGGAAAGTGGTTTCACATGCTGTGTTAATTTGAGCACAAAGAGGACATCTGTGTATGTAAGAGGGGCAAATTTAAAAATACTCTGAGAAAAAAGATGAGATTAAACAATACGAAACAAGCATTTTCATTTTTCCAAATTATGATAGTTCATAAATTTGTGTGTGCAAGATGCCACTTAACTGTATTTTGCAATCATGATATAAGTATGCCAGCCCAGCTCCTTTCCTCTCTCCTTTCCATCTCGCCTAGTGTGGCAATTTCCAGACAGTAAGCTGAGATGCAGTGGTGTGCAGTGAGGGGATGGGAGTATATTTACGTTATCCTTGTTGTCGTCTTCTGCACAATTTTAAGGGGATAGTTATGATGTGTAAGCCCCGAATCCTGATGATACTTTTTTCTCCCATGTCCTATTTAGGATTCTTTGTCCAGCTAAGAATGCCTTCTGCTGTTCACACAATAATTTCAGATTAACAAATGCTCAGTGTACCAAAACATATTGACTTGGGTAGGACTGTGACATTATAAGTGAGCTATTGATGGTTTTGAGTCTTGGGATCAGTATCACAAGTCACTAGGGAAATGTCTTCTAATGGGGGGCATCAGTCGTCTTCATACTGTACTTTTCCCTACTTTTCTTCAGGTAAATTTCACATACCAGTTTCTGAGAAAGAAATTTTATATCTTCAGCCAGTTCATGTATGACGAACACATCAAATCCAGATTGATCAAAGATATCAGATTCTTTAGGGAAGTTAAAGATCAAAATGACCACAAGGTATGTTGTTTGTGAAACCATTGCTAAGAACTACAAGATACCCATTTAAATATAATTATAAAAGCCTGGTTTCTATTTTCCTTCAACACCACTCCTTCTGATAGCGAGTTTGGCAGTGAATTCTGTCAGGATTGTATCCAAAATTGGGCCACTGGGAAACGAGGAGGAATCTTGGGGCTTGGAAACCCTCAAATAGCCTAATGAATTCATTGAGTAACCACAGAATTACTCGATGATTGGAAAAGAAAAATGGAACATGGGGATAGAATCTGTGCTTGGAGGGAGGATCCACCTATTCACACACACCTGCTCATGTTAGGAGGGAGGCTAAATTGTAGCATTTTGTTGCAGGTTCCATTTACTGGCCTAAATGCACAGAAATAATATATGTCTAAAATATAGTTGTGCATCTCTCTAGCTGCAAAACTCACATTTTGAATGTTCTAAAATGTTTTGCAGGGTAACAGATCTTACTAAAATGTGGTTCCAAGAGAGATGGATATTTGCTTTCGAACTGTACATATTTTGGTTTATATAGCATGCTAGGGGTTACTATTTTAGAAGAACAAAAGTGTTTGGGTGTTTGAAAAAATACAATGGGGCTGACAAAGGGATTTCAAGTTACTTAATGTATTTCTTCAATCTTAAAATAATTTTTCTAGTACCCCTTTGAGAGAGCAGAGAAATTCAACCGAGGGATCAGGAAACTTGGAATTACACCTGATGGACAAAGTTACCTTGACCAATTCAGGCAACTAATAAGTCAGATAGGTATGAAAATATATCATAAACACTATATTGAGATATATTGCTAGAATCCAAAGAGCTGTCAGGTGGGACTGGGCATACCTAATGGGCTTGTTTACATTTTTTCCTTGGAACAGCAGTTCCCATATTCTGTCACTTGGGAAGTTCCCTCAGTTTCAAAAGTAGCTTGTCAAAGTTGGGGCAGGGTAGGTATCCAAAAAACACAAGCTTCCTTTGGCCCAAGGAAGTAATTGTGTAGTTCAGGGATGGCCAATTCCCAAGAGACAGCAATCTACCCCCATTTTTTGGGGGGTTGAAGTCAAAGTTTTTAGGGAGGAGGAAAGCCCCAATTTTAGGGGTTTTTTTGGGGAAAAGAGGAACAGCCACTCACCAACAAAGCTGGGGAAACAAACAGCCTCACTCAGTAAGCTCCGTCGTCCCTTCTGCATATTGTGTGACAATGGAGGGCAGGGCGAGGGGGCTAAGGAAAGGGACCCAGTGATCAACCACGATCCACCAAAACCAGTAGATTGCGATCAACCTGTTGGACATCCTTCGTGTAGTTCTTTCAGCCCTGAAACCTAAAATTCTGTTCACTTTATTAAATTATAAAAGACAGTGAGCACAACCTGGCCAAAACCAAGTACGTAGTTTGAAGTTTAACAAATTGCAGTGGACTAGATTAACTAAACACATTGGCTATACAGTGTGCTTATATCTTTCCAAATTAACATGGAAAAATATGCACATTAGTCTTCACTATAACACATTCTGTAAAGGGCACTACTTATGGTTGTCAGTGTATTCTCCCAATATGACTTGTTTATTTACAGATGAAATAGTATTGTGTGGGGGTGGAGAGGAGATGCAGCTTTATCAGATGTCTCCAACAAGTTTTAACTTTCTAAATGGACTTAGTGTCATTAAATTTTGAATGCTCAGTTACTTAATTTCAGTTGCTTACGTTTCTTGTTGCCTATATATTTTATTTTTAAAGGGAATGCCATGGGCTACGTCCGAATGATAAGATCTGGTGGACTTCATTGCTGTAGTAGTGCAATTAGGTATGCAACCAAAGATTTCAGCTTGCTTGTCTATGCTTCTGTAAAGCAAAGTGGGGAACCTGTATCCCACAGACCACATGCACCTCTAACCTATTTTCATGCCAATCAGAAGCTGCAATTTGGTTTTTGAACGTTTTGGAAGTCGAAACGTTCGGATAGGGATAGTTTTATTTCGATCAAATCTGTGTGAGGTTATATATAGATTCAATGTAAAGTATTATGCAAGGCTATCCTCTCTGTAATGGAGCAATCTTGATAGTTTGCATACGCTATGTAATACTCCCCCTCCCCCCAAATCATGCTCATCCTTGCTATATTCTTTTTTCTTCTTGGTTAGACTAGAAAGCCATTCCATGGGATTTGTGAGCCAGAGAATCAAGCAGTGTGGAGGTCAGGGTTCTTTTTTAGAAAGCAAACCTTTGGTCATAGTGTAAAAATAAAAGCAAGCTTGTGATAAAGATATGAACAGAAGTAATGTAAGAAATACGAAGCTTAAGTTAGCGTTTTTATACATGTCATGATATATAATTGTGAATGAATGAATCGCATATGAAACTTGTAGGTTTGTTCCTGATATTGAAGATATCATTAATTTTGAAGAACTTGTGAAAGAGGAAGGTCTTGCTGAAGAAACACAAAAAGCAGCCAGGTAACCTTACTTGATGCATCGACAAAATTCTTGCACGAACTGTTCCTTTAAAAACCATGTCAAAGCATTTTCAAGTGTATCTCTCTTTTATAGGCAACTGGATTCCGTACTGAGTGATCTCACATGCAATTCTGCAGAAGGCACAGAGTATTTCAAAATGCTTGTGGATGTGTTTGCTCCCGAGTTTCGCAGTTCAAAGAACATGCACCTACGCAACTTTTACATAATTGTTCCACCATTGGTTAGTTTTGATCTTTCTCGGTTGGTTTAAACAATAAGCCATTTAGTTACATGTGCAGGATGTGCTTGTGTTAAAACTGGTAATTTTTTGTAAGGTTGCACTAAGTTTATTAAATCACCATATGAACTGCCCCCCCTCTAGTAGGGTATGGGGGGCGTGTTATATGCCATTGTGTACTGATACCCATAAAAAGCATGTCCTTTTCATGTAGAAAGTTACAGGCTGAACCGTTACCTGAAACTCTTTAACAAGGAATGCTAACACGGCTGGGAAATACTTGTGTCTGAATGAGCAGATGGACACCAAGTGACTGGCTAGATGAATTGTTAATCGGACTCTGATACTGCTATAAATAATCTTGAATAACAAATATTTTTTAAAAAAACTTCTGCTATTCCCCCCCCCCAAAAAAACAATACCAAATGTTTGAGGGGATTTGTAATATATATATATTTGGGGAATGTTTAAATACTGCTCTAGAAGGGGCTGTAAATCTCCAGACAGCTAGCAATTATTGTATGAGAACACCACATTGTGTCATGGGCAACCTTTGCTCCCCCAAACTCCCCATCTGAAAAATCTGGTGAGAAAAGTGGGCTATCAATCTGGCCTGCAGGAAAAAATCATATTTGACTGACTGGTAGGGTATGCTCTGAATCTGAATGAATTCATGAAGACCTCTCCTCAAGTAATGGGATGACAGAAGAGCTAGGCAGTTACCTGATAACTTACTGCCTTTTGGAGCAACTTCTTGTGTCGTTTTTAGGCCCTCAACTTCATAGAGCATTCAATCAGCTGCAAGGAGAAGTTGAATAAGAAGAACAAAGCTGGTGCAGCTTTCACCGATGATGGTTTTGCCATGGGTGAGTTCAGGAACCATATTGAGTCTTCTTGCACGGGTAACTATCATAAATTGCAGGTTTTGAGGTTTTATATGGAAGGGGCCATAGTTCAGTGGTACAGCACAAGCTGTGCATGCAGAAAGTCCATGTTTAATCCCTGGTTTCTCCAGTCAAAAGGATCTGGGCTAGTGGAATTGTGAAAAGGATATATCTGCTTGAGATCTTGGAGAGTTACTGACAGTCAGAGAACTGTTCTAGGTGGTTCAAAAATCTGACATGTATGAAGTATCTTCATACGTGATCATATATAGCTCTCAGCTAAGTGTATTCAAAGTGTGCCCGACAAGATACAGAAAAGATGCATCCTTAGCTAGGAGGTCAGTGTGCAGTGTTGAGGTGAGGGGTGGGGGGGTAGAGAATTGAGTTTCCCCCCATGGAGTTACCTCAGTGGATGATGATTGAGTAGGCTTTGTTTTCTTCAATCTGTAATGGATTTCGCAAACATTCAAGTGCTTCTGGCAAATGTTTCACAGGTGAAGTTTCTTCTCTCACAAACAACTGCACTCACTTGCTTAAGTGATCCCCAAAGCAGATTGGAGAGAGGATTTTTAAAAATTGGCACCTTGCTACCCTTTTCAAATTTTTACCATACTCTCTTCCCCATGAGCAGAGATGCAAACCTGATTGTGAGCTTTCTGTGGGCAGAAAACCAGCTTTTTTAAAAATGTAAATGAATAAATATTGATACGTACCACTATTTAAGCCTTGTATAACAAGTATACAACTCTGAAGACTTGTAGAGAGGGGAAAAATTGAGCTGGTGAGATGATTCTGATTTTAATGATCAAAGACCTGTTTGAGGTACATGTGCAGAATACGTTTGTAAACTTTTACTGTTTTGAAGAATGGGGTGCTTAACTTGAACGACTTGTTTTTTTGTTTTTGTTTTTTAATCTATAGGTGTAGCTTACATTCTGAAGCTTTTGGACCAGTACCAAGAATTTGACTCTCTCCATTGGTTCCAATCAGTTCGAGAGAAATACGTGAGAGAGATCAGAGCATTAGCAAAACAACAGAATGTTCAATCAGCTGTCCAAGATGAAAAGCTGCTACAGACTATGAACCTTACTCACAAGCGACTGGAAGTTTGTTTGCAGGTATCAGTCTCTGTCAGAGACCAGGGAAAGGTGGTGGGAGGCACATATATATATAAATATTTAAGAACATAGAAATGCCAGACAGCAAACATGGCTCCTTTTTGGATAACCTTTCCCCCTAACAGCTTTCCCCCAACATTTAATTAGTGGGCATCACACCTGAATCTACCCTTCGATGTAACTCTGTAAGCATGAAGAATAGGCTGCAGTTAGGCAGAGAGCGGCACCTTTACAACATCCAGCCAAATGCAAGCTTTATTACTAGCTGATGATAAACTTAAAAAATTAGATTTGGAATTGGGGGTCCTCAACAAGTAAAGTGTGGGGATTCCAAATGAGAGAACCACTCATTTGGAAGTCTTGAGAACCACTGATTTTTGAGTAGAATTGAGGGGGACAGGAAATGGATATTTACTGACGTGCTGCTTTTTAGAACAGTGACATTTGTAGCAGACGTTAAGTTTATGGGATTATAAATTGTTATTGTGGAAGGAAAGGTCTGCAGGATTTATTTTTTTATAAAAAAAAAACCACCTGCAGAGACAAAGTGGAAATGACCAAATTACTAGTCAGGTATGAAGCAAACTTTGATTTGAAAGTGTAGTTCTGCCTTTCCCCGTATTTGATCAATAAAAAACCAGTGCAATTGATAGTGCAGATAAAAACCAGGAAGCACTGTAATTGTTATTTAGGGGCTTTCTGGTATCAGTGCACTTTAATCAGGTACTGTGAAGATTCTCTTTCTGTGGCATGCTAAGACTTGCTGAGAATTTCTTTAATTTTTCATAGGAGTTTGAACTGCTTTATTTCTCACTAAGCAGCGCAAGGATCTTTTTTAGAGCTGATAAAACTGCAGCAGAAGAAAATCAAGAGAAAAAAGACAGAGGTTAGTAAAAAAATAAATCTTCTTGTCTCTGGGAAAGTCATGTTTGTGGTTAAAAACAAAAGCATTGTTAAAGCAGTGCTGAGAATATAAAATTCTTGTGACATTCTACCTCTTTTGTATTTCAGAAGAACCTGGAAAAACAAGCAATGGGGACCTGTCCAACTCTAGTTCTGCAGATCCTGTTGTGAAATGAGAGCCTTGGTATGCCTTTTGATTCTGTACGATGTAATTATGCAGCCCCAAATTTGTAAAAGTATACTGGTGATCACTGAGAATAACAATCACGCTTAAACTGAAATAACTCCCTGTGTTCTGCAGATCTTTTGGCGGTCTTGGAAAAATGTTCATTTCTTTAAACTGCTCCCACGTTACCAGGGATAATATCACGCTGGTATTTAGCACTGTGGTATTGGTCCCTCCACAATGTGATTCCCGATTACTAATCTGAGGAAGTGGTGTTAGCCCGGGCCGAGCAGATGCGGGGTTTGGAATGGTGCAGAACAGGAAGAAAACTGGTGGATATTGGCATGATATTTTAAACAGACTTTATACATGCATATAGTTTAAATTCCATTAATATTTCATTGCTTTTTAATCAATTATGTCTGTAATCCACCTTGAGTCCCCTCAGGGAATAAGGTGATATATTCAGAAATATATCATCATCATCATCAGAGTGGCTTTTAAGATAAATATCTGCTGTACCAAAATTGCTAGTTTGAGCAAAAAGGAAAGAAGCAAAACTAGCAGGTAATTGGTGCAGCCCTAGTTAGACAGAATGAAGTGTTTACCTGCTATAGCTTCCTTCCTGGTTTGTAAGGAATCACCATTGTATTTGCCATCTCTTATTGCAAAGGAAGTTAATATGAATTGTTGGAGCTGCTTAACATGTTAAAATATGAACAGAATATGCAATACATCTTCAACTCTTTTTTTGCTTTGTTTTATAGACATATAGAGCAATGGTGATTTGTTGAAACAGAAGGGACCAAACTGGCATGGAACTTTTCACCTTCTGAATCTGATAGTGACCCAGAAGTGCCATGAACTGTAGAGTAACCCATACTCTCACAACTAAAAAAAAAATTACAATTCATCCTTTCTGTTGACATTTCACTGAAGTCTGTTCTTTAGCCTAATGTATGATTTTTGTCAGGGAGATTTGGTGTCTTATTTTGATTCAGTTCAATAACTTAAAAAAAAATCTTTTGCATTTGATTTAATCACCACCTTGACATTGCAGTTGCTGCTTAATTCTGTCTGTGTTCACTTCAGCACTAATGTCCCCATTTAAAAATCTGTCATAGTTCATAGACCTTTGGAATCCAAAGAACATGCCAACTTAGAGGGCCAGTTTCTGTCTTTCAGAGACTGACACTGTACAAACATGTAAATTTAAGGCACTTCTGTTATAATAAACATTCATTGCCATTTCTGCTTTTTTGGCCTCTAATTTGGGAATCCTTAGTTTAGGGCATCCCATGTGCCTGAATTGTGCAGTGCTAACCAAACTAACATGGTCTTGGTGACTCATAAAAACAAACATCTGTAGCCTTCATTGGGGTCTAAACTCATGTACATGCTCTGCTTCTGTGAATATATACATATGTACAGTCCTATGGCTTTCTTTGTGAATATAGAATGGTAGTTAACTGCACTCTGAACATTTTTCATCATGTAAACCAATTTAATAGATGAACAGTTTTAATGTGTTTTAAGTCTTTAATGTGACTTCCAGTTTACATTTTTTTTTTTTTTGAGCAAATAGTAATACATTCCTTCTGGTGCCATGGCATAGGATCTTATACTTCACCACACAGTTATGTACATGTGATGGGTTAAAATTGTGAATACCTGCAGCTATGTTAAAAGCAAAAACAGCGGCACTAAAAAGATACCGAGGTATTATTTTTTCTTTACCCTTCCCACCTTTAAATGCTGTTTTCAAACATGAAACACCTATGGCCACTTTTTCATAGGCTCAGTTTGCAAAAGCCAGAAATAAAGGGAAGTCTTCTTTTCAAATTCTTACGCATGGTTGAATTGTCAGGATCTTCCTCTTCATGAATTAACAGGATGTGGACCTATAAGCCTCTTCCTCTAACAAAAGTCTAAGTGAAGAACAAACCCCGGGAGCAAACATTTCGTAGGCTTAAAATGACTGTTAATAATAAGCTTATTTAGCCTAACAGGCGTGGTAAAATGGGTCAATACCGCAATGCTATCATAATACTTTTTGACTGTGCACTTGTATGTTTGAGTCCTGCTACATGTTGTCATTGAAGTAAATTTGACAAGTCCCATCTGATTCAGTTAGTTCAAATTCTCAGGAAGGAAGGGGACCAAATATTAACATGTCTTGCTCTAATTCATTTTGCAAAACCATTTTGTTTCATTATCTCAGGTTTCTTTTGTTCTGTTTGATATTCTGTACATACTGTTAATAAATGTAACTTTGGAAAGTGGATTTATTTTACTTTGTGTGTACTCAGTCTGAGACTGGTTTTAGTTTTCATAAAGCAGCTAAAAAGTTGCATCTTTCAGATGGCATACTGACACCAGAAGAAGAGCCTGAGATTTTATAGTGCAAATGCTATAGTTTCATGCTTAGGAATAGTTGTTAGAATATTTATGTCCTCTTTTCTGAAGCCAGGACAAGTTAAGCAACCACAGTTCCAAGCATTCACACCATTCAGTTTAGTTCAAATAAGACTTTACTCTAGCATTATTGCTAAATAGTTGCATTGCAAATTGTGGACCCTGTTTGTTAACATTAAAACATATTTTAACATCAAAAATATCAACCAGGGTTGGGGAATCAGGTGAACTTCATTAGATCTGGCTCTGTTCTTGAATGTTACTTGAATTTAAGATAGTAAACCCAGAACTTCTCCCACTACAGTACTGCTCACCCCAGAAGCATCAGTGCCACACTGGTAAGACCATACAGACAATATTAGGCTTAGATTGGTCCTTGTATGGAGATCCATGCAGCCTTGATATCTGCTTTCATTTCTAAGTCGCACAAGTGCATTCAGGCTGCCTCCATCTAGGTTATAAACAACCAGCCCCACACTGAACTGAGCTTACTCTTGAGCAAGCCTCCTTTGTGTTAAACCTAGAAGGGCACTAACTCGAACCTTGTAGATCAGTATGAAAAAGAAAATGTTTAGTTGGCTCATGTGAGAGGCTGAGACTTATGAGGAGGTTAATGCAAGTAGCTGCTAGTCTACCTGCCACCTCATTCTAGCGCAGAGTGCCTGTTTTATTGAATCTACAAGTATGGTCCCTGCAAAAATGGTAGGCACTTAAGAGAGATATTATCTAGAGTAAGCTTTCAGTATTAAAGTATAAAAATAGATAATAGGAAAGTGATTTATCAAATAGATCTGTAAACAGCCTAGCTCAAAATAGTGTTCCTGTTATCCCTCTCAGAAGTACAACAGAGCCTAAAAACTTCACACAGCGGCAAACACATTTAACTATCACTGGTAGCAATCAGTAAGTGACCATGTTGGGAAAGAATTTCAAAGATTGTCAGTTTACCACACCAGAAATCCAGACCAAGCTCTCCACATGCTATCTCTTAAGTACTCACATTGGATAGTTGAGAGAGTGTGGGCTATTATGTGCAACACCACTGCTACTTTAAAAAAAAAATACAGCTTATGCTTCTGACTCCTCCTGCCCATCTCCCTGTACTGTGTTGTCCTCTTCTGACTGCTCATTCAAGAGCACAAACTTCCCATCATTGGTTAGTGGCACAGATGACATTAACTGAGCTAGTGCTTCCGGATCCTATAATGAAAACACAATGAGAGTCATTGGAATAGTTATCCAACCGTTTGAAATTATCTGTCATCAGGGGGCCTCAGTTGTTCTCAGCAACCTAATTCGTTGCCTGCTTTTAAAACAACACTAGATCACACTGCTTAAATGAGTTCTAAGTCAAGATGATAAAAACAGTGAATTGACAAGACTAGATTAAAGCAAGCTTCATTCCACAATGAGGATCCTTGTGTGCTTTGGATTGGCTATATAGTATGCTGCAAAAACAAAGTTGAAATTGCAGCTCATTTTCAATGTGCCGACACCCAGGCACACAATCTATGTGGGATTGCGCCCCCCCCCAAATCTCTGGCAGCTGCGCAGCACAGGTGCACATGGCATGGTGATATCGCGCAGCTCTGGGCCCCTTCAATTGCAGGGGCAAGGTGATGTACCTGCCAACACCTATATATAGCTAAAATGGTATTTGTAAACTCTTTACCCTGCTGGGTTGATATTGTGAGCTTTATGGGTACAACATGCTCTGCTAGTTAACGTGTACTTGAAAAATGCAGAGAAACTAATAGTTAAATCCTTTGTCATTCAATTTATGTTTAAATGCATTTTATTTAATGTTGGTGCAGAAACTTGCATTTCTCAATATGTACAGGAAGACCTGAAATGGATCCAAACAAGTAACAGTAGAAGAAAAACCGCAGACAGTTAAAGTTCCTGTTTGGGTGGCAGGTTAACACACAACTTGATGCCCTGACTTAATTTACCTGCGTTGCCTCTGTCATGATTTTTTCATCGTCCACGATCGCTTCCTGCATTTGTCCCATTCACTGTATTGTTCTGGGATCCCCAACATAGAACCACCTATGGCCCTCCTGCCCCTTACAATTCTTTAATTCCCCTCTTTCCTTTCTTTTTAAGCACAGGTGGGACTGAACTGGCTGGTAAGCAAAGTGCTGGCATCCAGGCACCCATCAGAGGCCAGAGTTTAGGCTTAAAAGCAAGATTCAGTACTGTATAGATAGGAAGAGTGAAACATTACCTTGCGAGCTTCAATGATTTCTTTCCCGAGGTTTATCGCATAACAAATCTGCAGAAGAAGCAGAGATCAGCCTTAGGAAATTTTTCTGTTATCCTAGGACCCAGGTTAGAGCACCAGGAAAGCAGAAGTATGTGGTAGCAGTTCTAGACAGTAAGCTGAGACCAGGAGATAGGCTTTGTGGAAGTTTAGCCAGTTGCTGGCCAAACATGTATGGCGAAGCAGTGCAGCATAAGGTAATAACAAATAAACTCTGATGTTTCTCTTTCAGAATCTTATCTGTCTATAAATGTGGTCACAACGGGGTTAAGCAAGTGGGCAATGGATCAAGGGAATTGCTAAGGAATATTTGGGGAGTGTGTGTGTGCGCGTGCAAACTAAGCAAAGCAAATGGACTCAACTCACTAAATGCCCACTAAAACTTATTACGGATGACTACAATTAGAACAAAACGTATTCTAAAAACCATGCAACGAAACGCATCTCCAGACCTTTTCGCCTTCGGTGTTACTCTCAAATACATAAGCACTCATGGACTCTTCGCCTGGGGACTCGGAGATGGGAACCACAAACCCAATCAGTCTCTTGTTTTCTTGATGAGCAGCAAATTGTGTCACACTGGCAAGTTCAAACTGGAAAAACGGGTTTTACAATTTTAAAGACTTAAAGCAGGTAAACATTTAACAACTTCCCCAGCTGGCAACTTGGGATTTAAAGCCCTGACTGCCATTTCGGTACTGTGAGAAATGGAAGAATATACTTACACTTATCCTTGTAACTTGGGTTTGCGGATCTATTAATCTGTTGTTAGTGTAAAGGGGAGGAAAAAAAGTAGATTAGGTCCCCTTCACAAGATTTAACAGCAGAGAAAGTACAGGAGCCCTAATCTGGCTCAAGAAAGTTGGGCCTAAAGCTGACACATCTTCACATGCTACTTATGAGAAAAGGAAAAATGAGTAGAGATTACTAGATGCCCTTAACCAGCCATGCCCCTTTCCAGATTACTCCATTCCCACAACCGGGGAGGGTAGGGTAGCAAGTGTTCTTCCATTTTTCCTCTCCAACAAGCATTCATCATTCTGTGGCTGCTAAACATTCTCAGTCTTCATTGATCTATTTAGTTTTTAAGGTTGCCCCCTTAAGATCCTCCCTCTAATCCTTAATTATTGTAACCTTTCAGCAAGTTAACTTAGGCTGATGATAGCCATTATCCTCTTCTCTGTATTTATTCCCACCCACTCCCTGGACTGTATATGCAAAACCACAACACGCCAGACCTTAAAAGTGCAATATGAAAAAGCAACATGATGGTTTTCTATTATGCCATGTACTATTATGCCATGCCACTACGTCTCATCCTACAACAAAAAGCTTTCCTTCCCTGTGATTCTTAGCCCTCCACATGTTGGATGGATTCCTGACCACAAGCCACGGCCGACAGCACTCCAACAGCACTTGAAAGGTTACCAGTTCACTATCACTGTTGAGAGATTCTCTGATTGACCCTTCCATCCTAGATATGCTTCCTTGGAAGCAAGTATTTCAGAAACTAGCATTATCAGTAACACTTGTAGCTGGATTCAGTGAGAGTTACTTCCAAAAGAGGTAGGGATTAAAGGTGCTGTAGCCAGTGAGAACTAGGCATTGAATCCTAATGAACAGAAGGTCCTTGGATCCAGCAAAGGTTCCTAATAACCAGGGAAGAGGAGCTATCCCCTCTCACATCAGTCAGGGACACCTAGGCCTCTGGAGGGACACAGGAGAGCAGGACATCAGCAAAGAGTATCTCTTCCTGCTGCCCTTAGCAAGTACCAAGAGCACCCTTTTCATGAGTTCCAGCCCGCTCACAGGATCAGCTCACAGATTCATCAGACCTCACATCAACGCAGATCATGCAGAAGAAAGAAAGCGAAGGAAGTTTTGCTTACTTCAGGTCGTTGCTGGTGACCAAGAGGTGGGATTCCGTTGTACGGAAAATGTTGTGGATGGCCCGAGCCGCCAGCACCTGCCTCATTGCTTCGTAGATCACCTCAACCGTGTGGTCGGATTTGACCGCCATCGATCCTAGAAAGCGGACTACAAACATCTGCTGCAAGAGTGAATCTGGGGGAAAGGAAATAAAAAAAAAAAGGATCGGAGCAACTTTCTCATTGTTTATCCTGCCTCTCGAGTTAATAGGACATCTGATTCCCCCCCCCCCCGCCCCGTATGCTGCTTTCTCTTCTTCAACATGAATGTTCTCATGTCAGGTTCCCGTTTATGGATGCTCACTTCTTGATTTCAAGCAGTGATGGGAAAGTGTGAATGGGTCGCAGATCTAATCTTGTAGGGCAGAGATGCAGAACTTCTGGTCTTCTGTGTATTCTTGGACTCCAGCTCCCATCATCCCTCACTACTGACCAAGCTGGAGGGCACTGATGGAAGTTGCAGTCCAACAACAACAAAGAGTGCTACAGGTTTCCATTATCACCTTGCCCCCTGCTTGTGAGCACTCAGAAGCATTTGGCCATCTGCGGGAATGTGGGATGGTGGGTGTTCTTCACAAGACAAACCAGGGATGGGGAAACCTGTGGCCTTCCAGATGTTGTTGCCCCAGCCAGCATAGTCAAGGATGGTGGAAGCTGTAGGCTAGCAGTATCTGGCCACAGGGTTTCCCCTCTTTGACACAGACCATGGTCCGACCTAAAAAGTGGAGCTTGGGGCACCATTTGTGACTGAAGAGAGTTTACCCCATGGATCAAATTTACAATAGACCTTGTAATTTTGGACAGCTTTGGGGCTCAACAAGACTGAAGTTTATAACAGCAATCCCCAGTCAGTTCTCACCTGCCTCATCCTCTTTCTTGCCATCTTCTGACTCTCCAAATGGGTTTGTGCGCCTGTTGAAATACACACAGGGCAGGAGTTATGGCTACATGAGAGAAGGAGGCAAATGTGAAAGGGAGCACTTTGTCAAACTCTCATTGGCTGTACCTGCCACCCCTGTTCTGATCCAAGAACTCTGTTGCGGGAAGCACAATGTCAAACTGAATTGGTGTTCCGGGTGCAATTAACTCAGTGGGTTCTGGAATGCTGGCCGGCTCGTTTGGGGCTGCCCAGTCATTCTGCATCTCCACATTCTTCACATCCTGGCTAAAGCAAAAGGAGAGAGACAGAGAAGATGGCCCCATATGAGAAAGACAGCGCTGTGAGAGCTGGAAGGGAGGGAGGATTCCTAGAAATGAAAACCTGGGTAAGAACGGACGAGTGAGCATTCAGTCAGGGTCTGAGCTGACATTTAAACATCCTCACCAACAACATCCAAATTTGGATAGTTAAAATGTGTTTTAAACAAGGAACTAAGACATCATAACCAGGAACTAAATCATAATGCAAGGGTGGGAGGGTCAGCTTTTACAGGACAATCCACCTGTCAATCACATGATATCTCTTGATGGACAGGTGGGTTGTACTGCCCACCTGTCAAAATCCCTTGTGCAGGGTTCCCAAGCACTGAGAGCCACCTAGCCACCTACTGCATTTGTTGGCTACCACCATCTATCTCGATGCAATGCACAACAAAATAAACAACATCAATCTTATAATCACCATACAAGAAAGGAAAAGATGAGAATCCGAACGATAACTCTGCCTAGGCTAAGATAAAATGAAGGAACACAACCCACTGAAATAAGGCACCGGCAATGCATCTTTAATAGGTGCTGGATGTTGTTACTGTCGGCACTCGTCTAAGATCTGCAATAAGGGTGTTTACCCAGAGTTGGGACTGCTTAAGATCCAATTTGCACATGAAACTGCATGATGCAGGTAGCAGTTATCTACCACGTGTAGATTAGAATGTAGCAGCTGAGCTATCCATTCAGGAAACTTGTGGAAGAGCCTTTCATGTAAGGGACCACTTCAGAACACAGTGGGGGAACACTCGCTCCCTCTGTCAAAACAAAAAATTTTTTTTCTTTCCAGTAGCACCTTAAAGACCAACTAAGTTAGTTCTTGGTATGAGCTTTCGTGTGCATGCACACTTCGTCAGATAATCTGACGAAGTGTGCATGCACACGAAAGCTCATACCAAGAACTAACTTAGTTGGTCTTTAAGGTGCTACTGGAAAGAAAAAATTTTTTTTTGTTTTGACTATGGCAGACCAACACGGCTACCTATCTGTAACTCCCTCTGTCAAAACCACAATGCTTGCAGAATGCCAACACGTCAAAAGTTAAGACTGGCCTTCCTCCTGAGGTGCTAATTTTCTTTGGATGCGGAAGGAGCATCCAAACATCTCCAGACTAAGATGGCTAAAATGTTACCTAGGGGATTGATTTTCCTGCTTCTTCCCAAAGCTGGTGATTGGCGTCACGGCTTGCAGCGCTGTCTGATTCAGCCTGATGGCAACGGCCTGAAGCAAAGCAGAGGCACAGCCTTAAAGGAGGTTATGCGATATTGCCCAAGCAAACATTGAATCAGAGATCTTACTGTATTTGGGGTGGGGGGGGGGCTTGTTGGAGTTATCAAAGCATTTCATTTCAAAACCTACTCACTTCAGGATTGTCAGTAAGATAGATCTGCCGAGAGATGTTGTTGATTGCACATATCCACTGGAAGAGGAAAACAAGAAAGAGAAACGCCAGAGATTTCAATTTAGTTCTGGAACTTTAATTTCGTGAGTAGAAACAAAGCAAAATGTGTTTACCTCCTCATATTCTTTCTTGCTTTCTGCCTGAAGGGTTATCCCTCTGTAAAAGAAAACAAAAACCAGCCCATCATTTTCTTTCCTTGCCCCATTAAAGGATTTGAAGCAGAGACTACATAGCCAACTAACAGGTAACCTACATTTCTATTCAGCCATCTTTGACGGAGCTAGCAGAAGGCAGTAGAAGGACTCCCAGAAACTCAGTGGAGCTTCCTCCACCCCCACAAAAAAAATTCTATAGGTGCCTAGAGACCTCCCTGAAGGTGAGGCTTATGCTCAAGGCAACTCAGTTAATGCAGCCACACTGAAAGACGCAAGCCCTTGTTTTGGGTAGAGTAGTTGTTCCCTAGCAGAAGCCCCAAGACACTTACGGTTTCCCTGTAGGAGTGGTGATCTGAAAGCAGTAACGTCGGTCTTCGCAGTCGACTGCCATCACAGAGCAGTTGTCCAGATCCTGGATCAGTCCCCCGGCGACGGCTCCCCTGGGCTGGCACATCAGGTTCCCACCTTGAGTGAAGAAGTACAGCCTGTCCCAAGTTGTAGTCACCAGGCCTGTTTTGCTGTAGGAAAAGACCAGAGCGTCAACGTCACCCTCACCCCAGCAGCAAAGCAGCAGGATTCACTCCCTCCTCACGGCCAAAAAACAATCCTTTCGGGAAAGGGAACTGAGGAGCGTGTGTTTTCTAAGGTCACATCCCACCCACCCCCTTCACCGCACACATTTTAAGACTCCCGCTATCTTTTTGTAATGTCAACAAGGCATCTTGTGGGACTTGAATTTTGTATTGTGGCAGAAGCACGTGCAGGCACTTTTCATTATCCCACAGTACAAGGGACATCACGACAGCTACTAGTCGCTGCTTTTACTCTCTTTTAGCTCTTTGGTTTTCTGGCACTGCCGCATCGTACATTTTGTGGGGAGGGGACATGTGATTCACATATGCAGAAGCCAGGTTCAATCCTTGACAACATATCCAGGGTAACAGGAAAGATCTCAAGCATCAGCACTTGAGAAAGACATGGAGAGGGCTGGCGAGAGTTCTGAGGTCCAGAAAAGGAGACGTGGAGGGCCACATAACTCCCCCCCACCCCGAGCTGAGGTTCTAGATGTAGCATTTTACTTTTAGGAACCTTAGGTCCCAATTTTGAAAACCCACCAAACTAGCTAGAGTACTAGCCCGTCTACCATGCCAAGACATGACTCCCTCCCAGGAATCTTCCTTACTTTCTAAGGTTAAGGTAGCCAGCCTTCTGAATCAGGTTTCTGTTGATGAGAGGCGACGCTGCGTCGAAGTCAGGCGTGTACACTGATTCGCCAACTGAAAGCAGATCTTGCTGAGATACCCGCATAGCTTCTGCCTCAGTGTCCAATTCTCCCTGTACACTATAGTAGAGAATAAACGTCAAAGCACTTCATGGCCATAGCTTGCTTGCTTAGGCTGTCCGACGAATGCAGAGCATACACTTCCTTTCTCTTCTTTAGAATATTTGATTGGTTTTATAATAAAATGGCATGGATGAACTGCAACAAAACCTGCAGAGCATTACACGCACACATCAGTCATCTATAAGGAACTGAGCAGGAACACGGTCAAATAACGGGTTCATTGAATGAACCACCCCCAAGACTTCAACTATCTGTGACACATCTTCTCCATACGTAAGCATGAGGCCTGAGATGAACAACCTTTCTATTTACCTAGCTGATATATGGGAACCATACCTTGTCGAAATGTGTTTGGTTTCTCAACACCTCTTCTGCATTTCAATAGTTCAGAAAGAGTCAGATGCCAAGATTTCCCTCACCATCTCATCGGAGATGCACAATATATTAGTAATACTTTGTTAAAAAGTAGTAACAATTTATTTAAAAATTATTAAAATTTACATGTTTATTAAGCAATGTAAACAAACAATTTATTAAAAAATTATTAAAATTTACATGTTTCTCCAGGCACTTAAAATGAGACAAGCGGAAATGTAAGAGCGCACTTTCATGTGTGTTTTTTAATCCTAGAAGCAGCAACATGGTTTTCTAGACACACTTGCATCCTCTGGCTGCCAGGCTGGTGCCACATTTGGAAAGGGGGGGGGCTCCTTGGCATGGTGACAATGATAAGGCCCCCTTCTCCCTAACCAGGACTGAGAGTAGCCCTGCCTAGGCCAGTCATGGGCACCACAGGCTCTCTCTGCCATTGCTCTGACAGTCACAGCGCCACACACTGTCCTCCACTGGGCGCCAGGCAACACTTCAGCCATGTACGGGTAGCAGTACTTTTGAACTGGAGCGAAGCTGGACTCCCATTCAAAAGCAGCCCTGCTGCCAAATTCACTGAAGACTGTGTAGGACGTCGCATCTGGGTCAGGCAGGTGAGGGGTCCTTCCAAGCCATGGGGGCCCCTGGCCAGTGCCCCACCTGGCTATGACTGCTGGTGTCAGACCTCATGGTTGCTGCCAGTCATAGCACACTCATTCTCAGAAACAGCAAAAAAGAGCAAACAGGCAAAAGCAAGCTGGAACGATCCATTACCTTTCAACCATGCCTGAGACTGAAGATAGAAAGCTGTCCATTTTTTTGGTGAACATCTCGGCTCCCTTCTTAAAAAACTTAATCTGAAGAATATAAAAAGAGGGAGAGTACACATGACTCCTGAATATTTTTGACAGCAAACTCCTTGCAGTAGCATGCAAGGGGGGGGGGAGGAGGGACACTGGGGTTTATATGATTCAACAAACTGGTCTTTCATACTGGGAGTCAAGGAGTTGTTGGCTAGGGAGCAGGGTATATCAGGGGCAGGGAGAACTTTGGCCCTCCAGATGTTGCTGAACTCCCAGCTCTCATCATCACAGGCAATTGGCCATATTTGCTGGGACTGGTGGGAGTTCAACAGCATTTGGAAGAGCAAAGGTTCCCCATCCCTGGTCTACATCTTAGAAAGAGAACAAGACATGTGAACCTGCAACAAAACATTGCTTGGTATGGGACACTCTGTCTAGGGTCCTTTCCGGTCAACCATGCCCTCTTCCAGGATTATTACTGGCACCTGTCTGTCTCGGGAGACAATGGAGGAGTGCGCCTTCGGGGGTAAAGTCAAACTGTTGGAGAGTTACAGAGCCTGCTGTGGCTGTAGAGACCAACACAGGAGAGACATGGAAGAAGAAGAAGAAGAAGAAGAAGAAGAAGAAGAAGAAGAAGAAGAGAGGAGGAGGAGGAGGAGGAGGAGGAGGAGGAGGAGGAGTTTGGTTTGATATTCGCTTTATCACTACCCTAAGGAGTCTCAAAGCGGCTAACATTCTCCTTTCCCTTCCTCCCCCACAACAAACACTCTGTGAGGTGAGTGAGGCTGAGAGACTTCAGAGAAGTGTGACTAGCCCATGGTCACCCAGCAGCTGCATGTGGAGGAGCGGAGACACGAACCTGGTTCACCAGATTATGAGTCTACCGCTCTTAACCACTACACCACACTGGCGGCATGTAATGTCGCAACTGTGGGAGACGAAGGTGTCTGGTTTTGCTGCTACAGGTGCACCAGAGTGTTTCTTCTCCCTGCGCTCCTCTCAGTGTTTTATTTCTCCTCTGGTCACTGCTGTGGACACACAACCTGACTGTCTGTCTCCAGGCACTGCAAGGGATTCCCAGGCGGCACGGTTGAGGTGGCCAGCCTTCATGTCATGTATGCAGACAGCTTTGTGCCAGGGACTGGACTGAGGGGGACAAGTCTGAGGAGGAATGGTGAGACCGCCACCCGCCCCCTCCACCTGAACTTCCCAGAGAAGAGGAAGGCAGTATTGAATTACAGCAGTGGTTTGAGGAAGGTCACAGCTCAGAGACAGCTGAACAGAAGAGTTGGGAGGTGTTGGGAGAAGAGAAGGGGGAGACAGAGACAGAGCAGACAGCTGACATGTTATCACTGGAGAGCATATTTGACACCCCTTCTCCCAGAACTCGGCGTGCACTGAAAGTTGAAGAGCGAAGGACTCAGAGACAATTAGCCCTGGCAGCCACCATAAGGGGAAGTGCTGTTGCTAGGAAGGGAAGGGGAGCTCAGTTGGAGCAACACCATTTTTGGGAAGGCTGCATTCCCTCTTATTTTGGGCTGCCCCATGGGAGAGAGCTGATTTTCCCTGAAGCCTGACACTTTGTGACACGAAACTGGTCTGCCAACAGGCCTGGTGCCTGAAGCCAGCTCCTCATAATAGCAAATCCTTGGGGATCCTGCCATGGTCCATTCTGTGGACATGGCATCAGAGTGCTTTAAATGTATGGTGTGGATGCAGCCTTGGTCTGTCAGGGAGTGCTGGGTTTGTCCTGCCAGCAGTTTTTAACTGAATCATACAATGCTCAGTGGTTTCCAAACAAGCTCAGCTGCAGCGAAGAAGGGTTTGCTGCCCAAGTTGCTGCAGCTAGGATATGTACCTGGGAGCTCGTATATCCCAGCATGGGCTCCAGCATGGCGATTCTCTTGCGGTACTGTAAAGCATTAAGGGCACAGTAATACTGTAGCGACGAGAGATGCTGCTTCCTCCGGGCACTGGCTACCTCTTTGGCAACTTCCGCCTTTAGCTGAATGATAAAAGGTTAGCAAAGGAACAGCCAAGTGTCAGCAGATGAGCCATTGCAAGACATGGTCAGCAGTGCATTGCGCAGGCAGTTAAATGACACCCAAGTGCCACTGAAATCACTGTGACTATACTACTACTACTACTACTACTAATTTATTATTTATACCCTGCCCATCTGGCTGGGTTTCCCCAGCCACTCTGGGCGGCTCCCAACAGAATATTAAAAACATGATAAAACATCAAACATTAAAAACTTCCCTAAACAGGGCTGCCTTCAGATGTTTTCTACAAGTCAGATAGTTGTTTATTTCCTTGACATCTGAAGGGAGGGCATTCCACAGGGCGGGCGCCACCACCAAGAAGGCCCTCTGCCTGGTTCACAGAATTGTACCCTGTTGAGGACTTTTCATTACATAAAATTCTTCTTATCAAATGTGCCAAGATGTTGGAATATCTTGCCTTTTCATTCTCTCTCTTTTTGGGTAGCCTGCTGTACTTTGCCATGGAGACGTCGTGTTCTGCAAGGATCGAAGGCACAGTTTAGCATCATCACTCATGCACACCGTCAGCAAAATTTCAGTCAAATGAAAGACCAATGTGAAAACATACCATTGCTGGCAAGGCTGAAGAGATCCTTCAAAGTGCTTACTTCTAGGAAAAAGCAGAAGGCAACAACAAAGGGTTTGCGCATTAGTGCAAAGTTTCCATGAGATGACCAGAGATGTGCCAATTAAAACTTTGAACATTCGCAGTGACCTGCTTCTCAAATTCCACTGCAACTACTTGACTCCATGCAAAGAAATGTGCCATGTATTTATTTCCTTAATTGGCCCAGAACTGCTTCAATCCCATGTTGAGATAATGCAGCAGAACAGTGGGAGATTTTTTTTTTTTTTTGGGTAGACATTTAACTGGACTAGCAATCCTCCCTGAACAGTAGAAACACCACAATGAAGAGGGATGGAGAATGGTCCTCCAGCTGTGGTTGGACTACAACTCCCATCATCTCTGACCACCAGCTGTGCTGACTAGGGCTACTGGGGGCTGGAGCCGAACAACACTAGCAGGAAGGCCACCGGTTCCCCACTCCTGGGTCTAGAAGCTGTTGCTGTCGCTCAGGTTTTAGCCCTAAGAACAGGGCACCGTCCCATCTAGGTGAGCATCCTGTTCTCAAGGTGGACATTCAGATGCCCACAGGAAGCCCCGAAGCAGGACCTGAGAACAGCAGTCCTTTGCAATTTGCCATGTCTGCCAAGCTTACCCAAACGTATTTCCAAATAAACATGCATGTGCTAGCACTTGCAAGCCCCACTGTGTTCAGTGTGTGGGGTGGCTGTTTTTAAACTCCCACGGAAGTCTACATAGGGGCGCAACCTTAACTAATTTTCTTTAGGATACGAAAGTTGTCTGGAGTGCAAGAAGAAAAAGTGTCCCTCTCTTCCTTTGTTTCCTACTAAGAGCTCCCAGTCACACCTAGAAGATTTACCTGTAAGGTCTTTTTCACGGAACTGGATGATGGGGAGAACCATGGTGTCTGCGAGCTGCTTGGCCAGTTCGGTGTGCAGAATGTTAAGCTGAAAGACAGGAGGGCAGCCCATTCATTTAGAAGGCAGCAATAACATCCCCGGTACCCTAAATTCACCGTCAAGTGCTTGAATGGAAAACCCAATGTGGCTCAGTAGGGCGGACAGGAAAGTTCAGATTTGTGCTTGACTGTGGGAACTTTAATGCCAGAATGGGGCACTTGTTGCCTTCCAAATGTTGCGGGATTCCAATTCCCATTGTGCCTGACCACCATCCACGGTGGCTAAGGGCTGATGGGAGTTGGGGTCCAACAACAGCTGGAGGGCCGTAAGTTACCCACCCCTACTCTGAAGTACATTTTAGATGCTTGGATGTTACTCTCTGCTTCAGTTCCCCATCTCTGTGTAGTTAGTAATCATTATAGCAAAGTGAGTTGCCCAAATAGCTTTCTCTGAAGTGAGGACCAGTACAGTGCTCTATTAGAACAGTGGGCCAAATCAATACCATCTGCTTATTAAGCTGGTGCCAATATATTTAATTATTTTTCTTTAAATCCACACACTTTCATATATATTTAAACAGTGTTTTCTTAAATTGTTTGAAGCCATTTGCTTTCAAAACCAACCTTTTTTTGAGATTCTTCAGTAGGGTTTTCCATAATAAATAATCCCATGTCACTCTCAAAAAACCAATTCATATAAGAAGATATATAAAAAAAATTATTTCTATGAAACATTCTTACAGGGAACTGAAATATCCACCACTGAATGGCTTTGCCAGACTACATATTAAAAATCCAGAGCAGTCCAGGAAAAAAAAATCAGTAGGTGAAAACAAGTTTGTTTACATGGATATTAGTAATAATATTAGTATCTGTCCATGCACCAGTGAGCTTTGAGTCTCGCTAAAATTAGTTATGGGCTGCCAAATACACAAGGCTTCAGCTGAGAAGAAATGTCTCCATTTCTCAAGATTAAAGAGTTTACTTAAGGGGAGGCTTTGAAACAAGACTTTATATTTACTCTGCAGCCTTTTCCTACAGGCTGGACTGCTTCGCTTATGCCCTGGCAAAAGACATGGCTCAACCAAAACAGCTGTTGTCACAGTTTTCAATTTTCACAGTGGAGGGTATCAATTCATTATTATTGAAGGTATTGGCTTTCTTAACTGCGTGGCTGGAACTGCAGACAAACAAGGAGATCAAAAGGCAAGATTCCTAGAAAGTAGTCGCTTATGAAGAGAAATCTCCAAACAGGAAAAAGGGGACTTGATCAGAAGACCAGAGGCATGTTAGCAAATACCAGGCATGAAGAACCTTCTTCAGCCTGAGGGCCACAGTCCCTCTCGGTGGGAGGGGGCAAAGGCCAAAGTGGCCAGAGCCACTGAGGTGACTCTTACCTCTGGGCAGTCAGCCACAATACAGCCACAAAGGAGCCAGAGGTTTCCACACCGTCTCCCCACCACACCTCTCTCCTTCCAGGCAAGCAAAAGGCATTCTAATTATCATTGTACAAGGGCACATTCCAACCAGGCAAAACCCTCAAGGTGTGGGCCAGGGCCAGGGTGTCACCTGAGAAGGGCCCCAAGAGTCATTGAAACTCTGGCCAATGTAATTAGAGAAGATGGAAATATAAAAGGAATAAGCAATAATAAAAAAGAGAAAATAAGCTTATTTGCAGATGACACCTTGCTAACAATTGAAAATCCGTTAGAAAATATGCAGGCATCAGAGGCACATTTGGGAAAAAAATGGAGAAATAACAAGGTTGCAAATTAATTGGTCTTGTTTCAACACTACAAGATGGTTCTATATTATTAAAAAAGCTAAGCACGCCAAAGTGCAAGTAGATAAATAGGTACCGCTCCGGCGGGAAGGTAAACGGCGTTTCCGTGCGCTGCTCTTGTTCGCCAGAAGCGGCTTAGTCATGCTGGCCACATGACCTGGAAGCTGTACGCCGGCTCCCTCGGCCAATAAAGCGAGATGAGCACCACAACCCCAGAGTCGGCCACGACTGGACCTAATGGTCAGGGGTCCCTTTACCTTTTTACCTCGGGTTACATACGCTTCAGGTTACAGACTCCGCTAACCCCGAAATATTACCTCGGGTTAAGAACTTTGCTTCAGGATGAGAACAGAAATCGTGCTCCGGCGGCACGGCAGCAGTGGGAGGCCCCATTAGCTAAAGTGGTGCTTCAGGTTAAGAACAGTTTCAGGTTAAGAACGGACCTCCAGAACGAATCAAGTACTTAACCCGAGGTACCACTGTACTTCAGTGGGATTGTATGCTTGAAATCATAGAATGGTAGACCTGGAAGGGACCCTGAACAACACAGGACTAGGCAGCTCTCCCATACGGGGATCAAACCTGCAACCTTGGCGTTATCAGCACCATGCTCTAACCAACTGAACTATAAGTATGTCAGAGGCTTAAACTAATTTAATGGTCACTCCCTCTCCTCAGAAACTTCAATTTCTGTGAGGGGCTGTGGGAGTACGGCTATCTCAGCACTCTCACCAAACTACAAATTCAAGGATTCTTTGGGCGAAACCAAGACAGTTAGCACTGGTAAAAGCAATGATATATGCTTATAGTGTAGATATGCTCCAACATCCCTTGAATTGTGCATCTTGGCTGAGTGTGGTTAAGCAATGGAAACCAGCTGGAAAAGGGTGTGGGAGCCTAGGAAGAAATAAGACACTGTACCCTGGCCTAATGAGGACTAGAATTCCCAGGGTTCAAGCCAAGAGAAGAGATGTTCTGTGTCTCTAGACAATGGGTGGAGAAATGGAAAGGAAGACACCCCCCCGACTCTCTCTGCAGAGCTGGAAATATTGCATTATGAATTTAAGAGAGGCGCCAGAAAAGCCTCCTGAAGGCAAATGTAGGCCAAGAACTTTGAACTATCTTTTTACTGCATTTGTGCACAGACCAAAATGTCATTTTGAAGTACAAAGTGCATTTGAGCCAAAAAGGGGGGGGAACTCCCCTCCCCCTTAAAGCCAATTCTAAACACTGGAAATGTTGAACAACATTTGTTGTGCACTCGGGAGTTGTTATTTTAAGTCAGCCTAGGAATAACAGAACTTCAGCAAGCTAACATGGGTTGGCATGTTAAGTCTGCTGCAGCAAACACACAGAAGAGAAGTTGAATTTATTATGGCAACAGTCAGTTGGCTAGCACATACAGATTTACAGTGGTACCTCGGGTTAAGAACTTAATTCGCTCTGGAGGTCCGTTCTTAACCTGAAACTGTTCTTAACCCAAGGTACCACTTTAGCCAATGGGGCCTCCCGCTGCTGCCACACGATTTCTGTTCTCATCCTGAAGCAAAGTTCTTAACCTGAGGTACTATTTCTGGGTTAGCGGAGTCTGTAACCTGAAGTGTCTGTAACCTGAGGTACCACTGTACACACACACACACACACACGCGTAGAACAGAGGTAGGAAACCTGTGGCCCTACAAATGTTGCTGGGACTACAACTCCCATCATTCCTGATCGCTAGCCATGAAGATTGGACTCCAGGGCATCTCCTGCTCCCCTCCCCCTGGTGTGTAAGAGAGAAAAAGTTGCAAAGGGTGGGTCAAAAGGCAGAAAGATGCATCCAATAACAATGACTCTAGCCAGAGTAAGTTGGTCCATCTTTAGGGTGCCACAACACTTTGCATAAATATAGCAAGAACTGCTAAATAAGATAAAGGGAACTTCAGGATTCCTCTCTCTCTCTCTCTCTCTCTCTCTCTCTCTCTCTCTCTCTCTCTCTCTCTCTCTGCTTCTCCTTTGCCCCATCATTTTATGAGCAGAGTAAGATGAGGCCTTTTCTACAGACTATACAAAGCACAAACAGGCCACCCTTCGCCACGCTCCCCCTTTGTAAATCTCAAGGTCGTCACAGCTTCAACGAGATAAACAGACACCTTAAAAAAACCTAAGAAAAAACTTGCTGGCCATTTGGATTACCTCATCCACAACTTTTGAAAAGTACTGAAGGGTGGATATGACTTCTTCATCTCCTTTACCCAGGGCAAAGTTCTGCAAAGGAAATGAAAATAAGACGTTAGGTTTCCAGAGCCTCCTGTGGAGTTCTATGGGATAAACCAAAAGCAACCTGCGGTATTGGACACAGATGTGCATATGTGGCGTTTGCCCTCCCAGGTGTGTGACATCATACTGGGTTCATAGGGAAAGGGTTAACTAATTGTAAAATGACTAACCAATGGGAACCCAGGGGGCAGAGTTAACTGTGTATAAGGTTTAAGCACAGAGGTGTGTGTGTTTTTAGGAGAGAGTTAGAGTTAGGGTGGTTGAGAAGACAGTCTGGAGTTAGAAGAGACAGATAAGTCTGTGAGTAGGGCTAGTCTGGTGTGAGAGAGTGAGAGAGAGTCAGTCAAACAATTGAGATAATAAGTCAGAAGGTATTAGGAAGGTATAGGCCGGTAAAGAAACTAAAGTTAAGGTACTGACAGGAATATTATCGGAGAAACCATGAACTTGTTAATGTTTGTAAAATAAACTTGGGGGGTTTTTTGGTTCACTTTTTACAACTGTCTGGACTCAGTGTTTTACCAGAGAGTTACTGGTTGGTGGCAGCAGAAAAGCGAGCACAGTGGTGGCACAGGGATCAATAGACCGTTAAACTTCCGGGAACCCTGTGTGATCTCCACAGCATCCTTCTTCCCTGTGTCATTGGCAAGATGCTTCTGAGCTCCAGCTGCTGGATACTGCAGAAGGGAAGAGTGCTTTTGTGCTCAGGTCCTGCCTACAGGCTTCCCACAGGCATCTGGTCAGCCACTGTGAGAACAGGATGCTAGACTAGAAGGACCACTGACCTGGTCCAACAGGTTCTTCTTATGCTCTCCCCTTGCCCCACCCCCATTCTTGCTCCAAGATGCTGAGGCGAGTTTGACATCTCCAGCAATATAACTAAGCAAACCCCTTAGAATCTTTTCATCTCTACCATCTAATCTGCTGAACATGGAGGTCGCACAGGGTAAATCAGGCGTACCTGTTTCTCATACGCAAGAAGCTGCTTGGAGAGTTGCTGGGTTGCCAAGCACATTTCATTCTGCAAGGAGAAAAGGTATTTCATTACTAATGATCACACACCAACTTAAAAGACACCTCTTGAATATTAGGCAGGCACTGTCTCTGTTGCCTTGCCAGCACCTACTGAAGACCTTCCTCTTTCAACCAGGCGCTTTAAGCTGAGATTTCTCCAAGCCTGCATCTGTACTGGAATTGTTTTTAAAGGTTTTTTGTTTGGTTTGTTTTACCATTTGTTGTCTGCCACCCTGGGCTCCTTTGAGAGAGAGATCAGGGTATAAATTTAATAAACAAACGAATGAATTAACAGTGCAATCTTATGCAATCAGATGTAAGCCACACTGAGTTCAGTAGGACTTACTGCAAGGTGAACTGTGCGTCATACTGCAGCATAAGCCTCATCTGTCATTATAATGGGCACTACAGTTGCTACCCTCTGCGTTTCAGATCATATTATTCATCAGGAGCACCAATATTTATGGACCAGCCTGCAAATTCCACACACCAGGCAGCTATAGGGTCATGTGACAGACAAATATTTCACCATGAAGTACAGTAATACATAAATCAATAAAGGTAAAGGGACCCCTGACCATTAGGTCCAGTCGTGACTGACTCTGGGGTTGCGGCGCTCATCTCGCTTTATTGGCCGAGGGAGCCGGCGTACAGTTTCTGGGTAATGGCCAGCATGACTAAGCCGCTTCTGGTGAACCAGAGCAGCACACGGAAACGCTGTTTACCTTCCTGCTGGAACGGTACCTATTTATCTACTTGCACTTTGACGTGCTTTCGAACTGCTAGATTGGCAGGAGCAGGGACCGAGCAACGGGAGCTCACCCCGTCGCGGGGATTCGAACCGCCAACCTTTTGATCGGCAAGTCCCAGGCTCTGTGGTTTAACACACAGCGCCACCTGCGTCGCACATATATCAATACCTTGCTGTAATTCAAACTTGCATATATTGCAGAGCAGTACTCTAGACATTTCTAGAGTTCCCTTCTTTCTAAATATACATAACCCCCAAACCATATTTACTGATTTAATGTTTTACTTCTCAACTGATGTTTGTATTGTAGAGGTGTGGAAAGAACACAGACTTTAGGAAAATAAAATTCTACTGTAAGGAACTATGATCCCCAAACCAATTTTTGTCTCTCTTTTCCTTCACTGCCTATCAGTGGCATCATTCACCCATCATAGTAAACCATAGTTAACAGTTTACTGTGAATGCAGAAATCGTCCCCACTTCACTGCATCCCGACGGGAGTAATAGTTCACAATCACTAGCTTAGTGCTACATCCAGCTTGGGGACTTTGGTTTGTTTCACTCAAACAAAAAATAATTGGAAAGCCAAGAATAAATCCTGACTACAATGTGGCTTCTTTGGAACAAAAGAAATAAACAGTGATCCCCAAATAAGGAGGATCAAACCACGATACACCAGCACATTCGCAGTCAAACATTAACAATGGTTTACCATAATCTTGGAACGCAGCCACTATAATAGCACAACTCTTTCACCACCTAAACAGATTACAAAGTAGATTTCACAACAAACACAGAAAAGAAACAACTGTATGCATTGCTTATAGCTCAAATTGGGGCAAATAAATATTGACCACATTTGGACATCACAAACTTTACAACCTATGTAGCTCTCCACTACACACACACAATGCACTTCAACGCAGAGGACACCTTGATATAAAGCAAAGGGACTGAATCTCAATATTCAACACAATTCAGTCTGATTTTTAGACTGACATCAAATTCTACAGAATAAACACAGTCAAAATGCCATGTTCAGTGTTCAAATTCAGACATATGCAGCATAATCTGATTATAATGCATATCCACCCTGTTCATTTCTTAAAAGAGGCTTTTGCTGCCAGCAGCTCAGTTACTTGTTCCGTTTTCTATCGTATCCCACCATCTTTCAACACCACTTTGATTGAATCAACTCCATTTCCAAAAAGATCAAACACATTAGTGTGGGCACCAAGCCTAGTGAGCACTGGTCTTTAAACTGAAGCCTTTGATGTAGTATACAAGATTTCTGATAAGAGAAAGTTCACCTTAGTTATAAAAAGCCATGCTGTCATTTCATTGCCTATTTTTTCCAATGTCTATTTCAACATAGCTCTGTATTTATTCCACATGCACACAAAGTTGACCAGAAAGGCAAATTAAATTATCTCCGCGCTGAAATTCTGATAATCAGCAAAGCTATCAGGCCATCTGATCGTACGCAAATAGCAGGTTGTCTGCCTTCTCCGCTTTCCTTTGTTACCCATTAAAGCAAACCGTGCTGAATTGAAGTAAGTCACCAAACCACACCTATAATTTCTGGCATGTAAATAGGCAGCACTTCCGATGGCTAGGCCACACCCGGAATTTTGGGGAAAGCATGCAAACAAACAAGAATGCCAGGGAGGTGCACCCCAGGAACTTCTGAGTTCCAGACACTTCATCCAGGACTTACAGGAGGTGATGCAACATTGAGTTACAAGTTAAGCAGCCCAAACCCAAACATTTGGATAGGCTGGGACTTAGTGCATTGACAGTTCTGTGCGCATAATGCCAAAGACATGATGGGTTGTGTTCATTTAAAACAGGGAATGAGGATCTCTAGGGACCTACAGATAATGCTGGACTATCCCTCACATCATCCCTGATGCCCAGTAACATCTGGAGGGCCGCAGGGCAACCTTGATTTAAAAGGCTCTTCTGAAGACGTGGCTACAAATTCCTACTGTAGCAACTCCTTCAAGACTGCCTGTGTTTATGGGCGCATAAATATTCATCTATAACATGCATGCATACGTTTCCGAGCACAATTCAAAGTGTTGGTGCTGACCTTTAAAGCCCTAAACGGCCTTGGTCCTGTATACCTGAAGGAGCGTCTCTAGCCCCATCGTCCAGCCCGGACACTGAAGTCCAGCGCCAAGGGCCTTCTGGCGGTTCCCTCGCTGCGAGAAGTGAGGTTACAAGGAACCAGGCAGAGGGCCTTCTTGGTAGTGGCGCCTGCCCTGTGGAACGCACTCCCATCAGATGTCAAGGCAATAAGCAACTATTTTACTTTTAAAAGACAACTGAAGGTGGCTCTGTTTAGGGAAGTTTTTAATGGTTGTTGCTGTGCTGTTTTTAATATTCGGTTGGAAGCCGTCCAGAGTGGCTGGGGAAACCCAGCCAGAAGGGCAGGGTATAAATAATAAATTATTATTGTTATTATTATTATTATTATTATTATTATGCATATGACCCCACCGGTCTTCTAAATAATCTCCTGAACGCACAGAGATGCTCCCACAAGGTAATCTACAATAGTGAAGAAAGGGGTGGGACAAGAAAAGTATAGAATTGATATGAATTGGATATACAGCACTTTTTCAAATCTTAATATTTGTTGTGCTGGGGGTGGTGTGTATGCATGCACAGAACAGACTGGGATCGCAACCCTGGAAGAGCGGGGGTTAAACCTTCCAAACCTCCTCCCCCAAATTGTTTTCCCATGTTACAAACCAACCAACTTGTGTCCTATGATTAAAAGCTTTGCCTGCCAATTTGCGGTTTATTAATACAGGACAAATTACCATAGCAAATTAAGACGGAAAGTGGAAGACAGAACCCCAATTGTTTTGTGGAAGCCAGTAATCAAAAATGACCTGTGAACTGGGATGCAAAACTGTGGCCTTGTTCCAATGATCACAGCTTGGCTTCTTAAGCGGAGAGATGCACAAGACTTTTGCCACGTACACAGTTTCTTTGAGGTGAGCTGCAATTTAACCAGGAAATCTCTAATTAGCCATAGTTTCCCATTTTATCAGAACCAGAAAACTATGGGTATCAAGTTCAGAGCAGATCAGGATCTTAAACCATGGTGTGGAATTAGTTTAAGATCTTGATTTGTTCCAGTAACCATCGTTTCCCAGTTTGGACAAAACAAGAAACTATGATTAATTAGAGGTTCCCTGTTGCAACAACAGTTTGCTAACAAAAGGAGAAGTGAGCAGGCTGCATATCTAGTCAAAAGATTTGCACATATCTAAACTAAGAAGCCAATATATGACTAGAATCATAGAATCATAGAATCATAGAATCATAGAGTTGGAAGAGACCACAAGGGCCATCGAGTCCAACCCCCTGCCAAGCAGGAAACACCATCAGAGCACTCCTGACATATGGTTGTCAAGCCTCTGCTTAAAGACCTCCAAAGAAGGAGACTCCACCACACTCCTTGGCAGCAAATTCCACTGTCGAACAGCTCTTACTGTCAGGAAGTTCTTCCTAATGTTTAGGTGGAATCTTCTTTCTTGTAGTTTGGATCCATTGCTCCGTGTCCGCTTCTCTGGAGCAGCAGAAAACAACCTTTCTCCCTCCTCTATGTGACATCCTTTTATATATTTGAACATGGCTATCATATCACCCCTTAACCTCCTCTTCTCCAGGCTAAACATGCCCAGCTCCCTTAGCCGTTCCTCATAAGGCATCGTTTCCAGGCCTTTGACCATTTTGGTTGCCCTCCTCTGGACACGTTCCAGTTTGTCAATGTCCTTCTTGAACTGTGGTGCCCAGAACTGGACACAGTACTCCAGGTGAGGTCTGACCAGAGCAGAATACAGTGGCACTATTACTTCCCTTGATCTAGATGCTATACTCCTATTGATGCAGCCCAGAATTGCATTGGCTTTTTTAGCTGCCGCGTCACACTGTTGGCTCATGTCAAGTTTGTGGTCAACCAAGACTCCTAGATCCTTTTCACATGTAGTGCTCTCAAGCCAGGTGTCACCCATCTTGTATTTGTGCCTCTCATTTTTTTGCCCAAGTGCAATACTTTACATTTCTCCCTGTTAAAATTCATCCTGTTTGTTTTGGCCCAGTTCTCTAATCTGTCAAGGTCGTTTTGAAGTGTGATCCTGTCCTCTGGGGTGTTAGCCACCCCTCCCAGTTTGGTGTCATCTGCAAATTTGATCAGGATGCCCTTGAGTCCATCATCCAAGTCGTTGATAAAGATGTTGAATAAGACCGGGCCCAAGACAGAACCCTGTGGCACCCCACTAGTCACTCTTCTCCAGGATGAAGAGGAACCATTGATGAGCACCCTTTGGGTTCGGTCAGTCAGCCAGCTACAAATCCACTGAGTGGTAGCATAGTCAAGACCGCATTTTACCAGCTTCTTTACAAGAATATCATGGGGCACCTTGTCAAATGCCTTGCTGAAATCAAGGTAGGCTACATCCACTGCGTTCCCTTCATCTACCAGGCTGGTAATTCTGTCAAAAAACGAGATCAGGTTAGTCTGACATGACTTATTTTTCAGAAATCCATGCTGACTATTGGTGATCACAGCATTCCTTTCTAGGTGCTCACAGACTGTTTGCTTAATGATCTGCTCCAGAATCTTCCCTGGTATTGATGTCAGACTGACTGGGCGGTAATTATTTGGGTCCTCTCTTTTCCCCTTTTTGAAAATAGGGACAACATTTGCCCTCCTCCAGTCTGCCGGGACTTCGCCTGTTCTCCAGGAATTCTCAAAGATGACTGCCAGTGGTTCTGAAATCACATCTGCCAGTTCTTTTAATACTCTTGGATGCAGTTCATCTGGCCCTGGAGACTTGAATACATCTAGACTAGCCAAGTATTCTTGTACTATCTCCTTAGTTATTCTGGGCTGTGTTTCCTCTGCTGAATCATTTGCTCCAAATTCTTCAGGTCGGGCATTGTTTTCTTTATCGGAGAAGACTGAGGCAAAGAAGGCATTGAGGAGTTCAGCCCTTTCTGTGTCCCCTGTTTGCATTTCACCATCTTCTCCTCTGAGTGACCCCACTGTTTCTTTGTTCTTCCTTTTGCTACGAACATACCCATAAAAGCCTTTTTTGTTGCTTTTAACCTCTCTAGCAAGCCTGAGTTCATTCTGTGCTTTAGCTTTTCTGACTTTGTGTCTACACGTGCTGGCTATTTGTTTGAATTCCTCTTTGGTGGTTTCCCCCCTTTTCCATTTTTTGTACACATCCTTTTTTAATCTTAACTCAGTTAAAAGTTCTTTAGATAGCCACCCTGGCTTCTTTAGGCACCTTCCGTGTTTCCGTCTCATTGGTATTGCCTGAAGTTGTGCTTTTACTATCTCCCTCTTAACAAACTCCCAGCCATCATGAACTCCCTTTCCATTTAGTATTACTGTCCATGGGATCTCACCAAGCACTTCCCTAAGTTTTATGAAGTCGGCTTTCTTAAAGTCGAGAAATTGAGTCCTAGTATGCTTGGCTGCTCCTTTCCGCTGTATAGTAAACTTCAGAAGAGCATGATCACTTGCGCCTAATGATCCTTCCACTTCTACCCCACTAACCAGGTCATCAACATTGGTTAGGACCAGATCTAAAATGGCTGTTCCTCTTGTTGCTTCTCCCACTTTCTGGACAATGAAGTTGTCTGCAAGGCCAGTGAGGAATCTGTTTGACCTTATGCTCTTGGCTGAGTTTGACATCCAACAAATATCCGGGTAATTGAAGTCCCCCATTACTACTATCTCCCTTCCTTTTGCATGCTTGGCCATCTGTTCCAGGAAGGCATCATCTATGTCCTCCGTTTGGCTTGGGGATCTATAGTAAACTCCCACAATGAGGTCACTGTTATTCTTCTCTCCCTTAATTTTGACCCAAATGCTCTCACTTTGGCTTTGAGGTTCTAAATCTTGGATCTCTTCACAGGTATACACATCCCTGACATATAACGCCACTCCTCCTCCTTTCTTGTCTGGTCTGTTTCTCTGAAATAGATTGTATCCCTCCATTATTACATTCCAATCGTGGGACTTATCCCACCAGGTTTCAGTGATTCCTATTATGTCATATTTAGTTTGCTGTACCAAGAGCTCAAGCTCATCTTGTTTATTTCCCATACTTTGCGCATTAGTGTACAGACATTGAAGTCCATTAATCATTCCCCCGTGTCTCTTATTTAAGGATTTTTTCCTCCCACCACTAGGTCTGCGTGCTGTTTGCTCCATTCGGTCTATGACATTTGGATGATCATCTTCATCAATTGATAGACTCCTACCTACAGGAGCACTGTCTCCCTCCCCCACATTAGTCAGTTTAAAGCCCTCCTGATGAGGTTTCTGAGATTTTTTGCAAAAACATTCCTCCCAACCGTTGTGAGGTGCAGCCCATCGCTTGCCAGAAGTCCATCTTCAAGAAACTGCATTCCGTGATCTAAGAATCCAAACCGTTCCTGTTTACACCATTTGCGAAGCCAGTTGTTCACTTCCACTATTTTTCCCTCTCTCCCTGGGCCACGTCGTTCAACTGGGAGGACAGATGAGATGACAATTTGTGCATTTAATTGCTTCAGTTTCCTGCCCAGAGCCTCGTAATCTCTTTTGATCTTCTGGAGGCTATTGCTTGCAGTGTCATTGGTTCCCACATGAACCAAGAGGAAGGGGTATTTGTCAGTGGGTTTTATGATTCCTTGCAGTCGTTCAGTTACATCTTGGATCTTAGCCCCGGGGAGACAGCACACTTCCCGAGACATCTTGTCAGGCCCACAGATCACTGCTTCTGTTCCCCTCAGTAGGGAATCCCCTATCACCACTACACGCCTCCTCTTAGGTCTGGTCGGGGTTCTTCCGTGAGCTGTCCGTTCCAAGGTCGCCTGCACATTCCCTGAGGACTGCCTTTGCTGCTCGTCTTCATATACCTGATCGACTGTAATGAGGGAGAGATCCTCAAATGGAGTCTGCTCTTCGTCTTCCATGCTAGGGGAAAGGACCTCAAAGCGATTGCGTATTTCTAAACAATCAGAGCGAACCCTGGGTCTCCTACTTCTTTGAGTCACGTTTCTCCATATATCTGGCTCCTGTGTTGGTGAACTAGCCTCCTTCTCAGGGGAGTCCCCTGTCTCCTCCTTGGTGGAGACGGTGTGCTCTGTTGCTTCCAAGAAGAGCTCCAGCTCTCTAATTCTTTGGAGCGTAGCTACACGTTCCTCCAGCTCTCTAATTCTTTGGAGCGTAGCTACACGTTCCTTCCTACACTATCTGAATAAGGTCAGGATGTTTGCAGGAATTGCCTCAGTATATATTGCTTTCTATGTTTATCCCCCTATTTTTAAGTGAACAAAATAAAATATAATCAATGGGGGGTGGTAATCATGATCAAGATGAATTTTAACAGGGAGAAATGTAAAGTATTGCACTTGGGCAAAAAAAATGAGAGGAACAAATACAAGATGGGTGACACCTGGCTTGAGAGCAGTACATGTGAAAAGGATCTAGGAGTCTTGGTTGACCACAAACTTGAAATGAGCCAACAGTGTGACACGGCAGCTAAAAAAGCCAATGCAATTCTGGGCTGCATCAATAGGAGTATAGCATCTAGATCAAGGGAAGTAATAGTGCCACTGTATTCTGCTCTGGTCAGACCTCACCTGGAGTACTGTGTCCAGTTCTGGGCACCACAGTTCAAGAAGGACACTGACAAACTGGAACGTGTCCAGAGGAGGGCAACCAAAATGGTCAAAGGCCTGGAAACGATGCCTTATGAGGAACGGCTAAGGGAGCTGGGCATGTTTAGCCTGGAGAAGAGGAGGTTAAGGGGTGATATGATAGCCATGTTCAAATATAGAAAAGGATGTCACATAGAGGAGGGAGAAAGGTTGTTTTCTGCTGCTCCAGAGAAGCGGACACGGAGTAATGGATCCAAACTACAAGAAAGAAGATTCCACCTAAACATTAGGAAGAACTTCCTGACAGTAAGAGCTGTTCGACAGTGGAATTTGCTGCCAAGGAGTGTGGTGGAGTCTCCTTCTTTGGAGGTCTTTAAGCAGAGGCTTGACAACCATATGTCAGGAGTGCTCTGATGGTGTTTCCTGCTTGGCAGGGGGTTGGACTCGATGGCCCTTGTGGTCTCTTCCAACTCTATGATCCTATGATTCTTTGTGTTTTCTTCAGGGAAGTGGCAGGTTTCTTTTTATGGTTTTCTATATTACCCGTTATGAAAGCCCAATATGTTATTGAAATAAAACAATACTTTATTTTTAAGAGGGTTGAGAGGCAGAAAGAAAACCGAAAACATTTGAAGTGATTTACCTGAGCCCCATAAACTCGCTGCATCGCTTGAAGCAACTGGTTGGTGTATTCTGTGAGAGTCCCCGCATCTTCTTCAAACACACTCAGCAAAGAACGTGTCTGGTCAAAGAGAAAGGGTAGCAGTTTATTCACCAATGGAAATTTGCAGTTTTCAAACAAACAGGTAGCATAAATGGAGACAGACATTAGTAATCTCTCTGTTGTTAAGACACTAAACACACACACATAATAGATCCTCAAATTCCTGCTATAGAGGTGGGGAACCTGTGTCCCTTCAGATAGTCAAAAGTCACAGATAATGGCAACTGGAGTCCAACAACATATGGAGGGTCACAGGTTCCCCAGCCTTGCCCTGTTATGAACAGAAGCATTCAGCAGTGAAGACATCTGTATTTATACCCTGGCTTTCATCTAACCAGACCACAGGGAGGTTACAATGACCAATTCATAAAATACAACACTTCATAAATCACGACAACTCTAAAATCATTATTAAATTATATCCAGAAAGACAAAACATTAGCTCCACGTGATTTTGATGTCCAGCATGGCTCCCGTTACTACTCCCCCACCAAAGCATGAATGAATAAGCTGAGATCAAAAGGTCACCAATGAGACGGGCAGTAACACTGCCAAAAGGAAAGCATTCCACAGTTGGGGTGCCACTGCAGAGAAAGCCCCGTCCTGAGTTGCTGCAAACTGCAAACTCATAGGGAGGATCTCCAACTGGGCCTCCCCCACTGAGCACAAGCTGGTATGTATTTCTAGAGGTTTACATGGTGATAAGTGAAAATCCCGCAAACAGGGTAATTCCACTCAAATTCAAGAAGAAATAGCAGCAATCCTTCCTCATGTTGAGTTTCAACAGAACATTGAAGCATCAAACCCATATAACTGACTATGGTGCATTTTTGGTTTGATATTTTCTTTGTTTATTATAATTATTGTTTAGTCAATTTGTATATTGTCCTTCATCCGAAGGTCCCAATACAGTTCACAACAGAACCATCAGATATATTTAAAAAATGAAGGGCAATACATGAATGCTCTCATTGAATAATAAGAATAATATCCTCCACCACACCATTCCAGAAGCATACCAGAACAGGAAGGCTTTAGATCCAGTGGATTCAAAGTATCTGCTGATGTGCCCCCCAAACACCTTCATTTTCGCCCTCTCTGCCGGAGAAGGGGCAGCCAAGAGGTTTCCACAGCTACAAGACTTCCATTTGTGGTCATATCTTCTGTATCACCCATGGAGTTGGAGAGCCACAAAATATTACAGCTCCTGCCCCACCAACCCAGCTACCACAGGATTGCACCCGATGTATTTTTTTAAGACAGCAGCCTAAACTGCTTAGATCTGAATGGATCACACCACAAAGATTTCAACCCTAACCATACTTGCTAGGGCAGAACTTTCCAAACTGTGTGCCGCGAAACATTAGTGTGTTGGCTGCGGTGTGTAGGTGTGTCGTGCAAACGCTCCCCATGCTCCTCCTGGGGCTGGAAAGGGGTTAGTTTAACCCCTGGTTTGCTAGTAAAACTGAATTACAGTTGTACTTCGGCTCCCGAACACCATGGGAGTCAAATGTTCCGGCTCCAGAACAATCAAAAACCAGAAGTGAGGGTTCTGGTTTTCAAACGTTCTTTCAGAAGCCAAACATCTGGTGGGGCTTCCAATTGGCTGCAGGAACTTCCTGCAGCCAATCAGAAGCCACACTCTGGAAGTCGAATGGACTTCCGGAATGGATTCTGTTCGACTTCCGAGGTATGACTGTACTGTGTCACGATATTATGCATGCATAGAGTGTGTCACCAACATGAAAAGTTTGGAAAGCTCTGTGTTAGGGAGTACAGTGAGCCTTATATCCAAATAAACATGCATTCAATTGCATACTTTTAAACTGTGGGTGGGGTATTGTTTTGTAATATGTTACATTTTTTCGTGTTTTTAAACTGCCCTGTGATCCTCGTATAAAAGATGGTATAGAAATTTTATATATAGAAATACACACACACACACACACACACACACACACACACTCATTTTCTACCCCTCTTTTTCAGCTACTGCTAAAATACTGTTGACATTTTAATACTCTAAGTGAGATGGCAGAAGCAGAAAAACCAGTGTTATGTTTCAGGTATACAAACTTAACAATTTACATTGGGATATTTATATATATATCTAGTGTGGTAAGATCTGCCTTGTGTAAACTGTGGTTTAGCTCCTGGGCAGAAAAAGGAGGATGTGGTTTTATTCACTAACCAGGCCTGATTTCCTTCTAGCAGCAATGGAAGGGGAAAGGAACACAGGAAACAAGGATATACAGAGTCAGGCCATTGATCCATCTGGCTCAGTGTTGTCACTCTGACTGGGAGCAGTTATGCAGGGTTTCAAGCAAAGGATATTTTGAGCTATATCTTGAGAAGCTAGGGTAGATACCCCATTCACAGGGTAGGGTAGATACCCTGGTAGATACCCCATTCACAGAATCAGAGTTGCAAGGGACCCCCTCCAGCGGTCATCTAGTCCAACCCCTTGCAATGCAGGAATTCCAACACACAGTCCCCCATCCAATTTGAAACCATACAAGACCCTGCTTAGCTTTGCAAAGGTGCCAGTGGTTTTTATTGCTGCACCACTAGGAGGGTACACCACTGAGCCACAGCCCTTTCCCAAATGAGTACTGTATAGAGAATCTGATCCAAGCCCTTTTGGTGGAATAGGTCATATTAAAGTTTTATAATCGAATATTCACACCCCAAATTACGGCTCTGACCTCTGGCCATGCAATTCAGCAACACTCCATATGTTCTTTCTGGCTCTACATATATATTTGACTCACTCAGCTAACAAGCATCACACCTGCCAGGACAATGGAAGAAAAGCAGATATTTGGGGTCCTTCAAAGACTCTGAAGAACAGAAATTTGACGCAGGTCTGATGGAATGAAATTTCATTGCTGTGGGGCCAGCACAGAGAGGGACCTGTTCCTTGGGACCCAGGTAGGGCTGGGAGAGAACCCTATCTGAAAGCCTGGAGAGTGACTGTCTCACACATACAAATTCAATTTGGGCAATTAAAGTCACTTTGCAGCTCTTGCACAGCAAACACATTTCCCTCAAAGATTAGATTTTTTGCAACAAGGAAAGTGACAGAGAAATGTGCTTGTGGTGTAAAACTTTTTTTACTGCAACATCATCTATGCTCCCCTCAAAAAAAAATCAGTAGGAGGGAAACAGAGCCCTGGATGGAGGGGTGCATAGCATTGGTGTCAATCAGGAGGATTGACAGTAAATTTGTACATGCAGCTCCCTGGTGTGTTTAAGTGCCAGAGAACTCGGTGGAAAAAAGTGTACACACAAGTTAGCACAAGTAAGAATGCTTTGAATGTGAGCAGTTGCACCTATGATGCTGTGGCTTCTGTAAAGAAACAGAAAAAACTACAGCCCTTTAAAAAAAAGGATTTGCACTGCCTCAGCACTCTTCTGTGTACTACGCAAATCAGCATCCGGCCTGTTCACTTTCAGGCCTTTAAAGCACCAGCATCCATTTAGATGAGTCACATGATGCCTGCATGTTCTCCACAAACTTGAAAGAGCTCTCGCTCACTCACTCGCTCTCCGATCCAAAAAGATCAGGAAGGAAGAAACAAACTGTCTCTAATTCATAATTTATTCTACCTTAATTCGCATATCATAACTGCTTTAGAACATTGTTTTTTATTGTATTGCTACCCACATGGAACTTAGGGAGACCAGGAAAATACATCAAATAAATCCAATTATTAAGTTTCCCTTCCCCTGGATTTCAAAATGTCCCTCCTAATGCACCTATTAAAAGTGACCTAGATTGGTCACAATGAAGCTCCATACATTTACAATGATAAAGCTACTTCCGGTCTCCTCCTCCCTCCAAAGCTCATTAATATTTCCAAAGTGCTTTATTGTTAGAACCATTGTTAGAACATTTCCATGCTCCCTTCACTTCTTAACCTGGAAAAATATGATAGCATCCTGCTGATGTACGGAATGTGTATTTACACAAGATAGTAGATGATGGGCAGAGAAGTTTTTTTATTTCTCCATGGGGGTTCTTCCTCTCTGTCATAGAGCCAGATTCCTATACACTGGAGTTTCTCCCTCTCTCACACACCTGGGCAAAACACCACCTGTTTTAACATCTAGCCATATCACCTCCAGATGTTTTGGACTACAATTCCCATCAGACCCAGCCAGGATGGATGTGCTCTCGGAGGCTGATGGGAGTTGTAGTCCAAAACATCTGGGCACGGGCACCATGTTGGCAAAGGCTGATCTAACCGGACTAGGAGTTCTGACCTCCCTCATTTCTTCTGGGTCCTAATAATGTCACCTTTTTCTTTAAAAGAAAGGTCGCCTCCTACTTAAACCTCCGACCACAATGGCTACTTTTCCATTCCGACTCCTCCATTCTCCGGCAGAAGGCTTCTTTCTCCAGCTTTTAAATTATCCCCGTTTAGAAATTACATGCCACCCTCCAACTTGCTGAAAACTCCTGCGTCTGTTGAGCACCATTATGAAAACAAACGCACCTCCACCACCAAAACCCTGCCTAGCTCACAGGTTTGCTTTGATGCAGACCCACAACAGAAAGATCAGCAGACACCCGGGAAGAGCTCTCGGCTCGCCTAAATGCCATATTCTGGATTACTGACAATCCTGCTCGCCCCCTCCCCTCCCCTCCCGGTCCGCAGGTAGCTTTGGCGTTTGCGCGCAGCTCTCAACAACTGCGACATCCTCTCTCTCCCTCCCTCGCCGGCCTGACGCGGAGATCCACTCAGACGTGCCGCGGTGGTACCTGCGGGCTATCCTGCAAAGCCTCTTCCAGACGAAGCCTGTCGACGGCGGGCATTGTCTGGCGCTGGAGAGGCGAGCGTGAATTATTCAGGCTGGGCGGATGATCCTGCTTGCAAGTGGATCTCTTGTGACGCGTCAGCTTCGGATGCTGCGCCCAGCCGAGGGATCTGGCGAGTTTCCCTTTTTCCCACCGCAGCCGGGAAGGAGATAAAAGAAGCGAGTTCCGCAGCCGCGCAGCGCCCAGGTGCGTGAAGCAGGTAGTTGCCGCCTGTTGCGCACCAAGCCAGCCAGCACAATCCGCAGGCAGCCAGCCCAGGACCACTCCTCCCAGTTCCTGTTTCTGGGAGGAAGTGGGACGACTAGTGGAGAGCATCAGGAAGTGGGGCGGCGCTGCGGCCTGGGCCTCCTGCAACAAAAATCCACACGGGCTGTTTCTTGTTTAACGTGCGGGTTAAAGGCAGAAGAAGAGAGCCCTGCAGGATCAGGCCATCTTACCCAGCACTGGCCAACCAGATGCCCAGGGTGGGGGAAAGTCCAGCAGAACCTTCACAGCCGAATTTAGAGCTGCAGATTGTCACGCTGCAAGGCTGAAATCGTATTTAAGGCTCCCGGAGAAATAAAATGAAACATTGCTGGCATGAAGGCCTGAGAGGGGTTATTTCAGGAAGAGCAGCGTTTGATTCTGTTGTTAATATTGTTTAAGGCTTATCCGGCCTTGTAAAATCGTGTGTGATCATGCTGATGACAGCCAAAGAGCTCGTAAAAAACTTAGTGTTGGCAGAAATAGGTACACGGACCGATGAGAGAAATAGCACAATATGAACTAGATCTGGTAGATAAAGCATGTCGTGAATTAAAGCAATTTGCACTATGTATATGAAAGCAAAGGTTGGTTTTTTAAATGGTATGAATGATTTTGCTGATCAGTTCTAAAAGAAACTAGAATTCTAATGGCTGCCACGAAAACGCTTTGCTAAACACCCAACAGGAGGTGGTTTGAAAGCTTGCAACCCTAAATCCATTCAGAAGGTACAAATAAAATATTCGGATTAAAATGGTGGGATGTTTAGGTGGAATGGAATGACCTAGGATGCAGGGATTGTAGGTTAGTGTTAGAGCACCTGTCTTGCATGCAGAAGGGCCAGGTCTCCAGGACCCTGTCTGAAATCCTGGAGAGCTGCTGCTGCTCAGTGTGGCCAGCACTGGGCTACGTGGACTGGCTCAGCTTCCTTTGTTACTATAACTGAGGGACCACCTCCTCCCATACTCTTAACCACTACAGTGGTACCTCCGGTTAAGTACTTAATTCGTTCCGGAGGTCCATACTTAACCTGAAACTGTTCTTAACCTGAAGCACCACTTTAGCTAATGGGGCCTCCTGCTGTTGCCGCACTGCTGCGGCGCGATTTCTGTTCTCATCCTGAAGCGAAGGTCTTAACCTGAGGTACTATTTCTGGGTTAGCGGAGTCTGTAACCTGAAGCGTATGTAACCCGAGGTGTTAAGTTGTGGGCGAACATAGCAGACGACACAGCGATTTCTCCAGAGCAGCTCTTTACTTGTAAGCTGGACAGAACTGAACAGCAAACAGCTCAGCCGGCCTGCTTTTATAGGCAGCCGGCTGTCAACATTGTAGCAACAACAACCCAGGGTTTCCCCGCCTAAAATAACTGACGTGGACCTGAGTGAAAACTATCTACAGTATCCCCCTGCTGGCCCAGGGTGAGAACTTCAGTACATAACACGAGGTACCACTGTACATCACACTGGCTCTATCTCCCCCCCCCCTTTTTTTTTTAAATTCCAGGACATATGAAGTAGCAATAAAGTCAAATGGACAGGTTTAGAAAGCCTTGCCCACATTACTGAGTAAATACAGCAACTCTCACATGGAAGTAGATATCTGGGGCAGGCTAGTGTCCCAGAGCCTCTCCATAGGAACTGAGTGCTGCCTTAACCTCTTTGAACAGCCATGTTGTGACTCGCACACTCAAAGCTGGCAGCTTCCTCATACAGCAACAGAAACTCAAAGCCTTCAACAGCTGCTTGATGGACAGCTTTCTTGGCAGACAGCTGCTTGATGGCAGCTTCTTCATTATACAGTAGAAACACAACAATGATTAAAACACCGGATGAATTTCGGCTTTCTGCGCAGCTCTTAAAGGTGCAGTGTCAAGGGGGGGGGGGCAGTGGATGATGACAGGTGAGAATCTTCTTTACCAAGATGTTTTTAAATTGATTTTTGTCTCTCTTCATGGAAGACTATGGTAATATTCTAATCATCAATGATTACTGGGTGTGAAGAGTAGTTGTAAATTTGAACTAATTAAAGTAGTATGATACTGATCCAGGCAAGGATTCTGTATATTTTTATTGAGTATAATACGTCTTCCAAATTTACCTGCTTTCTCGCTGTCTTCATGATGGCTACTGCTTTGTTGCTGTTGCTAAAATCATGTATAGAATTTGTTTATAATAACAATAATCAGCAGCAGATTACCGAAGAAGAGAAAGACAGAAAAATGCAATGAGAAAGGATCACATAAATGAGTTTGCCATTGAACGGTAAAGAGTAAATTAAAGTGGAAGAGGAGGGAAGTATTGCAGCTGCTCTTAAGCAAAAAAAAAATAATCTGCAAGTATTCTGGAGAATTAGATTTCTCCCACGAGTGTAGGCAGATTTGCTGCATCTAGTACAGCACTTTGTTAATCCATAATCAAATGTGTGCCATTACTCTATAAATGTGTTGTTTTCCTGTTTTCCCTCTCTGACTCTTACCGTATTTGTCAGCTTCATAATGTATGCTTTTGTACTGAAAGCGTACTGAGTGTGTGCCTGTAATTAATTAATTAATTAATACCCCGCCCATCTGGCTGGGTTTCCCCAGCCACTCTGGGCAACTCCCAACAGCATAATAAATATCACAGGGTGTGTCTGCCAGTTGCACTTACCTGCTGCTACAGCTTTCCTAGTATAACAGTTCAGGTAGCCAGATGCAAAGGAAGACAAGCATACCTTCTGAAATCCCCCTTTCTGCATAACTAAGGTGCCCCCCCTTTTTAATCTGGCCACTCCAACAGCAATGTTGCTGTTAAACTCCGAATTGTGAAATAATGAAAATTCTGTTTCATTTTAAGTAGGCTCTAAAGTCTTTAGTGTTATGTCAAAAAAGACCTGTCATTCGCCAGAACAATCCTGTGACTAAAGTATGTATGCAAAGGATCGTCACATTAAAGTATGATATTATTGAACTCCATGAGCCATTTCTGAGGAAATATGCTATATGCTATATGCTATGTTGCTATTACTATTATGGTTTAGCAGTTGAGGCTGGCAGGAGGTAAGATAATTACAGTGGTACCAGAGGTAGAAAATATTTGTCCAAAGCTGCCCACACAGAAGCTTTTATCTGCCCCTAAGGTACAACCCATGCAAATGTATCATGCTTAAAAAGGCAGAGGGATCACAAACTCTATTCCATGGACCCAAGGTTGTCTCTCAACTGGGATTTGAAGCTGGCCAGCAAACCTCAGTTGAAAGGAACTCTTGGTTCATATCAACCATGGTTAACATCTGTGTTGATACACTGTAATGTGTTGGAGGAGACTCTTGAGAGTCCCATGGACTGCAAGAAGATCAAACCTATCCGTTCTTAAGGAAATCAGCCCTGAGTGCTCACTGGAAGGACAGATCCTGAAACTGAGGCTCCAATACTTTGGCCACCTCATGAGAAGAGAAGACTCCCTGGAAAAGACCCCGATGTTGGGAAAGATGGAGGGCACAAGGAGAAGGGGACGACAGAGGACAAGATGGTTGGACAGTGTTCTCGAAGCTACCAGCATGAGTTTGACCAAACTGCAGGAGGCAGTGGAAGACAGGAGTGCCTGGCGTGCTCTGGTCCATGGGGTCACAAAGAGTCAGACACGACTAAACAACAACAACAACAATGTTTAACTGTGGCTGAGGCCAACAGGGGAGGAATGAAAGTGGGGAATGCATGGTAGGGGAGAGGCCGTGGAGAGAAAGAATGCATGTACATATGCATTTAAGGAGCTTGGGGACCATAAATGATGAGACAGATCTTCAACACTTGAGCCATAGAACTGGGAAAGCTAGTCAGGGATTGCTTGTTTGAAGTGAAGGTCACTAATTATAGCCAGCCCTTGGGGTTTACATAGCTTTGACATTGATTAATATTGCATATACAGTTTGGGATGTGACCCTTTAACCCAGTGTCCTAAGCCTGGCTTGGCATGAGTCCTCTCTGCCAGTGTGGTTCCTGTCCCTTGATTAAGACCCATAAACAAGATTATTGCCCTCTCTTTGCTTTGCCTGTCTGAACAAAAGAAGGTCGGCTAGTCTTCCACCAGACATCAGCTCTGACACTCGGTTTCAGTCGGTTGAAAACGACAACACTGAAATGGATTTTTAATGTTAGCAACTGCATTTTCTGAGCAGGGTTAGGAAAAAGCAAGGTTTCTGAGAAAGGAACGACTGAATCAACACTACATTTCTTTCTGAATATTGCCACTGTTGTGGTTGGTGGCAGTGGTGCAATGTGGTAATCGCACCCTAATTCATTAACAATCATGGCTTCCCCCAAAGAATTCTGGGAACTGTAGTTTATCCCTCGCAGAGGTACAAGTCCCACCACCCTGTAGTTAAAGAACTACAGTTCCCAGGATTCTTTGGAGGGAAGCCATGACTGTGACATAAAATTCCTTTAGACTTAGTATGTAACCTCACATCCACATCATATGTTGAATGGTCTTATAGCTTGCTTGCATTCACACACTAACCATAGATGGTAATGTTTATTACCTCACTTACATCAAAGTGTGGTGAAGTGGCTCAGCTGCCTTTGGCCACTTCTGCTGAGTGGGGCCCTGGACTTCTGCCTCAAAGTCCTGCCCTGATGGTACCACTTGCTGGTGGTGTCAGTGCTACAAAGTGAGCTTTTTGGATCAAAGCCACGACCGCAGGAGGAGCCCGCCTGAACTGACAGATTAGAGGCATGTGCACTCAGTGACCCTGTATGTACAACATGCACAATTGTACATGTGCACATGTCACAATAATTCTGCCTTATCAATTTGTGCACTGCTTATATGCAGAAATGGCTTCTAGACATTTTACAACTATAAAATCAATGCACAATTGAAATACACAATAACAGTTACATGGGGGCATTGAAACTACCTTAATTAAAATAGACAGCAAAGCGACCAGTTGAAAAGCATAAGAATTAAAACACGTGAAATAATGAAATCAGAAATTTAGTTCAGGGGAAAGCTTGCTATTATTATTGTAGTGTGGTGGGTAGAGTCTGTGTCCCTGCATACACAATAGTTGTACAAACCAGCAAGTGTACACTCCTTCACACAAACACTTTGGCTTCATGCGTACCATACATTTAAAGCACATGACTTCCTTCAAAGAACTCTGGGAACTGTAGTTAGTTAAGGGTGCTAGGAACTGTAGTTCAGTCGGTGAGCAGTCAGCTACAGTCTCCAGGATCCTTTGGGGGAAATCATGTGCTTTAAATCTGTGGTGTGTACGCAGCCTTGCACACATGTAGCGACAGCCTGTGTTCTGTGCCAACGTGTGAACAAGCCTTTTAACTCCTATGATAGGGAGACTTCTAAGTTAACTCCCTTTTCTGGCCCCAGCATGAGTCTCTTAAACTGAAAGATGCCCACTGCCAAGTAGGAAGGGGCAGTAGTTGGTGGAGTACATGAGAGGCAGTATTGCAGGGCATAATGCCTGCACTCATCCTTTTCAGTGGCAGTTTCAGAATTTGCATGCGCTGACAGCGACAGGTACAATGAGCAGTTGCCACAGGCCCCACCCTCACACACACAGCTGTCCCTGAAGCCAATCATCTCATAAGTAGTTGACTAGCTCAGCATACCAGTTGCCTGCTGCTGTTCCTCACAACAAAGAGGATTTCGATTCCACAGCACTTTGCAAACTAAGCCAACACCCATGAATTTCCTTTCTCAGCTTAAGAACTCCACACGTGAGCTGCCTGAAAGGTCCTTGGAGAGAGAGGAAGGGAGGGAAAAAGAGAGAGGCATTGTTTAGTCTATGATTCAAGCCTGGGAGCCTATTATGCCAACTATAATCTATCCCGTGATTTTATTTGATCTGACTGGTTCTGCTAGTTTTGGAGGAACTGCATTCAACACACTTTACCATTCCAATGGGAACTTAAAGGCAAATCAGGGTTGTTTCCTAGTCAGGCACAAAATCTGTATTTTTAGCATGAAGACCAGTGAAGGAGGGAACGAGCTGTTTAAAAATTAAAAGAGGCAAATGTTTCATAGCTGGTATAGTATACAGTGGTACCTTGGGTTACATACGCTTCAGGATACATACGCTTCAGGTTACAGACTCCACTAACCCAGAAATAGTACCCTGGGTTAAGAACTTTGCTTCAGGATGAGAACAGAAATTGTGCTCCGGCGGCGCGGCAGCAGCGGGAGGCCCCATTAGCCAAAGTGGTGCTTCAGGTTAAGAACAGACCTCCAGAACGAATCAAGTACTTAACCCCAGGTACCACTGTAGTAGCTACGGACTGGCTCAGATGATGATCTAAACTAAATACACCTCAAAGCGGTCCACAAAAATAATAAAACAATAAAAGCATTGGTAAAAGCAGTTTTAAAAGCTGCTTGAAACATTAAAAAAAATAAAATCAGCAATGAACTAAAAGCAGATTAAACCACGCACCAACATTCTACATAACTGCGTAGGTTGGTTTAAACAAAACTGTTTTTAACCAGCACTGAAAACAGGCACCTGTCTGATGTTAATAGGCAGGGAGTTCCAAAGTTGATTTCTTACAAATGTGGAACATATACTGTGTGGCACCAGGGTCAGCTCCTTGCCCACAGTGCTTAGAATGTAACATTTCTGAGGAGGAGATGGAAGCACCTTAACTCTAGCACATATGCCAATAAATAAATGTGCATGAACCCTAAGGCATCACGTAGTGCACAGCTTATTGATCTACTTCTTTTCCTTATTGTTTACTTTGCTCTGGCTAGAAAATGCTCACACTTAACAATGATCAGTCAAACATTTACTCCTTTGCAGATACTGAGATATACTTTGAGAGGCACGGATTCGCATATGCTAATTTATATGTATAGATGAAAATTTTGAAGCAGCTGCAATAATTTAAATAGAAATACAATGCATGTCACCATAATGGAAAAACAATACCCTTGTGGACTTCCGGGTTGGTGCCACTGTTTAATGGCGGATTCCCTCCGAGCTCCGGAGGGAATCGGCTCCGTAGCGTCTGGGTCTGGCCGCTGCGGCGAAGCGGGGACCCTTAAAATCACAGGCGCGGATGCCTGTGAACACAGAGACTCGGCGGGCACCATTTGCGCCCCCCCAATCCGCGACGGAGCCTTTTTAAAGGCTTCGGAACGGAGGCAGGGTAAGGCGTGGTGCTGAGAGTACTCCCTCGTCTACGGAGTGAAGCCGCAAGCCATTGACAGAGAGCGCCAACTTCTTCTAAGAGTGATTGGATCCTAAAACATCAACCCGTGAGTAATACGGAGATTGGAACTTTAAAAAATTTCTTATTTTGGATTTGGAACGAGCGGGAAGGGGCTAAAAAGGAAGTCCACCCCCCCCTCTTTGTAAACAACTTAAAGCAAAGGACTGGGCAGCTAAGGTCGAGAGAATCTGTTTCTTGTTTTTTTTTAACTAAAGATCCTGACCTCACGGTTTGGACATTATAAGAGGATATTCTGGAGGATAAAAAGAATTTTGGGAGCTGAAACTACACCCCCCCCTAGACCCGGGAACGTCCGATGAGAAAGCCTGTTGCATGGAAGATTTTGACAGCTGTCAAGTGAGCTGCTAGTCAGCTAGTTGTCAGCTGGAAAAAGAGAACATTGTTTCTGCTGTTTTTGCTGGTTTATTCGGGATAACTTGTTGAAAATAAGGTTGATACAAAATAACTGGACTTTTGGTTTTTGAGCTGAAAGGAAGATCAAGGAATTAAATCCCCCTAGAGGGGTAACAAGGATACTACATTACAAAAATGGCTGGAGTGTCTAAATTCCAAGCAGAATTGGACAGAGCACTGGTTCTCTTGGGAAACTTACAAGATGAGTACGATGCTTTGTCTACAGAGGTAGCGCTATTACACTGGACAGTAAACAACAGCTTGGAGTCTGATAAGGATTTGAAACAGGAAGCCTATTCAACTGAACAAATAAATGAAACCGAAAGCGTAGACACGATGGAGCAATATGTTCTTTTTGAAGAAAACGAAGGAGGAGATGGAGGTTTGCAGGAGTCAAAGGAGAGCTACAATATGAGGCCTGACATGATGATAAAAAAGGACAATAAAAACTGGATGCGGAAAGCCTGGTTTGATTGGGAATTTGGAAAATGGAGAGATCCTCTTTTGAGGAGATCTGAAGACCTGAGGATTATAAATTTGTTGAAGGTGGAAGCTGGAGCTGTGGGGACATTTGGATTAGAAAGAAATTTGAAACAAGAGTTGGAATACCCCATAGGCTTTGCTTTTGCTTTTAAGTATGGAGGACTGGCTAGAAGCAACACCGATTCTGTTGGGCCGGAGCCCCTCCGAGACCTGGGGCTTAACATCAAGGTCTATCAAAGAGACCGGCAGAAAGGAACTGAGAGAGACATAAGGGCCTCGGACCTGAGATCTCCAGGCTAAATAAATAATATAAAGACTGATGGATATTGGTTGGGGACTGGAACCGGGAGAAGGGTGGGTGGAGGTTGGGAATCCAAAGGGTACATAAGGATAATTTGCATTGCTTTGTTTGTTTTATATTTTGTTAGTGGTAAGGAAATTGGGTAAACCGTGGAAGGGAAATTTTGGTCGACCTTAGGAAAAAGGTTCAAGAATAAATTAATGAGGTATAAGTATTGATGTGTAATTTTAATAAGGTGAAATTGGTTTTTTTTTCTTTTTTTTTTTAAACTAAGTGAGAATAAGGCTGTTAAAAATAAATGGAGGAAATGGAAAAAAGAAGTAAAGTAAAATAACAGTATGTTAGAATAAATGTTTAAGTTAAGGTGAAGAAATAAGTTAAGGACTTGCTGAATTGACAATTTAAATTGGAATACAAGAAGGGGAGGTGTGAGGAGGTCTGAGAAACAAGGTTGAGGAAAATAAGTATCAGAAACTGTATGTGTTTTTTCTATTTTTTTTGTTTAGTTTCGAATATTTTGTTTATTTTTTTTTGTTTTTGTTTGTTGTGTGTTTTTTGAAAATACCAATAAATATTTAATTAAAAAAAAAAGGAAAAACAATACCCTTGTGACTTATGTTCTTGTTTGGTCTGCTGTTCAGGGGCTGATGTGCAACTTCAAGGCCTTTGCTTCTGTCCCTCCTTACCGATTTTCTTTTACCCTTTAAACCAGATTTGGACATGTTAGCCCTTCAAACAGAGGACTGTCCTCTGCAAAGTAGGTCATCCAGGCAAAAGACAGGGCTGCCCATTGTGGGTTTAGGCCAGTGATATGATAGCAGAGGCTGTATACTGTAAAAAAGTACACATTACATCCATTGCTCCACCATTTTGCCTCTGACCTTGCCCATCTCTGGCTAGTGGCCCCCTAAGAAGGGAATGTGGCCCTCAGGCTGAAGGAGTTTCCTCACCTCCACCAACACCCTTCCTGCACTTAGTGATGCCCTGAAATAATCACAGACACTCCCTGCGCCCTCTCTCAAGTGGCAGTGCATCCTCATTCAAATGTCAGCTCTGCTCTTAAGTCACCTGAGTATCTTAAGCTGCTGCTGAGGTACAGTCTCAGGTGGTTATTGTCTCCATCAGTCCACTCAGCTAAACAATCTGATTGGCTCACCAGAAGCGCAGATCACTGGGCAGCCACTTTTGAGGAGAATATTTGAAGGAGTGTCTTGGCTACTTAGACGTGTTTTGATTTTGGGGCAAGTTTCCCAAATTGTCTTTTGTCTGCATCAGACCAAAACGTGACACCACGTGACTCCCAGCTTAGAAGTGCAAATTTAAGCAAACAAGTGGTGTGATTTGGTAAAATACATTTTATAAAAACCATATTCATAAATATTAATAAAAAACATATCTGTCCTTATGCGACAAGATTAGACTGTGATGAACATGTCTCCTCAGATTAGCTGAATATGTAAACAAACCACTCAATTTTTTGGGGGTGCTTCATTATGTTTTTGAATATCGTATTTTTAATTTTTTTATTATGGCCAGGGGCCTCAAAAGCTGGAAGTGGCCCAGGTCTCTCTGGGCCATTGGGAGGGCCTGATGAGAGTCGTCCATACCTAGAGGGATGACCACCTGGGAATGACACATCTGCTGTTTTGCGTTCCATCATGATGAAAGAAATGCTGGATACAAATATATATATATAAATGAACAAATTCTCCCAATGCTGTTTTAAAAAACAAATAATAACAACAGACTTGACTCTGGAAGCAGTGTGGCAAAGTGATTGGAAGGTCAGACTAGGACTAGGGAGACGAGGTTTCAAAGCCTCACGCAGCTGTGGAATTTCCTGGGCGGCCTTGGGCTAATCACTGTCCCTCAGCATTGACCTACCTCACAGGCTTGTGGTGAGGATAACTTGGGGGAGGGGGAGAACCACCTTGATCTCCTTGGAGGGAAGGTGGGATATAAATGTAATCAATATAAGTAAATAAACTTGCTAATTGTCAAATTGCATCACCTTGGGGGCTTGCATTTGAAGCTGAGAGTCTTCAGTTCAGACTCAGACAGCTGACACCCACCAGAAAACGGGCTCCTTAAAAAAAACCAACCCTTAGAAATAGGAGTAAGTGGATTAAATAGAAGTAGGAATAAATTTATGGATCTTCTGGAGTACCAAGCAACTTTGATGTCTTCAAATGTAAACATCATCATATGGCACTTAGGAACGCACTTGCTTTGCGGGGGGGGGGGGGAACATAGCATTAGATAAATAGCAATTTTCTTCAAGTGGTTTTTCTAAGAAACTACTATTATGCAACAATGTGAACAGCACAACATTCTGTAAAAGAGCAAAATGACAGGCTTTTTGCTGTTCTGCCATTCCACGGTACAGTGCGCGCTCTCTCTCTCTCTCTCTCTATATATATATATATATGAGATGTCATCTAAAAATTTAAAAATTCCAGAAAATGATTCTGAGTCAATAGATATGAGAAGAACTTTGGCTTAGCATGCCTATGGAGAGCCAGTGTGGTGTAGTGGTTAAGAGCGGTAGACTCGTAATCTGGTGAACTGGGTTTGCTTCTCCACTCCTCCACATGCAGCTGCTGGGTGACCTTGGGCCAGTCACACTTCTCTGAAGTCTCTCAGCCCCACTCACCTCACAGAGTGTTTGTTGTGGGGGAGGAAGGGAAAGGAGAATGTTAGCCGCTTTGAGGCTCCTTCGGGTAGTGATAAAGCGGGATATCAAATCCAAACTCCTCTTCTTCTTCTATGCATAGTTTCAATAAATCAAAGTGATTAGCTTTCTCCCCCTCCCCCCTTTTTTAAGTTAGGAAATACACATAGATTCATAGAATTACAGAGCTGGAAGTGATCTCAAGGATCATCTAGTCCAACCCCACTGCAATGCAGGAAGTTAGATGCCATTGCACCAAGCAAATGTTTCCCCATGTTTCCCAGTGCATTTTACCATCTTTCCTTATTGCAAAAGTCTGAGGTGGGGTTTTTTTTGTTTTTGTTTTTGTTTTTTTTGTAAGGTTGGAGCTCCAAATCTTTCATTGTGCAACCTGAATTTGCTGGTATGTGATTGAATCCCTCTGAAAAATAGCAACAGATTGGAGGCAACCTTAGTTTAATGGTACTTATTCCAAGGTAAATGGGTATAGAATTGCAGCCTAATCCATTCACTTTGAGGATAATTTAGTTGCATGCTGAAATGCTAGTCCCCTTTATCATATCATTCTATGTCTCTTCCTACGCAAAGAGAGATTTTCCTGTACATGCTAATATGATGGTAAATAAATTGATCTTTAGGCACCAGCTCAATAAAGCAGTTAAAGCTGTGTAAATCAAAATCAATAGGGCTGAAATACCTGCTCGTGATTAAGAAAGTGATTAAGTAAAAGGTAAAGGTAAAGGGATCCCTGAGCGTTAAGTCCAGTCACAGACAACTCTGGGGTTGCGGTGCTCATCTTGCTTTACTGGCCAAGAGAGCCGGTGTTTGTCTGCTGACAGCTTCTGGGTCATGTGGCCAGCATGACTAAGCCGTTTCTGGAGAAGCCAGAGCAGCACACAGAAACACCGTTTACCTTCCCGCCGGAGCCGTACCTATTTATCTACTTGCACTTTGACGTGCTTTCAAACTGCTAGGTGGGCAGGAGCAGGGACCAAGCAACGGGAGCTCACCCCATCGCAGGGATTCGAACTGCTCACCTTCCAATCGGCAAGCCCTAGGATCAGTGGTTTAGATCACAGTGCCACCCGCGTCCCACAATTAAGTACCTTCCCCAACAGAAAAAGACTGCTGATTAAGGGTCTTGATAACATGCCAGTCTATTAACCTTGCTGCTGTTTGTTAAGAGAACGTGGCAGAGGGTAGGGGTTGGGGATTTTTTTTTGTCTTTTCATTTGCAGTATAATTGATTTTTATTTATTTATTTTGTTGCTGTTGAGAAGCTGCCTCCTGTGTCTGACTTGGCTCAGGTTCTGATGTGAAGATCTGTATCGTGACCACACAGGAGAAAGAACCAAAGTCAAAGAGAATGTTATCCTAACCAGAGGAATTCTGTTAAATTCCAAGAGATTCACAAGAAACCATAACTCTTCAAGCAGCTGGCTGATGCCACTTTGAGCATCTTTGGATGCTTGTGACCAGAGCAGGGACGGGGAACCTATGTCCCCCCCCCAGGTGTTATTGGACTACATTTCCCATCATTCCTCACCATTTGCCATACTGGCTAGTGCTGACAGGAGTTGGAAGTACAACAAAATCTGAAGAGCCTCAGGTTCCCTAAAATAGAGGGATAGAAAAAGCAAGTAGACTGTGTTTCCTGTTATTGCTGCATGCAAAGCTACCATACTCACTCTCTTTTAGGAGGTTTAGGTTTAATAGGGGCAGTTTCAATAGAGGTAAAGAAATCAGCACAATAGCCTCTTTCCCATTCAGGATCGCCAGCAACTGGTGTTCAAGGCATACTGGAGGTAGTATGTAGCCATCACATTGCTAGTGGCCATGAACGTCCTTCTTCGCACCTCAACACACAATAGCTATGGAATCTGCAGCTATAGTGGTGAGTGATGATGCAGCTACACCTGGCTGAAAGGGGTATTAGGTAAATTCATGGAGGAAAGGACCATTCATGGCTATTTGCCATTACAGTCACCATACAGTCAAAGCACATTTCTTCCCTCCAAAGAACCCGTGGGCACTGTAGTTTTATCCCCAACCCACCCCCACAAACGCATAGTTTGCTGAATCATTAGCAAACGACCATTCCCAGGATTCTTTGGGAGAAGTCGGTCATGTGCTTTAAAAGTGTGTTTTGCCATCTGGTTGCAAACAAGACCTTGGGTGGACTCTGGTGGGCCATTGGTCTGAGCCAACAGCAGGACCCTCCTGTGGTGGAATAGGTCAGTGTGTCTGGCTGTTAACCAGAAGGTTGGTGGTCTGAGGCCACTCAGGGATGGCTGTGGGCTATATATATTGTCTACCAACTTAAAAAAAACAAAATCTCTCACTTAGAGCAGTTCCTTGAGAATTTGCGGGAGAACCTACAGGTAAATGACTGTAGGTCAAAGGCTTTACTGCATTTTCATTTGCTGCATGCAAAGATACAATAGAATTACTGTTTTATAAACTGTTCTTTCCATTACAATATTGTATTTCATATTAGACCAAAGCAGTAATCAGGAGATTCCATCATCTAAAGCAGGGTAAACATTAATAAAGAGAAGGTCAGTTCCCATGTCCTAAAGAAGCAGAAATAAGGGAAACATTATGGATTTGTGTTTCCATTTCCATGCTTGATTGAACCTGGACTGTGGGGTTTAAGCTTCACACAGGCATTCATAATTTAAGTTATTTATTTACAATGTTATACAGAGCTCCCAGGCCTGGGTAGAGATTCTCTTAAGATGGGACACAGAGAAAGGCTAGATTCTAGGGAGCAGGCAGGTCAGCATGGAAGATGACAGCCTTTTAGATGATAGGAGAAGAAGTGTTTGTTACTCATGCATCTTCTGTCACTCCTTCAGACTATCTGAAGTGGCCGAGAAAAGCAAGAAAGCAAATGACAGCAAAAGAGACAATGGGTTGTACCCATTGTTGTCATTCCACTCTTGCAAGAGACTTCTGCTTCTCCAATGACACTTCGCCCTCCTCTCCTCTCCTGGCTGTGGGCAGGATTCCTACACCGCAGGGGGTTGGATTAGATGACCTTTGGGGCTCCTTCCAACTCTACAATTCTATGATTCTGTGCAATTCTTCGGATGTTCACGCACAGCCTTGAGGTGATGCTCACCATCCTCATCCCTTCTCCGTTCGAAACACCGCTCGCCTCCACTCAGGCCAATAGGAGGCGGCCGCTGGAGATGCAGGTGGCCGTGATTGGCTGCCGCTGTTGCCCGGGCGACGAAGGAGGAGGAGGAGGAGGAGGAGGCGGGTCCCCTCGGCGTTGCTTTCGGTCCTCCTCCTGCTTCTCGCCCGCTGGCAGCAACGAGGGCGCCCTGGGAGGCGGCATCCTTTCCGGAGGCGGAGCGGCGAGACGGAGGGAGGCAGGGGCTTGCCTCTCGGCTGCGCGACCCCCGCTCCCTCCAGAGAGCCCCAGCGCTGCAGGGAGATGGGCTGCGGCAACTCCACCGCCACCAGCGCCGGCAGCAGAGGTGAGGGGCAAAGCGAGAGGCTGGTGGGGCTGGAGGTGGGGGCTTGGCAGCAGCGCCAGGGAGGATGCCCTGAAGGGTTCTTGCAGGGAAGGAGCCTGGAGGCAGGTAATGGGGGGGGGGGCTGGAGGGCAGCAAGGGAAAGAGGGCTGAGTTGTTACAAGAGGAAGGTGTCTGGGAAAGGACAGAGCAGCGAGGAGGCAGAGGAGAAGGCACGGTCTGTTCTAGAAGAAAAGGAAGATTCCCTTTGTGTGACTGTGTGTCCGGCAGGCGTCGAGGAGAGGCAGCCGCACACTTCTAGAAGTGGCTAGAAACTTCATGCCACGCTCAAGCAGCGCTGCTCTCAGGCAAGGGATGCAATGCTTGATAGGGGCGTGCAGGCGCAATTCACTCCTGCCTGCCTCTACCGCCCCTACTACTACTACTACTACTACTACTACTACTACTACTTATTACTGTATTATTATTAATTGACGGAAATGAACAAAAAATGTGTGAGGTTCCTCCCACCCACTCCCTCACTGGAAACAGCTGAAGCTGGGAAGGAAAAGGGGGACACACACCAAGTACGCTGCTGGAATGCCATTCCTGAAGCTGCTTTGCAAAAGCAGGCAAGGAAAAGATGTCCTGCAAAGCGATGCAGCCTGATTTTTTGGCGTGTGGGATCATACATCTCTTGGCTGACAAGTGCAGGGCTGGACTGCTGCGTGTCTATTTACTAGGCGTGTGAATAATGTTAGGAGTGCAAAGAGGCTGGCTGGAAAGAGTTATGGTCCTTCTCTGCAGCTGACCTTTCAGCATGACTTATCCTTTATTTCAAGCTCTTTTTTGTACTTGGCGGCTGATATTCCCTTCCTGAAAGGATTTGTCCTCTCCCCCCTCCCCCCAATAATACAAAAGGCCTTTTCTTTTCATCCACTTAAAATGCACATAACTCAGGGTGGGAACAATTGACTTTGCATTCATGCATTTGTTTGGCACCACATCCTTGCCTCTCTGAAGATGATGCTTCGGGTTTTCTATCTGTGAATGGTTCTGCTTTAAATCCGTGGATGTTAAATCATGGGAAAGTTTTTTTCTGTGTCAACATTTGACAAAAATGTGACCAGCATTCACCCCTTAGACGTTTTTGCAGCCCAGTGTCACTTGGAGTGGTTTCCAAGAGTTGTCATCCTGTTGCAGCTTGCTGGATTACCAGTGACAAGCTTCTTTTATGTTTCATGGCTGTAGAGCATTTTGCATCTATGCAGCCCTATAATCAGTCCAGGAAGCACCACATGAATGCAGAAAGTTATGCTGTTCTATGGACCCTAAGACTAGTGTATTGTTTCTTAGCCTTTGGAGACAGATGCTCATACCGCTTCTTCTCTGCATATAATTTTCATTAAGTTTTCTGTTTTACAATTTAAGATACTCATTTTACATCCCTAATATATCAATGACTTCCCTTCTTCTCTTTCTGTGGTTCATTTTACATATCATAAATCCCTGCATATTTTACAAAAACTATACCATTCAGTATTCCATTATTGCATCCATCAAAACTTGTTTACACTGTTGAATTTATCTTAACCCTGCCAGCATTTTCAGCTGTACACAATTATTTCCCATATATTCAAAGTTTTCCAGTCATCTTTAAATGTATGTTCTTCTTGTTTTCTTAGCTCATACCGCTTCTTAGTGGTCCCGAAAAACAATGCATTCAGGTGTAATTACATCATTACTACTTTCATTACATTATTATGTTTATTTCCATTGCTTTGCAAATGCTTGCAGCTGTCCAATGTTATGGATGTTTGCTAGTATCTAAGTTCCACTGAGGTCAGTGGAACTAGCTCCTAAATGCACTTCCAGTGTTGTAAGACTAAGGCTGCAACCCTGCACATGTTTCCTAGGAGTCTGCCACATTGAACTCAATGGAGCTTAACTTTTGTGTAGACACATTTAGGACTGTGCTCCTGGGGAAGTTGGGATGTGCCTTTGATAGTGTCTAGCGCTTAGCTTCTTGGATATACGATGTTTTCCAGTGGATAGCAATGCACATCCTAAGCACGAGTTCCCAGTAACTTCTGCCACTGTAAGATAGTCCTGGAACATAAACATTAAAAGCAAGCTGTTCTTATAAGAAGGGTTTTGCTTTGCACCTCAACAGTTTGAGGTGCATCCAAGAAATGTAATGTTGCAGGGTTATGAGTGAACTTATTTGAAGTTACTGCTCCCAGCACACAGACTGGTAGAGGGCCACTGGTCTGGGTCAGCTTTTCCCAACCTGATGTCCTCCAGATGTTTTGGGCTCCAACTTCCATTGCCCCAGCCAGCATTGACTATGGACCTGACAAGTGTATACACTCAGACGTAGGCCCCAGTGGTGCTGACTCCCATGTATAGAATTGTAGCCTTGGAAACAGGAAGGCTCTAGTCCTATTCATACAGTAGGGTTTACTTTCAAGTCATTATGCTGAATGACTATATTCTCATGAGCAAAGGTGAAGATTCTTGGGTACTCCTGCAGGAAAGCATATTTAGAATTATGCTTCTTTAGTGTTCATGCCTGCCATATATACTCAACTTCCTTTATCCAAAAGAAAATGATTTTGTCTGTTTGAAAATATGTGAGAATAAATTCTCTTGCTTAGACTGCATATAGCTGTCAAAGCAAATATTTTTCCATATCCTCAGTGGAAAAAGTATTAAAAATTGGTTTGTTTTTCCAAAGGTATTTGCACCAGATGCCTAAGATTAAGACTACAGTTAGCTACTTTCACCTGAACACTCAACTATTCTGGGCTCATTTTGTGATATCAGGTAGCACGGGCTTTGTGGTAAATAAAAACTAAAACTGAAATTCAAACTAACTGGTGCTGGGGGCGGGCGTATTGTAATTCCATATTTCTCTACTTGTCATCCCATTCAAGACTGCTTGTTCAGAGTAAATCCACAACAATTCCATGGCAGCGCTTTTCATTTCAAATCCTTTCTTGAGAAGAGGCATAGAGTTGTGCCTCTTGAAGGATCAAATGGTGCAAGTCTTATCTCCAGCAAAGAGTCTTGTGGCATCTTTATAACTTAACAAACGTGCTAGGGCTGTATGATTCAGGGCCTGATCTGATACTTTGTAGCAGCCCCAATCTGACCCCAGGTAATCCAGAGCTGATCCAACCTGGATTCAGGTAGACCCAGAACAATCCAGGGCAGCTTCAACTGGCTGTGGCCGCACACACACTGGGCTGACCTGAATCATCCCGAGTTGGTTTGGGATTTGGCCAGAGCTAGAGCACAGTCCTAGGACTTGCTATGGCATAGTGACTCAAAGTCTACATCATGAGATGCATAGAGTGCAATGGGCATGGTGGGACTGGGGGGTGTCGAGGAAGTGTCCCATTTGAGAGGCATTTTTGCAAAAGTCATATGACCTTCCCCTTCCAACAGGACAACTATGGGAAGGAGTAAAGTGGTGGTGAGCCCCATTGGCATGATCTTTTGCATATTTTCATCTTGAAGTGATGTACTTCAGCTTTGTAAAGAGGGTTGTCCAGAGCTGGAGGGCAGAAAAGGAGGAGGGAAATAAGGAAGCCCAATTTCACTTTCAGACAAAATCCTGTCCTAATGCAAGCCTAAATACTTCTGAGGCTGGCTGAGCCAAAAACCTCCATATCCCAATCCAGATCTTAGATGACTCAGACTCTGGTTCTGGGTCAATTGATCCTACGAAGGACAGGCTGGAGTGTAAGCACCTTAGTTTTGATAAGTGTCTCCCCTACAATGACCTGGATGGTACATTGTTGATGGAACAATACGACTCAGATCATCACTTACTTGGCTGAGTTGGCATTATGATCCTCATTTGGAGAGGACCATTATAACATGGACTCTGACCCCATTAGAAGAGTGACTGAAGCAGATGGAAGTACTTTTTGCAAATATAAACTTGCAGTTCATTGATGTTAAATAGAGATTTTTTTTATATAAAAAAAATTACTTAGGTAAATTAAACACTGGCTGTTAAATGAGCCACAGTTCCAGGGAACATAAAGCATTATCAACCTTAGGAAAATGCTCATGAAGCTTGCAAGTTTGCATTTGCAAACATGTTATACAATTTGCACTAATTAGCTAACAGTTAGCAGCAAGATTGAATATTCTCGTCTGGCCAAACACAAGAGGGTGGTGATTTTTGCTACAGTGATTTGTTTATTAAATCTCAGCTGTTTTATGTATATATCAGACAAAGTAAACCACTGGTGCAATGGAGAACATATTGAAATTCTCATGTAATTTGCTAGGGCCCCCCCCACCTTTCTCTCCCACAATCATATTTAGCCAGCTAGTGGCCTGAAGAACAGGGACTCGGGTGGCACTGTGGTCTAAACCACAGAGCCTAGGGCTTGCTGATCAGAAGGTCGGCGGTTCAAATCCCCGTGACGGGGTGAGCTCCCATTGCTCAGTCCCTGCTCCTGCCCACCTAGCAGTTCAAAAGCATGTGAAAGTGAAGTAGATAAATATGTACCGCTCCGGTGAGAAGGTAAATGGTGTTTCCATGCGCTGCTCTGGTTTGCCAGAAGCAGCTTAGTCATGCTGGCCACATGGCCCAGAAGCTGTCTGTGAACAAACACAGGCTCCCTCGGCCTATAGAGCAAGATGAGCGCGCAACCCCAGAGTCATCCACAACTGGACCTAACAGTCAGGGGTACCTTTACCTTTACTAGTGGCCTGAAGGCCAGATCTGACCCCTGAAGCAAATTAGCCTTATCCCCTGGCAGGCTTACAAAATTTTAATTAAGGTGTGTTAAAAGTTTGCCCAAGTTTCCTAAAGAAACATTTTTTTTCAAGCTGTAAAAAAATAGAGATTTCCCACACTTTACTATTACACTTCTGCTTAGATTCTTCATGTGTAATGTCCCACCTCTGCCTGAATGCTTGTGGTCCATATCATTGAAAGTCTTGCTTCGAGAGATGGAGTCATTCTTTGATGAAAGCCCAACCATTTGTTAAGTAATGGGCAAAGTCAGTTCATTTAACTTATAGAATAAGTTGACTCCCCGGGAAATAGAAGTTGGCTAGCCCTGTTTAAAAATCAGCTTATGCATTTCATTTTAAATGTGATGAATGGTGCAAATTCTCCAGAAGGTAATCATTCTGATTGCTTAAACTGGAATATTATAGGAAGCTTATATGATAAGTTCGACCATACTCATCTGTGACTGTCACTTGCAATTTTTCAGCTGCTTTAGATATGCTGCCCACATACAGAGCACCATGTATACAAAGTGAATGGTTGAGATCATGCTGGAGATGTCATTGTCATTCCCCTCCTTTCTATTTGATAGAAGGAGAAAGACCAAGAGGAGGGCTGAAATCCCCGTTCCTAGGGACCTGACGAGATGAAGCTGTTCCTCTTCCAGCTCCTGCTTTCTTCTGCAGGATTTGGCAGGAAAGCAGAGATGTTTGCATCTGACTCTGCTTTGGAACTTTCTGCTTTTGGTACTGTAAACAAACAGTGGTGCAACTGAGTGCAATTCTCTGGCAATGGATGGAACATGTTGGAGCCGACACAGTGTGTGGTATTCAACTGAGTTTTATGCAGAGTGGACCTCTTGACAGTAATGGTTGTAACTGAATCATGCTCATTAATTTTCTATGTCTCTACTCTGAGCAAAACTTAGTTAAACCCACCCACCGATTCCTTCTTTAGGGTGGCCATCTCTGCTTTGCCCACCCCACACACGAAAAAAGAGGGCAAAGGTTTGCATAAAATTGCGTATGGTAATTTAAATGTATTGTTTGGGAATTGTTAGCAAGGTTGCAGGTTCAGTCCTAGACAGCTGCATATTCCTGCACTGTAGGGGGTTGGACTAGATGATCCTCAGGATCCCTTCCAATTCTATGATTTGTTGTTGTTTAGTCATTTAGTCGTGTCCGACTCTTCGTGACCCCATGGACCAGAGCACGCCAGGCACTCCTGTCTTCCACTGCCTCCCACAGTTTGGTCAGACTCATGTTGGTAGCTTCGAGAACACTGTCCAACCATCTTGTCCTCTGTCGTCCCCTTCTCCTTGCGTCCTCCATCTTTCCCAACATCAGGGTCTTTTCCAGGGAGTCTTCTCTTCTCATGAGGTGGTCAAAGTATTGGAGCCTCAGCTTCAGGATCTGTCCTTCCAGTGAGCACTCAGGGCTGATTTCCTTCAGAATGGAGAGGTTTGATCTTCTTGCAGTCCATGGGACTCTCAAGAGTCTCCTCCAGCACCATAATTCAAAAGCATCAATTCTTCGGCGATCAGCCTTCTTTATGGTCCAGCTCTCACTTCCATACATCACTACTGGGAAAACCATAGCTTTTACTATACGGACCTTTGTTGGCAAGGTGATGTCTCTGCTTTTTAAGATGCTGTCTAAATTCTATGATAGGGGCCTCCTAACAACTCTCGGCACCCTTAACGAAATACAGCTTCCTGAATTATTTGGGGAAGCCATGGCTGCTTACAGTGGCATCATAGTGCTTTAAATGTATGGTGTGAATGTGACCTTAGAAGAGGGATTAAAATAAAGGGCTTTCCTACTCATGACCACATCAATCCTTTTTAAAACAAGCTTCTTAAGGATTGCCACTTTTTTTTCTTTTTCTTTGCTGGCTCATGTATCTTCCTAGAATGCAGCTTGAGCTCTAAACATTAGGAAATGATAATGGTTATCTCTATAGAGGTATAAAGCTTCACCTGCTGATTTTTGCAGATAAAGTGCTGTTAAAGGCAGATGATTAGCTCTTTCTGTGAGTGCTTGCCTGCCTGAATTTTGCTTAGGAAAGAACTCTCTGCAATTTAAAGCACCTGCTTAGTAAGTGTAATAATAGCTCCTGCAGGTACTCTAGGTACAATTGTGCTGCAAAGTGTTATCGATCTTCATGGATCAAGGGATAAACTACGCTTCCATCCCCACTAAAGCTTTGAGCAATATTCCAACTTTCAGCCTTGGTCTTCTGCTAGGAAAAGCAAACTGAACCTTGAAGATTAGAAGGACACACAGACAGGGGAGGGAACTGGGTGTTTACACTCTGAGCTGAAGGTTACATGCTGGCACAATAAGAAATCCTTTTAGTTCCAAGAAAAATTGCATTATGTATTTATTTATTCCTGAAAACCTAAGCAGAGGAAGTTATCTATTGAATAAAGTATGCCAATACAATTGCATTACCCTGTTATGCTTACCTCGCCTTGTAAATAAACAAGAACCACTATAACGAATAAACTAATTGAAACAAAACTAAATTCCACCAACAGGCCCTTTGGTTTCAAGTGTCATAAGCAGTGCTTTTTCCCATAAAAAATGTTTAGGGGTAATCTCATTTTGACCCAAGAAAATCACCATTTTATAGTTCAAATCAGGAAAAATAAATACAGTAAATGGACAAAAGTACAAAGATTCACAAAATGTTTAGGGGTATGCGTACCCCTGCGTTCCCCCAGAAAAAAAGCACAGGTCATAAGAATGCCCCATTATTTATTTATTTTATTTATATTTATTACATTGATTACATTTGTATATCACATTTACCTTCCAAGGATCTCAAGAGGGGTGTACATGGTTTCCGCCATCCCCATTTCATCAACACAACAACCTTGTGACACTGCGTCAGGCTAAGAGATGGTCTGCAGGTATGTGGAGCAAAGAAATAACAATTCACATGGAAAATCATAACACATCCCCCGAAACATATTAAATAGAAATTTAAAATTCTAAATTATGCAAGTTGACTACATCTGCATATACTTACTGGAGACTTCATTCGGCTTGCAGCATTTAAAGAGAAGGGATTGAAGGCAAGAAATGAGAAGAGTGAAACTCATGGGTGGTGCAAGGACCAGGAGGAGGTTGGCAGTTGTTGTCATTACAAAATATGAGGCGCATCGGGCTTATTTTGAGCTGAGTTGTGCTTCAGAACCTGTTTTTAATGACAGGCTTTAGTTCTGGAACATAGGGGCATATGCAGAGCTCATCGCTACTGCATAACTCTTCCCAGATCCCACATACAGTAGTGTAGTGGCAAATTCAGAAGTGCTGGGTCCCAAGAGTCACACACAACGAGGGGCAAACAGCTGGCTGCGGAGCCTTGGGTGTAGATAGCTTGTGAGTAAGTCTCCAGCTTGACGCTTCAAGCAGAGCATATAAGAGCAAGAAGTGCAACCTTTCCCCAGAACAGCCTGTCTCCTTCCTTTCTGCATGAGTCATTGAGAGATGCCTCCTAAGGCGGCAGGTGATTCTGCTGTACCAGGAGCGATGGGATGGAGTGGACCACAGGAAGCAGAGTAGAAGAAGACAGGGGGAGAACGGTGAATCATGATGCAGAGAAGCAGCTAGCAGCTACTCCAGTTGGTACAAACTTCCCCAGCCTGGTGCCCTCCAGATGTTCTGGACTACAACTCCCATCAGCCTCAGCCAGCATGGCACGGGTAACAGTGAAGCAGCTATTTAGGTTGCAGTCAAGCAAGGCAGTGGAAGCTGCCGAGCTCACAATTTTCATGGGAACCATTTTTGAGAAGGTGTTGGGCCTGGGCAGGGTAGCCAATGCTGAGCCATCCAGATGTTTCTGGACTTCAACTCCCATCAGCCCCAGGGAGCATGGGCAATGTTCAGGGATGATGGGAACTGCACTCCAGTAATAACTGGCGGGCGCCATGTTGGCTACCCTGGTCTTGGAGGACTCCCTATCCCAGCTGATCAGCAGGTCTCTATTCTCACTCCTCTTTTATCTATGAGTGTTTTTTCACCTGGCTAGAATATCTTTTGTTGGCTGGAGGATAGAGAGGGCTTTGTGTGCAGTAAGTTGCCTACTGCACTATGGTAGAATTCACATTTGTTGCTCTGTCCACATTGGCCTCTGTTTTCACCCATTACTGACATGTGGCCCCTAGAAAGTTGCCCAAAGGGGTGTGTGGCCCTCAGGCTGAAAAATGTACTAGAATGTTGGTGTCAGTACACAAGGTCCCATAGCTCAGCAAACATAGGTAAAGGTAAAGGGACCCCTGACCATTAGGTCCAGTTGTGGCTGACTCTGGGGTTGCGGTGCTCATCTCGCTTTATTGGCTGAGGGAGCCAGCGTACAGCTTCCAGGTCATGTGGCCAGCATGACTAAGCCGCTTCTGGCGAACCAGAGCAGCACACAGAAACGCCGTTTACCTTCCCGTCAGAGCGGTACCTATTTATCTACTTAGACTTTGACGTGCTTTCGAACTGCTAGGTTGGCAGGAGCAGGGACCGAGCAATGGGAGCTCACCCCGTCGCGGGGATTCGAACCGCCGACCTTCTGATTTTACTGTATTTTTTGTTTCTTTTACTGTATTTTTTGTTTCTATGGAAGCCGCCCAGAGTGGCTGGGGAGGCCCAGCCAGATGGGCGGGGTATAAATAATAAATTATTATTATTATATTATTATTCTGATTGGCAAGTCCTAGGCTCTGTAGTTCAGTTTAAATTGCAGATACCGTTTGCTTTCTCCTGGCTGGAGGTGGGGCAGTTATTTGTTGAAAAACCTGGCCTATCTCCTGGCAAACCACCGGACACAGAAATCCCTTCTGATAAGGATTCATTAGGAGTGAGGTGGGGAGATGCTTCTCAACTTTTGAACTCAGTTTTAATTTGGAAATGATTCGGACAACATGGGATGTGCCTGTTTCTTGCTCAGGAGTGTGCCAATCAATCAAGAAATTGCTAGAAATTGTTCTTAGAGCTGATAGTTTCCTGCGAGCTGATGAAACCTACAGCTGACTCATATACTCCAAACTAAGATATAATCTGGTGTCGGAAGCATGGAAAAACATTCACTATTTTCCTGTGCAATTAGTCACTTCGATTTAAGCTGACCAAGCTTTATCTGAACCGCCCAGAGTCTCTGTCTGCATGTTTGTTAGAATGGCTGTGTGTGTCCTATTTCTCCATAGGACAGGCCTCTCTTTAAAGGGCTGTCTGGTTCAGAACTGGTTCAGAGATAAACGACTATATTGAGGGAGTGCAGAGACCTTGGGGTTGCCCATCAATGCAGGTAGCACCTGGAGAGTAGACTGAACAGGCAGGGACACAGGTCACTTGGTTTTCCTTGCTGTTTTGACATGTATTGAGTTTCTCTGTAAGTTATAGTAATTATTTCTAATTCTGCATCAATACATATAAATTAGCATGTGGAAATCTTAGGCAAATCTGTGAACTTTTTGTCCTGTTTTGGTAATGCGTTTCCTGTGTGATGTGTGCCTTTCATGGAGAGGGTGGTGATGGTGATGTAAGATGGGCAGTCCAAAGGCCCTAGACTACAAGAAAATGGTGACCAACCCCTTATATTGCCTCCTCCTCTTCTTATTTCCCCTCTGTCTGCTTCTTCTGTACAATGAAGTGGCTGTTTCTAGCATCTGATGCCAGTCAGGATGAGGTAACTGACCGAGAGCCCATCAAGGGGGGCAGATTTGTCTTGCTTTACTTTCCAGGACCAGCCCTATCATTTGGAAGGGTGATAGAGCTGCTTCAGGTGGGGGGGTTCAGTGTGGGTGGAAAGTGGCAGCTAGATGTTGGCACACAAAGCTGTGCGTGCCATGCAGCACGCCCCCTACCCCTCAGCTAACCTATTGCCCTCTGGTGTAGCAGGAAATGCTGCCCCATTGACAATGCTGAGGTAAATTTGACCTGCTAGTTCAGTCAGCTTCTAGGCATGGAATGCAAGGGGGTCCCATTGTATCTTTTTGTCATCTAAGTAACTGAAGCCCAGGTCACAAATTCAAACCTAAGTTCTTACAAGATGAACTCAGTGCTGGTTGTCTGGGGTTTTCCACTGTTTGGATTTGACCTGCTCTTGCTATCTTCCCTTTATTTATTTAATATATTTTTTCTGTTTCCCTCTGATATATTTTAAATCTGATGCCGCTTAGCTGCTGAATTCATTTCAACTCAAAGTGGGGACACTTTAATGAGCAGTGTAGGACAAATCTCTGGTTAATTCCACTTTAGAGTGGAATGTTTTTTTGTCTCTTTAGAATAGCTACCAACAATCCATGGGCAGCTTACCCTGCACAAAGCTGATTCATTTCAATGGAGCTAATGCAGGACTTGTCATAGTGCAGGTCAGACTCTTTCTCTATCTAATCTGTTTTTTTAAAAAACAACAAAACGCAACTCAAACAATTTAGTATCATCAGCAAACTTGGTTGTTCACTCCTAGCCCTACATAGTTTACAAACAAGTTAAAAAGCACAGGTCCCGATACAGATCCCCAAATGACCCTGTACTCTACTTTCTACATTTCCCCATTTGGAGAACTGTCCATTTGTCCTTACTGCCTGCTTCCTGCTACTTAACCAAGTCCTAATCCGTCAGAGGACCTCTCCTCTTATTCCATGACTGCTAAGCTTACTCAGGAGTCTTTGCCGAGGTGCCTTGTCAATAGCTTTTTGAAACTCCCAAGTATACTATGTCAATCGGATCACTTCTCTCTATTGTTGTTTATACTCTCAAAGAACTCAGACATGCTGTCTCTGCTTCAGCAAGGCTTGCACTTCTTAGGATGCTTCATATTTAAGAACATTTTCCACCAGTTTTCCCAGGAGAGATGTGAAGCTAGCTGGCTTGCAATTTCCATTATCCACCCTGGATTCCTTTTTATAAATTGGTGACTACTTTCCAGTCTTCAGGGAATCCCCATGCATAGAATATGCCCACCTCCCTCAACTTTGTGCTCACCAGATATTTGGAACTACAACTCCCATCATCCCTCACCATTGGCCATTTTGACTGGGGCTGATGGGAGTTGTAGTCTACAATATCTGGCGGGCACCAGGCTGGGAACATATTATACGTAGGGCTGCCTCTGAAGAAAGTTCAGAAACTTCAGCTCGTGCAGAATTCGGTGACCAGGTTACTCACTGGGGCAAGAAGGTTGAGCATATTACACCGAACCTGGTCCGAATTCACTGGCTGCCAATTAGTTTCTGGGCCCAGTTCAAAGTGCTAGTTTTGACCTATAAAGCCTTAAATGGATTAGGACCACAGTACCTCAAGGACTGCCTCTTCCCATATAAACTGACCCAGACTCTGCATTCATCATCTGAGGCCCTTCTTCGTGTGCCTCCCCCAAGAGAGGTCTGGACAGTGGGAACACGAGAACGGGCCTTTTCTGCAGTGGCTCCCCATTTGTGTGGAATGCTCTCCACAGGGAGGCTTGCCTGGCACCTACATTATACACCCTTAGGTGCCAGACGAATACATTTCTCTTCAAACAGGCCCTTGGCTGATTGACATCCAATGCCCTTTTAAATGTGTTGTGGGAGGGGGAAGATTATTGGTTTTGGTTTTTTCCTTATTTTTATTATGTATTTTGCATTTTTTATACTGTAATTTTATGTTGTGAACGACCTACAGATGAAGGGTGATATACAAATTAAATGATAGATAGATAGATTAGATGATAGATAGCTACCAAAACATTCAAGTTCACATTAAGCCTTAAATTTAAGGTGTAACATTTTTTTTAAAAAGTGCCCAATGTCTAGCAGCACCATTCTACCCACGTCTACTCAGAAGTAAGCCCTACTGAAGTCAGTGGAGCTTACTGTCAAGTGAACAGGGTTAGGACTGCAGCAGAAGCTGTCTGTGGGCTACTTCCCTGCAGGCTTCATTGAATGACATTTCAGCAGCAATAAAACAGCCTTTCATAACAGGGGAGGAAGAAGGAGGTCATCCTTAATTGATTCCTGCCTTCTGTGCATTTAGTGGCTGAGTGAGTCATGAACAGGGAGCTGCTGATATGATGGGGAATAAAGTGTGGTGTTTGTTGTTGCCTTTCATTCTGCTTTTTTTTTGGATTCTTCGTATATTTTTTTATATGCCTGCCTTTCGAAGGGTGTATTAATAACAGATGTTTTCTAACTAATTGGCAATAAAAAATGTTACAATATTTAAAATGGTTCCAAGTTCAATCCTGGGAGGGGATCGATGTCACTATGATAATCAACCTGATCCTTAAATGCAGTGGCTAAGAAAGATATGTCTTAGTGGAAAAAGCTTGGAGAGTCACATTTGGGTTAGGGCTTGCTGTTGCTGGCACCAGTTTAACAGCCCTGCTGTCACTCAGCTCTTTAGCACGCCTGACACCAATATCTTAGAGATGATGGAAGTGGAAATTTAAGGGGTGCATTTCTACTCATTAGTGCTCTCTTCATGATTTATGTGGATTCCCTCCCCCCATTTGGTTGTGTATTTTTTGATGCTTTGTTTATGATTTGTTACGTTTGTAGTTATGTAATTTTTTATGTGTTGTAAGCCGCTTTGCACGTGGTTTGACCTTTGGAAAAGTGGCATACAAATAAATGACGGATTGAACAAGTGATACCAAATTTCTACACCCAACCTTCATTTTGCTCTTTCCATTCTAGATACTGCAGGAACAGCAATAGATGTGTAAGTATATATCTTTTGCATTGTCTATAAAATATTTTGAATTATCAAATGATTACCAGAGCCAGTAACCATCTCATGATAGCTTCTAACCAGGGTTGGCAGGTTTTAAGTAAAGCTTCCATTGTAACCTTCTTACTTGGGATCAGGCTCCACTGAATTCAAGAAATCTTGAAGTCTCTGGGCAGATGGGGATAGCATTTGAACTAGGCTCTCATCAACTGTGGATTGTTGTGCAGCTGGTGAAAAAGTTGTCCATGCTTGAAAGTCCACAGGACCCCTCCCCACACAGGCTCACCACGATGCACTCCGTAAGGTGGACATGACTGGCCCCCTTCCTGCACTGACCAAACAAGGATGCACCTGTGGCATGCATCAGTTGTGGGGGTGGGGTTAGCCACGGTGTGTGCCCCCACCACAATTATTTCAGCATGTGGAAGGTGTGTGTTGAATGAACCTGCCTTCTGTTTTTTCTGCACCTGAAGAGAAACCCAGCTTGCATTATTTTATTAATGCAAGAATTAAATCACCGAAGCAAATTCGTTAGTATCTGTTTGAAAGGCTTTTCTGTCTTGCTGTGCATGAGTAGCGTGCTTGCAAAAGAAATCACATTGCATTGGGCTGTGTTTCTGCTCTCGGCTGCCTGCTGCCTGGACCTCAGTATTCCTAGCTGGTGATTCAGGATCATATGTTTGTTTGCTGCATTTATGTCCCATTTTTTTTCTGCAAAGAGCTTAAGGCGGCATGTATTTTTCTTGTTTCATCCCCACAACGACTTTGCAAGGTAGGTTAGGCTGAGAGTGAGTGGCAGGCCCAAGGTCACTCAGTGAGTTTCGTAGCTGAGTGGGGGGGAGGGAATTTGAACCCTCCCAGTTTGACACCCTACACCGCACTGGCTGTATCATTTTCTTCACCTCTATCACCGCAGACGCAACCGCTTCGGAACCTGGAAATTATTCTCTGTGTGGGTGGCCGAGTGAGAAAGCAGAAGGGATCCTTGCGCCTTTCACAGTTGTCCACATAAGGGAATTTCAGCGGCTTGCATGTCCAGATACACCTGTTGAAATCTCATTTTCTACACCACCGTGAAATGTTCAGGTGCCAAATGCATAAACAACTCCTGCTGAAATTCCCTCTCTGCCTGCTGTGCTTTCTCTTGGGGCTCCTTAATTAATAGAGCAGATGTTAAGTGGATGATGAAAGCAGTGGGGTGGTTAAGGAGGAGCAGCTGGACTGCAATAAAACCACAAGTCCCGGGTAGCTAATTATAGCAGTAATGAACGTTCTCGATCCATCATTCTAGGAGCTTTTTCTAAGAGTCAGCCACCAGGCAGGAAGGAACGATGAAGTATGTAGATGTATAAAATACTAGTTTGCCACCTTTTTGTAGACGGGAGCTTTCCATAGCTGCACAACAATAGGTGAAGCCTTTGCTGATGTGGAAATGCAGTGAAGGGAAGATGGCCTGCACCTGTTGAATTCTACCTGTTGTGTTAAAGGTACAGAGCCTCTGTTCTTTTCTTCTTTTTTCTTTTGAAGAAGCAAAGCGTCAACGCCATTTTAAAAAAAATGCATTAAAGAATTTGTGTCAATAGTAGCTTTCCAGGCCCATCAACTTACTTATAAATACGCTCACCTTTAAGCATCATGGTAGCTGACAACCTTATAGATTTGGATGAGATCATTCAGATTTGCAACTTTGGGGGTGTTTGAATGTATTGAGTTGTATCCTATGTTGGCCTTACTTAGAATAGACCCGTTGAAATCAATGGACATGATTAACTTTCGTCTATTGCATATGTAAGTACTTTAATATAAGACTTAATTTTAAAGTGTTTTAATAGACGATTGATTGATTGATTGATTTAGTACCTCACTCATTCTGTTGCCTCAGCCACTTGGGATGGCTTCCAGCATGAAAACACAATAAAACATTAAACATTATAAACCTCCCTATACAGGAGTGCATTTAGATATCTTCTGAAGGTTGCATAGTTACTTATCTGCTTGACATCTGATTGGAGGGTGTTCCACAGGGCGGGTGCCACTACTGAGAAGGCCCTTTGCCTGGTTGTCTCTAACCTCACTTCTTGCAGTTAGGGAACCGTCAGAAGGTCCTCGGAGTTGAACTCTCAGTGTCCGGGCTGAACCATGTGGGTAGAGATGCTCCTTCAGGTATACTGGGCCGAGGCTGTTTAGGGTTTTAAAGGTCAGCATCAACACTTTGAATTGTGCTTGGAAATGTACTGGGAGCCATTGTAGGTCTTTCAGGACTGGTGTTATATGGTCTCAACAGAAGCTAGAGATCTTGTGGGTGGTACTGCTGTCTCCCACATAGTTCTTTGCCACTGCATGATTTTCAGAAGCAACATAAATACTGGAGCATAAGCAAATATATAAAAATGTTGCTTTTCATGCATGACCTATGCAGGTGGCAAACTTTACTATTGTGTGGTACAAAAACATTCCTTGTACAGCGTACAGTATGCATAGCTCTCTTTCTGTGCTGTGCTGTGCATACTAGATTATTAATGCTTGATGTTTGGCTGTTTGTTTATATTATGTTGGAAGACACCCAGAGCGGAGCAAACCTGTCAGATGGATGGGGTATAAATAAATTATTATTATTATTATTATTATTATTATTATTATACTTCCAAAAATGTTTGACAACCAAGGCGCGGCTTCTGATTGGCTGCAGAAGCTTCCTGTACTCAATCGGAATCCGCATCGGACGTTCGGCTTCCAAAGAACATTTGCAAACTGGAACACTCACTTCTGGGTTTGCGGCGTTTGGAAGCCATAACGTTTGAGTTGCAAGGTGTTCAGGATCCAAGGTACGACTGTATTTGAAACTAAAAACAAGAAGCTTTAACACTGCCATTGAATTGTTTCTATTTCTGAAGGGCTCTGGACTAAGAATTTTTGGACTGAATCAAAGAAAGGCACATTTGTGGAATGCACCAAGGGATATTTAATGACCTCATAAAGTAGATGGGACCTCAAAGCTTGCCAGAGACAATAGAGCCTGAAATATTAGAGGGAAAACAGAAAAGCCGAAAAGCCCTGATTGTTAACTTCTTCCTTCTCAGTGGAGACTAGCAGGGTGGAAGGCAGAGATGCCAACAGGTAGTGGAGCCAGAGCAGATGGCTGGTTGAACTAGAGCCAGCATGTCCAGTGGTTAGGGGTGATGGGTATTTTAGTTTAGCAACATTTTGAGAGCCAGAAGTCCCCTCCTCCTGCCCTAAAATTTTCAAATTCCAGAAATAGCCTGTGACCAGAAATGGCAGTAATAAACTTTTGAGGAGGGGTGTCTTTCCCCAGACAGAGATAGCAATGTGAGTGGCAGTTCTGCTTCCAGAAATGTTGCAAACGGATATTGCATGTAAGCTAATGGAACTTTGAAAGCTAATAGCGGCCAACTTGTTTTTTGTAATTTTAATTTGCTTTAAGCTTCTTAAAATATTGTGTTTAATATTACTGTGTTTTAATTGTTGTAACACACCCTCGTACCTTAGGGAGAAGGGCAGGTAATAAATTGTAGTAGTAGTAATTATTAATGTGTGTGGTGATGACGATGACAACAATAACAATAATTTTATTATTTGTACCCCACCCATCTGACTGGGTTGCCCCAGCCACTCCAGGCAGCTTCCAACAAATATAAAAGCATAATAAAACGTCAAACATTAAAAACTTCCCCATACAATGCTGCCTTCAGATGTCTTCTAAAAGTTGTATAGTTATTTATCTCTTTGACATCTGATGTGAGGGTGCTCCAATAGCCGCACATCATAGCAACCAGAGTTGTGATTTTGTTAAAGTAGTCTTTACAGTCGAGAGCTTTCAACTTTGCATTTAGGAATTCATGAGAATGCTTTGCCTCCTGCTGGGAACAAATAGATCAGCTCTGCCAGATGTTTTGGACGGCAACTCCCATTACCCCCAGCCCACACAAGCTATCAGTATTCGCTAAGGTATTTCTTGAGTGTTTAGACATTCACAAAATCTGACTGGGATTGTTGACGGAAGCATGTGAACCTTCCCCAAAGTTTGGAGATTGGCTGTAATATATAAACTGCCACAGTATTTATCTCTGGAGAGGAGAATGCTATGCAGAAATGTTCTCCAAGGACTCATGTTCACAAACCTCCCCTTTTTGTCCTTCATTCAGTGCTTCTCTGCAGGCCTTGAGGCCCCTGGCAAAGTTATGGTGGTGTTCATGTGTCCTGTTTCATCATGGACAGTCCTCTATTTGAAGGGCTGCCTGAGAAAGGAAGGCAGGGGCACTGAAGTTACCCATCAAAAGTATGACCTCCACTGTAGTGAAAAGTACTACATTTCTGTTTAAATTACAGTGGTACCTCTGGTTACGTACTTAATTCGTTCCGGAGGTCCGTTCTTAACCTGAAACTGTTCTTAACCTGAAGCACCACTTTAGCTAATGGGGCCTCCCGCTGCTGCCGTGCCGCTAGAGCACGATTTCTGTTCTCATCCTGAGGTAAAGTTATTAACCTGAGGTACTATTTCTGGGTTAGCGGAGTCTGTAACCTGAAGCGTATGTAACCTGAAGCGTATGTAACCTGAGGTACCACTGTATAGTCATCATTTCTGGGGTACAAGCCGGGGCAGTGTGTGGAAGTTCTGGGCTGCCCAAACGACAAGACCCCCTTCTCGGTCTCACTGATGTGGTCCAAAGGAAAACAGAGCAGTTTGTTTGATGTTCTCTTGGCAGCAGGAGTTGCTGGAAGGAGGTTACAGTTCCTCTTTTTTGGTGATACATATGCTACACCCCCCTCATAAAGTGCCTTCTAGTGAGCTCCTTCCTCTATTGGTAAGCCTACTTGGCTTGCTTGGCTTCAGCTGCACTCTGAGCAACACTCAAGGACTACCAGATGTTTGAGAGCCTCACTATGTTTCAACGTCCACAACAGTCCAGAGTCCTACTGAATCAGGGGCCTTGAGGGAAATGCCTGGAGCCTGGAGCTGCTTGGGGCAGCTATGACATTCTCCTATTTCTGTCAGCAGAAGGCTCAATGAAGTAGGAGAATGAGTCACTGGCAAATACAGTCAAACCTTGGTTGTCGAACGTAATCCGTTCCGGAAGACCATTTGACTTCCGAAACGTTCGACAACAGAGGCGCAGCTTCTGATTGGTTGGAAGAACTTCTTGCACACAAGCAAAAATACTTGCGTCGGACATTCAGGTTTCGAGAAATGTTCAAAAACCAGAGCATTTACTTCCAGGTTTTCGGAGCTGAAATGTACAATAATGGAGATGCTTAGGAACCAAGGTTTGACTGTAGAAGTTTAGCTATCGACAGAAAGGGTTGGGTAGGGAATCTAAAACCGAGTTTCGACAATCTGTTTTGTCATTTATGTCATTGCAGAACAGAAGAGTCAGTGTCAGAAGATGACAAGAGGAGGTATGTTGCCGTGGGTTGGGGTGAAGTTGTACGATCCAAAATGGATTTCCATTTCATGAGGAAAGAACACAGGGAAAGGAATGGTTATTAGGTTATTATCCCAAACCAACAACTGTATTTTGGTTTAGTTGCATGAGCAGAGATTCCTAGGGAGTTTAGCTGCACGCGCCGCCCCCAAATATATTGTTGTCAACTCAACCTCTGCTTTACCCCCTGATGCTGGGAAACAGTCATAGCACAGAAGCAAATTAAGGACCTTTCTTAGAGTAAACAGTGATGCATGGAAGGCCTGTGAGAGGCCACATTCTTTAAACAGAATGTTTGATGGGAAACTGCTGTAGGTTATGCAAAGAGACTCTTAAGAGGGGAGGCTACAGGATTAGAGCCCTTCCTCCAGTTAGCTGAGCCTCCCTCCGCATGTTGCTCAGGCAAACAAGATGGCTGCGCTAGTGAACCGTCAATTGGTAATAGTCAATTGATCGATTGGTGCAGTCCGTTTTCTATGACCAACTGCACAGTTTGGCTTGCTATGCCTTGAGAGCTGATATCTGCTGTAGATGGAGAAACTGAGCTATTTTGTTGAGAGAGGGAGAGTTGAGGCTGAGAAGAAAGAGGCTGAGCCTTAAATAGTGAGCTGCTTCTGCCATTCTGTATAACATTCAAGAACTGTGTCTTATCTGTATTGTTGGGATCCACTTTGAATTTATATAATAATAATAATAATAATAATAATAATAATAATAATAATTAAATTTATTATTTATACCCCGCCCATCTGGCTGGGTTTCCCCAGCCGCTCTGGGCGGCTTCCAACCGAATATTAAAAACAATACAGTGTCAGACATTAAAAACGTCCCTAAACAGGGCCACCTTCAGTTGTCTTTTAAAAGTAAAATAGTTGTTTAATTTTTAATTTCATTTAATTTTTAATGCAATACTGGATCACCTTGATCAAGGGGTTGATCCCAAACAGGCAAAACTGAGACTGGAGCAAGCAGATTGCTTAGAGTCATAGAATCGTGGAAATTGGAAGGGACCCCAGATATCAGCTAGTCCAACCCTCAGCTAAGGATTCATTGACAGATGGCCACCCAACCTCTGCTTAAAAATCTCCAATGAAGGAGAGTCCACCACCTTCTGAGGGAGTTTCTTCCACTTTCAAACAGCTCTTACCACCAGGAAGTTCCTCCTCATGTTTAGTTGGAATCTTCTTGTAATTTGAATCCATTGGTTTGGGTCCTACCCTCCGGAGCAGCAGAAAACAAGCTTGCTCCATCTTCCATGTGGCAGCCCTCTAGATACTTGAAGACTCCTATCATATCTCGTCCGAAAAGCTGCATGATCTAGCATATTGAATTTTATCTCTGCAATGAACACGCAAGGTCACCTAAAGCAAGCTACTCCCTTCCACTCTCTGTCTCCCCCCTCTTACATGATGGATGGTAGTAATGCTAACTTAGGTTACTGGGTTGTTGTGCTGATTGCAACCAGCTAACACGTGTGAAATGCTTTCAACACTTGAAAAGACCTATACAAATCTTAAAGTATTTAATTTTGCTACTATTAGTATTAGGTATACTCTCAGTTTAAGTTATGGTTTTCATGTCGGTGTTTTTCCATTCCATTAAGGAACTATGGAGGTGTTTATGTCGGTCTCCCAGCTGATGCGGCTACCAAGATTTCCACCCAGTCAAAGACGGTATCTCAAGGTACTTCTTAAAAAGGTGTGTGCTTTTAGTGTTTCCAGTGTGCTAGCATCTCTAATTTATCATAGCGCTTAGTTGTTTTGGTGTTTGAAACTGTTAACCAATTAGAAGCCATTTGGTATATAAGCAGCAAACAAACAAACAAACAAATAAGGCAGCTATGTTCACTGCTTAGATTGTATTAGATCAGTTTGGTGAAGGCTGTATTAGATGATCACTTCTGTTCAATGACTACCAAGCACTGTAGCATCTGAGAGGGCCCGTCCCAAAGCCTAGTTAGCGCTCTCCCAGCTTTCGGAAGGAGGGCTCTAGGACCCTGCCAGAGCCTCACACCTCCTTCCCAAAGCCAGTGCCTACTTAGCCAGCTTTGAGAAAGCAGTGTGAGGGCTGGGGGAGGGCATCAAATTTTGGCCTCACTCCCCCCACCCCACATGACAAGGGTTCCACGTCAAAGTACTCTCTGAAAAGTTGGGCTGCGCTAATATAGTTTAACACCATTTGATATGCTGGAGGGGGGGGTGAGGAACCTCTTTCAGCCTGAGGGCTGCATTCCAACATGGGCAACCTTTGGGGGGGGGCACAGTGTGTGGGGCCAGAGGCAAGAGTGAGCAGAGCAACAGATGTGCCTTTTATCTTTGTGCAGTTGTCCACATTTGTCTATGCAAAATTCAGAGATTTCTAAACACACACACATACATCCATTCTCCATCAAAGTCAGCAGGAGCCATTAATCACAGTTCAAGGACATATTCCAGCCAGGCAAAAACACTTGTGCACTAGCACAGAGTAGGGCTGGTGAGGTGTGTAGCCTGAGGAAAGTCCTGAGGGCTGGACAGAGATGCTTGAAGGGCTGAGGTTTCCCATCTCTGCTCTTGAATGCCTATGACCTCATAGTAATTGCCCCATGTACAGTATATGCATGCTTCCTGCATCACCACTGTGAGTCTTCAATCTGCTTCCTTTAATTTGTATCTGGTTAAGTTTTACATATGGGAGACCGTGACAAATGGGGGTTGCCAAATTTTCCCCTAGCAGAGTTTGCTGGCTGGAAAAGCATGATGTAAATAAAACAAATAAACTACTAAATAGATTAGGGCTGTACAGTGGTACCTCGGTTTTCGAATGTCCTGGAAGCTGAACATTTTGGTTTTTGAATGCCGAACACCCAGAAGTAAATGCTTCCGTTTTCGAACGCGCCTCGGAAGTCAAATGGCTTCCGCTGCGTGGACATGTTATTTCCACCTGTTTTCTGTAGACCGCCCTTTGCACCTCAGTTTTCAAATGTTTCGGAAGTCAAGCGGTCTTCCGGACAGATTGGATTACGTTCGAAAACCAGGGTACCATTCTAACTGTATCAAATGTGAATCTTCAGGGCCTTGCTACAACTGGCTCACTTGCAATAGAAAGTTCTTTCACCCACTGGATTATGGTCCTTATTACTCATGCGACATTTCCCTCCCAATCAGTTATCTGCATAGACCATTCTTTGCAATGGAATCCAGAGCTGCCTTTCGGCTGAAGATTTACAAAGCCAGAAGCATGAAGCCACCAAGAGCTTCTTGGCAGTGAAAGTTACAACGGCAGATCAAGAAGCTGGATGCTCAAAATGGAGCTGAAGCATAGGACTGTGATTTATGGATCTCTTTGATGTCCTCTGGTCAGCGTTAACTAACAGATATATATATGATGGGTATTTCTGCACAAGAAGCTGACGCTGTTGATCGCCAGCACTTTGGCCGTACTACAGTCTACGGATGACAATAGGTCTGTTTTTTTCATTTGGCTACTTTTGATAGCTTTTATATAACAAGACCATTACTGCTGTTCACACAAGTGTTCCTAGGCTAAGGTTAGTGCAAATGAACTATTGATTTACTCCAGAGTAATATATTTGAGTAATATATGCAGGCTACTGCTGTGGGAAATAGGAGTTAGGTACCAATAGGCATTGTCAGCTATTTCTAATTACAAACTACTGTTAACCTGCCACTGATGGTGACATGTCACTTTTTAGAAGTGTAGGAATTGTTCAGGAAAAATTATTTTGCCAGAAATATATTCAATGAGTCGCCAGCCTACTTACTACCTACTAACGAACTGTCATTTATTTCAGTAAGATGCTAACTTGCCTGCCTACCTTTTTTCATTTTGTTTTAGTGGCTGAAAATAACCTCTACTTTTACCAAACAATCATGTGCTGTGTCTTTCATTTTGCATACAGATAATAATGATATATGTAAATATTTTTTTTTTTAAATGAACAGAAGACAATGGCAGGAAGGAGCTTGCAAGTGCTGCAGCAAGGCAAATGCTACTCATTTCTTGCAATGAATTTCCATGTAAGTGGAAGTAAATGGAAGTAAAAGTAAGTGGAAGTCCTTGATGGACTGTATTCAGTGCAAAGCTTTATAGAGACGATCAAACCTCGAGTTCTGCCCACCTCTTAAATCTGGAGGTGTTCTGATCAGCATCAGAGTTGGTATATTAATCTTGTTAATGGCAACATTTCATTATGTGAAACTTCATCCCAACATTTCATTTCAACCTCTGCCTTTTATATACCATCCCGTTAAATGTTTTCAAATGCAGTTAACTTCATACTGGTGATCTTTCAGTGTAGCACCACTCAGTGTTTCTGCATGGCTGAATATGATGTATTAAATTATTGAAGCATTTTTGCATAACTCTTGTGCTGTCCTTTCTGTTTTGAAGATGGCACCTGCCCCACCAGCTCACTCCCATCGTGCTCATGATGATTCTGAAATGATCTGATGGATTGCAGTGCTGTGGACCACTTAGTGAATCATGAGCACATACACAGGGCAGGAGTCTAAAGAGATTGAGCTGTAGGGCCACTGTATGACACGAATAGGTGTTGCACATTATAGGCAATTGCCTTAAACCAAGCCATCTATTCCAGTGTTGTCTCTTCTGACTGACAACAGCTTTCCAGGCTCTCAGGGAATTAAGTCTTCCATGTGGCAGTTTATTGTGGACTCAGTTCTGCTCATGCATACAATTTCCCCCCATAGCATCCACACGACATCCTCATGAAAATGCCACCCCATATCCCTCCCCACTCAGGAGCGATCGTGTCAACAGCCTGAGCCATTTGAATGTTCCAGAGGTTGACCAGGACTTTGACAGGAGCACCAGTCATATCAGCACCCTGCTAACCACAATTCCCAGGGTTATTTTGAGGAAGCCATGACTGTTTAAAGTGGCATGACACTGTTTTAAATGTATTATACAGATGGGGCCTTATTAATTGTAAGTGCAGTCTGGTCATAAATTGCCAGGATGAAATAACTTTTGCTGTTTTGTGAAAAAGGCTGCTGTGGAATGTCAGGCGAAAGGAAGCCTTTAACCAGGGGCTTCTCTTTGAAAGGGGAGATTCTCTCACACCAGGGAGAAGAACATGCCAGCCATAAATCATGCATTTCCAGTGTTGTGGAGAGTTTATCTTCTGCACTTTCCCATACATTTTTAGTATCTAGATAACACTTGCTTTTTGGGAGACACCAAAGAAGATCTCCATGTACAAAGAATTTTTGATTTACAGAAATACAGAAGCAATGCCATATTTTAAGTAGTATCCCTCAAAGTGCTTTACAAGGGAGGCCAAACTCCCTAAGGCAGACAGTCCTTTGTCTCCCAGTCATACTGTCTGTGGTGCAAAGAGGAAGTTTAATCCTAGTTATAGGTTCTGGAACAAGGATTATGTTAGAAATGCCAGAATATGCAATGTTCTTTGAAGGCTTATGGTCTAAAATGCCACGCCTAATGCAACTCTCTGTCTCTTTTTAACCACTTTCAATGTTGTCTTTGAATTTCTGTCAAATAAGGAATCTTTTTTTCTGCTCTTGAAGTCTCCATTACTGGTTTTCCTAATCTTGAAGATATGGATATTTTGAAGTTCAATTATGGGGAAGAAGGGGGGCAGAGATGAGGGGAAATCATATTGCATGTAGAAATGGGTACTGTCTACATTCTCTGGATCAGTCTCAAATCCATCTACTTGCAGCCTCTTTCTGCTCCAGCCTCTGCTTCCTAGTCCTTGTGACAAACAGACCCTAGTAATGATAATGGTAAACATCAACAATTCTGGAAATGGAGGATAGTGCTACACGTGCAGTCTCTTCCTGTCACACCCAGTTGCCCAGGAAGGATGCAGACATCATGCACTCATGCACAAAACCAATGGACATTAAAAAAAATATTTTTGGAACCACGTTCAACAGGGCAACTGGAGATTCATACACACAAAGCCAGTTATACCTGTTAAAAGCTATTAAGTTAGCAAGCCTAAATATGAAACTGCTAAAGAAGAAACAATCATAAGAAGGGACTATTGGGTGACAGATATTAGCAGCCTGAATGTATTAATTCAAATTTGGGGTGAACAACCCTCCTTGCTTTGGAGAAGGGGTTTACCAGCTATGGTCTGCACACCTGATTCAGGTGGTCCATAGCATTTCCACATTGCATATTCCTGTTGATTGTCTTTTTATTGCTTCTTTTATTTCTTATGCTGCATTTTATTGTATTGCAATTCGAAAATGAAATGCAGTGGAATAAAATATAATTTAAGAAATAAAAGAAGCAGTAAAATTACAATTACAGATCATACAACGTCCAGCAACGGCGGATTATGATTGCTGCAGCAACAAACATAAAAAAAAACAACCATCACCAATTTTCAAGTGGTCCATGGGAGCGGGGTGTGTGTGTGTGAGTTTGGGAACCAGTGCTGTAGATAACTTGTTCACATCTAGCAGGATTTGTGAAAATCTAGTACTGTAACTTCTGAAATGCATTATTTGCACTTTCCCAGCAGAGGGCGGAAGAGCTCCAGCAACAGCAGTAAAACTGGCTTCAGTTGGTCGCCAGGAACACACACTGAGTATGTGTGTCTGCTTTGGAAAACTTGACGGAATATGACTTTTGATTTATTCTAGGTGTGTTATTCCACCCCACCCTTCTCAAAATTATTTTAACCAGGGACTCTACAGGATCATCAAGTGTGGGAAGCCTGTAGCCCTCCAGATGTTTTCTCCTGCTCCAGAGGGTAGGATTCGATCCAATGGATTCAAATTAAAAGAAAGGAGATTCTGACTAAACACAAGGAAGAACTTTCTGACAGCAAGAGCTGCTTGATGGTGCAACGGACTCCATCGGGAGGCTGTGGACTCTCATTCAATGGAGGATTTTAAACAGAGGTTGGATGGTCATCTGTCATGAGAGTCCTGCTTTGCAGGACATTGGACTCGATGACTCCTGGGGTCCCATCTAACTCTAAGATTCTATGTTGTTGGCCTTTAACTTGCATCAGCCTCAGCGAGCACAATGAATGGTAGGAGTTGAGGAGAGCTGTGGCCCAGCAACATCTGGAGGGCACCAGGTTCCACACCCACTTTTGCCTTGGTCTATAACTCAAAGCGGGGACGCTGGTGGCGCTGTGGTTTAAACCACAGAGCCTAGGACTTGCCAATCAGAAGGTTGGCAGTTTGAATCCCCACGACGGGGTGAGCTCCCGTTGCTCGGTCCCTGCTCCTGCCCACCTAGCAGTTCAAAAGCATGTTAAAGTGCAAGTAGATAAATAGGTACCACTCCAGTGGGAAGGTAAACGGTGTTTCCGTGCGCTGCTCTGGTTCGTCAGAAGCGGCTTAGTCATGCTGGCCACATGACCCGGAAGCTGTACGCCAGCTCCCTCGGCCAATAAAGCGAGATGAGCGCCGCAACCTCAGAGTCGGTCACGACTGGACCTAATGGTCAGGGGTCCCTTTCCCTTTCTAACTCAAAGCATGGGGAAAAGACAAACAAGCTCATGAGCAATCTTTTTATATTCATCTGTTCACAGGTCATGCTTATGAGCTATTCGTAAAATCTACACTTCAGTGACCCTAAACTCCAATTTTATTCCACAGAGCAATAAATGTCGCAAAGAACACATATTTTCCTGTATTAACTGAGTATGTATGGCTGGATTTGGTTGCATAATTTATCTCACACCCCTCCCTGCTTTTCCAGAATTTTGGGTGTTTTTCAGGGGCAGCCTGACTCATTTTGTCACCTCTGGAGAAATGATTCAGGCCTTTGGCATTCCAGACGTTGATGGACTACAACCCCCATTATCCCTGACCATTGGCCATGCTGGCAAGGGCTGCTGGGAGCTAAGAGTCCAGCAACATCTGGAGGCTCACAGTTTAGTTGCCACACGGACCTTATCATGTTGAAAACCATACCCATGTTGTGTCTGTTTAGCAGTACAGGCGCAATGCAGCAGCCATTGAGCATTAGCAGTAAAGTCTTCCATTCGAATTTCACACTAAGCACAAATTCCTCTCAGGCAAGCCACATTCCCTCATCCTCAGTTCTTCATCAGTGATGAGGATGAGGATACTACACAACTCAAATGGGCTGTCATAGCATTACTGAGATAATGTATGAGTAACAATAAATGAACAATAATGAGTTTTTCCCCCAGGCTTTACTTTCCAGTCATGACTTATGATTCTTCCTACCGCTGAAGGGAGAGAGAGACAGAGGAGAGTGACAGAGAAGAGTGACACAGCTGGCCTCCAACCTCACACTGTGGGTTAGGTCTAATGGCTATCTGCTACATCATCCTGGGATGCCCTGCCTCTGGACAAGAAACAAGTGTGAAGATAATGTTACTAGGGTGCTGGACTGCTTCTCTCCAGCACTGCCAAAGTGGAAGGGGCCCACCATAGTTAAGGTGGAAGGAACAGCACAGTTTCAGATTACCGTACCTGATAAATGTCACATGTACTGCAGATATTAATACTGCTCAGCTTGAAGTGATTGGATGCATAAAAACTGACTCCTTTTGGAATAAAATGTTGCCCTGACTCAAGTTGGATTCAAAGTTTTACATGCAGAACTTAAATCAAAACAGAACAAAAAACAGTAAATGATCCATCCAAACAGCTCCATAAGATCATGTGCATGTCCAGCACAAGCTCAGCATCTTATATATTAGCCTTCATCCTGCCTAAGGCTATGTAGCTCCTGGAGAGCCGTTATCACATCTTACTCCTGGTCTGGCTGGGAACAAAATGCCAGGGTAACTCCCTTCAAAATCGTGATTTGCAATTCAGTAGCCTTGTATGTGATCTAAGGTTAAACACTCACATGTTAGCTAGCAGAGAACAATAGTGCTTAGAGAGTTCTTCTTGAGCTTCAATGGAATCTTCCAGTTAAGCCCTTTCTGCAACATAGGCATTCTCCATTTCAGTGTGAATTAAGCAATTATACATAACAACATGCCAGTTAATGCATTTTTATCCCACTCTTCCTCTACTCTTCGCTCAATAGTGTGCATACATGATTCTCTTTCCCCTTCCACTTTAACTGCATGACAGCCCTGTAAGGTGAGCTAGGTGACTGATGCAGAGGGAGTTTCATGGCTCAATTTGAATCAGCTCTTCCCAGCCCAGAACAATAACCATCTACTACACCAGGCTGGCTGTATTCTTAGTCAAAGCAATCTGCAGTTTCAGTACTAGAGGCCATCATAGGACAAAATTTGTGATAAGACCATGCACATTCTGGCATTTAAATTCAAAGTTGCATTTAGTAGAGTTTGCAGCTTACAAAGTCCACAATTTGGTGGAGAAGCAAGACCACCCTGAATTTCAATAACAGCTTGCAATAAAATCTTGGCTTTTAAACAATGCCTTGGCTGCTCTTCAGCTTTATGGGTTGTTTTTTTTTTTTTAAGTTAAAAAGAATACTTCCACTGTCTTTAAATCATAAAGCGTGCCCTGTATTTTATTTCTCTGCAAAAAAGTCTTTAGAATCTGAAATATGCTGAATAGGAGAGAGGCAGGGTCACAAAAGCATTTAGAATGAAAGAAAGCTGAGGAAATTAATATATTATTGTTCCAGTTGTGATTTGCGCTCTTAAACTATGCCTGGATTGCTGGTCTATGTACATGACTGTGTTTCCCCTAAGTATCATTCAAGCAGAGAGGACAAGCATTGGGATCTCGAGAGTACAATAATGTAAGATCTCCCTCTTTTTTCTATCCAGCCCCCATTTTGTTCAGTGCACACCTTCACAGCCATTTTAGGGCCAAACTAGATGTGAGGAACCTTCTTATGTGTGGGTTTGACTCAAATGTAAATACAGTGCTACCTCAGGTTACATACGCTTCAGGTTACATACACTTCAGGTTACAGACTCCGCTAACCCAGAAATAGTGCTTCAGGTTAAGAACTTTGCTTCAGAATGAGAACAGAAATCGTGCTCTGGCAGCGCGGCAGCGGCAGCAGGAGGCCCCATTAGCTAAAGTGGTGCTTCAGGTTAAGAACAGTTTCAGGTTAAGTACGGACCTCTGGAACGAATTAAGTACTTAACCTGAGGTACCACTGTAAAGTAGGGGATGGGTGCATGGGGTGGTCTGCTGGATTCCCTCCACCTCCATTCTCAGTTTATCCTCCTACAAGTCCCTTTACCCTCAGCCAGAAGTGAACCTGGCCGGGAAGAAAATGTCTCATAATGAGAAAGTCTGTAGGAGGTCCAAATAGGCATGGAGAGGGCTCAGCATCCTATCACATGCCCTTTTTGCTTCGTTCTCCTGAAAGGATGACAACTCCTAACAACCTACCTCGGGCAGATCCTTCTTTCCCAGGATGCACTAATTGAAAGACTTTCGACCATAAGGAAGTCCCTTCCACCTCTAGCCCCGCCTCCTCCCATGGAATTTAATTACATCAATTGCAACTCAAAGCCTTTAACCAACGAGGAATGGACAACTTGTCAATATCTGTCTCCAGAAGAAACAGACCCCCTCCTACACCCCCTCCAATAGCCCAATCCAAATCGCAACAAGTTGAACTAGTGGTGCCAGCTCCAGGAATCGGCTCAATCTTCATCGATTGCCTGGGAATCCTAGAAGCTATTCATGCAGAGGAATGAAATAAGGCCTTAGTGGGTGTCTGCCTTGATGGACAAATTAATACCCCCAAATTAGTCTTCCCCTCAAAAGGCTCCCCCATTCCTCCGCATCGTGGCTCAATCAAGCCAAACTCAAAGGACCTGAGGAATCAGCGGCAGAAAACAGCTATGAGAGCCTGGAATCTAAAAACCCAAGAATCAACTGCTGCCCTAAACATCATCTCCTGGAATATTGCCGGCTGGTCCAGATGCCTCTCCCATTCTACAGACATTCCCTTCTACCGTCAAAACTTTAACATCATCGCTCTCCAAGAGACGTGGAGAGGGCTCAGCATCCCATCACATGCCCTTTTTGCTCTTTAAATCAAGCTGCACCCCCTATCCCCCACATTATATGCATGTATACATTTCTTAAACGTGTTGCCCGCCCTTCAGCTGGAGGACAGGTTGAGCTGCATTTACAAATGGGTGAATCTGTCCATTTCAGTTTCACATTTTCCCCCACCTTGAGTTCAGTGCACTACATCAGCAAGTGATTTTTCTTAAGTGCTTATAAAAACTGACCAGCATTTTAGGGTGGAATTCAACATCACACAGTGATGAGTCCCCCCCCCCTGTTTTGGGGGTTCTCCTGACCCTCCAGAGTGAATTTGGGGGAGGCGTGGGGAGCAGGGAGTCTGGGGGCAGGAGACACAGGGAGAAAGAACGCTCACAGTTGTGCTCATGGGAGTCCTTGCATTGGCTTTCACTAACGCACCAGGATAGTGGATTCTGGCCTCTTGGTCATATTCTCCAAATACATCCATATTTGCTTGCAAAGTTGCTCAATACACATATTTTTGCAAGGCAATTTTCCCTAATAAAAGGCATTTTTGCATGTTATTTTCATGAATATATGCATTCTCATGCACACTTTAGCATACACATTGCTGGGCAACTGCATTGCAAAATTCAGAGAAGTGCAGATTTTGAGGAATGGCTGGCTGCATTTCAGTTTGCATGTTGTTTTGGAAAGAGTTAAGTAGGTAGTTTCATTCTGTATATGTAGACTGGATCACAGTTCTCACCCATACCTAGTGACATGCAATTAAAACTAGATCACACAACACTTAAAACTACAGGGAAAGTTATTAATTTATTATTCCATATTTATAACTGTTAAAGCCTGCAGCAGTTACACCCAGGCAATCCCAGCTCAAGACATTTTGCTACCTGAGGCAGATGAGTTCTGAGTCAAGGTGTGTGATAGTAGGGCAGAGTTATTTTGGCACCTGAAGCAGAAAATCCCACAAGCTCTTCTCCCCCTCCCCAGCAGTAATGAGCAAAACAACAACTTGGTGCCCTTTTATAATACTCAAAATTCAACTTCCTGAGGTGCCTGCATCTCACTCTGTCTAATGCAGGGGTCAGCAAACTTTCTCAGCAGGGGGCTGGTCCACTGTCCCTCAGACCTTGTGGGGGCCGGACTATATTTTGAAAAAATAATAATGAATGAATTCCTATGCCCCACAAATAACCCAAAGATGTATTTTCAATAAAAGCACACATTCTGCACATGTAAAAACACCAGACAGGCCCCACAAATAACCCAGAGATGCATTTTAAATAAAAGGACACATTCTACTCATGTAAAAACATGCTGATTCCCGGACCGTCTGTGGGCCGGATTTAGAAGGCAATTGGGCCAGATCTGGCCCCCGGGTCTTAGTTTGTCTACCCATGGTAGGGCTGGCCACCTTGTTGGCCACCTTCCTCCCCCACAAGAAACACTCTGTGAGGTGAGTGGGGCTGAGAGACTTGAAAGAAGTGTGACTAGCCCAAGGTCACCCAGCAGCTGCATGTGGAGGAGCAGGGAAGCGAACCAGGTTCCCCAGATTACGAGTCTACCGCTCTTAACCACTACACCACACTGGCTCTCTACATATCTCTGTGTTGCTTATTGAACCCTGATGGTAGAATTCTGGCTCTGCAGAGGTTAAGAGGGACCTATGCACCCCCCTGCAAGAGTTCAAAACACAGGCCTGCAGCAAGGCTTCTCCCAGGCTGAGGAAAGAGCTGAAGGGTGCCGGGTGCTATGTTCTCCTTAACAGTTAGCCCACTCCACCTGGGTATAATACAGAGACCAGACTTTGAGAACCGCTGGTTTAAAGAGTTGATTCAAACCCCTGTGGAAATAGCTGGTGCCCAATTGGCTGCACCTCTTTCATTTCATTTCTTTTCGCATTTCCCCCCTTGTATTGTTCACTTCCATCTGAGAACAACTGCTATGTGTTTTGAACAACAGTCTGAGTAATTAGAGCCAGTCAACTTTACTGTGCATAAATTGCCAGCCCAAATGTGCTGATGTCACCTGGGGTGTTTGTTTTCCCCGGGACTAATTAAGGGGCCTAATTTGATGGCGCGCTGAAAACAGATCGGCCTTTTGTGCTCTGACATGAGTTATACGCGAGTCCCTCCCAAAGGTGTGTGCAATTGTAATCCTAATTAACTTTGCCACTCGGAGTACTTTTGGTATATGCAAATGCAAGGCATCTGGCTCCAGGCGCAATTACATGTAAATTTGCCCTGCCTGCTGTTTCAATAAAAAAAATGAAAACTTAATAGGCTCATATGTTTTCTGCTAGATGTTTTGCATGTAGCCTGTTGGTAAAAGAAAGGGGGGGGATTCCTCCTGCTCACCCAGGGGTGAAGCTCAGTAATTTTAGACATTGAACTTAATATCCTTACGGAGAACCCTTTTTAGATGGCTAAGTTTTAAAGCACGCAATTTACATCTCTCCCACCCCCTCCCTGTCTCCATGTTTTACAACCCTGATACATTAAAACAAAAAACATTCCCCCCTCTTTTGTCTTTGGCATCTATAACAATTATGTAGGCCTATTTTGTGTGTGTGTGTGTGTGAGTGACTTGGTGTGTAGAAACAGCCCATAGACTCCCGAGGGATAGTCATATTTGACCTGAAACATGTGGGGAGTGGTTGGTAGGATGATTCACCTGTTGCTAAATGGCATCACTTTTCAGAGTGCTGTGCTTGGCAATGAAATCTTTTGTGGCCTTTTTATAATCATATCTCACACCCCGAATGCTGGAGACCAAGGAACTGGCATAACTTCATGATCCATGCACACATTCAGGACTAGATGCCATGAACTGAAAGTCAGCAGCTTCTGTTTAGTTCGCCCTTTTCGGGATAGTGAGCTTGCATACCTTCCAACATTTCTCCGATGACAATAGGGATGTCCCATTCCACAATGATGATTTTACTATTTATACCCCACACATTTTACTTGGTTGGCTCAGCCACTCTGGGCAGTTTCCAACATGTATAAAAACGTAATAAAACATTAAACCTTTTTAAAATAAAAAACAACAACTTCTCTATACAGTGGTACCTCGGGTTACAGACTCTTCAAGTTACAGAATCTGCTAACCCAGAAATATTACCTCGGGTTAAGAACTTTGCTTCAGGATGAGAGCAGAAATTGTGCTCCGGCAGCGCAGCAGCAGTGGGAGGCCCCATTAGCTAAAGTGGTGCTTCAGGTTAAGAACAGTTTCAGGTTAAGAATGGACCTCCAGAACGAATTAAGTTCTTAACCCGAGGTACCACTGAAGGATTGCCTTTAGTTGGCTCGGAGGTCAGATAACTCCATACCCTCCAACATTTCTCCAATGAAAATAGGGACATCCTAAGGAAAAGTGGGACATTCTGAGATCAAATCAGAAATTGGGATGGCTTCTCTAAATCAGGGACGTCCCTGAAACTTGAAATGCGTTTTGCACGTAGCACTGTCTAATCTAATTAAGTTTATAAAACCGTTCCATTGTAAGACTGTTAGGGCTCTTCATAAAATAAAATAAAACAAACCCTGCAACTGTGTCTTCTCCTGGGTGTCTCCACACTCAGTTCCTGGAATAGCTGAATGTGACTTCCAGCACAGAGGAGGTTCCTTTCATGCTTCAGAGCAGATATGCCAACTCTACGGGATTGACGTGTCTTCAACCCCCTCAATATTTGTTGGAAGGGGGCTGGGGCCCCTCAACGTTGAGGGGGCCTGGCATGTGGCATGTGGTGGGAGTGTGTGATGTCACAAGTGTGACATGTGTTGTGCATCACAGCTCCTCTGCGTGCTGTGCACCGGGGGCCCTCAATCTTGGGGGCAAACTGGTGCCTCTGCTCCAGAGTGTGCCCTCAGGGCCCACGACCCCAGTTCCAGCGGGTATAAACTCTGCCGCCAACCTTTGTGTGTCCAGCTGAACACACCTAGAAACTTTCCCCGCAACTGGGAGCGCTTGATATTACAGAGTTGTCCATTGCTGGGAGGTGAAGGAGCGTACACCTTCAGACTTTTAGGACTGGAAGTGGCAATGGTGCTGGGGGCAGGGCCAGAGCACACAATCCTGTGGCCCTTACACACCTTATTCCCACATGGTGAGGAAGAATGCCCAGAGAGGACTTCAGTCTTCAACCAGACTAGCTTCTTTCCTTTCTCTCCCCACCCAACCATCTAGGACCTGCTGCCACCAACATTATTTAGATGCCGCAATATTGGAAACAGCCTTCTTACATACGCTGCAACTGTCCCATTTTAAGTAGGGCATCCCAGAAGCAGCAGGATGGTGTGTGGGGGGGTGTCCACCCCCCCCAAAAAAAAAAATCTTGCAGGGTGTGCTGTTAGGTCATGTGAGGATATATATGGAAAAGTATTTTTCTATCAATTTACAAATGCATATATTTCTGCCTATGTAATTCCCCCTCCCCGCAAGTATGTATAAATCATTGCCTTCTTTTTGGGTTGCTGTAATTTCTCATCTAAACAGACAGACACTTCTGAATTTGCTTTTAGAGGGGATTTCTCTCACCCCTCCCCCATAACTTCAGGTGGCAGGAATCCTTTCCTTTCATTCACCAGGACAGATCATGAATATTCATTGGATTCCAGATGACCTTGAAAACTTGGTCCAGCCCCTGTACCTGGTAATACTTAATAAGGTAAAACTCGAGTTATTCTTCCTAGCATCTTTATACAGTGGTACCTCAGGTTAAGTACTTAATTCATTCCGGAGGTCTGTTCTTACCCTGAAACTGTTCTTAACCTGAAGCACCACTTTAGCTAATGGGGCCTCCCGCTGCCGCCGCGCCGCCAGAGCACGATTTCTGTTCTCATCCTGAAGCAAAATTCTTAACCCGAGGTACTATTTCTAGGTTAGCGGAGTCTATAACCTGAAGCGTATGTAACCCGAGGTACCACTGTATTGTGAAAGTTGTTCAGTGAGTGCCAATGGTTCCCAGTTCTTTGATTAAGAATCTGATGCATTCTAGAGAGAAATTCAGAAAAAAACTAGCTGTCTTTATATCACACTGAAGCCAGTGGGACAAGTTAGTTGTGACTAATTTAAGCCCCATAGACTGCAACAGGACTTAAGCGTGACTAACATTCTCTGGAATGGTGCCATTTTGCTCAGACCAAACACAAGGGATGGAATTTGCTTTGTGAGTCTGGAGGGGGCATTCAAGCGACAGGCTATACCCAGGAGCTCCATGGATGCTGAGTGCGAAAGAAAGAGGATATTATAAAGTAAATTCTTAAGCCATCTTTGGCACAGAGTTGGATTAAGTTGTAACTGGAATGCTTCTGAAGCTAGGTGTGGTCTTCAAGGTATGTGTATCTCTTTCTAATAACATATAAAACAAGATTTCAAGAAAACCATCTGTGAACACTTAAAGCAGGTAAAACAATGTGAGGAAATATGTCCAGAATGTTATCTTTTTCGTCTGCCAACTCTAGTCTTCCAGATAAATGGCAAACGCCAGTTCCTTGTTGCAGGGAAGAAGCCGAGAAAATAAAGCAGTGGGTGTTTTTATTTTGCCTTTGGGAGAGAGGCTTAAATTCAAAAAACATTCTGATGATTATTCCATTTGACAACATGATGGAGGAGGGAAAAACAAAGTCAGGCCGTCGGAGGCGCAGTCAAAGAAAATAAAAATGGCTTATTATTAGCGTGGTTTTGTGTCCGGTGCCAGATTCTTTCAACTCAAGTAAATCAACTTGAGCTGTGTTGAATGCAGTGAGAATGGCATTACTTTAAAAATGGGACACTTGCTTCAATCTTTTAACACCTCTTCAATATATTAAAGGAGCCCACTCTACAAACCAAGCTGGACTGCACTAGGGTCACACTGACACCTCACATTTAAAGCCCCGTGATTCCACTTTAAACAGCCATGGCTTACCCCAAAGAATTCTGGGAGTGATTGACTGTTAAAACACTCCGAGAATTGCACTCCTGTGTGAGGAACAGTGGCCTCCTAACATCTCTCAACGCCTTAACAAAATGCAGCTCCCAGAATTCTTTTGGAGAAGATACACTGTTTAAAGTGGCACCGTAGTGCTCTGAAAGCATGGTGTGAATGTGGCCAAGGCGACACGCCTTCATTAGCCCTCCATGCACATGATAAACACTCAAAGTGGGTGGCAGGACTGTACTCATTCACTGAACCCAGGCCTACCTCCATGTGTCTGTCACACCATTATCCACATACGATGAAATTATAACCAGACTACAGGAAGCCCCCGCCCCCTAGACAGCGAAACCTCTTGAAACGAATAAATCCAAAGAGTTGGGGACATGTACATTAAAAAGTTGTTAAGTATGACAGAGTTACATTATCTTATAATATCGCCTTGTCTCCTGGCGAGAGTGACTTCAGAAACATTTCTGTCAAAGCAAGGAATCGCAATCATTAGGTTCATAGGTAAGTGAATGCTCAGGGCAGCGAGAGGCTGTGATCTACACTGTTCACAAGATAAATAAAATCTGTCAAACCAGACAGATTCAGAAGTGTCATGTTTCTTTTGTTCCCTGACTACACTGAGTTAACTTTTTTGGGGGAGAAAGTGACTTACCACACTTTATGATTCCACAGCTCTAAATCTACCCTTGCAAAGTCTTTCCATTGATGGGCAATTATTGACTGTAGTCACTGACAAGCGGCTGGTCAGTTCCTTCCATTTGCCAATATCCACATTTCAGCTGCATAGGCACTGCTTCCATATAGTCTACTGAACACATAGTCATTTGTGGACAGGGCAAATGGGTGGAGTCCTCCTCATCAGTGCTAAATATATAAATAAACAATCTATGCTATATGTATGGAGGCGAAATGCAGAAGAACAGTTAACTGAAGTGACACAATGGATTCCACTGTCACTTGTGCTATGAGTGACTCAACAGGAGGTGACTTCTCATCTTAGGGTACTTCCCCACAACGTGTTTACTGAGTGTTCTGATTTGTTAGCAAGGAGATTAGATGATGTTGGCTATTTAATGAGCATTCATCCTGTTCAGTTTGCAAGGAGATTAGATGGCGTTGAATGTTTAATGGAAAGTCATCCTTTATTTGTTTGCAGAGATATTAGATGATGTTGCGTCAAAGAAAGTGTTAGTTCACACTTTCCGGTGTGATTCCCCATCACTTTCCTTCCTGCAAAAAGCCCAATCTTTGGGGGAAGTCAGTTTCTTGTACAAGACCTCCCATTCAACTATAATTGGGTAACCCTGAATTTGCCAATAGGTGATTGAACCCCACTTGGAAACAATGGCAATCTGGAAGTGCCCTTACATTTTTAGAATATGGAGTAATACCTAACATGAATCATACTCAAAGTAAATACATTGATTTCAATGTGAGTATGAGTGGGGATGCTTGTGGAAGTTGTTTAAAATATGGTGAAATGCTTCCAAAGCACAGTCAACAAAGGGGAGGATGACTGGGGCATCTTTGACCTGGTTTTGTCCAGGGAGTCTTACTAGCTAGTTCCAGTCTATACCAAGAATTACATAAGAGCTAAGCTCATGATTCTACATGGAGCAGCCTTGTCACATTTCATTATAGTTCCCACGAGAAGGAATTCTTCCCCTCCCCTTCATCTGCAGCTAGCTTTGCAACAGTCACTGACTTTAATTCTTCCTAAGACTGTAACCATTCAAGTCAAATTTAAGTCAGCTGGGCTGTTGTCTTAAAGGTTTACAAGGTTAACAACTGTTAGCTTGCTTTAGTGGTCAGTATGATTTTCATGCTCATCTGGATTTCCCCCATTTCACAGCTCCTGACTTGACAGTGCAATACCCCCAGTGACACGAGAAGTCTGTATGTGCCTTGATTTCTCGCTTGGCTTCCTCTTCAAAATTGACTTTAAGGGAAAGCAAGCGCGAGCTGACAGCTTGGCCTCTTAGTGATCTTGCTTTTCAATTAAATAAGGTTTTTTAAAACACACACACACACACACACGACACAGGTACACAGGCCAAGTCTACCAATTCTTGTTTCCACCACAAACTAATGCTATGAAAAAGTGAGTATCAAACGTTTAGAAAATGGGGCATGACAAGGATAAGACGAAAGCAACTTTCCCCTCCTAGCTCCCATGTTCAGTCCCTCAAAATGGACAAGATGTAACTAATTAGCAGGAAAGCAGTTTCTGACAGAATTTAGAACAAACCATTTATGGCTGGATCAGGTGGCTATTGACAATAAGGTTCATTTCCCAGGGGGAATTGTTTCAATAGCCCTTGATTTAGCCAGGGATATTCATATGTGGAAGCAGTACTCTCTCTCTTTGTGAGTGTGTGTGCACATGCATCCATAACTGAATGAGGAACTTCATATAAAATAAATGTCGCATTTAAGGCTCTCATCAAAAATCGCATTCAGTTACATTCTTTCTGGGGGGTTGGATGAATCTTTGAATTTTGCTTCCTTCCCGTTTCTTATATTTCCCCATTTTAAATTCAGTTCCCCACATTTCTATGATGATGTGTGATCCTCATGAAAATTCATCAACATTTTATTTTATTTAATTATTTAGAGCGTTTGTACCCTGCTCTTCAGCCAAAAAGCTCCCTTAGCGACTTAACTTTAAATAAATTAAAACAGGATAGCCCCACCTGCAGGCTTACAAATTTTTAAAAGAATGACACACAAAGGAGAATAAGGAGAAGGGACGGGGACCAATTCTTAAACAGTTGCTCTTGTTGTATAATATATATACATACATACAGGGCTTTTTTCATCTGGAACTCAATGGATTTAGAGTTGCCACTGTCTGAAATATGGCAACCCTACCCTTGCTAAATTCATGAATTTAGGAGTTTGCTCAAATTCCAACCCTACACTGAATGTAGAAAGGTTGGGGGGGTCTGCTCTCCCCAAAACTCAAAACAATATTCACTACATTTTTCCATATCCCTGGCAGCCTTAAAATGACGTATTACAGTGGAAAAGATGGCTTCCTCCAGAGGTACATCAGGTCAGCCATCTTCTCTGTAAAGTTACCCAGCCACCATTAATGCACTGCTGTTTCTGGAGGCTTTTTACTGAAAAGCACAGGAATGACCATAATTTCTAGCTGCTACAGGCATCTGGAAACAGTTGTCTAAAAAGAATGAACAAACCAGGGAGGTCATTGGTCTTCCAAAACAATCTAAATTGGTTGGTGTGTGTGGATTTTCGGATTATTATTTTTTAAATTATTCTCATGGACTTGGGACAGAATGGGCTTGCTGGCCTACTCATGTGCAAGGGACATGGGCCACATCTGGACTGTTTCTTTTGTTCCTACCATGCTGTCAGTGTGACTTAGGGTGTCCCCTTGCAGCACTGCTTTCAGCCTTCACTACAGAGTGCGTGGCACTGTGGTCTAAACCACTGAGCCTCTTGGGCTTGTTGATCAGAAGGTGGGCGGTTTGAATCCCCACGACAGGGTGAGCTCCCGTTGCTTTGTCCCAGCTCCTGCCAACCTAGCCATTCGAAAGCACGCCAGTGTAAGTAGATAAATAGGTACCACTGCGGCGGGAAGGTAAATGGTGTTTCTGTGCGCTCTGGTTTCCGTCATGGTGTTCTGTTGTGCCAGAAGCAGTTTAGTAATGCTGTCCACATGACCAGAAAGCTGTCTGTGGACAAACGCCAGCTCCCTCGGCCTGAAAGTGAGATTAGCACCACAACCCCACAGTCACCTTTGACTGGACTTAACCATCCAGGGGTCCTTTACCTTACTTTTTTACCTTACAAAGTGTGTACCATAATGGTTCCCCCAGCATTGGCTTATTTGTTCTTGGCTGTTTATATATAATGTAATAATAATAATAATTTATTATTTATACCCCGCCCATCTGGCTGGGCTTCCCCAGCCACTCTGGGTGGCTTCCAGCAAAATATTAAAATACCGTAATACATCAAGCATTAAAAGCTTCCCTAAACAGGGCTGCCTTCAGATGTCTTCTAAAAGTGGACTTTTGCATTGCTACTGCCTTGGCGTGAAGGAGAAAATGTTCACTTCTGTTGACTGTCCTGCTGTAGAACAATATACATTCTGGTTTATGCCTTCCTGTTGTCTATGCATTTGGTGGGGGTGCGAAGGGCAGAAATCCCCTTTTCGGATTGCAGTTGTGTGCCACAGCTCTAGCAGGTTCAGATAATGCATTCTAAATACGTTGTACAAAAATCAGAGAAACTGATAGTATTGTAAGCTTTGTCACACTTGAAGGGGAAGAGTGGACTTACAATGCTTACATTTACTTCAAGAACAATGCAGCAAGGAATGTCTTCAAAGACCCATTCCAGGAGTTTCTGGTTTTATCAGGGAATTCGGTCTCTCCAGTTCACTGCCTAGTAAAAATAGTTCAGATTTAATAAAGCACAGATGTTGACATACACACACACCTTCATCATTGCATGGATGCATTTCATACTAAATTTCACCTAAGGAATTTTAGACTTTCAAGATAATAATCAAAAACACTTCTTGCTTCCCATTGGGATTATTCCTTGTTTGAGATCACAGATGCCCCCAACAACATCTTTTATGGAACATTTAATTCCAAAAAATAATCATCAATACATGCTACAATGCTTACCTGCGGTTGTTTTAGCATCTCACTTACTACTTCAGCTCTTAGGAAAGTATTATTTCATCAACATCTTTCTCTTATTTCTGCTATCAGCAAAAGTAGCCATGTATAATAAAATTAGGATCCCATTTCAATATAATTAAATATAGTTCCTTGCTGACTACATTCCAGGAATTCTTTGGGGGGGGCATACTGCTCTTTTTAACAAAGGAAGGAGTCTGCTATGTTTAAATTTCAGCCAATGCAACAGAGTTTCCCTGCTTTACTTGCAATTCCACATCAGAGTGGGGAATTTCTCATCCAGTTGAGCAAGACTTATATCTGAATCCTAAACACACTTAGGTAGAAGTAAGTATTCTTAGGACTGTATCTGCAAATGGCAAACCTAAGAATGCTTAGCAGAATGTCAGCTCCATCTCTGAACTCAGATTTTTAGGACTGGACTATGAAGGGCAGACTGCTGTACAGGAGAAAACCTTTTGCTTTCTCCCAGGTTCAGTCTCTGGCATGGGGAGCTGGGAATTGAGGAATCTGTCAATTTCTGTTGGTTCTCCACATTTCTGCAACAATTTGCAAACTTCTTTTTAAAAAAATCCTTATAAAAATTGTCAGCATTTTAGCGATGATTTCTCCTAAAATACACGTTTTATATGCAGTTTTGACTAATAGGCACATTTCGTAAGCAATTCTCCCTAATATAATGAAGTTTTGCATGTTATATTCACTAGCATATACATTTTAGTGCATACTTTTTACACCAATATATGCATTGTTGTTCATATTAGAGCAAATTCTGAAGGATATTGTTTTGGTAAATGCAAATTTGTCAAATCACTTTTAAATGCCGACTAATGTCTCCGCCATTCCTATCTCCAGATATGCTTGGGAATGTTCTGACTTTAAATCTTGGAGAACCGCTTCCAGTCACTATAGACAATATTGGGCTAGAAGAACCAACGGTCTGACAAAACACCTTGATATGTTAAGGACTCCATTTGTTAAATCAGAGAAACTGGTCTGGAAAGCTCCTGTAAACCATGCTTGCTCAAGAGTCAGAGACTTTTTCAGGGCAGAAGGCATTAAAGGTGTACAACTTCAATCCCTGTGACTGGTAGCGGTGGCGGAGCTTCATGCTCCAGCACCGGGGGGGGGGCGGAGAGCAGGCGGGGGCAGGGCTGGCGTGCATCCTGGGGGCGCGTGGCACCCAGCGCAGGGGGGGAGGGAGCAGCCGCAATGGCACCCCACCGGAATCATGCTGCGGGGGGAGGTGCACTCCCCCCTCACCCCTCTTCCTCTGCCAGTAACTGGTAGGCAACTGGAAGCCTGCGGGTTGGCCTGCCTGGTATAGATATGAAGAGTGCATTATGCTTTTTGTGCAAGAGATCTACAGCTTCCAGTTCATTGGGACCCTAAATTGTGTGTTTAAAATACACAAGTGGACACCCTATTTGAAACAGTTCATGGGCTGAGGCTAAGATTGCTCTGAGACACTACCCCACTTGCATCAGACTCTGATGGCAGACTTCTGAACTACAGGCTCAGACCATAAGAACATGATACTTTTAAGATGTATAAAGCCCTATTCAGGAATCATCTTTACTGGAGAATAGTCTTGAAGAGGAGTTGGGAGGTGTTAGGCCAGGTCCCCATTATTTCTTCTAGCATTGCCTGCAGGAAAGCCCATTTGTGCCAACATTTCTCTGATGAAAATACAGATGCCCTATTCAATAATCATAATATATTTACAACCCACCCATCTGACTGGGTTGCTGCATCCATTCTGAGCAGCTTCCAACATATATAAAAACATAATAAAATATAAAACATTTAAAAACTTCCCTATACAGGGATGCCTTCAAATGTCTTCTAAAGGTTGTATAGTTGCTTATATCCTTGGCTCAGGGATTGCATAACTCCATACCCTCCAACATTTCTCTGATGAAAATAGGGATGCCTTAAGGAAAAGTGGGACATTCCGGGATCAAATCAGAAACCAGGACAGCTTTGTGAATCTGAGACTGTCCCTGGAAAATAAGGACAATTGGATGGTTTGAAAGTTCTGTTTGGCAGCTGGTCCTCAAAGGGAGAGAGGTATTTTGCGCAATGGCCATCAATTGCAGTGTAATAAACACTCTGTGAAATTCTTCTAAACTCAAAGTGAAACTGAAGCTAATTACAAGAAAGCAGTTTACAATGTGCTTTCCTTCTAAGAAAAATAAGAAGAGTTTTGTTTTTAAAAAGTCAGTTCCCTTTGTTTTGCTCTCCAAGGAAAACCCCATCTCTCATCCCATAGTGGCCCCTGCTTTGGAACGAAGCTTGCGCTAGCTTCTCTTTGATCGTGCTCTATGTGTACAAGATGATCCCGCCAATCTGTCAAATGTGTCTTTAAAACACTGGGTGTAATAAATAAGTGCCACGCTAGCTGCCAGCCAAATGGCATGGGGGGCACATTAAGATGATTAAGAGAAAGCGGGGTGTCAGTCCAACTATAATAAAGCCAGTATCAGTTCAGTCTGCTGTAATTTAAAACAGCTGCCTGCTGGCCATGGGTTGTGGTAGAGCAGGCCAAATTCTTGGACACTGAGTTATTCTTAGAAGAATGCACACAGGCATTGGCAAGCTTTGTTGAGCGTTGCCTGCTGCCAGCGCCCTGTCAAAAGCGTGTGCCAATGGATCTCAGAACTATTGTTCAAGTTTATGAAAAATATATAACTTTTTTAATAAAAAATGTCAAATTACCCAAAGGCCACGGAGATGTAATAGCCAGCATGCTTGAAAATTGGCTTCGCAGCAGCAAATAGTAGTGTTGACAATACTGCCATTTAATGAAGACAAAGGGTGTCATTCACTTCATTCAGCACTGCTTATACCGTCACATTAAACACGGTGGGAAATTTCTCTAAGCAGACTAGGGTGTTGGCTAGATGGCTCAGTGTCAGGAGATGCTGGATCTGCATGCAGCTCCCCATGTGGTAACAGAGATGGCTGAAGAAGTTTGGCGCCATATTGGATTGCTCTAGCACAGGGTACTCCTGTGGTTTACTTCCAATTGGACTTGTCAAACTCAAAGCAGGATGTTGTGGTTATAATGTAGGTGCTGTTCCAGAGACAAAGGACTTTTTAGTACAGGCAAAAGGCAGGCCTAACCTTACCATGAGTTGACCAGAAACCATTTGGTTTGGCCACAGGTTCCAGTGGGGTCATCATTTTCTAGCCTCCATTCTCCTTCTCTGCATGTGATTAAAAATGAATCTTAGCCCAGAACAGGGAGGTGTTCTTTCGACATTTGGCTTCAGGTGTCAAAATGCCTAAGGCTTTTTCTCTCTTTTATTTACCTCTCATCATGTTTAGTGCACATATAATTATGTATTTTTTGAACTTTCAATAAAGATATCTGGGGAGAAGGGGGGGGAGATAATATTTGTGATTGGGCTTTGCAGTTCTATACAGCAGGCTAAGACTAGACTAAAGTGCTGGGATGGGCATGATAGAGATGTATAAAAGTATGCATGGAGAAAGTAGATATAGAGAAGTTTTTCTCCTTACCTCATAATACTAGATCCTGGAGGGATCCAATGAAGTTGGACAGACAAAAGAAAGAACTTTTCCACACAGCACATAGCTAAAATGATGGACTATGCTCCTACAAGATATAGTCACCAGCCTGGATATCTTAAGAAGAGAATTAAACCTATTCATGGAGGATAAATCCATCAATAGTCACAGGAGCTATGTTCTCCTTCCATTGCAGGTAGGGAGAGTGTTGTTGTCACATGTCCTGTTTGTGGACTTCCCACAGGCATCTGTTAGGCCACTGTGAGAACAGGATGCTGAACTAGATGGGCCATTGGCCGGATCCAGCAGGGCTCTTCTAGATGGGTGGGGTATAAATAATAAATTATTATTATTATTCAGTGTTGGCCTGAGATGTGTGCAAAATAACCAAGAACCCTGTCATGCGTTTTTTGCATTCACTAGGCCTTCAGGCTGGCCAGTTGGTTAAAGCCCACAGACCCAAGGTACCCAGGTCCAACTCCTGAAGTAAACAGGATTGTATAGACTTTTCTTTTTAAACCTTGATGAATATGAAAAAGTAATTTTCATAGAAATTAAACTTTAGGGGGGAGAAATAGTCTGCCCTCTTACTTAAGCGGGTTCATTTTCATATGTTCCCGCTGTCACCTGTGAAAACCCAGCTGCTGCTCGTCATGCATTGCAACATCAGCTCTGGGTGTGAGCCCAGTCTGGCGAGGGATTTGGCTCCATCCCTCTCTCACCTGTGCTGGTGCTACTGACCATGCCCGGCAGCACTTAAACGCCTCAGTTAAGCCAATGCTAGCTTTGTGAGTGTTACTGTGTTTCTGCAATTACATCTGGCCGCCATATTTCCCCTCAGTCTTGTCATCTCTGAGTAATTCTAAACAACGCCGGTTACTACACTTTTCTTCTGTCACATCACAGTTTTTGTTAAATCGCTGGTTTCCCCTTAGATCTTTTTTCTCTCACACTTCCATCCCCTCCCAACGGTGTTTTCACTTGGTTCCTTTGGCTTTCATTTTGCCTCTCTCAGCCTTCCCACCTCACAACTTTTGCTTTTCACCATGTTTCTTTAAAATAAAAACCACTGTTTTCTTAGCTGTTTTTAACAATAATATCAGTCCTCTTGGTCTTTTTAACTGCTTCTAGTAAAATCATAAAACATGTTGAACTCTTTATTTTCCCCTGTTTAATTTTTCTTTCAAAATGTTCTTTCTTTTATTTGCTAATTCCTCCCCCCCCCCCTTTTCACCAAGGCCTGTAGTCTGGACCCTTAGCAAGACTTTGTGCCACTTCTATAGCTCTTTTGTAGCTAGAAAGCTTTTCTTGATTTTAAATGTGTACTGATCTTCCTGCAGTTAAACTATAGCTCACCTCTAAAAATATTAGCTTGCAACAAAAAAATCAATAGAAACATTGAATCATCACAACACAATGATAAAAACAAAGCACAACATGATCTTTTAGAAAAAGAAGCAACAGGGAAAATAAAACCAGCAAGCAATTTCCCCAAATATAATGCACTCTTGTATTCTACTTGCACTACTATATTCATATTTAGGCACGTATGAATTTTTGTAAACATTGAATGTTTGGAGAACATCACAATATTCAGAGAAGGGCGAGTTTAAAAGGCTAATAGTATTTTGGTTTGCATATTATTTAGGGAAGTGCAGATCTGGAAGTTTGGGCTTTAAATGGGAACTGAGTTGAATTACCCCCTATCCCTAGTCAGGGCAATTATGACTCCCATCCCCATCCCCTTGGCTAGATAGATACACAGTTGGAGAACACCCTGCTTTCATAGCTAGGACCCATAGGTGACTGTCGAGTGCTGAATCCTGAAAATATTAACAGTTAAATGAGGCCAGGATATATATGAGACTTTAATCCCTTTAAACTAAAGGCTACATTTTATTCCTACATTCTGTCCCGGCCTGATCTCTAGTCTCTGTGCAACCAATGAATTCATCTGTCAGATATAATCACGGTATCTGCCTGCCAAGTTTGCTTAGCAATCAGCTTTATGGAGTTGAGGGAAAACTGACTGCAAACCCACAGGAAAACTCTTTTTCCTGTCTCTCCAAGAGGTTAACTCCAATTGAGAGGGCAACACCCTTATCCTGACACAGCTAGGATCTTGGCCCCTGGTGACATGCGCCACTATTTAGTTTGCTAAGTGAAAACAGTTTGGAAAAAGCTGGGTTTAAACTGCGGTTCACCCACGCCAGTGAAAAGACTGACTCTGGACAGAGTCTTCCCTTAACTGTATCAGGTCGAGATACCATTTAGTGACGTTGTCAGCAGTTTTTCAACATGAACCTTTAATAAGCATGTTGGCGAACCAAGCTTTGTGCAAATATCTCAAGAGCCCCTTCACTGAACCTCTGGGGGGGTATCAAGACTTAATCATGGTCTGTCTCCTGGATGCTTAAAGGTTGGTTGCAAATAAGCCATTTTCCCCTCCCTCTCACCCCTTTCCATCTGACTAAATGGACCAGAGAGAGATGTCAAGCAGTTTTCTTGAACAGAAGGCAAACTATTCATCAGCTTGTCATTAATAGTAACTGCCCAAGCCACTTTGGCGAACATACATTTATTATACTCCATTACGTGTCTTTATGGCTGGCTAAACTTCGTGGCCAAGCAGTGGATATTTGAACTCTGAAAGGAAGCTCCTAAATCAACGAGAGCCTTCGTAAACTTAACTCCAGCTGCCCCCTTCTCCAAGGCTTGCTATGTGCTGCTGTCACAAAGACCCTTTCTGAGCATGTGCTCAACTATTTATTTTCCTAGCCTATGCAGCTCATCTTTTTAATGAGTTCACATGGTAGAGTACATGGTTTTTATATGTTATCAAGGGACTGAGTTAAATAAGCAATACTGAGCATGTTGACTCATAAGTAATTCCAGGGAACTCAATGGCTCTGATATCCTAGTGCATATATTTAGGATTCCATTTTTAAGGATGAAAGCCTATGCCTGGCTACTGGGAAGCAAGCCCTATTGGTTTCAGTCGGACGGTACTCCAGGGGTAATATATAGGATTGCTGCCCATGTCACTTCAATTTCAACAAGGGTACAGTCATACATCAGGTAAAAGAAGCTTCGGGTTAAATCTTTTCACGTTGCGTCCCACGGCGACTCAGAAGTACCAGAAAGGGTTACTTCCGGGTTTCACCGCTCGCGCATGCGCAGACGCTCAACATGACGTCACGCGCACATGCAGATGCTCAGACGCGGGTTGCGTTCTGCTCATGTTTCGAACGGGGCTCCGGAACGGATCCCGTTCACAACCAGAGGTACCACTGTACTTTCCATTGGGTTTCATATTAAAACGTCATTAGATCTTTAACATACTCATATTGACCGGTTATGCATATGTTTTGAAACTGAATGGGCTAAAAACGGTCAATAAATAAATACTGGGATAAGTTGCAATATATAAAAATAAATTAAATATGGGATGATATTGAAGTTATTGCAGATGGCAGTAAAACATGCCTCGGAAAGCTTTTAATACCTGATATTTTGTTGTATTTTTACATTCTGTTAGAAGCCATCCAGAGTGGGTGGGACAACCCAGTCAGATGGGAGGGGTACAAATAAATTATCATCATCAAATCATTTGACAATGGCATTTCCTAGATTTTTGCAGTTCTGTTGACTTGCTTGGTTCTAACTGGCCTCGACGAAATACTGAATGGCGGTGGGGGCTGGTGGGGGGAATCACCAAATACTTTCTTATTAACCTTCCTGCCTTGCCTTATATAAACAGCAGAAAGGAAAATGCCCTAGGTGTGAGGGGCGGGGGGGCGTCATCGTGATTAACTGTGGCATATCTTGTGAGTGTCCTTGAAAGCATACTAACAGGGGTTCTGTATGATTTTTGACAGCATTTATAAAGCAAACTATTTATTTGCTGAGGAAAGCCAGGCTCTCTTTGTCCTTGACAAACAGTCTGCAAGGAGGTAAAAGATTGAGGAATGTTACACCAGCTGGCAAAAAAAGAGAGAAAAAGATACATAAGGAGTAGTTTTTAGATGACTGGACCATAGTTGTGTGGGACCACTTATCTTTTGATTTATTTGTTTATGTATCACATTTAAATCCTGCCTCCTCCCCCCAGCCCCCAGGAGCTCAAGGTGGTGTACAAGGCTTCCCGTTCCTTCCCAGTGAATCTCCACAAGGTCAGCCAGTGAACTTCATGGGGATTTGAATCTCACACTCTGGCCACTACTTCTCACTGTCTCTCTTCAAAATGTGCAGCATTAGAAGTAAAGGAGGCTGGACAATTACCTGTCACTGTTTGCCACTAGTCCAACAGTCTGAGCACGACCAGTTGCTTTCATGAGGTCTGTAGGAGCAGTAGTGGGTGGTCCATTGGGGTGGACCGCCAACTGCCCCACCAACTTTCAGTGTGCTCTCAAACAGCCGCCACCTGGCTGCCATCTTCCTTACAAGTAGTCCAGGAGGTGGCAATGCTTGCCAGCTTCCTCCTTATAGAACTAAGCAGGGAAGAGGATGGGGACAGAACTGCCTGTCATTGGCTTTGGCTCCACCTACCACTGCTCTCCTTAGCAGTCCCAAAGAGCACCAGCTACCACCATACAGAAGAAACAACCAGTCTCCGTGTGGCTTTGTTCTCACTGATGATCTACTGCAGGGATTGAACTTGCTCTTTCAAATTTCAGTGATGTCCTGTGTGAGGCCAAAATTTGGCACACACACACACACACACACCTCTCATCTTCCGTTCTGCTCCATTCACTACATCATAGTTGCAACGACCTGTGGCGACCCCTAGGCACAGCACCCAGTGTGGCGGAATTGCACTTCCTCTGCACATCGCATCATGGAGCTGCCATAATATTAAGATACTCTTCTACCACAGCAAGGTGGGTGGAGACTATGAAAACGGTCTTTTCAGTGGTGGCTTCCCATCTGTGGAACTTTCTCCCCAGATAATCTTGCCTTACTTCAACCCTTATGTAAATATATTTTGCTGAATTATGGCACATACTACTGCATGTTTCCCTGATGTGTTGTTTTTGTTTGTGTGGAATACTACCATTTTTTTTTTAAAAAAGCAGAAATAAACACAGACCAAAGGTGTAGTCCAGTAGTAGCCAATGTGGTACCTTCCTGATATTGTTGGACTACAGTCTTCATCGTGCCTGAACATTGGCCATGATGGCTAGGGTTGATGGGCGTTGGAGTTCATCAACAACTGGAAGGGCACCATGTCGGCCAAAGTGGTAGAAATCTGGGTATGAACACTTTAGACTGAGTGATTGCCTTTCTGCAAAGTGCTTCTTTGAAAAATTGCTGTTCCACCCAACATTCTTTCCTTTCTCTAATACAATGTGGGATTACTGCTGGACTCCAAATCCCATCAGCCTCAGCTCAGGTTCAGAGGGCATTGCCATCCTCATGTTATCAGCCTTGTTCTCCCAATGATTGCGCCATGTTTTCTCCTGCCTCAGAAAATCTGCTGTAAATAAACAGAATGGAACAGGATCAGAAACTACACAGGTGTGAATGTTCCTTTTTTGGTATTTTCCCTTTCCTGTTTCTAAGGCCCCTGCTGCTGGTCTCCACCTGATTAATTGCTTCCTTTTTCCATCACTGCTAATCTGATTGGCCCCCTAATTCAAAAGTTCTCATTGCCTGGTGTGTGCATTTAATTACTCTGGCTGCAAAGAGGGAAAGAACTGCAGTTTCTCAGGACGGGCAGAATGCTACCCTTTTTCCACACAAAGAATGCACAGCTAGAGGGAAAGCCACTCTTCATAAACCCCTTTGCTGTCTAATGCTTGGAAAAGGTAACAACTTCCGGAAACGATTAAGCAACAGTTGGGAGGAAATTGAGGTGATTCGTGCCCAGAGCATTAGCAGAAATCACATTTTTTAAAAATCAGCCAATGTACCCTGGTGTATGTACCCAGTAGTGATGTGTGGAAGTGAGAGCTGGACCATAAAGAAGGCTAATCACTGAAGAATTGATGCTTTTGAATTATGGTGCTCTTGAGAGTCCCATGGACTGCAAGAAGATCAAACCTATCCATTCTTAAGGAAATCAGCCCTGAGTGCTCACTGGAAGGACAGATCCTGAAGCTGAGGCTCCAATACTTTGGCCACCTCATGAGAAGAGAAGACTCCCTGGAAAAGACCCTGATGCTGGGAAAGATTGAGGGCACAAGGAGAAGGGGATGACAGAGGACAAGATGGTTGGACAGTGTTCTCAAAGCTACGAACATGAGTTTGACCAAGCTGTGGGAAGCAGTGGAAGACAGGAGTGCCTGGCATGCTCTGGTCCATGGGCCATGAAGAGTCAGACACGACTAAACGACTAAACTACAACAACCCTGGTGTAGATACTCTGTTGCAATTCCAGATGCAACATAAAACAGAAAAGCAACAATTAAAGAGCAATAAGAGGCTGCCATGAAGCACCCATGTTGAAAGATTCAGCATTCACACATTCATTCCCCTTTGCAGGCACAACCCAGCAACAGATACCTGTCATGGTCCAGTTCACGGGCGATAGAAGTCCCAGCAGGGGATGTCAGGACTGAGGGCAAGATGGTGGGGTGGGAGCAGAAACAGGGGTTCAGAAGCCAAGAGTCAGGAAGCCAAGAGTCTGAGGGTCAGAGAGCTGGGAGTCAAGAAGCCAAGGGTCCAAGAAGCCAGGAGTCATTTTGCAAGGGTCCAAGGGTCAGGAAACAAGGAGTCATGGTCAAGGGTCCGAGGATCAAGAAGCAAGGAGTCACGAAGCCAGGGGTCCAAGGATCAAGAAGCAAGAAGTCAAGAAGTAAGGGTCTGAAGATCAAGAAGCAGGGAGTCAAGAAGCCGAGGTTCAAGGATCAGGAAGCAGGAAGCATTTTGCTATGGCAAAGAGCCAAAGGGAAATGCTGACCTTATATCCTTTCCCAGCTCTTGCCACCCAACTCTTGCTGTGAGTTACCAATCGGCCTCACCTGTGAGGCCGCACCTTGCCTCTTCAGAACAAACTTAGGAAGGCCCCAGCCCTGCAAAGTCCTATTGGTCACAGAGCCTGGCTCCTGCATGCACACATAGGGGGCTCTATGATCTTCTGTTTTAGCTGTCAGCTAGAGGTCATCTCAATCAGATGATGAGAAATTTATTTAATTTAAGCATTGTGTGCCAAGCTCGGGAGCAGCAAGAACCTACAATAAGTTTAGCCCGATGAGGCTGCAGTTTTGAACAAGTCTGCGACGACGCCCTCAAGTTCCCACATTACAATTGCAAACATATTTATCTCAGCTTTACTTCCTGAGACAATATGTGGACTGAAATACAGCTGTCTTTCGAATTCACACCTCTGAATTTTGCGGTGTGGAAAATGTGTACAGAAATGGGCGTAAGTGTGATAAAACTGCATACATTAAGAAGACAATGCACAAATATACAGCGTATTGGGGGAAACTGTGTGCAAAACTGTATATTAGGCAAAACCATGTACAGAAATGTGTACATTAAGGAAATGCACTGTTAATGGCTGGTTGTTTTTCACACAGACTTTAAAAAAACATCACAGAAATGTGATGCAGATTGAAAAATGAGAAACCAAGAGAGACCAAAATGGACAAATTCATCCATCCGTAGTGGTATTTCAGTCAGTTCTGCCTTGCATATTATACAGCTCATGTGAGGGACCCCTCTGATGAGCTGGGGTTGCGAGGAGATAAAAGAAGTGCCTGACTGCAGCATCATGTTGGAGTGCATGTGTTATTTATGGAAAAAAGATCAACATTCTTTGCCTTTATCAGCAGTGCTAGTGAGTAGCAACAGTGTGAGGTAATGCTCAGCCCAATGGCTATGGTGTTACCAGATAGAGAAGTGTGCCTGGCAGCCTGGCTTGTTATTGTTGTCGTTCTTGCAATGCTGCGTCATGCTCCTCATTCCAAAGCCATCTATTTATAATCTTCCCGCACTGTGTAAATAAAGCTGCAGCTCTTTCCTCCTGATAGATGCGATGAAACCCAGCTCCATTTAAGAGGGGGCCGGGCGGGAAATGGGGCAGGAAATGGTTGCTAGTGTTTACTATTAGCCCTTCATAGTTTGTTATGCAAGAAAAACGGGGATTTCTAAAGGCCATTGTTTTTTAATCTGTGTGCATCCCTTTGTTCTCTCTCTTCCTTCATCTGCCAAGTAGTTCCTTGGAACCTCCTCTCCTGTGGCTTGTAACTGCGCTCTCGGTTCTTGGCCTAAGCTGCGCAATGTTTCTGTACTTCAGTGAACCTGGGTTGCGGTTCAGCGATGCAAAGTATCCTTTCTCTTCCTCTAGCTCCACTCCCATCTCCCTCCCTCCCTCTCTTTTTGTTTTTTTGTAGTTCTGGAAATGTGATTCCATTTTCTGGCCTCATGGGCCTTGAAATCAACTCCCAGATTTCTGTGAGAAGCTATCACTGAAGCATGGCTCATCTGCTATGTGCATAAACAAAGTTTAAAGAGACACGGGCACAGCCCCAATCTCGTCGGAACCCAGGCACCACCACCAACCCAGTGCGCACGTCGAGGGCTCCTTCTTGGAACATGCTCCATTGATTTCGATAGAGGGAGCTAATCCATGTGCATATAACTTTGCACACATGGGTTAGATACTCTTCCGCTGAGATGAACGGGGGAGCTGGGGAAATAAAAGAGTTTTGTCTTTAAGAACACATAGGGTTCCCTGGACGAATGAGAGGAGGCTGGCTGAGACTCTGACATCCAGTGACACCAATGGCAAGATTCCCCGGGATTTCAGCAGAGCTGAAGTTACACTCTGTTTATAAGATTTTGCATACAGTGGTACCTCAGGTTAAGTACTTAATTTGTTCCGGAGGTCTGTTCTTAACCTGAAACTGTTCTTAAGCTGAAGCACCACTTTAGCTAATGAGGCCTCCTGCTGCCGCTGCTTCGCCGGAGCACGATTTCTGTTCTTATCCTGAAGCAAAGTTCTTAACCTGAAGCACTATTTCTGGGTTAGCGGAGTCTGTAACCTGAAGCGTATGTAACCTGAAGCGTATGTAACCCGAGGTACCACTGTAGTTTCTTTTAAAAAATCAAACTCATTGGCTGTGTACACACCATGAGCTGAATTCAGTTTAATGGTTGGACTAACTGGAGCAAGCACAAGAAATCCTGATAGTGCAACAGGGCTCCCTCTTGCACACACCCCAAATTGGGTTTTTTTTGGGGGGTCAGGAGAACTCCAGAATAGGGCACAGCATGGGGGAACCATTCCAACAGGCAAGCAGAGATGGATGGCTTTTGCTGATTAAATTATCACCTTAGTCCAATGTTGAATTCCACCCCATACATTAAAAGACACCCCCCTCCCCAAAAATCTTGGGAACTGTAGTTTGTTAAAGGTGCTAGGAATGGTTCTGTGAATGGTAAACTGCAGTTCCCAGATCAGGTTTGAAGATGGGAATGTGCCTTAAATGTGCTTTAAATGTATGGTGTGTACTCAGCCATTGACTTTTAGGAGAAACTGGTTTTTAAGGAATTTTTTTTTAAAGAAAGGTCATATTTGTCTTCAGTTTTCATGCTAGTTTGGGATTTCTCTCTGTGTGGTCTAGATGTTTTGCAATTTGGTTTTGTCTAATGCAGATTTCTCCCACTGTTGTACATTTAAATCATGCTGAATAATACACACTAGGCTACCCCGTTCTCTTATTCTAAACCTCTGTATTGTTTATAATTTACCAACTGAAATGATAGAAGACATTGGACCCCGTTTTGAATTCCTCTTCACTCTTTGGAGGTCTGATGATAGAATACAGTCTGGTCTTTTTGAATAAACCAGCTTCTCAAGAGGAAAAGAAAGGGTTTTTTTGGGGGGGGAGCAGAGGGAGAATGTGCAGATAATCATTCATAATGGTTGAACTTCGCAGCTGGGAAAACTATTACATTGCTTTGGAAAGTTTATATAAGAGCACTCGGAAAATGTGTTGTTTCTGTTCAAGGATCCCATTCATCTCTTCAAATCTTTTAGTCTGCATGCTATTTTACCTAATTCAAGCTAAAAAAAATATCCATCTTTGATACACAGTGGGTGGCTACAGAGGAACATTTTATCCCATGACTGGCTTCAAATGTGCTTTAGTTAGTGCGCATGGAACTATGTTGGAAGCCAATTGCTTACATTGCCCTGTTACACGACAAGGAGAATTTTGCAATGTCTGGTTTTCTACATTTTTCCATGCACTCCATCTCATGGATGGAGGTCACATAAGATGTGCAGGTAATCCCCATATCATGATGAATGCATGCTAAGGCAAGAAGGCAAGTAACTATCGCAGAGTTCGTGGTTATTTGCAGCTTCTCAAGAATCAGAGCAATGCAGAGTGTATGTGAGGGGAGCTATCGTGACTTTTCATGTAATGGATTCTGCATTTCTCTCTGGGCTGCCCTTCATTATCCCAATACAAGGTTAGCCAACATGATGTGCCCACCAGATGGATAACAGTTGCTTGGAAGTTTAATGGACTGGATATTGGCCAATAAACTGAGGCTAAATCTTGAAACAGCAAAGGTATCAGTGCCCCAAGTTCTCACATCTGGGAGGTGAGGAAACAGCCTATTTTCAAAGGAGCAGGTTTGCAGTCTGTGGGTACTCCTGGATTCAACACTGTTGCTGAAGGTTCAGGTGGCTTGGAGTGCCCTTTTCCAGCTCTGGCCTCATTTGGCTTGCCTCAGCCCTAACCACTATCAACCATAGCTTAAGTGGGCTTTGAAAGCTGTGTTTCCCACATCAAAAACCCTCCATTTTTGCTGTGGCCCCACAGTGGGTGCCATACAGCTTTTCAATACAGTCTTATTTGTTTATTTATTGCATTGATATCCCACAGTTTTCTTCACAGAGCTCAATGTAGCATGCATGGTGCCCCCCACCTCTTCATTTAATCTCCACAGGAACCCTGTGAGGTAAGTTAGGGTGAGAGGCCCAAGGTCACCCAGTGAGCTTCATGGCCATGTAAGGATTTGAACCCTGGTCTTCCAGGTCCTAGTCCAACAGGCTAAACACTACACTACAGTGGTACCTCAGGTCACATACGCTTCAGGTTACATACGCTTCAGGTTACAGACTCCGCTAACCCAGAAATAGTGCTTCAGGTTAAGAACTGTGCTTCAGGATGAGAACAGAAATCATGCTCTGGCGGCGCAGTGACAGCAGGAGGCCCGATTAGCTAAAGTGGTGCTTCAGGTTAAGAACAGTTTCAGGTTAAGAACGGACCTCCAGAACGAATTACATACTTAACCCGAGGTACCACTCTATACTGTAACACAGGTGTGGAATCTGTGGCCTTCCAGACACTCCAACCCCCATCAGTCCCAGGCTGCCTGGTCAATGGACATGGATGATGGAAGTTGTAATTCAGCAATGCCACATGTTAAACACCCCGGCCATACAACAATGTTTGAAAACCTTAGCTAGCAGTGAGTATCAAAGCTTTTTAACACACAGCCATTTAAATTTCTGTCAGGATATGAAAGTGGACATTTCCTTCCATCTACAGATGCTGCTGAAGAATACATCAAGGAAAACTATAAAAAAGGTCACAGCTGTCAACCTCACACCATTTATCTCCCTGCTTTTGCTTTATCTGCAGTTGGATATTTTATTTCCTTCTCTGTCATCCATTAGGTAGTTAAGCCATTTTAGGATGCTCACACACTGTTTACATAAAGCTCAGCCTAGCTGCAAGTTAGGGTACCATTAAAAAACCCCTCTGATTTAACACCCCTAACAAAGAAACCAGCTTTACATTTTTCGCCTCTGAATAATGCTATATCATCCCTGGCAATGTGTGAATTTATTCAGCTGTCAAAATGCTCCCATAAAACTGTTGGTGAGTGAAAATCTTTTCTATTTTATATATCATGTAAGGCTAAATATTTCAGTAGAATGTCAGACAGATCTTCATTTTTTAAAAGTTCATTTTAAGCTTCAAGTCTTTTACATGATAATATACTTTTTGCTGATCACCCCAACTTTGTGGTCAGAGGCATCACCAGAATATTTTCTTCTAATGCACAGAGGTTGTTAGGAAGTGTCCGAGGGGGAATTTGAGGTCCGAATCCTGATTGCCTGCATTGTACAATTTGTGCATTGTCTATGTACAAAACAGAACACATACAGAAATCAAAAGAATCTCAAGCCAATATATAAAACAAAATGAAATACAATACAATGGGTGGTATTCCAACTAAATCACTTTTGACTGTGGGATGGAACTTCCCCTCCCTTTTCTCTACAAATAAGTAGGTTCCTTCAGGGGGTGTGCAGACCATCTGAGAACAGGTTGTACATCTAATTCCTGGACCCTGGAACCACCTCCTATAGCATATCCATCTTATCAGAATTCTGTACCCTGTACACATTACTTGGCTGGAGAATGGCGTTGCAAAATTCAGAGAAACAGGAATTTCGAAGGATGGCTGGGTTTCAGACTGCATATTGTTTCTGGAAGTGCAGATTTGTTAGGTTTGCCTTTAGATGTGAACTGAATCAAATCACTCTCCCATCCCTACATAGAAAACCAGTAGATTAGGGAGAAAGCTAGGTGAGAACATTTCTCCCTGAAAGCTAATTGTCTTATTTGCTTTTATTCGTAGTGGGGATCATTCTATCCAGCCATCAGAAGCCGCACAAGCCGTACAAATGTTAGGATGATGACCTGCTTGTCTAGAGAGCCTCTGAGATATCAGTATTACAGATTCATTGTGTTCACCATGTCACTGTCACTCTGTGGGCATAATTCTTCTTTGTACCATAATGTGCAACCAAGGGTGCTGTCGGGATGCTGTCAGTGACTCCCAGGTGGTTGCCCAGGAATGTACAAAGACAAGGGAACGTTTCTTATCGTCCGCGTTTTAGTCAGTATTTACAGAGAGAGACTATAGAACCCAGCTTGTCCTGAGTGAATCTCCACACACTCCATCTCCCCTACAGGTGCTGCTATGTACCCTCTGTCTTTGAGATCTTTGCTCTCCTACTTTCAAGGCTCACTGGGTTCTGGGTTCTGGGTGGGTGGGGGTCTGGAATGCTTTCTAAAGACACTGTGTCCATCAGCTGTTGCCCCCTGGTGCTTCCTCCTCCTCCTCTCCCAATATTTCCCAACTTTCCTCCTCATCTGCCTGTGACCTCCCTCAAACCCCTGTTGTAAATCTAAACTGTCTTCCTCTTCCTCCTCCCTGGAAGGGTCAAGCTGGGAGGGTGGTCTCCACCATTCCTTCTCTGCCCAGTCCCTGACAGGTGCCATTCTCGCCCTCAGGATTGTGGGTGCCTGTCACTGTAACACAGATTTGCAATGTCATACACACATGGCTGCATGTACATCGTACGCATGATGTACAACGTTGTGTTGTGCTTTTGAAGGGGGGGCTCCACTGAGAGCCAGTGTGGTGTAGTGGTTAAGAGCGGTAGACTTGTAATCTGGTGAACCGGGTTCGCGTCTCCGCTCCTCCACATGCAGCTTCTGGGTGACCTTGGGCTAGTCACACTTCTTTGAAGTCTCTCAGCCCCACTCACCTCACAGAGTGTTTGTTGTGGGGGAGGAAGGGAAAGGAGATTGTGAGCCGCTTTGAGACTCCTTTGGGTAGTGATAAAGCGGGATATCCAATCCTAACTCCTCCTCCTCCTCTTCTTCTTCTTCTTCCTCTCTGCAGCCAGCAAGTCACCCTTTTCTGTGGGGAGGGGCTTGGACTCAGAGGCAGAGAGATTCTGCCTCCACATCTGAGCCCCCCTGGAAAAGGGTGCCTCGCTGGCTGGATGCCTCTCTCCAACTTTGCTCATTGACTTTGTGGGTGCCCGGTCCCCACAATTATATTATTGTGGGTGCCCAAGCACCCACTGCCCCCTGGAGTTGGCTACTATGTGTGCAACTGTATTAGATGTATCCCTAGCACTTTGGATAGATGAGCTTGCGCAGGGTTTATTTTTCTGTAATTGATTCCATACGTGCGAGATGGGAATTGCATCTGTCATATTTATTCTAGTTCTTAATACATGTGTGTACTGTGACTAGCCAAAAGCCTCATATATTACAGTTTAGAGATTATTACATTTCCCCTGAGCCACCATCAAGAAGTGTAGCACTGCCTCATTTTCCTGTTTTGGTGTTTTTATTTGTCCAAGCACTGATCTCCTAAGCACGCACATGAATTTCCTTTCCCAAATATAAAGCTAGGCATTTACTGTTTATGTATGATGCACGCAGACTTCATTCCTATTGTGACTTTAAAAAAAATTTAAAAATCTCTGTGATGGGAAAGTCAGGATGAAACTTGATTCATAGAATGCAGAAATCATAATCCTGTGGATGATGTCAAGTCCTGTATATAAATGAGGCTTTGAGAAATTTTAAATGAGACTTATAGCTAGGTACATCATAGTCCCAAATATATTTCTTTATGCAATTCTAAAGGAATATATAGGTGCATAGGAAACTGCCTTATACTGACTCTGTTGATGGCAAGGAAAAAGCAGGTATAAAAAAATAATTCCCTGGATGCCAAGATCCAGGTTTGGGGCAAGTAATCTTTGGTGAGAGAACCCACAAAATTTGCAGCAATGTGGAAATACAGGCTGCTAGACCTTTAAAATATGTACTTTTGAGTTCCAAAGTTCCCCTCTTCCCCTAGCATAGAAAAAGGCCACACATTTGGTAGGTTAAAATTGGTTTACTTACGAACTCTTCAAAGGTCAAGTTCATGTGCTTTTCCATAAAGCATAGTTATGCTTCTGTGCCAGGGAAAAACCTGTGTCCTCCTGCATGCAAACAGATGCTCCTCCACTGAGCTACAGTCTTTCTCCATAGAGTGGCAAAGTTTATGGTATAGTTCAAAGTTTGGTGAATGACACCATTTCAAGAACTAGGACCGGCAGTTGTGGTGTGATCAGCGGCAGAACAGCTCAGGGTTTCTCCCTTGTGCCTTAAGGCTCATGCAGATGTGCAATTGGAGGCTTTTAAATGGCTGCATCTCCAACAGATGAGAGAAGTGTTGAAATACGAGGCATCTGCTATATATTTCTTCTTTGTTTTTGTTTTCTGGAGAAATTGATCTCTTGAAAATGGTCTTGGAGAAATGGTCTTACGCAATCAATCTGTGTAGTTGGCTATTGGTTTCCATTTCAGACCAATATAAATGCAAGCGAATAACTGATAATGGAGAGTTCTTTATTTCATTCTCCAAAGGCATAAATGGTTCCAGTTAGTAGGAGGAAAAGTAATTAAAAAAGAAATTAACTTTTGAAACCAGTTATAAGGGTCTTTGGGGTGGGGGTAGGATCCTTTATTTAAGGAAACTTTGAAATAACCTCATGAATTCCTTTCTAAAAGATGTAGCACCATCAAGTGTCAATTATTGGAGTGAAGGAGGAGAATCTCATGGCATGCCATTCAAGTTACAAAACAAATGCTGTTGTTATTATTAATTAAATTGTTATCCTTCCCTCCCTCCCAAATGAACCCAAACCAACATCTTTTGTGTGCCCAGTTTGCATCTTCTGCATCATAACTCCACAGTTCTATGATTCTATAATCTGCTGTACACTACTGCGGATGGCTCCAGGCATGGGCATAGCCAGGAGTTTTGTTGGGAGGCCAGGCCTTTTGTTAGCGGGGCAGGCCCTTTGTTGGGGGAGCAGAACCTCAGTTAGCTACGTATTTTTATTGATTTTTATTGATTTAGCGGGGCAGCTGCCTTTCCCTGACCCCTCTGGCTACGACCATGGTTCCAGGTCCATCATGCTCTTGGATGAGGGATGGGGAACCTCAGACCTTGTAATGATCTCAGGCAGGCAAGCGAGCCCCAATAAGAATTATTTACAAATTACATCCAAAGCGCAGCTCCGAGCCTGCCACTCTTTTGCTATGAGTTGGTCACTCTGAGTCTCTGCCCCTATCGCAACACGTAGGGTGCCAAAGTCCAGTCCTTCCTCTCTTGCACTTCTGTAGCATCTTAACCCTTTCAGTCCTTCTGGTTTGGGGAGAAGGGGGGTAAACTTCCACCCGCTTTCAAACGACACTTCCTCTGAACACTGTCTCCCTCCTGGTTGCCTAGCAACCCCCTCAATGTCTTCTGTCTCCTCCCCTCCCTCTGCCTGTGAGCTCTCCAAGTTTGGGAACTCTTGATAAAGGGGGGGACACTCCTGTCCTGTCTGTGGCTGTGATCTCTCGCTTCCAGGGTCAGACTCTGGCTCTCTTTGTACTGGCAATCCTTCATCTCCATTCTCAGACTCTTCCCAGGCATTCGATTCAGCCATGTCCCTGACAGGCCTCCAGAACTCTCATTCTGGCCCTCAAGACTCTCCCCAGGCCACCACCCTCTCATCAGCCACACCTTTGCTGACCCTGTTCTGTCCACCCTTGCCTCCTCTGAGCAGTTTTGCCAGGCTGGACTCTGCCCTTGAACTGTGATAAAAGTGTTGCTGCCATTGCTCCACCCACTTTAGCTGCTGGCTACACCTCCTCCTTCCTATGGAACTCTGGGAATTGTAGCCCTGTGAGGCAAACAGGGGTTTCCTAACAACTCTCAGCACCTTTAACAAACTATAGACCCCAGGATTCTTTGAAGGAAGACAAGACTGCTGAAAGTGGTATGATACTGCTTTCGACATATAGCACAGATGGGGCCTTAGAATGCACACTCACCCAAAAGGGAGAAGGGGAACATTTTCAACCAACCTCTCTATAGTCAATGCCGCAGAGCCTGATCTTGTAAGAAAAAGGGGATGGGCGAGGAAGAGCAGAAAGCAAACATTCAAAAGAAAAATCCAGGCAGATGCCGCCATGACTGAACAGCTCCAAAATAGGCACAGGTGGAAGATAAGTGTTTGAATTCTGGGCTCTTTGGTGAACAGATGCTAGGAAGTCACAAGACAAAAATGAGCTGGTATGAGTCATCCACCCTCCTGACTAGAAGCTGAAGCCAGAAGCAGCAGAGCAGATAAACTCCAGAATTTTTGCACCATGAGAAAATATACACTAGGGGAGAACTGAATTTTTAATTGAGTTTGGATTTCAGGTCTACCCATGGAATTTTGATGGAGAGATTGTTGTTCAAAACACGGAGTATGTTGCCAAAAATGTTCCAAATAGTTTTTTAAACTATGCCCCACTTCAGCTCAAGTTAGTTTTAATAAACATTTATTGGGAATGAGTTATGACTTCCTTAAGTTGGGGTGGAAACTTCTTTAAACTGTTGGTGGCTGTCTTGCCCTTCCCCTCAGTTTCATTGTTTGGAAGATGGGATACATACTTATAATAATATATTGGTATATATGTGTATATAATACATGACAGAATTTTTGTAATGGTGCTGGAACTAAGAATTGCAAGCATTACCATTAATACGGCAAAAGAAGAAGGATGGTAATGATTTCATGCAACTTTAAATACTGTTTTATAGGTTGCATACACACCACTCATTTAAAAGCACATGGCTTCCCCCAAGGAATCCTGGGCTGTAGCTGGTTCTGGAATAGCTCAGTTGGTTAGAGCATGGTGCTGAAAACACCAAGATTGCAGGTTTGATCCTCATGAAGGACAGCTGCACATTCCTGCCTTGCAAGGGGTTATACTAGATGATCCTCAGGGTCCCTTCCCATTCTATGATTCCGATCGATTGTTTCTTTTTTAAAAAAAATAAAAAATAAATTTGTTTTCATTTTTAACAATTATCATCATACTTAAATCATAATCATTTTACAAATAGGATTCTCAGAATCCCAAGACTTCCCTCCACCTCTCCATGGTTTCCCTAAATATTGTTTTCAAATTGCATCGTATCATATTCTCTATATTTTCTTAAAACTCAGTTGTAACCATAATTCTCGCTTCGTTGCAAGTGTTTCTTTACAATCCTGCCAATGTTTTTAATTGTTTACAGTGTTCTTTCAAGTAACTTATAAAATTTCCCCATTCTTTATTAAATTTATTGTCCTCTTGATCTCTGATTTTCTCAGTCATTTTTGCCTTTTCGGCATAGTCCATCACCTTTATCAACCATTCTTCTTTTGTAGGTAATTTATTCTCCTTTCATCTTTGGGCAGGTAGCATCCACGCAAATGTTGTAGCATACATAAATAGTCTCTTCTGATCCTTCGGTATTTCTGGACCTAGAATTTCTAGTAAGAAAGCTTCAGGTTTTTCCACAAAAGTAATTTCAAACATTTTTTTCAACTCGTTATAGATCATTTCCCAATATACCTTTGTTTTCTTGTATGTCTACCACATGTGGAAAAATGTGCCTTCTTTCTCCTCTGGTCGATTGATTCAAGGCTTCTGGGATCTGTAAAATGGTGAGGGAGAAGCTAAAGTTCCCAGGACTGTTGGGGACGGGGAAGCCATTTGTTGTGTTTTGGGTTGTGTATTGTTTCTGGGAGGGCGAATTAGGTGGGTTCACCATTCACTGGGAACTAGCTGTGCTGGCTTGGCCCCATGAATGTGGGTGCCCCAGGCCCTGCACCATCAATGGGGCATGTGCTCAAGGTGTGAGGCATGCTTGCTACAGCATCATGCCCCGCCCGGCATGTGCATGCTACAGTTCATACAATAATGGGACAATGAGCAAGTGGTGATCCTACAGCAGTGAAGGAACACCCAGTGATTGTTCCGGCACTAAACCATCAGCAAAATGCTAGCACAAACACCCTCTGAGACGTTCCTTTCAAGTCATTTGTATGACACACGCAGGCTGGTCTCTTACTGTCTTCTATTCAAAGTTTTATTTATTTTTCACTTTTATCAACGATGTTTGTTCTGTAACATAATGCTTGGAAGTTGCACAACACTCAGAGGCCAAACTCCCACCCTGTCCTTCAAGGCAAGATTTCATGCACCTGCTGGAGAAAGTTCAAACAAACAGAAACATGTGGGCGGGCAGAAATCTCTAACTTTGAATGAATTCCACTGCCGATGAGTCAGGAGCAGCAGGCTTGCGATGCAGCCTCAAGGATCTTGTATGTTTCTTAGGCCATTAACCGAAGAGAGATAAGACACACAGCAAGAAGTGGATGTAAAATAACCATCATATGAAGGGGATTTCTTGTGATTCTTCAAGCTGCAGCTGTAATTGCTTTTGCTAAGGGAGTGGCTGGTTATTTGTCAGAGAGAACACCCAGAATTTTCCTTCCTGGAATCATAGAAATGGAAGGAACCACAAAGATCATCCAGCCCAACTCCCTTGTCAGTGCAGGAAACCTACTACTACAGGATCTCTGATAAGTAGACATCCAACCTCTGCTAATTTACCTGCAATGAAGGCGAGTCCATCACCTTGAGTTAGGCCCCATCTGCACAACACATTTAAAGCTGTATCATTGTCAGCACCTGGACTGAGGAGGAATGGTGGGAGCTGCCCCCCCTTTCTCCTGAACCTTCCCAAGAACAGGAGGACAGTATAGATTTAGAACAGTGGTTTGCAGAAGGTCATAGTTCAGAGGCTGCAGAGGGGAGAAGCTGGAAAATATTGGGAGAGGAGCAGGAGGAAGAAGAAACACCGGGGAGAGATAGCTGACAGACTCGGTGTCTTTGGAGAACATTCCTGACCCTCCCTCTCCCAGGACCAGGCAAGCATTGAGGGTAATAGAACAGAAGGCTCAGAGGCAGAAAGCTCAGATTAGCCAACGCAAGGGTGACGCAGAATAGGAGAGACGGAGGGGGTTGGACTTTATTCGGAGCAACGCCATTATCTTAGGGAGGCTGCATTCCTTTGTCTCTCTCTGTGAATTATGGAATAAATTACTTGGTAAGAACTCCTCTTGTTTATCTGCTTATTGTCTGCCACCGTGGGAAGGATCAGATTCCCTGAAGCCTGGCAACTATACCACTCTGAACAACTATTGCTTCCCACAAAGAATCCTGAGAATTGTAGTTTGGGAAGGGTTCTGAAAGTTGTTTGGAGACCCCAGTTCCCTTCATAGACCAATAATTTCCAGAGTGGTTTAATACCTCCAACTAAGTGGCTGCATTTTAACCACTGATAAGCACTAATGGCTGCCCTGATCTGAGTGGACCCATAAGGGCAGGAGTCTTGAGGCTATCCATTGACAACTAGGAGCCAGACAACAGAATGATCCTGTTGCCAGGCCACCTGGTCACTGCCTTTGCCACTGTGGAGAAATGTATTGTCTTTCAGGATACAGCAATTATTTTGAAATGCAAATGGATATGTATAAATTAGCATGTGCAGATTTTGTGCAAATAGGTACCCTCTTTTGGGTGGATGCATTTCACGGTTGTTGGTGAGATGCAAGTGGGCGCCCTACTGAACATTCATTATTATTTTTTGGCAATAATTTTTTTAGTTAATTTTCTATTACAATGATCCAATGGTAGGCTCATTATAACAATGCCAAATTACAATACAATTACTAATCCCAATCATTTGGATGCCAAATTATATAATTTAGGTGGCCTCCCGCATGCTAGAATTGATGGTTTTATGATTTACTTTGTTTCTGCATTCCAAAATCTTATTCATCTCAATTACAATCCAGACAAAATAACAATCCCTTATACAACAACTGCAATATTAATGACATCCATTCGTCTTGACACATTAAATGATTTATAAACCCATAGGTGAAGCATTCAAACTGCCGTATTTTTCGCTCCATAAGACGCACCTGACCATAACACGCACCTAGTTTTTAGAGGAGGAAAACAAGAAAAAAAATATTTTGAACGAAACAGTGGATGTATGATTTTTGTGGTTCATGCTGTGGCCACAGACATGATATGTGATTTGATGGTGAGTTTGGGGTAGCCCACTGCAAAAATCCTGAGGATCCATGTGGATCTGTGCTTTGTAACCACATTTTTGAGCCATTGTGGACCCACGAAACAGTGGATGTGTAATTATTTTGGTGCAGGATGCAACCATGGACATGATATGTGATTTGACGGTGAGTTTGGGATAGCCCAATGCAAAAATCCTGAGGATCCATGTGGATCTGTGCTTTGTAACCACGTTTTTGAGCCATTGCGGCCCCACGAAACAGTGGATGCGTGATTTTTTTGGTGCAGGCTGTAGCCATGGACATGCTATGTGATCTGATGGTGAATTTGGGGTGACCCAGTGCAAATATCCTGAGGATCCATGTGCTTTTAACTCCTCCCTCCCAGGCAGCCTCCTTTATCTCTAGAGTCCCTTATCTCCCTCCTGATCCCTTGCCGATCACCTTCTCAGCAGCTTTGTTTCAACACCCCCTTCCCTCTTTCTAAAAAAAGCAAAAAAAAAAGCATGATCTGTTTTTTGCCCCTGGGCAATTCGCCTCCAGGGACCACGCATTCACTCCATAAGATGCACAGACATTTCCCTTACATTTTAGGAAGAAAAAAGTGTGTCTTATGGAGCGAAAAATACAGTATATTGTTATTCCTCCTGTGTGTGTGACAATTATTCTGTCCTTGTTGCTCTTTCCTGTCCCTACGGATCATTCACTTGTTCCTTTGACTTCACTCCTTGAACCACCCACCCTATATGCACACATTATTTTTTATAATTATAATTATTATTGATTTATATTATTTATTACATTTGCATGCCATCCTTCATCCAAAGATCACAGGGTGGTTCACAACATAAAATTACAAAATGAGAACACATCATAAAAATCGTAAAATGAATAGATATCGAAACATAAAATCAAAAAATGGTTGGAGAGGAATACTGACGGCAAGATTTGAATTTCAGACATTCAGAAAACTGGAGAGTTAAAAAAGATGAACAGTAAACATAGGAGTAAATCATCTGAAAAGGGTTAGTGCAAACATTCTCCAGTGCTGAGTAACAACAGTGCTGAACCCCAGCTCAGATTAAACACTTGATTGGAGGTAGGCCCCCTCCCCTTCCTGCCCAACTCAATATGCTTTTATTTGACTGAAAGAAGCACAGTATGGCTGAGAGTTCAAGTTAAATTATTCCCTCATCTTCTTTCTTTCCATCGATAACACAATGACGGTAAAAAATTAATCCATCTTCCATCATGTCAAAGTCTCCTCCTCGTATTTGAGGAACCCATTGAGTTCCTGACACACTGATTTAATAATGTTAAAAGAATGAAACGAGACAAAGAGAAACCTGACTAATTGGCATTTCCAACAGATTTTCGCAATCAACCAGTGGGAATTCTTTAAGATATGAAGTATTTGCTTTCACGTCCTCGTCTCCCACATTCTCAGTCTAATGTTTGCTTGGTAAACCTGGTGGAATAAAGATCACATCTGCCTCATTGTGAGTTGTGTTCTTGGGAGGTAACTGTGTACGGCTTTTGTTAGGAGCAGTGTGTACGTAATTATATAGATATAATTAGATATATGTATCTGTGAGCATGCTATCCCAGTTTCTCCACTTCATTGATTGGAATGAATCCCACTCAGGATTGGTTTCCATTTTTAATGGACAGAAGGTCTCTCCCAAAGGGAAAAGGATGTCTGGCATTGCATTTAATAAAGTTTACTATGCAAGTTAAATCTCTGCAAGACAGGACTTGGGGGGAGGGGGGAATAAGCAGTTCTTAAAATAATCCCACTGCTCTTCTGCGAAGCTTAATAGATATTACTCTCTGCAGGGACTGTAAAAGGCAGGCAATTAATCTCTATTTTGTAAATATGGAATGGTTACGTGATGGTTTAATGGAGCTTTGGTAAAATAATTATATAGCTTTAAAAGTTACTGATGCTGTCCCATTGCACTCAGTGCTAATGGAAGATTTTAGACAGATAAGTTCCCTACGGCAAGATGAAAATAAAATGTCACAATAATCTTTATTCCATTTCAGAGCTTAGGAGGCTACTGAAATACAACAGTGTGATCAAGAGTTCATCCCAAGAAATGTAAAGCATGACTAGTTTGTAGAATGGGGAATAGAACTAGGAAGTGGCTTTATAAGCCATTGGGTCCATCCATCAAACTGAGACAGAAGACCAACTTTATCCCATGAAGATAAAATATATACACTTAAAATGTGTTCAATCTGTTACTTGAGGACAGAGACCCCCCCCTCCCCATTTTATGCCAAATTCCTTTATTACTAGGTAAAATGCTGAAGCAATTTATTTGTTCACCGTGTGTGTGTGTGTGTGTGTGTGTGTGTGGTTTAGGCTTTGTTCAGAAACAACCATTAGCAGAAACTGAATTTTGCAGGCGAAAAAAAATAATAATAAAATTTGGATGGTTGTTATTTACTAAGGAACTAGCAATTAGATATCATAGGCAAAAACCTTTAATGGACAAAGCACTTCAGGTTCAATCCAAAGCTCCCAAGTTTCCCAGAGAAAATAGGACATCCCATATTTTTTGCTTGAGACCTCGGCAGCCATTTTGGGAGCCACAGTTGCTCACGCCTCGCTCTCTCCCTGAAGAAAGCGCTTTTGGGGGGGTGAAAGTGAGGCGTGGATCACTCAGATGTGCATCCCGGATTGGGGCTTGACAACGTTGGGTGGTATGCTTATTCTTCCAGCAGAAAGTGCTTCCTCCAGTGTGTAGGGGTAAGGCCTTCCTACTGATACCAGGGTTTCTACAGCTAACCTGAACAGGCCTAGGTTGAGGTTGTGGCTGCACAGATGCACCAGCAGATGCCATCCAGCACTCCTGCTGGTGCACCCAGGTAAGTTCAACCTTGCCCCCAACGTTGCTGCCACCGCGCCAGGCCCCAGCCCTCACCAGGTAAGAAGAGAGGAAGAGTTTGGATTTGATATCCTGCTTTATCACTACCTGAAGGAGTCTCAAAGCGGCTAACATTCTCCTTTCCCTTCCTCCCCCACAACAAATGCTCTTTGAGGTGAGTGAGGCTGAGAGACTTCAGAGAAGTGTGACTAGCCCAAGGTCACCCAGCAGCTGCATGTGGAGGAGCAGAGACGCGAACCCGGTTCACCAGATTACGAGTCTACTACACCACACTATTTCCAGCCCAAATGCCACATTTCCTTCTGGGCACATTTCCTACCTTCAACAGGGACACATGCTAGGGCAGAAGCAGAAGTGGACCGAACAATGGATGCAACTTTTTACCTTTGTATAATAGCTGTAGTTTCTACCGACATTCATAGAATGACAGAGTTGGAAGGGACCCTGAGTCCTGCAATGTAGGAATCTCAACTAAAGCACCCATGGCAGATGGCTCAAGTGAGAAAATAGGATGCGCCACCTCTAATTGGACTCCAGCAACCATCAGCTGCAGCCAGCATTGCCAAGGAACAGTGATAATAATATTTATTTATACATGCATACATACATACCTACCCCACCCATCTGGCAGAATATTAAAACACAATAAAACATCAAACATTAAAAACGTCCCTAAACAGGGCTGCCTTCAGATGTCTTCTAAAAGTTAGGTAGTTGTTTATTTCCTTGACATCCGAAGGGAGGGCGTTCCACAGGGCGGGGGCCACTACTGAGAAGGCCCTCTGCCTGGTTCCCTGTCACTTCACTTCTCGCAGTGAGTGAACCACCAGAAGGCCATCGGCGCTGGACCTCAGATTCTGGGCTGAATGATGGGGGTGGAGATGCTCCTTCAGGTATACAGGGCCAAGGCCGTTTAGGGCTTTAAAGGTCAGCATCAACACTTTGAATTGTGCTCGGAAATGTACCGGGAGCCAATGTAGGTCTTTCAAGACTGGTGTTATGTGGTCTCGGCGGCCACTCCCAGTCACCAGTCTAGTTGCTGCATTCTGGATTAGTTGTAATTTCCGGGTCACCTTCAAAGGTAGCCCCACACAGAGCGCATTGCAGTAGTCCAAGTGGGAGATAACCAGAGCTAGGGTGAGGGCAGAAGCAGAAATGGACAGGACAATGGATGCAATTTTTACCTTTGTGTAATAGTTGTAGTTTCTACAGACATTCATAGAATCATAGAGTTGGAAGGGACCCTGAGTCCTGTGCTGTAGGAATGTCAACTAAAGCATCTATAACAGATGGCTCAAGTGGCAAAATAGGATGCACTACCCCCGGCTGGACTCCAGCACCATCAGCTACAGCCAGCATTGCCAAGGGGCAGAGATGATGCGAGTTGTCTCTCGAGAACAACTGGAGAGCCCCAGGTTCTCCATTCCTGTTGTGGAGACTTGAATATCTGCCTGCTGGGATGGAATCTCCATTAGCAAGGGATGGGCCCTCCATTAACTGCTTGAAATAACAGGTTTGTAAAGGGCTGCAGCAGATCTGCCAGCTAGGTATCATTCCCAGCTCAACTTTCCAGGTATGGCATGAACAAGGAGTTATAGAATCAACATGGCACACTCACAATGTTGTGCACGTGAAAGCTTACCCTTGGGCCTCTTGTCACTCCTTTGTGCTGTAGAACTCGGAGAAGCCTTTTGACACTCTATAAATGTAAGATCATAATAAAATAATAATAATTTAATAATAACAGCAGCACAGTCACTAAAATAGATGTTCGAACTTAAGATCCCTGCTCTTAAAAGGCGTTTACTAGTCTGGGCAGACAGTCAAAATAACTACAGTGTGCTGCGGATTTTCAAAAAGAGAAAATAACAGTGGAGCCCAAAAGTCTCGCTGCCTTAATGGCAAGATATTCCAAAATGCAACATGGTATGCGATAGGGACTCAAATATATATCTTAAGAAATGGCAATAATGCTTTAAATGGTTTTTAAAAATTGTTCTTGCCCTGGAAATGGCCCAAGGCTCTCATAACATGTCCACCCGGCAAACATCTACCTCTGAAGGATGCTGGCACCTAACAAATTATCCAATGGGGTTGTCAAACATCTTTTGTTGGAGAGAGAAAAATAAATGTGACAAATGTAAATATCTAAAGAGTAGGACCTGCACCATAAGGACTGGTGCAGTCAAACCTGATAAAGGCTGATTGTACATTCCTTTGCCCTTAGTCAGACAGCTGCTTTCTTTAATAGATCATGGCTTTTTGGACCAGTTGTTCATTCCTGGGCTATATAATCTTTCATTTCTACCTTTTAGGCATGCTGGGGGTGTAAGGTTCCCATTAGCTAATTACAACAAACTCTTCTCTTTTTTTAATCCCTTGCTCCCCCTTTGGTGCTAGTTCACACAGGCTAAAGAACACATCAAAACAGGCCAAAGATTATTGTTCCACATAATAGGATGCAAATCTGATTCCTTTCTGTGTCACCATTCGTACAAAAGAACCATCTGGTTCAGATGTTAGGGAACTGTGCTTTCAATTACAAACTCCTGGATGTGCAAGCTTTCCTTAGGCATGACTGGCGCAGAAAGTACATTTACAAGTCAAGAAATCTTAAAAGTTGAGCTGCAACCCTTGAGCGGGAAATCAATCAACAAAAGTGATACTTGACTAACTGGTACAGGTCACTTACGTCTGCGAATTAGGTATACAGATTTTTATTGTTTAAGGCCTATGGGCACATTTGCAAATCGAAGAAACTATTGTGGGAACCACACGCAGAGGGATAGTCAGCTAAGTGAGTAGATTCACTGAAACTGATGTACAGTACCTAGCATAGTAATGTTCATTCATTTCAGCGGGTCTGCTGTGAGCGAAATTTAGTTGAATACCACCCACATACTGCCACCCAATAGAATGCTTTGTTGTTTAGTCGTTTAGTCGTGTCCGACTCTTCGTGACCCCATGGACCAGAGCACGCCAGGCACTCCTGTCTTCCACTGCCTCCCGCAGTTTGGTCAAACTCATGTTTGTAGCTTCGAGGACACTGTCCAACAATCTCATCCTCTGTCGTCCCCTTCTCCTTGTGCCCTCCATCTTTCCCAACATCAGGGTCTTTTCCAGGGAGTCTTCTCTTCTCATGAGGTGGCCAAAGTATTGGAGCCTCAGCTTCAGGATCTGTCCTTCCAGTGAGCACTCAGGGCTGATTTCCTTCAGAATGGATAGGTTTGATCTTCTTGCAGTCCATGGGACTCTCAAGAGTCTCCTCCAGCACCATAATTCAAAAGCATCAATTCTTTGGTGATCAGCCTTCTAACAGAATGCTTATTTCAAGTCTAATTTCAGCAGGGGGTGCTACAGAATGCCTCTGAGGGTGCAGGTGCACCTATGGGTGTCACATTAGTGGTCCCATTCTGTACAATGGCAGAATTTATCAATATGGGTACACAGAATCATGCAATTGTTGAGTTGGGGAGGGACCCTAAGTGTTATTTAGTTCAAGCCCTTGCAATCCAGGCATCACTGCTACATGCCACAGCTGGGCTAAGGCAAGCATCTGAAAGGTGTCAGGAGCAAGGAATCGAGAGACAGGTCAGTGGTCAAAACCAATTAGCATGGCAGGAGAAGACCAAAGCAAGAGAGAGGATTATTACTAATATTATTATACAGTGGTATCTCTGGTTACGAACTTCATTCGTTCCGGAGGTCCGTTCTTAACCTGAAACCGTTCTTAACTTGAGGTACCACTTTAGCAAATGGGGCCTCCCGCTGCTGCGGCGCCGCTGGGACACGATTTCTGTTCTCATCCTGAGGTAAAGTTCTTAACCCAAGGTACTACTTCCGGGTTAGCAGAGTCTGTAACCCAAAGTGTTTGTAACCTGAGATGTTTGCAACCTGATGTACCACTGTACAGCATGTCTAAAAACATAAAATATCAAGCGCTAAAAACCTCCCAATACAGGGCCACTTTCAGGTGTCTTTGAAAAGTTGTGTAATTCTTTATCTCCTTGATATCTGAAGGGAGGACGTTCCACAGGGAGCGTGCCACTACCGAGAAGGCCCTCTGCCAGGAGTCATGCTCAAAGAGCAATTGGGATCACAGAGAGAAAGATAAGAGAACAAACCAGGAGTCAGGAGCAAAGAGCAAAGAGAAATACAAGTAATTCTGGAGATCGGGTAAGCTCTGTTGTTCAAGCAAGGCCAGCACCTGACCTAAGGCAAAGTACAAGGTGGCATCCCCCCATCACATGACTAGTTGACTTGAATGATTGCCTTATCCCATATGTGCCCTGGCAACCATTTCAGCTTGAGGAACTGTCACTTTTGCAACTGCCATATAATATTAGTTCCACTCTTGTGAAGAACCAGTATTTTAGGGTGGCAGCCATGGAACTCCCTGTCTGTTACTATCAGCCAGGCACCCTCTGTTTTTGACACCAGCTAAAATCTTTTTTGTTTAGGCAAGCCTACCCAGACATATAATTATATCATGTATATTTCTTCTTGAGCTCTGTTGATTTTATCTATATTTTGATAATTTTATCATGTCTGCTTGTATTAAAGTATGCTGATCTTATCAGTATTTTCTTGGGTATATTTTATATTACTGTAGTTAGATATTTTATATAACACAATCCATAAATCTTGTTGAATAACAATAAAATAAATCAGGGTTTCCAAACTTTTCAGAGAGACCGCCCTCATGGTTCCATAAACCCATCTACAGTGCCCCCTACCCTATGGTTTGCACAACTCACTAAGGAAGATAATAATAATACAATAAAATTCAGAACACCCCCATCGTTCAGCTCAGACACTGAGGTCCAGCACTAAGGGCCTTCTGGCGGTTCCCTCACCGCGATAAGTGAGTTACAGCGAACCAGGCAGAGGGCCTTTTTGGTGGTAGCGCCCGCCCTGTGGAACACCCTCCCATCAGATGTCAAGGAAATAAACAACTATCTGACCTTTAGATGACATTTGAAGGCAGCCCTGTTTAGGGAAGTTATAAACGTTTGAGTCTATTTTTAATACATCTGTTGGGAACCACCCAGAGTGGCTGGGGAAACCCAGCCAGATGTGCAGTGTATAAATAAATTGTTGATGTTGTTGTTTGCACCTTTATTCAAAATCCAGTTAAAAAGATTTAGTTTAATTAATTCAACCAAGTTGATGAACTTGATCCAGTGATACTAGCTTTTCAAAGTCTGATAGCCATTTACTCCAGCACCCCTGTCTCTCCCCCCTTGCCTTTTAGCACCCCCAAGTAATCCCACTGCTCCCCAGGGGGCATTACCTCTCACTTTGGGGACCTGTGGGGTACACTGTGCACCAACATCGTTCCACCACCACTTTTCCAACAGTTTACTAGCACCCAAGAGCAGCTGTAAAACAAAGCAAAGTTTGGAGAAGCAAACAATGTTTTTACAATAATCTCTGAGAGAGCTCATGGTTAACTTATGGTTTATTCAACCAACCATAGGTTAAACAAACCATGGTTAGGGTTAGGTGCAAACCAGGGCTAACAAGAGGGCCTTTTTGCTCCACCTTGCTGGTGTTTGAGTCTAGGCTTGTTGGTTAGCACTATAATGAAAGCCAAATGTGAAACTTTCTGGTAAAAGCTGACAAACTCTAGTTGTTAATTGCACACACATATTCCAGAATTCATTCACCTTCAATTTAATTCTTTCTCCCCCATACTCATGTTTCTAATCTTAAATGATGTCAGTGTACTTGTTTCCCAGTGTACTGGGATGTTGCCAGAGTCAACCAAGGCTATTATGCTAACAGCATCCCTGGCATGGCTGAGATAGAAAACGCCATATCCTAAATTAGATCACTTGAAGTCGTTGACTTGATTAAGAGTGCTCTCCTGCAACACTGCACATTTCTGAGCTTTCTACAGCACTCTGACAGCTCAATCCATAACCAGGAGCTGAAGTATTAAATGCAGAGCATGTATAGCGACAGTGGAATGCAATAGAAATCAACCTTAAGCACAGATCTCACCTACAACAGTCTTTCCCAAACTGGTGCTCTTTGGGGCTGATGGGAGTTGTAGTTGAAAACAGATGGAGAGCACCAGGTTGGAGAAAGCTGACTTACAGGTTTCTTGGTCAAGTTTAAATGAAATAGAACTGAAATTGTATTTGCCAGTACATATATATCCTTCGGAATCTGAATAAAAAATATTCATACATGCCCTATTCATGTAAAAATGAGAGAGGTGGGGTTGATGTTCATGTCTTGAACAACAAGAGATGAACCTACACAGGCTCTTCCATTGAACAGGGAGATACATGAATAAATGCACATGACAGCTATTTCACATCTTCTCTGACCCCTTCTGTGTGGATCAGAATGTGAATCTCAAATCAGAAAACTCTTCTGATTTTCAGTGTAGTCACTTTAGACTTGGATTGGTCTAATGGTGCAATTTTGTCTTTGAAGTTTCTGTCCACATACTTGGCAAGCCATGCCAATTTCTTGGGGAGTTTTTGTCTCCAGCATTTGTGATGAGCAATAGTCTAGCCTGTGCAGCAGGGAGGGGTTTACAAGCCAAAACCTCTTTGTTGTGGCCAAAGCACTTCCTTTAAGAGCACAGCGAAGCTCTCAATAGTGTCCCAAAATAGAGCAGCTTCAGAAACTTCAAGAGTTTTGGACGTCCAAGAATATGCAAGGCCAGTTATTCTGGAGATGCTTAACTAAGGCTCATGCCACAACACGAGTTCTCAATTCCCAGAATGCCAAAGGATTCAATTAGATATTAAATCACGTATTGTTTTGCGCTGCTCTTCCCCTGAGCAGGGGGGAAATGGCAGACTTGACAAAATAAGACCACAATTCTATGCACACTTACTCTCAAGTAAGCCCCATTTAACTTAGTGGAAGTGACTTCTGAGATAGCATGCATAGGGTTGCACTGCACATTTCCTTGTGGGGAAAGAGAGTAGTGAGATACACGAGACCTTTGTGATAATTTTCTAAACATTATTTACAAATGTACAGTTTGAGCATGTGCACAGGTGGACATGGAACCGCCAGTTCTAAAGCAGCATTAGCAGCCTGCAATATAGAACATCAACCACCCCTCTGGTCCAATCCAGAAACTCTGCCATATCAAACCAGCTCAGTTCAGTTGTAGTTTCTCACCTTTTTTCTAGTGTTAAGTTTGGTTCACATTTCCACATCAATTTCTGATTTAGTTATTATTTAAAAGTCCTCAAGAAATAATCAGCATCTCAGCGTAGATTTCTCTTAATTGTGCAATTTTGTCCAATGCACACATTTTTGCAAAGCAATTTCCCCCCTAATTAATACATGTTTGTATGTTATTTTCACCAATATATGCATTTATGCCCAGACTTTACCCTAGTATATGCATTTTTGTACATGTTACTTGGCTGGAGAGCTGCACTACAAAATTCAGAGAAGTGCAAAGGCTGTGTTTTCAGTTTACAGATAGTTTGGGAAAGTGTGAAATAGGTTGAGCTTGCCTTTACATGTGAACTGAATAAAATTCCCCACCCCCACCCCTAAATGTGACGCAGGAAGGTATGGCGACTACCCACAAACTTCCATTACTGCCATTAAAAACCAGGCAATATTAAACCTTAAACAAAGAACCATCTGTTTCACTTTGCAAAACACAAAATATGACTAGCAGTATATTCGAAAAGTACCATAGCAGTATAACATCTATGTAATGGTTATAGGGGTTGCTTGTGCGTAAGTTGCCGCCACTCCTTTTTTTTTTTTTTAAATAAATTTTTATTGGAGTTTTACAAAATAAAAAATAAAAATTCACAAAACAAAAAACCATAGATAAAAGTAAACATTACAAAGAGAAAACACACAAAAAAATACACACAAAAAAACAACAGCTAGTTAAAAAAAGCTAAATTTAGAAAAAGAAATAAAACAAGTCCATTTTTCCCAGTATCCTCAAATTCATATGCTTATGTTCTTGACCTCCTCACACCTCCCCCCTTTTGCATTCCCGTTTACATACTTGATTCAGCAAATTCTTACCCTTTTTCAAAAAGTTGCCGCCACTCCTGGCTAGGTTGCCTGGTTAAACCTTTTCTGTCTGGACAGCCCTTCACTTCGTGGCTGTTTCAGTCGCTAGCAGAATCCGTCAGTGGGCGTTTCTTGAACTTCTTCCAGCAAAGAAGTTCTTTGACGCCAAGTCTATGCCTACTTTCCCTGCACGGAAGTCTTCTGCGCAGGGTGGGTGTGGGTAGCGGAGGACCCGTGCTCTCCCCGCTGGTCTCCGGCGAGGAGTCCTGGAGCCCCCTCGCCAATTCCCCCATCTGCCCCCCTTTATCCCTGGTGTTACGTTGATTTCCTTCCCCAGCCGATGAGTTGCCTCTCTCCCTGCTGGGCCCTTCTCCAGCATCGCTTGAGAGCCTTGCCTCCGCCTCTCGCTCCGATGTCAGTTCCCTGACAATCTAGCAGCTTGCTGCTCTTCAACTTTTCAGTGAAAGGATCCAAAGACTATGGATATATAAGATTGGGGGTTTAAATAGGAGAGGAGTAGTGGGTAAGTTGGTCAAAGGTGCTGGCCAGGTTAATCTGCATCAGGAGTGAAGAACCTTTGATTCTCCAGATGTTGTTAGACTTCTATTTCCATTAATCCAAACATGGGTCTTAGAGGGCATCCCAGCAGATCTTGGGGGGGTTATGTTCTGCTGTGGCCCTGGAATACCTGTTCAAATGCTGTGCTGGAGAGTAACTGACCACATGCCACCTTGATTTGCTCCAAGGCAAATAAAATGACAAGTGGTTGGGGTTCTACTAGGTCTGTGTATTTGAGGGGGGGGAGGATACAGACTGCAGTTATAATTTTCAGGAGAGGCAGGGAGATTGCCAACCTCAGGATTTTGGAATCTCCATGTCAGATGGCAAAGGTGGTTGCTCACGAGTAACCAGGCAGGACTCCGACCTGCCTTTTATGGGTTTTATTTAGGTGCAAAAACTATTTACAGTGCAGAACCCCAAAGTTCATGTCTGCCTCAATCGCTAACAGAATCCAGGAGTGGTTGTTTCCTGGACCTCCCCCAACATAAAAGTCTCATTATGCCCAGCCTTTTCCTTCCCTCTTTGCGCTTTAGACTTCTGCACAGGGTGGGCGACGGAAGGGTGTGCTTCCCTCCTGGCTGGCTTGGCCGTGGGCGGTGTTGAGGCTCCCACCAGCATCCTCTGGTCCTTTCACCTCTTCCCCACTTGAGGTGGGGCTTTCCTCATCACTGGAAGAGGAACTGCTTCGCAAGATTTTTGGAGGCTCTCTGTAACACAACTGCCCCTCTGTTTCCCGTCCCTGTTCTGATGGCAGTTCCCTGACACTCCATCTCACTCTAGATGATTGGAATCTATGCTACTGAAAAGTTTAGCCTCGGGGTCATAAGAGACCAGCATGTTCTTCTGAAATCTGGGAGAGACTTGCGGAGCATGGGCTGCCTTGGCACTCTGAGTAAACTATAAGATGTTTCAGTATTTTATCTCCTGCATCTCAACCGTGGATGTTGGACTTAGATGAGTGTTTTTGAAAAGTTGAGTTACCGGTGTATCTGTGGATGGGATGTCAGGCTACCTTTAGCGCAAGAGGGAAGATGGAGAGTGAGGATGTTTTGCAGCTGGGATTGAAAAATGAATGTCAAACAGATATTTGGAGTGCCTGCTTTGAAAGGCATTTACTGATGCTATATGTATGACTTAGGACTTGCTTGGCTCAGGTTGAATTTCTTTGAGCCCGCCTTGTAATTCTCAGAGGCTTGTTGAAATTAGAGCAAGAGGATAATACTAATTAGAGATCACTCTGTGATGTTTGGCATAGGAGAAAGAAGAGGCTCAAGTGGTCAGATGCAAGCCTTGTAATGAAGGACCTTCGTTTCCTCAGATATACTGATACCCTTTTGATCTCTATAAAACAGACATGGAGCAACGCTCATGTTTCATCTCTATTTTTAATCTCCTTGAAGCAGCAACCCTCTGCATAGAGTTCAAAGAAACAGGAAGCCAGAGAGAGAGAGAGAGAGAGAGAGAGAGAGAGAGAGAGAGATTATTTGCAGGTTCAGTAGCATTGCACAGAGAAAAAAGGGAACAGGACAAGGAGCAGGGACCTATCTGGCTGGCCTGCAGTCTCTCAGACCAGTCCTTAGGATCCTGAATTGAAATGGGTGGATGCAGTTTGAACTGATGAACAATTTCCAGAAGGTTTCATCTGTTGTAGCAAAAACTATGATCATACTTGAATGTTGGGCCAAGCCGTGGTTCAGCATAATGAGAACTCAGAGCAAGCCTTGGGCTTGCACGTTCTTCCGCCCTTCCTCTCCTCTTGCAGTGCAGCCACAAGGAGAAGTTTGGAAGCCTTCACTAGTTTCCTGTTAACCACAGATTGGCATTTATTCTGAACCCTACATTTTGCTTAATGTTAAAGTACGGTTTAAAAAAAAATTTTTTTTTTCCTTCCAGTAGCACCTTAAAGACCAACTAAGTTAGTTCTTGGTATGAGCTTTCGTGTGCATGCACACTTCTTCAGATGTTTAAACAAGCCAGCTTCATAACCCATAGTTTCAAGCTGGCTCATTTCAAACAAGCCATAGTTAACACTGCCATGTTTGCATGTAATGCTACACCATCATTTAACACTAGATGAACCTGAGTGAAGTATCCGACTTGCATGCTCACTCCTACTCATGAGGAAGACACCAGCAGCGTCTTGTTTCACTTTCACACAATCCTGGCTTAGCATAATTGTAAAAAAAACCTGGAATTCTGATTTAAAACAGTTTTTGAGAAAGTTTAATTTCCTAATTAATTTAATTAATTTCCAGCTTCAAACCTTGGTTTATGAATCTGGCTTGTTAAACCACCTGAAATCATGAAAGTGCTTAAACCCTCAAATGAAAACAACTGACACTGTTTATGCTCTCAAAGGAAGCATATTTGGATCTTAAACTATTTTTGAAAGTATTGCTTCCTCTGAAGCAAGCTAAGTCCCAAATGAATTTAAAAAGAGAGGGAGAGGAGATAAATCCGGCAAGATCTATTTAGAGAAACTTTGAAGGTGTTATTGTGAAAAGGGCTATTTTCTAAAACTGTCCCCCCCCCCAAACAGGAACTACGCTGAATATGTGGAACTTCCAAAACCATTAAAGCATTCTTTGGAACTGTGCTCAGGGGCAAACACAGGTCTGATTATCAGTGCTTGTCAAACAAGGGAGCTCTTTTAGTTTTTTAGTGTTATCTCTTTTCCTTAGGCAATTATATCTTAGGCAATACTTAGGAATACTACGAAGTCAGGTTCTCAATGCACTTGTGATGGAAGCTGTCCCGTCCCCATGCCCTCCAAAAGATGCCTTTTAATGGTTGCCTTAATTAAATATGGAGCTTTTCATCTTCTTTCTTAAACAGAAGGATCTGAGCAGTTCTCAGACCATTGTTAGAAATAATGAAAAGGAAGCTTTTTAATTCAGGAAACGTTCCAGCCGTGAACTCCCCACCACCACCACCTTTGCTCCACTGCCCCTTTGCTTAGCTGGAGAGGGGGGAGGAAGCTCCTCTCTAACTACTAATTATTCCATTTTCAAAGGGCACAAACCCCATGCAATGCTGGCAGATTAATAGCCTGATGTGAGCTGCAGAAAGAGGGCAATGTCTTCACTTGAAAAATATTTGTCAGCTTTTAAGAGAGAAAAAGGAATAGCCTATCCCGTGTATCATGCTAATCTGTTGTATTTCATTTATGGATCACTCCCCAAAACAATTAACAATGAAATCATAGAAACCAATACAGAAGCAGACTGGGACAAGAATCTCCCCTAAAAAGCTGGTTGAGGAAGGAAGGCCTTGTTAAGTATAATTGTTTAATGGCACACTGAAATGAAGAATGCCTGTATGTATGTTACTGAATGGGTTTAACGTTGGAAAATTCCATTGAATCATATTGAAGGTCTCTCTGAGCTTCTAACTGAGTTGATAATTAACTGTTGAAGTTCTCTGCTGTTGACGTCTGAGGATTGATGCAAAGAGTGGGAAGAGCCCATGCTGGTTACTGTCAATGCTCTGTGGCAGTAGTATGGAAGTCCCCAAATATTTTGGTTCAAAGAAAGGCCATTCTTAACTTGCCATGTGAACTGCAACTATTATTTATAAATTTACCATATACCGATACTTGTGACATATGTGTGAAAGTGCTGTTGATTTGTTAGGCCATTCGTTATGTTTGCGAGACGCTTTGGGGGCCTGGTTTGGGGCCAGAAAATGGCTTCTGTTTTTATAACTTTATTAATTAGTGATTTAATCAAAGCTTATACACATCATAGCTTTTAGGTCAATGTATGCTACTTCTTCTAATCACTTCTGGGTAACAGCATAATGTGCTAAATATATTGCATTTATTATAGAAATGCTTTATTTGTGCTGGCAGTCCAAAAGGAAAGGAGAAGCTTGCAAATTCCATGTTTGCAGCCAGTTCAGCCTAAAAAAGATAAGGCATAATGTGCTGCATGCTGTCAGTGGATGAGAAATGAAGGCTGATAAATGTTGAAGTAATGGTTCAGTTTGTTATTTTTGGTTTATTACACTGACACAAATGTGCTATATGAAGAATGCTTGGCTCCCTGTTTCCTCTGACTTGCATAGCTAGAATAATTGTGTTCAATATACACTGGAGCTGTCTTCTTCAACCCTGAGTCTCCAGATTATGTTGGACTACAACTCCCATCGTCCACAGCCATTTCACCCAGTGACCAAGGATGATGGATGTTGTAGTCCAAGAACATCTGGGGACCCAAGGTTGAAGAGCACTGTTCTAGAGTATTGGGTGCCCCACACAGTGCTGAGCTGAAATGGGACACATTTCTGCATGACCACTACAAAATCCCAGAGTGCATGACAATATAGATTGTCCCTTTTGCTCAAAGTCGTCATTATTTCAAAATTGCATTTCCCAGGATTAACCGTTTCAGACCCTACATCAGTAAGATGGGTTTTGGTGATGTCACAACCGAGGACTACCCAGTTAGCACTGACCCATGACATGGCTTTTTCAGCAGTGATTCCCTGTTTGTAGAATGCCCTCCCTGGTAGGTGTGTCTGTCTCAATCATTATTGACTTTCAGGGGGAATTTGAAAACATTCCCGATTACCCAAGCATTTGATAGCAGAAGGGCACTGTTGCCAGCGACCCTGAAATCACTGGACGAGAGAATGCTTTTAACAGTTTTTAGAATGTTTTACCTGTTTTTAGAATACTTAAAGAAAAATAAAATTATTTCATCCTGTAGTTGAAAGCTCTGCTTATAGCTAGGCTCTATGTTCCTTAAATTCATCTAGGAAAGCCAAGACACTGTGGCCTTGTCATTATAAACACAAAGACACACACACACGTCTCTGTCTTTCAGATCAAGTTGCAGCAGGTGACAATGAAATCTGTGAAGCCGAGTCAAGCAGAATCACATATAAGTGCAAGGAAAGAAGCTTATTCCCCTTTGCCAAAGGAACATAATCCCCGGCAGACCAGAACAGCATGTCGGATGATCCCTCACGTGTGGTAAACACAAACAAGACAGTGGGTACACACTGTTCTGTTGCAGAAAATGCCTGGCTTGTATAAGAGGCAGCCCCAGAGAAGAGAAAAGGAGTGGATCGTGTATCTCATCGATGGCACTCGGCCTAGTTTGTTAAGTAAACTGCCTCCACTCAAGAGTCCATGTCCATTAACATAAAGAGAAAGCAAGCCGAAAACAGGAACTCTCTCTGCGTTTCTTTAGCTGTTGTTGTCTTTTCCTTGAGGCGCTGTCAGTTGCAGGCTGACAACTTTTCTGAACTGCCCAAAAGTTTCTCCCAGAATTAGGGTGGGGATTTGAACCCTGGTCTCCTGGGTCCCAGTCTGATGCTGTAACCACTATACCACACTGACTCCGCACATAAATTATAAATGCATTCCGATCTAAAAGCTGCATGATGATGATGTACCATCATGAAACTAGCTAGAGGGCAGCCATGCTTCCTGCTTTCAAACTAAGGGATACTGGCAAGAAAAGATGGTGTCTATTAGCCACTGAGAGTTGAAGGAGTGCTGTAATTGCTGCTGTCAGGTAGTGCTGTGGGGGTAGTGAGTTTGAGGGTGGGGGCAGATTCATGAACCTTCTTACCAGAACCCACCAAACCCTCCAAAAACATCCTGTTCAGTCCCAGTAACAATGTCCCAGAAACTTCACATCAGGAAAGAATCTGCCCCTGACAGTCCTCAGCACCTCACCCCACATTGTCCAGGAGCCCCGCTCCCCTGACCCTCTGTAGAGCCTTTTGGGGGAGCACACAGGTGGCTGTAGGATGAAGGGATAGAAAACGTTCTTGTTAATTTATGTTAGGATCCAAACCAATATCTGTATGAGATCAACCTGAGTTGCTGCCAACTTCACATACTTAATAATATTGCTTGAGAAATGCTTTTATGTAATGTTCTAGCCAAGTCTCTTGCTGGTTTCACATCCCAAATACTGGTCCCCCCCTTTAATCTAGTATTGTTTTGTCCACTTCATAGGAATATTCAGATGGGCCATAACTCAGAGCTAGAGCATCTGCTTTGCATGCAGAAGGTTCCAAGTTCAACCTCTGGAATTCCCAGGTAGGGCTGGGAAGGTCTGAAATCCTGGAGAGCTGCTTGTAGTCATTGGAGACCGAGGGTCATTGGAGAACACATGTGCATTCAACTGCGTAACAGTGCCTGTGTCATCCAGGAGACTGCAGCCTCAGAGATAAGAAAAGAAGAGTTGTTCCATTGTCTGGAGAGGTCACTTCCTGGTTTGCATATAGAAGCCATTTTCCAGCGGAGGTCAGCAATGGAAGCATGCAGCTGTATCAGGGACCAGGTGTCAAAATTTTGTCCCCCTAACAATTTTGCACCTGGGGCAACCACCCCTATGCCACGCTATCCGTCATTGGAAGCCGAATGCTGCTGAACACCAGTTACTGAGAATCGCAAGTGGGGAGAGTGTTGTTGTACTCAGGTCCTGCTTGCAGGCTTCCCATAACCATCTGACTGGCCACTGTGAGAACAGGATGCTGGACTAGGTGGGCAGTTGGCCTGAGCCAGCAGAACTCTTATTTTGTTCTTAATTTTGTGATGAACGGGAGTCTTTGGAACATGTGCAATAATGAGGCCTAGCAGCCAGTCCAGAATCCCTCAGATTCCAGAATGTGAACCAGAAAATTCTTTGAGATCCACATGAGAAAAGCAGCCCCAGCAAAATGGAACCCAGGTGTATTAAAGGTCTCTGAAGTCAGTATTCAGTCTCATTCTCCTTTCCTCTCCTCCCCTGCCCTGCAATTATCCTTCAGATTTTCCCCCTTAGCTTTAACAGCACAGCAGCCATTCAGTTGAATTGCTTCGATATTTTGCATCCGCCTTCTCTGCAGGTCACACATTCTTTCCACCCTTCAAAACAAGCACAAAAGTTTAGGAGATGGAAATCGCCTCATATGCTTCCTGTGGTTTCCAGTTGGTGTAGAGCATGCTTTTAACAACTGATAAGTAGTAGGTATATTCAAAAGTAAAGCTATATTAAGCTCCTTTGTTAACCATGGGCCGCAACTCTCTGAAAGAGCACAATGAAAAATGAGTGGGCATATCAGAACCACATGAAGAACAAATGTGGCGAGGTAAGCATGTGCCTTTGCTATACAGAGAACCTCAGAAGCAGATTTTGACATAAGTGGTATCACATGGCAAATTTTAGTACTTGGGGGAAATCTACTAGTACCATTCGGTCTGCATTTTGTGGAATGAAATCCTTCATTCCAAGTGACCACAAAATACTTCATCTCTGTACCTGTCACAACTGAGATGGTTGATCATTCTGAAAGTTCACCTTTTTCTTAAAAAACCTCCACATACTGACATGTGCATCAAAAAACATTGAAAATTCCTCTTATAGAAATCCATCCATCATTGTTTGGTAAAGACAAGAGATGTGTTGTCAGGCTGAGTCCATAAAACTGGGTTGGTATTCAGACTTCTATACAAAGTTACTCGGCGTAGCGATCTGGCTGATAATATACCAGACAAAAGATCCCAGTGGTAGCCACCTGCCTGCTTCCTGCTTCCTGTGCTGAGCATTGACCAGAAGGCCATTTTGCCAGGAAAGGAAAGATAGCACAGTACAACTGCCAAGCAACCACAGATGTACTTCCATTGTTTGTTTTCCAGACCTTGAAAAACAGTCTATTGGAAATTACTGGTGTGCTGAAACCAATAGCTGATGGTGCAGTGGGGTCTCACTACTCACCTGAGTTCCTGTTGCGTACTGGGCTGGAGCAAGGCTGGCACGGTGCAAATGCACCAGCGGAGCCAATCTGGTATTCCTGCTGGCAAGTTTGCACCTCACTGATGTGTTGCCCCTCCCCTTCTCCGTCCCACTATGCAGCTGCAATTCAGCAGCAGGGAGGTTGGGTGACTGGTGTGACTCAATCATGCCATTGGCCACTGGGCAAATCCCTGAGGTCAGAACTAGGGATGGTTTAATTTGTCTGTTTTAATTTCTCTCAGTTTCTCTTTTGTCCAATCTTCAGTTCAGTTCACCCTATTTCGATACTGGTTTATTTTAAAAGTCTAAAACAAAACCGGTATGCATTTTCATGTGTTTTCCTCCTAATATGCACATTTGTGTACACCGTTTTGTCCAACAATTTCCTCTAATATATATAAAAATGTATGTTTTCATCAATATATGCATTTTGTGTGGACTTTTCCCTAATGGGTGAATTTGAGGAACTGCATCGCAAAAATCAGAAAAGGACAGCTGTGTTCTAGTTCACACATTATTTCAAAAAGTGCACACCTTGGTAGGTTCACATTGTGAACTGAGCAATTTTCTCACCATCCTCAAAATCCTCAGGAAGGAGCCATTAGATAATACCAGACAATGACTATTGTTACCATGTGGTAGTTTATCTGTCTGTGATATCCATCACACAACCAAGCAAAAACGAAATGTCCTTTATTCTCACCTAAATCACTGCATCAACAGTGTCAGCAAGTCTAGTATTGTGCGTATCATATCTTTGACACCATTTTCAACTGAATGTGTGAACTGGTTACATCAACTGCAGAGAATGATCTTAACATGTTTCTGTTGAAGATTTCCTGCTGGTAATTTTACAGTGGGTTGTGGTGTTCAGAATATCTTGAGTTCAAGCTTTTGAATCCCATTTAGGCCTTTTCATATATTTAGCTGTGCCAGGAGGTCCTCATTTTATGGCAGCGATGTCAGGGCCGATTATTACCAACATGATAAAGAAACCACTCGTTGAATATCCTAACCTTACTTGCCAGAGATAGTTCTGTGGTGTTTCCTTCTCTGGGCACAGAGGGAGGAGAATGTCCATTGTGCGAGATGACATTCTAACCTGCCAGTTCTATTCCAGAAGAGAGACACCAGCAAAACAACTCAGCAACTTGGGGACTTTGCTAAGCAGATAGACTAACATACTCTGAACAGCCAGTTCTCATTGGATCACGAAGAGGAGGGGCAATCTAGACATTCCTCTTAAAGAGACAGATTATACAACATATGAGGAAATGATGACCTTGGCTAGAGAACAAATATTTGCCTGACAAACACATTTCTCTGATATCTAGGTACACAAACATCAGTGACATGGGGCTGAAGATGAAACTTGAATGTTTCCTCTCGTTGAAAATATGCATTTTTAAGGATAAGAAGTGTTTAGGGAGAAGTTCAGGAACAATTTAAACACAGTATCTAACATATAACATCCAGAAAAGAAGAAATTTCAGTCTACATGGTTTCATGTTATAATGTATAAAGCAACAGAAGAAAATGGGTACAGACTTCCTACTACACATGGGGAATTATGGAATTACACTTTCCTATGATTTTTGGAAACATATACAAGATACCAAATGTCTTTGAATTGGGACTGTGCCTGCGGTAGGGTGGAATTTCCATTTTTGTGCGTCTTCTTCATTGTCTAATCTGAAAATTCAAATACTTTAAAACACAAAATCCACTGATTGTATGAACTAGACCATTTAAAGAGTTCATGATACAATTAATATTGTTATATAATTGTGCATTACGGAATTAAATGGCGTGGTTTTGAGACATTTTATCCGAATGGGCCATGCACACCACTGGTTCAGATACTGCAAATACTTACTGCTGCCTTGTATATGAAAGGCTTTCTTTGAGCCTCCCATTTTCTTCTCGAGTATTCCCAAATTACTACATGCCTACAGACATCGGCCTCTGGTGAAAGAATGCTGCCCTTGTTTCAGTCCCCATCTCTGTACCCAAATTTTCAATTATTTTTTACAGAATGAAGTTGCACAAGACCTTTGAACTCCCATCAGTGATTCCAGCGGATAAAAAGCACATAAATCCAATCTTTTATGGAAATGCTGAAATGTCTTTGGGACCCTGCCTTTTGTATATAGGATCTAGATATGTTTTCATGTAATTTCCTGTGTTTTATTGGTCCGCAGATATTAAGGTCAAGAGAGATAGCTGTTGTCATCCAGTGCAATAAAGCAGAAGTTTATCATTTAATTCTTGAAATAGAAGGGTGTTATGAATAGGTGAATACTAAAACGTTTTGGTCATAAATTACTCTTAACAGCAGGTCAACACATTTGTAGGAGTGGCAAAGATGACCTTTGAGTAACTCATCCCACATGGCTGGTTTAATGGAGGAAACTGGCTTCATGAATCTCCTCTCATTGTTAGAATATGAGCCTGCCTTATACTGTGTAAGACTATTGGTCCATCTAGCCTAGTACTGTCAATTCTAATTGGTAGCCAGTGATGGAAGGCAGGCTGCTGGTGGTGCTCACCTGACCTCTAGTTGCCTGCATTGCTGCTGCATACCGGGACGGAGAGGTGAGAAGCTGGCAAGGTTGGTGCAGTGTGAACGCATTAGCAGGAGTGCCAGATTGGTGGGCTGTCCTTGCCATGCTGAGTTCACCACCATGCCTCATTTTTTCATCCCAGTATGCAGCAGCAATGCATGCAACTGGAGGTCAGGTGAGCTGATGAAAGTTGTAGTCCAAAACTTGGGGGGGGGGGCATCAGCTCAACAAGACTATTCTCTGGGAGTTGTAGTTCAACAACATCTGGGGACCCACAGGTTGAGAAAGGCTGCTCTGGGGGGGGGGCTGTGTTGAACCAGTCCTGTGGATCTATACTATCTGCCCCTTCCACCTCTCTAGAAGACACCTGGGGAGGTGGTCTCCACCACTCCTCTTAATCTTCCCAGTCCCTGACTGGTACTCAGATTCCACGAATGCCTGTTGACTGACAATGCTGCAAATTATGCAGATGATTAGAGAACTCAGTAACCGTGTCTTCAGATACTTCACCTGGCTTCAATCTTTCCTAATAATTGCTGTTTGTAATGTCTTAAGTAAGAAAAGGGGGAGGCAGGCAGGAAGAGATCCCCTCACTTTAAATTTCAGGCTATATTTTCATAATGTCAAAACAGTCAACTTAAGCATTACAAGGTGTTCAAATGCTCTGTTTTTATTGTCATGGGAAAGAAAGAAAAAACATAATGAATCCAGACACAGAATCCAGTTACATATGCTTGTTTTTAACATTTGCTGAAATTTATCTGTTTTATATTGTTTTATGTACACTAGGTTTGATTGTTTTTGATTAAGCAGTTTATTCACTTTTCTAAATAAATAAATTGATGCTGTTGGACTCTAACTCCCATCAGCCCCAGTAAGCATGGCTCATGGTTAGAGATGAAGACAGTTGGAATGCAACACTTTCTGGAAGGCCACAGGTCTATAACCTTGTCCATAATCTACTGAGACTCCATCAACTGATATAATTTATTGAGTCACTGAGCTGATATTGCTTTCTCAGCTGATGTCTGAGGATGAAACAAAATGAATGGTTTGGGCCTCACTGCATTCATATTCCAGACCTTCCAAGCATCCCTATTTTTCCAGGAACAGCCCCAGATCTACAGACGCCATCCTGGTTTCTGATTTGATCCCGGAATGTCCCACTTTTCCTTAGGACATCACTATTTTCATAGGAGAAATGTTGCAGGGTATGGAGTTATGCAACCCCTGAGCTAAGGAAATAAATAATTATACAACCTTTAGAAGACACCTGAAGGCAGCCCTGTATAGGGAAGTTTTTTTAAAAAAAGTTTAATGTTTTATTATGTTTTATATATGTTGGAAGCCATGCAAAATGGTTGGGGAAACCCTGTCAGATATAATAATAAAATTTTCACCATTATTATTAGTTTTGAATAGGACACCCCTATTTTCACCAGATAAATGTTGAAGGGTATGTTATTAAGGCAAAATAAAAAGAAGGACAAAGGTGCTGTCTATGGGCATTTTTGTGGCACAAGATGCTGTGCTGGGAATGGTCACCCACTCTGAAAATTCAGACATTTTAAAGGCAACAGAAGCTGTGACACTAATATAGTTTGAGGGTCTTCATAACTCAAACTATGGACTTAAACCTTCTATTAAAAAACAAAATCTCCTATTGCCACTCTATAAATCCACAGTGCACTTTAACTCTTTCCCCATTTTAAGAAAAGGAATTGTGGAGCTAGAGCGTTTGAAACAAAATGCTTCCATATGAGAAAAGATAGACTAGAACTATGGCTTAGAGAAAGAGCTAATTTGGAAGAGTTAAGTTGGAATGATATACAGTTATAGCTAGTGTATACAAAACGATTTACAGCTCATCCCAAGCCACATGCAGGCTGTTGCACCGAAAAGGCCAGTGTATCACGACAGAATGGCGGCTAATGGATTGAGGTTGAATCCTGACAAGACAGAAGTACTGTTTTTGGGGGACAGGGGGCGGGCTGGTGTGGAGGACTCCCTGGTCCTGAATGGGGAAACTGTGCCCCTGAAGGACCAGGTGTGCAGTCTGGGAGTCATTTTGGACTCACAGCTGTCCATGGAGGCGCAGGTCAATTCTGTGTCCAGGGCAGCTGTCTACCAACTCCACCTAGTACGCAGGCTGAGACCCTACCTGCCCGCGGACTGTCTCGCCAGAGTGGTGCATGCTCTGGTTATCTCCCGCTTGGACTACTGCAAAGCGCTCTACGTGGGGCTACCTTTGAAGGTGACTCGGAAACTACAACTAATCCAGAATGTGGCAGCTAGACTGGTGACTGGGGGCGGCCGCCGAGACCACATAACACCGGTCTTGAAAGACCTACATTGGCTCCCAGTACGTTTCCGAGCACAATTCAAAGTGCTGGTGTTGACCTTTAAAGCCCTAAACGGCCTCGGCCCAGTATACCTGAAGGAGCGTCTCCACCCCCATCGTTCTGCCCGGACGCTGAGGTCCAGCGCCGAGGGCCTTCTGGCGGTTCCCTCATTGCGAGAAGCAAAGCTACAGGGAACCAGGCAGAGGGCCTTCTCGGTAGTGGCGCCTGCCCTGTGGAACGCCCTCCCATCGGATGTCAAAGCGATAAATAACTACTTGACATTCAGAAGACATCTTAAGGCAGACCTGTTCAGGGAAGTTTTTAATCTGTGATATTTTAGTGTATTTTTGGTTTTCTACGGAAGCCGCCCAGAGTGGCTGGGGAAACCCAGCCAGATGGGCGGGGTACAAATAATAAATTATTATTATTATTATTATATTATTGCAAGTATCTCATGTTAGCAAAAAAAAAAAAAAAGTACCAGTGCACCTTAAAGAAATGGGTAACTTTCCTTACTTTTCCTTAAGAATCAGTTACTTACTTTACTATTTTATTTTTAAAAAATGATTTTTATGAGAGCAAGGGCATCATAGAGCATATGCAGTAGTTAAGCATAATTCAATTTTCATAATACTAGAACCCAGAGTCATTCATTGAAGCTGGACTTTGGTGAAGACTCGGGACGGACAGAAGGAAGCACTTCTTCACACCCTGGATGGTTAAACTATGAAACCCACTGCCACAGAGTGTAGTGGCACCAACTGCACAGCCACCAGCTTGGATGACTTGAAAAGGAGTTTACACAGGTGCCTCTGAATAGGAGAGTGCTCTTGTGCTCAAGTCTTGCATGTGGGCCTCTTACAGGCATCTGAGAAAAGGATGCTAGGTGGGCCTTTGGTCTAATCCAGCAAGACACTTCTTACGCTTTCAAGCCGCTCCCATATTATCACCTGCAGGTGCCAAATTCTACAGTCAGCCTCATCAGCATCAGAAGGAGGACCTCCAGAGCAGAGAGGCCTGGGGCTTATTGACTGGGTTATTGCTAATCAACAGAGACTGGTCCATTAGGATAAATGGGGCACTGCCCCACCAACCTTAGTGTGATGGCCTGGGAATCCGATTCAGAGGCTGAACCGGAGGAATCCCAGCCTGCACAGGAGTCCCTGCCTCCAGGGTCGGCTGAACTGGGGCAGGGCCTTGATTCTGAAGCCTCCAGGAGCAGGCACTAGGTGAATCCACTCTGGCTCCAGAGGTGATTGAGGACTCAGTGCCTACAGGTGAGTCTCCCCCTGGGCCCAGTAACCCTTCAGCCTCTCCTGAACTGCAGAGGCTCAGGGCAGAGAGGCGAAGGGAACTGGTTTCTCCCAGGAGGAGTGCTCGCCTTAAGGCCAGGAGAGGCGGGTCTCCTGGGGGCCGGGGCCGCCCCTGGCCTCAGAGAAGATAAAGGCCAGTCAGCCCGGTCCCAGGTTGTGGGAGCAACGTCGTTGTTGAGTACCTGTTCCTGCCCGGACCCAGACCTGACCCTCCAGTGTTCCTGTCCCTGCCCGGCTTCCTGCTTCGGACCTCGCCCCGCTCCTTGTGAACTGTTTCCAGGCTAGTGACCCAGGACCGGACTTTGACTACGCCAACGGTAACCTTCCCCCCGGGACCAGCACACTTAGTCTGTTGTCAGCCAAGCCCCACCCACCTACTTTCTTACTTGTAACTGGTCCAGGGGGTGGCACTGATGGTGAGCATCATCTTCCTTAGTCTCAGTGTTGCCCTTGAAGATCTCAGCTGGGAGGAGTATAGGGACAAAGTTGAAATTGATTGATTCTGGCTCTGCCTACCATTGTATCCCCTGCCTTCCACCCGACCAGTCCTGGTGGGCACTGGTGTGGGAATGTTCAGGGATGCAAGAGAAGATATATTGTTTGATTATATCCTTTCCAACTTGTGTTAACAAGTTCCACAATTTAGCAGAGTAACATTCCCCTTTTTAAACTTAAAGTGGATGCGTTTGCTCAGGCTCGCTAAAGCCTTTATAATATGTTTTAAAGGTAATTCCCTTTTAGTTCCTCATAAAAAGATAAGACACGACACAGTCTTCTGTAAAAGTATAAAAAGAGTTTACTCACTCGCGTTCTGTTCACAATTGGATCCCAGAAGGCAGACTTAGCTTAGAAAAGTAATGTACACCTGGAAACTATCCCATAAGGAAACAGTCCCTTTGTCCTCTCTTGGCTGCAGGCCAAGAGGGCATCTTAGGCTAAGCAGATGTTGCTTCTTCGATTAAAGTAGTCAGAGAGAGAGAGAGATGGCTGACCAGTCCTGCTCTTTTGTTACCTTGGCAGGTGAGGTCACGCCCACCTCTAGTCACATGCAGAGGAAGTATGTCCCAGACAGGAAAAACAGGAAGTTCCTACTGGCTGGTCCAGACATCCCCTTTTATGTCCACTCTAGGGATGTTGTACTTGACCGCTCTTGTGTTTCACATTGCACAACTGGGCACTAGCCAGCACTGCTGCTAATTTGTCTGTAGGCTGCCGCTGCAAGTGAGCAAAGCACAGGTACCCAGCGCCAGTAAGAGGAGCCGCAAAGAGGCCATGCCTGCATTATCGCATCTCAGCTTGGTAAGTCCAAGAGGGCCACAAGCTTTGGGCACTGGCACACAGCACTTGGTTCCCCCTCCCTTTTTAAGGAAAAGACTAGGGATGAGGTGTTGGAAGGGGTGCTGTGCATTCCAACACTTCCACTAGTGTGTGCACACTGAGGAACACCCCCTGTCTTAGCCTACACCTCCTAGTAAGCAGCAGTGATGCACTTGCTGGGAAGCTTACACTGAGCTAACATTGATGTGAGAGAAATTCAGTTCAGTTCACATTTTAATACCAAATTCATGCTTCCAGAAGCAATTCATGACCTAAAACATAACCATGTTCAAGAATTGCAGTTCTCTGGATTTTGAGTTCCAGGTCTGCAACAGCAGCAACAACAAAGTATTCCAGAAATGCATATTTTAGAGGAAAGTGTGCATAAAAATGTATTTATTGGTATAAAGAACACACAGAAATGCTTCATACCAGGGGAAATTGCTTGCAAAAATGTGTACGTTAGGACAAATGCATGCTAAAATCAGTGAATTTTCCTGAGGATCTTAAAAACATTGCAAACAAATGTGGAAATGTGGCAAACTGAACCTATCACTAGAAAAATGAGAAAAGGAGGGAAACCCAAATTGACAGATTCATCCATCCCTCGTAACCTCACAACCTGGTCCTGGGTATGCCTTTGGTCAGTCTGTTATTCTAATCCCTTGACAGCCAAAACCAGCAGACTCGTCATTAATTTAATTGCCTGCCAACTTAATGATTTCTAAATGGAGGAAAACCATACGACAACAATTAAGTGCCAAATTGACTCTGTTCCTGTTCCTGGTCTTAAAATCCATCTGCAACTGTGATCTTTGAAAAAAAAATACTATTATTTTAAATAGATTTGAAGCATTACCTGAATAGGAAAGGAATCTTAGCAGTCATTAACTTACCATCAGAAAGACAGGAAACAAGGCGTTTGTGTAAAGATTAGAGACTTATCTTCCTGGTTTAAGGTGCACATACATGCATAATTTAACTCTCAAGAAATGTCCATTTGTTCCATCCCAGTCATGCGAGACACTGTGGAGAACTGTATACTTAGGAAATTGTCTAGTTAGGTGCTCATTCAGTTAGGCAGCTCTGTCAAGAAACAGAGACTGGTATGATGCTGACGGTCAGAAGAAGGGCCAAGCAAAGCTAGCAGTGTACTGAAAGCACAAGGAATTATTTATCTCTGGATAGTTCCACTCTGCCACTCTGCCTATAATTCAACATAACAAAACAAAATGTGGATGGTTACATATCTGCAGTGACTTAAACCCTTTTGTCAAATACCACTCCAAGAAGAAAAGAAAAGCAGGACCGTGTGGACTGGCTCCTTGCCTGAGCAAGTGTAGAAGTTGGTTTTGTATTACAGAATTTTGCATCGTGGTAGTCTCAGGTTTATTCAAGATAGCTGAGCTATTGGGGGGGGCAATCTTTTGGGGGGCAACCCTCCGATTTTCCAAGCGATTAGGGGGCAAAGTGTAATGCAGCTTCTGCAGCCAGCTCCTCCTTCTCCTGCTATTGAAGGAGGCTCAGGTTCTGTTGTGATATTGCATTGTGATGTCATAACCATGCGTCACGTGTCACATGACATCACACACACGCATCGCACACGGCACCACCACCCCAATCTGTAGTGCAAGTTGGCCCCTCTGTATCAGGATGTGCACTTTTGTGTGAACTAGAAATTCTGTTTTATGGTTTGACACATTATGAATAAATACTGTTTAACACAGGCATAGGCAAACTCGGTCCTCCAGATGGTTTGGGACTACAGTTCCCATCATCCCTGACCACTGGTCTTGTTAGCTAGGGATGATGGGAGTTGTAGTCCCAAAACATCTGGGGGGCCGAGTTTGCTTATGCCTGGTGTAAAATCTTTCATTGAGAACAATGCTGTTTAGGCCCCATTTACTCCATACATTTAAAGCACAGTGAGGCCATTTTAAAAGTCATGGTTTCCCCCAAAGAATTCTGGGTGCTGTAGTTTCTTAAAAGTTGCTGGGAGCTGTTAGGAGTCCCTGATTTCCCTTCCAGAGCGACAGTACCCAGAGCTCCCTGTGAAGAGGGATTGATTGTTAGTGCTCTGTGTTTTGTGGATCTGGGAGGGGAGTCAGGGACTCCTAACAACCCTTCTTTGGGTGGTATTGTAGGGCTTTAAATGTAAGGTGTGAATGTGGCTGAAGGGCATGAAATAGGACTGAAAGTGTTTTGCTTTTACCCCTCCTGCTGTATGACTATCTCTCACCATGCATTACTGGTTATGTCATTAGATTGGGGCTTGCAAGAGTATAACACAAAGGATGGAATGTGAATGGGCCTAACAATGGGGGGAAAATTGATTTAATTCACATTTAAAGGTGAACCCACCTAATTTGGATTTTTCAAAACAAAACTTGAAGGGAAAGGCAGCCAACCTTTGAAATTCACACTTCTCTGAATCTTGCAATTCTCCATCCAAATGCCAGGGTAGATTGTGCTTTAAAACAATATTTGTTTTAGTACAAATAATATACACATATGCATTATATTGGGGAAAATAGCTTTGCTTATGTATATATTATGTATATTGGGCAAAATTTCAAGCAAAAAGGTGTATATTAGGATAAATTTGCTCAAAAATGCTGATGAATTTTCATGAATTGATATGATTATGTGGAGAACAGGGCCTAGGATTAGAAAAATAAGAAGCTGAGAGAAACCTAAATTAACAGATTTGCCCATCCCTAATGGGTGTGCAACCCTTTCTCCAATTCACACAGGAAGAACCTACTGTTCTGTAATAACCAAGGAAATATTTTTCTCTCCTGGTAATGACTATGTCTATGTTAATCTCTCTGATTCTGAATGTGCAATTTATACTGAAGAAGGAAAGGCAACCTGTCTCTGAAATACTTCAGGATTCCATCATAAATAATTAATAAAGCAAAGTATTATCTCTGTCTTTGATTCAGAAACGCTAATCTAGAAAAGCACGTCAAATCTGTCAACATAATTATTTCTTAACTCAGCGAGATGCTCAGCGAGGCTGTAGCAAATTAATAATCGGGGAGTTTTCCATTCCTCCAGACTACCTCCAAATACTGAGATAAATTAGGGTATCAGCTGGGCTAGCTGTTATCTAGCAACACATAGCATGACATGGCTCACTGCTTCATTGCCAATACATTCTTGTCACCATGGAGATAAAACGAATTTGGAGGACTTAGATTGATCAGGAAACCAAAGGGATTCATTTAAAATGCATTTGAGATGCAACGTTTGCATTAGATCATATCTGCAGAGGGCAAAGCAATAGTAACTAGTGTTAAACAGCACTGTTTAAGGCAGGGGTCAGCAATCTTTTTCAGCAGGGGGCCGGTCCACTGTCCCTCAGATCTTGTTGAGGGCTGGACTATTGGGGGGGGGAATGAACAAATTCCTATGCCCCACAAATAACCCAGAGATGCATTTTAAATAAAAGGGCACATTCTACTAATGTAAAAACATGCTGATTCCTGGACCATCCGTGGGCCAGATTTAGAAGGCAATTGGGCCGGATCCAGCCCCTGGGCCTTAGTTTGCCTACCCATGGTTTAAGGGGAATCACAGATGGGGCTGTGTCGTGTTGATCATCTCTGAGGCCCTTCATCAGATAATCCCGTTGTGCATCCTGTTTCAGAACTTCAGCTATGTCTAGCATGCCAAGGGGACAAGGGTACACAGATAAAGGAAGCAGGGAGGGATTCAATTTTGTTTGAAATTTAAGCTACCTACTTCACATGTTTCAAACTGATGTTAACCAAAACACAGTTAACCTAGGAAATAATTTTATTTTATGATGCAGTTCTCCAGCCAAACAGTATGCTTAAAAATGCATATATTAGGGGCAGTTTCCATAGAAATGCATACAATAGCGAAAATCACAAACAAAAATGCCTTACAATGTGGAATTGTTTGCAAAAATGTGCATTTTGGTCAAAGCAACAGACAAAAATGTTTGTATTAGGCCAGATTTGCCCCAAATTGCTGGTGATATTTCATGAGTAGTTCTTTTTTAAGAAATGCAAATTGCTGAGGAAATGTGGAGATCTGAATCTGAAAAATGAGAAACAGAGACGGGCAGATTCATCTACCCCTAGTCATGAGACCTATGCATGCATCCTTTCTCCCGTATGGTCACCATTGCATGAGGGGATGATTACCATTGCCAAGTCTATGCCATTGCATTACTATACCCACTCCTGCAGCTGTCCATATGATAGCAGCAGGCATTCTGCAGAAGTGGTGGCAGTGATGCAACAGAGGGGATGAGGCTGCTAACATGTCCTCATTCCCTTCCCTTCCATGATGGTAATCATGGGAGGGGAACATCTGAAGATGGTTAGGGAGTCACAGTCAAAACAGGAAGTAGGTCCAACTAGATGGAGAGTAATGAGCAGTAATGAGTGTGAGCCAGTGTAGTGGATAAGAGCAGTAGTCTTGTAATCTGGGGAACCGGGTTCGCGTCTCTGCTCCTCCACATGCAGCTGCTGGGTGACCTTGGGCTAGTCACACTTCTATGAAGCCTCTCAGTCCCACTCACCTCACAGAGTGTTTGTTGTGGGGGAGGAAGGGAAAGGAGAATGTTAGCCGCTTTGAGACTCCTTCGGGTAGTGATAAAGCAGGATATCAAATCCAAACTCTTCTTCTCTTCTTCAGCGCAAAACTTTCTCTCCAAGACCAGATACAGGATGACACATATGGAGCAGGCACATCTTTGTGTCTCACCAGTAACCAAGGCAAGACTGTTTGGGACTTGGAAGAGAGTCTTTGTGGCCATGCCTACACTCTGGATTTTCCTGCCTGGGGTGGTGGGCATTGCCCTCCCTCTGATGATCTTCAACTGACTGCCAGAACCCTTTCTTTTCTGGCAGGATTTCAACCAACTGAGATAAAAATCCATGACTGAACCTCTGGGGAATATTTTTTCCCATTCTGGCATGTTCTTTTTATTAGCTGTGCTTCTATTTAGCCTCCAGTTTTTGCTTTTAAAAAACACCTTTGTTGCTATATGGGGAGAGCCGATATATAGTATTTATAGTGTTCTGTGTTGATGTCTGAAGGTAGCACATAGCCATCATGACCAACCCTAACTCTGTCCTCCATTAACTCATCTCACCCCATTTTAAAGCCATCTAAGCAAGTGGACTGTTACAGTTTCTTTTGACAGTGAGTTCCACAGGTTAACTTTCCACTGTGTGGAGGAGTACTTCCTTTTAGCCATCTTTAATCTCCCACCAATCAGCTTCATCTGATGACCTGAGTTGTAGGGTTATGAGAGAAGAGAATATCTTCTCTCTGCTTACTTTCTCCACACCATGCATCAGTTTTTGTTTGCTTGCTCGAGTGATTGTCAAGTGCTTCATTTGGCTACCAAGCACTGCAGCATCCCCCTCTCTGTGGAAAAAATGCTGGCTACAGATTGCATGGGGAGAGCCCATGTGCACATGGCAATTATGTTCATAGGAAAAGCCCAACAGCCCCCTTGACATCAGCATCACAAGGGTTAAAATCATGACTAAAACTAGATGAGTGCAAAGATGCATTCATGAATATTCTTGAGATTAAATCCTGCCAATTAGAAGGGACTCTTATGCATTTATTCATGCACACTTGAACGCTTCAGTTAATATTCGTGTTTGTTGCCTCATCCAGAGCTAAGCAGACTTTAGGAATATGATTCATTTTGGCTATTTTTGAATACATCAGTTATTCTCAATAATTAGCCCCAACCGGAGTCCTCCGATGTCAAGCAACATGGGACAGGAGTGGGGATACTTTATCGGCGTGATGGATGCACTCCATGTGTTAAGAACTTCTAAATCCAGAATGGGGAAACCCATAGCCCTCCAAATGCTGTTGGACTCCTACTCCCATCAGCCACAGAATGAACTTAAGGACATATGAAGGGTATGCTGGATCAGGCCAATAGCCCATCAAGGCCACCATCCTGTTCTCACAGTGGTGAACCAGATGCCTGTGGCAAACCTGCACGCAGGATTCGAGCACCAGGACACATTCTCCTCCCGTAGTTTCCAGGAACTGGTATCCAGAAGCATTTCTGCCTCCACAGTGTAGCCATCATGGCTAATAGCCTTTGATAGCCCTTAAGTTACACATGGAATGATCTCTGCTGTTGCACGTTCAGCATCTACCGCCTCAGGATTCTACCATGTCATTCATCCGCATATGTAGACCATACCCAATTGGTATTCCTGTTGAGAAAGAAAACAGTGAGGCACTTTCTTGCTGAATAACTCCTGCAGAGGTACCTAACACAGGCACCTTTATTAATACGAAGCCAACACAAGTTGAATGGTCTCTAAGGATGTGACCCCAAACTTATAGAAGTCGCAGTTTGCATCCATAGTGATTTCAACAGCCCTTTGATCAGGTTCCTCATAATGATCCTTTCAAAATGAAATGTGTGAGCTGGAAAGTTAGCAGCCAGCAAGTGCTAACATAATATTGTTTTAAGCAATTATTTGATGCTTTAGATATATTCATGGGCATTTGGCAAAACGGCGTGGAATGCCAGAGAAAACAAGGCAGAGTCTCTGCATCACAATGGCAAAGCAGGGCCGAGAGTCATAACAGCATAAAATACAGACATTCCAAGCAGGGTAAATGAAAGGTGGATGGGTATCAATGCCAAAATGGCAACCATGTTGTTTTCCAAGTCTGTTTTCCAGGGCTGTAAGCCAAATTTCCTTTGCCTGACCACACCAACTGGAACAAAGTGCCATAGAAGGTTAAGTCACCTTGACATCACAGTGATGATGTGTCAAACACAGGAAATTTGAAAAGAGGGGGCTCACAAAAGACTTCGCACAGCTTGCCCACTTGTGACGATTTCCATGTTTTGTTTAGCTAGCGGCAAGACCTTTGTGCTTTTCTCTCCTTTTAACTCGTAGCACACTTCAGACTTTTGTTTCATGTCTCCCCCCCTCTCCTTTTTCAAGTACAAAAATGGTTAAACACAAGCACAGCCATTAATATCCAGGGTGAACAGTAGATGGCTTTGAAAACACAGACTAAAAATACCCTGTTTGTTTTGTTACATTTTTTATCCAAACCTTTCTCTAGGACAGGGGTGTGCAATCAGGGGTTACTTGTGAGCCTCCAGGCATCTCTACATGGTCTCTGGGACTGTCCAATGGTTATACCCATCCCAAGGCCATGTCCCTAAGTAGCCATGCTGCGATTCCTCCTCCAGTTCTGTTCTCTGGCTGGATTGTGTCCTTGAACAGTGACGGTGTATCTTGGGGAATGGTCAAATGGTATTTTTAAGAAACTCACCTTTCAGCTCATACTCTTAAAATACCCTGGTTATACTGCAAAACAATAATATTGAATACAATCATACTTCGCAAGTCGAACATTTTGGCTCCCGAACGCTGCAAACCCGGAAGTGAGTGTTCTGGTTTGCGAAAGTTCTTTGGAACCCGAATGTCCGACGCGGCGTCCACAGCTTCCGATTGGCTGCAGGAGCTTCCTGCAGCCAATTGGAAGCCGTACCTTGGTTTCCAAATGTTTTGGAAGTCAAACAGACTTCTGGAATGGATTCCGTTCGACTTCCGAGGTACAACTGTATATCCAAGAAGTAGGCCTTTAAACAGCAGAAAGAGAAGGGAGTGAAGTCACACCGTACATTTAAAGTGCTATGATACCACTTTAAACTCTCGTTGCTTTCTCCAAATTTTGTTTGTAGCTTGTTAAGGGTGCTGAGAGTAGTTCGGAAAAGACCCCTATTCCCACCACAGAGCTACAGTTCTAAGAGGTCCCTGTGAAGAGGGACAGATTGTTAATCCATTCTGGCATTCGGTATTCTGAGCTAGATGGACTAGTCTGACTCAGTGTAAGGCAGGCAACTTCTTCTGTTCCTTATTCCAGAAATTTACCACATCTGTAAAATGCCTCCATTTCTGAAATTACAACCTGGCAAACCATAGGTAGGAAGGAACTATGTACTACTGAATTATTCTGGATGACTCCGTTTAAAAGCCTATCACTCTGTTCCTTTAATTACTGCAAATTATGTTGCATTTAAACAATTCTAAAGCACAGTCCATGTCTGGCCTTGTTGTTTCATGTGCCCTGAGGATGAACTTCAAATCTGGCATGAAACTTTTTGCTCGAGTTTACAATACAAATGGTTAGTGGAAATAAAGTGGCATTAGGAATGTTTTTGTTAACTGTGCCAGCTCAAACCCACATAACTCATGCACTGAATTGTTATGGTTTTGCAAAGAGCTATTTGTTTTATTTTATTTTTTTAATGCATTAATTAAATGGCAAATAAAGCTACTAACCTCATGTGCTGGAATGGGTGCCAAAATGGACATTATAAAAATGTTCGCTTTGGTATTAGTTCTGTGTTTATGGGGTGTCTCATGTCTCTAAAACCTCCCCAGATCACTATTCATCATAACCTATCAAGCACATTCATCACATTTCTTTTCCTGTTGCACTCCAAAGAGCCCCTTTATTAATTTAAGGGAAGAAAAATGGGGAAGGAAGCCCATTTGAGCTATTATCGTTTTCTTGAAGAGGAAGTGATAGTATTCAAACTGTCAATTCTTGGCTTCCTTCCATCCCCACCCCTCTCTCTGTGTGATCTGGGGGGGAAGGGGGGAGGGTTTCAGTCCAATTTGAACCAATCTCCATTTTACAAAGGTTGTGTCCAGTCAAAAGGCCAGCGTAGCAGTTATGATGCAATGAATAACAGGGTTTCAGCAACCAAAGAGCCTTACAACAGGTAATAAAACCATATTAAACAATATTCCATTAGGGCCCCTGCAGATTGGTGGTTTTTTGTGGGTCTATTCTGCAACAAGTCATTGATGAAATAATAGTGGATTTCTATTGGACCATCCAAGGGACGCTGGTGGCGCTGTGGGTTAAACCACAGAGCCTAGGACTTGCCGATCAGAAGGTTGGTGGTTCGAATCCCAGCGACAGGGTGAGCTTCCGTTGCTCAGTCCCTGCTCCTGCCAACCTAGCAGTTTGAAAGCATGTCAAAGTGCAAGTAGATAAATAGGTACCGCTCTGGCGGGAAGGTAAACGGCGTTTCCGTGCGCTGCTCTGGTTCACCAGAAGCGGCTTAGTCATGCTGGCCACATGACCCAGAAGCTGTACGCCAACTCCCTCGGCCAATAAAGCGAGATGAGCGCTGCAACCCCAGAGTCGGTCATGACTGGACCTAATGGTTAGGGGTCCCTTTACCTTTATTGGACCATCCACCCAACATTCCAGTTAATTGGCTGTTCAGCGATGCTTCCCTAATATTACTGCATTATATCCATCTCAAGGGGCACTTTTGCACTGCAGCACAACTAAAGTGGGACAAAAAAACCACCCAAATCCCCAGATTATCTGTAATATGAAAAGTTACAGGATTTCAGCAGATAGCTGCAGCACATGCAGAGACTGGAAACTTTTGTCTACGTAAATGGTACTAAAAGAGAGTTCATGTATACCTGCCAATGCTATGTATACCATGTTTTGGGAGAGAATGACTACCGTTGGGGGGGAAGGTGGTGTATAATAATAATAATACCTTTATTGTCAATTTACAACCTGTGTACAATGAAATTAACCAAGCCTCTCCCCCCCCCCCAAACACTCAATCTCACTGCACTCTGTGTGCTTGTCGCACAAACATATAATTGCAAGAAATACATTAAACACTGTCAACTGTTCCCTAGTTTCTTTTGGTGGACCTTAATCGTGTTCAGACTTACCCCCCCACCACCACCACCACCACAATCAAATCCTGGAAGAGCCACATCTTTGAAATTTCTCTGAGATTTTACTGTAGTCTCATTAAAGTCAATAGAGATAACATACGCAAAGAAGAAGAAGAGGAGAGCAAGTCTAGAAGTGCAAATTCCATGAATGTTGTTTCAGGCATTTTAATGAAGCCCAGCATTTTGTTTAAAGAAAAAAAAAACACTTACAGGCCACCTCTAACCAATAATTAGTAGCAAGGGTTTTTATCCAACCTCAAAAAGAATTGTTTGGGTGATACGCTATATGTGGTTTTATAGCTTTAAAATCCCTTGGGGCTATCTTTTCTGGGAAAGGGAAGATAAATCTTTGTTTTAAAGTAATTTAATGTGTTGAGTTCTTTCTGTTCATTCCCTACTGAACAGCAGTCCTCATCTCAAGAGCTAAACTATTATTCTAGTTTGTGACAGCTGCCTTCACCAGAATAAGAACTGGATTCTTATTTTTATCGTAAAAGTTTCCAGCAAAGAATGCTTGCAGGATAATATTTGCAGTAAAATGCCGTTTGTCAATGGTCCAGTCCAGTATACAGTGTTATGATCTGTGAACAGTGGGGTTTTTTCCCTTGAAGGGTGAGGTTTTAAAGAAATGTGGTGCTAAGAAATATGGCTGTCCCACATGATGTCGACGGGTACTGAAGAGTGTGGGGTTTTTTAATTATTTTATTTATTTATTACTAAAAACTTTTTAAAGCTTCATTTAAGTGTTTACTTAAAGAAAAACAACCCCAAGTTACTTGCTTTAAACAATAAATAAATAAATCCCAGAGGTCTTCAGAGGCAGCATTATTGACAGCCTCATGTTCTGTGGCCTATCAGAAGCCTATAATGGCCTCTTGGAAGACACAAATAAGCCCTGAAAAAGTTGTTGTGAAACTGCAAAGTTTCTTTTTTTAAAAAAGAAAAACACATGGAAGGATATATACCACTTGGCCACCTCTTAATTTGTTTTGAGTTTTAAAAAAAGTGCAAGAGACAACCTCTTATGCCCTCCATATGGAGGGAAATGAATCCCTTTCAACATGAATTCCTTTCAAACATAATCTGCACTGACTTGGCGGACCAGTTGCCAAGACTGAAAGTCCCTGCCATCTAAATTCCCTCCCCTCCAGGGCTTTTTCTAAGCAATCAGAGACTGCGCCTGCGTGCAGCCAATCTCTCCTCTGCCCTTGTCACAGCAGGAGAGGGAGACACCTGAGACTCTTCACCAGCTGGACTCATCTCTGCCTCTTGACCTCGCTTCTCCCACTCTCCAACTTCTGATTCTGGACTCCAGTCTTTCACAGACTCTCCCAGTCTGCCACCCCTTCAGCTTCCGACACTTCCTCCTCTCAGTCTTCTCCCTCTATCTATTCATCGTTGTTCCACCACCACTCCCTGGGCTCCTCGCCTTCTTCTCTTGCTGGTTCCTCAGCCGGTTCCTCCCGCCATTCCTCTGCATCCAGCCAGTCCGTGACAGACAATACTTAATTCTACATAAACATGCACAGAATTGCACTCTTAAGATTTCTTAAATGGGTTGATAGACCTACATTTTATATACATTTTGAACTTTTAAAACCATATGTTCCCCATGTCTTTTGTTCATTCACATAGGACCAGTGTTCCACCTGTGCCCCCTCACAAGAAATTTGGTGCAGCTGGTGACTCTCCCATTTTGTCGAACAGATGTTTCTGAAAACAATCAGGAATTAGTGAAGGCCAAATTCATTATGTCATTCAACTCGTATGATTTCTAAGTCTATATAAATTCAGCAAGAGTTTTTCAAGAGTGGCTTTCAAAATGAAAAGCTTTTGAGATTTCTGGATGCCAGCATTATTCTCTGAATAAGATTCCTGTCATTAGAATTACTTTAAAGAACTGCAGGGCTCCTTCTCTCTCTCCACATTCACTCTGTCTCTCTTTCTCTCCCCTTTTCAAATAAAATGTGGCAGATCCGACCTCAAATGTAATTTTGGACCCAGAACTGTTTATGGAACATTCAGACGAATGAGAAACATGGAATTTGTGAGCAGCTGTAAGATTCTGTTTCAAAGCAGAAAGCTGGAATTTCTTATTTTTGTTTTAGAAAATGCCAATATACTTTGCTGGCATGGTGATACAGCACATGAAAGACTTGCCGGGGAGAGGAGAGGAACATGGATCCCCTCCTTATTCCAAGGGGATATTGCTTCCTTTTATGCAATTTAAATTCCTTTGGCTGGAAGTTTTCTTCCAGATGATAGAACGTCTGCAATCTGGAAGACCGAAAGCAAAGCTGGGTGGGAAGGAGGAAGTTGCAGCCTGTGAGGCAGAGAGCAGGTTGGTGATCTCTACGAGGGAAGTGTGGGCTCCCATGATAATAATAATAATAATAATAATAATAATAATAATAATAATAATAATTTAATTATACCCTGCCCATCTGGTTGAGCTTCCCCAGCCAGTCTGGGAGGCTTCCAATAGGCGAGATTGTTTCTTTGTCTGTGAGCACAAGACAGAAACCCTCCCCAGGTGCTACAGCGATGTATACAGTACACGCATAGGCTGTGGGGATGAGCATGCAAGCTCTAGCCCTTGTTTTCATCCTCATTGTCCTCCACAAACTGGAGAGCAACGATCTAAAGCAGACAGGCTTCTGCACTTCTATAATCTCCTTGCACTCTTTAGATCCCTGATTTCCCAGTCACTTTAAACTACGGTAATCTGTGGCAAAGCATCAGCACCACAGCTGCCAGCGTAGTGTAGTGGTTAAGAGCGGTAGTCTCGTAATCTGGTGAACCAGGTTTGTGTCTCCGCTCCTCCACATGCAGCTGCTGGGTGACCTTGGGCCAGTCACACTTCTTTGAAGTCTCTCAGCCTCACTCACCTCACAGAGTGTTTGTTGTGGGGGAGGAAGGGAAAGGAGAATGTTAGCTGCTTTGAGACGCCTTCAGGTAGTGATAAAGCAGGATATCCAATCCAAACTCTTCTTTTTCTGCTGGAGCATCCCACCCACAATGGCTCAACTTTGAGGAAGGAGATGTGGTAGGCATTCTGGAGGACCCCACAGAAGCCTTGCAGGGCAGATCGGTGAGAGAAACAAGAGCAAGTCACCAGGGGCCCAGAAGCAGTGGCCCAGAAGCCAGCCAGGAAGACAGCAGCAATGATGGTGGTGTGCGGTCCTGTGGGTGGCCCACAATCCTCCATCATCCCAGGCCATGGTAACTCAGCATGGCTCATGGTAGGGCCAGCCCTGTTCTCCTTATATATTAGATCTATGCCTTACTATGGCCTCTGGATGCTGTTGGAAACCGACTCCCATCAGTCACAGTCAGCATGACCAATGGTCATGGATGATTGAAATTGTAGTCCCTGAGACCATCCCTGAGTCAAAGCATTCAGCAATATGAGAACAGATGAGAAAGCCACTCCTAATGTAGAAGTGTATTATTTTGCACATTGTATAAATTGGCTTCCGGATTAGATAGAAAACTCATATGTTTCAATATCAGTACAAAGAGGCACTTATGAAAATACCTTTACATACGCTGTTATGGAGAAATGCAAATCTAAGATGACAAGAACTTTAAAGAAGCCCACCAGTTTAATTTACATTCTTTGGAGAAATTGGGATAAGTTAAAAAAAAAAAGAAAAAGAAAAAAGATTAGTCCTGTCAAATTGCCAATAGTGTTGGTTATTCATGATCCAGACTTTAATGTTGAGAAATGCTACCATTTGATTTATGGAAGAAATATGAGGCCTCTAGATATGAATATATTGCAATAAATGAAAAAGTTTTATCATATGCTGAATTAAAAGATAAATAGAGTGCAATTAATTATCTTTTGCTAAAATGCTTACAGTTCAGATCTTTTGAAAGCATAATTAAGTTTGGGTTATGGAAAACAACAGAATTTGAAAGGGCAATAATAATGATTAATAAACATTTATTGCCCAAAATGTACAAGCTGCATTTACAGTCTGAATGTGAAATGGAACAGGTCAAGGAATTTATGACTCATTGGGGTCAAGAATTTGGCTAATATTAAAATGTCGGTTTGGGAATATCTATGGTTGCTAGGCTTTAACTTTTCCTTGACTATGAAGATTTAAAAAAATAGCTTTAAAATGATGACAAGATGTATTCATATCAAATAAGTATTGCTTGTTGCCCAAAGTGTAGGAAATGTAAAAATGAACAAGGAGATTGCTATAGTATCTGGCCAGGTTTTTCATTAAATAAAAGGGACGATACTGGAGGAAGATTAAAAAAAAAAACCAGTGGAAAAAATTCTAGGATGTTTGATTATGTTTGTTCTTTTATATATGTGTATTTTGTCATATAGATTAATATATATATAGCATGGTGAATTTGCTAATTATATGGCAGTGACTGCTAGAGTTTTTTATGCAAAATATTGGTAGACATACATTTTCAGAAGGGTGATCTGTCCTTCCTTTCCAGCCTCTGCTGGGTGATGCAACTTGGTAAGATCCCTGGTTTCTCTCTCTTGCAGTAGCATGAAGCGAAAAGGAAGGTGCAAATCTCTTTGGCTTATCTAGTCACCAATCCCCAAGCAGCCCTTCCAAATTAAATGATAAGTATATTAAAGAGCAAGGTGGAAGGTGCAAAGACGCCAAGACGTAGCAGATAAATAGCATGCAAGGTTCACCACTGTCATGCGCTGGAATGTGGTAGTGATTGGGAGAATCCTACATTTAAAGATTTCAAAAGACAAGAGGGAGGCTGAGAGGGAACCCAGCCACCGTGTGGGTGGTGGGGAAGGAACTTCTAGCCAATATCCCATTGATGACTAAGTCACAAAGAGGTTGACTTGACCCCTTCATGGGGAGCTAAAAGAAAAGTATAGCTGAAAAGTGCCACCCATCTTCCTCCCAGGAAAAAAACGAACACAAGTCCATGGCTGAGGGCAGCATGTGGTGACATAGGAGCAAGCAAGAGTTGTTGCAATGGAACCATTTTGACAGCTAAGTTGGAATCATTAGCTGCTGGGCTAATGTTCTTCAGCTCTGAGCTTCAGCTCTACAAACAGGCATGCTGTAGAGTCTCCAGCTCAGGAGACAGGCAAGGTTCAGGGCTCTCAGCTTGCTGCTGGAGATCAGGACACCACTGAGCCTGAAGGTGATGAACATGAACCTCCAGAAGAACCTCCCACATCTGTAGGGACAAAGCCCAGGCCGTCGCAAACACCTTCTCTTGAGCCCAAGTTATCAAATACCTCCCACAGAACCTCACCGGTCCAGTGGCACAAGGAAGGCACCAAGTGGGAGGCTAGGGAACAGAAGGGACATACCCATTCTCAGGCCAGTGTTGTCCCTTTCAGAATTGAAAGCGAGCAACAAAGTGGCCTGGGAGAAGTAGTCCAGGGGCAGAGGCTTCAAAAGGTTCAGTCTGCTCTCAGCTTTTATTGGAGCAAGTTGCTCACTGGGAGCTGTCTGTGGTCCTGCAACTCCTGACCCGCCTTGCCCATGGGATCCAGCATCAGACCAGGACACGACCCTCTGGTGCCCAGCTTAATGGATGCTGGATGGCGGTGGTCATGCTGACACGCCCAGGCACCCACTGGGTGTGGTTTAATTCACTTAGCAAGAAAAGCCATAGACTGCTCTAGGCCTGAACCCACCAGCAATTTTGTGCCGTTCAGGGCAATGAATCAATCTGCAAGGTATTCCGTATCCCCATTTCCAGCCAATGACAGGAGATCCTCTTTGAAGCTACATAATAGCCCTTGTTCCTTTTCAGTTGTTCTTTCCTTAAGCCCTCGGTTTAATGATGTGTGAGAAGGAAGTGGCTTTTTGTCTTCCTCCCTCTTCCTCCCTAGCTGCAGATTTATACTCCTGTTCCAAGAACTACAATTTAATAATGGCATTTCAATAAATTCATCTCTCTCCCCCCCCCCGCCCCTTTCATTCCCCGAGAATGGTATGTTTCTTTTCTTTTTTTAATGCTCTCTATTCCTGGTGCAAGCAATAAAATATTAAAGTTATTCTTTGTAGTTGCCCTATTGGAGGAACGCCACCTCTCCAAAGCCCCCATCTTTGACAGTGATTGAGGTACAGGAAACTTAAAATAAAATCACCACCCTTTTCCTCTTTCCTTTTGGCAACGGTTTCCAATCTGTACAGAGACAAATACTAGGTTTGAAATATTGCCTCGGAAAAAAGGGAGCCACTCCCAGCCCTCTGGGGTTGCCTTCATCAAGCTAGATTCTGTTGCTGAGAGATATGCATATAGTACATAAGAGCTTTGTTCTGGGGCTGATTCAAACCAGCCACCCTCAAGAAAGGCCGTGAACCAAACCAGAACCTCTCATATCTCTAATTTCCTCCTTTGTGGGCAATGTTTTCATCTAAAACTCCTGTTTCCCCCTTGCATATTTTCACCTGATGCAGGGGGACAAGGGGCCGGCCTTATCATTAAGCAGAGGGAAGCACCCACCCTGAGACAACTGATTTTCCAAGTCATGAAAAAGCTGCAAAGTGTTAGTTATTTATTATCACTGTGTTATTACAGACAGGGAGAGGTGTTTGTGGAATATTCTGCCTTGGGTGACAAAATAACTGGGCTGGTGGATATCATGTCCCTGGACTTGGAATGGGGAACCATTTGCCACTTGAGCACTAACAGCAAAATGTTTATCTGGCCAGCCCTGCAGAAGGAAATGTGACCTCTGTTTTGTTTTTACTGCTATACATCGCAAGCAGCACCTGGCATAAGGAAAATCTGGGACAAGGAACATAGGAAGCCGCCTTAGACTGAGTTAGACCACTGGTCCATTTAGCTCCGGATTGTGTGCTAAAACTGGCAGCAGCTTTCCAGGATTTCAGGTGGGATCTCTCCCCGCCGCCATACCTGGAGATGCCAGTGATTGAATCGGAGACCTTCTGCATGTAAAACAGATTCTCTGGTACTGAGCTACCCAAGGAAGTCATGATCCCTGAAAGTTTTTCCCTCTGCTCACCCAGGCAAGCCTCTAGGACAGGCGTCCCCAAACTCAGCCCTCCAGATGTTTTGGGACTACAACTCCCATCATCCCTAGCTAACAGGACCAGTGGTCAGGGATGATAGGAATTGTAGTCCCAAAACATCTGGAGGGCCGAGTTTGGGGGTGCCTGCTCTAGGAAGCGGTGAATCTGTCAATCTCAGTTTCTCATTTCCCCAATCTTAATTTCACTTCTCCACATTTCCACAACGGTTTATGAAAAACAAGTCCTCATGAAAATCCATGCAAATTTCAGTGTGTGTGTGTGTGTGTGTGTGTGTGTGTGTGTGTGTGTAATTTTGCCTAGCAATACACATTTTTGTGAGTGAGTTTCCCCAACTATAATATATTTTCTGTGTTATTTTCACAAACACGTGCATTTTTTTTATGCACAACTGACCCTAGTGTATGCATTTTGGAGCCCATTACCTGACTGAAGAGCTGCATTGCAAAATTCGGAGAAGTGCAAATTTCAAAGGCTAGTCATGCTACTGTTTGCATATTGTTATTGCAAATTTAGTCAATTCAACTTTAAATGCAAACTCAATCAAATTCCTTCTTCATCTATACAAGACTCCCTCTGCACAATCATACATGCCTGATCCTAGTGCTGGAATTAACAATGGGGCCAGAGTGGGGACTGACCCCCTTACATGTTGTAATGGCCTCCACTACTGTTTTACAGGGGCCATGATTTGGCTAAAATTGCTGGGGGTAGGACATGGGACTGGGGAATTCACTAAAAGCTCACTCAGAACATTACCTGGTTCATCATGTTATAGCATGGATAGGCAAACTAAGGCCCAGGGGCCAGATCTGGCCCAATCGCCTTCTAAATCCGGCCCGTGGACGGTCCGGGAATCAGCGTGTTTTTACATGAGTAGAATGTGTTCTTTTATTTAAAATGCATCTCTAGGTTATTTGTGGGGCCTGCCTGGTGTTTTTTACATGGGTAGAATGTGTGCTTTTATTTAAAATGCATCTCTGGGTTATTTGTGGGGCATAGGAATTCGTTCATCCCCCCCCAAAAAAAAATATAGTCCAGCCCCCCACAAGGTCTGAGGGACAGTGGACCAGCCCCCTGCTGAAAATGTTTGCTGACCCCTGTGTTATAGCATCTGCATTGTTATAGTGCCTGCATAGGGAGTTGTTGTTTCTCCAGCGCATGAAGAACCAGTGGTAACCTATGAACTGGGGCTATAACTTAGATCATGGCAAACACAGAGAGCAAACAGGCCTCCTTATGTGCGCACAACTCCTCAAGAGACTCCACTGGTGGCATTAGCACTCCAGTGCATTGCAAGGAACAAGAGTCCTGGAATGTAAATGGCCTCACAAGCTTCATTTATGAGGCTCTGGGCAAGTGCAGGCATGATAACCTCTGACAGGGCACCCCAGGATGTTCAGGGACGGTGCAGGCTAAGGTGCCAGAGAAATGTAACAGCAACAAGGTTTTGCAAGATAAGGTATTGGGCAGCGTGTTCTTCAACTCCATTTGCTTTGATATTGATTATCCATATTGACACAGTCTGGTGCCTTTCCAAAGCTACATTAATCATTTGCTCTAGAGATGGGGTGGGATGATTAAGGAGGCAGTCATTTTCAGATGTGGGAAATAATATATGTATCATGTGAAAGAGCCATTGAAATGAAAAGGGTGATGTCCTGTTTTATCCATTTTGTCCTGCCTGAGCTGCATCCCATTCTCATCTAGGCAACCTGTAAAACCATAAAGACAATACAAATTATATGCAATAATATTTTATCAGAAAGAGTCATTTTACTAGTTGGCCAACTTTATGAAAAGCTATTCTGTCCACCACTGTGCTCTTGTATGCTTCCATTCATTTCAGTAAAATATAATGTTTGTGGAGTGAGGGCGGGGAGGAAACCAGTAGTAGTGAATGCCACTCATATTAGTTCAAGTGATTTCTGTTCCTGACGTCAGACAAACATGCAGATTGTGACAATTTCCACTCCCATTTCTGATGACGTTCTCTGAGATGGCAGAGAAATGAAAATGGTTGGAACTCAGCTCTGCTTCACAGATTGAACTTTGTCCCTTGGTAGCTACACCATGGGATAACTAACATTTGCCTATAGCCAGATGGCTTCAATTTATATTCTCAGGACTCTGGGCTTTCTTGGAAGCAAATAAGTGGTTTCTTTTGCAATGGCAGATATGTTGCCTGAATGACATCTTCGTTGCCATTATGAACCTTCCCCTGCAATGTATAGCCTCGCGGGATGAGGGTCAACATCAAGGCCCAACAGAACATTTGCCGTAGAAAATGTGTCAGAATCCTTTGCGAGGCGCTGACATTCTTATGAGGTGGCTCCTCATAAACCAATGTGGAGAGGCTTCCCAGAGAGTAGGAGGATTGGAAAAACACCACTCTGGACAGCAGCAGCAAGGCTAAAGACAGTGATTAAAAAGGTACCGGGATAAGTGACAAACAGGGATTGTCAGGGATAAGTAATAATCATCCAGGAGGTATCTGCAGTTTTCCTTTGGAGTAACCTGGGGGACATATGGCAGCTACCCAAGAGTAAAACAAATTTACCTTGTGATAAATGCTTTGTACCTATAATGTATTTCCCAGTCCTCAGATTCAAAGAGCTCCCCCCCCCTCCTTTCAGTCTGGTTGTGCATTTAGAGAGTGTTTATTTTTGCAAAAAGCTATTATCAACCAGCTGCTCATAAACTCTCCTCTGCAATGCAAGAATCTTTGTGCTGCGTAAGTGCCTTGCCTCTCTAAGTGCATATTCCACTGGTTCGAATTAACTGCTAACTCTTTATGATTATGGCTATCATTCATCTCCAGCAATTTCAGTCAGGTTTAGACTTAGCCGTGGTGACATCATCCTGCTAAGAAAGAAGCCTGAAGGGGCTTACTGTCCTCAAGGCAAGGCTGGACCTGTGCTGGATCCGTCTTCCTGCTATCTTTCAGGGTATATGAGATGTGCAAAGCAGAGCACCTCCCCTGCCTTCCCGAAAGTCATGTTGCTTTTAAATTATGCATCCCATTCAGATCATGCGCCTCTTGGGGACTTGGGTGTTACATCTAACTAAGTAGCTGCCCCATTTGCAAATGTACCGAAATGGATTTACCATCTAACCCAATAAAATTTGCACAGGGCATTCTTTATGTCTAGAGATATCTCCCCTTTAACATCTGCGACCCATTAAGACGTGTTTCTCCTGGCTCTTGAATAAACAAAAGCCATATGAATGGGGTGTGTGTGTGTGTGTGTGTGTGTGTGTCCCTGCTGCCTCCCGCCACTCTCTCTCTCTCTCTCTCTCTGGACCTACCTTATATTATCCTTGATGTACAGGTTTTGGGAACCACAACTATTTGAGAATAAAAACAAACATACACAAAACCACACAAATGGATTGCAGAAGAATGACTGAGTCGGGCAACAGCAAGACATAGTGACACATTTATTGATTGAAGGAGTTGTAAGGGACATGACCAGTGCCCAGTCTTGTTGGGAATCTAAGGCAAGATACCCACGCAGCAGAAGTTGCCCCAAGTTCCAGTCACCACACAAAGGCAGCTTAGGGTCCAAAATAGTTTACTGCTGTAGAAAATTAGGCTTCAGTAATGCAGTTCCAGATGTTCATATATGCACACAGTTTGTAGGCTTTGCAGCTACAGATATATACAAAGCACAAAGCATTCCTGTTGCCCCAGCAATTCAAGATGTAACACAGACTGACTCATGGACAGACAGACTCACTGACTGATGCCGAATACACAGACCCAGACCCCAGCACAATAAGCTGATGTGTATTAAACACATATAGATGGCACTGGGCTGTTGCCATAGCAACTGGCTTGGCTGACTTTGCACCTGTTGGCTTATCTCATACATGCAGTGATTTGCACTCATGAAGGGAATCAACCCCTTCTTCCATGTCCAGTTCCTCCAACAAGTTTCTGAAGTCTGAGATGGACCAGGGTGGGGATGCTTTAGACTTATGCCTTACTTACAACCCCAGCAGTGTGTGTAGTTCATTGTACAGGGACCTGAAGCAGGACCCGCCCCCCCCAGGTCACTTCCAGACTGTTACTGTTTGGTGGGAGGAATTCAGTTGCATACCAGCAAGCAGGTCTGTGCTAATAAAGTGTTCTGGTGCGCTGGTGAAAACAACATCAACCAACCTTTGGCAGTAAGGAAAGTGATGGGGAGATGTGTGAAAGTGTGAGATAACAATCAATTGTCAGAAAGTCATGTAACTTCCATATAAACAAATCGGGATGGATTGGCGCTCCCAGACTCTGAGCTTTCATTTTCTTAAAAAGTAAACCTAGCCCTCCTAAAAGAAACAGCCAAAGAAAAGAGTGTCATATATTAACATTAAAGATAATATTAATCCCAGAATTGCAAGAACTGATGGAACTCAATGTTAACGTAAGCACTAAATTTATTCTGCTCATATTTAATGTTAAAATACATTTGTTACATTCTTGTGTAATTTGCATTTTTAGAACATTTTAAACGTGCCTTTCTGCATGCTTAAAGGCATGCAGTGCCCACCAGTGAAACTTTCTTTTAAAAAGCACGGCAGAGGTGATGTGTATGTGGTTCTTTGAAACTTTCCTTCTACTGTAGGGGTGGGGGACTGCTGGGCCTTCAGACGTTGCTGGATTCCAACTCCCATCAACCCAAACCAGCATGGGAATGATAGGAGTTTTAGTCCCCACAACACCTGGAGGGCCACAGCTTCCCCACCCCTCTTTTTAAGCCTCTGCTCTGCCACCTGCTACCACTTTCCCCTTTCCCAGTGTAAGGCTTTTTGCTGGTTTGCTCTACTTACCTGTGGGCAAGGTAGAAAGACTAGCGTAGCAAGAAAGGCAGAGAGCAGCAGAGGAAAGAGGCAAACTCTGTTCAAGAAGGGGCACCTCTCCTCTGCTTCAAATAATCACCCCATACTGTGCATGCGGAGACAGGCTCCAGTGGACTGAGAAGACCAGACCAATAATGGCTCCAACAGTCAAGAAGGCGGTTTCTGCATGTGCTATAGAAGGAAATGAGGGGCGGATGAGGCTCATCAACAGGGGAAGGGAGCCCATCTAGGAGAAGGAAAAATCTGATCCTAAACCTCCACTGCTCTGCAGGATATCTTTGGGAGAAGAAAAGGCTAAGGAGTACACCCTAGACAAATCTGGAGTGGAGTCCCTAATGCAGTTTAATGGTGCCTTGAATGCCTCCTTCCAGCAACTCCTACAGCCAAGCTGGTGCCAAATGTATTGCTCTGCTTTCCTTTGGACCACATCAGTGAGGCCAAGAGGGGAGTTTTGTTGTCAGGGCAGTCCAGGACTTCCATACACACTGCCCAAGCTTGTGCCCCGGGAAGGTCACTTGAGTGTTGCTAACCCAGCGGTTTGACAGAGGCACACTCCATTGTCTCTCAAGACAGACGGATGCCAATAAACAGCCACTATCCCTCAGTCAAAACCGTTTCTCCAGACCTACGCACAATACACAGCAGACTTCCTCTTCATACCTAAACTTGCTCCAAGCTACCATCGCCACGAGGGGAAAAAGTCTTCGTAATCTCCTGCCCTATCTTAGAGAATAACAAGCTGCTGCAAGCAAAATGAACAGAGCACAAGCTGTTTGCTGTCCTAGATGATGACTGCAGATTCCAAGGGTTTCCAGGCCCCTCCTGCTGTTCTTTCTTCTTCTTCTTCTTCTTCTTCTTCTTCTTCTTCTTCTTCTTCTTCTTCTTCTTCTCTGGACTGGAATTTTAATGGTTCTGATAAGAGAGAAACGCCACCTTTCATCAGATGGTTTGTTTATTTTAGCTCTTCGCTTCCTTCCCTGCAATTGCTTCTGCACACAACCCTGCGCTATCAGTTGAAGACAGGCAACCTTTTCAGCCATCCTCACCAAAGCACTTGAACCATCCATTACCCTGAACCTGTTTGCGATAATAATAAATAAATGAATTATCAGCAGTGGTAGCCCCAGGGGGGAAATCTGGGCAGGGGCCACACAAGGGGGAAAGAGAAATAACAGTGTGTGTTAATGAGAAGAGTTCAGAATTGGGGGGGGGGAGTAGAAGAACAAGCTCCTTCTTTTTTGGGGGGTGCCTGCCCCCCTGTCCCTCCTATGGTTATCAGCCGCACTTGCATGGGATGTCAGCAAAGGAAGTGAGGCTTCACCCATGCTTCGGTCTGGACTTGAAAAATGAAAAGAATGAAAGGTCAATTGAAAGATCAAATGACACAGCAATCCTGAGCAAGGAGAGCTATTATAGTTGGGGCACTGCAGGGGTTAAAGATATGGAAGGCGAGGTTCCTGGTTCAAGTCTATCTTCAGCCACCAACTCACTGGGACTGACATTGCTGGTCGCATGAGAGGAGGAATCCACATCACAGCTCCTAATTGAACTTCCTCTTTTTCTGTTAGCTATTGACACAGCTAATAGCAGTCTTCCCACCAGATACAAATTGGGAGAGTGCTGCTGCTTTCAGGCCCAGCTTGTGGGCTTTTGGGAGGGTTACAGTTTGGAGAGTCAGTGTGGAAGATACCCATCGATCCCTTCCAAACCTGTGGTCCTTGTGTGTGAGAGGTTAGAATCTGTAAGAGGAAACCTGTTGAACCTGTTAGATGAGTTCCTCTGTTAAGGTAATGACTTCATCTGGCCAGTTCAGCACCACCATTTACATGTCCAAAGGGTGAGTCCTGGGTGGGCCTTTTTGCTACCTTACCTGGCTGGATTCTACATCATCCTAGGAGTGAGAACAACAGGCCAAGTGGGGCTGTCTGTTTGCGAGTTTAGGCCAGAAGATGGAAGCACAGAGGCTTATTTTGCTCTATGCTGGATACAAAACTATGATTTGGGGATCTCCCACAGAACCTAGTGGGGAGGCAAGATCTGTGGAGTGTTAATGATGTGAGCCCTTCCTTCCTATGCTCAAGGGTAAATAAAAGCACATATCCAGTCTCCATTGACCATCATTCCAAGGAAATGGAACCCTGGGTAAGTCCTGGAACCCCTGGAGTCTCTGACTTCTCAGAGACATGCAACAATATGAATAATGATATTCAGGGTGGAGGGTCTTTTCTCCCTCGTACCTGCAATGCTGCTCCAGTAGGGTTCCAGGTGCAACAAGCCCTGGGAAATCTAATATTGCATGTGCTGTTGTTATCTCAAGCCGAACGGGGAATGTGCATAAAGAGGCATCAGCGTGCATCTTCAAACAACCTTTTCACTCCCCAGCAATGTATGATGTGTATTTCTTTTTCATGGCAGCAAATAAATCTTTGCTTTTACTATGTTGTGCCAGCAAACAATCTTCCCTCGTTGAATCATTTGCCTGCCTGCTGCTGTGCAAAGATGCAAACAGATGTCACACACTTCGATGTTCAAAGAACAGCTCCAGCCATCCTTGATGGGGAGCCTACCTGGCCGAAGGTTACATGATACAGCACTAAAAGTTCTGGAATGCCAGTAGAGAAATCACGCTGGTTACAGAATCATTGGTGCTAAGAAAGAAAGAAAAAGCTTTCCTAATTGTTTTTCCTTGGCAAATCTTGCCCCTTGCTCTGGAAAAAGGATTTTGTTCATTTTAAGTAGTTTTCCAGAGTGGCTGTTGGATGTTTTTTTTATAAAAAAAAATGGTAGACTGGAAGTTTTTAACGATGGGCTATTTATGCCTTTCTGTAACCCAAACAAAATTGGTCTTGTTTTGTTAGTAGGGGAAAACACCCTTCAGTCAGAGCACTTACGGTCAATGGTCCAAAAACTCTTCTAAGTTACTGCTGTTCTGGAGCCTTATTTACCTCGTGGATCAACTGAGTGCAGTAGCAGCCGTGGGTTAAAGGCTCAGGGTCCCATGTCCTCCCTTCAGAAGCATGTGTGTGGCTTCTGTCGAAATCAATGGAAGCACTGTTTATGCATCCAAAAGCCAAATTTGGCTCTGGGTTTTTATAGTTTCCCCATAGAGCTCAAATTGATTCCAGCGTAATAGCTATTTCTTTACTATGCAGACTACTCCATGCATCAAAAGGCTGGCTGGAGCCTTCACAACTTGATGGTAGCTTCAGGGACCGTGTGTATTCTGATGAGCTTTTCCAGTCCAGCCTAATCCTCTTCAACTGCCTCCAGCTTTCTCTTCTTGTTGTTCCTTTCACTGTTTATAGCGTTGAGAGCAGATTTCAGTGGAGGAGTGTATTTCCAGGAGCATATTTTCACCACAAACAGGTAATTCTCTTTTCCCAAGAAACCCTGGGAATGATAGCTCAGGGCAGGTGTGCCAATTCTATTGGGCTGAGATAACTTTGAACACCCATAGTATTTGTTGGCAGGGGGCTGGGCCTGAGGAGAGAAGGCACCGCTGGTGCCCCACACATGCCTGCATCTCCCTTGCTACTGCTCAGCTGTCTCCGCTGGTGCCTCCTCCTCAGAGACACGCCACCTTCCTTCCCTCCTCAGTCTGGGCATGGTCATGGAGGCCTCCTCCTGATGATGCGATCGTCGCATGTGTGACATCACACATGCATGCTGATGGACAACTTGCTACTCTCTTTCTTAAGGTTAGAATAATAGAATCGTAGAGTTGTAGAGTTGGAAGGGACCGCAAGGATCATCTAGTCCAATTCCCTATCACCCGACATGAGGCTCAAACCCATGACCCTGTGATTAACAGTCTCATGCTCTACCAACTTAGCTAATTGGAATCAAACCAGTTCTTTATCTTTAAACTGGATTTGGACCAGAAAGCCCTTAAAAGTGAAGACCGTGCTCTGTACAATCAGTAACACCTGGTCAATATGCTACAATTGTCAAGGCAAGTTGTAGTACTGCCCTTAGTGAGCACTAAAAACGATCTTCTGGAAAATGCTCATTTTAAAATCCAAGTGAAAGGAGTTCTGATAAATCTCCAAGGAGTATCCAATCAATTAAAGAGCCTCAAAAGAGAAATGGAAAACCACATACTTCCAAAGCTTTTAGGGCTGTTTCCAATTCAAAACACTGGTTAGTTCTTGCAACATGGAAGTTTCACCTTAATTGCCTTTAGGGAATAACTGGACCAGATCAAGACAGAAGTTTGATGTTATGCATTCTTAAAATGCAAGGGAGCAAAAGATGAAAAGCAGCATGGCCATGGATTTCAGGACATCTTGAGAAGATGCAAAGAAACTGTGGACTTTGCATAAATATTTGTCAAAATCCAAGAAAGCCAAACCAAGATGGTAGATTAGCAGTGAAAACAATCAGCCATGAACTCACAGCCATTCAGTCCATCAGCTGCTTGGCCCATTATGCAGGCATGTCAGCCTCCCTGCTCTACAGTACGCAAGGGAGATGGTTGCATAGTCCATGACTGGGATGAGTTTCCACTGATGGAGACCTAGTCCACACATAATACATGATTGCTGTACTTGATGCACTACTAATCCACTGAAAACCATTGTGTTGAAGTGGTACTTGGGTCCCTTCACATATGCCAGGTTGCTGCAGCCATCAAATCATGCCCGCCAGTTGTTATGGGCCACAGCTATCATCACCCCTGACCATTGGCCATGATGGCTAGTGCTGCTCAGAGTGATAGTCCTAAACAGTTGGACGGCACCAAGTTGGGAAAGGCTAGCATGGAGCTTTGTTGCTATGACTACCATAGGCCACAATATTTTGCGGGGACATCTAATGATGCTTTATGAATGTTTGCAAGATGCCTTTAGCTTAGAACGAGCAGTGTGCAGCTGAAGAAATCATGACAACAATAGTCTTAAACCATTGGTTTGGCTTATTTTTAAAATGTTTTAAAGATTTTGTCTTGTTGCTAGGCAACAGCTCCTGCTGTGGACCATGAGACAAAGGGGTAGAGCGGGAGTAGCCAACATATTCTTCAGATGTTGAACTCTCAACTCCCATCATCCCCAGCCCAAGTGCCCAAAGATTAGGAAAGACGGGAATTGGACTGGAAATTTTTTTTTATCACCCCTTATATAGCCAGTTGATCACTGAGCTCTGCAGGTGAGGGACCTCCAGAAACCAGACCTTTAGTGTCGTGGCACCTATCCTTTGGGATCCCCTCTTGTTAAATATTAGACAGGCACCGTCTCTTGGCTCATCCACAATTCTGCATGCCAAGGAAGCACAGGTTGCAACAGTTTCCCACTTATTCTGCACTTTCTAGGCAAAGCTTTTGCCTTTGCACCACTGCTCCCCCCAAGAAAACCTGCTCTTTAGCACTAAACCAGAGTGGACAGTGATCTGCAGAATTGCCATTTGCTAAACCACAGCTTTTCTTGGAGGAAAGTGTCGGGGCAAGTGGAGGTGTGGCTAAGCCCGCCATTGTCTTTTTGGTGCCAACTAAAGACCTTCCTCTTCCACCAAGCCTTTCAGATAGAGATCTTTTCTAGCATGCATGTTGTTTGGATTGTTTTCCATATGCTTTAAAGGCTTTTTTTTTTTTTTTTTTTGCTTTACCACTTGTCATTTTCCACCCTGGGCTCCTTTGGGAGAAAGGGCGGGATATAAAGTAAAGAAAAGTGAACAAGACCTCACTTGATTTTTATAATAAAAACATGCTCCTTTGTTTTAATGCCACCTGAGTGCTTCTGCACAAGTCCTTCTAGTTTGAATTCTGAAGGGGAAATAAGAGGAGATTATTCTCTTGGAGTTAGGGTGGAATCCTGGCTTGAGATATGGCCTGGAAACTTTTGCCCATTTTTCGAACAGACCTAGGAATTCTGGTTTTCTGCTCGACTAGGCAGCCTCTTCCACGGCACCTCGTTTGTTCACTGAAAAACATTGCTCAAAAACCCAAATCTGACTCATATGTTTGCTGCTTGGCAGCGTGAGTATAATAACTCTCCACTGTGTGGAAGCCTCCTTTATGCCACAGGCAGTAAATAAATACAGGAGATGCAAACCATACTTACATAAACTAATACCACTTGTAAAAATATCAAGCGATTTAGCATACAAGCGATTTAGCATACAAAGTGCAACTGTTGAGAGGGAGGTCGAGATGAACAACGCCATTGTAATAAGGCTGTGGCATGGAGTGCTCCCTTTTCCTTTACCAGGGAAGATATTGCCGCAACTTGTAGCACTCAGCAGAAAGTAGTAGCACATCCAAGTGCCAGCACGCTACTATACCAAAAGGACACTCTGCCTTTCAGACAGCAGAACTGTTCTAGATAGAAGCAATTCTGCTGTACAAGGTGGGGTCTGGGGTTCTGAGGAGGTCCACACATACCCTCCAACATACCCACACGACATCATGGAGCCCAAAAAATGCACTTTTCTGGGGGCTGTGCTCGCAGGTTGGGGGGGGGGAGAGATCTTGGCATGAAATCACACAAGATCACAGCACTCAAAATGGCTGCTAATCTCCTACAAGAGAAAATGGAATGTCCCATTTTTCCCAGGACTCTTGTGGGGTATGCTACTGGATGGATCTATGTCATAGTCCAGATGTTGCTGGACTACAGCTCCCATCAACAACAGTGAGCACAGCTGGTGTCAAGGATGCTGGGAGTTGCAGTCCAGCAACATCTGGAGAGAACCATGTCGACTATCTCTGTCCTGTGTTCTTCTAGAAAGTCAGCACAACTCTTTGCATGACTTCCCTGCCATTTTGAGGGGAATTTCCTTGTCAAATGGCACAGCTGGAGGGTTTTCTCTCACTCTCTAGGGGTTAGGATGCCTGTTTGTTTGTTTGTTTGTTTGTTTGTTTGTTTGCTTGCTTGCTTGCTTACTTGCTTGCATAATTAATGAGTGAATTAATAGCATTTATATCCCACCTTTTTCTCCAAGGAGCTCAAGGTGGCATGCGTGGCTACCCCCTTCCCCCCAGTGTGGTGTAGTGGTTAAGAGTGATAGACTCGTAATCTGGTGAACCGGGTTCGCGTCTCTGCTCCTCCACATGCAGCTGCTGGGTGACCTTGGGCTAGTCACACTTCTCTGAAGTCTCTCAGCCCCACTCACCTCACAGAGTGTTTGTTGTGGGGGAGGAAGGGAAAGGAGATTGTGAGCCGCTTTGAGACTCCTTCGGGTAGTGATAAAGCGGGATATCAAATCCAAACTCTTCTTCTTCTTCTTCAGTCCCCACAACAACCCTGTGAGGTAGGTTGGGCTGAGAGGCAGTGACTGTGAGCTTCATGGCCAATTAGGGCCATGGACCCTGGTCTCCCAGGTCCTAGTCTGATGCTCTAAACAACCACGCCACCCTGGCACTCATTTCATTTTCATTTCATTTCATTTATTATTCTTAAAGAAGTCAGAATTTAGGTTGAGAGAGAAAAATGGATGGGTGTGTGATGTGAGAAACCAAAACAGCAGCAGCCTTTCCCCGTATTTGGTGCTGGCTCCAAGAGCCAGATGGTTGACCTTTGCAGAAGGCACATGTGTGCACCTTGTGTTTCCTTTGCAGCCGCTCCCACAGGTTCTGTTGAGTCAAGGCAGGTAGGATGGGTGGTGGCGGGCAACTTGGCAACTTGGCAGCGGCATCCGTGAGAACTTCTTCAGCACCTCCTGCCCTCCACTTCTCTGATATTTTACTGTGCAGGAGTGGAACAAGAAAGGGTTCCAGTCCTCCTGGAGTCTACCATCCCCTGACCACCTCCCTCTAGTCTCCCTGGGTACCAAGAGAGTAACCACCGTTCCTCCAAAGCAACCTCTTTTGTTCCTCCTGGGTCATTGCCAGGCTACCAGTCAGACTCTGCTGCTGCTTGCCTATTCTTGCTCCAGACTGCCTGTTTACTCCTTCCTTTCCTCCCTCCTCTCCCCTCCTTAGTTTCTCCACCTAACTTTGAGTCTACCAGCTTGCCTTCCCTTTGGCTCACCTGAATCATTGCTCCTGCTAACACCCCACCTTCAGATGGACTTCCCTCAGGAGCCGGTGATGGCCATCAACCTAGATGGCTTTAAAAGAGGATGAGACAGATTCATGGAGGAGAGGGCTATTGAAGACTACCAGCCATGGTGGTTATGTGCTGCCTGCACAGCTGGGGCAGCAATGCTTCTGAGCACCAGCTGCTGGAAACCACAGGAGGGGAGAGTGCTCTTGTGCCTGAGTCCCACTTGTGGGTTTACCACAGGGACCTGCTTGGCCACGGCGAGAACAGGATGACTAGACTAGATGGGCCGATGGGATGATGCAGCAGGCTCTTCCTATGTTCTTAGGTTCTGAGCTCATAGCCTCGGCCCAGTATACCTGAAGGAGCGTCTCCATCCCCATTGTTCTACCCAGACACTGAGATCCAGCACCAAGAGCCTTCTGGTGGTTCCCTCACTGCGAGAAGCCAAGTTACAGGGAACCAGGCAGAGGGCCTTCTCAGTAGTGGCTCCCATCAGATGGCAAAGAGATAAACAACTACCTGACGTTTAGAAGGCATCTGAAGGCAGCCCTGTTTAGGGAAGTTTTTAATGACTGATGTTTTAATGTATTTTTAATCTCAGTTGAAAGCTGCCCAGAGTGGCTGGGGAAACCTAGCCAGATGGGCGGGATACAAATAAATAATTATTATTATTATTATTATTATTATTATTATTATTATTATTGCTATTATTATTTATTATTATTACCTGACTTACCATTGCTTCTGCATCCAACTGTCCCTTCTATGGATGGGCTCCCAGTCTTACTTACAATTTGGGTCCCCAAACTGATTCCTGGATGCTCCATTTCTTAGGGCCTTGGAAGCCACAAGTTCCGCAGTGTCACACTCATTGTCGAGGAGATGAAAAATCTCCCTCAGCAAAGACAATCTACATATCTCTCATGCAAGGCAAAAGCAGATGTTACGCTTTAGTTATATTTTTCTGCTGTTGAAGAACAGACTACATGGGGAATTAACATGCCCAGTTCCTGCACAAGAAGGGAATAACCATAGCCATATAAGCTTTGGCATCAGCAGCAAGTGCCAACTTTCCATGGTTCTGGTGGCATCTCTACGTCAACAATTAGGCATTTCCTTTGTGTGATTTTAGGATAAAACATTCATTTCGAAAGCTTTTGCTTTGCTAGGGAGAGGGAGGGAGGGAGGGAGGGAGGGAGGGAAAACCAAGGAAACCTATAAAATGAGCCATCTGAGGAACAAAGACAGCCAACATCCACTGCAATATTCTTAATGGCACTTCCATGTGCTTGTTGAGGGAAAATATGGAGCAGGAAGCAATGTAAATGAGAATTGACAGAAAAATGATTTGACATCAAGTTCACGTTAAGCTAATGGATTGTAGCATCTCATAAATCCTCGCAGTGGACCTGAACTGATTTATGATTTCTTGCTGAAACTGTGAAAGCATGGGATTTCACATGGTTAGAATCAAAGGTGAGGCTTTTCTCTGATACCTTTGCTTTGATCCCCAAGGATGTGCTTGCTAATATGCCCCATTTTCCTGCTTCAGAATTCTATGGAGATATGGATGGCATGGGTCCCCCTCTGTTAAAAATGCCAACTACAGCAGGTGAAAGATTATGCAGCCTTCAGAGTTGCATACAGCTGGGACTGTGTGCAGTATGGTCTATGCCGTTCCAACCTAAATTACGCTGCCGTAATAAAATGGTGCAAATAACTTCCAAGAGCTATGTTTTCCCATTGTGCAAAGGAGAAAAATGAATCTCTCTGTAGGTAGGGCATGGCCTACTTGGTGGCAAGAGACAATGGACACTAATGGCCCATTTGGCTGATCATGTTCTAAGACATTGTGGGACATGCTTTAGATCATACTAACGTTCCAGAGTGCAGGTGAAGTCAGTTTTATTTGGGAACCTGTGGCCCTCCAGATGCTGTTGGACTATAGCTCCCATCAACCCTGATCCGCTCTGAGCCCAGCCTTGACTGGGGAGGGCGGGGTATAAATAAAAAATTATTATTATTATTATTATTATTATTATTATTATTATTATCCTTGGCCATGCTCACTGGGGCTGATGGGATTTGGAGTCCAACAGCATCTTGAGGGCTACATGTTCCTCACCCCCCCCGGCTCCAAATTGTAAATAGATTCAACATTTCTACTGTGCAACCAGAGATTAAATAGGGTTGAAAAGAAAAAAGTAAAAGAAGGAGACTTTAAATGTTTTTATACAAGCTCACATGTAACTGCCATGGGTCCAGAGATCTAGATCAGAGATTATGGTGCTTGTGATATCCATAACCACTTTGGGTCAGCTCCTAAAACGAAAACAGCCACAGCCGTAAATGCAGTCAACTGCTGCAGGATATTTACTTCTTTACACATTCTTTCTTTAACCTTCTTTCTCTCTCTCTCTCTCTCTCTCTCTCTCTCTCTCTCTCTCTCTCTCTCTCTCTCTCTCTCTCTCTTATTTAGAGGACAGTAGCAAGATACAGGAAGATCTCTCTGGGGTTGTATAGCTGGCTGGAGTGGATGATATTTTAGCAGAAGAACCAGATGTTACTTTGGAGCTTTGTGGCTTAGCATGGATATTTCATTTTATAAGAAGAAGCTATTTTTGTCATACCAAGCAAATGTAATGGCCCTAAACTTGGGAGATGGAGGGGGCGGCGGGAAGGCAGCTTCAATTTCTTTTTAATTCTGTATGTCTTGGCCTGTTGCATCAGGCTTGAAATACTGTCGGATCCTCAGATTGTTCCTCTCTATTGGCTGCCTTTTATTCTTTTGATGCTTTTCAAAGGGCGCATCTGTTAAAATAAGAGCCTTGTCCTAACGCAGCAACAATGAATGTAAGGATTATGTAGACGATAGCATATTAGTTCCTGTCACTGGATGATTCGAATATCCAGGTGTTTCCCTAATCTTTCCAAGGTTAGTTTTAAGTACTATAAAGCTACTTGGGACCACACAGCTAATATCTGGATAAGCTGCTCATTTCAGGTCCAATTTATCAATGCATTCAGCATATACATTCTACATGTGGTAGGTTGCAGGAATAACTGAACTTACTTTTCCCCTTGCAGCTCACTCTTAATGATATTTCATGGAAACAAATGCCCATGTGCATTCATTTGCATTGGACCACCTACCCACAACCCACCCATCACATGTGAGCACGAGGTGGGAAAATGAGTCCCTCAAGTTGGTTATGGCTTCTCCTGCTGCATGTGGACACCAAGGAAAACAAACGAGAAAGGAAGAACAAAGAACGAAGATAAAAGGAAGAGAGAAATATAAGAGAAGAAAGGGGGAAAGGGGAAAGAGATAAAAGGACTTCTGATTTTCTATCTGTCAGTTACATATTTTAAAAAATATTCAAATTAGGATGACACCTAGCTGTTCTACCTTCTGTTAACCAATACTTTCTTCATTCTTCAGACTTGGATATCTGAAATTCAATCATTTCCCTCATATTTCTCTCTTAAGAACTGCTCAGCTCCGTGGGCAAAATTGTTCCCCGTTGTTATTCTAATAAGCCTACAGAGTCAGCCCTCCATCCAAATAAGCCCAATTAGAGGGTGTCACTCAGGGACCACCATGTTGCACCACAACAAGCATCGTAATGAACAGGCTTCGATACTGGTATTAGGTCACTTCACAGTGTGCTCCTTAATCACCTCTAGGTACAGTGGTACCTCTGGTTAAGAACTTAATTCGTTCCAGAGGTCCGTTCTTAACCTGAAACTGTTCTTAACCTGAGGTACCACTTTAGCTAATGGGGCCTCCCACTGCTGCTGCACCACCGCCGCACAATTTCTGTTCTCATCCTGAGGTAAAGTTCTTAACCTGAGGTACTACTTCTGGGTTAGCGGAGTCTGTAACCTGAAGTGTTTGTAACCCGAGGTACCACTGTATTAGCAAAAGAGAGAAGGGGACAAATGAGAACAGACGTACACAGTCAAGCAGGGTGGGCTCCAGGTTTTGGGGGTCCCTTGTGCAAGATCTCCTCAAAGGGGTCCCCTCCACTAACAGGCTCATCTCCTCCTCTACCTCAAGTCCCTCTTGGAAGAAAAGGTGGGGCAGAAATAAATATAATGATAAAAGCTTGCCCTCTCTCATCTTGGACCTTATCTACACAAACACTCAGAGAGGGAACAGGAATCATGCTGCTCCATCTCCTCACTCCTGTCTCTGCTTACATGCTCAGAGAGGACCGATGAACAAGCAGCAGCAGCAGCAAGGAGCAGCAGGGCCAGGAAGTCCTACAGGTTGGCAGAAGGCCCCTTGGTATGACCTCAGCAGACACCCGAGGATGCTGACATCTGATACCAGCTCTGCAGCCAAGACTTGTGGCTAGGGACCGATGGCAGGCCAAATAAATGAGACGAGTATTGCAATACACACAGCCAGTCTACAGCTGGTTGGGCTTACTAAACCATTGTCTTGTATTTCCCTCATGCGCTCATGATGAGTGACCTTGATATGGCGTTCTTATAGAAGATAATTTTAACGGTTCTGTTTATTGCTGCTGATAAATGGAAAGGATATGTCCCTTAGGAAACTCGTTTAATCTTCTGGGTTAATTGAAACATCTGGTTAAAAATGTGTTTCTGGACTCCTTATTGTAAGGATCCCCATTTCTAAAGAGTTTAAGGCTTTCTAAGGTTCAGATTATTGGGTTATTAAATAAATCCCCAGTGCAAAGCAGACTTTTCCACTGACTCCTGACACGGCTCCTCATATTTATATCTGACATTTCATGCAAGCAGCCACCCCCTAATTATATTTGGACAGCATCTAGCTGAACAAGGCCCAGAGTTTGTAGTCTTACAGGCACTGCCACAGTATAAATGCTGACCATCCTCGTCACACAACTTTCCAGATTGTGCAACTTCCTACATAGGAAGGAGGATAATCCTTGATCCTGCACGCTATCATTTTCCTTTCAGGGGCTTTAGGAATAAGAACACCAGCAATTATCTTAGCAGCAAATACTATTAGTGGAAATGAAACTATGCAGTGCTTGGCTAAATCCAGCCACAGAGTTTGACTTGCTGACCTTCTGCTGCATCCAAATCTTGCGGATGATTTAAGTTAAGCCGCTTACACTAGCAGCTTCTTCCTATGGTTACAATTTTCTCTATTTCCAGTGCATCATATGTGTCTGCTGTAGCCCTGTCTGTTGGAAATATTAAGAGAAATGAATGGTTGCTCCTTCAGCCACCACGGGTAACTAAAGACTGGGGAGAAATTAGATTCAGTTTGCATTTAAAGGTGAACCTGCCTAATTCAGCAGGGTATGGGGTGCTAGGGGAGGGGAAGTACCCCTGCTGGGGGACATGCCGTCCTCCTTCTGGGGTAGTTTGTCCACCTTTGGTCCCCATCCTGCCCTTAGCTCTCACCTTTGGCTCCTAAAAGCTGTCAGCATGCAACAGCAGCCACACCCCAGGAAACAGCTACACCTGGCCAGCTAAACCACGTGAGGGTAGCCAATGGCTCTCAAACCCTTGGTGAGTTACATAGATGTAGCCAGGATTTATTGGGGGGCAGACTTTATGTTAGGAGGAGTAGAACCAAGTTATCTGTGACACAATTGGTCAGTTAGTTAAGTATTTATATGTATTTACTTGATTTAGGGGAGGCAACTGCACACACACACACACACACACACACCACACCCCAGGGCTACCCCAATGGTAAGGACTCCCTCTGCATGTGAAGGCTCTGGCAGATGGAGTGGATGAGACCAATAGTGGGTCCAATGGTCAAGGAGGCAGTTTCTGCACATGCTGTACAGGGAAGTGAGGGGCAGATGCGGTTCGTCAACCTGGGAAGGTAGCCCATCTAGGAGAAGGAAAACTCTGATCTGAAACCTCCACTGCCTTGCAAGATAAGGCTAAGGAGTTAAACCTTACACAAATCCAGAGTGGAGTCCCTAGCATGGTTTGATGGCACCTTGTACACCTCCTTCCATCAGCTCCTGCAGCCAAGTTAGTGCCAAATGTATTGCTCTGCTTTCCTTTGGACCACATCAGTGAGGCCAAGAGGAGAGTCCTGTCATCTGAACAGCCCAGGACCTCCATATAAGATGCCCAGTCTTGTACGCGTAAAGGTCACTTTGGTGCTGCTAACGTAGCAGTTTGACTTCATCCCTGGAGGTGCATTCCATTGTCTCCTGAGACAGATGGATGCCAACAAAGTAATTCACATCTAAGAGGCCACTGGTTCCCCACCCTGCATGATAGACTGCTTTAGCTTGATTGTAAAGAGGCTACTTTGCTGGTGCTGGTTGCCCCATAGTTACATACTACGGGCAGCGTTGGAGCAGTAGTGCATACTAGGATAAATCTATTCCTGATTGATATATCCCCACATTACCAGTTCCACTATGTCCTGATAACTTTGCCATTACTTTAGAACCCAGTACACAATAACTGGGTGGAATCCATGTCATTCTGCAGCATTGTGGACTCAGAATGACTGCAACTCAGATTAAGTTAGGTGCCAGTTGTGCTGATTTCAATGGTACTTGAATTAGGGGTGCCATATTGCAAAAAGTGAAAATCCAGACACAAAAGTTGTTGAGCTACACTACAAAATCTACACGCAGTTTACCGGCAGTATACCTGCTATGTCTGGGAAATTCAGGACGTATGGCAACCCTAACTTGAATGCTTGTTTTACTTTTCCGGACCTGTTGAAATAAATGAGGCTCAGCACATCTAACTTGGTCCCCAGGGCTACTATACAGTTTCAAATCTTTTCCTCATTGGGTAAAGATACTTACCGGTAACTAATGAACTATCCGAGACCAATGACTCATTGACTCAGTGAAAGGAAAGCAGAGATGGGTCCTAAAACTGCACTATATGGAAATGGAGGGATGTGGAAGAAAATCAAACAGAAAGAGGGTGGGGAGGACAAACATTCCAAAGGCTTTGCTGGGAGTGCTTCCCTCTTTCGTGAATGTGAAGCACAGCAGTGAACATGAAGGTACATTAAACACTCGAAGAGGAAACAGATGGATTTGCCTCGCCACAACCAGGCTGCCTTTATTTTTTACAAAGTATGAATGTCAAAAGGAACTGCCAGGAACATTTGCATTGGGTTATACATTTATGTGCACAACCTCACCTCCCCACACACCCACACCAGGATTCAAATAAAGATGTTAAAATCATGCTCAAGTAATGTTGGTAGTATAGCAACACACAAGAGTCTTTGGGGCTGATCTGCTTAGGGGTTGGTACACTTAATCTTTTAGAAGATGCTGATTTCTTTTTTTTAATCCAATGTGGGCAGCACACCATGTGTTTTCCTGAGAAACACATTATGGTCCCTGTTCTTTTCATTTCTGCAGTGCCTACTTACTCTCAATTATCTGTACATTTTTCTCCTTCATTTTTCCTGGGATAAAACTTACTAGTCTACATGTGGGAGCATTAATTGGCTGGTGCGCTCTGAACAGTTTCCATAGCTACAAGACCCACGGAGTCTTGATTGACAACCTAGGTGGATGAAATCATGGTTTATGTTTCCATATTTATCCGACACCAGCAATAGGAGATGGCCAACACCTCACCAACATGCCTTGTTTACTTTTGTTTATTGCCTTTAGAGTGTATGTTTCGTCAAAAGAGCTCAGGGTAATAAATTAAAGTTGCTTCCCCCCCCCCTCCAATTTATTCTTGAAATAATTCTATGCAGTTGGTTAGACTAGGAGATAATGACTTGCCCAAGGCCACCCAAAGAGGGGATTTGAACCTGCATTTCCACAGTCCTAGGCCAACACTCTGACCACTATACTATACTGGCATAGCTTCTATAAGTGTCACATGACTGGGACTCCCAACAAATGTGCTCCTGGCCAGTGTTCTGGCCAGCAAGCCTGTTATGCCTTCTTTCATGATATTCCATTCCATTCTCCCTCCTGCTTCTATCTTTCCATTTCTCTCTTCCTCTCACCCACCTTCACCCAACACCCAAAGAACATACTTGGCTCTTACTGGGCTATTTGGGAGCTTATTGTGCTCCCTGATGTTCCCTCCTCTCCCTCTCCCCCGTATTTTTCTATTTTGGCAAATCCTGCAGAAATGTTCTACTTCTGCAAAAGTACAGTGCAGCTTCTGTTTCTAACTTTCATAAATACTTCTCTTGAGAGTGCATGACCTCCAGCAACCCACACAGGCTTTTGGAGGGGCTATATCTGATTGTTGCTTTCCTTACTGTTTATCAGATTTCAATGCTTGTTACTTCTTTCCAATCACATAACAATCACCCATGAGAGATCTGTAAATGTTTGTCTCCTTTGCTATTCTTTTATTGTACTTCAATTTGCATTTTTTAAAAACCATCTGCAAATCTTGAGGTTCTTTCAAAGACCATCTGCACCTCAGTGGCCCTGTTTTAACTGCACCTGAGTTCATTATTAGTTTAGCATCATCACATAAGGTGCACACATTGTTCGCTCGCCTCCAGCAAAGGACATTCTTATGTTCTTGTTTTGTAATACAGGCATCTAGTTGTTCTCAATTTAGTATTCCAAGTATTTCAGATTTCTAAAAGTGATTCTCCCACAACTATATCATGACCATTGGAGGAGCTGATGACACATTAAAATTTGTGAAAATCTCCATTAAAGAAAACCATGCTAATCTTGACCCCCCAAAAACATTCTCTTGCACAAGCCTCTTTGAAATGAAGAGGAATTGTGCAAGATCATTTTTATTCGAGGACCAAGAAATGGCTCTGATGTGCAGAGGAAGAAATAGACCAGCTGGCTCCGCAGTTCAAACTGAAGCCAGATGCTAAGGATAAACAGAAAGGAAAGAGAAAAGCAGAAACTGTGTCCTCAAATGAGCTACACCAATTTTTCCTTTGGTGTTTTTCAACTAGCTTCCATTTAATTTCAGTGGAGAAATTCCCTGATGCATGATGCCCATCAGCTAGGAGGAGGAATGGGGGAGAAAACTGATTCAATTCAAATGAACAGCAAACTTACCTAATTTGCACCTTCTGAAACAATGTGGGAACCAAAACAAGGCATCCTCTGAAATCCACCTCTCTATGAATTTTGCAGTGCAGTTCTGGGTCCATAAAAATCATACATTAGTGAAAACAACATGAAAATGTTTATATTAGGGGAAACTGAATATAAAGATGTATATATTAAGGGAACATTTAAAATAAAATGCTGATGAATTTTCATCAGGACTTTTAAAAAATGGCAAACGGATGTGGAAATGTGGAGAAGTTTAAGGAAAATGAGAAGCTGAGAGAAACTGAAATTGACAGATCTGCCCATCCTTAGATGGAAGTTAGTGATATCAACAGGGCATAGAGTTGATTTTTATGTTTTGTGCCATATTTGTATGCTGCTTTTTCCAACCACAAGGCTAAGCCCAGAATGCCCTACTACAATAACAAGGCAATAAAACAACAAATTTCCACCAATATAATCATATCATTAAAACACAGTCGGTTGGTGGTGTAGGGGAAAGGCAAGGCACTCCTGATTGGTTAAAATCAACCACATGACCAGCTGAGGGCACATAGACTCAGAAAGACTTGCATAGTATCGTCACTCTCACTACCAAGTTCCTGATTGGATAGGATTACCAGGGATGGGGCAAGACACTGCAACAGCAGCAGCAACCTTGCAAAATAATGACTATGACCCAAACGGTAAAAACCAAGGGTTTGTCCCCTTTGGAAGGCACAGCATTCATTCCCAAAGTTTCTGCCGCTGAATATTTGGTGCAGCTGTAACTGGGCCCATGATTTTTTGTTGCTACAGCATCTCACAGGATTTACTTGTTTTTGCAAAGAGTGGAGTTTATGACAACATTTACCAGAGATTAGGTATTTAGCTACCCCTTTTTAAAACAGCAGGGGTATTGAAATGAAACATATGTGTGTTAGAAATAGACAGAATCCATATCTCTTTCTCGATTAATTAATCAGAAATGAAAGACTTCTGCCTTAAACCAACAACCTAGAGACTCATAACCGCCACCCTGCCATTCCTCCTAAAAAGCTGCAGCTCAGCTTTGCCCCATTTTAATTATTGGCACAAGGAAAGATGAACTGTTGGGTAATTAATTAATCACACCTGCGATCATGAGTAGAAATGAGTAGGTTTGGCATGAGTCACTCACAAACAGAGCTCAAAACAAGATGGTGAAGTGACTTGTTGGATCTAGTTGAGGACCCAGGAAGTTACTTCTGCTGTTCAGCTTTTGATCATACATTCTATTGAAGTAAATAAACATGAGGTAATGTATTTGCCATCAGGCTCGCAAAGCACTGGATCAAAATTGCTTTGCAATCACACAGTCAAGGGCAGGCTCTTTCTCGGAATATCCACCATCCAAGAGAATCCCATATTTCCAGTCAGCCTTACCCTATGTTGATTACAAAGGTACGATCTGCAAGGGTCCACCCCAATGTGCATAATTACTGGAGGTAGGAAACACAAATGAAGAGAAAGTTCACAACATTATTTCATGAAACAGCAAGGGCCGAGCAGCCTGATTATTACCATGTGTCCTCGTTCACATGTGTCTGCAATGACATGCATACAGGAGAACCACATGCTCAGGTCTTTTAGCTGCAAGTAATGGCATGCCAAATAGCAAGTGGTACGTATATGAGGTGGAATTAGCAATAAAGCAAGAGGCGAGAGCTTAGAATAAAGGAATATGCAGTATATAACCAAACAGAAAGGGCAATGGATTACAAAGACAACGATCTGTATTGTACAAGAAATTACTGGGTTAAATCTAAGGGGTAGGAGAGAAACAAGGACCCAGGTGCCAAACATGGAGAAGGCAAGTGTGGTGAAAAGTAGACAGACCTGTGGAGATCCTAAGGGGGATAGGAAGGAAATAACTAGAAGCCATACAGTATGGCTAATTCGCTTGGAAACGAGAGACATGAAAAGGAAAGAGGAGATTAAAGCACAGTTATTCCCTCTTTCAAGTTGAGAGTGAGCAAGGGTTCATTTTCCAAGGAATGCTGTTGATCACAAAGTTATTTCAGGCACCAGGATGCTGAGGTTGCTTAGGTTATCTCTTGGTGAATCAACAACAGGATCCTGAGGTAAGTGGAGCCCTTTTGGTGAGCAGAGTACAAACACAGGGACTGCTAGGCTCCGTGTGCCTCTGGATCCCTGACCTTTAAAATGCCTCCTACAAACTTCGCAGCAAAGTTGGATGGGGCATCTTGGCTCAGCATTACCTAAGTGATGTATGCACTAAACCAAAAGAATCAGTGGTAAATGTTGTGTGTGTGCGCACGCACACGCACACACACACACACACGTATATAAAATAATTTCTTCTGCTTCCAAAAGCCGGGGAGGGACAAGAGAAGCAGGGGATTGCAAGGATGTGGGACTTGGAGATGGAAGAAGGATTTCATCCCGCCTTGTTCTTTGTCCTCAGAATTTCCAGGGCAACCCCAGAGTCCTTTGCAGCATTTTAATGGCTTTCCACTTGGCCAGCGCTTCACTGGCTCTCTATGGGCAGGCCACAAAGTTCCCTGCACTATATTTTATCATTTATGGCTACAAGCTGTTGACACTGGCCATGTTCACAAGTCTTGCTCAGCCAAACCATGGCTCAGTGTGAATGGGTGAATGTACTGACTCCCAAGATGGAGTCTGCAGCTATTCTCCAGACTTTTTAGGTCAGTGACAGATAAGCCAAGGTTTAGCTTAGCTTGCTGTCCCAACCTGGGACCTTGGTTAAGGTCCTTCCTCCTTAAGCACAATCTATACCCAAGGCTCGTCCTTTGGTTGCAGGTAGTTAAGGAGGCAAGCCTGGGCTCAGACATAACACCAAGCCAAAACTTAGCTGCAGCCTCGCACTAATCCAAAAGCCAGGGAGGAACTATGTGAGTGCAAACTTCTCTATGGAAACAAGCACATTTTTATGCAGTCATGGTAAACCATACTATAGTAAGTTTACTGTGATGTGCAAACCAGGCCACTGTATGGTTTAGCGTCTGGTCCAGGACTCAGACTTCCCACTATCAGAAGAAGAGTTCCAGGAGTGCCAGCAATGGGTGCCCGGGGCTGTGGGTGCCATGCAGCGTGCATGGCCCTGGTGCTGAAATTTGTGGGTGCCCAGCTCCTTCATGGGGAATTTTGTGGGTGCTCAGGCACCCAGGGCCCCAGGGAGCTGGCACCTTCGAAGAGTTCAGTGGCACAAAGGAGAGGGAAGACTCAGCTCATGGGAAAGTTCCTGGAGGAACTGGTCCACCAAAATTTCCCATGAAAAGGGCAGGGTTAGCGATACTTGCAACCTCTGTGTCGGAGGCAGTATTGGCTGCAGAATATTGCTGGAGAAACACTCTGCTTGTTGGTCTACCTCACACCTTTCCAACTTGACCACATATAACCAACTTCACAGCATCTGTGGTCCTTCTCACTCCTCAGCCTGTCCTGGACAGTTACTATGCCAGGCCAATTCTCCTTGCAGGCTTCAGGCGGGACAGAACAGCAAAAGATAAATGGAGCAAATATTATATGTATCAGATGTAATGCAATAACTAACAACAACAACGATTCTTGTAGCACCTGGTTAAGTGGAATCAGAGAACGAGATAGTTGGACAGTGTTCTCGAAGCTACCAGCATGAGTCTGACCAAACTGTGGGAGGCAGTGGAAGACAGGAGAGCCTGGCATGCTCTGGTCCATGGGGTCACAAAGAGTCGGACATGACTAAACGACTAAACAACAAAATGTATGAAAGTTTATGTCATAATGATTGTGCTAAGACTTTAAGTTGCTGCAGAACAGCGGTCAGCAACCTAAGGCCCATGGGCCACAAGTGGCCCACGGGGGTCATTTAACCGGCCCCTGAACCGCCCCCCAAACTGAGCCACCCGCTTGGTGAGTCCCTGTGTGCTGTGCTAAAGCAGTGCAGCGTGGCGTGGGGACTCGCTTTCGTGGCACCAGAAATCGTGTCTGCGCCGGAAACCGCAAATGTGCATGCGATCTGGCCACGGAGGAATCCCAGGCAAGGTAAACCTTGCCGACCCCTGCTGCAGAATAACAGAACATCAACCTCTGGAAATTGTGCTAAATTATGTTTTACAGCCTAACCTTTCTGGAGAACCAATACCATTGCTAATTTACTTTCAGGCATATTTGCTCATCCATGTTGCTGCTGTATAACAAAATGATAACCTGGGTGGAGGCAATTGCTCAATATTTGTACAGGGCAATCACCTGCACCCAGGTGTTACCCAAACATGATATTTCTGTATCTTGGCCAAAAGTATTTAGTAAGATAGCAGGGCACAAAATCAGCTCCAGGGTACCTTTGAATGGTGCTGAATTGGCTGTATGATAGTACCTCCTTGGGATTCGCTTGTTAAAGAAGAATAATTCTGTGCCTTCAGGGAGACCGTAATGGTGAAAAACAGATGATACCATAGGAAATCAAATAGAAACAAGCAACTAAGACTGCCATCTAATAACAGCTTTGGGGAAAACAAGGTTGTGCTCACGGCCCCAATCCAAAAAGCTGCAAGTCAAAACCCAAACTGTCAGTGATTCTGAGCATAGGTTATGTAACCCCTTTGGAGAACATTATGTAATTTCAGGTGTTTATCACTCTGTTGGATTCAGCCCAGGTGCCTTCAACAGAGGCTCAGACTTGCATTAAGAATGCTCTACTCATTGTGGGACTAAACATTTTGTCTTCATCTGCTCAGCATTTGTTCAGTGTTGACACTAAAGAGCAGTTACTCCCTACAAAGGTTCTAAGCGAATTGGCAGCTGCATTTAATAATAAATAAGTCATAACAAGGTGGGGGGGAATGGAAGACCAGTTGCAGATTTGCTGTGCATTGGGCCTGCCAAAGACATCTCGCTGCCTGAAGCAATAACAGGAAATGACAGACACAGACAAGTCAAGGTGCATAGCGCTGTAGTGAAGTGTGTGAGACTTGTATGCGTACCCCTGCCACCATCCACACTTTCAGCGTTTGTGTGTTTAGGCAAATGCTGAAGGCTATTGATGGCTACTAGCCACAAAGGCTGTGCTCTGCCTCCATGGCCAGAGGCAGTAATCTTCTGAATACCAGTTGGTGGAAGTCACAAAAAGGAAAGGACGATTTGTGTTCACGTCTTGCTTGAGGGTTTCCCACAGTTGGCCATTGTGAGAACAGGATGCTGGACTAAGTACCCACTGGCCTGATCCATCAGAGCTCTTCTTATGTTCTTACATGTCTTCTCTCACAGTCAAATTCCTCTCACGGGGTTGCTATGAGAATAAAATGTGTGTTGGTAGAAAGTAAAAATACCATATTTTTTGCTCTATAAGACTCACTTTTTCCCTCCTAAAAAGTAAGGGGGAATATGTGTGCGACTTATGGAGCGAATGCAGGCTGCGCAGCTATCCCAGAAGTCAGAACAGCAAGCGGGATCGCTGCTTTCGCTGCGCACCAATCCCTCTTGTTGTTCTGGCTTCTGAGATTCAGAATATTTTTTTTCTTGTTTTCCTCCTCCAAAAACTAGGTGTGTTTTATGGTCTGGTGCGTCTTATAGAGCAAAAAATACGGTATGTATATAAAGGAGAATTCCATGGGTGCCAAAATCCAGGTTTGGGGCAAGTGCTCTTTGGTGAGAGAAACCCAGCAGAGATTTAAAATCACAAAACATGCAGCAAAGTACAATGTTGAAATATAGGCTGTTAGGCCTTTAAAATATGCCCTTGTGAGTTCTGAAGTTCCCCTGTAGCATAGAAAAACACCACACGTTTGGTAAGTTAAAAAATGGTTTACTCGTGTGCTTTTCCATACATCAGACCGAAAACACAGGCCGTAAAACTTGACTTAGTTACAGTTAAGTGACAGTTCCTAAATTGCTGGTATAGGAACTCAAGGGAGGCTTGTTAGAGCCATGTGGTCTGAGCTTGGAGCAACCAAGAACATCTTCACTCATTGAGCTTCTCTGGTAGACTGAACAAAGGCCTTGATTACCTTCCACCCAAGGTGAAGGAGAGCGACTTAGCTAAGCCTGGCAGGACAGCTGACTCTGTGGCATTGACCCCTTCACTGAGAGCCAGTGTGGTGTAGTGGTTAAGAGCGGTAGTCTAGTAATCTGGGGAACGGGGTTCGCGTCTCCGCTCCTCCACATGCAGCTGCTGGGTGACCTTGGGCCAGTCACACTTCTCTGAAGTCTCTCAGCCCCACTCACCTCACAGAGTGTTTGTTGTGGGGGAGAAAGGGAAAGGAGATTGTTAGCCGCTTTGAGACTCCTGAAGGGGAGTGAAAGGCAGGATATCAAATCCAAACTCTTCTTCTCCATGCATTGATTAGACTTGAGCATGTTGGTTATATGTGGCTGATTATCCCACAATATGGAGGGAAAACAATGTTCTTGAGCTCTGTGGAGGAAGGGTGAAATAAAGATGAAATTAGTGCTGTTCTGTTATTACTACTACTAAATTATTATTACAGGTTGTTGTTGTTGTTGTTGTTGTTGTTGTTGTTGTTGTTGTTGTTGTTGTTGTTGTTGTTGTAATATCCAGTGGAGGAACTTGTGTATTTTCCCTTTCTGTCTTCACACAAAAGGTGGCAAATAGAGGCGATGTGATTCACTTGTGCTTTCCCTGTCACCACTTCTGTATAACATGTGAGGCCAGGCTGAGCCTGAGGTGAGGAGCAAACCTCTTCAAAATTGTATGGAGCCAAACTGAGAAGAGCCAGCTGGAGAAATTGAAAAGGGTTGGAGTCCAAGGTTGGGATGAAAGAGAGACAGAAATAGAGAGGGAGGATGGGCAACAGCAACGGTGCTGAAAGCCAGCAAGAACATTTTGTGGCCACCTCCTCCTTGGGACGTTTGCTAAAGCAGTGGAGAGTGGTGAAACTGCCGGGATAAGATTACTGTAAAAGCCAGTCCAGACAGCTGACTGTTGATTGGTGGCGATGCTGAGGAACTGAATTGGAGCAGCAGAATCAATGGCTGATGCTATGCCAGAGTAGAGGCTGGGATGAAGTCTGACCAGTGGCGCCATACTGCCTGCTGCGGCAGAGATTGTGCCAACACAGAGTGACCCTTCAGTCCTGGCTTTGTGTGTTTCTGAGGCAGTGTGTTGGTTCAGGTCATTAGGAAACCGACAAGACTTCCTTAGTTACTGGTTTTGTAAGAGAACAATGAATCCTTCTAGGTCCAGTCCTGCCACTGAGGCAAATTTTCCACCACCAAGTGCTTTGACTGAGGACTATAGGATTAGAACGCTGGGCAAATTGAGCTTTCCTCAGGGGCTCAAACGTGGCAACAATTTCTAATAGTTTGTTAAGAGTCCAGAGCCGAGCCAGACTAGTATAAGCAGAGAATAGAGCTAGATTCACAGATTGCTTCTTTGTTTTTGTGCTGCAGCAAACCCCGTTCGAAAAATATGTGTTATTTCCCACTACCACGTATCCTCTTGAGTAATGAAAAGTACAGGAAGTTATGGTTGGGTTTTAGAGTGGCTCTTTGTTAATTATGAATAAAGTAGAAATGCTGAGCTCGCAACAGGAATGTGAATGGTTTGCTATCTGTCTCTTTCTGCCTAATTTAGCCCTTGCACACCGTAGGTTAGGTGAAGATGTTTCAGCTAGGCCGCACAGAGTGGGCCATATCCAATGCCATAGCTCCACTAGTGCAACAGAGCTTCCTCTTCCACTCTTGCCTCCTCCAGCCCTTTGCATGCCCTCGAAAGCTGCTCCAGAGGGTTAGGGGACCCTTCAGAGTAGATTTTGCAGGTGTGTGAGGGGAGAGGAAGACCCGTTGCACAATAGAACTTGTCCGGCACAGCATGTTTGCTCAGTTCCAATCTGGGCTGAAATGGTTCTGAGTAGGGAGGGGGGCATTATGTGAAGGCTCAACTTTGTTTTGCTTCTCTTCATGGCTGTTTTTGCCATCTTCTGCTGTTAAAGCACCATTGGTGCCATTTTCTCCACGATCCCGTTCCTTGAAATAGTAATATGATTTATCCTAGCCAATCAGAGAACACGCGAATGTGCTCACAATGTGATGCTCTGTTGTGAATAAGATCTGGTTGCAAGGAAGATCAGCTTATCTGAGAGCGTACAGCCAATTGAGAGAGAGGGCAATGCTTTCCGTATCAGCATTGCCCTCACTCTGAAGAGACAGTCCCAGGGTGTGGTCTGAAGGTAGACAAGGCCGCCACCTTGCTGAAGCTAAGCAGATCTGGGTTGAGTCAATTACTGGATGGGTGACCTCTTGGGAACCACATCTATGCTACCTTGGGCTTCATGATGGAAGCAAGGCCAGAATAGAAAACTAAGTTAACAAATAAACAAACCAGTTCCATATTATCTATATTGACTGGTAGCATCTTTCCCTGGACATACCTGGGATTGACGTGGGCTCTTTGCACCAATGAACTCTGCACCCTTAACCTTCCAAGGACCCTCAAGTTTTATTTGTTTGTTTGTTTGTTTGTTTGTTTGTTTACTCACTCAATTTGTACTTCGCTTTTTGGTCTGGGCCAAACCCACAAAGTGGCTTACAATAAAAGCAGCATGCAATTGTAAAAAATCACAATAGAAATACTAAAACAACTTTGAATTGCTGGGTTCCCCAGAAAGCCACTGTAGTAATCAGCTGGCAAACATTATAATCTTACTGCATGGAGGGCTTTCTTTTTTGTACTGACTCATGAAACACAACAGTTGGGGAAGATGACTTCAGCCCTAGATACTTCAGTGTTCAGGTAAAAATTTGTCATCCTTCTTTTTAAAGCATCTTAAATTGCACAGATCTGGCAGTTGAATGAATCATTCTTTTATCTCTTTTGATTTGGAGATTGGCAAGATAATGTATTTCACATGTGGGTTGTTGCTGTTGGTCCTTTTAATCTAGAAAGTATTCCCAGCAATTTGAAACCCGAGTATTTTTCTGATGCTAGACCCATTGAAACAAATGGTATCTGTACTGTGCTTTATTACTATTTTATTCTTGGGTGAAGCTTTGCAGATGGAAAGCAAGTAACTGAACACATTCGCCATCTGCAGAAGCTGATGAATTTTGCAGACCAAATTGCTGTCAATTTCCTTTGATGTGCAAAACAGCTCCTTCACCACCCAGGGCAAACTAGGTAGGATAACTCACTAGCCATATGCTAAAAATAAATAAATAAATAAATAAATAAATAAATAAATAAATAATACTATATTAATGCAGCACAGTCTTGTATGTCGAATCACCCGTCAGCCGCTCTGAGTTGAATGGGGCTTACTCCCAGGTAAGTGTGTATAGCATTGCAACTGTAACTTCTTATACCTCAATGGTTCATAATTTAGAGGTGTTGTCTCATCTTGGGTACAAGTTAAATTTGGTTGTATTTAGTTTGGGTAGTTATCACAAGAAAACTCACTCTCTTGTCCAGCTTCCCAGCCTGGGGGTGGATACATAAACATAAGTCTTGCGAATGGAATAGGAGGTATAATACCTCTTAGCCTTTAAGTAAATCTTAGTGCTTACATTGCTGGATTCTTGGAAGCATTCTGTAAAGAGAGCAAATCCCTGTTTTGACTTGATCTCGTTAAAAGTTAAACCTTGGTGAAAATGTTACAAGAGAATGTGATAACAAATACACTGCTGCATACTGCTGGCGACTGGATAGCTCCGTTGGTTAGAGCATGGTGCTGATGATACCAAGATTGCAGGTTCAGTCCCCAGATGGGACAGCTGCATATTCTTGCATTGCAAGAGGTTTGGACTAGATGGTCATCAGGGGTCTCTTCCAACTCTGCAATTCTATGATTCTAAAGGGGAAGTAAACTTGGTGCCCTCCTGGTGTCTTGGACCACAACTCCCATGATCCTTGTCTTTCTTTTTCTTTTTTGAAAAGTTTTATTGGGGAATTTTCACGATACAATAAAAAGAACGAACTAATCTACAAAGAATAATAACAATAGAGAAACTAGAATAAAAGAAAAGAGATATGAAACTGCAAAATCCTCTCTCCCTGTCGTATCTTATCTTTTATCCCTTGCTATTGGCCGTGCTGTTTGGAGCTGATGGGCACCACATGCACCACAGGTTGATATTGCAGCACTTAAACTTGCCACTTGTCAGGCGTCAGAGGATCCAACCCCCCATGGTCGATTGCCAGGAATGGATAAGACAAGGGAAGTTCTTACCAATGTTGTTTATTCAATATTCACAGAGAGAGGCTTAGAAATGCAGCCTCTTGGATTAATCGTGTTGCTCTGAGTAAATCCCCCCTCCCCTTCTCTCCCACTGCCTCATTCATCTTCCCTTCTATGGGTGGCGCTGAGGGCCCTTTGCTTCTGAGCACTTTGCTCTCCTACTTTTAAGGCTCGTTGGGTTCTTGGAGAAGGGGAGTCTGGAATGCTTTCTAGTGATGATGTGTCAGCCAGCTGTTCCGGCTCTGCCTCTTCCTCCTCTCCCATTATTTCCCAACTTCTCCCTTCATCTCCCTCAAACCCCTGTTGTAATTCTGAACTGTCTTCTTCTTCTCTGGAAGGGTCAGGCTGGAGAGGCAGTCTCCACCATTCCTCCTCTGCCCAGTCCCTGACACCACCAGAACAATTGTCCCGCTTCACCATTTCCTTGTGGTCTTGAGTTGTGCAAGTACAGAAGTAGCCACTGTGATGCCCTCTAGAGCTGTTTGGAGATGTAGACCACAACACCTGGAGAACACAAGGTTGACTACCCTTGTCCTATCTTATGCTGCCTACTCAAAGTGCAAAGCTTCCAGTTAGGAGGTTCTGGGTGTGCTTCACAGCTTTAGGATGGAATATAATCTGTTCTTTATGACGATGGTTGTTGTTGTTTAGTTGTTTAGTCGTGTCCGACTCTTTGTGACCCCATGGACCAGAGCACACCAGGCACTCCTGTCTTCCACTGCCTCCCGGAGTTTGGTCAAACTCATCGTAGCTTCGAGAACACTGCCCAACCATCTCGTCCTCTGTCATCCCTTTCTCCTTGTGCCCTCCATCTTTCCCAACATCAGGGTCTTTTCCAGGGAGTCTTCTCTTCTCATGAGGTGGCCAAAGTATTGGAGCCTCAGCTTCAGGATGTGTCCTTCCAGTGAGCACTCAGGGCTGATTTCCTTAAGAATGGAGAGGTTTGATCTTCTTGCAGTCCATTGGACTCTCTCCAGCACCATAATTCAAAAGCATCAATTCTTCGGCGATCAGCCTTCTTTATGGTCTAGCTCTGACTTCCATACATCACTACTGGGAAAACCATAGCTTTAACTATACAGACCTTTGTCAGCAAGGACTGTGGATTTTGGTTGTATTTCATCTTTAATTTTGTTTTTACTACTCGGAGAGCTTTTCTGATGAAGCAGTTTAAGAATCTTCTCAATAAAAAATAATAGATTTGGTTCCCAAAGATCAGACCAGTGGCACCCTCCAGACATTGTCAGACTCTAAGGCCCATCAGCCACAGCCAACATGGCCAATGGCCATAGCATGATGGGAGTAGTAGTCCCAGAACATCAGGAGGGCACCTACCCCTGTATCGGACACTAAGGTGGAGTGTGGAAAAGGCAAAATCCATGCTAGGAAAGGAATTGAAAATAAAGCTGCCAATACCATCAGGTGGTCATACATATCTAGGGTGCCAAGCTCATTTGGAATACTGTTGCCTCACCTCAAAGAGGGTTTTGTAGAGTTGGAAAGGGGCAACCAGAATGACCAAGGGGAAGGAGCAGCTCCCCTAGGAGGAAAGGTTGATGGTTTGGGGACTTTTTAGTTTAGAGAGAAGGCAAATAAGAGGTGAACGACATGATAGAAGTTTATAAAGTTATGCATGGAACAAGCAGATTGGATTGCAGGCTGGATGTTATCAGTCACCCATGCATTTCAAAACTCCCTTTTCCCTGCAGTGTTTGGCCAGCCATAGACATCCATGATAGAATCATAGAATTGCAGAGTTGGAAGGGACCACGGGGGACATCTAGTCCAACCCCCCTGCAGTGCAGGAATCTTTTGCCCAATGCAGGGCTCGAACCCACGACCTTGAGATTCATGCTCAACCAACTGGGCTATCCCACTATGGCTTTAGGGTTAAATATTCCCTCTGCAATCTCTCGCTCTTTAAGGCGTATCTACGGTGAGGGTTTTTTTAGCTTGACTAATGGGCCCAGTAGTGTCAAGGCCTGCATGTCCATCATAATTTATTTATTTGCATTTCTCATGTTGGAAATACCTTGGCAATATGTGCTATTTTTGCTACAGCGCCAAGTGCCTCTTCTAGCTTCAGAGGCTGTTCAAAGCACCTCTTAAAATGATCCAAACATGTCACACTCTTTCCCTCTGCCCCCCCCCCTTTTTGTACAGGCTTATAAATTGTAAGCTTTGCTTGCAGGCATCAAAGCTGTCAGCAAGCAAGTGGCACAAATGTTTGGTTTTTTCTGTAGGGAAAGTATAGAGTCACCAAGAAGATGAGAAAATTGCAGCATATTAGATAATATTCTTTCCTCCCCAAGCTCCAAGGCTCCTTTTGAGAGTTAGTAAAGGTAAAGGGACCCCTGACCATTAGGTCCAGTCATGGACAACTCTAGGGTTGTGGCACTCATCTCACTTTATTGGCTGAGGGAGCCAGCATACAGCTTCCTGGTCATGTGGCCAGCATGACTAAGCCGCTTCTGGCGAACAAGAGCAGCACACGGAAACACCGTTTACCTTCCCGCTGGAGCGGTACCTATTTATCTACTTGTACTTTGACATGCTTTTGAACTGCTAGGTTGGCAGGAGCAGGGACCGAGCAACGGGAGCTCACTCCGTGGCAGGGATTCAAACCGCCAACCTTCTGTTTGGCAAGCCCTAGGCTCTGTGGTTTAGACCACAGTGCCACCTGCGTCCCTTTGAGAGTTAGTACATGTGTTTATATACCAACAAAGACTTGTGGAAGCAGCAGAGGGTACAAACGCCTAAATGCCGCATGGTCTTCAACACGTTCCCCCTCGTATGTTCCTCCTCCTCCTCCTGTCAGGTTGACATTGCATATATAGGCTCTGCTCCCATTCCCCTCCCCAGGGACCGAAGCCATCTTATATGTATAATATGTATGTATTCATAGTTCGTTTTTCCATAATTTTATTTGTACGCCACTTTCCCCAAAAAGAATCATGCCAAAAGCAGCTTGCGACAGATAACAACAGGAATGCAACTCAAAACCAACCCACACAAGAACAATGTCCATATTACATAATAGAACAACAATGTAATAGCAAATATAGCAACATGTTTTTTTAAAAAAACAAAAACCTAACTTTTCAGTATTATAAATGCAACAAGATTACATTAACAACATTACACTTCCTGGCAACAGCAAAAAATGACGAGGGAGCTTGACAGTTTCGGCTGGGTCCTAGGAGCCATGATGTTTCTCACAGCCCTGCAGCAGCTTCTTATAAGATTTCCATGGGTAAGGGATGGGGGAGCTGGAAACACCTCTCTCATGATAGAAGCAGAAGAGTTGGAAGGGACCCATTGTGTGTCACTTCTGGTGATGGAGAAATGGAGACGGGCAGGGAGCTTGAAGTGGTGCGGGCATCGTGTCAGGAGTGCCGATTGGCACTGCCACACTGCCTGCACAACAGCAGGCTCCCTGCTGCCTCACCCTTCTCCCTCTCAGTAAACATGGAGCCTTGGAAATCCAGGTCCGTAATATAGCCCTAGCCATGACTGGGTCCTTCTCATCATTTTCAAGTCAACAAATCCTTTTTTAAAAACTGGAGGTTGAACTAACTGATCCTTCTATCTCCTAGTTTTTGATGTGGAGGGGTAGGCAGGGAGATAGAAATTTAAAGTATGGAATAACATTGTCATATGAAGGGGGGGGGCTGATGCAATCTGAAGTAGAATAGCGCCACCTCCTCAGTGGGAAACAGGCAAATGTGAGCCAGAGACACGCTCAAAGGCTGGAGGATGAAGGAGGCTGTAAATGGGGGGAGGGTAGTGCAGATAAATGTGAAGGGCTGGATTAGTATTATTACATTTACTGGTAAGTATTGGCTTGAAATAACCAGCCAAGTCTTTAGCTGTTGGAGGCCTGCCTGTATAATAAACTCCCTTAGCTGAGAGCATTTCTTATCAGGATGTCGTCAGGGCTTGCCGGTGCCTAATCTGAAAAGTGACAGGTCTCATGTGCTACACCCTTCGGAGATCCTTTCCCCCTGTCAATCATTCTGCCAGTTGGGGAAGAATTACACAGGGTTTCTCTGATTAGTTTCCCTCCCCGATTAGCATTCAGTTGCACTTAGGGGATTAAGTTCTTTGTGCTATGGTTTTGCCACCTACACATATCATCCTAATGCAGCTCTTAGGATTTGTACTGATGCACGTGGACTACTTTGTACTGACATCTGCATTGCTGAATCAAGAAGAAACAAGGCCAGGTTTACCCCTGATGTGTTGATTCTGGTGACCTTCATCTCACGGAATAGGATTTCTGAAAGCTTCGGCTATTAAGAGAACTAGGGTACCTCAATCATCAGAAGAACATATATAGATCACTTCCAGGTGACCTGTTTCTTACGCGTTCATCCTGATTTATTTGTACAAAGTTTTGGGGACGTTATATGACACCAGTCATTTCTTGAGCATTCATTTCTATTTGTTTTGTGGGAAGGTTATGCAATGTCACATTTTTTGCAATTGTTATCCCGCACTTTCTGTTAGGATATTTCCGTTCCACCTTAAAAGGGAGCAGGCTTTGTGAGTCACAGAGTCTGCGTATTTCCTGTTCACAGGAAGTTTATGTTTTGTCTTTGCTTTCGTTTCTCTCTCTGTGCCTGAACACGCAAGCAGGCAGTCATGTTTTTTCTTTGTTCTGACCAACGCTGAATAAACTTGAAAAATGCTCTCCTGCTGTGCATCTTTCGCTGTGTGAATTCTGCTGACAGAGCGTGCATCAGTTCTGGAATGTGGCAAGCTATTTTCTGGAGCTCGTGTCGCTAATTGCTGATACTGTATCTACGGGAGATCGATGGATCGTCCGGAGGCGACGTGGGGGCCATGATGGGCCATATCTCCCTGGCAGTATCCCAACACTTTCCAGTGTGGTTTTCTTACCACAAAGAGTCTCCCTTTGGAGGTGAAAGGAAACATGTTTGGTGCCCCAGAGTGCCAAGTACACATCTCCAGGAAGCCAGAGAAAGATGCGTCGCCACAATTTCTAGACCCAAATCTGCTTCTCTTCAGCTTGGTCCTGGCCCCGTGTGCCTTCAGACCATCCTCTGAGACGGAGAGCTCCTTAAATCATTGTGCCAAACTCTAGTGCAAACAGAATACAGAAGGCTAAACAAAGTGACTCGTGGACAAAAACTTAACACCATTACCAACTTGGAAGTGGAAGGAAAGAATATTCAGAATCCAGTGGAAATTAGAAAATGCTTCCAGAGGTACTTTAAACAGTTATATACACAAGGGCCACAGAAAGAGTTTGTTATAGACCAATTCTTGAAAACAAATGGACTACAAAAAATCTCTCAAGAAAATAAGTTAATGTTGAACTATAAAATAACAGAACAGGAGGTGGAAGGTGCCATCCAGAATATGCAGTTGGGCAAATCTCCAGGGCCGGATGGTTTAACCTCAAAATATTATAGATCTTTGAAAGATTGGATAATTCAACCACTAAAGGAGGTCTGCAATGAAAATTTGGAGAGGGGAAAAGCGCCATAGTCATGGAAGGAAGCCTATATTACACTTATACTGAAAAATGAGTCTGAAAAGACACAACTTAAGAACTACCGCCCCATATCCCTGCTTAATGTGGATTATAAAATTTTTGCAGATATTTTGGCTAAAAGGCTAAAAAAAGTATTAGTGGAGGAGATACATAAAGACCAAGCCGGCTTTCTCCTGGGTAGACACTTGTCTGACAATACGAGGAATATAATTAACATTTTGGAGAAGTTGCAAGTGAACATTAATACTAAAGCAGTCCTAATCTTTGTAGATGCGGAGAAAGCCTTTGATAATATTTCTTGGAGTTTTATGAAGAAAAATCTTCAGGGGATGGGGGTTGGTCAAGGGTTTGAAAATGGTATAAGTGCAATTTATTCAAAACAAAAGGCTAAACTAATAGTTAATAACGTGGTGACAGAGGAATTAAAGATAGAGAAAGGGACACGACAAGGCTGCCCAATTTCCCCATTGCTTTTTATTTCGGTCCTGGAGGTTTTGCTAAATATGATCAGAAGGGACCGTTTGATTAAAGGTATACAGGTCGGAGCCAAACAGTACAAATTGAAAGCTTTTGCAGATGACTTAGTATTGACATTACAGGAGCCAGAATCTAGTACTAAAAGGGTATTAGAATTGATTCAAGAATTTGGTCATGTGGCAGGATTTAAGTTGAACAAGTTAAAAACTAAAGTTCTTGAGAAAAACCTAACACTGATTGAGAAAGAGAGGTTTCAGAAGGAGACAGGTTTAACATTGGTTAAGAAAGTAAAATACCTGGGGGTTAATATGACCGCTAAGAACTTAAACCTATTTAAAGACAATTATGAGAAATGTTGGTCAGAAGTGAAAAAGGATTTAGAAATATGGTCAAATTTGAAGCTTTCTTTGTTAGGTCGAATTGATGTTATAAAGATGAATGTATTGCCAAGAATGTTATTTTTGTTTCAATCATTGCAAATTTTGGACAAAATGGACTGTTTCAAGAAGTGGCAGAGAGACATTTCTAGATTTGTTTGGCAGGGCAAGAAGCCTAGAATAAAATTTAAAATACTAACTGATGTAAAGGAAAGAGGTGGATTTGCCCTGCCAGACCTTAAACTCTATTATGAATCAGCAGCATTCTGCTGGTTGAAAGAATGGCTGCTTCTTGAGAACACAGACATTTTGGATTTAGAAGGTTTTAATAATGTTTTTGGGTGGCATGCATATTTGTGGTATGACAAGGTTAAAGCACACAAAGCATTTAAAAATCATATTGTCAGGAAAGCATTGTTTAATGTCTGGATAAGATATAAGGACTTACTTGAAAATAAAACCCCAAGGTGGTTGTCACCGATGGAAGCAAAGGCTCAGAAAAAGCTCAATATGGAGGCCAAATGGCCGAAATATTGGGAAATTTTGGAACAAGAAGGAGACAAATTGAAATTGCAGAGTTTTGAGAAATTAAAAGATAAAGTGCGAGACTGGCTTCGCTATTATCAAATAAGGGAGGCTTACAATTTGGACAAAAAAATTGGCTTCCAGGTGGAAAAATCAAAATTGGAAACAGAACTGTTAAATCCCAAAACAAAGATACTTTCAAGAATGTATAACTTGCTGTTGAAATGGAATACTCAGGATGAAACGGTTAAATCCGCTATGATTAAATGGGCACAAGATGTTGGACATAACATTATGTTTGCTGACTGGGAACAGTTGTGGACCACAGGTATGAAATTTACGGCATGTAATGTCTTAAGAGAGAATATTATGGAAATGATATACAGGTGGTACATGACACCAGTCAAGCTTGCAAAAATCTATCATTTGCCCGATAATAAATGTTGGAAATGCAAAGAAAATGAAGGTACATTCTTTCACCTTTGGTGGACGTGCCCAAGGATAAAGGCTTTCTGGGAGATGATATATAACGAAATGAAAAAGGTATTTAAATATACCTTCTTGAAGAAACCAGAGGCCTTTCTCCTGGGCATGGTCGGCCAATTGGTGTCAAAGAAGGATAGAACTTTCTTTATGTACGCTACAACAGCAGCAAGAATACTCATCGCAAGGTATTGGAAGACACAAGATTTACCCACCCTGGAAGAATGGCAGATGAAAGTGATGGACTATATGGAACTGGCGGAAATGACTGGCAGAATCCGAGACCAGGGAGAAGAGTCGGTGGAAGAAGATTGGAAGAAATTTAAAGACTATTTGCAGAAACATTGTAAAATTAATGAATGTTAAAATGATGTTGGATTGAAATCAAGCGGCCTTAGCAACAAGGTTAATAAGAATATCTAAAAATGGATTGATAACGGATGAAAATGTAAAGTTATAATATGTTGAGATATAGAGTTAAGATAAAAGAAAGAGGGTAAGGATTTGCTGAATTAACCATGTGAACGGGAATACAAAAAAGGGAGGTGTGAGGAGGTCAGGGAAATAAGCAAATGAAATTTAAGATATGAAAAAATAGATTTGTTTTTAATTATTTTTTATCTACTTTTTCTGTATTTTTTATCTTTTTTTCTATGTATTTTTTTCTTTTTTTCTTTTTTCTGCTTTCTTTTTATTTTGTAATTTTCTTCTTTTTGTAAAACTTCAATAAATATCTTTTAAAAAACACAACAAAGTGACTCGTGGATCTTACTAGCTCAAGGCTTTTCTGCAGATTAGCCCGAAAGACCCAAGGGACCAAATGTAATTTTCTTTGTTCTTCCTGCTCCCGCTAACCGTTTGCATTACATTCTGGCATTGGCTGCTTCAAGGCAATCTTGGCTCGGACGGTGGCAGGTGGCATTAAAAGGGTTCTGCACCGAGCAATATTGCCAAGATGGCTTGCTTTAAGTGGCTCGGATATCAAAGAGCTGCTTCTTCATTAGAGAACACATTTCGGTGATTAAATAGTGGCCCAGTGCTTGATTAGCATGGTGGTGCTGCTCTATGTAACATCGTTCTAGCCTAAATGTAATTACTTTAAAAATAGCAGCAAGGAATCAGATCGTTATGGTGTTATAAATGAATAACACGGTGGCGGGAAGCCACCCAAACCACAAGCCCATGAAAAGGATGGGGGGAAGGGGGGAGCAGTAAAGGCAAGAGATGCTGCAAGATGCTTTTTATAGCTGGAGGCAGCAGCAAATTAGTCATGAACTGTCAATGGGATATTGAAGCAAAGACCAAAAGATACAAAAGGATAGAGTCACAGGGAAAGGCAAATGAAAGGAGGAAGGATGCTTCTGCTAGGGAGACAAACATGATTCTTGCTTTTAGATTCCAAATAATCTAAAAGCTCTTTTAACAAATGGACCCAGTGCTTGTTTAGTGGGTATTCAATGGACAGGGCTGCCTCAAAGGTGTAAGGCAGAGGTTTGCAACCTTTTGGAGTCCACAGCTCCCTTGACCAACTACATTCTTTCTGCAGCTCCCCTGTGGGGAAACATGCTCCAAGTCTCAGAAGCCCAGTTATGTCACCCCTTGTCTGCAGAGCTAGCAGCCCCTCACCCCTTTTCCAACACCCTCCCTTGTGGAGTGTTCCCTCAGCCTCCTCGCCTCCTCCCTCTCCTTGGGAGTCCTCCGGGCAGCCACCGCCACCGCCCCTGGTCTCTGAGCCACCCCACCCCCTGCCCAAAGAGAGGTGCCTTCTCACCTCACCCCACCCTGGGAAGAAGATGCCTCCAGCCTTAGTTGGGCCCAACAGAGACTGGCCAAAGGTGAACGTGAGGCCAGCATCTTACTCGCCTTGGGAGGCAGCAGTGGCAGCAGCCACGTAAGCCTTTGGGAGGCAGAGAGGTGAGAGGGCATCAGAGGAGGGAGGGAAGGAAAGATGCCAGTGTTGCCTGAGGCACCCCTGACCATCATTCAAGGCACCCTAGGGTGTCACAGTGCTGAAAACCGCTGGTGTATGGGGTCTTCAGCAAGGGACCAGGCAGTGACAGCAACTCTCCACTAGGTGGACCAGGGGACAGCCCTACCATTAGAGACACAAGGCCCCTTCAAACTGGGTTGTTATTTTCATGGGTTTATTCTGAGACATGCCATTGGTGCAATAATAGTACAGTGGTACCTCAAGTTAAGAACTTAATTCGTTCTGGAAGTCCGTTCTTAACCTGAAATTGTTCTTAACCTGAGGTACCACTTTAGCTAATGTAGCCTCCCACTGCCGCCACCGCGCCACCGCCATGCGATTTCTGTTCTCATCCTGAAGCAAAGTTCTTAACCCAAGGTACTATTTCTGGGTTAGCAGAGTCTGTAACCTGAAGTGTCTGTGACCTTCAGTAAGTTCGCTCTTCCTGATCTACAGTTAGAATAAAATTCTGGGCCAGAATCCCAGTTGTAAATCACTGTAGCTGCTGAATCTGCAAGAGACCAAATAATCCCAGCCTGGCCCACAGTCCTCTCCCCACCACGTCCAACACACAAGGCTGTTTCTGAGGTGCCGTATAGCTTCTGCTGTTAAGGCTGGAAGGCGCTCCACAAAAATGACTGGTAGAAGTCAACAAGTGGTGATTTCAGCCCATCGGAAAAGGAACAGAAGACTTGGGAGTGACCAATGGCACACTGGGATTTGGGCATGGACAAGCCTCATGAAGTTTCAACTTTTACACATGGCCAGTTTGAGCGCTTCAATTGCACTCATATGAAGGCTGTGTTGACCACTTTAAAAAGCAACCAGCAGTCTTTCAACTGATGAATAAACTAATGTTTGTGCCCCCTTCTCTGCATTTTTCTAGTTCAGAACATCCCCAATATGTTCCTGCATCAATTTCGTTCCCATGGCAGCACGTCACCAAGCTATCAACACTCTTTCATCAGGTGCAGGTATTGCCTCAAGGCAACCCACACAGAGAGCCCTACTCTCAAGAACCTGATAGGAAACGGATAACATTTTCTCTTTTTTGCAGTTTCTACCACCAACCATAGCATGTAGGATTATAAAAAAACAACCCTCATGGGCTTCAGGGTGCATGTTTCCTTGGCCCTTCTGCCAAGCAGGCCGGAACAGTCTGCCACCTCTGCCCAAGGTTGCTGTGGTTTAAAGGACAAAGTCAAACCCTGTCATCTTGGGGTTACTCCAGACAACCTATGTAATCACAATTCACCCTGTTTTGTTGGCACAAAGCTTATGCAGAGGTTAGACTATGGACACTTCCAGATTACCTGTTTCTGTTTGCAGGGAGATTAAACCATGATGGCTATTCAATGAGCATTCACTCTGATTTGTTCATGGGTTGCCTATGCAACAATATCCCCGTCACCTTCCTTATCTCAAAAAGACCAATCTTTTGAGGAAGCTGGTTTGTTGTGCAAGACCTCCCCAGTCAACTATAACTGTGCAACCTGCATTTTCTGGCATGCGGCCGAATCCCACCAGAGAACAGCCACAGTCTTTGAAGATCATTCATCCTGCTTTGCTTGCACAAAGCTGATGTGATGGTTAGACTATATCTGGTCTATATTGAGCATTATTCTAATTCATTTGTGGGGAGTTTATTCAACAGTAAGTGTTCATCTTGATTTGCTGGTGTGGTGTTTACACATCTTCCTGTTAATCCTTCATCCACCCTGCACTTTTCAGGGCTTCCCCCCATCACATTTCTAACCACAAAAGGTCCATTCTGTTTTTTTAAGTACTGTAGATTTGATGCACCAGGGTAACCGAGTGCTTTGATACACTTTAACTGCACAAATCTGAAGTTCTGGAGTGAGCTTGAATCCCTGTTCTGTTACTTGACACCTGCTATATCATTAGTCAAAGATCATCTGAATTGTGGCAAGTACAGCAGAGAGCATGCAAGAGAGTGGCTCAGAATAATGTACCTGGGACCCTTTGCCAGAATCGGTGGTTTCAGATGTCCACTGTCTTAACACCTTCCAACAATTGCAACTGAAAAACAGGTATTTCTTCTTTCATTTAATGGATCTCTCAGGCACGGAGTAAAATGGGCTTCATAATTTTCATCCTTTGCAAATAAGTAATGGCTATCAGTTAATAATAACACAGTGGTGTGAAACATACCTTAGGAAACCCGAAACTGGCAAGAGCTTGACTCCAAAACGCAGCCCAGTTTTTTCCAAGAAGTTTATTATTATGGTCTGCAAACTGGAGCCAATTGTCGGCAAGGTCTCCAGCAAAATTGCTCTCAGAAAGGGCGGTGCCCTGCAGAGTCTGCTCATTTCTGGTGGAAAACATGGCAAGGAGAATGTTTTCAGTGGAGAGACTCCCATTTGAGCTTGAAACCCAATGTCAACTCAGGGAATCTGAACCCACAGAAAGCAAGCTCAGGAAACTGGCTCCACCATAATCCCTGAAAAAGAAAACTGCTGAGTGTCACTCAGTTCCAGTTTGTCAAATGTCCTTGTTTTCCATCTACCTTCCTAAGTAGTTATGAAACATAACCTTTAATTATAACTGACCAATTTGAATAAATAATGCCATGAACATTTTACTGTTTTTGAGGTGAAGGGCCTTGCTGGACCCTCACATACATTTATCTATTTATTTCTTGTTTTCTTGTTTGCATTTATATCCCACCTCTCTCCTCAAGGAACTTAAGGTACATGGTTATACTCCTCGTCATTTAACTACCACAACAACCCTATGAGGTAGGTTAGGCTGAGAGTGACTGGCCTGCAAGGTCACCAAGTGAGCTTCACGGCTGATTTGAACCCTAGTTTCACAGGCCCAAGTCCAACACTCTAACCGCTGTACCACACAGGCTGTCTGCAGCAATCTCAGCATCTTTCCTACTGTCCTGGAACTGAACATCAAATTATCCGGCAACCGTAGGGCCAGTCCAAATGTGAGGCCCTCTGCTGGGTAAATGAGTCCCTCATTCTTGTGACGGGCACCTGCTACAAAGTTCCTAATGGGTTAAGAGAGCAAGAGTCATTTTCCTTTTCCTTTGTAAACCACCCTCTTTTCTTCGAAGACAATATAGGGCTACGGCTGATTATGTTTCTTGAGGCGAACCGTATCTGCGCTTGTATGAAAGGAGCAGACAGGCCTGTGCATGCAGCGAAGCCATATGCCTGAGTGGCATCTTGGCCTTTCTGAGGAGACAAAGTTAGCACGTAGGCCCTCTGTTTGCCACACGTCAGACTTTGCATAGCATTGTGTGGCTTTTTTGTTGCTTTGACTAAGCTCTGACCTGCTGACGGCAGGCTTGCCAACCACGCTCTGGGGGAGCAAGGCCGTCTTGGCAGGGCGCGATGTTTCGCTAATTCTGCACATGCGCACAGAGCGGGCATTCTTGCATAACAACACATTGCAAGCAGACTTGGTGCCAGCTCACCCAGTTGGTTCTTCTAATAAAAGACCCAAAGGCTATATAAGCGCATAAGAAGAGTCCTGCTGGATCAGACCAATGGTCCATCTAGTCCAGGAACCTGTACTCAAAGTGGCCAACCAGAGGCCCATGGGGAGCCCACAAGCAGGACCAGAATGCAACAGTACTTTCCTCACTTACGATTCCCAACAACTGGCATCCAGAGGCGTTAGGCCTTTGGCAGCAAAGGTAGAACAAATAAGATAAGAATCCCCGTTTTGAAATGACCAGGAAACAGCTTTAAACCCTCAGTCAGCCATGAAACTCACTGGGTGCCCTCAGGGAAGTCGTTCTGACTGACCTCAGATTCTAGTGAGGCAGAAGCTGTGCTCTGGGTTCCTTGGAGAAATGATAGAACAGATACACCTATAAATAGTCTGAGTCCTGTCGTGAGGCAAGACCATCCAGCAAACAAAACTAGGTAGGGCAGAACCAATTTCAGACACACAAACACAAACACAAAGGCAAATTCCCTATGAGGAAAACTGTGTGATTTATTTGCAAACATGCCCCCGTTTTTGGACTTTTGCTCTCCCAATATGCAAAGAAATCTCTTTTGGGGGGAAAGGAAGTGCTAGGCTGGAATGCTTCCACCCACCTCCATTCAACATTTTTGCATGCAGTCCCATTCAACATTTTTTGGAGTTAGTGGGTGGGCAGATGGGGATGAATTTCAAGCATAGGGTGCAAAACTGATCAATGGTCCTCCTGGTGCCTTGTGGCCAACACACACACACAGAGAGAGAGAGAGAGAGAGAGAGAGAGAGAGAGAGAGAGAGAGGCTGTTGCATTGTTCTGGGCATACTGGGGAGAATTTTGTTCAAGGTAAATTATTTTGTTGCTTAACCACCATTTTAATGTCCTTGCCACTATCTAACTATTTTGGAACTGTTTTTCAGTTTGGAAACTCATGGGGAAATGCATGGAAAAGTGGGACGAATGACTGATTAATGGGGAAGGCGTGTAAACACTCTGTGAGCAAATTGGGATGAATGCTCATTGTTATGTAACTGCCCCATAAACCAATAAGAACAAATGTTCAATATAAACAGGGCATAGTTTAACTCCTGCATAAACATTTTACAAGCAGATCAGGATGAATGTGCAATGAACAGGTCATCTGTAACTGCCCTGAGAAGTGGGCTAATATACAGAGAGATATGTGTGTGTGTTTCTGTGTGTGTGTGTCAAATAAATATTCTAAACAAACAAATATCATATGCATTTGAAGTAGCATCATGAACTAATACGATATTAATGAAATCCTATGTACAAATCTTTATTCTTTCTCCCAGCCACAAATGCTTATACTACAAGCTCATCATGGCTATGGTCTTTATTGAGATTTAATTCTGATTTGTTTGTGCAGAGGTTATATGGCACCAAGCATTCTTCCTGATTTGCTTGTGGGCTATTTGTTTGTCTTCACATTCATTCCACACCTTTTGTTGTGTTTCCTCATCACTTTCTTAACTGCAGAAATTCTGTTGTTGGTTTTTGTTGTTGTTGTTGTTCTTTAAAGCGTTTGTTGTACTAGGGTGGCACAGCACTTTAATTGTGGAAACTTAAATTCCCTGGTACGTGCTTGAATCCCTCCTGGAAAACATCGAGAGTCTGGAGGAGTCCCTTCAGTGTGGAGATGAACATATCTGTGCAGGAAGGGGCAGCTGAAAGCTGAATCAGAACATTCCTGCTGTCAAATTGTGGGCAACGATAAAGGAAGCAAAAGTTCCACTGGTTGCGCACAGGGATAGGATGTATTAGACCATGGGTAGGCAAACCAAGGCCCAGGGGCCAGATCCGGCCCAATTGCCTTCTAAATCCAGCCCACGGATGGTCTAGGAATCAGCATGTTTTTACATGAGTAGAATGTGTCCTTTTATTTAAAATGCGTCTCTGGGTTATTTGTGGGGCATAGGAATTCGTTCATATTTTTTTTCAAAATATAGTCCGGCACCCCACAAGATCTGAGGGACAGTGAACCAGCCCCCTGCTGAAAAAGTTTGCTGACCCTTGTATTAGACAAACTGTAGACTGTAGATTCTTCACAACAGTTTAAATGTGAAACGAGAAGAGCAGATGAAGGAACACTGGGAAGCTCAGGGGCAGCTGCAGACCAATCACACTTGGGATCCGCAAACCCTCAAATATATCAAGACCCCATGCCAGGCTTTTCTGACTTCTTTTGAGCAAGTTGTGCCAGAGGCTCTAGGACAAATGGGCTCCACTCGCTTTTGTTGATGATTATTTTAATGTCAGTGATTGTGATATGAGTTTGTTGTGGTGCAGTGGTTAGGGTGCTGGAACAGGGTTGTAATCCCCACCATGCCATGAAGCTCACTGGGTAATCTAGGGACAATCAGAGTACCCTAACCTAACACACTCACAGCATTGTCTTGAGGATAAAAAGACGAGGGGAAAACCACATCCCCTATGCTGAGCTCCTTGGACAAAATGTAGGGCTTTATGGACCATTTTTATTCTCTGATTCTTGGGGGGCTCTTTGAGTCATAACAGTGGAATGAAAATACCTTGTGAAAGAAAGTGAAAGGCAAGGCAAATATAAGGATTTCTTTCTCGGGCTATAATGAGAGAAGCCAATAGTTATGATTAGACAAGAAATTAGATGGGGAAATTTTGGACCTCCCTGGTTTTTTTTAGGCTCTTCTGTAAGTTGGTTCATAACTAGCCATTCTCAATGCCGTCTTCCTTTGCCAGTATGAGCTGGGTTCTTTGGCAACTTGGCTTTGGGTTTTGCTGGCGTTACATAATGGGCCTTTTAAACTTCTCTGAGTACACCGGCAAATATCTGCCAGTGTTAACCAAGAAAAATAAATGAAATAGCTACTCAAACTGAAGTATGCGCAAGTTAGCTAATGCACAAAGTATTCTTCATCTACGGACAAATGTGCCATTTAGCATCCAAAAAGGAGAAGATGGGGCATGGTCAGTAACTATATAGTCCTGGTGCAACTGCATAGTAATTTTGTGTTCCTCCAGAGTTAAACAGCTTGGTAATTATATTCGATGGTTCCCAAAATATCATTTAACACGTGTCCTGGTTTGTAAGCCTAAAATAATTAGGAGTTTGCTTGGTGATTACATGGTACTTACCACATATATGTTCTGCCAATGCATGATCGTTATATACCCTGTTATTAAATGATCACCAATTTTGCAGGTCATAGAAAGGATTTCTAAACATATCCCTCCCTCTCATATCTATTGAGGCTTCATTGGAAAACCAGCACACTCCTTCTCAGGGTGATTTTTCTAAAGGGAAACTTCAGAGATTGCAAGTCCTTTAGGTGATCTCCAAGCTGGCTTGCTCTCCTGGAGACATCTTGGGCTTTGATTTGTAAAGGGAGAAAGGTTTCAAAGGGCTGTCCCAATTGCCAGCCTGTTTACTCTCAAGTAATCAAATTCTGTAGGGTTTATTTCCAAGAAAGAAGAGTACACTTACTAGGCAGTAAATTCTATGGAACTTAGAGGAAATTTGACCATTTCATTTCTCATTTTTCCCATTCAGTTCTCTACATTTCCTCAGCAATCTGAGATAGATAGATAGATAGATAGGCAGATATAGATTGATAGATGATAGATAGATAGGTAGATGATAGATAGATAGATAGATAGATAGATAGATAGATGATAGATAGATAGATAGATAGATAGATAGATAGATAGATAGATGATAGATATAATTTCTCAGCATTTGGGTGCAAATGTGTACTAATACAGTATACACTTTCTTTGTGTGCCATTTTGACAAATATGCACATTTTGGTCAAATCCCCTGCACAATGCATTTTGCATGTTATTTTGCACAATATACAGTGGTACCTTGGGTTACATACGCTTCAGGTTACAGACGCTTCAGGTTACAGACTCCGCTAACCCAGAAATAGTACCTTGGGTTAAGAACTTTGCTTCAGGATGAGAACAGAAATCGTGCTCCGGCGGCGCAGCGGCAGCAGGAGGCCCCATTAGCTAAAGTGGTGCTTCAGGTTAAGAACAGTTTCAGGTTAAGAACAGACCTCCGGAACGAATTAAGTACTTAACCCGAGGTACCACTGTATGCACACTTTCTACTAAATTGTGCATTTGTATACACATCACCTGATTTAGCTTTTCCTAAAGCAGTGTACACCAGAGTAGGTTCAGTTGACTAGAAAATTTAGGACATATTTCTAAATAGTCGTGTGCCATGATCCCAGTCATAGACATGTCCGCCTCACCTGCTGACTTCCAAGGAGTATACGTGTATGGAGGGCTGTAGCACCTGTGGAAAAGGTGCCCAGTTCCTGGCGTTGCCAAGTAGGCCTGTGTAGTGGACAATACTGAGTTAGATGGAACAATGGTTCGAATGACCATAAAGCAGCTTCCCTATAATAGCACATTCCTCTGAGTAGAGAATGCTGGAGAGCCTGTGTTACTCCTATGCAATGAGCTTTCAAAATAAGGGGAGGGTTTTGCTTTGCTTTTTTACAGAGAAACGGATGGCAATGTGGAGTGAATCTGATGCCACAGATGTTGGTCCTTCCTTTGCCCATCAGCTTATTTCCTACTCAGCAGGTGCATTTTTTGAATGGCTAGCTGGGGGTGGGGAGCAGGGGCTCAACCACAGAAGATATGCCAAGCCACAACAGACAGACCACATGTTGTGGCTTGCATTCTTTCTGCAGTAATGATCATGATTGCCTTCTTTGAAAGCCGCATATTTTCATTAGTCCCGACTTTGAGGGAAACCACCTTTTTCCAGTTATTTCTCAGTTTGATAGATCGCTTTGGGCTCTTGCCTTTTTAGGGACATTAAGGAAGCCGATTAATCTTCCTTATTTATCCCATTAAGCCAGGCACAGGGGCTGCGTTAGCCATTCTGCTGAGTAAGCGGCAGCTCAGGACTCCAGCCAAATTAAAATGCCTTTTGTGGCATTTCGTTCTCCAGACATTTTTCCAAATGGGAGAGCAGTTTTCCTCCTTTTCACCATGATTCTAAGCAGGCTTAGAGAGAAGTAAAGGTTGCAGCCCACTGGGTGTTACTCAGAGTAGATCCACTGAAATTAATCCACCTACTTTGAGGAGGACTACTGTTGGATAGAAGCCTAAGTTTGGCTGAGCACCAGTGAGACTTAGGGTAGAACCCTGTATGTGTCTTATTCCAATGGGTTCTTACTCCCAGTTAGGAATGGAAGGACTAGTCAACTTCAGTTTTATCAATCTCTCATTTTTCCAATCTTAAATCCTGCTCTCTACATTCCTGTAGGACAAGTGGTGCAGCAATAAAACAGTTAGCACATTTGCAAAGCTAAGCAGGGTCCTGCAAATATAGTTTGGCTGGAGAATTTGAATGAGAATGAATTTGAATGAGAATGAATGGCTGTGTTTCAGTTGTCATAATTGTTTTGGAAAGTGCAGATTTGGGAGACTCTGCTTTAAATTAGCACAGAAACTAATTTCTCCCCCATCACTATTCCCAGGTACATGCAGGTAGAATTGTAGCCTTGACTGTGCTCAGGATTGTATCTTGTTGTTGTTGTTGTTGTTTAGTCATTTAGTCATGTCCGACTCTTCGTGACCCCATGGACCAGAGCACGCCAGGCACTCCTGTCTTCCACTGCCTCCCGCAGTTTGGTCAGACTCATGTTTGTAGCTTCGCAAACGCTATCCAACCACCTCGTCCTCTGTCGTCCCCTTCTTCTTGTGCCCTCCATCTTTCCCAGCATCAGGGTCTTTTCCAGGGAGTCTTCTCTTCTCATGAGGTGACCAAAGTATTTGAGCCTCAGCTTCACTCCTTCCAGTGAGAACTCAGGGCTGATTTCCTTAAGAATGGATAGGTTTGATCTTCTTGCAGTCCGTGGGACTCTCAAGAGTCTCAAGACTGTATCTTAAAGTTCCCTAATGGAAACAGTGTCTGAGCCTTTGACACTGACCAGTCAATGTACACTTGAACCTCTCTCAGTCCTGTATCTTCCAGTTGGGGTATAGCATACCAGTTGAATTTCTGCCTGGCTTGCTGCTGCTATTCAGAGCAATATATTTTCTGTATCATTTGTGTGTGCGTGACCCAGGAGAAATCACCGCAGAAGTTGCAACCTGAGGTGATTATTCCAACACCCAGCAACTTTGAACCACATCTGCATAGCAGATCACAGCTACAACAACATTTTTCTGGCTCCGTTCTGTACAGTGCTGCAAAGAGAACTCCCACTTAGTCAATTCCATAACCTCACTGGAAACTGGAGGTGTGACCAGACATCCCTTATGGTCCTCTGAGGAGGAGAAATGAAGACGGTTCAACATCTGCTCCTCAGCGGAGGAACCAGAATGGCTCAAGTGTGCAATTCAGCCCATCTAGCTGACCCAGAAACAAAATCGCATGTCAGCATTTGCAATATTGTAAATCACAGTTAACAGCTTGAAATAGTGTAAGAGATACTAAACACAAAGATCGGTCTATAGCTAAGTGATCCTCAGGATACCTGTTGATACTCTACTATTCATTTTTCTGGCGGGGGCAGACGGCGGACAGCTTTCATCACCAAAAAGTAAAGTTTCTGGAATACTGTTATCTCAGCATTTTTTAAATAACATGCATACACACAGACACATGCCCACAGATGGATTTTTTTAAATAAAAAAACCAACCGTTGTAAGTAGTCAGCCAAGCCTTTAATAAATGTGGCAATTGTAGATTTCCACAGGTGCACAGCAGACAACAGTGGCTGATGATCCCTCTATTCCTATTTCGAATTGCTTGAGGTTATCCCCCTGCTCATTTAATCCCCAATCATAGAACTGTAGAATTGCAAGGGACCTTGTGGGTCATCTAGTCCAACCGCTGCAATGCAGGACTCTCGACTAAAGTATCCATGACAGGTAATCCTGTGAGGTGGGTTTGGCTGAGAGGCAGTGACTGGCCCCAAGGTCACCCAGTGAGCTTCATGGCTGAGTTGGGATTTGAACGCTGGTCTCCCAGGTCCCAATCCATCCCCCTGCCCTCGCCCTGTCAACTGCCTGCTGCATAAAACTATGATGTGGGACCTGTGGCCCTTTGTATGTAATTGGACACCAACTCCCATCAGCCCAACCGGCATGGTGAATGGTGAATGGATGATGGGAGTTGTAGTCTAACATGTGGAAGGCGATAGGCTCCCCGCTCAGGCTGCAGGATATAAAGGCAATCAATTGTCTTCTGAACCAAAGAACTGCAAAGGTTGGGGTCTTCATGTCAATCACTTATGTTAGATATACTTAAGAAGAGGCTATAACCCTTGCTCCACTGGAGGTGCCTTTGCTGAACCCAAAATTATTTTAGCACGCCTTTTGAGGAGCAGGGGCATTGCGTGTTCAGACCCAGAAACCTCCCCCCTAAATAAATTCACACTTGACTCAGATTTTGGTTTGGCTTTTTTGGCAGAATTTAGGCCACAACTTTATTGATTACAGAAAGTGACTGGTTGCATAGGCTCTGGTTCGACTAGCTCCCTGCCATGCAGGTAGCACTGACCCAGGGCGCCAGCATAGGTCAGCCAAGGGTGAACACCTGGATAAGTGGAAAGCCAGGAACGGGCTAATTCTGCCACCCAAATGTCCCCCTAGACTCAGGCACAGGCACAACCCCCGCTCAGGGGTTGACCAAACCGTCGAGTCCCTGGATTCCTTAAACGGAATACCCTTCACATAGGGATGGCGAGAGCGTTCTCCCATCCCTATCACCTGAACCAGAGCCTATCCGCAACCTTACAAGTTGTGAGTATTTGCTACGTGGCAGGTGAAACCCAAATGGCAACAGCCAATCAGCCAAGTGGGGAAAATTCTTGCCGTGCCCCTGTCCCAACGACAGACGACACACAACGGCATAGCAAGGTCAAGTGCAAAGCCCTAAAAGTAGGGAGAGGTGGGTGGGTGTTCCGAATGCACGCGCCAAAAGAGGAAGCTCTGGGTCACGTGCATGGGCATAAATAGGTCCCTCGAACCATTTGGACTGTGTCCCATTGGCCAGATTGTACCCAACTTTGAGGGACCCACCAATTGGGTGTTGTGGCTGACCAATCGTACCCACCCACAACACAGGGTGTCGGTTTTCCAGGTCTCACCACAATACATGCCCTCTTTAAGTGAGGACCCAATTTGCAAAAACTGGAGTGAGCATGTTAGAGAACAGCTAAGGATTCTCCCCCCACCCACACACTCCCCCAGCAAAGCTGCATGCAGATTCTGGTGTGTGTGAAAGCTGACAGCACAGTAATCTAGCTGGGAGGTCTCATTTGCATTTCTAATCATGTGTGCTGCTAAGTAGGTCCCAGGGGTGTTCAGGAGTTTCCCACACGGAAGTAGTCTTAGAATTACAGCCGCTCTTTCTCAAAGACTCACCTCTGGGTGGTTAGTGCTCTTTGTTCTGGTCTGTGCCTGTACTATTGCTAGTGAACTAAACCACCCACATACCAGATCGGCTGCAACAGATAGCCCATTGGGGAGGGGACGACTTAATGACCCACCCGCCCGCTCGCTCTCTGACGACACCTTTGGGGTCAGCAGAATCCTTTCTCTGGGTCTGAGGGCAGGTGCAAGAACACGGGGTGGTCTTTTTACCACCCCCTGACCACACAGAGTTAATATAGCTAGATTACATTCAGGAGATAGCATAGGGGCCGGAGTAATGGGCTTGGCAGGAAGAGATCCATATTGAAATCTCTGCTTGGTCATAATGAAGCACAGTGGGTGGCCTTAGGCAAATCCATAAGGCTCTGCTTAAACCTGCCTGAGAGCTCCTATAGATTGTGAAACTAACACAGAGATTGTATCATTAGTTTGCATTACCATTATATGGAGATATATCAGGAGATGAGATTTGGGATTAATAAAACCAACACATGCTATCCCATAGAGCTGTTATTAATATCCTATCCAGTGAGGGAGGCAACACTGTCTGTATCTATCTAACAATCAATCGCCACATTTTTAAGTGTACTGCTATTGAAAAGTTGCTGTTAATGTACTTGCTGTTTGATTAGGAAAAACTCAGGGAAAGGGGCAGATCTTACACACACACACACCATTCCTGGAAACTCTAAGATAATATTCATGGTTCGATCACATACCAGGAAAGTCAGGTTACTCTGTTGTAGTTGATGGCGAGGGTCTTGCACAACAAGCCTGCTTCCCCAGATGATCAGACTTTTTGTGATAATGACAGCAAAAGTGAAAGGCAGTGGAAAGCATGGTGAAAGCACCTAGTGATGACACAGTCTAGCCTAACCTCCCAGCAAACAAATCAGAATAAATATGTTCATTATATAGCCAACATCACCCTACTTGTCCCACAAACAAATAAGGATGAATGCTCAATAAACAGGCCATCTTGAAGTGACCGTAGTCTAACCTCCTTGTCATCTTAGTGCAAGCAAATCAGGATGAATGCAAAATATATCATGGAGTTGGAAGGGACCTCAACAGTCTGCTCAAAACGCCTGCTGATGCGGGGAATCCTCTCCTACAGCATCCATGATTAAGTGATCAAAAATCTCTAATGAAGGAGAGTCTACCACCTTCTGGAGCAGTCTGTCTTGACTGCTGAACAGCTCATACCCACCATGCAATGCTAGGAATATACTGCATTGAGGTTTCTGAAGCTACAGTCCTATACACTCTTTCCTGGGTCAGATCCCATTAAATTCACTTAGACACACATGCATAGGAAGACGTTGAGTTAAATATATTCCTTTGTTTGATGTCAGCCTGCTTTGGATGGAGCTGCTTCTATTTCTAATGGCTCGAGCTGTGCACAGCCACTGTTTGCTGTCCCAGGTGGAAGAAAACACCCAGATGTGTATTGTCCTGCTCTTTTGCTTGACCTTCCTGGATTACAATGCCCCAGGGCTAGTTCACAGCCAAGTCTTCCTATAAGTATCCAGCCAAGTTTCTTGTTAACTGGTCTTGACTCATGGAGCTAATGAAAGCAGCACCTCTCTTGTAAGCAAGCAGAGTGGGTTGGGATTTCTAACCCAGAAACCACTGAGTCCTGCTATTGCTCTCCTGTAGCCTATAAACTGCTTGCTTCTTGGGTCACTCAGCAAGCGATTGTATTAGGTTACTTAATCCAGAAAAAAATACATGTGATTGTGGGATGTTACCACCAACCAGGGGCAGCCAATGCAGTGGTCTTCAGGTGTTGGATTACAGCTCCCATTATCCCTGACCATTGACCATGCTGGCTGGAGCTGATGTGTTCAACAACATCTGCAATCTGCTCCATTGGCTCTTCTTGCCAGAGGCATTCTGCAGACTGTGCAGTCAGGCCCGCAGAGCACAGCATAGGCCGTAGTTCTTACATGCATCTATAGATCATGTCATTGCTGTACAATGTATGGCTCACAGTTGAGTTTTGATCTACATCTGCATGTGGGTTACCGCTGTGGGTTTTAACCTGTGATGGCTCATTCTGATGGGCAAGTCACCGCTTGAAGCCGAGCAACAAATTTGCACATTTGACTCAGCCCCAAACATGAAATACACCTTGTGTGCACGTCTCTTGCACAAGTCCCATTCATTTCAATAGTGCATGCACCAAGGAACCTCTCCATAGATTGTGTCCAGATTCATTTGTCCAAAGGGCAGCACAAGGCCTCCCAAGACATTTTGTTGCCTGAGGCAAAATAAAAGATGGTGTAGCACCCACCAATCCCAGATACAGAAGCTGCTTGGACTGGCCATTGACTCTTACCTCAGTGCTGGTGATGGAACAGTATCCTCTGCTGCACCTGAGGAAGTAGGCTAGCTTAATAAAATAATAATAATAATAATAATAATAATAATAATAATAATAATAATGCTGCAGTAATATTGCTGTTGTTGATGATAATACTTTTTTATTCTTACAACTCTGTTAACCACTCTGGGAACATAAATTTCTGTTGAAGGTGTGCAACATAAAATTTGTAAGTAAGCAATAAACAACACCTCAGCCGCAAGTCCATTCCACATTCTTGTGACAGTACAGTATGCGTCTCCTGGGGAAAAGTTACAAGGAGACGGGAGAGCATTGTGGCTCATTATGGTCCCTCATGTCTTTTGAACCTCTCCAAGTCCTGGCAAGTGGCATCAGAGACTGACTCAGAGCTTTGTACTTTGTTCCAGGACAGCGTTTATTCTTTTAAAAAAGGCAGGGGGCCCTAAGCATCCCAGAACATGAAAGGACTGAAAGAGAGGCGTGGGGTGTTTCTGCCAAGCTTTGAAAGAATTAATGCAGCAGGCCCAATAGCCACCTGAAAACCGCAATGGGAGACTTCTTCGGCTTTGCTTAGGAAACAGGATTTGTTTCTACAGAATTCACGAGCGTCTTACATGGACTGGAAGCAGAACATGCAGTTTCCATATCACCTGTGCACATATTACTTGCACACATGTCCAGCTGTGGGGAACTCTATGGGAAGACTCTTGAGGGAATATCAATATGAGACCACACAAGTAGAGTTACCACTGAATTGAGTTTTGTTTTGTTTTTAATGCAGGATGCAACCATGAAGATGGCCATTCATCCAGCTGCACCGGAAGGAGAAATAAAACAGCGAGGCCCCCTTCATGGACTGAGCTGGCAGAAGGGGTGGGGCAGAAATTCAGCTCAGTTTAAAGGTATACTTACTTAATTCACACTTTATGAAACAATATGAAGACCAAAACACAGCCATTGTTTGGATTCTCCAAATTCTGAACTCCAGTCGAGTAATGTGTACAAAAAAATGCATTTATGAGGGTAAAACATGCATGCAAATCTATCGATCGGTGAAAATAACACCAAAAATGCATTCTATCAGAGAAAAATGCTTGCATAAAAATGCATATGTTTTGAGAAATCCAAACTAAAACGCTGGTGAATTTTCATGAGGACTTAAAAACAAATCATGAACTGATGGGGTTGGAAAAATGAGACCCTGAGAGAAACTGAAAAGGACAGATTTGCCCATCGCTAGCTGAGCCCAAACACACTTTGGCTTCTCCTCTCTCAGAACTGTCTCCTCAGGGGTGATTCCACTTGGTAACAAATATGATGTCAGGATGAATGGCATCCCAATTGTCTGATCTTCCTCTTCCTGAACACTTCCTTTTATGCCACGTCTCTTCCATTGTAAGCCATTATTTTAACTTGTACACCACCTGCCCTAGACCCACATTCCTTCCAATAGATCAACCCATCTGGGAACTGCAGTTTTCTTGTCATGGCAAAGTGAGAGATATTCCCAGCTGTGGCTCAACTCAGCGCACCCAGAGTTCGTCTCCGGTTTTCATAATCCACTTCCTGCTTCCATAACACTGTGAACAGCTTTCTTCCTTTGTGGGAGATGGGAACAGGGGACCTTACATAACCTTGATGAGGGAAACAACTAGCCCGGTTCCCTTGCCATAGCAATTGTTTTCAAGTTGATAATCCAGGAAATACATGTCTTCTCTATTTACTCAGAAAAGAATTAATGGCCCTCAGTTTTTTGATGGCATCCTCCCACACCTCACTGTTGCAACGGAAAGCAGACACAACCAGGCTGCTAGAGTACTTAGGCAGCGCTCTATGACTTAAGCACTGTGTGCCATGCGCGATGGTTGCTAATGAGACCTAATAATTCTCTCATTGTTATTCTAACACGGTGCAGCAGGACAAGTGAGCCTGTAAACAGAGATCCAACAAAAATAAAACCATTATAATCACAGCCTGGGTTGTAAATCACAGGCTAGGGTGTTCTGCTGTGGTTTGACTCCAAGCCAGGGAATAGTCAAATAATCAAACTGCAGATGGTAGGGCAGCAAATCGACTTACATTTAAACAGTGGCAAGGCTCCAAACGACAGGCGGAAAAATGCTTTGCACGATACAGGAATTCTCCCACCTCCCCACTTCTTGTTAACTAGGTCTATAAAATAACCAGACATGTTAACCAATAATAGTGTTATTCCTTGCAAGTGCGTGTGCCAACCCAGGTTCACGGGCTCGGCCGATCCTGTTACAAGCACCGCTAAAGAGCTGCCATACTAATAATAATTAACATTTCATTTCCAGGCAACTGAAGGGGTTTCTTCCCTCCACCCTCTGGAAAGATGAACTCCTGGTGTGAGGAACATCCAGGTGGTTTGGCAGTTTTACAAAAGGTAAAGGCAGAATTCTAGCTTTGCCACATTGTTTGTTTGTTTGTTTGTTTGTTTGTTTGTTTGTTTTTGGATGTATATCCCACCCGTCCTCCCGAAGGAGCCCAGGGTGGCAAACGGATGCACAATTTTAAAACAGAGCAAAGCAAAAACATTATAAAACACTTAAAACATTCTAAAAACGATTACAGTGAAAAACATATAAAAGCGGTCTCAGTTAAAAACATTCTAAAAGCAGTCAACAGTGATTCTGGGGTTGCCAGAAACAGTCACCAAATGTCTGGGTAGGCAGGGTTTTCCCCCACACTTCTCTGGAAAGTTAATCATGATGGAGACAGGCGCATTCCACTAGGGAAGGCATCACATCTGGAGAGCTATCACTGCAAAGGCCCTGTGACAGGTGAATGCCAAACTTGAAAAATAATATTAGAATGCACAGTAGTTTTTTAAACCTCTAAAAGTTTAAAAAGAGAAGCATTATTTGGATTTCCATGATTTACCCTATGGTTGCCCGGGCAACACAGGAATTGACTGCAGGCCCTCACAAAATGGGTGGTAGCTGAACTGGACCTAGGATTGCTTTAAAGACATTTTTCTTTAAGAGTTCTCTACCTTTGTAATAACTGAGAAGCATACAGCCCTGAAACCATGGTTGAGGTCTAGAATCCCAGAAACCTAAGCTGGAGCTGCTCAGATAGATCCTGTATGGGGAAACAGCAGGTCTCACTTTAACAACAAAAGCAACCTTGCCGCCGTGCGTCAGATCCATGGGTTGGGAAAACCAAGCAGGATGTTGAATTGCACAGGGACCTTCTTAGGGCTCAGCACAGATGTTCATAAAAGAATGCTAGTTTGGAATCTCAAAGAGAAAAGTTGGTGCTTGCTGCTTCTTTAGAATCAGGAACAATTTTGGAATGTGTTTGGATATACCAGAAGCTTTTGCTGCTGCACACTGCAGACCCTCCAAGTGTCCCTATTTTCCAGGCACGTCCCTGATTTAGAGAAGCTGTGCTAGTTTCTGATTTGATCCCGGAATGTCCCACTTTTCCTTAGGGTGTCCCTATTTTCATTGGAGAAATGCTGGAGGGTATGGAGTTATCTGACCCCCAAGTTGTGTGAAGAAAATCCTGCATAGGGAAGTTTATTTAATGTTTTATTGTGTTTTTATATATGTTAGAAGCTGCAGAGATTGACTGGGGCAACCCAGTGAGATGTGTGAGGTATAAATAGTAAAATTATCATTATGGAATGGGATGTCCCTATTTTCATCGGAGAAATGTTGGAGGGTATGACATTGATGACATTAGTATGGATAATTCCTCCTTCAGGGAAAAGTACGTTTCTGTTTATTTCTCTGCCAATCAAAGGTAAACGAAATGGATGGATTGCCTTGGCTCTGTTGAGCATGCCTCTCCAAACTGTCATGTAAGGTGATAGGGGAGTTGTGAAACACAGGGATCAAACACATACATGCTTAGAACTGCCATAAAGGAATCTCTCTAAGCATTTTATACCTTCACTCCCTTCCCCACCTCTCCCCAGCTCCCAGCAATATTTAGAGGCTTCCTGTCAGTCAATTTGTGGTTTAAAAGGAAGCAACCCCCCCACCCCCAGTCATTCAGCAAGCAAGCATCATGTAAACACTTTCCCTTAAAGCTTTAACTAGTAAAAGCCTGAGGACCATACCAGCAATTTCTTCATTTTTGTTTAAAAGAGAGACAGAGAGAAACTTGTGTTTTTGATTTAGAGAGGCCAATGTAAAAAAAAACACACACAAAAATACCGACTCCCAGATTGAGCTGCAAATTATAATTCTTGAAACATGTTCTAAACAAAATAATCGTTTTGCTAAAAAGCCATGTTTTTGCTAAAATCCTGAAGAACTGTTAATTGTGTCACAACCTGTTTCCGGAAAGAGGAGCTGATAAACAGAAGGAAGGAAGGAAGGAAGGAAGGAAGGAAGGAAGGAAGGATGGATGGATCAGTCTATTTATTTACCCAGCCTTCATCGACACAGACACTGAGGTATAAATAAAAAGAAAGGAATTACACCACGTTCAGTTTTAGCAAGTAGAGGGGCATGGTGTCTACTGGCTCATCAGTTACAATTTGATCTATATGCTCACACTTAGTTAACCTTATGGGGTTGTCCAAATTTGAATATGGGCAGGGGCAGAGTTTCTTGTGGAAGAAATTGGTGGAACATGGCATATATACATTAGATCGATGTTTACAGAAATGTGTACGTTAGAAGAAAGTGTGCATTAAAATGAATATATTAGTGAAAATAGCGTGTAAGAAGTAAATTACATTGAGAAAATTTGCTTGCAAAAATGTGAGCAAAGGAATCTTCCTTGGATTTCAGATCAGATGGAGAAGTAAGGTAAAAAAAATAAAAAATCTTATCACTTGATAGTACCATACTGATACCTGAATTACCAAGTGGTAATCAGAATATTAGCAGAGACATCACCTTGCCTTGCCAACAAAGGTCCGTATAGTTAAAGCTATGGTTTTCCCAGTAGTGATGTATGGAAGTGAGAGCTGGACCATAAAGAAGGCTGATCGCTGAAGAATTGATGCTTTTGAATTTTGGTGCTAGAGGAGACTCTTGAGAGTCCCATGGACTGCAAGAAGATCAAACCTCTCCATTCTTAAGGAAATCAGCCCTGAGTGCTCACTGGAAGGACAGATCCTGAAGCTGAGGCTCCAATACTTTGGCCACCTCATGAGAAGAGAAGACTCCCTGGAAAAGACCCTGATGTTGGGAAAGATGGAGGGCACAAGGAGAAGGGGACAACAGAGGACGAGATGGTTGGACAGTGTTCTCGAAGCTACCAGCATGAGTTTGACCAAACTGCGGGAGGCAGTGGAAGACAGGAGTGCCTGGTATGCCCTGGCCCATGGGGTCACGAAGAGTCGGACATGACTAAACAACAACAACAATCAGAATATTGTGGTAAATTACCACTTGGTAAATCCATCCTGCCAGAATCCACGGCCATCAGGGGTTTAGGGAAGCACTTCTAGTTTATTCACTGGACAGCCTTGATGCCTGGCATCTTTCCCCCTCCCCCCCCATGAAGCACTGGGCACTCCTGCCCCAAGTGCGGAAGCTGCTGTCTGGACAAGTCCTTATTCCTGCTTCAAGAGGGACATTATGTTCCATACAAGATGGTAAACTCCCCAAGTTATTTAAAAACAAAAAAAACCTCTCCAATATAACATTAGACGGAAGCAAACTTTACACGGGAAAGCATCGATTCTGAATTATTACACTGGCTTGGACACTTCCAGTATTTCCTCTCTGCTGGATTGAAACTGACACATGTTCTCCAGACTTTTTTTTTTTTTAAGAACACCATTCTTTCACCCTTAGATTTACGGTAAATCAGTGTTGCTCAGAGGAAACTAGCAGAGAAACCTCTGTTTCCTTTGATGCATTCCTAAGTCTCTTACTTGGAGAACAAAATTGGTCTGGTATGTGATTCAAGCCAGCTTCCTCTGGTTGCCAGCCAAAAGATAAAAGCAGCACAACCTTGCATCGTGGAGATGTTGTGCTTTATGTTACAAGATGAAGTCCATTTTTCTTGCTGCCCTGTGTACAGTCATTAGATCAAAATTAATTGGAATCTCTTATCAGGCACAAAAGTGAGGAAGAATCCCTGGCTTCCACATTTCTGTTCTGTGGTGCCAAATCAAAGAGCATCAATGAGCTATTGGACCTGGAAAGTCTTCGGGCCACTCTTTTTCTCTCAGCCTATCCTACTGTCAGGGACACGGGTGGCACTGTGGGTTAAACCACAGAGCCTAGGACTTGCTGATCAGAAGGTCGGCAGTTCGAATCCCTGTGACGGGGTGAGCTCCTGTTGCTCGGTCCCTACTCCTGCCAACCTAGCAGTTTGAAAGCACGAAGTGCAAGTAGATAAATAGGTACCACTCCAGTGGGAAGGTAGATGGTGTTTCCGTGCACTGCTCTGGTTTGCCAGAAGCGGCTTAGTCATGCTGGCCACATAACCCAGAAGCTGTACGCCGACTCCCTCAGCCAATAAAGCGAGTTGAGCGCCGCAACCCCAGAGTCGGTCACGACTGGACCTAATGGTCAGGGGTCCCTTTACCTTTACTATCCTACTGTCAGAAGGAATCTGTGTGTAGGGCGCACATGTGGTGAACCATTGAACTGCAGGTGGCAGCCTTCTCAGTGGTTGCTGCTTTGCTTCCAGGCCCAATCCAGGTTTCATTTTATTTATATCCCACATTTTTAATGACTCCAATAGTAGCAAACAATACAAATTAGACCATGACAGTAAAATCTAAAACCATGCAATAAAACGTAAGTGGTTTTGATCTCCAGAGCCAGTTTTGAAATATTAGACTAAGCTGTCTGGTCTGGTCTGGTCTGGTCTGGTCTTGGAGCCCACTAGGCAAGGCTGGTCTTGTTCCAGCACCAAGGATAGCTCCTAGTGAGCCGCTTGCTCTGACAAAGGTTGGAAGTGAACAGATGCCCTTTGAGCTTTTGTCACCTCTCCTACATTCTGCCCCTTTTGGAGAACTAGTCTCTTAAAGTGTTGGCCTGGAGACAAGCATCATAAAGTATCCAAGACAGGGAAATCTAGACATAATTGCTGAGGATCCATCTTATTATTGCCATTTCCCTCAAATTGTTAAAATTGCATGGTTGATTTCAAACAAATGACTTCAGGGCTTCACCTAAGCAACTAGAAATTATGCCTTGGCCACAGAACAAATGTCAGTAACCCAAACCTACAAGAGAATAGAAGCTGACTGGTTCTGTGTATTGACAACTTCCATATATAACGATGTGGGTTTGGCTTCTAAAACAAGTTAACCACTGCAACACGGTCTTCTGACAATACAAGAGATAGTTCAGAAAAAGTATATTTTAGGCACGTTCTTTAAGTAGATAGCAAAAAGAGAGAGGAGGGAGGCCTGCTGCATCAGACTTAACAGATTTATTGTGGCAAATGTTTCTGCGGCTTTCGTCTAGGAAGGTTGATGCCGCTATAAATCTGATAAATCTTTACAGTAACACAATATTTTTTTCCTGTGTTTGTTGTAATAGACTAACTCGGCTACATTTCTGGAATTCGTTGATTAAGTACATACTTACTCAGCAAGTGCAAGAAGCAAAGAATCTCAGTTATGGTGCCATGTCTTCTGTTTATCTCCCATGCGGAAGGCCTTCAATCTTCTGCTGTCATTGCAATTACAGATGAGTATGTTCTCTGAATATGATTTAGCTCCGTAACTTAGGCTGAAATGCCAACCCACATATCTGTGAGTAGACCTTGTTGAATTCAGTGGGATTTGCTTCTAAGCAGACATGGTTAGGACTGCAGTCATATGCACATCCAAACATTCTCAGTAATTAGTGTGCTTCTCCTTAAGCCAGCAGACTTAAGGGAGGAACAACATTGCAGAGACAGGGAAGGTGAAGTCATGTTGCATCTGCTGGCATGGCATTGCATCTTACCCATTATGTCTTATGATGAATGTATACAGCATTATTTGAGTTTTCTCTTTTTAAAAAAATAATTATTGGTTTTAATATAAGCAAGAATAAACAGAAGTAGTTATCCCTTTCTGCCACATCCTTGTTAAGAAAAAGAAACATTTCTCTCAAGGTGGGTGTGCATAGCTAGTGGATGCCAGTTCTCTGTGTCATCAATAGAGAAGGATGCAAATGGATCCTAAATTTCAATAACATTGAGTCCTGGGTGTTATTTAACACCTTTATGTGTTTAGTCAATTTCTCCATCAGGGTTGTCGTCCAGACCTTTTGCCTCCTCTGTGTGAGATGAAGATGGTCCAAACTTTTCCAGTTCTGTGGAGCTGTCTAGCCACTGCCAGTAGGAATGTTATGAGTCCTTTGTGCCGTAAGTCAGGGGTAGGCAACCTAAGGCCCGGGGGCCGGATGCGGCCCAATCACCTTCTCAATCCGGCCTGCAGACAGTCCGGGAATCAGCGTGTTTTTACATGAGTAGAATGTATCCTTTTATTTGAAATGCATCTCTGGGTTCTTTGTAGGGCCTGCCTGGTGTTTTTACATGAGTAGAATGTGTGCTTTTATTTAAAATGCATCTCTGGGTATTTCTGGGGCATAGGAATTCGTTCATTTTTTAACAAATTTCAAAATATAGTCCGGCCCACCACATGGTCTGAGGGACAGTGGACCGGTCCAAGGCTGAAAAAGGTTGCTGACCCCTGCTGTAAATCATAGAATCTTAGAGTTGGAAGGGACCAAGGGTCATCTAGTCCAACCCCCTGCAACACAGATATCTCAGCTAAAGCATCCATGACAGACGGCCATCTAACCTCTGCTTAAAAACCTCCAAGAAAGGAGAGACAGTTCCACTGTCAAACAGCTCTTACTGTCTGAAAGTTTTTCCATACGTATAGTCAGAATCTCCTTCTGTTCCTCATGGGAAATGTTCAACATGGCTAACTGTGGTAAGCTTTGAACTGTTAGTTGTATTATAAGACTTATATTCTAAATATTATATTCCAAAATTCCTCTATTCTATCCCAAGTCCACTACATATGATACATAGTACCCCCTCCAACAGAGAGGAGAGGAGGCTGAATTGATCCGGTTACATCCCAGAGATGTAAGGTGCCATTTTAGGCAACAAGTTAACGATACTTTCTTGATTTTTAATTAATGAATCTATTTTTCTCAATCAAGTTAGTGCATGTAACCAGCAATTCTGAATGTGATATATATTTAATACTAAATTTCTAAAACTTAAAAGAAGAAAATGGCATGTGACCATCCTTTTCTGGGTGCTGCATTCGTTTATGTATTTCAGATGCCCCACAGGCACAGGAAATACCTGATGAGGAAGAGAAAACTCATCAGCACCAGCAGAGGAGAACCAGCAGCAAAGCAAACTACAAGAGGCCAGCCATGGATAACTGAAGGAGAGCAGCGCCTCAGCTGCATTCACTGACAGGCATTGAAGGGAAGGAAGAGGTCACAAAGCTCAGCAGGGGGCAGATGGTGTGGCTGAGGGAATAGGAAATTTAGGAAAGCTTGCCAGAATCTAAACGGTGAGGGGGCTAAGCAGTGAGATTTGGGAACCCCAGGTTTGGGGCAGGTGGAAGGGCACGCATGCATATAAATACGTTTTTTGTTCGAGATACCAAAACACTAATGAGTGCCTCTACTCTAGGAAGCCACATTTGAAAACGTTGTTTGATAACTGGTTAAAAATCCCCACAAAAAAAACCAAACTCCGCCTGTCTTTGAAAGCACTGTCTGCAATAACATCTAAAAAAAAAAAAAATAAGTGGGGCAGGGGGTGTTGGGTGGGTTTTTCTTCTTCCAATTCACCCCGCTGCAACTACCAAAGCAAACTGAGGTGACCTTTAAACAATCGTTTGCTTTTGCTCCACTGGATCCAAACAAAAGCTTTCTATTTCATATGCAAGTCTATGCAGCTGTAGATACTTCTATGGGGAAAGGTCAAGACATTTAGTGACCTTTGCAATGGATGATCTAATTGAAGAATCACCACAGCCTCTTCCTTTCTTTCTCTCTCTTTTTTTTTTTTTTTTTTTTTGGTTATTCCAGAGAAGGAACCGAAAGGCAACCCAACTCGCAAAATGCTAGCTTTGTGGAAATTACTGGGATGCACTGAGCAGCTCTAAACTATTTAATTAACAAAATCTAGTCATTAATTAAAGTAATTGCACAATGTAAGCCTTGGGTGTGTTCATTGCAAAGCTGATCAACTTAAGGTAAGCACAATCTTGGTCAATCCATCTTTCTTTTTAGAGGATATTTGCCTTGGAAGAAACCAACAAGGTAATTTACAGGCACCCACCCTACCATTCTGCCTTCTGGGAATTGCATCTCTGTGGGCAATGGCTTAGGAATCTCAGTGGCCTCCCACATAGAAACTACCCAGCTTCTTTGGGGTGTGGGATGAGAAAGGGCACCATATTTCAAAAGGACTGTAGGTCTGTGGTAAAAGTGTAACGTACACATGCACACATACCCATTGGAAGCATAAGCTGTTCAGTTGCGTGGATTTGTCACCAAGTTCACAATTCAGTTCTGTGTTCCTGATAATAATCTGGTAGATTTCAGCTAGGCTCAGTGTCAGGGACTGGCATTGTTGGGTAGCTCCCAAGGGTCTCCAGAAGAGCCAACAGCTGACCCCAAATGGTGGTCACATCTGTTTAGACCTGGAGTTGCTCTGTTTATCTTCTCCGGGCAATGGCAGCTGCCATTTTAATTTCCCCACAATGCAATTTAAGCCCCGACAGAGCACCATCTTGGAGCAATGCTACACTGAAACCCTGAGGCATTGTGGCAAGATTAGCTGATGGGTACCTCTACCTGAAACCCAATGCTAGTCAGAATGGACAATATCAGGTGAGATGGACCCATAGTCTGACCCAGGGGTAGGCAACCTAAGGCCCGGGGGCCGGATGCGGCCCAATCGCCTTCTCAATCCAACCCATGGACGGTTTAGGAATCAGCGTGTTTTTTACATGAGTAGAATGTGTCCTTTTATTTAAAATGCATCTCTGGGTTATTTGTGGGGCATAGGAATTCGTTCATTTCCCCCCAAAAAATATATTCTGGCCCACCACATGGTCTGTGGGATGGTGGACCGGCCCACAGCTGAAAAAGGTTGCTGACCCCTCTGATACAGCAGCTTCCCAAGGCCCTCCTGTCACACAGCTATCCTACCGGGTATATTTATTGCATTATAGAAAACCATTCCAAGAGTTAAATCAACCAACTGTGGTCCCCATTTTGGATCAAAGTTCTGCTCTTTTACTGTATAAAATGTGAATTGTCTTCCATATATCCAGTATTTGTTGGCAGAAAGGACAGAAGTAGTGTAGTTACAGGTAAAAACTATTGCATGGGGAAGGACCATAGAGCAACTGCTTTCCAGGCAAAAGGTATCCCTGGTATCTCTAGATAGGGCTAGAGATGTCAAGGCCTGGTGGGGGAGGAGAGACTGGAAAAATTGGGGGAAATGTAAAGGTAAAGGACCCCTGACAATTAAGACCAGTTGTGAACGACTCTGGGGTTGCGGTGCTCATCTTGCTTTACTGGCCGAGGGACCCGTTTGTCTGCAGACAGTTTTTCGGGTCATGTGGCCAGCATGACTAAGCCGCTTCTGGCGAAACCAGAGCAGTGCACGGAAACACCGTTTACCTTCCCGCTGGAGTGGTACCTACCTATTTATCTACTTGCACTTAGACGTGCTTTCGAACTGCTAGGTTGGCAGGAGCAGGGACCGAGCAACGGGAGCTCACCCCGTCGCGGGGATTCGAACCACCGACCTTCCGATCGGCAAGCCCTAGACTCAGTGATTTAGACCACAGTGCCACCCATGTCCCTAAAAAACAGGACGGTTTTTCCCCCATTTCCCCCTGACCTTCACAACTCTCGGTAGGACTGGGAAAGAATTCTGTCTGAAACTCTGGACAGCCATTGATAAGTCAGTGTAGCCAATACTGAGCTGCACAGACCAACAGTCTGACTTGGTATAATGCAGCTTCTTGTGTTGACACATAATTCTTAGATTTGTTGCTGTTTTCTTCAGTTTCTCAGGAAAATAAGTATGTAAAAGCTAGACTGGGTTGAATGTAAATTCAATTTAAAAATGGCTCACTTCTCATGCCTATACAGCATTAACAAATAATGCATGCCAAACAAAGGGACATTCTAAATCACACTTTCCTAAAATACGAAGTCTTTCCCCAGTTTAGCAGGCAGTGTGACAGTAGCTCCCTTCCTCCATTTTGTCCCAAGAGTTGATCCCCCGCCCCGAGCCTAAATTGATGGTCTTTTCAATAATTTGAGATTAACTCACTCTTTTTTTGTACTGAGTTTTCTGCAATTGCTGTGAGCAGAGCGTTTCATTACTTTTTGCCTCCTGCCATTTGCAAAAAGAAAGTATGTGTGTGGCAGGGGGATTCTATTTTTGCATGCAGGAGAACGAGGTTTCCGGATGCTCATCCGCCTCTCTTGTCAGCATTTAGGCAGGCAGCAGAGCGAAGTCTTGTCGTCCTGCTGTGTTAATAAGCACTGTCCCCTCCCAGACATAGCTATGGGTTTGTAGAGGCTCAGAGTCCCTGCTGCGTTAATAAGCAGTATCCCATTCTGCACAAAATACACTGAGTGCATTTTTGAATGTATGTTCTGTAATTTTCTGTCGTCACCAGAGACTCACACGGATGTTGCATGCCTGCCTTAAGATGAGGGCAGTATGCGCTGCTAGAAAACACAATGGGCTGCCTTTAAGTGTGTTAGACCAAATGTGATTAAAAGTTGCTAAGCCTAAATTAAAAATGAGGAATGTGGCCAAAAAGAGACACAGGGCCTGTAAGGGAAAGGCTCATTGGTTTTACAAGGCCCCATGCAACTTAAAATGAATGTAATAGATGTCAGATGCAGCTTTCAGATGCCAGAGCTGTCTGAAGGCAGTGAAACCCACCTTAAGTGAAGAGGCGCCCATTTTGGATACTTTTTGCAAGTCACTTTTATGACATGAAATCTGCAATCCTAAGCATTATTAGTGGCAAGTAATTTCACCAAAATTAAGAGAACACACTTAAGACCGGGATGCAAATGTGTCAGTGTAGCACAGCAGCCTGGGTGTTGAGGGAGCAGCATAAATTACAATCCTTGGCTACATTATAGTTACTATGGCTCTGTCCAACTTACATGACCTGGTTGTTCCAAGGATCAAGTAAGATAAGCTTCGAGTTCAGTGGAGAAAATTATGGGAAGCAACTGAAAAGAGTTATTGGCATAGGCAAATTTGGCCCTCCAGATGTTTTGGAACTACAACTCCCATCATCCCTGATCACTAGTCCTGTTAGCTAGGGATGATGGGACTTGTAGTCCCAAAACATCTGGAGGGCTGAGTTTGCCTATGCCTGGATTATTGGCTCTAGACTGCTCATTCACCCTTATCAGTTTAAGCCGACACTTTATGCAGTCATAGCTGTGGAACTGCCTCCTTCGTTATGCCCTATCACAAACTTCAAAACTAAGGGCTTATCTGGACTCCCACCGCTTTCCCCTGGGAAACCCGTTCTTTACTGCTGAATCGAAACAAACGGCAATCACATTTTCCATGGGTTGTCATTTGCTCCAATTCAGCACTAAAGAGTAGGTTTCCCCAGGGGAAGCAGTGGAGCAAACAGAAGACCACTGGGACCCATGCTTTCTAGTCAAGGGACAAGCGGATGTGGGAACGAGTCATTTAAAGCCATTTTATAATCGCTTATGGAACTTATCGCTTATGGAACTTATAATTGCTTATGGAATTATGTGTGATTTATTTCTGAGTAAACAGCCATAGGATTGGACTGTAAACTCTCTGGAAATACTTTTGTGCAAACCCGGAGAATGGTATTAAAAATGTGTGGTCTCTCTTATGTGAAGCTCAAGCTAGAAGCTTTTCCAGAGGCTCAGCCCATCCTGTTTGAATTGAAATTGTAGGGCAAGTGGGGGTTTATTTTAAATTACTGCATTTTACTTCTGTAGTTCCAGTCCTTTAAAAAAAATGTTACTGGCAACTCATTCTTTATAATATAGGGAAGAACCTAAACAAAGTACATTTTTGATAAAATTCTTCTATTTGGATTTTATATATGAACAAGAACAAAAAATGGCTTCTAGGAATCAAAGACTTAATAATGCTTGGCCTATCAAAGTAGACTGATGAATTTAATAAATTGGAGGTCCATGCATATTTTTGTCTTCTCCCAGGCAACCTATCTGCAAGCTAAAAGCAATATTCCTTAAATCATGACACATCTGATCACAGCAGATGGTGAACAGTCTTTTGCCTAATTAGCATTTGGATTCACATCCAGCTTTTTAAAAAGGAAAATACAAACTATCATTCCTTCTTTGCCGGTTCAGAGGATATTAGGATGTTCCCTGACTACAAAAGGGATAGATAAGGTTGCTCCTAAAATAATCAGTTTGGCTCTTGTTAGTAGCACTCTTGCCTCCAAACGAGGAACTGAAAGTCTCTTAAGTTATTTTTTTTTAGAATTCTAATTCTTATTTTACTCTGCTGGTGGTTGTTTATAATTTCATTTTGCTAAGCTGCTTTGAACTGTTCACTGCAAAAGATGGGATATATATCCCTTAAATAAAGATGAAAATATTGGATCTTTTAGTGTGCCAAATTGCTCATAGCATTCAAGTTCCAACAATTACCCACATCATCTCCCGGTATAGCTAGAAGACAAAAGCTCTGACTCAACGCCATAGCACCTTTTGTAAGGAAGTGTTGCAGTCCTGTTTAAAATAGTCATTAAATGGATGCCCCAAAGGATTCTTTAAAAGGACGGGGAAATCATCACCATTCACATTTTATTGACTTTTTATTTAATAAAAAAGACAGTATCAGATTAAAAATACAAACACTTTGGGTGATTATCCAGCTTTTTCCCCTGCCTCGTAGAGATAAAACCAAACAATGAGCAAAAGAAAAACAACAAATTATTATTTTTAAAGGTAACATTTTGGCCAGAGCTGTAAAATAATGCTGCACCAATTAAATTACACCAAAATATATTATTATACCTTTGAAATGGCTTTCAGACCAATAAATTAAAAGAGACAAATTCAAATAAAAAGTCAACTTTGAAATACAAAAAAAGTCCCAAATTAAATAAGAAAAAAAATACACAACGCTAATAATAATAACAACAATGTGCAGTCAAGTGTTCTGCTTCTTCTAGGAATGGTAACATGCCAGTAAGTCCCTACAGAACATATTCCAGTTTGGCAGCAATCAGTCAATCATTCACATTTGTACACAAGACGGCAGGCCTGGGCAACAGCCTCGGGCAGACGTGAGGAACCCGGGGCCCTCTGAACGTTGGTGGACTCCAACTCCCATCAGCCCCAGACAGCATGGCCAATGGAAAGGGATGATGTGAGTTGTAATCCAGCAACATATGGAGGGCCACAGTTATCCCTGTGGGCTAAGTAGAGCTCAGATGCACGGGTGATTCTTAGTTCCTCTCCGGGGCAGTTGAGTTCCCTTTTCTTCACTACATACATCAATTAAACATTTAACTCAGCCAGATGGGCAGGCATTGTAAGTCAGTATTGTTCCACTGAAATCAAACTCCATTAGGTCAACTGAGACCAGTCACAGCTGCCAAGGGAGCAAGGCTTACGCGCCCGGATTAAAACATGATCTTCATGCTAATACAAAGTTTTATCCAAATTACCGCAGTACTCTGTTTCAAAAAAAGGCACAGCAAATATTTTAGACTTCTGCATCCTTCCAAGGCTGCAATTCTATGCTTAATTACTTGACTTGTTTACTTCTTAGTAAACATGATTTAGGAGTGGGTTGCACATTGCACATGGCATGAATATTAGAATTGCAATTCCAAAGAAGGTATATTCCTTTGCTTCATACTGTGACATATATCAAACAGTAAACAGAGAATCCTAACTCAGCCACAGGGGATGGGTGGGTCAGGGGAAGAGATTCCATTCTCATGCCTAGAAGTCTGGGTATATGGATTTTATAAGGAATCAATGTCATTTTGACCAAGACTGGTTAATTAATTTGGTTCATTGCCTTGTAGAGAGATACAGCTGTTCTGAAGAATTAGGAAACCTTTTCAGGAAACTGGAACTAAATAATTCACCCATCTGAATGTGAAGTGAAAGTGTTCTTACACAACATATAGGCAGTTCAGGCATACTTATGAGAAATATAAAACAACATTTCCCACCAGCTCAGGTATTTTCTTGTCTTTTACTCTGGAATCTCTTCAGTTTGGCACTTTTTCCCTGAAACATTTGGAGCCCCAAGGTAGAGTATGATAGTTTCTGCTTTCAGCTAAAGTCTTGAAGTTGGCACTGGTTAAACGCAGGAAAAGAATCTTGGACTATTTCCTGTAGTTATGTGTACATGTTGACTTTGTTTTAAAGCTGCAAACAATTTGGTGTTGTAAGCTAATACAGTAATGCAACTCTATTTGAACTAAGAGCTGCTTACTGGAATAACCGTGACCAGAAGTTATTCTGAATTGCCCAGGCCTGTCAAACACATAGTGCCTATTTAAAAAGAGGCTTACATTCACGTAATCCAGTAGACCCAAGTGGTACCTTTATGGGAGTTGAAGCCTTTAACTCAAGGGTGGCTAATCTGTGTCCCTCCATGATAACCCCCCTCACCCTTGATTACTGACCATGCTGGCTGGGGCGGAGGGGAACTAGAGTCCAACAAAACCTGGAGAGCCACAGGTTAGCTACCCCTGCTTTAGCTGCAATATTTAAATTAAACCCATTGGAAATAATTCTTTTGTCTTCTCTGATTTGACCCCACTGTCTATGAAACATCAACCCAAATACATACACATTCTTAAACTGAATCCCTCAAGTCTACTTTCCTATTACTTTCTTCCTACTCATAAACCATTCCCCCATTGTATTACATACTGACAAGGGCTCTGGAATTCTGTAAAACTCTTTGAAGTTTATAACTACAAGACTCAATTCATCCAAGTAAAATTCTACCAGTTTATGGTATCATAAATTTTGTTGATCTTTGTCGTTCACCTAAGTTTGCATAGATGCACACATGTGCCCCGCCCCTTAGAATTCCTTGTTCCTTTAGTATTGGGAGACTGTATTGTCTCATTTCCAGACTGCTGCTGAAAAATCTTTAATGAATTAGAGCTTGCCTGCATACTGTTTTATTCATTCTAGTTTCTCAGTAGCCATACATACATACACACAGGTATGTAGAGAGGCTACTGGCAAGTAGCTACTTCTCAGTGTGCTTGTCTGGTCTTTCCTTGGCATTTTATGTAGCCTTACAGTGATTATGCAATTTCCAGAGCCCCTGGTGGAATTTATTTCATACTATTTTTTTGCTTGGAAGAAGAAATCTTCCTCACTCCCAACACTTCATCCTTTTACTACATTGCTATCTCTTCCTAGACTAACTTTTCTATGAATTCAAATAACTTCCACTCAAATTACTAATCACATTTCAGCAGGCGACACTATCAAATGATAACTGGCAGTGTCAATCATTGGTTGGGCAACTATGCGTGCAGCTGGCAGCCCCCTTCTGCATGTGCATATTCCTTAGGGCATATAGATATTGACAAATCTACCAGCAAATGATTTCTTATACTTAACAGTTGACTTTCTTTTTTAAAAAAAAAAAGTTTTGTTTTAGCATTATAGCTTTTCCAGTGGTTAGTTACCTTCTCTAATATAAATATATGTACCCTTTTTCCAGTTTACATTTTGTCTAGCTTCAACTTACAGCCACTGCAATATGATCCTTCTCTGTCTGCCAGATTCCAGAGTTTCTGCTTCATACTTTATTGTAACTTCTTTGGATACTAGGTAGTATTTTGACTGAATGAGCTATAGGGTTGCATAATGAGCATGAGATGAATTTTTCCTCAACATAACTTAAGTATTTCTGCTCAGTCTGTCTGCTCAACATCACTTCAATAATGCTACCACTGTCAACAAATTGATACTGGGCCAACTCCATCATAAAGGTACCCAAAACCCTTTCCTTCCAGCCCTGCTATCTTCCCTCTGCTAGTTAAGTTTGTTACAGATCTCCAGAGCTTTCTTGTAGACCTGAGTGACATCATCCATGTCTGTAAGCAGAGAAAAACTGCTATCGCCTGTCCGATTCCGATAGCGCTTCAGATACTGTGGCCGTGAGCGATTTTGAAGTCCTTGGAAATCTTGGATCTGGAGGAAGTTTTCAGCAGACACACAGCTCCTTATCCTAAGCCTGTTCTCTTGCAAATCCACCAAGTCAAAGGAGTCACTGGACAGGATGCTGTCATCACTAATCACGCTGGAAGGGCGGCTATAACTTCGAGATAATCCATCTCCAGGCAGGATTGCTTCCTCCATGGCTTCCAGCATTGGTGTGTCAGGGCTGATCAAAGCAGAATCCGTGCTACTGGTGGAATACTTGCTACTATGTTTTAAAATACCTTTGCGCCTGTAGGAATGACTGTGAGACTCTATCCTTAATGTTTCAATAATGCCTGGGGACGTATCGCTATTTCCTGCCTCCTCATTACGGTCCAAGAGTTCTGAAGATTCGCTCCGTTCTGGAGATGAGTAGTAGCCAGATTCTCTTTGCTGCGTCTTCTTAAGGATTCCTTTTTTTGGCATTAAGGAAGACTGCTTAGTGCTGTATTTACCCGTTACCTCCCCCTCCACAACGTTCTTACTGGACATCCCTGTCCTGCATAACTCCTGCTCCATTTTAAAAGTGGAGGGTAATACTGGATTGACTACTCCTTCTATATATCCTGCACTATGAGAGCGATGTTCACTGTTGCTCCTTTTTTTTAAGATGCCTTTTGGCCTCTTGGAGTTCGGCTTGCATGCATTTTCAACTCCTCCTTCCTGGATAGACTGTGCAATGTCATTTTCCTTCTTTGATTTTTTCAGGGATCTCTGTCTCTCTAGTGTGACTTCAGATCCTTTTGGTTTGGAAAGGCACTTCGTTTTGGTGTCAGTCTCTGGCTGCAAGCCGCTAGAACGATGATGCCAATCTATGAACCGAGACAGCAGGGGGGACTCAGAGTCTTGCAGGGCATCACAGTCACAAACACTGCTCTTGTAGCCCCAGTTAACCCACCAGTGGTTGGCTATGTCTTCAATAGTTGCTCTGCGCTCAGGGTTCACCATCAGCATCCACCTGATCAGGCCTCGAGCATCTACAGAAAAAGAAAACCAATTTCAACCATTCTACCATGACTTTTTTAAACTTTAATTCTAAATTGGAAGCATGGCATAGAAACAAGTGCAACAAAGCAGTGCAACAGGTTAGCGTTATAGCTCTTTTGACAGCTATTTGCCTTCAGATATTCCCTAGCTGAAGACTCATGACACAAGTTGCCACTATGCTTTGGTAATCTGAGTAGCTTTCCATATTAGGGTTAGTCTTGTGAAATACACGGGCTATTGAATCACTATGGCCTAGTTCTCAGTGAGATGATAAACCTGTGTCTGGGCTGAACCACTTCAGCCTGCTGGCGGGAGCTCACATGAATGAATCCAGACAGCCAAACAAACAGACAAGCAACACACAGAGAGAAAACTAGATGTCACAGAGAACGGTAAGCTATAATCCTTCTCCTTGACATTTAGTTTTCTATAGGGGGGATTGTTTTGTATGGAGAAACCCCCACCTGAAATCTGAAGTGGTATAACCCAAAGACAGATTTATCAACTCAGTGACAACTAGGTTAATGTGCATGGCAGATTCTCAGCACACCCATGTTCACCTTCCTACACACGGGACAGGAAGGTTTTCGTGTAATAGAAATGTTTACTATTATCCAAATGTTCTGGGCAGGCAGGGCCTTCCTTATCTTCCTATTGCCATCTTCAGGCATATTGAAAACTTTATCCTGTGTGAGCCGTGGTCTGCCCATTCCTTTAAGCTAATACCAATGCAGAAACCATGCAAGTAGATGTCTTGTGCACCACTATGCCCATAATAAAGGTGTAAATGGTAAAGTATGTGATGCAAACTGTCTAACCTTCATTTGTATAGGGTTTACACAAAACAAGATTTCCCTCCACATGCGGGGGGGGGGGGGCGGGGCGGCTTGTCTCATGCTGCAATATTTGTGTGCTTCCAAACTCCCAAAACACACAAAATATTAAAGTGCTCAAACTGTCTTTTGCTAAAGGACATTAATATTATAGGAATTTCATTTCATGAGATGTTTTATAATGGGGCCTCAACATTCTTCCTACAACCTTGCTTGAAGATTCAAGCCCAGAGTTCTCCTCCAATTATTCTAAACTTCAAATTATTCTAAAAGTTTATTGTAACAGAATTTAATTGTAACATAATAAATAATAAGTAATAAATAACAGAAAATGAACACCACATACAAAGATTCCTTGTCCCTTCTCTATCTACCTCCCCTTTGTCTTTTATACTTTCCCCCTCTTCTAGATTGGGTACCCCTTTCTGATTGCCTCTCCAAACTGCTATTGATAACCTTTTGGCCAGTATTTTGCTATTCCTGTCAGGCCTATTACCAGGCTTGTCCCTCTCCACACCACTAAATTTTCTATGCCCCCACCTAAATTTCCTACAAACAAAAAATGAAACCAACAGGAAAGCCTTTGTCCCCCCCTCCCTTCCTTTCTTAAAGGTCCTTTTGTCATGTTTTTTCTCTCTGAGAGGCAAAGCAAGCCCCACGGCACAAAAAACAAGCTGGTGGGTGAGGGGCTACACCAATCAGAACCATGCGTTCTTGGAGTGGCTGTTTGCTCTTTCAAGTCTGAATACTTCATCAGTATGTATGGAGGGGGGAGAGGAGGAGAGAGAGTGAGTGAGAGAGAGAGAGACAATTTTATTTCATTTTTTCATCACAAGGCAAAGGACAGGACCCACAGGCTTCCCTTGAGCACGGCATCTTGAGAACCTATTTTTCCCCATTTGGGATGGAGACTTGCAAGGAGAGGAAGAGAGAATTCTGGAGGCTTCTGTTGAAATGCTTGGGAAATCCTTTGCAGCTGGAATGACTAGCAATCCAATACATTCTGGGTTGTGTTCAATTCTACTTAAAAGAAGATCCACTGAAATTAATTGGTTCTGAACTAATAGCCATGTCTATTAAGTCCAATGGGTCTGTTTTGAGTAGGACTAGCACTGAATACCACCCACTTATGCAGGAATACATGGGTATTGATAATGATAATGAAATGGGTGGGGAGGGAAGGGAGAATTCTGGAAGCTTTTGTTGAAATGCAATGAGTTCTTGGAGAGAGGGGGGATATTTATTAAGCCCTTTTCTCTTGTTGACCTCTCTAACTTCAACTTATTCAGACTGCCTATAAACTAGAAGGTTCCATATAGCAATCAATTCTCAGATATATTTCCTTTTCCAGGTTCAAAGGCCATCTTTCCTCTGAATATGAAGGAGACAAATAACAGAAAATAATTATTGTCCTCAAACCCTACTTTGCTTGCACCCAATTACCACTGTGGGAAGCAGGAAGCTGGACCTGATGGACCTTTGACCTGATCCAGAATAGTTGATCTTATAATCAAAACGATCCCTGCTCGCCTTTAAATAAAATATTTTTCTGTCTGGTTTCTTGAGTCCAGTTTATTCTTATTGTTGCTCACTTATGAACACAACTCATTGCTTCAAGAACCTCAGCAAATTCCACTGTTCTCAAGCTTGAAGATTTTTATTCTACAACCAGTAGAAAAATGAAGCAATTTACTCTTCTCTTCAGCCCAACTCTCAATTCAACCCATGATAAACACTGCAGATTATCAAGTCAAAGGCTACCACTGGGATCAAACTGTCAGTCTAAAATTATTAAATTTGCCGCCGTGTCATCAGCCACCTCCTGTATACTACAAAGCTGGAGAACCTGTGGTCCTCCAGATGTTTGACTAAAACTCCCATAAATCCCTGGCTGCACTAGCTGGGCCTGTTGGGAGTGGGAAGTTCAACATCTGGAGGAGCACAGGTTCCCCTTCTCTGGGATTCTAGAAGCCATGCAATTATTGTTATTGATGGTAGACATGGGACCAAATTCTTGGGATAATGATTTGCTCCTCCAGGGCTATTCATCGTTTCCTTGGTATTTTTTTATGTATACTGCTGTGCAAAGTTACCAGGACTGATATGAATCACTACTGTGTATCATTTTACAGCTTGTCCCACCAATTCCATTTGCAAAAACAAAAAGACTGTCTGCTGTCTTAGCTGTAGCTGATGAAAGGGGGCAAAGTTTCCTGAAAGCAATAAAATCTACTAACATAGAATCCTCTACGTTTCCCAAACAGTCTTTTTTTAAAAAATATATGCTGAAATTAGGAAGTAATTTGAGAACCACCTGCCCTTTGTCATTTATCTTACCATTATCCTAAGACTTCCATAAACCAAGGACCAGAAAATGGGTAAAACAAATCATTATTATATCATTTTAATTCACTGTGCCAGATCTTTTTGATACCTGAGGGCTGTGTTGGCTCACGATATTCTCCGCTGCTGATCTGCCTGATTAGATTTTTGTGATCAAAGCCATCAAAGGGCATGGTTCCATAAACGAGGGTGTAAAGTAGTACACCGAGAGCCCAGCTGTCAACCTAAAGCAAAGAGACAAGAAACATAACAGACAGAAAAGTGGTCACCTGAAGTCTATGACATTCAAAGAAGCATTGAACATCCAGCAATGCTTAATATCCTACAGATATGACAGGATAGCTACAAGAAAATCTGACGGTTTGTACGCAAAACTAATGAAAGCAATATTTTAACAGTTCCTCATGCTAAAGATGAAGAATCTATTTGATTTATCAAGGCCAAGGCTGTGATCATTTAATCAAATTCCAAGCAGTCAAATGCCCCAGACAGGTACCACATTGCAACGTTTTGTTGCAGGGTCTCATGTGTGATAATATTTTCATTTTACTTCCTTTCTTCCTCATTCTGCTTACCTCTGGGCCTCGGTAGGGTCTTCCATTGACAATTTCTGGAGATGCGTACAGTGGGCTTCCACAGAAAGTCTGAAGAAATTTGTCTTTCTGATAAAGATTTGAAAGTCCAAAGTCTGCAATCTGTGAAGACAAATGCAACCAAGTCCTGTAGTGTAACTTACCAAAATGTAAGATAGGGAGCGTGATTTATTGATCACACCAACCTGGGCATTGATTATCAATCTGGGGCCCTGGCTAATTAATCACTTTTCACTTTGATAAAAGCTTTCTCCTCATTGTTCAATGTGTTTGCTCTGCCTTGTATTCCACTTATTCTAAATTCAGTTTTAAGTAAGAGATTTTCTAAAATAAATTCCAAGTTTCCCACAGTTTTCAGTTCCTTCTGTTCACCTGCATCTTTTCCCAACTCTACATTAACAATCTGCACATACATTAAAAAAACAATGTTGATGCGACTGTGCATCCAATTGCATCAATATTATTCTAATTATTTTTTTTACTGATGTGCACATGTGGTCCTGTGCACTGGTAAAACACGAAAGATTATTGGCACGCCCATATGATCAGTCACATCAAGTTTGCTTTTCTGTGCTATTTATGAATGACTAAAATGAACACGAGTGTTGGTAAACCCCCCCCCCCAAAAAGCCTGATGCAAACTTCGATACTGTTTTAAATAAAGTATTTCAACAATACATATGTGAACTTTGGTAACAGTGGAAGAGAGACATGCAGCAAACTATGGATTCATGATGTGCTGTACAAAATTCAGAAATAAAAAACCGGAATGATGATGGCTATCTAATGCATCAGTTCTACTTCAAAAACACAACCAAGTATATGGAACTCTGTATCTGGGGAGAAAAATCAGGAAAGCAAAAACAGAATTTCAGAAGCATCCCTGGTAAAAGCATATGAGAATTCACATGAGTTTATTTGCAAGATGTAAAGTTCTAGGCCTTAATCATTTAGAAAGGATTTATTTTTCCTTGTGGTCTTGGTCTTTTTTCCTTCTCTAGGTCATCAGAGGTTGGTACAGCCCAAGACTGGTTCCTGAATGAGGTGGACTTGTACTAAAGAACAGCTTTATTTTGTTTTATCTTTGGTAAGATTAGCACATGGTTTTTGTTCCATACCCAGGAGTCAGGATCCAAGTGATCCTTACATTTCGATGAGGAAGTAATTCTCTATCTTGTCAATTAGCCGATGACCCCAAGGAATGTTGCCTTTCTTCTGCAGCATGTGGATGGACTGACTCATTTGCTTGATTGGCTTGCATTTTTAATGAAATGAACCTAGACGGAATTTCTGGATAATCATTACCTGCTGTTGGCATGCTATTATCAGGATATTACCTAATCTGGAGAGGGTGGCTACATGGGTCAAGGTACTACTTTAGAGCAGAGAATTGCACTTGGTGGCCAGTGAGACCCTTTTCACTGCTGTGGTTTATGACTCTTCATTGCCCTGTGCTCCATTATATGCAGTGTACATTACTGCCATTTTGACTTACATCACCTTTAAATACTATCTACTGTATGTAATCCAGTTATACATCTATGTACCAGTTTGTTGGCTGTCACATCTATATTTGTGGTGTATCTGTGGTGTATCATCTCAAGTTCATTTGCAACAGGACTTTGAAAACAAACCTGGTATCTCAACCCATATTGTAGTAATCCTTTAGAGGAAAACTATGGGAAAACTGTGTTCTGTAAAACCTTCACTGGCCTAGAATCTCATTAGAAGCAGCTGGTGTACAATTGCAGTCTGCAAATGCATTCTTGGGGCTCAGGTTGCGGTTAATTGTCTTAAATAAATTCCACTTTCTTATCAAATCACTCTGATTGGCTGGCAGGAATTCAGTCTTGAGCTAAAGAACAGTGGTTTGGTCAATCTAAATTTAATCGTTTCAGCATTAGAGATTGTGGAGTAGTCAGTGGAACTGACTTTACTTGGAGAGCATGCCACAGCTCGTGCTAATTCTGATATGCATGGTACACTCTGCTTAGGACAATCTGTCCCCTAGCATAGTCTACAAAAGCATGAATATCTACATGTATATATAAATATATACCATAGGGGGGGGGGAGAGCCAGCTCCTAACAGGTATCCATGTTTTCAATTCAGTCATTCAGGAAACAGTGTTTCTATCACGGCCAACTCCCATAATCACAGACTGATGTTTATCAGCTTTTCCCATTAGAGCTGTCATTTTCCCTCTCCCCCCCCCCCCAATATGGGGAAAAAAATCATAGTAGCCAAGATTCCTTCATGTTCCTGGCACTTAAATGGAGCCAAAGTATTAATTCAAAAAAGGTTTCCAAACAGGGAGGGGTTGCTGCAAAGCCAGACTTTGAATTCCCTTACCTTCGAGGAAATGACTGTTTCCACTACTTACAAAAAACATGATGAAATTTACTCATTCAGTATGAATCCTGCACTCCCTTCAAGCATTTGGGCTCAGTGTAAACTGACATTGCTCTTTTACTTCAGTTTGCACCAGCTAAGAAACTGGATCTTTTTTCTATTGACTCACAGACTAGCAAACATAGCTGAATTATTGACAAGCGTGTACAATGTTCATGAAACCCAAGATTTGTCTATGGAGGGCACGGTTCTAAACAAATAAAACAATACTTATAAACACACAGTCAGAGCCCGGTTGATTTCCTTACCAGGTTGATACATTTATCTTGCTTCCCCTTTCATTTTCCAACATCCCATTGTTTTCATTAAATCTGCATTTTTGTCTTCTGTGGTTATTTAGGAGAGAGAGGCGGTAACTTGGTCAGTTGTTTAATTTAGGAAAAGATTATCATCTTTTGCCTTTGCATCTTTGGGCTTGCTAGCTTCCTAAGTGCCCATTGTGTGTTATAGTAAATAACACTTTCAAGGTGCTGTGAGAACTTGTGGGAAACTGTTTAGAGCAAAAAAAAAAAAAAGGGCAGTTTGCTGTGGTAAATTCTTGCTGACTTCAAGTTAATAAGAAGTGTGGAAGTGCATCATAACATAGGCAGCAGTCATTTTCCACTATTGAAATTGAGATTAGGAAGAGATTCATAATACAGGATTTTGCAAAGTTTAGGTATTTGTATTCCGGTTCCTGGTAATGTGGGGACTTCCCTTGCATGTAAGCTGGCACTTCCTACAATTATAGAAGAACAATGACATACCCTGATGTCATTGTGCAGTGTAGGAGTGTGTCTGCTAGTGAAAGCTCAACAGCAGCAGCGGCAAAGGGCTAGAAAACTTCATTTCCAGATAAGGTGATAAGAGTCATACTCTTTCCAACACTTCACAAAAGATAAACTGAAAACTAAATCCTTTGCACGGACCACTTGCAAGTTTGATTTTAAATATTTTCATTTGATATTAAACATTTTCATTTACATATCTGCTTCAACTGATAGGTTCATTCTATCCTAAACATTTCTAGTATGCTTTGAAAATCACTGGATAAACTGTATCATTTAAAACAAGTGATCAGGGTTAAATCTTTTACAAAGACAAAAGCAGCTCTATTAACTTGCAAAACGGTGCATTTCTAGTCTCCTAGAAATGTACACTTGCAAATGTTTTCGGAAATGAGGTCTTCCAGATTTACTCAACTGCACATCAATAATTTACAATCCCAGATGTGTTTCCTTGCCAACAAATATTGTTTAGTGAAACAGCAGGGAGGGGAAAGTCCCTGCGATTAATACAGAAACCACAAAAGCAAGATCTAAGCCTACAGTATCAAGGCTGATAGTGGAAGCTTGTTTGATATCAAACGCAGCAGACATGCCTCAGCGGTATGAGAAGATGGAAAGAAGAAGAAAATGAAGCGTCATTTGAGAAAATCCAAATTCTGTCACTGTAATGGGCTCAGTATGACTTTTCAGAAGCAGTTAGTTCAAGTTCAGTGGTATGAACTTTCTTCTCCACCATCAGTTCTTTTATATATGTTTCACTGGCATTGCCGTGAGCCACTGATCTCACAGATGACAAACAAGCACATGCTTAGGACTGTGTTGTTAAATGCCCCAATTACGTTCTATGTCAGAAACAAAGAATACACCGGGTATTCATAAACACGCATCAAGGCTAAAGTATGTATGACATGTAAAGAGCAGAATTTTCCATTGTTGTTCTTTATTTATATCTCATCTTCTATTCCGCAAAAGTCAAGGTGGTTTATGTGGGGTTTCCTGGCGGTCCCCCTATCTAGGCACCAACCAAACCCAGATCTGCTTTGTGTCACTAAGGTCACTGCTTTTCAAACCATGCCATGGGAAATTTGGTACCGATATAAGAAATGCTTGTATTAAACACCATTTGAATTTTAAATAGCTGAAGGTGAAACTTGGGAACAGCACTAATTTCCCAGAACAGCATCACACATCTTGTATTATAGCCATTTTTATTTTCCTGGCAGAAAGCATGAAAAGGTCATTCCCATGCTTTCGCTAAGGATTTTTGACATAGTTATGACATCACTGAAAGCAAATCTGAAAGCTATCATTGTGCCTGGAGTTCCAAGGCCATTTCCTAATGAAGGACATGTGCTTTGCTTGAGTTTATTTTGTTACAGGGTTTGCTTATTTGTTAAATGTGATCAAAAGGATGTTCAGAGTGCTCTAGAGGATGCACTTGAACCTTGAAGACCAAGAACGTTTGTATATTCCCAGCAGCCAGCAAAAATACCACCTGTAAAGTCAATTGTATTCTATGGCGATTCTCCTGTTTCTCCTGTTAATTGCTGTTACTCATCTTGAAGTGAAAGAAACCGTTCCCTTAACTCCCATTAATACAAAAATGTAATACTGAAGTAGTCGGGGGGGGGGGGACAGTCTCTGCATCTCACTTTTGCAGACACTGAATGGGTTTAGAAGTAGCTCCTGTGATTTTTTAAAAAAAGTTTTCAGACAATACACAGAGAACAGAAATGACCTTTACCTTAATATTACAGTTGTCGTCAAGAAGAATATTTTCCAGTTTTAGATCCCTATGGACAACACCATTCTGAAACAAGAAAGTAAGGGAAAGAAGGTGAGGAGGGACAGAAAGGAGAGTATTGGGTGGATTAAAAAAGCAAGCCACCGGGGTGGTCTTTGCATTTACACTTCAGTCATAACACTTGCAGTCTAGTAACTAGTGACAGGAGATGTATTAGTCACTTGCTGTGTGGTTAAGGGAAGAATGACTGGAATCTATCCTCCCACAAAGCCTGTAAAGCAGCAGGGGAACTCTTTTCGGAACTCAATTCCAACCCCAGTTCTTCCCTCCTCATTCTTCTCAGGCACCAGAAAACAATATATCTCAATACTGTAAGTTAGTCCATACAGAAAGTCTAGTTCTTCCAGCTTTTGGCTTTTAGGCAGGGTGAGTTATATCCCTAATAGTGTGCTCTGGCTTTCAAATATTAATGTCTCAATCTATTCCCACATCACAGTTTTTAAAAATTTGTTAAAGCACTCAGAAATCTGCTATGGATTTTAAGTTGTCATGTGGGATTGCAAGAACCTCCCCACTTTAAAAACAAACTCAGTTCTTTAAAAGGGAATAAATGGAAATTTACAAAATAAGTTAATCCTTTGCTCACCTTGTGGCAGTAATGCACAGCAGAAACAATTTGTCGGAAGAAGTGTCTTGTCTCCCGTTCATTCAGCCTTCGTCTCTCACTGATATAATCATACAATTCCCCTTTGCTTGCATACTCCATGATGATCACAATTTTATCTTTGTTCTCAAACACTAGAGATAAAAAACCGACAACTGCATTTTTAATTTTTTAGACTTAAGCATTGAACACACAAAACACACATAATCAGCCTTGAAAAGGGAGGGAGCATGGCTCTTCTCTGCTGAATTCCCATCTGCTTCAGACCAGTTTCTTCCATCCTGCTACCCTGGGGTGCCTTTCACTGCCCTTTGAACCTGGGTTTGGCAAGAAGGGTTGCTTTACACTGATTTTGCTAGATTTTGCTAGAAGAATAGTGCGGTATTGTGGCAGCTGGAACTTCTGCGCATGCACTCTCCCTTGCACAAAGCACACACACTTTCTTCAATCAAAAGCACACACACTTTCTTCAATCAATTATCCTTTTAGCTAGGAGAGAGGAAGCAAGAAAGCAATGTAGACCCAGTTACCAGGAAGACTGAAGAAACTGATTGTTATTTATCCAAGGCAACGATGCATTGGTTCCAGAAGGGTTAGAGGAATATAGTGAACTATCCGTATAATATTTAATGTACTTCCAGTGTTTGAACGTGGTCTGGTACAGTCAAGTACCGGGATTTCCAACTGAGAGCAGCAAATGAGTTATTTAACATAGGTCAACTACAAATTTAAACTACCCCATCTTTACTTGGTCATGCTGTTGCAACAGGGGAAAACCTAAGTATTACAAGCACAGGCATGTAGTCCATACATGCAAGACATTGATTGATTGCTGGTGCATTCCAAGAGCGGAAAAAGGCAAATTTCAAAATAATGGGTTTTTGTGGGTAATGCATAACACTTGAAAGGTACTTTGTGGAAGATCACATAATAACTGAGAATAATTAAAGACATTTCTTGAAAAGAACCTTTCATTTCTGAGTTTTTACATACTGTTATAATCTGGCTTTTACTGTTTTCTGAAGCTCCCGTTTTATTTATATGTGGCTGATTATGGCGTTTCTTTGTTGGTTTACTAGCTTAAATTTATGTTAGCCACTCCAATAGACTTTTGTCTGAAGGGGGGGTAATAAATTCCTCATATAAATAAGCAATCTCAGACAGTCTTACTCTGATCCGTTTTGAATTGCTTTAGCTGCCATAGAATACTTTTTCTTCTCTGTTCTCAATTCATCGGGTACATGGGAAACATTGTTCCATGGCATAAAGAAAAGACTGTTTACTTCTTCAAAGATTTCTTATTGATTCATACAATATACAGAGACATCTCCTTGAACCAAGGTTGCACTGGGCAGTTCTTCCATGCTAGAGTAATAATCCTAAAGTGATAGAATTAGTGATACAACCAGTGCACAGCTTCATGACAACTGCAGGAAGGCTCAGCCAATGAACATTTAAATGTGAAACAAAAAGTTCTCAACAATGAGCCTGTAGCTTCATGGGCTTTGGCATATGTCTCTTCACACTTGCAGAAGACAAAGGATTGCAGTTTTTTTCGGCCCCATTACAATGTTCAGTAAAATTCTGTGTGTGTGTGTGTGTGCGTGCGCGCGCATTAGGAAGCAGACAGATAAACACTGGCTGCTGACTAGAGGATTGTCTAACAGCTTGTGAAGCACTGATTCATTCCAGTGATTACATCCTCATTACAAATGAACTTTGGAAGCTATATGAGGTGGCTATGGACAGATTAGACTGGAACATCAAAACTGATAGGCTAAAGTAATTTTATCACCCTACTCCAGTCCTTACTGACAAAAATGACTAAGGCACAGTTTTTAACAAAATTGCAAAAGCACAGAAAAAGTATATCACCTTCTAGATCTAGAACACCACATTAGCCACAATTTAGTCACTATACAGGGGACGCATGTGGCACTGTGGGTTAAACCACAGAGCCGAGGACTTGCCGATCAGAAGGTCGGCGGTTCGAATCCCCGTGATGGGGTGAGCTCCTGTTGCTCAGTCCTTGCTCCTGCCAACCTAGCAGTTCGAAAGCACGTCAAAGTGCAAGTAGATAAATAGGTACCACTCCGGCGGGAAGGTAAACAGCGTTCCTGTGCGCTGCTCTGGTTCACCAGAAGTGGCTTAGTCATGCTGGCCGCATGACCTGGAAGCTGTACGCCGGCTCCCTCGGCCAATAAAGCGAGATGAGCACCGCAACCCCATAGTTGGCCACGACTGGACCTAATGGTCAGGGGTCCCTTTACCTTTACTTTAGTCACTATACAGTACAGTAGTTCAGCTGACATTAACAGAACACACTAAATGGATTGGGGCCACACGCTGAAATCTTTGTTGCCACTAATGTTTACATTCCTTTTATTTTACTGGAGTGAATTAATTACTCCAAGATACAAATGCTCCAATACTATATAAGAATATACTAGGCACTGCACATATATGCAGATACTATCTACGTTGACTGACAACAGCATTCCAAGATTTCTGGCAGAGCTGGCCCTGCTACTTGAAATACTTTAATTAGTGCTACCCCTGATTTAACTTATTTTTTTCAACATGCAAAGCAAGTGTTGTGTCACACAGCTATAGTCTCTCCTCAACAGATCTAGAAGTACCTAGAGAAGGGCTTTCATCATGCTAAACATTTGTTCCATAAAATATGAGATATCACTGCAATGCTCCTATAATGCTATACTGTAATTTATAACACTACACTGAGAGATGTTCTGGTACTCTCCTAACACTTACATGCATTTGTTTAGACACAGTATTATTTATTCCAAATAAATATGAGATAAATAAATGCTATGCCCTTTTAAGACCTAATATTTAAGCTGATGATAGACTAATTGCTTCAGTATAACTATTTGGAATGCTTATTTCCCTCTATATTTTTACTACATTTGATTTATGACCTGCCATTCTAATGCAGGTAATTTGAAAGCTGGGACAGTTTCTAAAGTAGTTCTGTACAGTTGCTGCCACCACCTTGCTCACAGAAACAAATTTAATGAGGAACGGCTGCTTGGCTTTCCCCCACTTTTTTGTTTGCTAAAATGGAAATGCCAGACAAAGAAAAACTACCCTGAACCATTCCACAACTGGGAGTCAGCAACTATGATGCATAACACGTTATTCAGAAAAGGTGCTATGAACCTGCTCACCTGAAAGAGTCTGATCACATTTTTCCCCATAGGATCCTGAAAGTTCTGACTAAAATCTCTACGAGACCCCTAGAGACTACTTCTCCTCCAGGGGGTTCACTATTGGACAAGATTGCATAGGAAGGTGTGCTATTAGGTCATGTCTGGAACATCCTCTCCCTAGAAATATGTTTTTTTCCACTGGGGCTTCAGCTCTGTATGGTTTCCCTGCGGAGTGTGTACATGTACCTTTCAATGCCATGATGCTTTCCAGTAGAAAGTTAGGTCTTTATACAACTAGAAGAAAGTGTTTTATGTTCAAACAATCAATATATTAATTTCCTCCCCTTAATTCTAAGAACAAATGTGTTTGTTTATTCTAATATTGGTATTTTTTTTAATTTTAAAAAAATCATGTTTGTGGCCAGGTGGTTTTGACTTAGGATTTTATTATAGGATAAAGAATGTAAAACTGGGGAAGAATTTCCATGCTCATTACCAAAGATGTGTCTGAACTGAAGTACATTTTGTAAACTCTCAATCCATTATTCTCCATCACATCTACTTGTACTATCATAACTCCTGAATGCATTTTGTCAGCTATATTTAGAAGGCCTGAAATGATGAGTTCAGCTTCTATTCAGAGCTCCAAACTGCGAAGGAAACCTTGCTAGTACACAGACTACTCTTCTTGATCAGAACTTTGGAATTTCACTGCATCCAATGAGGCATAATTTTCCTCTTAAGAACATACTTGCTCATGAAAAAGTAGAAACTCTTGTGAGGCAAGCTGAAAATAAGAGTTTATATGTGAAAAGGTAGAAACAGTATGTGTATACTGATGGGACAAGCACAGGCTAAGAAAAGCAAATAAAAAAGCTATACATTATTTTGGCTACATCTTTTACACACTGGCTAGGTTTTTTTTACGACTGTTTGTTTGTATATGTTTAAAATGGGAGTAAAACTATTCCCACGTCCCACTTTATTTCTGTTTCTGGAATCCTAAATTGAGAATAAAAGCTGTAGTTGTACGGTATTTTTCTAAACCGACATCCACCTTGAGGACTGAATGCTTTCCGTTTACATGTAACCCCAGGATAAGAATTTTAGTTTGTTGTTTTAAGAGAGGCAGCCAATCTCTTCACATTGGAACCATCTGAATTCTCCTCATGCCTTTGCTCTATATCAGAGCAATCTCCTAAATTAGTTCCAGTATGTTGACATTCCTTCCATCTGGTGTCTTTCCATAAAGTGGTATTTTTATTACCCTCCTTACAGCAGCAGACAGAAGTACCTTTGCAATGATACAAAGTGGTCTTTTATTAAAGGTCAGCCAAATCAGAGCAGCAAGTGAGTTGGTCTTTAATTTTAGGGACAGATGATAGAATAACCTTCTCATTCAATAAAATCATCTGAAAACTATTCAGTTTAAAGAATATTTTTTTTAAAAAAATACATCTGAATAATGGAAAACCATTCATAAGATCTAAAATCAGTTGTATGCCATCTACTTATGTAGATCTAAGTGGAAAGCATTTCTAGGCCTTTGCTTTAAATTAAAGCTAAAGGTTAAAGGGACCCCTGACCATTAGGTCCAGTCGTGACCAACTCTGGGGTTGCGGCGCTCATCTCGCTTTATTGGCCAAGGGAGCCGGCGTACAGCTTCCAGGTCATGTGGCCAGCATGACTAAGCTGCTTCTGGCGAACCAGAGCAGCGCACGGAATCGCCGTTTACCTTCCCACCGGAGTGGTACCTATTTATCTACTTGCACTTTGACATGCTTTCAAACTGCTAGGTTGGCAGGAGCTGGGACAAAACAATGGGAGCTCACCCCATCACGGGGATTCAAACCGCCAACCTTCTGATCGACAAGCCCTAGGCTCTGTGGTTTGGACCACAGCGCCACCCACGTCCCTTTGCTTTAAATTACACTGACATCAAAAAAAAAACCCAAAAACTTTGATAAGTAAGTGATTAAATTGCAGGAGTCTTAAGTTAATGACACACAGACAAATATTTTCCCTGTTAACACATACTATCCAAATCCAATAAAACATATTAAGTTTAAGCCTAATTTTAGGGGGGAAATGAGAATGGTGCTATTCAGCCAACCAAATCAAGCACAACACACAAACACACCTTTTTGTACTAGCATGATCTTTGTCAGTTTACCCAATCATATAATCCAGTTTACTGGATTTAAGCTGGAAGCTATTAAAATTGCATTGCATGTGAAGTCCACCCCACTAAATCTGAGGATACTTGAGCTACAGTGTGGCTATTCTAATTTTTAATTGCAGCCAGGAAGGATATTCTCCTTACTTTGAGAATCAGAGACTGCCTCGACTAAATGCAGAATACTCTACTGGGTTGTATGGATTTTCCTGCCTCCCACCATCCCCCAAAAAGGCAGTTGGGAATGTTCCAGTGATTAGTTTGGCTAGTGCTGCAAATATTTTGAATTAATAATTAATGATGGATCCCATCATTACCCAGATCCTGTCTGGGTAATAGAAAAGATACCTTCTGCATTCTGTTATACTGCTTATTTCAGAGATTCCTGAAGCAAGAGAAATATTTGAATGGGGCCTAGCTCTAGGAGGCCCATGCTGGGTCACAGTGTATAACATAAAAAGTATATTTAGAAAAGAACACAAATTCTTTTGTGTTAGCTGTGTGTTGTGCTAGCTTCCCCCCCCCCCCACTTTCATAGCCTGGCCTCCTTACAACAAGCGAGTATTATTTAGGTGTTAAAGTATATTGAATGCAAGGAAGTCAAGGACTACGGAGCGTGAGACTCTGGAGGTTAGTTTAGTTTATATTACTTCAATTCCTAATCACTAGCCTCTAGGAAAATCTATATTATAATCTTGGGTGTTATCAAATGTAAACAATGGAAATAATATAGTTAAAGCCAAAGGCTGAAATAAAAAGGAAGTGGGTTAGATAACTGTAGTTAGATGGTGTTGCTAATGATAAAGTAACAAAATCAAACAATTGGCATTCTGCATTGAATACACTGAGGACAATGTCAGAAGTTTCCACATCTTTGCTGTTTTTATATGCACATTTTCGTCAGTTAGAGAAAAGACACTTCTGCATCAGACCATGGGCATTCAGAGTGGAATGGTATATGGTTTTTTCATTTTTAAAATATAGAATGGCAATAGAATTACGTTCAACATGCCATCCCTGTATAAATTAACAAGCCTGGTCCTTTATACGTACATTCCATTTATGCGAAGTAGTCTTCAGTCTGTTAAATGATCTACATCTCAACCCCACTGAGTACCTGGACAACTGTTTCCACAGAGCAGCACCGTGTGACTTCTGCTCAGTTCCCTGGCAGTAATGCTACAGGGTCCCGCCATGTTGCCCCCATTGTTATTTGACATCTAAGCCACTGGGTATGGTAATCATAGAGCTTGGAGATCAGTGATATCTGTCACTGCACTCTAGGGAGGGCTACCCTTGAAGATGGTAAAGAAACTGCAGCTAGTCTAGAATACCACCCCAGGGTATGAAGGAGTCCTCCAGTGCAGAGCCATCTTACACTGGTTTTACATTATCTGCACTGGCTGCCTATGTTACCATGCCCAATTTAAGTTGTTAGTATTAACATACCAAGCCCTGAAGAACTTAGGACCTAGGTATACCTCTCTTTTAAATCAGAACCAGTGAAGGCGGTGAAGGTCCTGTGTGAGTGTCTGGAGGCGGTTGGAGGATGGATGGCGGCTAACAGATTGAGGTTGAATCCTGACAAGACAGAAGTACTGTTTGGGGGGGACAGGAGGCGGGCAGGTGTGGAGGATTCCCTGGTCCTGAATGGGGTAACTGTGCCCCTGAAGGACCAGGTGCGCAGCCTGGGAGTCATTTTGGACTCACAGCTGTCCATGGAGGCGCAGGTCAATTCTGTGTCCAGGGCAGCTGTCTACCAGCTCCATCTGGTACATAGGCTGAGACCCTATCTGCCTGCAGACTGTCTCGCCAGAGTGGTGCATGCTCTGATTATCTCCCGCTTGGACTACTGCAATGCACTCTACATGGGGCTACCTTTGAAGGTGACCCGGAAACTACAACTAATCCAGAACGCGGCAGCTAGACTGGTGACTGGGAGCAGCCGCCGAGACCATATAACACCGGTCTTGAAAGACCTACATTGGTTCCCAGTACGTTTCCGAGCACAATTCAAAGTGTTGGTGCTGACCTTTAAAGCCCTAAACGGCCTCGGTCCAGTATATCTGAAGGAGCGCCTCCACCCCCATCGTTCTGCCCGGACACTGAGGTCCAGCTCCGAGGGCCTTCTGGCGGTTCCCTCACTGCGAGAGGCCAAGTTACAGGGAACCAGGCAGAGGGCCTTCTCGGTAGTGGCCCCCGCCCTGTGGAACGCCCTCCCATCAGATGTCAGATGATAAACAACTACCTGACATTCAGAAGACATCTGAAGGCAGCCCTGTTCAGGGAAGTTTTTAATATGTGACATTTTAGTGTATTTTTCATCTTTGTTGGAAGCTGCCCAGAGTGGCTGGGGAAACCCAGCCAGATGGGCGGGGTACAAATAATAAATTATTATTATTAATTATTATTACTATTATTATTATTTAACGGAGTGCCTCTCCCCATATCAACCTGCTCTGGTGGGAAAGGGTGTGTGTGTGTGCTTCTTGCAGTCTCATTTGTTGCATGTTGCATGCTGTATTGGGACCAAAGACAGGGCATTTTTTATTATCATGCCCAGACTCTAGAAGTTGCTCCCTGAGAATGAGTGGCAACACCACTGAGGGGCTTCCACTGCCTAATCAACACGTTTCTTTTCATTCAGCACTTTGGAGATTCGGGTTGGTTTCCTCTGGCGGTTGTAATTGCTTGCATTGCGATATTGTTATTTTATAGCTTTTAGTTGTAGTTTGTTTTAATGGCTGGTGTTGTTGGTATTATCATATTATAAACTACTTTGGGAACATCTTAGCAAAAAGTTGTCAATAAGCTTTAGAAATGAAATAAATTAAATCCCAACAATTTCAATGTGTTAATTAGTATCCCAGCTTTCTTCCAGTGTGGATCCCAAGACAATGTACATAGAGCTCCTAGGCAGACATTGCTTATTCTTCTCCAGGCATTGATCTGAGCCAGACTAGCTTAACCTTAGCAAGGCTGCTGCACCAAATGGTTTCAGACCATGCTTTGAGACTTACAAATTACTTCCAGATTTGGTCTTTGCCAAATCTGGCTTACACTCTTGCATTTACTCTTTTGCTCAAAGCATAAAAATTCAGATACAAAATTATGGGGGGTATGCATTTCTGGCAATTTGGTTTTACATCTTCCTGTGACAATAGAATACTGTATCTTGTATGGCTGATTACAGTGGTACCAAATCCAGCAAAGTGTGGTTTATTCATCATGTGAATGTAGGAGCAGGCTCACAATAACAGGAATATTTATCAATCCACTACAAGGCCAGGAATTTAGATTTGAATTCATTTCTGCTGCACTATTTAGCACATATTAGCTTCTTTAAACATTTATTTTTCACACAGCCATCATACAATGGAACTAAGAAGGACATTTCCAGGGCTGAAAGGATTCTAACTGCTAGTATGGCTGTGTAGGGATAAGGAACTTCAGGCTACATTTGTTTTCAGGTTTTAAACTTATATAAAGTGCTGCCAGAAGGTTAGCATGTCCACAGAATAATGTTTCCGCTCAAAAAAAGTTAACTCTTGAACACAGGGATTTCAGGGGGTAAAAGGTAAAAAGAGCTTTGCTTTTTAAGTTAAAATTTATGTTCTGAAAATCAGAACACTTCTGGAAAAGTCAGCTTAATCTACTCAGTCCTTAAAAAATTACTTGAAAGCACTTCCCTTCCAGCTGCAGTCAAAAGGCTGCCAATTAGAGTCCTGTGGAGAGGATGGAATTTCTCCTGATTCCAAACTGCGGATCTGCCTCTTGCAGATAATCCAGGAGATAAATTCATTTTGATCAAGTTACAAAAGGAATTCTGAAACAAGAAAGCCTGTTTACATACATGAGGATTTTGGCCACCATTGAAAACGGGTGGTTTGTATTGACATTGAGTTGACAAATGCAGAGGTTAATCACCTTTAGCCAAACAAGGTCAAAAGGGTACCCAAACATGGATCCTGTTTAAGGAAAGCAAGTGTTTGGAATCTTGATATAAAAACCTTACAGCAAAAAATAGTGCTCACACCAGGAAGTCTTGATACATCCATTAAACCAGTAGTCTTCAATGTTTCCAGATGCAGAACCAACCTTCAACCTATCCCATGCTGGGAGTTGAAGTCCAGTAGTACCTGAAGAGCCATAGATTCTTCATCTCCACCCAATGCCTTCTAAAACAATGATGGGGAATCTTTGGCCTTCCAGATGTTAATGGGTCCTGTCTCCCATCATCCCTGGCCATTGGTCATACTGTTTAGGACTGATGGGAGTGGGAGTCAAACAGCTGGAGGGTCAGTGTCTCCATTCCTGATGCAAAGGTTACATAAAAGCCCTCTCTAGGATAAACTACTGGCTGATGAATCAATGCAAAAAGATTATAGTATTGCTTCAAATGTTTAAAGGAAATAATGCTGCTTAAGAATTCAAGAGGAGCTGAGGCTGCTATATTTTGAAAATAATGAAATATATGACAAAACTCATTCACTGTGTAAGAAGAAAGCTATACTTCTGTACAGCTGTACAACCATATTTTCTGCTCCTGGGCTAATAATTAAGGTGGTGAGGAAAGGGTTTCTTCGACATGTGTTGTTTTATTTTTGCTTATCTTTAAATGTACAGCCATTTCCTATGTTGTTATGCACACTACTGAAATCAGTAAGACTGGCCATCCCCAACTCTGCATAGGTTCAGACTGTTCAGTAGTTTAACTGCACGGGAGAGACACACAGTTGCAGTGCTGTGTGTGTGTGTGTGTGTGTGTGTGTGTGTGTGTTTGGGTAGTTCCAGTCTACATTCAGAAAAATGTGCTCCATTTGCAACCCTTGTGCTGGCGCAGAAGTCCTCCCTTTCCCTGTTTAGAAATTCTATTAAGATTTTATTTAATAAAAAAGTCAGATATTCATCTCCTTTCAACTAACAGAACATGTATTTGAACAACTCAATATGTGATACTGCAACATGATTCCAAGCAATTCCTTGTTTAAATCATTGGCATCAGCTGTCAGAATAGGGTTTCCATTAAGGCTGTATGAGTTTTAACTGATTTACTTAATAGGTAAAACTTTAATTGCAGGTTAAAATATGCCCCTTTCCCATTATTCATCAGTGTGGCTCAGTCACAAAAGTATACCTCCACAGAGGCCCAAAGACATGCCAATTCCCTCCTCAGTGCACTACATTTGATTAAAGAGAAACTTCATGGTGGCCTTTCTTCTCAATCTGCATCTAAAGCTGGCAGATTATTTCACACTTAATGGTATTTCTGGTCAGCAATGAATGACAGTTTTTGTTTATTAAATACTAGCAACCGCAGACTTGCTCAAGTCTAAGACATCCAAAAATCCATGCAGTTCTGAAAAGTTCAGTCTGCTATCTTGATTCAAAAGGATGCTCAGCTGTACCCAGACTTAGATGAAAACATGTTCTGTGATCTCAGGAAGCAATAGGAAAATTTTTGGTTACAATATCATCATCACCATCATTTATTCATCATCATTTATGAAATTTATACACCACCCTTCATCTGAAGTTCACAAGGCAGTTTACAACATAAACACAAAATAAAAACTCAAAATGCATAACATTAATCCAGAGTGAGGTCACCTCATTTACTTATGGGACAGTGAATACGTAATCAGTGCCAGGTTTTGCATCACAGTTCCTCTGCCATATAGTGACAAGATGCTGCTATGACAACTACCTATTACACTTTTGCCAGACTAACCTGACAAAATGGAAATGCAACAGCAATGGAATGGAATGCTTTTGAATGGAACATCCTGGTGGTGGAGCTGGCAAAAAGATCCTATTAACCTAGCCCCCCACCTCCTCAGGTAGAGAAGCAAAATGAGCACTTGATTTTTCTTCCTGCAGGTACCATAACGACTGGTATATATCGACCATATCAACACAGTGGAATGGAAAAGATTTTTTACTACATTATTATTCGTGTACAATGAACTTTTATGATATTAAACAAATAAGCACATTTTCTTACAAGTAGGTAGGAAAAAAGGTTATAGAGAACACCTGATGTAAAAGGATATAAGAAATTTAGAACTGAATGAGTAAATGGTACAGATGATGAAAAGAATACCAGTCACTAACCTTCATATATAGTGATGATATGAGGATGGCTGAGAGATGACATGATCTCAATCTCCCGTCTGATGTGAACCATATCTTGTTCATCCTTAATTTTGTCCTTACGGATGGATTTTATTGCAACCTATAAATTCAGGAAATTGAGTATTACTCTTGGAACAAAGCAGATGAAAGTAATCCATTAGGAGACCCCAGAAAATGAATACAGATGTTAGATGCTGGCAAAATATGGAATGAGCAAAATAAAGTTTACATGCCCACAACCCTTTCCTTTTGTATCATGACAAATACAACCCACGTTTTAAGAGCTAGTAGTACTGGATCTTTATTTGCATAGCCATTCATTTCTACAGACTGCATTTTCAAAACACATGCAGAGTACCGGTAAGTGTACTCATGGTCCAAATTAAGTTAGTGTTAGAATATAATGGGAACAAATTTAGGCCAAGCTAACTCTTGATGTAAACTTATCAACCTAAGTGTGTTAGAAGTACTAAGAGCACATTATGATTTGCAGTGTATTAACTCTAAATGATGATAAATGCAGAATAAAAAGTGAAAATGAGACACTTTAAAATTAATTGTGCATTTTAACCAATGTGGAGCTTTATTCTGTCTACAAGAGTGGGGAATTGCAATGCCATTTGTGAAAATGCCCTAAGTTGGCTCCCAGTATGTTTCCGAGCACAATTCAAAGTGCTGGTGTTGACCTTTAAAGCCCTAAACGGCCTTGGCCCAGTATATCTGAAGTACACGTCTCCACCCCCATCGTTCTGCCCGGACGCTGAGGTCCAGCTCCGAGGGCCTTCTGGCGGTTCCTCATTGCAAGAAGCAAAGCTACAGGGAACCAGGCAAAGGGCCTTCTCGGTAGTGGCGCCTGCCCTGTGGAACGCCCTTGCACCAGATGTCAAAGAGATAAACAACTACCTGACATTCAGAAGACATCTGAAGGATGTTCAGGGAAGATATTAATGTGTGACATTTTAGTGTATTTTTAGTCTTTGTTGGAAGCCGCCCAGAGTGGCTGGGGAAACCCAGCCAGATGGGTGGGGTACAAATAATAAATAATAAATAATTGTTGTTGTTGTTGTCAGAAATAATATTTTATAGAACAGTTACAGCATTTGATGAAATTGTTTTATCACCTGTTTTGCTCCTAGGTTATTCAAAGCTATTGCCCTTTTCAAAACTGGCAATTAGTTTGCACAATACAGCTGAGTGGTAAGTGTTGGTCTGGAAAACCAACAAGATCTATTAAGGAAGATGGGCATGTCTATCTATTGTCGGCTATCTTTAGAAACTACAACTGGTGCAAGATATTGTGATCAGGGTGCCGACAACAACCCATATTTAGAGCAAACCACTACTTTATAACCCTTGGCTCTTGGTTTATCTTGGACCCAATTCAAAGTGCTGGTTAACATATTTAAAATCTCCAGTTCCCACATTCTCCAAAATGCTCTTCACCTTAATTTCTCTTTGGATTTCTGAATTTGATTCATCCAGTCATATTACTGAAGTAGAACTGGTATATCAGGAATTATTCATAGTTTTGTTTATCACAAGAAAAATCTTGGTGCACATAACAGTCAAATTGCTTTTTAAAAGTATGTAACAAGTACAAGAGAACAAGTGCTGTTGCGTACATTGATTAAATACCACAAACATTAATGTGATTGTACATACAGCTGTATTAATATTATCTGGTGATATTTATTAACACATGTTCCTGCAATGAGGAGGGTGTTGGACCAGACAGCTGACATGTTCCCCTCCAGCCATATGGCTGCATCAGTAAAATACTGCATGAAAAGAATATTAAAGTAGTCTTGAATACAATCACATCAAAAATGTCCCGTCCCATCCCGTCCCTCCGCAATGCTTTATCCAAGTGTACAAGCACATCTGTAACACAGAATGGAGAAAAATGCAAGAGAACTAGAAGCTGGGGTAGACTCTGCATGCTCCAATTCCAAAATTAAGCTTGGACATTTTTCAAATTAAACCAGAATCAAGGAGGCGTGCCCCAGAGGGAAGAGGGAACTACAGGAACAACAAAGGATAGGGAAAATCCTATATTCCTAATTACTGTACAATGAAGCATGGGTGCCTTGCAAATGCATGTGTATCTCTGGTTCTTACCCTGTCTCTATCATCACTCCCTCCCTCACTGCGAAAATTCAGACTGAAAGCTCCTTGTGGCAGGATCCTTGTTTACATAACATCTTGTACAGTGATTATGCAGCGTAAGTAAAAATACAACAGCAATATGACCTACCAACTCAAGATCAATTTCCATCATAATCTTCTACCCTTAACAAGCGACTCTCCCCCAAGCTAAAATAATTCTTTGCACTTATGATTCCAGAAGGAACTGAAAAATATTCTAGATGCCATCATTGCTCTTTGAACCCTACATTTCATGTTCTCTGCATCACTTATGCAATCATTCAGTAGCCATATCCTTCCTGCATCCTTCCTAAATCATGGGAGTAGATGTCTTTCCAAAAGGAACTGTGGGAACAGAGGAAACAATAGCCAAACTTGAATCACAAATTCACAGTCTAAAAGCCACATGGGACTGTGTGTTCCCAGTGAAAGACAAGCTACAGAGATCAAATCAGGCAACATGATGGAACATGAACCATCCACATAGAGTATGAATTCTAGCAGGCATTCATCCCTATATGAAGCCCTTGCATGTCTGATTTGCTTTAAATTGTAAAACGTTAAAATACAAAGATGTTATCTTTTTAAGACTGAATGAAAAGACTTTGGAGAAGCCTCACTATATCTTACAAGTCCCGTCTTCTATTTGGTCATGGAAATCATCCTATTACAAATATTTGTTTTATTTACCACATTTCTATACTGTTTAATCATTGGCACTGCTAAGCGGTGCACATAAAAGCCTCTGTTGCATAACTCGAACAGCAGAATTTGTTGTTGGGATATACTGATTTATTGCATCTATTTAAAAAGCAAGGCCAGGTGTAGAACGTGGTTGCAAAAGACTCATGGGCACCTATTGCATAAGACGTATGTGCAATAATATGTTTTGTGATTTTTCAGTTTTATTTAATCTTTTTTTAAAAAAAGAAAAAAAATTTAGATGTTGAGTACTGGCCTACTACATCAATGAAGCTCAGAAATTCACTAACGTACTCCTTCCATGTTGTTTTAAAAGTGGCAGATATTAACAAAGCTTGCTGCAATCCCCATCATATGGCAAGCCTTACTTTTTAAAAGACTTTTTAAGGCTGTATCTCCCCCATCTTTAAAGTTGATCATCACATTTTTGAAAAGTGGCAGATATTCAGTACTTTTATTTATTCCCAGCATAAATACATTTATCCATCTTTAGCAAGATTCCCGCCCCCGCCCCTGCTTCATGAGGAACTAATAGAAAACGGCTAGTATTGCATTAGTACTAGAAGTGCTAAGAGGAAAGTTGGGGGAGGAGTTTTCATATGGAAAGGTCTAAAAGTTAAGCTATTTCTTTCTTTCTTAAAGCAAAGCTTTGGCTTAAAAGATCTGCTGAGCAGCCTTCTTTTTTTGCAAGGCTGGATGCAATTTTAATCATGGTAAGAAGGGGGAACAAATGCTTAAGAAATTCCAAAGGGTTGGAAGGCAGTTTCAGCTGGCAAACAAAGCTTGGCTTTTCTTTCTCTCATTTTGTTCCTCGGGAGAGGCTGCAAGTGCATATATGCTCTGCATGAAAGAAGGATGTGGGTGGCTTTTGGACCAGCACATGCATTCCTGGGAAAAATAAATATAGACATTGATAAAAATATGCTTAGTATTAAACAGCCCTGCATTTGGCTCTCGAAAAGAATTTCAAATGGACCTTGTTGTCAAACACATAAGGGAGCAAATTCTTCACCATCTAGGGTCAGTGGGGGAATCATACCATCCAGTGAATGCAAAACAGTGCATTTGGGTCCAGGCCAAATAGGACCAGCTTATAGGAAAAAGATGCAAAAACTGGATCCTCTACCAAACACCCATACACACAAAAACCAACCCTCATTCTGAAAAGACATAATCAAAATGATATTCACATAACTGTTATTTTTACAAACCCTTCCTTTTTTAATGCAGTTGTGTTGTCTATGGTCCTGATTTTCATTAAGAGTAAGACTCATCCTTCAATAGAACCAAGGCAATACAGTACTTTAGTTTCCATTTTCAATAAATATATAAAATGTGTCTGTGACTGCTGAGGCTTTGATCCAACTATTTAAAATCACTTTTATTGAGACATGTAAGCATATTCACCTATAACTGTAATGGCTTCAGCTACGCAAATAAAAATAATATTTGTAAGTGTAAGGGTGCCCTTCAGATTATTATGGTGCTTTTAATAGTCATAGAGCACTACAAGATCCAAATGTGTTTTATTACAATATCAAAACATTAAGGAACTTTCTTGTAAGCACCATAAATACCACTAACAGAATTCTGTTTATGAATGAATTTTAACACAAATACTTTCAGAATAAAGAATCCTTTCAAAAGTATGTTTATACTTTAATACCAGAGATTTTGCAACCTTCATTTGTTGACATCTCAGTGATGGGATTGATGCCAGGAGCTATGCATAATGGACGTGTATCATGTAAACCTAAGTAGCTATTATTGTCTTTAAGGAAGACATCTTGTGAAAGTGTTTGTTCATCAAGCAGATTCTTTCTTGGAGAACAATTAATTTAGACTATTCATCACAACTTTTAAAAAAAGATTGAAGTGGCAAGAAATTGCTTTTGTTGGACCGCCCGTACTATCTACTCAAGCCTGTACAAGAAAAAGTGCTGTTCTGCACCTGCAGGAAGCACAGAATATTGCTTACGTTCTTATTTACCACTGCCATAAGAAATTCTGTCCTCTAGAAACTCAAACATTAATCAGAACAGAATCACCAATGCGAATACTTTTTGACTCAGTGAAGGGCAAGAGCTTACAAGGTTCTATATCCTCCTATGCACTGAATAGCAAAAAAAAGACCAATCTTAAAGTGGGAACTAATAAAGGTTTTTGTTTTTTTTACTTTGATTTGTTTTCATTTTCATTTGTGATTTAGAGATAACTGGCTATATATCTGCACATTCTTCGAGCCGTTCTTGCATACTGTAGGATAACCCACTCACTCACACATACAACTAATCTCTAATCAAATCATGCAGTGAAGCTTTTTAAGAAGTTTGGGCTGTGACAGTAATAACCAAGAAACCTCAGGAACCATTTAATTACAGTCTCAAATTCATTTGTCTAGTCAAATAACAAAATTTCCATTTAGCCTCATCTGGGCATGGAATTTACTATTTTTGTCATTTCACTAATGGTGGGAGGATCTATTTATTTTGAGAGCAAACAGCTCATGCTAAACCACATGGTGGCTTCATTATGAATATCTTATGAACACAGGACAGGGAGGAGCCTGCTACCGCAGTGCCATTGTCCCCTCTGTGCATGCTCATTTTACTGTGGCTCAAAGTCTGAAACCTAACCTGCATCACAATATTAGATGCTTTCAAGCATTTACTTGAACATGCTGGGTGAACAAGAGGCAGGGGTGTGAATGCAAGCCCCATCCCCAATATACCTATGCAATATTCCTCTTGCTCAGTCCCCAACTTTCCCCAGTTTGGGTGGGGTAGGTTTGCAGGGGACTTGTACTCACAATTCCTTGAATGTGAATAGAACTGTGCACAATCAGGGTCACTGGCCTGATAAAGGAGGGTCCTTGACTGTGCTCCACACATATTCGTGCAAGTGCAAGCCCCCACTCAACATCGGGAAGACTGGAGACTGCGCCACACAGAGAGATGTTGGGAAGAAGGCAGGTTTAGGGTCTTGCCCATGGGTCTTTGGGGCCCCCACAGCTATGGTGTAGAATGGAAGGTGAGAAGCAGGGATGCCAAATTTTGGCACCACACCATTGAAATTTGAGACACCAAGTTCTTCCACTGAATAGGGGTTGCAAGCATTCCCCTTGCCTCCTGAACAGAGATACAACATTTGTGTGTATGACAACCATAGGTCATATGATAACCCCATGGATATTGCCATGAAGAAAAATGGAATATAAACTGAAGCAACAATCATGACAGTGGTTACCTATCTGAGACACTGTAGTAGTGGGTCTTCTGTCTCAATGGTGATTTGACCAGATGACATCTAAATCCCCAAAACAAACAAAAAAATAAAAAAAATTTCCTTCCAGTAGCACCTTAAAGACCAACTAAGTTAGTTCTTGGTATGAGCTTTCGTGTGCATGCACACTTCTTCAGGTATCTGAAGAAGTGTGCATGCACACGAAAGCTCATACCAAGAACTAACTTAGTTGGTCTTTAAGGTGCTACTGGAAGGAAAAAAAATTTATTTTATTTTTTGTTTTGACTATGGCAGACCAACATGGCTACCTATCTGTATCTAAATCCCCAATTCACTCCACAATTCTGACAAGTGAAGGCATACTGATGCAATGTCTCTATCATTTTGAATTTTTGGACTGAATGATTTCAATAAATTAACTGAGATAGTTATACTGTTTTTGTTTTGTTTGTTTGTTTTAGTTTATAAAAGAAATGTTGGAAAATATGAATACATTTCACACGGCCACATTTTTGTTTATGGCTACAAATGGTTTGCAGAGTTATGAATATTTCATGGCTTGCTCAAGGCAGTTCCAAAAGTTTATGCGCATTTAGTGCTATTGCAGTAAGAAACATTCCTCTCCTTTTAGACTTTCCATCTTACGGGCCAGGAGTAAACAGAATTTAACCTTGAAGACACTACAGTGAAAAAGAAAATGTTTTAAACTTCCCTGCATTTCCCTAACACCCTACACAACTTCCCCTATGGAAGTTGTGGGTTTTAAGCCGATTTGTCTTGTTGTTGAAAAAATAGCGGTGGGATCTAAAGGGAATTTCAACCTGTTTGTGCTGCAGTAAATTAGCCTAGAAGGGAGTGGGATGAGGAAATGTAAGAGGAAGAACATAATCCCTTGACGGAGGAAAGTATGCAACTGTCAGTGTGAAACATGTTAAAAATGCATCATACAAAGAGCTTTAAAAAAAACCCGATTAGTCTCATAGCAGCTCCTTCACCATATATAGATATTACTACTTATATATTTATGTTTATTTATAATCTTCGATTCTCTCATTAATTTACACTGCAGAAGTACAGCCATCCTAGCACTGAATGCCAAGCTGCGTTGAACCAAAAGTCATACAGGGCTGCCATACATCCGGAATTTCCTGGACATATCCGCGATTTGTTCATCGAAAATAGTGTCCAGGCGGAATTTCTGAAAATTGGTAAAAATGTCTGGGGAAACCATGTATGTCAATGTCCTAAAAAAAAAACAACAACAACTCAAAAACTTCTTTTTTCTTTTTAGAGTTTGTCCAAAGTTCACTTTTTAAAATATGGCAACCCTACTTTAAGGCCAAGAAGGTTTAAGGAGCTCTCTTTTACTAGGGAGAATAAAGATTTCAAGAGTTAAGGCCAGGATAGTTCGATCATTTAAAAATATTTACTGTTCGGACCATCTAAGCCAGATCATCTCCATGGCAATGCAACCTCAGCAAGAATCATGCAGCTAAAGTCAAATTAGTTATTTATAAGTGGCCCAATCCCATTGTTTAGAGTAATAATCAAGAAAGTTACTATACAGTGTTTCACACCAAGCTATCAGTGGGGCAATTTGTAACCAAAAAGATCCTGCTGATTTAAACCATGGGATCCTGTCTTTTAAAGACTTGCTGTTCCTTTCTTTTTCAAGTTACATACTGCATATTTGTTCTTTTCGTTACATTTGATATATTTTGTCTGATGAGGCCTACAACACTGAAGGGAAAGCACAGATGAAACTGCAGAGGAAATTGTACAATTATTATGTTTTCAAAGTTTTAAAAGTGTCTTTTTTGTTGTTGAAGATACATTTTTGCTGCAGATACATTTTTGAGTGTTGGCGCTAGACTTACAGTGCAATGCTAACCATGTCTACTCAGAAGGAAGCTCTATTGAATACAGTGGTTCTTACTCTCAGGTAAGCAGGGGTATGTTTGCAGCTTCCTAAGCTAGTTACATGGGACACGGGTGGTGCTGTGGTGTAAACCACTGAGCCTAGGTCTTGCCGGTCAGAAGGTCGGCGGTTTGAATCCCCGCAACAGGGTGAGCTCCCATTGTTTGGTCCCAGCTCCTGCCAACCTAGTAGTTCGAAAGCATGTCAAAGTGCAAGTAGATAAATAGGTACTGCTCCAGTGGGAAGATAAATGGCGTTTCTGTGCGCTGCTCTGGTTTCTCCAGAAGCGGCTTAGTCATGCTGGCCACATGACCTGGAAAAACTGTCTGCGGACAAACACTGGCTCCCTCAGCCAGTAAAGCGAGATGAGCGCCGCAACCCCAGAGTCCTTTGTGACTGGACTTAACTGCCAGGGGTCCTTTACCTTTACCTTTAAGCTAGTTATACACGTACAACTGAAATCAGTGCAAAAAGCTAGTCTAGGTTATCTTAAACCCCATAATTTCAAGGGGAATTAAATACAACTAACTTAGTCTGTATCTCACCTAATAAATATAAATGAAACTGATGTTTCCAAAGACTGTTTGTAGCCCATGGCATCAACAAGCAATGAAAAAATAATATACGTACAGGAGCCTGAGGAAAGTGATTCAGCCTTAGAGTTTACTTGTATACCAGGTGACTAGATACCGTATATTATCTTTCTTTTCTTTTCAAATCACTGCAGACAATACATAGACACAACTACAAGAATCTGCTCAACAGTTTAGTTTCCCAATACACCTTTTTAAAAATATCATTTCCTAAAACGAACGCTAATTTACTGCTACTGTGACACTGCTTGCAAAGGAAAGCAAGCAAGCTGCCTTCTCAGACACCAAAAGGCCTGAATGCAGATGATAAATGTCAAATCAAAGTTTTATTTGCATTAACTGATGCACTCTGAGCTTGTGCCGAGAACTAAGATGCTTCTAAGTGTATGCATTTCACTTTTGCACTGCCAGTTTCTCTGGCTGTAAGTAACATTATCCTATCAACAGTGGTGACTCAGCAACAGAAGAGGAATTAGTGAGTGAATAAGAGGGAGATTTTCCTCCCTGTTATACACAGATTCAAAAGCTATTCTGTGTAACTGAACCAGGCACTCGGAACAGAGGATTTATGCTGCACTCCCAAAGGATGGGAGGTACATTTGTAACTCCCTTCCTACCCTCTGCCCTCACCCTTAGGTGGTAACAGGATTTGAGTACGTACTTCCTAAGCATTGCCCTGCTGCCAGAATTACATCCCCTCATTGTCTGGTACTTGCCATATTTTGCAGACAGGGCTTTTTTTTCTTTTCAGAACACACCCTCTAGGGAAAGGTTTAACTAACAAAAAATATTAATTGCAAGTAATCCCAGAAAGCCAAGCTCTGCCTAAACAACTCCTAAGAAACAACTGTCTTTATTGCTTATTTAAGTAAAGTATCCAGTTCTTTAAAGATGGGAATGGCCAAAGTGTTTTCTGTGTATTGCCAGCCTTATGGCTTGAAAGAGAAGGTATGATTCATTAGTTTTGAGTTGACATTATTAGTGGTGCTCCTCCAGGTGAGCTCAGTCTGGAGTCATATTTATTGTGCTGTATGAGAAACACTGCCATTTCTTCCTGTATTACATCTGTGCTTTAGATAAATCAGAGGCACAAGTCAGTACAGCTCTCAAATTAGCATTATTTCAAAGAAATAATCTCAGGTTTATTTGAGGGAAAGAAAGTGGTAGTAACTGAAGAGTTGTCAGAAGAGGGGGGTGCAGGCTTGTCACCTAGAACCAGGTGACCCCTCTGCAGATGGAAGCAGGCCCATCTGCCCTGATGGAGTGTGCATGTTTGCAATCTCAACATTCCCAGAAGGCAAACGAGTACACACGTCATCTTTAAAGTCTTGGTGAGAGGGACAGGGTAACATGTTGGAACATCTTTGTTGTTTCTGCCCTGTTCCGAACATGCCCTGCTCCTGAACACTGATTCCTGAACACTTTGTCTGCTGCTGAGTCTGTACTGTCGCCTGCCTCAATAAGGTTCTCTTTTTTACTTACAAATAAGAGAATCTGCTTGTGCGTTTTGGGGTGGGAATCTGGACAGTGGCCATCATTACATCTTGTGGGAATGAATTCTACTAACACTTCCGTTCTGGCAGGAGGTCAGTAGATGGGTGGGAGAGGTGCTTAACTCATCAACAAAGAAAGGAAAAATTTCAGGGGACAGTTAAGGGTAAAGAATAAGCAGCCTCTCACACCAGTCAATTCTCCCAGCCTCCACCTTAGCACTGGGAGGGTTAGCACAGGTTTAGGAACCCCACGTTTCCCTTGTAATATCCAGCTCTGCAAAAATAATGTTTGGAACATAAACAGGTGTACTTCAGTCTTGCATGATCTGTGTTGCTGATTTTTTTATGTAAGGCCCCATGGTCTACCAACGTATTTTAAGTTTGCAAAGTAAGCATGCACACTCAATATCTTTTAACAGTTAAAGCTGATAGGCAATAGAGTTTGGGACCTCTCAGGGATGGGCTCCTGCTTTATGAAATTCCCCACCACCAGCACCCCCCCCCCAAAAAAAAACCAATATCCCGTTATGTGGTTGGCTGCATTAGTTCAGGTTTTGAAGAAATGTTTGAATGCTCTCCTCTTTTCTCTAGCTTTTAATTGAATCTTTTATTGTATACGGTGCTGGAGTTTTTATAGTATTTTCAAGTGTATTGTGCACAGCCTTGTTTCATTTTGTTTTATTTATTGGCTTATTTTTCTATATTAAGTTTTACATCTGCTGTACGCTGCCCCTCCTGATGTGGCAAAAGGGAGGAGGTAGAGGTGTGATTTGAGCAGCATGCACTAGCACATTTGCTTGATCCTAGTAAGCTATAGGCCGCTTAATGGTGGCTTAGCATTATGTGTGATCCAGGCCAATTTTATCAACATGAGGCATTTAGACCTTCCAGTTGCATCTCCGTCTCCATCCACACTGAACAAATGCAGGCTTCCTAGAATGTATACACACACCATACTTAGTTGATGGGTTTTGTTCATGCTTTGCATCAGGCTGTCACCTTCCCCAGGTTTCATTAGCTATTGGCCATAGTTTGCTTTTAATCTGCACCATGTGACGGTTTTATTTCCTTGCTTGAGTAAACTGTTATACAAGCTTGACACTATAATGCAACTGTCTGTTGGAGTGTGGACTGATATGCAGGAAGGGTAATCCTGTTTTAAGGGGTTGGACATGATTTTATTGGTCCCTGCCAACCTTATTATTTATATAAATGGTAGAAGGTCACACTGATAGAATCCAGAGCTCCTTCTCTCTTCTAGTAGCTATTGGTGATAAGGGGGGGGCGGCATGCAGGGCTGCTGAAATTCTATGTACTTTGCTTAGTGCCAAGCTGGTAGGAGCACAAATTCAATATAAGTATACTGGAAACTGCTGGTATATTTCCTAAGCCTGTAGCCAACAGGAAAGGGTTAGAAGACATTGTAATAATTTGAAAATATCTAATAGTTTATGCAGAGTCTTCTCTTCTGCTGTTACAAGACATCTCTGTCAGAACATCCAAAAATTGAACTACCATGTGTGATCCTGGGAAGAAGGGAAGAAGTCATCTGAAGCAGACAAAGTAGAGGTTCAGAGGAACTATGAATAGATTAAAAACCTTTCCGACAAATTACATCTTTCAAAGCAAATTCACATTTGAATGAATACAATTCCTTTCAAAAGGAGGTGGAGTTCAAAACTGGAATGGAATTGAAAACTGTTTCACAACTTTAACTATGAAGATGTAATTCTGACTTCAGCAAATGTTGACCAATACTGAGTGCAAGATCTGCTGAAAGGACAAAAGCTTTAGTTATATTTAACTTCCTGCAAAATTGCCAAACAGATGTTTATGTTTGGCTTCTACACTCGCTGGGGCTAAATGCAACATCAAACTAGGATTCCACAAAGTGTAGGTTCTTTCCATCCAAATAAGTTCTTAAGAAAGTAAAAGCAATGGCTGACATGTTTTATAACCTGGGTAGGGCTGGGAGATTGATCATGCCCACCCTGTTCTTTATGCCTCTTTTCATTATTTAAATACATTTCTAGTTACACAATGATTGTTAATGATCAGCTTCCTAATACATCAGACATTTTTATTCTTTTTTAAAAAAGAAATGCTTTCTAAATTTCACAAAAATTAACACAAAAATTAAAATCTTGGCAAATCAGAGAAAAGAAAAGTGAAATAATTCAAAAGTCTCTGGAACAGTTTTGTTTTGCACAGTTGCAGCACACCTTCCTTCAAAAGTCAAAACATAATTTCCTGGGCAATTATATACTCTGACTTTTCACCCACCATATAACAATGAACGTAATGAAAAAAGAAAGAATAAGTAAAGAAGTAACTTTGTAGGATATATTGATAACTCAGACTGGCCTATATATTCAGAAAAAATGAGGTGGAAATGTGACTTTTTTAGTAATAGCATTATGGAATGTCCTTTCAAGGGAAGAATGCTTAACACCAACCTTTCTGTCTTTTACATGCTAGGAAAGAACCTTTCTAACTTACCCAAACTTTTAAAAGCAGTAACACTTTTTAAATTTCTGACTATCATTTGGCTTTTATCTGCTGCTCTTTTGTGTCTATTATTTACTCTTGTTTTGCATGTTTTAATTCTCATTAACTGTCTGGAAATGATGGATTAAAATGTTTCACATAGAAAAATGAATGAATAAAATGGTATCTTCCCCCTTCTTCTGACCTGCAGTCTGAAGTGGTAAGCTGTACCACAGGGGTAGGGAACCCTGTGGTTCTCCAGAAGTTGTTATGGATCCCAACTCTCATTAGCCCCAGCCAATGACCAACGGTCAAGGACGATGAGGTGTAGTCAAGGGAGCTATAGCCAGCAACATCTAGGGGGCCACAGGTTCCCCACCCCAGACCTACCATGTCAGTATTGTACCATCTTGTTCTACTGTGTAGACCAGGCCACATCAGGGAAGCTGTATCTGCACACTGTGGATTTCTACTGTTTTTAGTTTTAAAAGATTACTTTCTAAGAAACATTCATATGTCTGGATCATCTATCGTTTTGTTAAAGAAGAAATCAAAAGAACATTACGAGGGCCACCTTGAAAATACAGTGGTACCTCGGGTTACATACGCTTCAGGTTACATACACTTCAGGTTACAGACTCCACTAACCCAGAAATAGTGCTTCAGGTTAAGAACTTTGCTTCAGGATAAGAACAGAAATCGTGTTCCAGCAGCGCGGTGGCAGCAGGAGGCCCCATTAGCTAAAGTGGTGCTTTCAGCTTAAGTACGGACCTCTGGAACGAATTAAGTACTTAACCTGAGGTACCACTGTACCAGAAGGAATGTATGACAGGAAGGATACAGGGACAACCCACACCTACCTTTTGCAATATATACCAAGGCCAAGCACAACTGGAGGAGACTCAATATTCTGAGTCTTAAAATCTCTTTGCCAATCCCCCCCCCGCCCCCCACAAAAAAAGTTAGGCAGAACAACAGCAGCAACTCAGGCTTCCCACTTCACCCTGCCAATGACCTTAACACAGACTTGGATATAACACCTTCCCCTGAGTGCAGAACAATTCCCTGCTCCGGCTACTCCAGCCAGAATTTCATTTCAGCAAATACCACAAATCATGTCATACTGTGTAGAACTATTTAAAAGCAGGGTTGTGCAATGTGAACTGTTCACTGCATGGGAATGAACCGGAGTCTGCCTAAGCTAGCCTCTTTCACTCCTTTGTTTTTTATTTAAATTATCCTGAAGATGTGGCCGCACTGTTGTTCGGAACTTTAAACAAATTTTCCTCTAATTGGAGATTCAGCCTAAACTGCAAAAGCAATTTAATGCTAAAATCAACATCCTAACAAGAGAATAGTTTGGACATTTTTTTTCCACATGTATTATCAGCTGTTTCCTAGAAATAGCAAGCCCCTGGCTCAGCTAAAATGAAACCAAATCCGCTATGTGTAATGGAATTATAACACACTATACTAAGGAACTAACAGAACCTGGTAAAAACATATATTTTCATGCATTAACTTTTACATTCCTCTAACAAGCACATGGGATTAAGGCAAAAAAATATATATATAGACCATTTCCAATATAATCTTATCACCTTGGGGTTTTGGGTAGGAGGGATTAATAACTGATTTATTTCTACAGTGTCTTCTCTAATGTACACACCCGTTTAAAAGCATGCCATTATCTGAATTAGCTTATATAACAGGATATAAAATGTCATGGCAGGTTTTGTTGGAATGGTAATGAGAAGAATTTGTGTGCTCAATGAAACAAAGATGCTCACTTCTGTGCCAAATATTCATTTGATGGCAATACTTCAAATAAATTATTCCTTATAACAACTAGACTGTCATATCCTACAACCACATCCCGAACAACCACCCAGCTGGGTTCAATAAAGCTATTTTCCAATGTGCTGTATACATACATACACACACACACACACACACACACACACACACATACTTCCCAGATGTTTTCTGTGTAAAACATTTGGTTTCAAATGCATAGCAAGTCTTTCCAAAAAGCCATTACATTTGTTTAATGGACTCATACAGTTCAGCTAAAATATCCTGGAGCAGACATCTGACTGCATTTCTGCTCTATGAGCCCCATCTGCAAAAAGCACAAAGAGCAAATGAGAATGTTTTACATGATTTATGCTGCCTTTATGATCAGCCAGTTCATAAAGCACAAGCTTTGTTCAACAGACAATAACACAGACTGCTTTCAAGTGTGTCATTAAGTGTGTGTTTTTTTCTGTTTTAAGAAATACTTTCCATTCAAACAACGGGCCCAATTCTAAAGCAGTGGGATCCGTGCAACTAGAATCAGAATTTTACTTACTGCACCACCAAAAAAGTAATTTCCTGTTTTCTCTCCTGAGGATATCCAAGACAGATAAATTCATAATATCTATGGTGGCACATTTTTATTTTCACCAGAGGAAAGCTGGAGGAAGGAAATTTATAAAATACATAAGGAATTATTAGTGTTAATCTCATTAATCCTCACAATAACTGTGAGGTAAATTACTACTCTTATTTTACAGCTGGGTTTCTGAAATTTAAGGTTTATTCATTCCAGTGAACTTATGGATGAGTTTAATTTTAACTCTCCTCCCTGAACCATGTCTGACACCAGTCCCATGTTTATTTTAATTCTATATATATTTCACTGTAGATGGAAGACCTATGTGAAGAAATTCAAGTCCTTAATTATAACATCTTCCCCTCAAAAACTTGAAAGAGATTACTAAGCTAGTTCAGCTATCATGGCTGAACCATGGTTTACTGCAAAAGTAACCATGGTCAAATATTGGGCTTGTGTATTCCAGCACTTCCTTTCCAGTGCTGCCCCAAAAGGAAGAGTTTGGAAATGTTCACTTCCATTTTTTAAATTAATACTAAATTATTTTATGAGACTTATATATCATCCTTCTTCACAAGACCAAGGGATGGCTATGAAAAACAAGTAACTTAAAACAGTCATCATCAAAATACAAAATCAATAAAATATAAAATAGCAACTTTTGCCAAGTTTCAGAGAAAAGCCACACCAAAGTTTCCTAGCTAGCTTTTGTTATCATAAAAGAGCTATCAAATATTTTCAGCATACTGGTATAGGTCCAAATGTCTTCCCTTACAAGTATCTTAAAATATTTTTGTGGTCAGGCAGCAATATTGTGTTTTTAGACATATATTATGACTGAACTATGAAGTAGCATTCAACTGTACACAGATTTCTACAATGTTCTTCCCCTGGTCACTTTTTCTTTTGACAAATATTTTCTGCTCTGAACAGCTAAACACAGAATTGTTAAAGTGATTATGAGATATTTCTGCTTTCCAAGAATTATGGAAATGCAAGCAGTGCCCGTTCTAAGAGAAATTCAAATGTCATTTGCATACAATTGCCAAACTATAGACATTAAGCTTTGAAATGCAGAAACTGCACAGCACTCTCTGATTCTAGATCTCCAGGGCTGGATTTTGAGCTATTCAGATTTGCCCTCCAAATATGGGTCCCCTATTTCCTAAGCAGCTCTCACATTTAAGGAATGCCTATGAGGTTGCAATATCCTATGAACTCGAGTGGGACTAAGTCTCATTGAACTCAATGGAGCTTTTTGAGTAGACATGTATAGAATTTCCAAAGGATATATACCTTTGGAAAATATAAAATTGTGTTGAAAAATTAATCCAGCTAGTGACAGTAAATTAGCTCTGCACAAAAATATTTTGATCGTATCTACAGCTGTGAAATTATGGAAGAAATTGCCTATTTTCTGCAAACTGATTCTATCTTCAGATGGCTTTCTAGCCCTATCTTGTGACATTCCAATCCCACCAAGAACTTATCCCATAGCTCCTTTTTTCAAATAAAAAGTAACCAATAAAAACCATATTTTATTCTTATCCTCCAAAAGTATTAGAACAAGACCTGAATTGTATCCTATTTAGGGCTTGTACTCAATCCTGGACCAGTGAAAAATTTAAAAGCCAGACATCAAAGCCCATGTATGTGGACATCCTCAGACAGCTACGATATCACCAATATTAAATAACATTAACAAATGTAGAAGAGGTTCATTGGTAGACATGCTGGTTTCTTTATGTACTTTACTACAATTTGAACATCAAATAGCTTCATACTTAACTAGCCACATGGAGGTATTTTCTCCCACTTTAGACTGTAACGAAAGGTTACTGCAGGGTCTTTATATGTATTAAACATCTGGAAGTTTTGGTATGGATCCAAGATATCTGATCAGCATGGGCAGCCACTATACTCCCATGGCATATCTCACCCAGCCCCCTAGTGTTCAGTGTCTAGGCTCTCCTAATTTATACAATGTACAGTGTTGTCTGTGCAGACATGGTGATAAATATGTGCTGCTTAAAAGCAGATATTTCACAAACTATAAGTTACAGATGCTCTGGGCTTTCATGTGGGCAAGACAAATGAGAATCCTATGCCTGACTGAAAAAGCAGAGTTCAGAAAACAACAGCAAGAGAACACAAATGAAAACCTGGGTACATTTGAGGCTTAAATAAATTGGTCACCCAGTACTGCACAGATGCATTTATTTCACTTTGTAGTTCTTTCCACCGTAACTCAAGTATCTAGCAATAGGACAGGGCTGTTGTTATTTTTTTAAAAAAAAATGTCCTGCCAAATGGACACACAAAATGTCGACATCTGTTAAAAAAAGATGGTTAAAGGCAGCATTTGGTATATATAATGGATAATTACAAGGAATCTGTGAGAAGAATTCTATGAACACTAAACAATCTTTAGCAGGAACTGTTTGTTCCAAACAGCTTTATCCAACATGTATGATACCAAAACATAATTTTATATATGCTTTCAGATATAATTTCCTCCATATGTCATACATAATATCCTAATCTTGAATTTAATGATACAAAAAACCCACACACATGGCTCAACACAAAATGCTTTAATGTTACAAACTCCCTCTATTATGATTTTTCTCAAATGATGTTTTGAAGCTGTTAGTAATAACACATTACAATGCAATTATGCTTTTGGTTGAAAGCAACTTGGCAAACAATGAACAAAATTCCACTGCGAATTGTACTTCAGGCAGCCAAATATTAGCCAGAGTTCCTTACCCTAAAAGCCACAATTCAAAGACCAAAACTTACATATCTGACCGCATCTGGCACCCACTATCCACAAACCCACCAGTCTCACCTTTCCTGTACACATACTACACTCAGCCACAAATATTTCAGATATCTATATTCTTAGATCCACTACCCACCCACAGATACTCAGACACATACATCCCTCATCCTCAACCAAGCCTTCCAAAGCTTTGGGTTTCAGTTCCCTTGAAACCTGCTACTGCCCATCCCATATTCCAACCTGTGCAAAGTATTGTTTTAATTAGGTGGCCAAAAAGGGCAACAACCCACCAAAAGCCACCAGTCTCCCCCTTAACTCCAGAGCTTGCACTCTCTCTCCTTCTCTTATAATCACTCACTCTCTGCCCATCATGGTGTCTGCACTGCTGTGACCTTATTTCAAGCAATTTCCCATAAAAATTAGCATTCGGGCAGGACGACAAAGCCCACCAATCCTCTAAGTAACCTTCTTTCCTTGAGAACAGAAACACCTAACCAATCAGGACAGAGTTATTTCCTGCAATTTGCATAAAGTGGTTCCTTCCAAATGTAAGCCCACAATCAATCTGTTGTAAACACTTCAAAATATTCCTTCTAATGTTACTCTTGATTGGTGTCCACTGACCAATCAAAATTTGATCAGGATGCTTTCATATTATTGTTGCTGCAGCTCTGGTCCAACAGAGAGGAGATCAGCCACCACACCACTTTGGCGACTGGGTGAAAGCAGGTGCAGAGAACCATGACAAGACTGCTGGCTTCTGTCAGTAGGGGATAGTGGAGTGGGGTGGCAGCATTCACCTGACCTCCCAACAGCTGAGTCATTCCACATACCAGGAAGGAAAGGGGAAGGTTGTGGGAAGGTTGACTCAGCGCAAACATACCAGCAGGAGTGCCAGATTGGCTCCATCTTTACATCTGCGCTGTGCCAACCATCCTGCTTCCTTGCCCGTATCCCTCTCCTTCCCAGTAAACAACGGCAAACCACCATGCAGTCCACTACTTCCTTTCTTGCAACACAGTGGAGAAAAGCTCTCTCCACCTGTTAACCTCACTTTTTCTGTCCAGTCCCTTGCCTTACTTTTTCTCCCCACCACCAATTAAAACTTCTACCTAATGCAATCTTTTCACCTCCGCCTGTCAGGGACTGGGCAGAGCAGTAATGGTGGAGACTGCCTCCCCAGCCTGACCCTTCCAGAGAAGAAGAAGAAGAAGAAGAAGAAGAAGAAGAAGAAGAAGAAGAAGAAGAAGAAGAAGAAGACAGTTCAGAATTACAAGAGGGGTTTGAGGGAGGTCACAGCTCAGAGGCAGACGAGGAGGAAAGCTGGGAAATAATGGGAGAGGAGGAGGAGGAAGAGGAAGCAGCAGGAGGGCAACAGCTGACAGACACAGTGTCTTTAGAAAGCATTTCAGACCCCCTCCTCCCAGAACCTAGTGAGCCTTGAAAGTAGTAGAGCAAAGGGCTCAGAAGCAAAGGGCCCTCAGTGCCACCTATAGAGAAGATAATGACGATTGAGGAAGTGGGAGAAAAAGGGGGTGGAGAGTCACACGGAACAAGGCCATTATTCCAAGAAGCTGCATTCCAAGCCTCTCTCTGAAAATATTGAATAAAAAGCAGATGCTAAGAACTTTCCTTGTCTTATCCATTCCTGGCAACCTGATGTTGCTTCCTCTGCTGCTTGACACCACCTGCTGCTAGCTGCCCTGGCCCTTACCCTACAGCCCCAGTGGGCAGCCATCATTGGTTTTAATAGAATTTATAATTGGGGACACACTTTTTATAGTGAACTTGGAATCATCCAACTCTGTCTCACCACGTATGAAATATAAATATATTTCAGTGCTGGCTATCAGAACAGACCAGACAAGTAAGAAAAGCTCCCACTAACCTGGTAAAAAAAACCACAACACATTAATTAGGCTGTAACCCTTTATACGCTTACCTAGGAATAAGTCTCATTGGACTAAATTATGCTTACTTCTGAGTAAACTTGCATAGGATTGCACTGTAAGTTGATGAAGACCTGAGATACATGAGAGACCGTGAACATGACTGTGTGAGAAAAGGAGAGTTAGATCATGGAGTAACTCAGGACACACATGAAACATTATATATGATCAATATGCTGTTCCTTTGTAACTGGAATGCTGCATCTACTTCCAAAACCAATATACAGTACAGTGGTACCTCTGCTTGCGAATGGGATCCGTTCCGGAGCCCCGTTCGCATCATGAGCAGAACGCAACCCGCGTCTGTGCGGGTCGTGATTTGCTGCTTCTGCGCATGCGTGTGACATCATTCTGAGCGTCTGCGCATGCACGAGCAGCGAAACCCGGAAGTAACCTGTTCCGTTACTTCCGGGTCGCCGCGGGACGCAACCTGAAAAGACGTAACCTGAACCGAAAGTAAAAAGAGGTATGACTGTATAGACTATGCTTTGTTCCTACTATGTAACTTTGTTGTTATTACAGCACCTTCATCAGCCCACACCCCTTTTTGATTGTGATGACCAAGCATGTACATCTGTCTGTTTCTACAGGCAATAAGGTGCAACAGTGTCATAGAGGTTCTCCACAAGCACCATTCCAACTCTTCCTTTCTTTGTGTATCTCTCATATGCTTCACATTGAATATGTTTGCTTAATTTTGCTTATATCTTATTCAAGTCAGACTGCAGTATTAAAAAAAAGTTTTGTTTGACTACATCTGAGCAACTAGATGGAACTCCCACAAAACTTTCAAAATACACTCTACTTTGCAAACTTCTGTCATCTTTTTATCCTAGTACTTACAGCCATTTGCATGTAACATCTCCCAACAAATGTTTGGAAAGTTGGCTGCCCTTGTACAGGGTGGTTGTGCTCTTATATTTCATGCATTACACAGCCCAGTCTCTAGCTGTTGTATTATTGAGTAAACATGTTTAAATAACAAGTTGTTGCCAACAACAAACTAAATATAACTAATCTATATTCCATCTAATAAGCTAAGGCTGGAAAAGTACTTCAGGTTTCTTTAAAAAATCATTTTTTTGGCAATAGCCCTTTACAGAGTTGAAAAAATATGTCAAACTCCTAGATACTACTAATACTTATTTTTTTAAGTTGTACATTGTGGCATCTGGGATTTTCCCAAGCCTGATGTGTATATATTGAGGAGGGGGAAAATAGAAGCTTCTAGTGCATGCAAGTTATAATGCTAGATTCAAAAACACTTCTTTGTAAGACAATGCAATTTAAAGCCCTGCACTATGAAAATATAATGGAGAATATGTCATTATGTAGGCTTCATATTAGCATAGCTTCATGGACACTGGTGAAAATCCTTCAGATTCATATCAGGTTCAGATCACAATCCATCTGTCAACCCTGAAGATTTCACAATATCTGCCCCAGAAGCCAAAGAAAATTCAATGCCTCACACTTTATATGTCAATATCTGACTAATCAGTCAAGAACACCTAATAGTATGCGCTATACCTAAATTTCACTTGGTTAAAATATATACTCAAGGAAGGTATATATATAACTTTGAGAGGGCAGAGTACTAAAGTTGTTTCTAGGCTGCAAGCTGTTGCCATATGGTTCCAAATATTTACATGCTGCTGTGTAGGAAAAGGTTACCTAACCCAGTAATTTGACAGCAAGCAAATGACATAGGTGGGAGTGTGACCTGGGATTTCTAATACTTAGCTCCTCTTTATTTGACAATTTGCTGTGAAGTCATGATAGGAAATATGCCAGTCACTTTGCTTCAAGAACCCCCTCTGCTGGTCACAGTACAGAGTCTATTCAGAGCTTTTTAATGATGCCATAAATGCTGATGACTAAGGAGAACAGAAACAGAGCAAAGAAAGCAAAGGAGAAGCTAAATGAACTCCTGTGCCTCTGCTGGCCCAGACCTTTTCCACAACATTCTCCCCTAACGTATAAAGTGAAAAACTGAAGTTCTGCATTTTAAGAGCTTGGAGAAAAGGAACAGAAACAGTTCAAGAAGTCAATGTACACCTGGCATGGAGTCATAGCAACCAGTTATAATTCCTTGTAGTGGTAGACCCTACAGAAATATGTATGTGCTTTTAGAGATGAGAAAAGAAAAGCACTTTGCCATATTTAATACAAGTAAACACTATCCTGAGCTAGTCAGTTTGTTGGAACAATGTAAAATTAAGCCTAGCATTTTAATCTTAAAATAAATAGAGATTATAAATAGCAATGCTGGTTTCCAAAGAGGCTACAAAGTTACATCTCTGTTTCAAAGCAAATTTAAAAAGAATCAAAAGCATTCTTTTAAAAATAATAAATTTAGATGGATAATGTAAAAATGATGTAAAAAAATCTATAACTTAACCTAGATGCATGTAATATGACTCAGTGCTTATATCATGCATTTAAAGTCAGCATTTGCATTCATCTCTGCTTTGTTTAGCTGTCCTCTTAACAATTTAACAAAATGGAAGAAGAATACATAACACAAGCTTATCTGCATATAAAATCATTTAAGTATAATTTTCATACTGTATTAGAACTTTTTTTTTCACTCACAAATCAGACTGCTGAAAAGCTGCAGTCTGCCTGGAATGCTTCAGAAAAATGTCTGTATAGGCATAGCTGACTCAAATACAGAACCAACCCACATGAGCTGGAACACAGGTCCACTAATAGGTATTAAATGGCAATGCAGAAAATAGCAATGCTTCTAGCTTTATTGCACAAGCATTTCCCATCTGCCCATGAGATCTCCTGTGACAGAAGAACAAAAAAGTTGGGCTGGAGTTACAGTACAATGCCACATCGGGACAGCTGTGTTTAAGCTGTTAGCCGGCAGACACAGATGAGCCAAGTGGACTCTAAAGCTCACTGAGGTAGAGTAGCAGCATCAATGTGTTTGTTTAAAGAGGTCAGTAAAGTTCAGGTCATAAAAACCAGCAATGAAGTGTTTTGGTTTAAAGGAACTCTAAGCTGAATAGCATTTTCTGTTTAGCTTACTAGAAAACACAATACAGTCCAGGGAACTTTGTATGCCCACACTTTGAAAGAACAGTAAAAGGAATGATCAATTTGGAGGGGAGGGGAATGCCCATTTACAAACAATACTAAAAATTTCCTAACTGGTCTGCACCTGACAGTTACGATTTAAGAGAGTGAGGATAAAGTTCTAGGTGCAAATACTTTGGGAGAAATCAGACTTCACAAACACACCCCGAATAACTCTTGAATCGCATAACGGCGTGGCGGGGAGATCTACATCAAGACACACACACACACACACACACACACACACACACCACACACCACACAGT